>NC_053468.1:3285000-4485000 GCF_015227805.2 Hirundo rustica
ATGTGTCTGTTTTGATGAGCTGGGACAGGTTACGACTGTCAGGGTGTTTTTGCTGCTGGACAGTTTTCAAACTGCTTGAAAAGTTCTCAAACTTTCGAGAAGTTCCATTATCAGATCTTGAATTTGCTGTGCTACCTAAAGGAGCATATTCATTTCTGTTCCTGCAATACAACAGTTCAGTATCACAGTACCTCTTCTGATTACTCATATATTTGATTAAAGTATATTAAAGAAATCTGTAAATTGTTGTTTTAGCTTTAAATATCTCCAAACTCACTTGAGTTTACACTAAATTTATCCATATACAGGACAGTGATTACACCTGTGCATGAATCCATCTGACTTCAACAGACCTTAAAACCAGGCTCAGTTATTGTCCTGCCCTGTGTAAGGGATCTTTCCTCACCCAAAATTCACATATTGTCATGACTCTAAAATAAAATAAACAAGGTTTCCTCTGAGAGTGATCTTAAAAGGGTTTCTTTGAACGCTACAGGCATATGGGAAAATGTGAGATGCATTTTTCACATAAGAACAAAAAGGAAGAATAATAGACATTAAAGGCTTCACCAACCTGCAGGCAGACAAGTTTTTTCCAGCATTCGCTAAATTAAACTTTGATGCATTTGGTGGTTTCATAAGGGAAGGAGCCATCGGATGCTCTGCTTGGCTTTCAAAGACAAGTTTATAGTATCAGTGACACAGCAGCAGCTTTATTGTAAGGCATACATGGACAGTTCATGGAACAATTGACATCCAAATAAAAATCAAAAAAGCAACAAATAACTTGCTTTTTACATACCCACTGGTCGCTGCTTTCTGCAGTTGTTCCACTTCTGGGTTTGCAGTTCCCCAGCCTAATTTTCAAAAGACAAAAGATTGAAAATGGATAAAAATGGAAAAGACTGAAAGGTAGTAAGTCTTTGTAGGCCTTCAACTCTGCTTAATGTCCCACAAACAGGCTCACACAGGAAGGAGGAAGAAAAAAGGGGAATATGATCCTTTGATATTCATAATTATAAGACAACTTCTAACAAGTAGGTTGCTTCTCTAGACAATGGTTCAGTTACAAACATTAGACTTACTAGCTACAGAGACTTTATTGTAAGAAAACTTTTAAACTTTATTACAAGTAAAACATAATGAAAGCACTAAAAGCAGAATTCTGCTCTGCTCTTTCCAAGCCCAGTTTGAAGAACAGAAGTTCCTTTCTGAGCTACAAGAAAGACATCTTACAAATGTTTCTTCTTGTAACACAGGACTTGAATGTTGATTGAAATTAACCGAAAACAAAAGGTCAATTTCAAGAGACTCTATTTAAATGCCAGTGCTACTTCATTCTCTGTCACACAAAGAGTCAAACTCCCTCTAGGCAAGAAATATAAAAAACCCAATTGTACAGAGGAGAAAGAAATTTCCTGAGGGACAATTTTCACATAATGAACTTTTCAGAAATAGATATAAAGGATGCATATAGTTCTTGATAAAGACAATGTCTGATTTCATAGAGTACAATCAGGAAGTTAAGATATATTTGGATTTAGAGGCAGAAAAAACTAAAATGTGTCTTATTTACCGAATGATGAGGGAGAGAAATCATAACTACGAGTCCCAGAACCAGTATCTGGTTCACTTTTAAGTGGATTTGAAGTGAGGGGCTGTCTAGTTCTTTTCTTCTGATTGAACAGTGGTACAGGCAGACAACCTAAAATTAAAATTTAAGTAATGCTATATTAATAGCAAAAGGATACACAATCCACACTTAAAACATGTAAATAAAATTACTTATTTCACATTACACATAGGAAGTACACTTCATAAACACAAAGCAGACCATTCCCTCACAGAATTTATATTCCCAGCCCTCTGTCCTGCATATAATCCCATGAATGAAACCTTTCCTTGAGTGACCAGTTCCCTGAATCCATCTAAAATCTTGCCCTGTGCAGAAATAAACAGGTAGCCTATGCAAGTCCACGCAGGAAATGGGGATTTAGGGTTAAACACTGAATATCCTCTATGAATACTATATATATATATAAATGTATTGTATGTGTATATAAAAGCATAATGAGGTGTGAACAGGAAGGCACATAAAGGCTGGTACCTGCTGTGCTGCGAGCCGAGGTGTCAGCGAAACTCCTTTTCATTTCTTAGGTGGATCTTAACAGGCAGCAGTATTGATTACTCCAAATTTGCTGTATGAAAGTCAGATAAACAAAGCAAACTAATTAACGCTGCAAACACATCCAAATTTTCACGTGATTTTATGGCAGTTTCTCTTAAAACTGCAGCTCCAGTGACTGGCATAATTTCGAACAGAAGCCCTAAAACACAGAAGTAGCTGTACTGAATTTAGAAGATCCACAGATGCATGCCCAAGGTGCAACTGCTCTTTGCAGATTCCCATTCCCCTGAGGGAGTGGGCTGAGTGTCAGGGTCGTGTCATCGCTTACCGGGCTGAGGGTGGGGGATATCCTGAGGGACAGCCCTGAAGGACCGGGCTGAGGGTCGGGGCTATCCTGAGGGTCAGCGCTTACCGGGCTGAGGGTCAGTCCTGAGGGTCAGCCCTGGGGATCGCTCTGAGGGTCAGTCCTGAGGGTCAGCCCTGGGGACCGCTCTGAGGGTCAGTCCTGAGGGTCAGCCCTGGGGACCGCTCTGAGGGTCAGTCCTGAGGGTCAGCCCTGGGGACCGCTCTGAGGGTCAGTCCTGAGGGTCAGCCCTGGGGACCGCTCTGAGGGTCAGTCCTGAGGGTCAGTCCTGAGGCGAAGCCCGCCAAAAATAACGGTCACTCGTCCGCGCGCTCGCGCCTCAGGCGGTGCGAAAATGGCGGGAAGGTGATGCCCCGTTCACACCCACTGAGAGCACGGCGGGAGCGGCCGGGCCCGACTGGGAGACAGGAGAACCTTTATCACCCTTTATTAAGACTTAAATCACCCCCTCGATGGGATTTCATTAATTACCCCGCCCCCGGGGAACCGGTGTAGTGTCACCCTCAGAGAACCCGGGGCAGGAGCTGAATCTGCAGAAATGTGTGAATGGAAACGTGGCTGTAAATAAAACTAAAGGCATTCTTCACCCTGTTTGTCTCTTCAGCTGTTCTGGCTTTTACACATGGCTGGTTCCTGTTTAAAATCTGAGTGCTTGGCACGACTGGATCTTGTCCTGTTTTAGTAAACCTTTTCCTTCAGAAGTGCTCCCAAATATCTGTATGCAGCACATCAAACCAATCTGGATTCTTACTAAACTAAATAACCCACATCCTTTTCCAGAGTGTGAGTATTGGCAAAGCAAAGGAATGAGGGATGGATCCCAGTGTTTAACCCTGAAGGGTGAAAACTTTCCATGTCAATTTCCATTCATTTCCGAATTGGCGGGTCCTGGGACGCCAGGAGTTAAAGTGTTTGGGTGGGAGCTGCTCTAAGGGGATAAAAGAAGCTTCCATGGGTTTAGTTCCTAAACCCATGTTTGGAAATTCACTGTCTCTGTCCTAAAAACACTCTTAGGAGACAAACTTCTTGCATGTTAAGTAAGTGCACAGACAATCTCTGCGTTCCATTCAGCACTTTGGAAGGAATTACAACCATTACAGCGCCAGCAGCAATAAAAGATAAACTATATGTTCCAGCCCTGCATGTTTGCATTTTGCTTTTTACTTTTCAAACTGCTGTTGTGTTTAAATCCACCAAACCCAGATTCAAAGTATGAATTGCGGTTTTGGGTGTTGTGTCACTCACCGTTCTGGCACCACAGCTGAAGAGAGACTAAAGAGAGACGGGTCAAAGGACAGTACAGACTGTCCAACACTGTGAAATGCAACTTTACTGCTTTGTTTAATAAATTACTCATTCTGATTAAATATCTGACAGCTCCTAAGCACAGAGTAATACAGTTGAGTATTTAAGTAAACAGTCTCTCTATATTAACTCACTGTAAGGTTCAGCAAAATCTGAATGTGTGAACCGAAACAAAGAGAGCAGCTTCTGTAGAAATTATATTCCTGGCAGAACTATTCTAGATAAATCTCATGCTTAGCTTTTCCTAGACCTACACTCTGTCAGCCTGGGATACAAAGCCTTTCAGGCACTGGCCAACTATTCTCTCAGTCACTGAAGTATAATCTTTATAAAAAGGAATTGTTCAATAAACATTCTTTATTCTCTTGTAATCTTAATATTTGTTATGTTTATACCATGAGTCATCTACCAATTGCAAATACTTCTGCCGTTTACAGCAAAAAAGCTTATTTTTCTGTTAATAAGACCTTTTATTCTAAATGTTTTAATTCTCAGGATGTAAGTTACAGCTGCTCTTTGGCTTAAGCTTCAGAAGCCTTTCTGAACACTTTTGGAAATGGAAGAAAAGTTGCTGACTAAAGTTTTTTGAGGAGAGAACTGAACTATTGTCCCATCGTGCTCTAGATCTGTTTCCTTTTTAATAAGAGACTGCAGAAGTTAGAGGGTTGTCCCTGGCAAAGTTGTTTCAATGTGTTAGAGGTCTGTGTAAGCAGATCCCAAGACAGAACTGGAGCCAGAACTCTGGGTAAGTCAGTCGTGGATAAATTGCGCTGCAATTTCAGCTCGTGTTCCTTCCAAGCACCGTTCTTAAGATTTCTCGAACAAAAAAGTTTGTACAAGGCACGATGTGCTTTGAGGAACTTAGTCTTGGCTTTTTTTAGATGAAAGTACTTGATGTTTCAGCATTGTGTGCTGGACTAGAGCCAAGATACAATTCTTATTTTGCTGATTTTGCTCACTTTAAATCATTCTGCCCTTATATAATATAATACTTACCTAAGTTCAAACATACATTGAGAATACCTGTTACACCTAGTTTGCAGTGCAAAAATGCCTGATATTTAAGTGTAAAACCAGTGTTTTCCACTGTTCATTAGTACCGGATTTTCCTGTAGAGAATATATTATAAAGACTGCCCAGAGTCTTTAACTTTTGGACTATGGAACAGTGCCATTAACAGCCTCGGAGATGTTACTAAATACGGAAACTGAAGGGGAGGCTCCTTGGGGAGGGAGGTTGGAAAATCCCGCCTCAAAACTGAGTTGAGAGCTGTTGGGAGAAATCCATTCACTTTCTTTTTGCATCTGACCTAACTAGAAGAAAGACTCTCCGACTGGAAAGAATTATTTTTTTTTTTTCCCCCCAGAGAGAAAAGTTTTCCTTGAGCATGAGTTCCCCGTGTGCTGGGGTGAGACGGGTCGGGCTCTTCGGGGGCACTCACGGCAATGAATTATCGGGGGTGCTCCTGGTCAGGCACTGGCTGCAGGATGGAGCCGAGATCCAGAGACCAGGAGTGGAGGTGAAACCATTCCTCACCAACCCCAGAGCTGTGGAGAGGTGCACCAGGTACATTGACTGTGATCTCAACCGGGTTTTTGACCCCGAGAGTCTTGGGTAAGAGCAGTTGTGCTTTCTGTCGTTCGGCTTTTCTGGGTTTTAAATTTTTTTCCAGATTAAAATGTTAAAACACAAGTTCCTGTACTACTTTAACAGTGCAGTCACGTAACTGGAATTACTGACCTTTAACCCAAAAAAAGAACAATTTGCATGTGTTAACAGACTCACTTCTATTGCTGGTAAAATCAGTCTCAAACACATTATCTTAAACATAATTTTAAATTAGTATTAGATGAGGTGCATTTGTGTGAATTGGAGTAACACTGTTCTGAGGCAGAGTCATTATTTCTCATGTCTTGTGCAATTCAGTTTGGTAGCTCTTCTGAATACAATTAGACTTCCAAGAAATAGCAGATAAAAGCAATTAAACATAGACATCTGAGTATGCGAAAGAATGGCACAGAAGTCAGGGAAGTGTGCTTAATTCCAGCTATGTACAATAGAAGGCAAAAACTTGAAATTAGAAAAACTTAAAGCTAGAAATAATCTCTATTCTAAGGCAAAAGCATAGCCAAAACCCTCAATAATTTAACTGACTAATTATTTTAAAAGAAATTATGTCTATAAGTACTGTAAAATAGTAACTGATTTCACATTTTTAGTAGGATTCGATGTTACTCTGTGTTTGAGACATTATTCCAGAGGTGTACTTTGTTATATAAGTATCCTTGGTATAGTTGCTAACCAGGTAGATCTGTTTCAGAATATCACAGAAAGGAAGAGTTACTGTGTATATTTTTCAGGCAGTTATTCTTACCCTACACATCTTTCCATCTGGCTTTTCATCTTAGAATTTTGTTGTTGATTATTACAGCTAAGATAAGCAGATGTTAACACATAAGCATTGAGGTCATTCTTTTAACTGTTTACTTTGGAAAAACATACCAAAAAAAAAAAAAAAAAAAAAAAAAAAAGGTAATTTGGTTTGGTTTCAGCTGCATTGAACACAGAACACTTGAAAAAACACCAGATTAAGACACCTGCAGGTTTCCATCATATCTTAACTACTATTTCTCAGTAAATACTATGTAGTTGCCTGTTTGAAGTACCTTCCCCTGGTCCCTCAAGTGTAGAACCTTCGAGATCACAAATTATTTTACAAAATAAGAAAAAGGAGAGTGAAATCTTGACACTATTGAAAGCAATGGTGTAAATCTCATTGGCTTCAATAAAAAATATTAATTAACAGTTTTATGTGAAGAAACATTGAATTTCAAAGGCAGAGCTAAAGAATAAAAGGGTGGATTATGTGATACACAGAGTCTCCTGAAATTACAAGTATTAAAACTTTGGAGGAACAGATTTGAGGCAGGAAAATCTCCACTGAGCTTTAAGAATCCTAAAGGAATAGACTGTAAAATCTGATCAGATCACAAGAAGAAATAAAACAAATTAGAAAAAAACCTTGAGTGTGATGTCCAAGGCAAAACATCATGGACTGATGCCTGAATATGCTCTCCAGCAGTAGGTGGATCCAGTCTTGGAAGTGCTAAATTTTTAATTTTAAATGCATTGTTGCTAAATTTTTAGTTAGTTTTATGCACAGGGGGAAATTCTGGGATGTAAGGAGAAATAAATCATTTCCAGCTAAAATTTGATTAAATGATTCCAGCACCTTTCTGCACAAGACACAGACTAATAAGACAATTACTAGACAATCGTATTTGCTTTCTTCAACAAATTCAGCCAATTTTAAGTTTGATAATTAAGCAGGTGATTTCAACTCCAGTCAATTTTGGATTTAAAGTGAAAAGAAAAGGCTAATACGTATTTTGTTGACTGTAAAGCCGTGGAATGAGCTCACTAATTTCTTTGTGCTGATATTAACAGCAGGCCAGTGGTGGAAGATATTCCATATGAAGTGAGGAGGGCTCAGGAAATCAATCATATATTTGGTCCCAAAGGTAGTGATGATGCCTATGACCTTATTTTTGACCTTCACAACACCACTTCTAACATGGGTGGTACCATTATTCTTGAAAACTCCAGGGATGACTTTACAATTCAAATGGTTCATTATATCAAGGTAAAACTAATTTAAATGAACTATTAAAATAGATTATTAGTTGTAATGTTGTATTACTATATATTATTTTGTAGTTTCTCTGAATTTACTATTTTTTCTTCTGCAAAACTGTTTAAAATATTTAATTACTCATAGGATGATTTTTTTTCTAATCAGAGGCAATTATTAATTTGATTATAAATCAGGTAATTCAGATTTAAACTCATCATATCTTCATGTATTAAAATGAGCATTATTAAGACTGATGGGCAAAGAGGAATACTTATAACATCTATGAAAATTAATGTAGCTTAATCTGCTTTCACACTGATCTGCCAGGAACTTGGAAAAACTTGGGTTACACATGCTAAATAGTTAAACATTAATTTCGTTAAATAAAGAGATGTAACAAATAATGGAAGTAGGTAATGACAATTTTCCCTTATCAGTGATGTGTCTTTAGAAGCTGTTTAATTCTGCTGATAAGTTTTAGTAGAGTGAGGTGTGCAGAAGTGCTGCTTTAAGCATAATTTGCTTGAATTCTGGTGACCTGAACAGTGACTGATGGAGTCCAAATTGGGCCAATGGTGTGGAATTTTAATTTTTTTTCCCCCTCTTAGAAGAAAAGCCTTTTCAGACTTTTTTCCTTATTACATGTATTCTTTTTAAATGCTTATAAAAATATATGAAGGTCTAAAAATCTTTTGACTGAAATTATATGAAGAGTAATGGTGAGCAGTCATCAAGAAAGAAGCCTCAAGGAGCAAAAATGCCAATAAAGAAGATTAAAATGAGGCTTAATTCACAATCTGCATCCCCATAAGAGAACTGGAGTCTAACCCCAAATGAAATAGTTGAAATCTGCTTTATGGTATTTCAGTTCTCACTTTTGGAACCATGCTGAGGAGATTATTTTTTCTCTGCTGGCAGTTCAAGACCAGAACTGTGCTCAGTTCTGGTTCAGCGGAGCTGCCTGGCATCACTTAATGGAACAGACACCAACAAACACAGCTTTGTGCATTTTCTAAAGATGTCCTACTTCCTTGAGGGCCCTGAAATAAAGGCAACATATTGAAGACATTGTGTAAATCACTTCTGCATCAGTAATCTTTTGTGGCACAACATTTTAAACCATTTTGCATGACAAAGGCGTTTTTAAACCATCTCCACAGAGCGCTTTGGCTCCAGAACCTTGTCCTGTTCTGCTGATTGAACATCCCAGCCTGAAATATGCAACAACTCGGTCTGTGGCAAAACATCCTGTTGGTAAATATCAAATCTAAAGGCTCTTTCAACAAACCAGAAATGATTTTGAAATATGGCTCTTTTCAGATGCGTTCACTGCCTTGTGCAGAGTGCACTGAGCATCAGGAGCTTTGTTTGACAACATATTTACCAAAATATGTGATTATCCATTCTTCTGAAGAGTTCTGATTTACACAATCCGAGTTCTGGCTTGCATAACACAGAAATCCTTGAACTCAACCCACTTTTTGCAGAAAATATTTATAAATATATGACAAGGACCTCTTTTTTAAAACCCCACATAATTCTGTGCCTTACAATCCCTCTTAACCATTAAATACTGACCCATCAGACATTTATTTTTGCTGGGCAATGGTGACATCGAGTGACACTAATGATCTCCCTCATCTCCAAACAGGTGTCGAGGTGGGGCCCCAGCCACAAGGTGTTGCTAGAGCTGATGTTTTGGACAAAATGAGGAAGATTGTCAAACATGGCCTTGATTTTGTGCAGCTTTTTAATGAAGGTAATGGGAGCTTACGGCATCCTGCGTCATGTCAGTGGACTATTTTAGGAAAACATTTTAAAAATGGTTTGGGCTATAACATTTTAAACAGTAAAAGGTGGGGGTGGAATTGAAAAAGTCAAACCTGTGCACTGCCTAAAATGTACTCTGACAAAATAAGTGGTTTTAACTATTTCAGAGTATATTTTGTCAGTGGGGTGGGACTTTTATTTTTAAATAGAAAGAGAATAATATAGTTAAGCATGTCAGAATGTCCATTATTGTGCTGGAATAATAAAGATTAAATACCACTGATACCATTCTCTGCTGTGCAACACTAGCAAACAGACCTTTCATTGTTTTCCTCATCTACAAAATAGGGGTTTTTTAGTGAAAAACAACATTTCAGTAGCAAATTTAGAATTGAACTTCATATGCCCCAATACTTGACTGGACCATCTTTCTACAGCTTGGTTTTGAGGGGACAACCTGATGATTTGAGCCATTCTGCAGAGAATAAATAATGCAATGTTCTTTCTAACAGGCAGTTTTTCATCTTGACATGAAATTTCATTTTTTCTTTCCAGGCAAGGAATTTCCACCACGCACAATTGAGGTTTTTAAAATAATGGAGAAAGTAGATTATCCCAGGAATAAGAATGGTGAAATTATTGCAATAATTCATCCTAAACTACAGGTAAATTCTAGAATAGTTTCCTTTTGTGACATTTTCTACTTATTCCTGTGTTGCTACTGCTACATTGTTGCATGTTTTAGTAATAAATATTTTAAATGCCAATATTGCCAATGGGTTTTATTGAACAATTTAGACCTCCCCTAGGGTTAAGTTCTCTCACTAAGGTCATACATTCATTATTTCAGGAATTGCCTTGGGAATCACTGAATCTAAAATCACTACAAAGACAATAAGATAGCTTATGTTTTAAAATATAAACCTAATTTTTAATTCTTAAATGAGTGCCTGTTCTCAATCAGTTGCGAGCATCTGCAGTTCCCTTCTAGTTCACATTACCAGTGAATTCTGAAAATGAGGGCCAGACACACAAAATTATGTATTAAGACTAAAAGGAATTATTTTAAAAGCTGTTGCCACAAACTGCAGAAATTAGCATTAACTCAAGAATCCCATAAAATATACAAAACCCTGAAAGTATATATATTCTATTTATTTTCTTTTCCTAAGGATCAAGACTGGCAGCCACTGAAGAATGGTGATCCTCTATTTTTGACTCTTGATGGAGAAGTAATTCCATATCAGGGGAACTGTACAATCTATCCAACATTTATTAACGAAGCTGCATATTATGAAAAGAAACAAGCTTTTGTAAAAACAGAGAAAATCAAACTCACTGCAAAACACCTCAGATTGTCAGTCTCAGAGCAGAGCACTTCTTAAGAGCCTGTTACAGATCTTTCACATAAAAAGCGGGTTTCTTGGTGAAGCCCGGGGTCATTCAGTAGTAACTTGTAAATGCAGAATCTAATTTTAAATTGTAATTTAATTAACCTTGCTGAGCACTTTGAGAGCTATTGTCATGATGGTGATTATGACTTTTTATTGTTCTAATACACTGCTATAGATGTAAAGAATTTATAAGTATTCTTGATGTTTTTATGAAGAAGCTCATTCACAGTACTACATTATATACAAAAAAAAAAAATCAGCTTTTCTACTTCATAACCCCAAACCTCAATAGCCCTCACTTTTTACAATGGATTGATCCTTGAAATTTATTCCTCAGGTAAAGACACAAAATGTGAGACAAAGGAAAAACTGGGCAGAGAGAAACATGGGGAGGGTGTGTATAATAAATGATATTATCTGCTTATGTGACTACCCCACTGTGCTGAAGCGGAAGCCTTGGGGTTTATTTTGTTTTTATACTTACAAACATAAAAACAAGCTACAAACAGGATTTCAGAGAAATATCCTCTAAAAAGCTTCACGTTTCATTTTAGTGTATTTCACAATTAATTTGAGCTGCTTCTGATTTAAGGCAAGATTTAGGCAGTTATTCTGGTTTTGATGAAGAGCAGTGCACAAGCCATACCTGAGCGTTCCAGAATGGAAATCGAGAATTCCTTACAGGGAGACTTGTTCTGTATCTGTAGAGACAAAGCCTGTCATAACATCTTAAAAAGAGAAAAAAATGAGGGTTTAATTAATTTTCTGAAGCTGTTTTTCACACATTTGACAAGTCAGTGACAAACATTAAAAATTTTGCATAAGGACACGTTAATTATTTACTGAAAGATTAATTGTCCAGATAACTTTCATATTGTACCTTAGAAAAGTGATGTCATCGTTTACTACTGAATTTAAAGTAGTTTTTCCTTGCCTTTGTGTAACTCCTATGGCAACAAAATAAAAACACAGGGCAGAATGTTGATTGAATGACAAGTTTTATTTCCTTAATTTAAATAAAGGTGGTATAAAAAGCACAGAATTACCTGCTCTAGTCATTATTCAGTGTCCTTGGTAAAAGCCTGGAGACAGCACACGGTTCATGGGAGGTGGCCGAGCTCTGTGGCCACACAAGGAGGGCATTTCCTCAGTGAGAGCTTTCAGAAACAACCCCCAGCTCGTTCCTGAGTTCATCCACACGGTTTTGTACCCGGGCAGTGGCACAGCACATCTTTGTAGGGTTGTTTGCACCTTCCCTGTCCACAGCCCGGAGCGGCCTCAGCGCAGCACAGAGGTCTCGTGGTGTTTCCAGCGGCCGCAGCCTCACGGCCCAGCCTGGTTCCTGAGTGGGTGTGAAGAGGTATTTTATCCCTTTGTACAAAAACTGGCACTGAAGGGATCCAAGCAGACCTGTGCAGTCCTGAGGCAACGTCCTTCCTTGGCAGCTTCGGTGCAAAATTATCCGGCAATGATCGAAGATTCCGAGACCGCGGGGGTTTTTCTTCTCATCCTCACATCTCCAGCTGAGAAAGCCAGAGTGCTCAGGTGTGACGTGGTCTGTGGGTGCTCTAATGTCCTTCCCCTCAAACTCCTGTGCCCTGCCAGACCACAGCCGAAATTTCCTGTGGATCCCATCCATCCAGGCCATGGTTGGAACCTCAGGACATGGCGTCCTGCAGCACCCACGCTCACCATCCCTGTAAATATCTCTGCATTATCCTTCCCACTGCAGGGTTCCCTCACGGGCTCTTCTGTCTTAAGAAAGTCTTTTGGATCATTTTGCCCACAGCTGCAAAAATCCAATGCAATTCTTATTATCATTCACACACAGAACTGAGTTCCCCTGAGTCTCACCTAAAATAGCACCTTTAAAACAGGCACCACATGAATAATTCTGATGAAAAGCCATGACACTGGAGACACATGCTAATTGAAATTTAGAAGTACACAGAACAACTATTTCTCCTTTTATACACACACATAAAATAGAAAACTAAAAATATAATTCATAGTACTTGGTCCTCACAGGTAGTGAAATAAGAGCTACAGAAATGCATTAGAGTCCTCTGAATTTAAAAAAAAGGTCTGGAATTGCATTGCATTGAACCGATTGTGTTCACCTTGGGAAGAAATACTGACTTTTCATTTTTCTGAAGTGGTTGAATGCAAAAATTAATTCAGAAGAACTTTCCAGTGTGTTGACTTTTTATGCAGGAAGATGCAACAGCATGGAAAAGCCAAGGAGGAAAAGTAATGTTGCGACTGGAGCAAATATCCTCCATCAGGAATTATATTTCTGCCCTGTCATTTCATGGGGAGGCACAGACACACAGTAATAAATAAACAGCAATAAACTCCAATTACACCCTGGGGACTGCACAGAGGAAAACAGATCAGGCAAAGCCACTGGGACCTGAGGAGGCTTTTTCCAACTGATGGGACCAAGCCTCCAGTAACACTGACAGTCAATGCAAAAGCTGCAAATGTACCCAGAACCTTGTTATTTCAAAAGTAACATACTTCATTTGGTCATCTTCAGAATTGAAATGCTTTACTTTTTTCCAAAACAAGGACTTTTTTTTCAGTGTACAAAATGAGTTTCTCATGAGTTAGAGATTCCAAAACCCAGCAGATTGGGATCACGATGACCTTAATTTTCCACAACAGGAAGAAATATCTCACATTTGACCTTTTTTATCCAGTTAAACATCTCGAGCCAAGTTTGAGGAACATCAGGCAAACTTGGACAGCAACAGTTTGAGAGGCTCAGAACTGACCCAGTGAAATAATCCCATTTATTTCAGCCCAGCTGCTCTGAATAAATGGGTTCAAGCCATCAGACTGTGTCACTGAAAGTTTGTGTTCCAGCTGGCTACAGCTGTCCAAAACAGCCACAAATCTTTCAGCATCCATTGCTGATGCTTTTAACCTTCAGAAGAGCCACACGTCAAGCACAGCACAACTAAACAGAAGTTTCAGGCAAATCATCCATTTCTTCAAACGTATTCAGGGTGTTTTTGCTATTAGTTCTTGAATTATCTTGAATTTTGCTTGGATCTGCAAAAAAATGCATTGTAAACAAAACAGGATATGGTAGAAACTGTATAAGCAAGATCAGAGTCTTACACCTTTTTTTAATGTTGTTAAAAACATGTATTTATTTAAACAGCAAGCTCTCAGTTTGCTACCATATCTTCTACAGAAAATTTTCATCCCAGAGGGAGCTCATTTCTCAAGGACACTCCTGCCCTGGCAGCAGATGGATGTCTTGAATTTCCTGGCCAACATTTATGTCATCCAATATATATGTTACAAAACTTGTTTGTCACCAACCCTCCCTCCAAGTCTTAAAAAGTAATTTAACACCACTGCCATATTAACCATTTGTTTCTCTAGTAATAATATGTGGCTTAATATTAGAGTTTATATTTTTAAAGGTATAAAACTGTATCAAAAAACATTTCTAAGAAGGAAAGGTTCTGCAAATACGGCGTCATAAAATTCTACAGTACCTGTTGGCCCTGGATCTTCATTAATAAATGAAACATGGGTTTTCCACTCGGTCCATTTCACTTCATTAATCCTGTTTACATTGTACATAAATTGTGTTATCACTATGCATTATCCCCCAGCTACATCACTGATCTTCCCCCTTTATTCCTTCCTGGGATTGTTACACTTTACCCCCTGCTTTGCTGGCATTAAAAGCCTGAATGCCTTCTGCACTGTCAGGCACTATATGAAGGTGAGAATAATGCCAAGACTACTTCATAATTTCACACATTGTTAGTATGGTCTTGAAATATTTAAGTATTTTTCATTAAACAGCACAGTTCTTTAATATGGTAATCATCAATTACCAATCAACTTAACTGTGATTGCTTTTAAGCTGACATTCAAAGGAGATTATGATAAAGTGACATTTACTGCAAGCAGATTTGATGCTTCTACAGGAAAACATAGGAAGATGAAAATCTGCTTTCTTACCAAACCATTGCCTACACAAAAATTCATACGTTTTCTCTACTTAAACAACAGGTTACAACTGAAAAACAAAACTCACATTATATTTTTGGGCATCTGGCATAATTTTTAGAGATAATAGAAATATTTTAAAGAGGTTTTTGAGGAGAAATAACCTCGAAGCAGCATAAAGAGGACAGAATTGATAGCACATTATTTCAGCTTTGCTTTACCTTAAGCACACCCTGGTGTCATTTTCAGCCACTTTACACCGTTCTCCCAGCTGGAATTTTTTCCTCAGGCATTTTGGTAAGAATTTTTCAAATTCCAAAATAGTCCTGGCTCTCTGTCGGCAGTAAATAGTAAAATGAGCCTGGTTAACCGTGGTCTGATTTCACAGCATACACAGTTTATAATAGGTCAAGTCTATACCCACAGCCAACACCAAAACCAGAAAGTCACTGACAATTTTTGCAAATAGGAATTCAGATTCCTGGAAAAACAGTGAAACACATCATCCTGTGACATATCCAGGGGAATGAAAGTCATGAGAGTGCGTGGTTTGGAAATCCAAGCCACCATATCACCTTTAGGATTGTTAATTCCCAAGTCACTACAATTCTCCAGTACTGGAATTATTTATTTCTATTATGCACATGCAAAACCAAATGAGGATTATCTTTAACACTCAACCTGTTGTGTCAGCATGAGGGTTTTAGCCCGAGCACCTCCCAAAATCCAAAACAAACCTGGAGTTTCCAGATGTGCTCGCTCTCCTTAGAAATATCCTCCACTGTTTCTCCCATTAACGCAATCAGCATGTTCAAGAGAAGGACAAAAGTCAGCACAACGAAAGTTATGAGGAGCAGGAGAAACAGGACAGGGTACTTGGAGTTCTGCTGGATCTCCAGGTCACCCAGGCCTAGGGTGAGCTTGAAAAGATCCATCAGGACAGGTCCCAGGCTGCTGTTGGAATGGCATTCCCCGCCCTCCTGGCACGTCTCAATCAGGGCAGCGAGGGCTGAGAAGAAAGCACAAGGGAATTTCAGTCACAACCATTATTTAGGAATACAGGGCACTTCATCCCAAAGAATTCAAAGTGATTGAGAGGGCCAGAGCTGCCCAGCCACACAGAGCAGCCGGGTGACAGTTCCAGAAAGCAGAAGGAGCCCACATCCAAATGAAACTCCAGGGATTTGAGACCAAGGCAAATGGCTCATCTGTTCACATCTAAACTTAACATGCAGAAGAAAGCCCAACATGAGCTCTCATGAAAACAGGGTTCTTATTCATAATATCGCTAAAATTTTTACTCACACAGAGCATCAGTGCTTTTCTCCAGTAATATTTACCTACGCCAAATCCCAGCAAAAACACGATATAGACAACTAAGAACTTTATCACATCTTGCAGGATGACCTGAAAATGGAATGAAACAGTTGACAGAAATTAAAATTCAGAACTAGCTTTGTGATTTGAATTCTGCAGGGTTACAGGTGAGGCACACACTAAAACATCAGACTGCTTTCCTTGAGCAAACAAACCTAAAGGTCTGATTTTTATCTCAAGCTTAGTGTGTTCTCTGAGAGTGACTAATTCTGTACAATACAGACATTACAGACTATGATGCAATTAAATGCAGAATTAGGTGGAAAAAACACAAGCTACTCACATATTTATTGTAACAAAAGTGTCAAAATTAGGATACAAACTAGATCCTGCTGTTGAAGAACAAAGAGTGTATTCTGCTGAAATAATACATAAAAACTGGAAATAAGACATTTCAAAATGAACTTTAAAATACGTATAATTGCTGAATATACTCGATTTGGATTGTAGAACAATGGAGTATCATCAGGCAGGTAAAACAAAAGAAAAACTTGCCTTTTGAATCATCACACTGTAAATGCCCATGGACTGGAAACCTCTGGTGAAATAGAGCATATTGGCCCAGCCAAGGGCCATTGCCAAAACAAGACACACCAGGTGTTCTTTGTAGGAAAACAAGTACAAAAAGACAGAGAAGATCACAAGCAAAGCTTGTATAAAACTGTTAAAAAACAAACATATATGTAAAAGAGAAATTACTAGCACAAAACCAACAACAGAATGGAAAAACACGAAAACAAGATTTCTTTGCTCTTTAGGCTTAATTTGTAACTTCATGCAGCTTTTTAATTCTCCCCAAGAAAATTGGCATTACAGCTTAATGATAAAAGAGGTCTGTGCAAGTGGTATATTAACATATAAGGATTATATTTATTAAAGCTCAATTTATGTAAACTATTATCCCCAAAACAGCGGCTCGACACAGATTTTGCTGACAGAGACGTTAAGAATCCTTACAATATCTTAGAAGTCATTTTAATTGCAGCTTTAGCTTAATGAATTGTTAGAATCATTACAGATTTTCCACAAACAGGGAAGGCATTGGCAGGTGGGAAAAATCCACTCCATGCACATCAAACCTGGAATTGTTACTGGCAGTGCAACCAATAGTTTGTGTCACAGAAAAACTGCAGGTAAACTTACATCCATCCCTCTAAAACTGATAAATTTGACGAAAGAAAGCGAATATCTGCTACAGGAGCACATTATCTGTGAGCATGAGAGAGAGAATTTTATATATAGTGGGAAAAAAAATAAATACACATCAGACTTACAATGCAAAGTGGAACCAGGCATCAGAGAGAATCGACTGCAGGTCTGAGGGCCTGAGCAGGAAGATGGCCACACTCTGTGCAGGCAGAAACAGAAAATACAGGGTCATGGTGGAAGACAAAACAGACCTCAAAATCTGTTTTTCAAAATAATTTAGCTGGTGTTCTACACTAATTCATCTTCTGATAAGACGTGGTAACTTCTAGAATTAATTTTTTTTAATAGGTTAAAATTCTGTCATTTCTAGTATAATTTAAATTACTGTTTTTAATTTCTTACAGTACATGGCAAAGTTATACCATGGGATCTTTTTCATTACAACTTGCATTTCTTTTGTCCTTAAAACCAATAATTTGGTTTTAAAATCAATACTGATATCATACAAATATCAGGTCTCTGCACTGACAATTTGGAAAACAAACATCCTTATATTTGTTTCACACTTGTACTCGAATATAAAACCAAGGTCATTCTGAATAAGTGTTTGTGCCAAAGATTTGAAAATTACACAAATCAAAGATACTCCATGTGTACTGCCAATATCAGCAGCAGCATATTCATAAATGTAGAGAAGTTCTTTACAAATGAGCTGTATATTTGTTACTAAAAAGAAATCTTACCTCTTTTATGGCTAAAAATATTGCTCCTAACATAACCATCACCTGTCCTGACAACTGCAGCCACCCAACTCCTCGGGTCAGAGCCAGTGGATAAGGAGGAGCCTGCAAGACAAATCCAGAAAGAAAAATCTCAGTTCCATCCCTGAAGGATGAAAGGCAAAGCAACTGAAACCCTCACTCCTGTAACTCTCAGGGTTTGTAATTTCTTCCCTTCCAGGGAGAATTTTCTGGATGTATTTGTATTTTAGGTCACTTCCACCAATTGCAAATCTGATGCTCCCACACTGATGGGAGAATGTGGTCTCTCCATACCCAGATATTCAATATCCAGTCTTGTTTTAGCACTTTAAATATAATTCAGGAAATACTATTGCCTTTTAAGTCAGTAAAATTTGTTGAGATTCAGCTGCTATACTCACTACATTTTCATTAGGCCTGTGGTAGGAGACCAATGTTAATGTTACATTGTACAGGAAATAGAAACAGCAGGACATGAAAAACATGTGCCGTGCAAACTTCTTCCATTTCATCCTCAGGAGTGAGTTCAGAGGCTCCAAAGTCAGCATTTCGTGACGATTCTGATGAGGGGAGAAAAAATATAAATATTTCAACTTGCTGCCAGTAAGGAAACTGAACTTTAGGTGTGAATTTTGTGTATTTCATTCCACGCTATCCTTGCTGCTCTAGAAACACCTCTGTGCTCAGAGATGTGCCAGATCACCCTTGGATGGAGTAAAGGGACAATTCCTCCTCCTGCTGGGATAAGCTGCCATTCCCAGCCTGGTGAATTATGACTGAGCTAAAACTCCCCAGTGAACTCCTGGTTCTGCTTCCTGAAGAAGTTTTGTGGCAGGATTTGAATTCAGCAAATGTGAAATCCTGACTTTGTAAATCAAACATTCCTAAACACCTAAAATACAAACCTGTTAAGTAAAGTTTATTTGGTCTGCCTAGCTCGACCATATTTATGTTCCTAAGTCAAATTAATGCTTCAAATATAAGAAAAGACACTCCCAAAATAACTAACCTGTGTTGTAGGGACTGAATGCAAGTTTGCTTACAGCTGACATTGTGCAGCAGCATAAAATTTATCTTGCCCTTGATACAAAAGCTGAGAACTAAAAATTACTGTTCACAAGTAATTCAGTTGTTTGCCAGGCTGCCACATCTAAAATGGGGGTACTGCTAGGAAAAAAAAATACATATTTTATATAAAAATAGGCAACTTACACCAATATTTGTATTATAGACAATGATTTCCAGCACTGAGTTGTCAGCAGTGGTATCCAGCTCTGTCAGATCGTACAGAGAAGACTGAACAGGACCATAAGCCCAGTCTGTGAATTTTCTTGACAGGCTCCTGTTTGGCTTCTCTCTGATCTCCCTGCTCAGGATGTACTTCAGGATCTAAAACATGAAGAGATCATTTGTCAGCAGCTGTGTTGTTCATGGGAAAGGAGAAGGTACATGAATATACCTGCCCAAACTCCCACCTTTTACCTATAACACTTGGTACAGTTGTGTAATTTAATGTATTTGTAATTGTGTTACTCAGTGAGGGGTGTTGGAGGTGAAAATCCTCTAAGAAATAAGTTCAGTGTTTTTAATGATTTCAGATTTTCTGTCAGAGGTGTTTTTCTATAGGATGAAAGCACAATTTTCCATGTGTTCATTTATGCCTTCCTTGAACTGAATTACTTTTTAAATCATCTCATTGCCAATCCTCTACGCTACAGTTGATTTATGCAAACCAAATTCTACATCAGTACAGCAGAGCAGTTCAAGTGAGTTTTCTGAAATTGTTTGGTGGTAAATGCAGAATTTCTGTACAGCAGAAGGCTGGTTCTAAACAGCTTGGGCTGTTTGTACAGAGGGAGGGAGTTACAGAGAAACCTTGAAGCATCAAAACAACACTGCAATGGAAACGTTTGTGTTTTGAACAAAATTAGCCCACCAAATACTGATACAAAACAGCATAACCAGTATGGAAGGAGATGTCTCAGAGCACAGGTTTCTCTTAGATGCTACTGAAATCATACCCACCTCTAATTTCCCAGTTTTTGCAGCTAATTGCAGTGGTGTCAAACCCTCCTTATTCTTGGTTGTTTCCAGATTTCTGTCTTTACTTTTCAGCAGAATCATGTCGTACATTCTGATCACAAAGTCGTTCTGTGTTCTGGAGTCCTCTGCTACGGTAACTAATGCATGGAGGATGTTGTTTCCTCTGGAATCCTGAGAGGAAATATTGGTCCTGGCATTGTCCATTAACAGCTCAATTATGTCTGGCTGGTTGGTACATGCTGCTAAAGCCAGTGCAGTCTCACCTACAGAATCACAGAATGCAACAAGTGGTCATGTTTTATTCCAGGCATTCAAATCAGAATAGAAAATATGGTGTCAACCATCTTAAAATATGAAAGCACATTTTTATATTGATTGCGCTGGATTAAGCTCTCGTTTTATGGAAGTTTGGGGTATTCCTTCTTAACTTTTCCAGAAATATCTCAATTCCACTTACCAAAATAAAAGCCTTCATGTTTGTGTTTGGGATTAAAGAAAATGCCCTGGGCATGAGCATTGACATCAGCACCTTTTTCTATGAGGATCTGGGTGATTTCATACTGTCTCCTCTCAATGGCAATATTTAGAGCTGTCTGGCCTGAAAAAGCAGACACAGGAATTTAGGGCTGAGTCTCTCAGTCACACTCTGGAACACTAATGATGTTTCACAAAGGATGGCACCAGTGATAACGAATAAAATTTGGTTCAAGGGATTTAAACCATCATTATTTTATGGAGGTTATGTTTAACCATACACCTGGAAACTGCTATCAGATGGCAATACCTTTATATGCCTCTTCTGTGTACGCTGCATTGATAAATCTCTCCAAAATGCCATTTTCCTCTGCAAAGGACAGGAGCATGTTCACTATCTCGTTTGTGTTCTGGTTGATGTTCAGCAGAGCTTTCATCAGACAAGTTTTGCCAGTGTCTGAAGCCGTGAACTTTTTCATCAGGTAATCTACAAGAGTGAATTTTCAGATTAGATCATTGTTACTTATTAAACTTCCATTCACTAGGGGTGAAACCTGAGGGACAGAGATGAACACAAACTATTTGCCAAACCGTTACTCCACCCTGTTCACCTTGTTCTTGAGCACCAAGGCAGCCTTGGGTCGGCCATCCCGGTGCCATACCTCCCAAATTCACAAGGAAATAAAGATATTTCCCAGGTTTAGGCAATAAAGCTATTTCCCTGAGGCAGCAGCAGCCCTCGCCCAGGTGCCTGCAGAGCTCACCTGGCACGGGCGGGTTGGTGCAGGCGCTCGATCGCTCCTTCAGCTCGGCCAGCAGCCGCTGCAGCTCCTCCACGTTCCCCTCGGACACTGCTCGGAACAGGTTCCTCTTCAGCTTCTTCCTTGCACTCCTCAGCTCAGGGCCTTGGGATGTGTTAGCACTAAATTGGGAGAAATCATCATGAACTTGCTGGTGCAATTTATCCTGGTTTATTTTATTTTTAAGAAGAACGAAACTAAATACAGTTATTCACCCCAGACCACACAATCGTGCCCCGTTTCCATGGATAGCTCAGAATATTTCTCACATTGCACATTGCTTATTTGCAGATGAGTGGGCTGTTGAGAGAGTGCTTTATTATAAGCAGCACATTTTTCAAGCATTTTGTGTTTTTTTCAGATTATTCAGGGTTATTCTTCTGGAATAAAGGCTAAGAAACACTTTGCCACAACTGACTGCAGTGCTGAGGTTATCTGGTGCTGCTCTCTCAGCAGAAGGGAGTCCTTAACCTCACACCTTACATCACTTTCTGATCACCCTTTATTCTGGAAAAAGAATGATTTCATATTTCCCCCAAGCAGAAATACTCCATGCCTGACTGTGGTGTGTAGGTCCTGCGTTGCCATCTAAGAAACACCCATTATATATAAAGAAACCTCACACTAAATACGAAAATTGGGAGACCGGAGTTCATTCAACATTTAATTATTGAAGGATCAGAAAGGCATGCACGCACATGACCTTTTTTCCCTAAAACACGGCAGGAAAAATAAGCAATACCTACCCTAGCACAGATTTAATCAGTTGAAAATGTGCTGAGAAATATTTGTGTCTCCACTCACCCACAGCTGTCGACGTTAGGGCTGTATTCAGTGGCATCATCCTGTAGAGACTGTGGGGAATCCATGTCCTCCCCATTTCCAGATGCACTGCACAGAAAGAAAAGCAATTGTGCCAGGATATGAGCAGGTATTTTGGCAAGTTCCATGAAGAAACAGTCAATGGTAGGACAAGTGATCTACACTAGAGCTTAAATTACTCCAATTTGACATTGGCCTTTTAATTCTATCACTTTATCTCCCATGTGGATTTTAAAGAGAGTGATAAAAATGAAGAGACTCCCAGGATTTTATTCCATTTTTTAAAAGTCCACATTAGGAAAGTAATCTGCTTTGTGTTTTATTATATTATTTCACTACAGATCCTGAAACCGTGGGAACCTTTTTCTTTTTCATTTTTAATCACTGGTTTTTATGCAGCACCCTGAATGCTTGAATCTTACATTCTTCCTTTCCACAGGCTTAATTTGTCATCTGGCACAAAACAAGTGCTAAATCAGTAGCAGTGGGTGGGTTGCAAGCCCACAATGAAAGATTCACCTGAAGATTTACTACACAACACTGTAGGAAATCCAGGAGTGTTTTGTGGCTGACTTGAATGAAAGAAATCGAGGACTGGGCCCTAAAAAGATATTTAAAGGATTTTCAATGGCATCGATATTTTGTAATTGCTGTACAAAATTTCCCCACAGTCCTAAAAAGCGGATCTGACTTAGAAAAATTAGGATAAATGAGTTTCTTACTTGTGTTTTCATTTTTTCTAAGGTTCAGATTGAATCAACTACCTCAGGTTAATAATTCAGGGAATCTGAGCTATTAATTATTGGCCAAACAGATGCCTGGACAACGCTGCTCTGCAGGTATTCCCTTCCCTTTGAAATAAAGCTGGGAATTCCAAGTCCATTCTTATCCCATCTGTCTCTTCTCTGCAGAAAGCTGAGTAATGTGGTGACAAAGCACATTGCAGGTCACTTCCTGAATGAGAGGGGGAAATTTGGACACCTCTCCTCTGAAACCAAAAATCAGCCTGTCAGCCAATTCCTAGAAGCTGACCAGACATCCTCAGACACAAAAACCTTCGGCCATTCTGGACCCTTGCCAGATTTGTGACATATTTCCCTTACTCATAATTATTGGCTGTTAGCACCCCACACATTTCTTTTAAATGTATTCTTCCCAGTCATAATTTTTCTCTATTCATTCAGCATAAATGGCTTCTTTAAATATTTCAGATTCAGCATTTCCACGGTTAATTGTTAATGAACAATAGACGGAAGACGTCAGCAGCCAGCTGGGAACAGAGCTTGCTAAATTAGGCTGTGGTCTTCACACAGCAGAAAACACCCAAATGAGAGCATGGAGTTTGTTCTAATGCATCATAAAAAAGAGGTTAAGATTAAAAAAAAAAAAAAAACCAAAAAACAAAAAAACACATCTTAAATTTATTCAGACCTGAGGCCTGATTTATTCCATTGAAACGACAGCAGTAGATAAAACCAAAGTTAAAACTCCAGTGAACTTCTGTCTTTGAAGTGACCAAAAGCTACAAAAAGTCCTGGCACTGAGGCCCAAGGAGCATTAAGGGGAAACTTCTGGGAAGAAAGTAGATATATTTGCAGCAGGACCATCGTTTGTGCATCTGTAACTTACCACGGGCGGATATTTGAATCCATAGGTTTGGAAAACACGGGGGGAGAGGTGTTATTGGGACTGGCATTGCTTTCAAAACCATCAATCTCCAGGAAAAAGTGGGAACTGTTGAAGACAGTGCATTAAAAAAAATATCAGTGATAAAAGGCAAGCCCAGCTATAAACCAAGAAAAGAACTACCAAGGGCAAGCTTGACAATCTATCTCTCCTGGCATCAAACCTGAGCTGGAGCAGAGCTTATCTGCTTCCCCTGAGGGGATCCCAACCTCCAGCCTGTGCCCAGCTCTTCCAGGCTGGCAGATGGGCAAAATTCCCGAGGTATTTTTAGAACACATGGCATCAGATCCTGACATGTGTGAGCAGCAATCTCTGAACCAGCCTTGCACCCAGCTCCTGTCACTGCCCAGCCACACAGAAATGTGGGTTTTTAATCCCAGTCCCTGCTCTTCCAGCCAGGAGCCATCAGGATGGATCATTTCAAAGCCATTAGCAGCTTTATAGATAGTGATTAAATCAGAAAGTTTGAAAGGTCACACGTTCAGTGACATCAGGCATTTCCATCAGCCAGGGCTCAATGTGTCCTCTTGCCTGCATGACATTTAACTGTTCTCCCTATAAATAATTATATAAATATTCATAGTGAAAAGAAATAAAATTTAGAACAGCGCAGAAAAAGCAATACGAAAAGGAAGATTTCACCTTTTAAAAGCCTGCAGAGTTGAGAGGCAAAAACAAATGGCTTGGTTTTACTGGATCTCAGTAAAACATTGATACATCTCACCACAGGCTGAGGAGTTTTAGTGGTGGATGCAGCAGCTCCCACAGGGGCTGTTCAGAAACTGCCTTACATTTCTAAAATGTTGCAGCAGCCACCTGGAAAACCTTTCCAATTCACCTAATATTTATGGGTTTGTCTGTAGGGCATTCTTTTTTTTCCTAATTGCATCTTCTCCCAAAAAATCTCGTTGAAGTGAAGTACCTGCATTGATAGTAAAATGCAGTGTATTATTAGGACTCTACTGAATAACCTGCTGATATTTGCTAAAAAAAGCAGTGTCTAATTCATCTCATTTTCCAACGGCTCGATGATCCAGGTGTTAATTCTGACGTCCAACAGCTGTACAGCAGCTGGGAAGGGAACCCTGCTTTGGGGGCTGACAGAGCTCACCTCTCCTGGCTTGGGGGTTATCTGGGGGTGTCACGGGAGGGATAAAAACACCCCAAAAGCCACCGTGCAAAGCAGGGTGCCATCAAATAGCCCTGCGCTGACGTGGCCGGGTGCTCTGCCCACGGCCATCAGCAGCTCTGACAGCCTCCTCCCCTCCTGCCCCTCCGATTTCCTGTGCTTAATTACAGACTTTGCCCGCCCAGATTCCAGGAGCTTCCAGCAGGGAATCAACGCCGCTGTCTTTCAAGAAAAGTGAACATTGCCAATGCACGCCGAGAGTGAGAAGTGCCAGCCTGGGAGCGCTGGTGGGGCAGCGGAGGCAGAGTTTCGAAGGAACAGGCTGAAGAGGCTTTGGAACATGTAATTAATGGAATGTGTTCGAGGCCGGCATTAACACGCACGTGATGTCGGTGCTGTGCGCTACAGGAATGCTGCCAGCCACACCCGGAGCTCTGGGCTGAGAGGTGGGAAAAACCCCAAGGTTACTGTTCCTGAGGCCACAATGAATGTGAGATAGGAGTTAAGTAATTGAGGGCTTGGCTTTGGCAATATTCCCATAACTCCACAATCTGCCGCGGAATTGGCCCTCTTTGAAGTGCCGGGTGTATCACGAGCTGTTCAGACACCTCGTCTCCCCCCATATGCCACCAAAGAGCTCCTCTTCTTGAATTTAATGACAAAAAGACAAATTGGACCACCCAGGCAGTGGATCTCATATAACTAATGGCACCATTCCTGTGGAAAGTGATTCCTCTGATTATTGAGAATTATAAATGTCAGAACAGACACAATTGGCCAGGCCTTCGGAGTTTCAGAAATTGCCATAATAACCAGTAATTATCCAGAATGAAAAGTTTATGAATGAAAATTCATCCTTGCTCTACAGTAACTTAGTTGACTTCAGAGTACCGGGCAGGAATTACATTTATATTACTTATATTTCCCCAATCATATTAAATACAATCCCTCAATCCCTTTATTAATTCTCTAATATCAATTATGAATGAAAGTGAATATTTTATAAAACAGCAAAAGAGTCTCATTAATCAGACTAATGAAAAATAGAGTGAATTTAGGTTTCTGTTTGTGACAGGATTTTTCAAACCTCCTGCTCTCCCAGCCCTCTGCCTCTCCATGATCTGACACATTTCCATGTGAGGCTAAGTTTGAAATGTTCCCTTTTTCTCAGGCCAGCATCTCGTACATAAAACCTGGTGTGTTCTTCCATGTGATCTCCTAAAAAAAAATCACTTTATACCAAACATTACCCATCATTAGATCGGATTCTTGTGAGGTTGTACAGAACAAAGATGTTTGGTGGAATTTCAGCGCGAAGATCTCCCAAAGGAGATAAAGCAGGGAGTTTTGGTGGTTTAGACAGAGCTGGAGTCCTACCTTTTCTTGGTGGGAGTGCCTTCAGTCACCTTTTTCTCTTGCTGGTTTGCAGGGGGAATTCCGGGCGGGTTTGTTTTCTTGCCCATTAGTGGAACGATTTCGTTGTTATCTTTAATCATGTTTCTGCAGTAGAGAGACATCAGTTACTTGACTCCCCGTTCCTTTGAAGGAAGTGTGGTGACCAGATTACCTGTTTACAGTCTCTTCACGTGTAAGCACACAAATATTGATTCTTTTTTCCCCAAAGCCTCTCATTTTTTCAGCTGCTGAGCACACAACCCCACCGTTTCATGTCAGACCTGGAGGGTTGTACACACGACTCATTAAGTTTCAGTCTATGACAAGTGCCATTAAAAGTGGTACCAGGAGAACTGTAAATTCAAGCCTGTGCCTAAGTGAAACTGAAGGGAGCCTGTCAGTCCCAGTGACAGTGTACGTTATTCAGAGAAACAGAAAGAGCACAACGATTTTTATAAGTAGCCCTAAAGTTGGGCATCTTTACACTTCATCTGATCAGTCTGCTCTTGACCAAGGTAATTTCAGAAAAGTGGTAAATTCCAGGAAGATCTGTGCAACAGAAAACGGATAAAGGAAGGTTCCAGATGTGAAAAGGACAAAGAAAAATCCCTGAAAGTTCTCACTGCATTGGAACAGCAGAAGCAGCAGACTGAAAATGATGCCCAAGGTGAGCTCAGCTAAATTATCACATGGACAACAGCCAGGATTTGTGTCCTGGTGATTTCCCAGCGTTTCCTCAGGAAAAAGAAAAAAAAACCATGATTCTGCTGGATGGAAATGACCCCCAGCCCATGACACAAAAGGATTCTCATGTATGTTACCTGCCTAGGAAACACCCACAGCACAAATTCTGTAAGGAATCGTGAATAACTATCTCCCTGTTTCTCAGTCTAATACTCAAGGGCATCATTTTAAATCACCCAGGATAATTTGAAAGCGAGAAGGTGAATTCAGGACACATTAAAATTCACTGCAGGCAAACCCAGGAAGATTTATGAGGTCAGGGATCCATTCCCAAGGAAATCAGGGGAGTGGCCTCCACACCCAAGGACAAATGGTAAAAATAATTTGCCTGCAAAGTTTGAACAAAATCAGCTACACATTTTTCCCCCTCCTACTCCACTTTCCTTAATGTGACAAATGTACACACACAAACTCTCTGCTCCTGTCACAGCGCTGTCAGTGTGCCTTAGCACCAGGATTCCTTCATTATGGGAGTATCAAGATACAGAAAGCAGATTGTTCAGACTGTTTGAGAAGACATGACACCTGGTACAAGAGAGGAGCCAAGAATATCAAATACACTGGTACTTGAGTGAAAGTCTATTAATGCATAAACAACAAATGTTTAATTATGGCAATTTTCAATCCCAAGTACAGAGAACTGAGAATTTACAGGGTCCAAACACTCCCAAGTGCAGCTGCAATCTCTTGGCACTCCGTGGAATGTGAACTTGAAACATTGGAAAGGACTCCTTACCTTGCAAAGGCTGGCTGAAGAAACAGGCATGAAAATAAATTCTTACTGTGTTTCCCACCGTTGGCAGGTGTGTTCACACTAGGAAACATTCCTAGCTTGGATGAATTCCCTAAGAATTCATATCACAGCTTTCAGAGAAATAATTTATAAAGGGAAAAATATTTTTACTTGCATACAGAGTACACCCCAGCTTTTAGTAAATGCAGAGAAGAGCTGAACTTGGAGATGACACAGTGGAGGTGGGAAAGAGAGGGTTTGGTTTGTCTGTGGCTCTGGAAATGCCACTCACGTAGTCCCCAGACACATGTTGTGTCAGTGAATACACTGATAAACATTTAGTCTAAAACACAGCTAAAACGAATGACTTGTCTTGCTTAGTTCATAAATAATTCTGCTATTTACTTCTTACCAAGTACTTAAAGAATACAAAGCAGTGTGTGGGCAAAGACAGCTCCCAACCGGAGGAAGAGGCAAAAGGGATACTTGCTATAAATCAAATAAAACGGGACCATGGTGGTGATGGACATTAAATAGCCTCACAAAATAAGTGACTTTAAAGGAAGAGAATAGTTGGGAACAGATTAAAAATACCAAGAGGCAACAAAAGTAGTTGCCAAGTTGAGAAGGGCACAGCTGGGCGTGAAGTCAGAGGGGTGGGAGAACAGAATGAAGAGCTGGAGGAATAGAGATCAAGGTTAAATTTTTGAATTCCTCTTGCTTGTGAGTGATGCCGGAGCTGCTCAGAGATGGCAGCACCTTCCTGCAAGGGCAGCAGCTCAAAGTAGCCATTTGCAGTCGGTTTTCACCACAGAGATTTTAGCAGCGACTCGAGAACAGGCTGAACCCCTGAGGAGAGGTGGGAAATAATCAAACACAGCACTGAAGTTGTTTTGGATGATGAAGGACTCCTGAACCATCAGTGATGGAAAGAAGCAATTTGGGAAGGAAAAAGAGGACAGATTTCCTTAAGCACAGAGGGAGTACACTTTCAAAAGCACAGAGATGTGACTGTATCCCAGCCAAAAATCTATTTAAAATGAGCTCTCAGCCTGCCCAAGGAAATAACTGCAGGCACCACAACAGAAGTACCTTGTTACAGTGCTGAGGTAGCGTCTGCTTCATTTTTAATCACAATTAATTGTGTGCTGACATGAAAACTAAGCTGGGCTTTCATCAGCAGCTTCCAGTGCACTATCATTTTCTGCAATCTCTGACAGACAGAGAAAAATAATGCAGCAGCCTGAAGTGTCAGGTCTGAGCAGGGTAGCTTACCTAACCTGATACACAGTGTTGTCTTTGGTTGTAACTATTTTCTACTCCCATTATCTCCTTAATTGTCACTTGCAGGCCACCAGAGAAGTGGCTTATTTGAAGTGGCCAGCAAGACAAAAACCCTGCATTGATTTATAGAATTAAGAATTACTTAGAAAGGGATCTGAGGAGTTGGTATCTGACCTCCAGTGTGCTGGGGGTCAGAAAAGGGAATTTATCTGTGCTGGTGAATGGGGTTCTGCTATTCCTACACATTATCACAGACTCACGTTCTGCTTATCTGAGAACAAGAAAAATCACACCTATCTGTATCTTTATATCTCAGCAGCAGTTTATAGGATGTGGGTAAAGAAAGAATCCTACAAATCAGAAGAAGCACTCAGCTGTGGTGTTGTGGCACAAAGGTCTCCCCTTCCCTGGGGGCAGAGGAGGGGCAGTGATTTCCAAGAGCTGTTTCATTCTCAGAACAGACCATGACACTTGGCAGCACCTACGACCTAATTCTTGCTGGCCCATAAAAAATAAATCCCCTCCCCAAGGGGAAAGCTGATAAGACTTCATTCTGACTTTTCTGCATTATTTATGAGTCATATCAGCAGAAAGTTACATTTGGTAGGAAGAGCTTCATCATCCTGTAAGATTTTTAAACTTTTGAGGGGTATTCATAGACTTCAGGTGCTACCAAAAATGCTCTTCTTGGTGAGAAATTTTTACTTTCCTATGAAGGTTTCTCCTAACAGAAATTTAAAAAAAAAAACCAAAAACCTCTGAAAAGCAATATTTTTCCCTGAGGAAAAATTATTTGGGATTATTTATCTATTTCTGAATTAAATAAAGAGTTTTTCTGAGTTGAAATAACTTATTCTATAACTTAAATTTGGCTTTCAGTGGCCACTACAGTAGCTGAAAGTTTTGGTGGAAGATGATGAATGTATTAAAGTTTTTCTTGTACGATATTTTGGATCCCCTTAGCACAGGAATTAGGAAGTGCAACAGTGTTCCAAGGCTGACAAACACAAATTAAATGAGGCCTGTCCTTCTTCACTCCTGAATGCCCAAGGAAAGAGCGTGGCCCAGCTCAGGAAAGCCATTTCCAGGCCAGAAAAACAGAAAGAAGCACAACAGAAACACATTCTGTGTGTGAAGGATGGGTTTCACCTCTGTCTCTGGAAGATTTCCCTCTCTCCAGAAGCATCACACCCCAAACAGCCCCGGAGCACTCACCCTGCTCACAACACCTCCATGTCGGCGCAGACGGATCCGGGCGGCGCAAATCAAAGCGAGGCCCCGCTGACAACATCCAAAACTCATCTGCCAAAGGAGCAGAACCACATCCAGGCTCCAGACTATCCTAAAAACACAAACCCACCCTGCTCCAGGCATCCGGTGTGCTCAGCTGGGGAGCAGAGCCAGGGAAGCGCCGAGGAAGCGCGGCCGGACGGGGTTTGCTCCATCTGAAATTAGGGAGCAGGGAGAAACTGGCCAGGCAACAACTCTTGACTTCAGAGCTGCCAAAGTGGGATGACACACAGGCAGTAATTACACACTGGGGTGTTACTAAAGCTGAGTTGCTCGCAGGTGACTTCATGGCAGCGGTGGAAGATCTCAGGCCATCGCTGCTCTGGAGTTTACACGCTGGTTGCAAAGGAAAATGGCGATGCACCTGCATTTGGGTTGTAAATGACACCTTTTTGCCACACTCTGTTTATTACATGCCAAGGACCTACTCAGAAGGCAGAAAGCAAAACCAAGGAAATTACCCTAAGTGCTCCAGCAAGCAAAAACTTTTTCTGGTACTTCAAAAATTTACCAACTACGTTAGAAAAATTTTACACTTTTACAGTGCTGTCAGGGAAAATGTGGTCGGTGTGTTTAAATTCTTCCCTACCTGTAAAAGTTTTTAATGAATATATCCCCACAGGGGCTGTGGGAACTCAACCAGTTGTGTTTCACGTCCCTATGACAGGCAATGGCTTTTCTCAGCTTTTCTACTTTGGAGCTGTTGAGCAATGGTGAATGCAGAATCCTGGTCTGGGACATACCAGAAGAGTGACCAAAAGTTGCTCTGCTCTTTTTACAGTCTTTGCATTATCACCAGAAATAGGATGTGAAAAACTCGTATATCTCTGCAGTCAGACCTGCAAGGTATATTTACAGCTTCTAGTCTTGACTTAATTATTAGATGGGAGTTTAAGAGGAGCTGTGAAGGCAGCAAAACAGGAATCTTTTTTCAGCTGTAGACAAGGGCAAAAAAAAGCCAAGTTTGGGTGGTGTTTTTAGGTAGGAGGTAGATCAAAATTTAGAAGTAAAACCAAAATATATTTGGATACTACAACATAGACATATTAATCCAAAGACTGTGGCATTAAAATACATCTACAAACTTAAGGTAAGCTCCTCCTGCTCATAAAGTATCTTTAGAAACAGGTCTGCTGGGTATTACATTTGCCTCAGACCTCGTGTGAAATGCCAGGAGCACGGCACAGTTCCTGGTAATGAATCAGCTCCCCAGGAGCTGCGTGGGGAAAGGGGCTGTGCCTGGGCTGGTTGGATTTGGCACTGGGGATCCCTTTAAAGGGTTGGAGGTGCTGAGCCCACAGCCAGTTCTGCCTACACAAATCCCTGCTCTACTCCAATCCCTGTGCCAGGAAATGGTGTTCACATCTTGCCAAAAGCCTGAGCTAAACTGTGACAACCTAGAGACAGCTGCTTTGATGGTCTTTTAGCTGCTGGTGGAAGAACCTGGAATAAGGACTGGATCCTGCCATCCCCCTCTGCCTGGGAGAGCAGCAGCTTGGTTCTCAACACAAACTGTGAGAAACTGTTTAATTGAAGTCACTCTGAGGATGGAAATAGGCAAAGCCACACAAAATCTGGGTGAAGGAGCATTTGAGGACTCTTGCTTTACCTCTGATAAACCACAGTAACATGAATCCTTTTGCTAAGGAGAGAAAATTAGTTTGGCAGCAAGCAGGACTTTGAACTTGGAAAGCAGCTCTATCTGCAAGCACCCAGACCTGTGTGGTTTAGCAGAACACAGGACCCAGCAGCAGGGTCTATTTATAATGCTGTGGCAGTTACCCAGAGAGGGAAAACTGGGCCAAGCTGCAGCAAGAGAGGCAGAGCCCTGCTCCCAACCTGCCCAGGGAAAGGTGCAGGGACTGCAGGAGGTGTGAACAGCTCACACTCAGCAGCTCCACTCCCTCCTGCTCCTTGCTCTGCCAGGGCAGCCTTGACCCCCTGAACCCCAGAGTGGCCTTTCCTCTGCAGCTCTCAGATTTAGGGAGCAGGAGCCCTGCCTGTTTCTGGCTGATCTCCCTGAAAACACAACTTTGGGCTGCTTGTGAGGACAGACTTGAGAGCCAGGAAATGAGAGGCAGAGCTGCAGTCAGTCACATCTGTGCAAACATTTTCTTCCAGTTTTAATCATTAACCTGCTCAGCCTTTTTGTTCCCTGCTCCGCCCTGATGTTTTCTGTCAAGGGCAGCATTTTTCAGGAGCCATGGAGGGTTTTGCAAGAGGCTCTGACATGACAATTCTGTAGGGTTTTACAGCAGTCACCAGCTGCTTCAGCTACTGAAGAGATACCAGAAGGGTCAAGAACATCAATAACATGCATCTCCTATTAAAAATTACATGAAAATTTCAGCTTCGGACAGTCTGTGCAGCACAAATAAGCAGCAGAAGCCCTATGTGGCATTATTCTGTTTTCCTAGGAAGTGTTAGACTCAGTAGAAACCAAAATGAACAAGATGAAGGAAACCCCGGATGGGAGGGAACAAACATTTGGAGCGCTTCCATCTCACATCAGCTGCATTTGCTCTTCTGCTAATACAGGACACCATCCCAGGTGTCTCACATTAGAAGTTACTCAGATTTTTATATTTAATTCTGTGATTTTCACTACCCCAACAGAGTCACTAAGGGGAAAAGCCACTATCTAAATACATTTTTGACCTTGGGTCAAGAATAATTGTAAATTACATCAAGAATAATTGTAAATTACTGATTGTCATCATTCCATTTGCCAAGCTCCTTAAAAATAATCCAAAATATGAGAATTAAAACACTGAGCATACCAGTAGCAGCCCACTTCCCCTGAGCATAGTGTTTAATTGATTCACAGGAGTCTGCCATGATTTTTCACTGTGCTCTCCTCACTCTTCCCCTCAGAGTTAAACTTGTCCTGGGCTCACCTCTGTGTGCTGCTACACAAAGAGCTTTTCACACCTCTCCAGACAACTGAGTGGCACTTGCAAATATTTATACATTATGCTCATAAATGGCGAGATAAGAGGCTGCTTTACACAGCTGAACAACAGGAAAATGAATTTGCTTGCAAGTGTGTGACTCTTACCTACCAGGAGACAGCCTCATGGGAAGTCATTCCAGGAAAACCCTGGGATATCACTTACCAGTTGGTGCAGTCTGGGCTGCAGGGACCAGTCAGCCTCTTTAGCAATGCTGTAATGCATTGGTACACAGCACCCATGCCTGGAGATCTGCTTCCCAAGGATCCCTGCCAGGAAAGAGCAGTCCCATGCACGAGGGGGTGGGTGGAGAAGGGTTGCTGGAGCCTCCATCACAAATATATTCCCTGCAGCCACGGCACTGCACAGTTCATTCCTTTTGCTTGGGCAAAAAAAATCGTTATCATAATTATTTCCTATTCTTCCAAACAACACTTCCTGGACCCAATTCCAGCTGCTGCCCTGAGAGTCCTGCTCAGCACAGTGAGCAGCTCCCCTCATGACATTCCTCAGCCTGTCCCTGCTGCTTGCTTTGTTTCTTTCTACAGAAGGGAAAAAGAACATTTCTATTCTGCATTTTAGCAGTGCCCCACTGAATCATAGCCAGGGCTCACATTGAGTGAACAGAGGAGCAGAGAAAAGCCTGACCTTATATCTCAGCTTCTACCCACTCCACCCAACCCAAAAACCTACAGCTGCCTCCCTTCCTCCCTTATTATACCCTCTCCCCACCTGCCAGTGTGCTCACTTCCACTGGCAGCTCCCTAATTCCCAAAGCTGTGGCCAATTCCCTATTCAGGGATGGGCTCAGTAATGATTCAGTTGAAATAAGTGCAGTAAAAATCCACTTTATGGAAGTGCATCAATATTTGACTCCAGGACACAGTTATCCCTTCTCTTGGCAAAGTGTCAGGGCTGCCTAAGCTGAGACAATGAGAAGCAATGGGAAGAATGGGTTTGTTACTTTTTTCCAGTGTTTTTTCCTGTATTTATGCTGTTCTTAGTGTCCCCTGCCACTCCTGAGGCATAAACTAACATCCCAAACCTACAGAATCCTTTGCCAGCCCTTTTTGTACAGATGTGCAGGGTGGTGGCTGCTCCTCTTGTCCCTGTCCTGCTGCTGGTGCTGTGGGTCACAGCCTGGGCACGGCCAGGGGGAGGCTCACAAGGCCATGAAACATTTGGAGGAAAAAATAAAAGCAGTTTTAAGGGCAGGAGAGAGGCAGCTTTTCCTACAACCGGCTCTTGGCTGAGAGAGCCAAGCCTCCCCTGTGCCACATCCCAGCTCAGCGAGGTCCCCCGAAGCACAGGCCTCTCCTGGCTGCTGAGCCTCACTCTCCCAACCAGGTCAGGGTTGTTCTGCAGCTGTTTCTGGCTGAGTTTGGGCATCTTCAGCTGCAGCCCAGAGTTTCTGGTGACGCTGAGCAGCGCTGGGGAATGTGGCAACAGGAAAATGCCTCAAGGAATACACAGTGAGGAAAGCGTGGCCCCACCTAAATGCTGCATTTTTATTTTTTGCTGAAGTTTGTGCTGCCACTGCTTGACTCAAGTGTTTTTTGGAGGGTGAACACCAAAACTGGGGAGGAACTTTCATGTTATAAGAAATTCAGGTTGAACTAATGGTTCAGTCATTTGATTTTTAAAAAACATCAAACCTCTCTTTTTAGAATGGAGATATTTTTTATCTGTCTCATCCATCTAAATCTGGGGAATGGTTCATTTCCATTCCACCTCCAAAGATCTGTTTAGACCTGTAAAAAAAACATGAGGGGGACAAAAATTCACCCACTATCAGGCCTTGAACTGAGAGCTAAATTTTGTATCAGCTGCAGCAGCATATGAAATGCTCAGGAGCTATAACAAACTTAAGCCCCCGCAGGCTCTTTCCACTTTATGTCAAGATCTTTCTGGCAAATAAATGAAGCAGAATTGAAGGTGAACAGCTGCCAGTTGAAAGAAACCCTCAGATGCTTTGGGTCCTCTAAAACCTGCAGGTCCCTCGTTGCTGCAGCCAGGAGGGCACTGGATCAATCTACATCCATGAGCTGGTGTTGGAAACTTCCAGTGATTCCAAAGGGAATCCTTTGGGTAGACATGTATCATATGTGCCCCAGCATCTTTTCAGGATACATTTTCCCCGCCTCAGCTTCAACCCATTATTCTAATTAAAAACGTTTTTATTATGCAAATTGCCTCCTCTCTGAGTTTTCAGTTATTCGGTGCATATTTCAGAAACAACTGTTTCTAGATCTGCCCTTGCAAATCATCCTGTAGAGAAAACTTCACCTATTTCCAGCCCTAAACTCCTGTACCTGGTGGTGAGGGATGTTGTGTTCCTTGTGTGTTCCTCTTTGCCCATCACACACTCCAGGCTCTCCCCTTCTGACTCACAGGAGCTGAGGCTCCCTTTTCCCTGGGTGATTCATTATCCGCATTCCCCTCTGGAAAAAGAGGAACTGCCCGGGTTAAACCTCCTCTGTCAGCTTGGAAAGAAGTGACTTGGACTCGGTGCCATGGCTGGAAACTGCTCTTTCTGGCCCAGTGAGTCGGACACTTCCTCCCGTTCCTGTAACTGGGAGCTGCTCCCGCTGCATGACACGGCAATTCTGCCTTTCATACCAACATCCAGGTGACTAAAATGTTGATTTTGGAGGCTAATTATAGCAATGACTGAGGAGCACAGCTCTGGGTGATGATGGAGCCTGAAAAACCCTGATGATCCCGTGAATGTTGGCGTCTCCTCGTGCCCACTCATGCCCTGCACACGGAAACAGGCAATGTTACTAATGGAGATGGAGCCACAGCATCACCAACACAGCAGGAGGGAAATCCAGTGAGCTCAGCTGGCTGATTCCTCCTCCTTCCCAGAAAAATAAGGGTTCCCCATCATGTATTTTGAAGATCAACATCTGCTGCAGGAGAAACTGGGTCCATATTTTCTCCAGAGTGAAAAGTAATCCCAGCCTGCATGGGTGATGGGAACCACATCAAGAAGACTCAGGGTGTCTGTGCTGCATCTGGCAGCATCAATTAAATCCTCTTCCTCTCCAGGCCTGGTAAATCCATGCCTGAGCCCAATGGAGCAGAAATGGAGACTTGTAAGGAGCATCTTTCACTGCAAGAGGGTTCTCTCTAAGGCCTGCAAGCTTGGTCTCAAATACCCAACACTGCCTGATCCCCAGCTTGCCTGGGATTTTTAATGGAATTTTTTCGAGTTTGGAATATTCATCACTTTGAACAAAACCCGTGTAAAATCCCTCTTGATGGGATTGTGAAAACTTCAAGCCTCAGAAGCTGAGTGCACTGGCTTTATCCCTTCAAGCTGTGGGGCTGGCAGGATCCCCTGTGTGTTGTAGCACAGCAGCACTTGATGAGCACACACCTTGTGGAGGTTTGAGTGTTGAATATCTGAGTATTGAGGCCTCCAGCAAAGATCCTTGAGTGAGTCAGGTATCCAGGCCACAGAAAAGTGACAGAATGAGGTGGAGTTTGGCAAATAAATCTGATTGTGTGCATTAATTTGAGCAGAGGCAGCACAGCAGGACAGTGGCATCAGAGGGACAGGGGCTGTCCTGGGGCAGGGGAACTGCAGCAGCCCCACACATGGTGTGGGAACCCTCTTGTGGGCCCTGCTCTGCCACAGAGCCCACTAAAAACTGCCTCAGAAGTGATTAACAATCATGTTTAATTAGGACAGGGGCTATTCAGGCTCCAGTGCAGCTGTGGCAGAGGGCACATGAACAACAGGATGTGTGGCTCCAAGGTTTCCAGTGTGTGTTTTTCTCAATAATTCTGGAACTGTTGGGGTTTGAAAGGCACAGCAGCTCAATCTTCATGGCTGACTCAGCCACTCACATCTCAGCTATTGAAATGCTGTCAGTACTGAGATTGTGGTTTTGCTTCTCCACATGGATCCCTTTCCACCTCCCAGGGAAGCTCAGCCCAGCTCACCCCTTCCTGCTCTCTCCATCCCACACACATCTGCAGTCATTGCTAATTACAGCTGTCACCCTCTGCTGGGAGGTGAACACATCAACACCCTCCATTTCTCCTGCTCCAGTTCCACTGTGGTTATTGGGAGCTGGGGGATATATATATATATATATATATATATAATATACAGTTGTCCAACCTGATCATCTCCTATTAGGTGTAGACACAAATTAATGTAATTAATAACTGTGAGAAGGCAGATTTTTACCACCTGCAAACCTCAAAGAGCAGCACAGGAGCCATGTGCTGATTCTAACCCTGTTCAGAGTGAAATACTTACACAAACTTCAGACTAAAAGACTTTTTCAAGACCTGCAAAATATGTCAAGGTTAGCAGAACCTCTACAAAACAACCCAAATAAAGATAATTTATTGCAAGGCCATGCTCAGTGGAGATGTCAGCAGTAGGAACAGAAAGGTGCTGGTCCTGGCAGAGCTATTCCTGAAGGACAAGCAGTTCCTGAATTGGAGTCACTGCCAAGCTGAACCTCCCCGTCTGTGGGAAATAAATCTGTGCCCATTGCAAGACATGAAGTGATGATTTAGCTGGAAATTCTGAGAGGTTGGTAATAACTCCCTCTAGAAAAGTGGGATAATTTTGTTTGCTTCCCAGAGAAGATTAAGGGATTTTAGAAATGTAACCAAAAACCTCACCAGCACCACCCTATCCCACAAATACAGGGCATTTACATTCTTAACCACAGCATCATTCTGATGTGTTTTCAGCCTGAATTTCAGCATTTCTAGTTTTAAGAAGTCCTTTGCAGTCTTTGTGATCTTTCTGGAGCAGGAAGGGACAGAAGGCAGAGGTGGAGGATGTGCTCAGGTTACCCAGGGCACTGATCAACCCTTGCATAGGCTCTTGATGTAAACCAGGGTGGACTTCAAGCAATGGATTGTCTCTACCCAGGCTGATAATTATGAAAAATGGATTCTTCCCAGGGAAAACAGAAATTTCATGGATGCTTTCCAGCTATATCATAATCCTGGTGTCCCTCCAAGCATAAATTTGCTGTGGCACGCAGAGCATGGAGACAACCAACCGTGTTTTTCTGGTTGGCTCCTTTCTATGTTTATTCTTAGTAGTTTAAATAATAAATTATTTCACTGTCTCAGCTTGTCTGGCCTACTCAGCTGCGCTTGTTTTACATGTGGGTTGTCTTTGCCATGTTCAGAGTGGAGCATAATGAAACCTTGAATGGCATCTAGAGACTGCTACCAAGGGTTCAGGGATATGAAACTGAACACACCTACTTTAAACACCTTCTGTGGCTTCCTCATCCATCAGAGACAAATTCTGATTATTTCCAGTTCAAATTCTGACTTTTTTCAAGCAATTCTTTCAAATCCTTTGTCAGTTTTCTCTGGTTACACCCTACAAACTCTGTGAAAATAAAATTACATTTGTCCTGAGTGATGTTAACCAAAGAAACAAGAATTATTAGTCCTCTAGATGGTGCTACTATTTCAAATAAAGCAGCTGGATGTTTGAAGATTTCCTTGAAATATATTCTGTAGTGCCCCACGAGAAAGGACCACAGTGAGAAATCCTTTCTCCAGTAAAAGAAGTGATGTCACACAACCCAAAATTTCATCTCACAGGGCAGCCTGTATCCAAACACACTGACCGCTTCTCTTTAAAGGCAGTGGATGCCCCAGTATTTTAGTAAATGCAGCAAAATCACAAGATTTATTGATGAAAATTATCTGTACTTCAGGTGCAACCCCAGGAACAGCTGAAGGCCCTGCTCACACACCTGGCTGGCTCAGGGGGAGCTCTGTGTGCACTCCGAGGGGGGTTAAAGGCTGTTAACTCCAGCTGCTTTAGGGATATAAGGAAAGAAGGTAAAAGCATTTACCACAGCTGCACTGGGGCCCAGAACTGAAATACTGTGCCAGCTGTCACTAAAACAAATTTTCTTGTCCTCAGTTCCTCTATGCCCACTCACTTTTCAAGAAGATGCCAAAGTTCCTTCTATTCTTTCCTCTCTTTCCAATGCTCCCATCTGGATTTTCAGAATATCTGCCTATTTTCCCTCTGATATTTTTCCTGATTCTCTTTGTAATTCCAGACAGATGGATTTTCAGCACCAGATTTTTTTTCACCATTGCTGTCAAAGTCAAGAACAAAAGCTTTCTAATTTCGAGATTATTATTGTTGTACATTGTTATACATCTGACCTTTGAAACATACATTCTCTATAACCACTATCTCTTATTTTGTGCAAAGTTCATCTGTTATCTAAATAAATGTCATATTTGGGATCTTGTTAAGCTTTCAGCCTCAGTAAAGTAACTGTGAATTTCTGGAGTTTACCCAGACAGTGTAAAAGAAACACTTATTTCATTGATTTTGACTATTCAACCTTTAAAATTTCACAGAGTGTATTTGTTCTTGTGTTATGAAAAAATGATTTTGTATTCTTCCCATGTCCCCATTTATTTATCTGCTTTCCAAGAAACTGTCCCCACAGGATCATCTCTCTGGGCCCTTGGTGACTTTTGCTGCTCTTTTATGAGTGCTTTTCCAGTGTCATAATAATTTGGTTGGTTGGTTTTCCAGGCAGAAAAGCCACAAAATCAGGGCCTGTGCATGCTCACAAAGATGATTGTTTAATACAAGAGACTCTAAGAGCAGGCAGAAGGTTGTATTAAAAACAACCATGAAGACATGAGCTTAAACAACAATTTAGTTTATTCAGCATACTTAGCGAATCCTTGCACATGGTAATTCCCTAAGTCCCCTGACCTTTTACCAAAAGTCCCTGTTCCTGTAAATGAAATGCTCTGTTGTCCTCCTTGTGAGGAACAGCACAGGCAACCAGAATTAGACTGACTTTGGAATTGACTCTTTCAACCCCTCAGAATCTTCTGCCTCAAAATAAGGTTCCAAAACAGGTTTTAATTTGACTTCTTCTGGCAGCTTGTGAGGCTCTTCTCTCCTCTTCTCTCCATCTTTTAGAAGTGGAACCAACGTTTTCCAGTGCCTCCCTGAAACTAAAAAGGAAAGGTTATTTTTTTTCCCTCTCCACAGAAACAAAAGAAAATATACAAGTGGTTTGAACAGGAAGCTGATGAAAGAAGAAGAAAGAAGGAGGAAGAAAGGACTTTGTGGTTTTCTTCCCCATCCTGTTCCAGAAGTTTTCCATATTTCAGCTGGCAAGTACTGACTGCACAGTTAAATGCTCTGGTGCTGGATGCTGAGCTCCCAAACTCTGGGGCTTGGGGTCTCTAAAGCAGCTCCTTGTTTTTTACTCCAGAGAGTCACACCGTGAGCAGTGAGCCCATTTCACCCTTTGCATTTTGTGCTGGCTGAAAATGCCCTCAACTAAGTCACTGCATTATCAGCAAGCGCACAGCACTGACTGCCCTCTGCCAGTTAATCCTTCTGCTGCTATCACCAGAGTGCAGCAAAGATTTGAGTCCCTGAAAGCCTCACCTCTGCCAGGCTTAAGAGAGAAACTGGCATTTCGTCTGAGGTCCCCAGAGTACCCAGGGTCTTCGTTGATTATGCCCAGATTAGTGTTCCACGTGGACCAGTTCACCTCATCAACCCTGGGGAGACAACAACAAACCCAAGATCCATTCTAAGGCTCACCACACAGCTCCAGGATCAGTTTATACCACAAACTGTCACATCCCAAGTCCTCAGATCTGACCCAAAAAACAGATTAAACTGACCATGGCAGACACTACTAGTGCTCTTTTCTTCACAGTGCTCCAGGGGGAAGTTCTGCTTCCCACCACCAGATACTTGAAGCTGTTTATCTACAAAAGATTGTTGGCTTGGTACACAAACAAGTTACCTGAAGCACCATCTGTAATCATCTTGGCCATCAGGTGTGATCCCCACCAGGACTTGCTTCCCCGAGCGGAAGGAGTGCCTCAGACAGTTCAGGTAGCTGTTCTCAATGTCCAGGATGGTGATGGCTCTCTGCCAGGCAAGAGAAAGCACAGCACTGAGGGGCTGCTGGTCTAAGTCAAACTAATCCTGAATTCTGTCTTTGTTTTAAAAACCACGAGTTTTTATCATTGTCAACATCACCCTTTGTTAATAGATAAAATAAATTTGTCACTGAAAATGCTGAATTGCTGCCCTGTGAATAAAACTATGAAGTTCCCTTTCTTACATCAGACAAAACCTGATTCTGGTAAAGCTTGGTTCTTTCCTTGCATAATCTCTCTCTTCATAGTCTGATTGGGATTTTCCATTATACAAAGGTCAAATAATATTTTCCAATTACAAAAATACTTCTTTTCTTACATTCTGAACATCTGTGGAACACGGGGAACGTCTGCTTAGGCAAAACATCAAATATACATGGAAAAAGAACTAATACTTTTTTTAGGAGCTGTTCGGGTGAATCAGAAAGAAGCAGTGACCTGTTGTTTAGACACATCAGCTCCTAAGATTCTCTCTGAAATCTCTTATGGTTTTTTTGGACAGCAGCCTCACAGAACCAACACACCTGCAGTTTCCAGATGCTCTTGCTCTCCTGTGCAATTTTGTTGACAGTCTCCCCCATCAGAGCAATGAGCATGTTGAGCAGGAGGATGTAGGTGAGGATGACATAGAGCACCAGCAGGATGACAAACACGGACTTGAACCTGTAGTTCTCTGTGAACTCCAGGTCCCCCATGCCAATGGTGAACTTGAAGAGCTCCAGGCAGGTGTAGTAGAGGCTGTTGTAGGAGGTGCGGCCTCGTTTCACGTGGCAGCACCGGGCATACTCAGAGATATTTGTGTCCTGCCCCTCGTTGTCGTCTTCAATCAAAGTCACCACAGCTGTCGGGAAAAGAGAATGACATCCACACGATGGAAACACAGTTTGAGATGGTAACTTCATTGCAAGCGATGGAAACGAGCAGAAAGGTAACACACGTTCCCTCCAGGGCAAATTGACCCAGAGAAACTGCCCTACAAAATATTCCCCAGAACTGAAGAGGTTTGTTTTTTTAATTAGGTTAATTTGTTAGTTGGGAACAAAAGGTCTAAGTAGCTCAAAAAATAAAAATTTCTGAGATTCTTTAAGGTAACAAAAGGTAATTCCAAGTAGGATATTACCTGTAGAAAATCCCAAGAGGAATACAAGATAGACAAACATGAAGCGACATAAATCTCTAAGGATCATCTGTAACACAGAAACAGATGAAAAAGTTTTAAAACTTGAATGTAAACTGCAACAAAAATTGGTAGAAAATACTGTTTTGGCTCAAGGTTGTATTTGCTCTGAACTGGCTGTTCATACATTAAACTGTTGTTTATCCAGGTGAGATAACAAACTTTAATACAGAAAACATTTTTCTCTTATTCATGCACTAATTTACACACAAATGCAACACATGCACATGGGGAGAGTTTCTTCTTTGTGAGTACAAATCACATAAAGGCAGTTGGATCTCTCTTGCCCTCCTGGGCTGGCTGGCTACATCACAGAGAGCTTTATTAGCCAGCTACTGCCTCTTAGCTAATTGCTCTGTTTGGCAACATTTTATCTATACCTGGAGAAATTTCCAGCTGGTGGAAAGCTGGGCCATCTCACACCAGAGCTGCCTGCACTGTTCTCAGCCTCCCTGCATCCATGCTTACCCAATTACAGTTATTTTGAAGCATGGCAGGTAATAAAAATAATAATAATAATAATCATCATCATCATCCTATCAAGACTGCTATAAAACATACCGGTGAAGAGCAGGGAGTTTTTCTACATCACTTAAATTTTATCACTTCACTCAGAAGATAATGACAAAGGCTAGCAGAGTCACAAGAGGCAGACACGGCCAGGTGTGCCCTGGAAACGGGGCTGTTGGCAGAAGTTCCTGCTCTGAGGCCCTGCTGCCTCCTCAGCTGCTCCCTGCACTGACCTTGGCGATCATGACGGAGTAAATGCCCATCTGCTGGAAGCCCCGCGTGTAGTAGAGCATGTTGGCCCAGCCCAGGGCCAAGGAGAACACCATGGAGGCCACGTAGAGCTCCTGGCCACAGAAGTACAGCACCACAGAGCTCAGGAGGAGCAGGGAGTGGACAAAGCTGGAAGACAAGAGTGGTGTGAATGCAGAGGGCTGAGCTGGCCACAGGAACAGAGCAGCCCCTGGGGTAGAGAGCAGAACAAGGGATTGTCCAGTTGGGATGAGAAAGGGCCTTGGAGAGGCAAAGCTCCCGTAGCAATGGGAGGATTTCTGCACAAACAATGCATAAATCCCACTTGGAGACCTGTTCCTAACTGCTGCATGACGCACTGAACATTCAGACACTGAATTTGCTTTTTCTCCACAGCAGGTCACTGAGCCAAACCCATTTATTCAATGATATCCACCGGCAACTCTCTTGCAAAGACCCAGGGAATTACAGCAAAGCTCCTATTACAGGTGGCTCCAGCCTCAACTACAGACCCCACACACTCCCCTGTTTCAAGCTGAGATGCAATCAAAGATATTGGAGCTTACAAAAGAACCTCACTGTAGCCATCAACTATCAGTGTCCTGAGTGATGGGCGCCTCTGCATGAAATACTGGATCTGAAAAGAAAAGGGAACAGAGACCAAATTTGCATCAAGGAAATATTAAGTATTCCCTGTGAATTAATTAACAAAGCACTGACCCCTGTATCAGGGAGCTGGTACCCATAAAACACCTCACAAGAACAGCTCAAAACCAGCACTGGTGCAAGATCTAGGGAGGAGTATTCCAGTAACATCAGGTCATGGAAAATGATCTGTGCCTCTTGACTAAAATATGAATTATCTAAGCAGCCAATGCTCATGAATAGGCAAAGCTAGTTTGATTCTCTCCTACACTTACCCAAAAGCAAAAGGAAAATTTTCAAACACCTTACCCCTCTGAAAAAAAAATAGAGGCCTCCCAGTACACTCAGGATCTCTCCAGTTACTCGAAAGTATTCCCCAGTGCTGTAGCCAAAGGTGAAGGGAGGCTGTAGGAGACAGGAAAATAGGTATTTTAGCATAACTGGAGATGGGAAAGACCTGGTCTTGCCAGCAGCTGGAAGCAACTCCATTTCTGGGGGAACAGGGAGTGGTTAAGTTTCTCAATGTGCTGCAGCAAGACTGGGAAGCAGGCAGGGTCAAACCTCTCTCCTGCCTTCAGGAAAGGAGAAAATTTGGATGCTAAGGGCACGCATTCAAATGGTAGGTAAATTTGGGATATCATGCCATCACGTGGTTCCCCTGACACATGACAGGAGTAATGCACCTTTCCATCCTTCTGTACAGGTCTGTAGTAAGCAGCAGCAGTGAGGATGGTGATGTGCATGGTGTAGACAAAGAAGTTGAAGTAAAACAAGTGCTTGACAAACCGGTCCCACTTGTCTTGCAGCAGCCTGTTAAGGGGCTCCACCAGCAGCATCTCGTGACGGTTCTGTACAGGGAAAAAAAGAGAATTTTGATAGGAACCAGAATATACTGGACTTTGGAAAAAAACCATATTATATAAATCTTCAGCAAATGATCCCTCTTTGCTTAAACTCAGGGTGGGAGGTTGCTGTTTCATGGAAATGAGGGAAAAGGTGCTCTGTGTGGAACATGAAGCTCCCCCCAGCCCAGGAGGTGCAGTACTCACTGGTGTCTCACTGCTGTAGGCAAGGATCTCAAGCACTGAGTTTTTCTCACAGGTGTCTATACAGGACAGGTCATAAAGAGAGGAGTGGACAGGTCCATAGGCCCATTCAGTGAACTTCCTGGACAAGTGTCTGCACTCGGGGTCTTTGATTTCCCGTCTGAGGATGTAAGCGAAAATCTAATTGCAAAAGAACAATACAACCAGCGTTTCAGTGCTAATGGACTTCCCACTCCTCAGCCTCTCCACAACACACGAAGGGGAATTTCTCCCTAGTTCAACTGAGCTGAAACCAATAAACTGGAGCACTGCAGAGATCCCAGTCTGAAATAAACAGTTTATTTCCTCACTGTGTGATGGGAGATGGGAAATACAAACACCTCTTACCCATTTCAAAACTGCAAGAGAAAAGCAGAGATGTTATAAATCTCTGAGCACACTCACTTTGAATAGGGACTGCCAGAAGATGAGTTACATCAGCCAGTCAAAAGTAAAAAAGCTCCTGTGGTTCAGGTGATATCAGAGACCCATTTTCTGTTTCCTCTGGGGCTGCTTGCACACCAGTGCTGTGTGAATAACACCAGCGCTGTGTGAATAACACCAGCTGGGCAGACACACTCACACTCTGCAGCCTTTAAGGACTGTGCAGTTAAACTGCAGCATCAGTTCCTCTTAAATAAAAGGTCTCAACAATGAAGTCCTAAAATCCATTCTGCATAAATATTTTACATGTTCTCTCTATAATGTGATACAGCAATGGGACAGTCAAACACCTTTGATCACCTACCCCTATCTTCCCTGTTTTGGCTGCCAGAGTTAAAGGAGTCAGCCCTTTCTTGTTGGTGAGTTCTTCCAGCTTGAGGATGGGATTAATTTTGGCACCAAGGATCAATATGTTATTATACATCTTGGTTACAAACTTGGTGTTATCCTTGGTGTTATCTGCAATCTCCACCAGTGTGTGCAGGACCATGTTGCCCATGGAGTCCTCAGCAGCGATGTTGGCTGCCTGGTAGGGATTTTCCAGGAGGAATTTCACAATGCAGAGCTGGTTGGTGCAGGCAGCCAGGGACAAAGGCAGCTCTCCTACGGCAAGCAATGGGAAGGAGTGGTCAGAAAGCCCAGTACCAGAGGTGCATAAACAGAAACATCACACTGTTTTCACCTTGCACCATGAGAAAAGATTAATTTCTCTGTCTGGAACAGCATCAGTTCTTGTAATAGCTGTTAAAATATGTTTTCTTTGGTTTAACTACATCACAGAAACACAGCTGCTTAAAAAAACCCAGCCAGGACAGGAGCAGGTTACAAAGGACCCAGGGTTCAGAGAACAAAGGAAAGCTGACACACTGAACACCACCAGCTACCAACTGTGCTTCTTCATTAGCTCAATCTTTGGGAGGAAATATTTGGCCTAAAGGTAGAACAGCCCATTTGGTACTTCTGAGCCTCCAGTCCCACATAAACAGGATTATTTAACAGCTTGCACTTGGGATGCTGCTGGGACAACTCAATCAATAAAGACCATACTGTGCTCACTCCTACCAAAATAAAAGCCAGATTTCCCTTTGATTTTCCTGAAGAACTCCCCACAGGCTCTGGCATGAACATCTGCTCCGTTCTGGACCAGGAGCTTCACCAGGTACATGTTCCTCCTCTCGATGGCGATGTGAAGAGCAGTCTGGCCTAGAGAGAGACTCATCAGACAGAAATCCTCAGCATTTAGTACAGACTGAGAGCTTTCAGCACTACAATTCCCTCAGCTCCGAGTCAGATGCTGGAAGTGAGAGCTCTGCAGGCTAAAAGGCTCTAGAACTGAACAAGGAAAGAACACACAAACAGCAAATGCCAAGTCATTAAATCACTGCATATCAAAAAAGGCAGAATTTTGCACCTAATGGCACAGCACAAATGCACAGACTGTCAATCACACACCTGATTTGGGGCACTTTGGGGTACATAAGTCTTCATGCACAAGACTTTGAGAGCCCTGCCTGACCCCATTTCAGTCTGAGCATCCTAAACATTCACTGCAGCAGCTGTTTCTCTTACCCTTGTAGTAGTTGTCAGTATATTCTGCATTAACAAACTCTTTCAGAGTCCCAGTTTTCCTTGCAATATCCAGCAGCAAGGGAATGGTATCATTTTTCCCGTCATGTAGATTCAGCATGGCTTTCAATAAACAGGTTTTGCCAGTTTCAGGCTCTGTAAAACAAAAAATTGCAGGTATATAGAAGTGATTACAAGCCTACCATCTATACCCAAGCAAGCAGGAATTAATGAGGTTCTTTTCAAAAGACAAGAAACCTCATTTAGTGTTCCACAGAAAATTTCAGCTCCTGTAACGTTCCAATCAATAGTTTGCTCAATCAATAGGGCTATTAAAGGACCTCCTGCAGACACATAACATAATTATCTTTTTTATTTTCATCTCAGGAGCACTACTGGAAGAAGAAGAGGACAACTCAAGGCATGTGATACTCAAGGGTACCTTTGAACTCCTCATCAGTGAGATGCTTGAAGGTTCTATTAAGGTAGAGTAGCAGGTCACTGAGGTCCTTTGTGTTGCCTTGGGCCACAGCATCAAAGATCCTTCTGCGGTCATAAAATTTGAAAGCTTTTTCTGAGCAGCCTGTGATGGAATCTGTAGACAGGAGCCTAACAAGGGGAAATGTAAGTTACCTAAAGTCAGATATTTAGCAGGCTTTTTATCAACTACCAGAACACTGTTCTTCATTTGCTCATGTGAAGTAGTAAACACTGCAGATTAGAATAGGTACATCTGCAAAGACTGAAAGAACAAAGTCTGCAAGCAACTCTCCTGATAAAATTGATTCTGTTGCTGAAAAGCTGAGAACAAATCTTAAAAGAGGCACTGAAGTTTGGCAGTGTTAACTGCAGGCCTGGAGCCAGGCAATCCCTTGTCCTCACTCTGAGCCACGTCCATTCACTGAGCAGCCTCTAGCAAGTGAACTGAGGCCCACTGCCAGTTTTGGGGGTAATATCCACGGAGACAGAGATTTTCAGAGATGCTGAGGGACAACAGTTATTGTCACTTTCAGTTGCAACACTCCTTAATTTGGCATAGAAAATAGTGAAACTGAAAAAATAGTCACACTCGAGTGGAGAGAACAAATGCTGCTCTAAGAAACACAGCCTGCAGTTGTCTAACTACTCATTACAACCAAATCTCACAAGGAAGACTTACTTGTGAAGTTTGCCCCTCTCCAAATTGACGTGGAATTTGATGGCAGAAGGTGCCATCAGGTGATCCATCTGGCAGAAGGAGTCCATGGGAGCCATGTCCTTGTCACTGTCCCCCATCACAAAGCGGCCCCGCCTGGCAAAAATGTTGCTTTTGGGTGGCTGCACCTTGGTGCTGGGTGGGCCCTGGGGGTTGTCAGGGGTTTCCTGGACAGAGTCCTCCCCATCCGTGTGTTCATCTGTCACTTCAGATTCCTCCATGTCAAAACTGCCAAACTTTTTCATCTTCCCAAGAATGGAGGACATGATGAGCCAGCAGTCTGTGAGGAAGAACACAAACACCTCAAGTCAGCATTTACAGGGTCATGAGTTCCCTTTTGCCTAATAACATTTTCCAGAAACAGCGGGGAGTGGATTGGTTGCTCTCATGCCAGAAATGAGGCAGATGGACACATTCTCACTGTGCCCACAGGCAGAACAGTTTAGTAGGTCTTTATTCCATTTGTTCCTCTTCCCACCACCCTTACCCATTCCAGAATGGAGAAAGCAAACCAGAGCATCCCAGAGCTTCCTGTCCCTCTCACTGTAGAGCTGAGCTTCAGCTACCTCTGCTCAAAACCAGTTCCTCATCCTCCAGTCATTGGTAAAACCTGAACAATCTCAAACCTCAAAAATCTCTGCTTTTCTCCTCTACTTTCTGGCTGGTTTGTGTCGCAAACCGCTCTCATGATTCTATCAGGGATGTGAAAAAGCCCTGCTTGTGCCCTAACCTGATCTCCAGGATGCTGAGCACAGAGGGCTTCCTGCACCCAGGAAAATTACCCCTTAAGGGTTTTGCCAGAGTTATGGCAGTGCCTGATGGAAATTGGAGTGTGTGATCCTTGAGATACGAGTGTTACCTCAGACATGAGGCACGGAAACAGAGGGAGAGGTTACCACAGATAAGATGTGACTGCAACAACCACACAGCTAATCTTGGCTGATTCACAGCCACACAGAACCTGACACGAGCAACAAACACAGAGTCAGAGAATGGTTTGGGTGGGAAGAGACCCTAAAGCTCATCTCATTCCACCCCTCTGCCAGGGGCAGGAACACCTTCCACTATCCCAGGCTGCTCCAAGCCCTGTCCAACCTGGCCTTGGACACTTCCAGGGATGGGGCAGCCACAGCTTCTCAGGGCAGCCTGTGCCAGGGCTCCCCATCCTCACAGACAGCACACTCTACTGAAGGTAGAACAGGTTACCTTTCTTTTGTTTGGCTTCTTATCAACCCATTTTAATCAAACAAATATTGTCTTTGAATGCAAAACATCCTGGAATTCCAGCAGTGAAGACAGGAATACATCATATCTGAACTGCTGCACAGCTGGCATAGAGACATGCTCTGAAATCCTACATTGCTTGGAAATGGTACAGCTCTGAGCACAGGAATGACACTAAATCTTTAAAGAGCCTCAAATTATGAACCACAATAGAGTGGTCAGTAATTCTCTCTGTACGGTCAGTGTGGAAACAACAGCATGAACATGCTTCAAGGTTGTTTCTCTTCACAAGAGACACATTCTGAGGGTTGTGTGCAAACCTGCATTAAAGCTGGATTTTCATTTCTGTGGGAATAATTCATATTTACATCAAGGGTCACTTACATTTTTCTGTGAAAGCAGGACAGGAAATTCTGTCATTTGCATTTTCTATAATTTTGTACAATATACACGTAAAGAAAACATCAATTTGAAAACTTGCACATTCAAGGTTACTGGAAGCAAAGCAGCAAAGCACAGATAAAATATGAATGACTGCAATTTAACTTGCTCACCTTTCAAGTTCTTTTGTCTCCTTAGAATCACTCTGAAAGAATAACATAACATAACATCTTATTAACTTAATTGTCCTATAAATAAGAAATAAAAATATTTTTATTTGGAACAAGATATTAAAATAACAGCAAAACTCTTACAACAGTGAAAAAGGAATAAAAATAGTTCTATAAAATATAGAAAAAATATATTGGGAATACAGTAATGTATAATTTTAATCTTTTGTCTTATTCATACTCATGCAGATTGTGCCAAAAATATCAGTGAGTAGCTACAGAACACACAATCACTTATTTTCCACAGAATAAATATAAAAGAGCAGAATAGGCTCAATCCTGTCTCCCTGGCAATTGCTCAAACCTACATTCCACACACTTTCCTTTCTAAACCATGCTGGTAATTTATTTGATAATGAAGACAAAGCTGCATTTCCTCATGAGTATGAATTTGCAAGGGAAATAACCTTCACAAATCTGTGGAAGGATTATCAAAAAAAAAAAACCCAATAAACATTTTCTAGTTTAAAAAATGCACAACATACTTGAGCTCTTTGAAGCCCATGCACACAGAAGTTTGATACAATAAATAAGGAAATATTTTGGATAGAATGCCCTGCCACATCTAATAGAGTTTTAAAAACAGCCAACCATGTTATTCAAATATATGTACAGAACTTACCAATATTGATAATAATCGCGTCTTCTGAAAAATAATCCAGTCTCAGTAAACACCCACTGATCTACAGGAATTTGGTGCCAGATATTCCTCCTCCAAGGTGTCTGGACTGCAAAGCCCTCAGAGTTTGCTTCTCCACTTCATTTGTCTGCAAAATGTGATGATTTTTAGAACCATGGGAAGTTCACTGGAAAAACAGAGAATAGAGCAATAAGATAATTAAGAACAATTCTGAAACCAGAAGCATCAGTGGCTTCTATTCCCAAAGGTTTAGAAAAGCTCTTTACAAGAATTGCAGTCAGTTGCTGTTGTTTTTCCCTCCCCTTTAATTGCATTTAGTAATGGATATTCTTCTCCAGATTTCCTCTTCGTAAATACACTCAAGTTTGCAAAATAAAAAAACAGCACCCAAACCACCAGACAGCAATTGTTTCTGCGGGTCAGACTTTCAATTCTTGAATTTCAGTTCAATTTACAAAACTTTGTAAAATATGCCACGATCACCTTTCTGGACACCTTTCTTGGGTGGCTGATTGAAAGATAAATATTTTAACTATAAGCTGATTCAGAACAGAATTGAGGAAGAACCAGTAAGTCCTAAAGCATTTTTACTGTTTCATGTTCCTCCTATGTTTTATTTAAAATTTTTATATATATATATATATATCAGTCAGCCATTAAATATTACTGAGGAAAAAACCCCAACTTATCTAATTCAGGATGGATCTAACACCCTCAAAACTTCAGAGAAACTGTTTTTCCAGAGGCTGTTAGGCTGGAAGCAACCCCTCAACTTCCTGAGATTTTGAGGAGAATATGAAATTGTTCAATTAAATTATCTGTCTTTGGTTTTGCAGAAGGTGGCTGTCTCTCTATATAAAAGAATTATATATTGGCCTAATTAATAGCAAACTAATTATACTCCTTAGATCTGTGGTACTCAGAGTAACAAGGCTGTTTATTAATGCATAAATATAGATTACCAATAGGCAGGTCCTCAGCAGCAAAGGCTTTTGATGCAACAGCATCATCAGCTCTTTCCTGTTATTCAATAAAAATGAAGGCAGACCTGCTGATAAAAATTATATTTATAACAACGCGAGAGAAAACAACATATAACAAATTCAGACTTTTCCCAACACCTTTAGTCTACATTTTCTCCGTAATGTGCCAACAGTTCCCTAAACATGACATGGAATGGAAATGAAGCCATCTCTGTAATTAAGATCTCAGAACTCAGCACAGCTTCCTCACCATAAAAATGTCAGTCCTGATGTTGCTAATGAGCAAGAGAGGAATCCATGTCCATATTCCAGTGGAAACACCTGCTTCCTAGGAATGAAACTGTATCCAGTTAACATCAAACATCTTACTTGCTTCCCAACCTCATTTGAGCAAAAGAAACGTACATGTAGACAGAAAAGTATTAATGTTTTAACATTAAAATAAAGACTAGGAGAAGAAAGAAATTCTAAGAGCAGAACACAGGGGATAAAACTTGGAAATTTCAAGGGAGTGCACAAAAGCATCAGAACAAGTTAGACAGCAGCCCCTCTCTCCCAGTCCTTTCCAACATGTTTCCTACCAGGAAAATGAGCCTCACAAGAAATGTCTTTTTATGCAGGAAGTTAATGGATCTTTCCCAGTCACTCAGACAAATTTAATGTGATAATTACGTCTCATTTCACAAATGGGAATGACATAGCAACAAAATGTGCAGACCCAGGAGAAGCAGACATTAAATGCTGGGGTTTTGTCCCACTGTAACGAGTGAGAGTGCATGTGGAATAAAGTAAAAAAACCCAACCACTGTAGAGCCAGGAAAAAAACCAGAAGCTGCATCTCAGGCCATTCCAAATAATGACTTTATTTACTGTGGAACATCACCATAGCTGCTCCCACAGCAGCATCCACATCCTTCCCGTAAACCACAGGGAATGGAAAAATCCTCTCCACTTCCTGCCTCAGCACCTCGTTCCTGGCAAGGGCGCTGCCGCTGCCCAGGATCCTCCTGACCCCCATCTCCTCCAGGTGCTGCACAGGTAACATGGAGCAGAGGTTCTCCACGAGGCCACGGCACAGGGCCCTGGTGACATGGCCCAGGGACAGCTCAGAGGCACCAATGCTGCTCACTGATGCCAGCAGCTCAGGAAGGTGTCTCTCTCCAAATATGGTCGGGTGGACTGAGAGCTTGCTGTGCTTTTGGGCCAAGGCTGCTTGGATTATCCTTGGGTAGATGGCAGATTCCTGAACCTGAAATCCTGCAGATGGGAAATACCTTGTTACCAGTTTGAAAGGGTCTGCTGTATCTCACATGTGGACACTTACAATGCACACTGATGCACTTGTTCAGCAAAATATTGGATATCTTTTTCCGTGCCCCAAAGGTAATTGTGTGTCCAAGATAATGAACTGTAATTCTCCCACGCGACTGTATCCAGAATGTGCAATACCAGAAACCTTCTGATTACAGCAACTGCCTTTCCTGACAATAACAGCTACTCCTCCTTGCCTGTACTGTGCTAACTTCCACAAAACAATATTTTTAAAGGGACTAACAGCAGGGTTCAGCTTCAGTGGCTGGATTCCATGTGAATGCAACATTCACCTCGGCTATATCCTGAAAGAACAATTTCAGAGCTTATTTCTGTAGTGCAAAACCCAAGAGATTATTAAAAACACCTGTCAACACCATGCTTAAAGCACTCAAAATATATTCCCTAAGTTTGAGTCTTAAAATCCATTAGAGTGCTGCAAAATGTGCACCAAAAGGACTCCTTTGGACTGCAGTCACATAAAATTAGAGGCTGTTGTCCTCAAATCTAACAACTTTGCCTTCTGAAAATCAACTTGCACAAAATAATTCTGTCCCTGAAACAAAAGAAGGCCTTGTGGGAATATGAATGTGGAGTCCAAGCATGACTGTCCCAGCATGTTCATAAGCTTCAGCAGGAAATTCCAGAGATCTGGGAAGTGTGACCCAGGAATTACATCCTTGTTCCCTTTATGGCATGATGGAACAGCTCTAGGCTTGTTCCTCTGCCTCAGCTTCCTTTTACCTTGATGATCAGCCTCAGTTTTGTGCTTCAACTCTCCTTGGAATGACTTACCCAGCTCTTGTGCCCACTGTGCCACCATCCCCACAAATGCTGCAAGCACATTCCCTCCATTGAGTGATGCTGCCACTGCCAAGTAGTCACCATTGAAGTAGGGAAAATAAGTGACAGCTGAGGAAGGATCTGGTGCCTCTGGAGGCTGGAAACCCACGGGCATTGAGATAGTAAGCTGAGCAGAGGTGCTGATATTAAGAACTAAAACACACAAAAAAAAAGGGAAAAAAAAATTAATCAGTGTTTTACTAAGCTACCCTGAAGGAGAAGAATAGGAAAAACAAATTAAATCCCGAAATGATCATACCTGCATCAGTCCTCTCAGTCAGACAAGAATAAACAGAGCACTGGAAATCTCCCAGAGCAATTCCCACTTTTGCTCCTTTGGGTATCCCATGCCATGCACAGGTTGTCTGGCCTGCAAAGCTGCCAGGGTCTCCCACCTCTGGAAGCAAGTGGACAGGAAAGCCAGATTTTTTCAGTCTGGAAGCAGAACAACATTACTGGAATAAAGCAGTTTGGGAATGTGTGGCATTACTGCCATAAACTCTTTGAAGTCACATATGAACCTGGCCACACATTTGTGGCTGCTGGATTTATGGATGCTTTCAGCTGTTTAGAAAGCTTTGTCTAGGACTGGGCCAGCATTCCAGTCCAGTGGGCTGGGTAAACCAGCTTGGAAGAATAAATAGTTTTCCTTTCTATGCAATCTGAGTACCTGGGATTATACAGGGCCTGGTCAGCAAGTTTAACCTACTGATGTCATATGGACAAGCAGGTCCAGGGTGAAGGGACAATCACAAAACCAGAAGAAAATGCAGCTAGGTATCAAAGAACTTCAGTTGTCATGCAATTAGTAGTTCACAACAAAATCATGAAGAGTTAGGTCCAACAAACTCCTTACACAATCAGCTGCAGGTGCTACAGCAACACCACCACATTAGTAACAGTTCAGTCAGCAAAATGCAAATTTCTGTCACTCTTTCATACCTTGATGAGAAGATCTTTCACCTTGGGGTCCTGGCCTAACCTAAGCCCTGAAATATATAAGACCTTAGCACTCAGCCCTGAAAGAGCAAATCATTAAAATAAGTAAGTAAATAAAAAACTGATTCCTTCTAAGATTTCCTATTGCTTAATAGCTCTTAAGTATTATCACAAGTAAGTCTCAGAAGTTATGAAGCTCATGTGAAAGGACTAGAGTGGGAACTGTTTACCATGGCACAGCTACCACTGTGGCTACACTTGTCCATCCCACCCCTCCACAGAAAGGGAGAGAACAGCTTACAATCACTCATAAGGCTCTCAGCTCTGCTGCTTGTACATATTTTTAATAATGCTGGGTCAGATTTTGTCATTTAAAGAGAGCAAACTCCCAATAGCTCTTCAGTACAGCCCACAATTGATTAGGAATAACTTTAAAACTTTTTTTATGTGTAGCACATCAACAGTCAGGGCCCAAAGAGGTGCTCACGCTGCCTGACACAAGCAGTGCACAAACCCCACGGGATGGCCTTGGCACTTACATGTCAGTATTCCAGCTCTTGTTTCTGCAGTTAAAATATCCCCAGCTGGCAGCATTCTGGACAGACATGAGTGGCTTCTTCAGGTCACACAACATAGCAACCACGTAGTCCTGGATGGTGCCTGCTGCATCATAAGCCTTCAGAAAATCTGGACTTTTAAACAAGATGTTTGAAAAACAGGGAAAAAAAAGGGTTTTTTACTATAAGGCAGTGAGAGAAGACAAGTTTCATTGCTAGGGGGAACTTCAGACGTGTGAGCCCATTTAAATATCAAACAGCCACCTCAGTGATCAACCTGCATCTTATCGTTTTGGTTTGGTTTTTTAAATGGAATTTGTTATCCAAGCTGCAGCAATAATTATCTCCAGATGGAAGACGGAGAGAGGGCAACTTCAAGGAATGTGTTGTCTAGGTTCAAAAGCACAGCATTGAAAAAATTACCAGGAAAGCAGTAATTATTTGTGTGAAATAAAACAGCATTGTTGATCCTGGAGCATTACTGAAAAATAGGTAAATTCCCACTTGCTCTGGGATCCACAAATTATATGAATGGAAATGTACCAAATGTGAAGCAAAACAAAGCAGCTGGGCTCATGACTTAAAGATCACGTCATGCTGGACACACAGTGGAAACAAACAAGAGCTAATAAATTATTCTCCATTTATTGAACCTGAACTCATTGCAGAAGAAGAGACTGGCTCTTTGAGAAACATGAAACAGAAAAGCAAGTCTTGCTGATGCCAAGTCACAAGTGAAAAATTATATCCTCTGCAAACATGGCACAATAAAGCAGAACATTTGTGTCACCTCATGAGGATCTGTCTCAGTGCCTGAGGAAGGAAGGAACTGAAATTAATTTAGAGACTCTGTTTCAGCATCTGGCAGCAACCAGACCAAGCAACTCTGTTACTGTTTTAGGCATGTCTGTACTTTCCACAAAGCATCACAAGGCAAAATGACAGTGTCCAAACTGCATTAGCAGAGCTCCTCTGAGCAGTATTACAGACTAGAATTATTCTATGATTCTTAAAAGCTTCTGTTCCTATATGGTCAGAAGCTTATCCTTCTATTAGAGATCTGTAGTATTTTTACGAGGTCAGAGAGTCTTGCATGCTCAATTACATATAATTTATATTAAACACTGCCATTTTAAATATTCTTTGACTACTTAATGAAGATTATGATTCCAGAGAAGCACAGCCCCTCAGCCTGCAGCAGCACTGACGTGCTACAAGAATACTAACTGTCACATGAATTCAAGATGAGAAACAGCCTTTCGAGCAGCAATGTACCTGTTCTTTAAATACCAGTACACTGTGGCACACCCAAATCCTGTAGCCAGGCTCACGTGTGACTGGGGCAGAGGAAGGGAAGTGAGGAAGGCGGGGCTGCAGCGGCCGTCCTGCCAGGTGACCAGGTGGCTGACCTGGTGTGGCTCAAAGGCAGAGCCTGTGCCACTCTCTGACCACTTGCAACCTGAAAACAAAACAGAATCCAAGAAATCCAGTGACTCCCTTCAGCACAGCCTGCCTGGCATTCTTCATTTCTGGACACACCTGACAATTTGTTAAATACATCAGAAGCAGAGAGTGTAATCAAATTAGTCTTAGTTTTCAGCCCTAGATGACATCATAATGCAAATCGCCCTTTGTAATACAGATAATGGTATCCAAAGCCTTCCTTCTCTTGAAGAGAGATATTAAAGATACAACTTAAATATCAGGTGAGCCTCAAAAAAACCCAACCACAGTCTGCTATGGGAGGTGAGGAGCTGGCATGGCAGCTCTCACATGAAAACCTCAGCTGGGATGTGCCACATCAGCACCTGGAGAATGCTGCCTCAGAAATGAACTGCACAGGATGGACAGCACAGAGCTGCATCACCTCTGGAGCCAAAGCAACAAGAAATCTGGATCTGTGAGTATTAAGCAGTGGAATGCAAAGTACTAAAGAGTAAAACCCTCACGTACGCACAACAAAGCTTCACCAAAGGTAGGACAGGGTTTAATTCAGGGCTTAATTCAGTTTCCCAGTCCAGTACGTTCCTTTTGAGCAGAGAACACCACACCTTTGAGGACACCTTCACATTCTTTCACTGAAGAGGAGAGGCTGGGCTCAAAGCACTGTTTGCCAGCACATTCCAGGGAACAGCTCTGACCTCTCCTGGGCCATCCCTGGACACAGGGCAAGGACAGGACAGGTCACTCACTCTGGAATTGAGGCAAACTCTTGGGTTTTGGCCAGGGAGCAAAGAGTCAATAGAAGAGACTTGGCTTCCTGACTCGCACAAATATGGCTAAAAAAAGTAATCCTTGGGCTGGAAACAGGGCTTGGAAGTCACACTCAACACAGTAAAAAGTAGCCCTGAAGGCTGGGAGGTGCCATGAGAAACATGCAAAATAAAACACATACTTTTTCCCTCAATTCCCTGTTCTATCAAATCTGTTTGAACTGAATTTCCAATTGGCTCGCTTTTCTAGTTTTAAATGGATTCTAAGAAATATTATTAGTCATATATCTAACCCTAAAGGATGCCATTAAAATTTTTATTTGTGTCCCAAAGGTCCTGGATTCACTTAGTCCACTCAAAACAACTGAGAGCAAACACCCTCTTTCAGTTGATAGAAATGAAACTAAAGTGGCATGTGGCTTTAGGACATAAAATATTTACCAATATGACATAAGAATCTGTGCCTATGAATACACAAGGCTTTGTTATGCAGCTCCTGGGACAGCTGGGAAAAAACAACAGCTCCTTCAGTCCATCAGCCCTTGAACTTCTTCCTTTCTAATCATTTTTAGTATTTAATGCAAAATTACAGCCAGAAATTAATAGTACAGTGCCTCTTCAAGCAATTAAGACCCTGACAACTTCTGACAGGCAGTGACCAGTACTTCTGGGAAATCTGCCCTGTGGTTTACAATAAATCTGGATAACTCCTGTGATAATAAGACTTGCATAATTGTCCAGATGAGCACATTACAGGGTTAAATGAAGGAAGACATGGACCCACAGTCCGGAAGCCTTAGACTCCAGTAGGTTTTTAAGGCATTAGCCAAGAAGATAATCCATCCTTATCTCACAGGGCTGGCAATCCAAGGCCTGGATTCTTCAAATATCCTCACTATCACAAGGATTATCTGAGTATTTGCACAACCAAGCCCCACATGACTACCTCACTGCAGCTGATTTTGTTTCTGAGATCTTGGCAAGCAGCTGAGCATCCACAATCCTCACCACAGTGCTTTCTCAGCTCCTACTAACAGAAGCATAAGCAACAAAATGAATGCAATATGACAGTCTATGTATTACTTGCTAGGAAAAAAAAAAGTCTTGGGATTTTGTGGGGGAGAAACACACAGTTATTGAGATGCTAGACAGCATTTAGGTAAGGGTTTTATGAGGTGAATAAAATCCCCCTGCAAGTTATTCACATGATGCAGAAGTTCTTTCAAAATGGCAGCAGATAGCATGTGATGGAGAAACAATTAATGAGCCACAAATATGCTATTCCTCCTCCATATTAACAATTGTGCTGACTCTGCAGGGATGTCATTAGGTTAAATCCTTTATCATTAACTACAATGAGTAGCTGAAATTTCAGTAAAAAAGGCAAAATTCCCGTAAGAGATCTGTTAATTCTGTTTAGAGAAGACCAAAGTGGCGCAGCAGTTTAATCACAGAATCACTTCTCTGTTACAATTTAATTTTCTGCATCCTAATACTCTGAGCAGGAATGTTAAAAAACAAATGTTACCTTTATCGCTTTTCCAAAACACAACCCCATGCATTTGTCCAGAAACACCAATGTGGGTGACTTGCTGAAGCTGCTGCTGAGGCAGAGCAGCAAGGCATTCATTCAATGCTCTTATGATTTTCTGGACATCCTGCTCCATTCCCTGCAACCACAAAACATTATCCTGAGCATGAAGCCATTAGGATTCACTCAGTGTATTTATTAAACAAGGTTGCTTTGGTCAGAAGTGAAGGACAGAATTCATTTAGTTCAACAGCATTTATTAGAGTAAGATTTACTACTAAACTGTCAAAAGAAAAGAAAAATTGCAGAAAGCCCCACAAACCCACAAAACCTAAAAATCAATTCTAGCAAGTTGAGCCTCTTAAACTGAAGGTCAAATAATTTTTCATTTCCTAAATAACCACACTCAACCATAACTTTAAAAAAATCCATGACTGCTGACTACAAGCTTTCATTAATTCACCTCATCTACCGCTCTTCATTTTCCTCACAAAGGGAATTATCCAAGTGTTCTGACAGGTGTGAAGTCTCCCCTACCTCCTCCTAAAGCTCCTCCCTATTTACTCACTGATGATTTTGATGATGCTGATATTCCATTTCTGGATATTCTATTCCTAGAACCACCCAGCAAACTGACCCAACTGCTCCCCAGGAGAAGCTTTCACACTTTCAAAGGTTCAGGTTACTCTCTGACAGACGAGTATGAAGATTACAAAACTATTGCAACAGAGTGTACAAATAAATGTGAACTTCGTGCATAAGTACTTTAGGCTGCGTAAATTGGCAGGAGGAGGGTTGGCCTGTTTGGTATCCTTGGTATCAGAAATGGTGCACATTTTTTATGATTCTGATTAATTATTTTTTAGATTGACCAACACAATGGATGTAAAGATCTTTAACAGGAGTACTTGTTTCTGGTTATTTCCACGGGGAGTTCCTAGTTATGATTCAACCTCACTCTGAAGTGCAAAATAAAATACCCTTCCAGTTGGCAAGTGGTTGCTGTTTCCTGACTGAGAGTATCAAAAAAAAGGTGGTGCCTCATGGGAGAATAGTTTTAGAGTGTCTTAGGCAATTTTTCAAAACCTGGGTCCTTTTTTAAGTCAAGCAGCTCTGCTTGACTTTCTTGAACGGTGAGCAGGGGGTTGTTTTAACTCTGCTTTTCGACATCCAGACACATGCTGCCAATCTGGGCACACAGACAACCCAGAAAAGCCATAGGACTCTGCTCAACGTACCAAACAACCCAACCACGGCAAGGCAAGGCCGGTGTCCTGCAGCTTCCCTCAGCGCTCCCTGCCAGCCCTTACCTGCGGCGCAGCTCCCAGGCTATCGCTGTGTGCCTGCGTCTCCCTGGAGCAGCTCTGTGCCAGCGCCAGCCCTCGCTCTGTCCCTGTCACCAGCGCTGCCTTCACCGACGTCGTGCCCAGGTCAATGCCCAGCACACAGGTGGGTCCAGGCCCGCCCGCCGCGGCCATGAGGGGATGGCTGTCACCTTGTCCAGCACGGACAGGCGGACCAACACCCACCATGCCGAGCCCCACACGGCTCCCGGCGCCGCAGAGCGGGCTCCGAAGGACGGGGCGGGAGCGCGACGCGGACTTCGCCCTCAGGCTGAAGGTGCCTCCCTGCCCTCAGCTCTCCCCGGCCACTGTGAGAATGACAAACCGCCCCTTCCCCTCCCGCGCAGCTTTAAACCACGCTTTTCATCAAAGCCAAACCAACACGGAGCCGAGCCCGCCCTGCACCTCCGCTCACAGCTGGAACCCCCTCACGGGCTAGCTCCGCCACACCCAAGATGGCACCCGGGGGCGGCCGCAGCGGCGCGGTGGGCGCTGGGCGGGGAGTCCACAGGCGATCGCCTCACGTGAGAGCTGAAAAGGGAAGAACCGGGACGGCATCGAGCGCTGAAGGAGGTGGGTTCCCGCCCGCGCCCCGGTACCGCCGCCTCGGCAGCGGCGCATTCCAAAGCACCGGGTACCCCGCTCCGCTGGGGCTCCTGAGGGGAAAGCGGCAGGACTAAAAGTCCCAGGGTGCACCGCGGTGCGCCGCCAGCGGCGAGGGTCTGGTGGGGGCGCGGGGGCTGCCGAGATTTGTAGTCCCGCGCGTTGGGGTGGGGAGGGTCTGTCAACGGGAGCAGCGCTGAGGTAAAGATGTGCCCGGGACGGCCGGGCAGGCAGAGGGACGGGGAGATCGGTGCCTTCCGAGGGGTGCTGAGCGTCCCTCGGCCGGGCTGGGGGCCGTGGTGCTGCGGAGGGAGCTGTTTGCCGCGGCTTCCAGCGGAGGGAATGCGCTGTGCGGCCGTGCGGATGCTGAGGAAAGCGTCTCCCTGCTTTTTCTGCAGCTTTTCCACCATGAGGACGCGATACCTGCTCCCCGCTCTGCTGAGCCTCTCGCTGGCGCGGCTGGGGCCTGGCGGTGAGTGTTTGGTCAGCCCAGCTTGGGCCCGCAGGGCTCCAGAGCAGTAGGAGAGGGGAAGGGCAGCTCTTTAGTTATCCCATTACATCTCTTCAGGGATACCTATGCCGCGCTTCCCATCTGCTCTTCTCTCACACGTTATCTCGGCTTGTGCTTCTACACTGTACTGAGGCACTGATTGTGCGCCTCGTGCTCCGAAATCACTTCTGCAGATTAAATAGTGCCTGGGGAGCTCCTCTGCACTTAACTTCTTACAAACACTGTGTAATATGCGGGAACAGAAAAAAAAATGTCCAGGCCAACCTGTGCAACCTGTGTCTCTGTTTCTGTAAATGTACATTCTCTTGGACAGCTGGGTACTTGGTTTGAATTTGCGGCCCAATAAACAATTTTATATTAAATTTGGGGCGTTTATGACTCCTAGTTCACCAAGATCACATCAAGAACTGTTGTGGGTTTGCAGTACTCTATAACCTTCCTGTGGCATGAACTTTTGTTGTACTTCAAGGATTTAAGTGACTTCCTTGCAACATGATCAAGTGACAGTTATTTACTTCTCTTTTTAAGTTGCTTGGTTGCCTTCAAAGAAGCTGTATTCCCACTTTGCTTTTTATCGTGTGTACTTATCTGATTGATCTGATACTGCAGGGACGAATGAGTAAAATATCTATGGAACAAAAAAAAGTAGGTTGTTCTTCTGAAGGAACTGTTCATAGTAATTGAGATTTGTGTGGGTGTTTTTCCCCCCCCCCAGATGGAGCCATTGTGTTGTCAGTCCCTGAAGTGGTATCTTTAGAAAGTGGAAGTTCAACAAATGTCACTATCTCTCTGAGGTAAAATCATGATTGCAGCTTTACTTTCCCTTTGGAACACGGGCTGTCCCCCTTAAGTGAATTCACAGTTCCTCCCTTTCTAAAAATTGATGCTTAAGAGAAACTTGCATTTCCTAGAAGGATCACGTCTCAGTGGAGTTCTTTAGGAAAGCTGTGCAGGACTGTGTCACTTGGAAAGGTTTTATTTGCTTTGTTTTGTCTTTCTGCCGTAATCTCTGTCCTTCATCACCCCAAGTACACATGCCTTGTTTCTGCCCTGTTTCAGCAAAGTATAATGGGCACAGGGACAGGATAGGATAGGATCCTTTGGTGACTTTGGTACTTCTGTAGAGGAGGGAGGTACAATGTGGCCAGACAACCATCACTGGATCAGCTAAAAGAACCAGTGCAATACTCACACACTTTGGTGCTGGTTCCTCTGAGTATAAGGCTGGTTCTGTTGTGTGTGGGCTGCTCACATCTGAGAGAATTGAGCAGATGCTTCCCTGCAGCCCTGAAGCAACCTCTGGACTCGGGCACCAGCCTAACTTGTTTTTTCTGCCTTCTCAGGGCTCCACTAAATGAGACACTGGTGATAACTCTGAACATTACACACTCCTCAAAGCACAGCACCATTGTTGAACTTCCTGATGAGGTAAGTGACAGAACAGACTTGTAACCTTATGCAAAAAGCTCCTGCTGTTATGGTGCAACTCTTCTTTCTTCCCTCTGCTCTGCCTTGCAGGTACAGTTCCCTGCAGGTCACACTAAAGCAGACTTCCAAGTGAAAGCAGATGATGTGGGACAAGTGACAGTTTACCTTTATGCCAATAATTCCAACTTAACTGGGTGAGAAACTGGTTTTTTGTTCTACTTACTATCCTGTAGCTTCCTAAAAGTTGGGAACCTTTAGGTTAACTTCTCCTAGGAGGTAAATGGGACATGGGTGGGATGCAGTTAAGAAGATGTGGTAACCCTACAGCAAATCCCCAGGTATTCAGATAAACAGAGAGCACAGAAGCAGAGTAGTGTCTTAGATTTAATTACAAGATGACTGAGTTCTCATGGCTCCTTAGTCTGGTTTTAATAGTGCCTCCAAAAAGTAGGAAGATTACATGTCAGCTTTTCTGATCTGGGAAGCATTTGGCTGTCAGTGTCCAGTGGGATACTGTTCTTACTGTGCAGGATTTGTTCTGGAGTTCCTGGGCTGCGTCAGTTAGGGTAACCCTCTGCTCACAGATGCCAGTTCTTCTTCCTAGGAAAAGCCTAGCCAGATGGAGAGAGCTGACTGTATTTGCTCATGGAGCAGATATTACTGAGCAACAGGATACTCCTGTGTTACTTCCTTGTTTTGCTTCTGCTTTTGAAACTTGAGGCAAAGGCAGAGGTGAGCACGTGGAACGCTCACAGGCAGCACGATCATGAGACATGAGGAGTGCAGCTCTGCTCTTGCCTAACAGACACTGTGCTGAGAGAGTGGAATGTTCCCAAGGTGACCTTTGGGAACATTCCCATGGTAAAAGGATGGAAAGAAAAGACTCAGGAGTGGGAGGTGTCCCAAACGTAACAAGGTCACAAATGAAAAGGGGAGCAACTCAGATGAACCCAACCGAATCTTTACTGTCTTGACTCAACACCTGGACTGTACTTCCTCTCTCAGAGCAGAACACGATAAAATGTCCTGAGAAAAGCATGAACTAACTGATTCTTTTTGCAGTAACCACAGGCCTAGGATTCAATTTCAAGTGATTCACAGCATCATAGTGAGATATGCTGATGAGGTGATTGGCTGGATCTATTTCCTTGCCTGGTCCATCTCCTTTTATCCTCAACTCTTTGAGAACTGGAGACGAAAAAGGTAAAGAGAGATGTGTTTGCAAGTCACTAAAGCACTTCTACAAATCATGTTCATAGCTTCAGTTACATCCATCCAATTATTTGGAATTATCAGTGGAAAGATGGTGAAAAAGGCAAAGGTAGGGTCTGAATAATTGCAGCCCCAGTGAGCTTCTGTATATGCAGGTTAGAGGGAAACCAAGTGCATCCTACAAACACCTGATCCTGAGGTGAATTTGTGATAGAGGAGGCTTCCCCATTCCTTTTGGTGCCGTGTTGTAAATCATCTGGCTGGGCCAGCTGTGATGATCACTTTCAGAGATTACCAGCCTTGGGAGCTGTTTCTCAGACACCTCTTTGTAGTGCCATCATTGGGCCAGCTCCCCTTGAGCTAAGTGACTCGAAGTAGGAACATTATCATGTATGAAAATGAAACCATTTGATCTGGCGGTGATGCACTTGTGCTTTATGGCGTCAGGCTGGAAGGGCTTTATCAGACAGGCTGAGCTCATGGAGGGGTGCAGTTAAAAAGCAGGGACACTGATTGATCCATGAGAGCTCTGTTATTTCACCCAGCTTTCTGATGAACTCACAGCATTGTGTGGTCACAATGCCTGAAGCTTTTACTTACAGCAGAAACTGCCAATAAATCAGTACATTTCAGGGTCAGTTTGTCCCTGGAACTGCCTGTAACTCTCTAATGCATGTTTCTCTTTTTGTTCTTGTTGTTTTCCCTTCTCTAGTGTTGTTGGACTAAGCTTTGACTTTATAGCATTAAACCTCACTGGCTTTATAGCATACAGTGTGTTTAATGTTGGGCTCTTCTGGATTCCCTTGATTAAGGTGAGCATGGTTCTCTCTTAACACATGCTGAGGGTGGGTACGTGCAGAAGGGAGTTAAGACGTGGCTGGTTTTGCTTTCTCTTACCTTTAGGAGGAATTCCTGGTCAGTTATCCCAGCGGGGTGAACCCTGTGGCCATCAATGATGTTTTCTTCAGTCTCCACGCAGTAGCTCTGACTCTCCTCACCATCATCCAGTGCTGCATCTACGAGGTGTGTCTGGGTGCTGGGCTCACCTGTGGGCCAGCACAGAGCTCCCTCTGCCGGGCACCTCCGCGCTCCTTTTGGGCTCCAAAATCCCACATTCCCTGCACTTCCACCGGCTTTTCAGGAGCCAGCTTCACAGTCCAGCTGCCTTCAGCTTTCCTGATCTAGCAGCAACTCCACTAACCTTATCTACTTCGGCTTCATGGATGTTCTGAGCTTACAAGTAAACTCCTTAGGGACTCAAAATAACTGAGGCAAACAGCCAAGTTCATAAAGTTCCCAAACAGCTCTCTAGCCAGCACATAGATTAGAGCTCTTCACAACACAAATGCTGTGCTCTTTCCTTGGAGCATTCTTCAAGCTATGATAAGACTTTTGCTACTCCCTGCAATGCAAACACAGGTTTTTTTCAACTTCCTTCCTAAAACAGCTGTAAATGCCCTTTCATAATTCACACCTTTTCAATGAGACTGATTGTTGCAGTCAAGTGCTTCTTACTTAATCCCATTGATGATTCCAGTCAGGTGATTCTTGGTTTAATTTTCATTGTGAAAGCCTCTCATCTGACCAGGACAATTTTTTCTAGATGGTAACTCTTTCTGTTTTGGGGTTCTTCCTTTGGTCATGCTAAACCTAAAACTGTTACAGCCCATCTGTCATCATTGCCAGGTACTGCAAACTAGTGAAGAATTAGAAAGCAACCATAAATCTTTTACCATAATGGTATTATCAGCCTTTTGCACATACAGGAATTCTTGATCTCATCAGATTGAATTTTGGAGATTTGTTACAGATTATGCACCATAAATACTCAAGAATACTGTTCCTCCTTGCTCAGGGACAGCAGTGTTTTAAATGATTGATATGAATATTGCTCATCAGCTCTTGCAAACTTCCAGCTGGTTGCTGTAGCACTTGCTTAATTTTACTCCTGTGGTACCAGCCTGACTGGTAAAGCAGGTTTGGGCTGTAGTGTTGCAGGGTCCTGAGCAAGCGGGATCTTTGTGTCTGGGGATGTGTGACCCGGCCAATATCTGTGTTTCTGTTTCAGAGAGCAGGTCAGAAAGTATCCAAAGTTGTTGTTGGACTCCTGGCACTTGCATGGATCTTCACCTTCACAACGCTGTTCCTGGCTGCAGCTGAGGAGATGACATGGCTGCAATTCTTGTTCTGCTTCTCCTACATTAAGTTAGCAGTCACACTGATAAAATACTTCCCCCAGGTAAATCTGAATTATTCTGCTTGCATCCCATATCCCTGCCACCCTAAGCCTGCAGTGTGTGCTCTCGAAAGTCTGAAGAGACTAAACCACCAATGATTATTTATTAATAGGGACAAACCAGTAGAATTGTACTGAAAGCTGCTTGAAAGTCAATCCCAAATGCTTGTGTATGACACTCGGACTTGTCACACTCCCAGGCCTACATGAATTTCCGGCGGAAGAGTACTGAGGGATGGAGTATTGGAAATGTGTTACTGGACTTCACTGGTGGAAGCTTCAGCCTTCTCCAGATGTTTTTGCAGTCATACAACAACGGTAAGCCCGGAACTGAGATGCTGGAGCCTGTCTTAATGGGGTGGGACATCCCACTACAAAGCAGATATAAACCACTAGGTTATCTCAGAATGATGTTTGTGCTGTGATGTGGGGAGCTGTTCTTATAGGAAGGATAAAGAATGTGTTCATATTCTCTCGAGATATAAAATGAAGTAGCCATCCTGAAAAAACCACAGGAAGAGTTATTAATTAGCTTTGCATAAGATGTGCACTCCAGTCAGCCTTAGGTGCATCTGAGCAGTGCAGGTAATAGACATGAACTTCTCTATAGTTTTTTAAGACTACACTTGAGGAATCAGACTTAACTCTAATTCTGTGTTTGACAGATGAGTGGAGGTTAATCTTTGGAGATCCAACCAAGTTTGGCCTGGGTGTTTTCTCCATCATCTTTGATATTGTTTTCATGGCCCAGCACTACTGTCTGTACAGGAGACGAGGGTATGAACCTTGTGAATAACAGACGTCACTTGTGGAGACTAAAACTTTAAACTGAACTTGTCCCTACCCTGTCTGAGGGCTTTCAAGATTCTTGCTGCCAGTTACCAGAAATACTGATTCTGATCTCTGTCTGTGACTTGATCCTCTCTGGGCTGAAACACAAACTGTTGCATTGCCAAGCACTGACTGCCGGATGCCTTAAGGACAACGAGCTCTCAGCTGCACATGGGACACTTGTACCTGTTGAAGCTGCACACACAGCTCGGTGGGAGCTGTCCAAGCAACACATGGCTCTTTTTTCACCAGCCACAGGGAAGAGAAAGACCAAATTATGTCTTTCTGATTGGAGGTGAAGCACAAAGAGCGGAGTTCTGTCTTCCAAAAATCTGAGATCACCTTTAAGCAACTACTTAATATTTTTAATGACTGAAGACTGTCTGTGGATCCAAATGCTGCTGCTGACCTTTCCCAGACAGCTCACAGTCCACCACCACTCAGGCTGGCCACAGTGGTGTACATCACAATAATGAGGTTGGTAACAAATGCACAAATATTACAATTTGAACTCTTTATTAAAAAAATCCTAACAGAAACTGTATTCTTATTTCACTGAAAGCTCTTTCAAAGGTGCTAAGACAAGTAATTAGGAGGGAGTCTATGCATTTTTACTTGAATGCTTAAAACCTAATGTGTCTTTCTAGGTGTCAACCTAAGGAAAACTAGATCCCAGGTGAGGTTTGACAGTTCCCCACCAGTGAAACCAGACCTTACTGATCTCAGTAATTCCACAATATAACAAAAAAGGTCTCAGCTGGAGGCACGCAAGTGATGTTGCACTCTTAAAGGAGTACAAGGAGAAACAGCTCAGGAAAACCAACTTTGTTTTATTGTGTGTAAAATCAAGTGAAAAAAGCAGTACAAATAGCAGTGTATCTTTATAGTAACAAAAATAACTCCAACTTGAAAGACTTAAAATTTACTACTGAGTTCTTAAGTAACAAAATTCCAAAGCAAGATTGTAGTAATTCCAGAGATATAAAATTGGTAAGTAGGCATCTGCTGGTGTACACAGGACAGTCTGAGATGCATCAATCACAGCGTACGTGGCACAGCAATAAGGTACTGAATAAATTAGTCTGCCACATCCTCGTGCTCTATTTACAACAGCTTACCTCAAGGCTGCTTAAGGAAACTATAGATATGTATCGATCAGCTGAAGAGGATTAAAAACTCCAGGTTTTGGATAATTGTAAAGCTAGCTGGCTAACAAACCACAGGATGCTAGATTGTGGACTTAGGGTTGCAGCAAGAATCTTCAGTCCTGTGGCAAGTTGATTTAAACCACTTATTATCCTACTAGAAGTTTAAATTTGGTCAAGAGGCACTTCTGCAAGTTACTGGCTATTCATCTCTTCCATCCAATAAATCACTGATATAAACAAAGTCTTCTAAAAGACAAACCAAAATCCCTCTCATTTCAAGTCTCATAGAAATGGAATGAAGAACTGAAAACTCTACAGCTACGAGCAGCATTTCTGGTAAGTTCAGGAACATTGTTTTGTTTCCTGCTCCATATTCGTTTAAATTAAACTCAGTTCATCTGATGGTACAAACTGGGAACAAGGAGAATTCAGGTTTTACCCTGCCACTGAGGTTGAACTGTAGTATCCATGAAGTTGTAGTGTATTTCACAGGCATTGGTCTAACACTTGTGTGTTACTCAGTTGTTTCTTGCCTGAAGAGGCTGCTTTGTCCAGGGACTCTTTGCAGGAAACTGTAATGCCCCAAACTCTGTATCTTGCACACAGTGAAGGATTAGTACAGTGCTCCTCCCCACAGCACTGTGCAGCTCTGAACTCTGGCATTTGAATTAAGTAGCAGGGCGGGACAGGACAGCTCCCTTCTAAAAGCTTAGGCACAGCAAACCCTCTGGTCTCCCATAGCAGAAACCACATCTCCTCCTAAAATAGGAGTCTTTTGCGCTACAGAAGAATCCTGTCCAAGTTAAGGCTTTTCCAGTTGCTTTTAGATAACTTGGGTCTGTCCTGTCCTGAAAGCCATGACTACACAAGTCTTGCCATGAACCTGCAGGGCAGACTTTAGAGAAGCACTCTGCTGAGGGGAGTATTGTTTTGCTACTGCCAGTTACACCAGAAGAAGTTAAAAAAAAAAAAGTAGTGTTTACCACAGGTAGGAACATGCACTCCTTCCAGACAACCTGTTCCAGTCTAATATTTGCTTCTTTCTTTGATACCAGTCTATACATCTCCCTCCCCACCCCCTCCCCAGCTGGACGATGGATTAGGACATCATGGATTGCTGCACAGCCTTCTGCAGGGACTGCCTGGTCACCAGCAGCCGTACCACCTCCTCATTCCTTTTGGTCAGCCTCTTCCTGGCCTGGTCATGGGTCACCATTGTCATATCCCAGCCATTCACCTGGGAAAAAACAAAAACAAAACAAAACAAAAAAAAATATTAAAAAAATTAAAGCAGGTGCAGGGACTCACAGGTGTCCTGTGACTATTCTATCAGAACCACATAGTGGATATGGTTATGTGACAGCTCCGTTTATTTATAAACCCAACAAACTGTCCTGGGAATTACCCAGAAGATTATTTTCCCTAGTAGATGCTCCTCTGCACGGTGCAGCTGGTACTACATCAGTACTGTCTTATCCTGGTGCTTACCTGCATGATCTTATCTCCAATCTGGAGTCCTGCAACTTCTGCTGGGCCTCCCTGTGTCACCCTTGTTACATAGATACCCTGGAAAACAAAAAATTAAGTGTTCATCTACTAAATATGGGAGGATTCAGTACTCAAGGGCTATTTGACTGACAACACTAAAACACTCTGTAGAGTATTATGAGGTTTTAGTTAGAAACAGGCTTGTGCAATGTTGGAAAATAGAAAAGGTGGAGGAGTCACTTGAATAATATCAGCCTGCAAGTGATAATGGAAAAACAGAGTAGCTGTGGTGGAGGACAGATGATCATTTGGGTATCTCAGCCTTTGGGAGAGGGAGTTGCTACAGAAAAAGATTATCTGACCTTGTCAGTCTTGTCTTCAGAGAAAGGATTCTGAGTAGGGTCCTGATCGATGCCACCCCCAATGCTGAACCCCAGAATCAGATTGTCACCTTGACGAAGCTTATGTATTTCAATTCTTTGCTGGAACAAGAAAGAGATCAAATAGCTGAGTATTGCGATGGAAGTGGAAGAAATTTCAAGTGCATTTCAGACACAGATGCTTCAGACTCAGTTAGATTGTCTTTCACAGAGATCCCACAACACAGCCCAGCACCTCGATTACTCAGAGCTTTCCTGCCTGCCTGGGAATAGAAGGGAACAACACTAAAACCACAGCAGGTCTCTTTAAACATGACTCATGCCTTGATAACCAGCAGTTACTCATGACCAGCCTCATCTTGCTCGTTATCCACATGCCTTATGTTCCTGCTAGTCCTATCAGCAGAAATAACAACCTATTATTAGGATGGTTCTTTTTCAGGATAACTTTTGTAACCCGGGGCAGGTTCCTCACTGCCCCATGCACAAAGGCATCTGACCAGCTTTGTGCATTATGTCAGCATTGTAGAAATGCCAGCTGGTGCAATTCCTGAGCCAGGGTGAAAACTGACCAAATAACCTCTCCAAAGGTGCTTCAGCCCTATCTAATGGAAGATGTTCCTGCTCTTTGCAGGGGAGCGGATGAGATGACCTTCATGGGTGCCTTCCAACCCAAACTATTCTGTGACTCTCCTGTCAAACAGACCCTGAACTTCCCCACTAAACTCCAAACTCCCTGGGCACAGCATTCGTGTCCTCAGCCGGGGCCACACACCCAGTTACCATTCCAGCCAGGGAAAAGCACAGAATCCCTAACTTGCACTGCGTGTTGATTGAAGCCATTATCTCACTCTGAAAGCTCTGCTTCCTAAACCCCACCCAGACAAGCAGGTGCTTATCCTGCCCCTGCCCGCGCAGAGCGGGCACCGCACCGAGCCTGGGCTCGGCTGCCGCAAGGTCCCGCTACCAGGAGAACGCAGGATTCGCTCCATTTTTTCTCAAGCAATAGCTGAGCAGCCCCGGGCCAGGGCTCGGCCCCTCTGCCCAGAGGAGTTCCCCCTCTGTTCTCCCACCCGGTATCGCGGACGGAGAATCTGACAGCCCCCGAGGCAGGGAGCGGCCGCCGGGGCGGTAACCGGGGCCGGCGGCGCTGCGGACCGAGCGGCCGCGCCCTTCGCCCGCGGACCGGGGCTGCCCGCGGACCTCTGCCCTCCGACAGCCCGCAGGGCGCTGCCGGGCGGCACCGTCACCATCACCTGTCTCCCCGTCCCTGTCTCTTACCCTTCACCCGCTCCTTCCACGCACCCGGGGCGGCACCTCCGCCGGCTGACAGCGCACAGGGCGCTCCCGGGCACCCCCGGCATCCCCCTCTCCATCCCGGCCAGCAGCACCCGGCACGGTATTCCCCGAATAGCGGTGACCGGCTGGCCCAGTACGAACGCCATGCCCGCCCACGCGTCCCGTCCCCGCTCACCACCACGGCGGTGACCGGCTGGCCCGGGACGAACGCCATGTCCGCCCCGTCGCTGCCGCCGCCCGAACAAAAGCGCCTCGCCCGGCCCCGCCCTTCGCTCCCCGCCAGCCAATCCCGCCCCGCCCCTCGCTCCCCGCCAGCCAATCCGGAGCCGCCCCGCCCACACCTCCCCTCCCGCGCGGCCGCGTCCCGTCGGTCCCCACGCCAAGATGGCGGCCGGGCGGTGTCGCCGGCGCGGTCGGGGCGGGCCGGGCCCGGCGGGCGGCCCGCGGTGACGGGCGCTGTGCGGGGTTCCTCGGCGCGGTGCGAGGCCTGACGGAGCGGCGGGGCTGCGCGCAGTGGATGAGAGGTACGGAGGGAGGGGAGGACGGGCGGGAGAGCCCGCGGGGCTCTCCCGGCGGCCTGAGGCCGGGCAGGCTCGTACAGCGTGTGTTTGCTTCACCTCAGTGTCGGTACGAGCGAGGAGGTGCCCGAGCCCGGCGCGGAGCCATGGCCGCCGTGGTGGCCAAGCGCGAGGGGCCGCAGTTCATCAGCGAGGCGGCGGTGCGGGGAAACGCGGCCATCCTGGACTATTGCCGCACCTCGGTGTCCGCCCTGTCGGGAGCCACGGCCGGGATCCTCGGCCTCACCGGCCTGCACGGCTTCATCTTCTACTTCCTGGCCTCCGTCCTCCTCTCCGTGCTGCTGGTGCTGAAAGCCGGGCGGCGGTGGAACAAGTACTTTAAGTCGCGGAGGCCGCTGTTCACGGGGGGGCTCGTGGGAGGGCTCTTCACCTACGTCCTGTTCTGGACTTTCCTGTACGGAATGGTTCACGTGTACTGAGCGGCTCCGGGGCTAACGGAGCAGCGGGACTGTTGCCAAAAGTCACTACACAATAGGCCGGCTCACCTTCCAAACTGTTGTCCATGGCTCGTGTCGTTAATGCTGTTGGTAAATTATGTCCGAGTACGAATTAATCAGTAGCACTGTTCTAATTAAACTGAATGTGAAGCACCGCTTGGATGCCTCCTGTATTTGTTTCCTTGTTAAGGGATAATTTCTGTCCCTGTGGGGTTTGAGTCATATAATCCCTTGTATTCTTTGTGTTTTGGATACACACACTGGTTTCGGTCCCCTCTGGATGTGCTGCCTGTCCCTCCACACAAATACTGGAGCAGTAACACAGCACTTTGAAATAATCAAATTATTTAAAAATAATTCCACTGACAGAAGGAAATAAGTGGATGTAAAGGTTTGGGACAGAAATGTACATGCAAACGTTCTCTTCCATGACTGCCATCAATAAATGACACTGTCACAGGTCTTTGTCACAAAAGGGCATAATTCCATTACCCACCATCCAGATAATGCCTTCCTTATCGCTCTGTTCCTGCAAAAATAAGTGATTCATTGATTTGCTTACATCAGTGTGTCACCAAGAGTGACCTGAAAAAACGCTTACAGAACACTCTAGGGGAGCAGTAGCCTAAAGTGACACATTTTATTGCTGAACACATAACACAAGGAGAAAAAAAAAGTCAAAGTCAAGAAAGGAGCTCCTGAGAAGGAATCTGGTTATGTTTTATTAACAGCAGGGGTTGAAAGGAGTTGTGTTACACAGTCTAAATAAAGGAAACATTCTAGGGGGTCTGGGAGGCCTGAAGACAGATTCAGGAAATAGCTTTGGTCTTCTCACAAGAGGATGTTTTGGCAAGTTAAAACAATGGTTTCATCAGAGCACGGTCAGCTTTGCACGTTAGGAGGAGCTGCTTGGTTGCCAGAAGTTGTGCCAGGCCCTGGTGTCACACAGGGGGTTGCTTCACCGTGTGTTTCACCATCTAGAAATTACTCAACTCCAATCAAACCCTGACAGTCAAAAGCCTGGGCAGCTGTGGTGGCAACTCTTGTACAGTTCCCTACGTGGTGACTTGTGTTTGCCTTGAGGAGAGACTACTGACACAGAGAGAAGGTTTTGGATGAAATCAGAGCACCAGAAGTACACAGCTTATCCTAAATGAACTCCACTCTTTAATTCTTTTTTCTAGCCCTGTTTGTGACTCACTACACAGAAGCAGAGAGTGGGAACTAGACTGGGTGGGGTTTGCTGTCAGTGACTGGGTTCAGAGGTTGCCACTGCTAATAGAGGTGAATTTTAATTGAGGATGAACCTGTACCTCAGAGTAATGACCTTAAAGAAGCTGAAGCAGAGGTGGGTGCAGCTGCTGGTGCCATTTGTGCAGACACTCGATGGCAGCAGCTCCCTGATGCCAGCCTCAGCTGCTGCAGCAGGAGCCCTTTAACGTTTGGTATTCAAAGAGTGCACAGAAACATTTAATCTTCATCAGGACAACTCCCAGTCAGCGGTGATGGGGCAGCATTTATAGAACACAATGATATCCCTCAAGCCCTTTTCTGAGATTAGTTCAGTCCCCACATGAGCATAAATGGACAAAACGGGCTGCAGGAAGACTGATTCTGCTGAGAGACAAGCACTTGCATTTTCTGGAGGTTACTGGTGTTGAAGTAGCAGGCAGATGTCTTCCAGCTTTCCCTGCTGTTGGTGGCTTTGGAGGAAGCTGGCACAGCCTGTGTCCGTGGCAGAGCTGCCCTTTTCAGTCTGCAGCACAGCCCAGGGTGCCATGAGAAACAGAAGCGCTGAGTGCCCCGTCCAGATCTGCTCACCACGAGAAATCGGGCAGTGATGCAGGAAGGACAGTCCCGAGCAAACGAAACCAGGCACTGAAGGAAGGAGGCAGAACCTGTGCAGGTGCTTCCAGGGCCGCGTTGCTTCTCGGTGCATCAACCCCCAAATTGTGGCTGTCCTCCCCTGCCTCAGGCCCTGCAGGATCACAGCAGCTCCAAGAGCTGCTCCAATGCCACATTTCCCTGCACTTCTCAAGCAGAGCAGTCCTGCTGCTTCACACCTAGTGTCACATCACCCAGGCAGGAGCTGGAGGCAGCGGCTGCCAGGGCAGCAGAGCAGGAAACAGTTGGATTTCAGCTTCAGCCCTTCCCAAAGTGCCAGTGGTGGTTCCCATCACAGCTTTTCTGCACATGGAAGCAAAGCACAGCCACAGGACAACGCTGGCTATCGGCATAGGTACAGATATATCTATCAGTGGATACAAAAATGTTCATTTGGTGCCTTCTTTGTTCTTTTATAAAAATCCTTTTATAAATCCATAGTGATGACACACTGTTGCGAGCTCAGGATACCAGAGAAATCTCAGGGAAGAAAGGCAATCTTTAGAGAAGGCTTTTTCCTCTGGGAATCCTGATCTGGGGTATGTCCACCTCCCAGTGCTGGTGTGATGATGCCACACCTGTGTGGATTTCCTGGAGCAGGGCTCCAGCTGGCAGAGCCATTGCTGTGCCTAGAGCCCGCCGAGCTGGTCCGGGCTCTGATTCCCGTTCAGCGTAGGGCTCGACAAGGACTTCCTGGAGCTGGACCTGGGGAAATAAGCACAGTGGCAGGATGAGCGGCCTGGGATTGTTTCAGGAGGTAGAAATGTTCCTAGCCAGGCCTGTCTCATCCCAAAGGCCGCTGCACAAAATGAAAGCTCCAGATCTCAGTTTCATGAGGCTCTTGGAGCTGCCCCAGTTCCACCTTCGGTCGTCAGCGACTAACGGCACGAGGCCACTGCCAGCCCGACCATGACACAGCAGCTGCCTTTGCTCCCCAGCTCACTGCAGCAAGGAATTGCAGAGGAAGCCAATAACTTGGCCAAAATCATTTGGAAGAATTCATTTCCCTGGAACTGTGCTCCTGTATCTCCTATTTCTATAGCTCTTAACAAAAAGCCGTTATTTTTAACACAAAGCCAGGCCCACTTACTTGACTTCCTCGTATTTTTTGCCTCGATAAAAGTTACTCTTCTTGATCAGATACAGCAGCACCAGGTCACAAAAGAAAGCTCCCTGCAAAGGGAAAGAACTTGTGTTTTATCTTTGAAATGGGAGAGGAAGTGTTCTGATCTAGTTAGAAATTAACATTAATGAAAGGATAACTGGTAGAAGCTCTGTTTTCCTTCATTCTCTATGCATTTTCCAGGATATGTATATATTATATACCCCCTGTGGGGTTGTTTAGACTACCAGGTTTATTAAAAAATGCTTTTAAGATATGACAGACACACACTTGGCTGAGTAGTCTGAGCAGTAAAGATTCTGATAGAGAAGATTTAAAAACCCCATCCCATTTTCATCCCATTCGGGGTCTGGGTCCCAATATGTTACTTGAAGACAAAACATTCACTTACAGCTCCCATGAGTGCCAGCCCTGAGCTGATATTGATAACGGTGGGAATGATGTTAAATTTTCCTGCCTGGAAGAAGAAAGGTCATGAAGCAACCCACAAAACAAACTCAAGGGTGTGGTACTGGGGAAGCTGCTGCTGCCCCTGGGTGTGTTTTGTTGCCACGCACAACCACAGGGGATTTGCAGTGAACAATCTTGGAGGCTGAAGGTCCGTGTGCCTCAGATCTGACTGTCCCTGGCTGCGTTTCTGAGCTTGCATCATCCCTGGATTAGGCTGCTTTTCTCTCTGCAGTGCTTGCATATGGAAAACGAGTCTCTGGAGCACATTTATTTCTGTTGGGCTTTACATGAGCCTGGTTTTAAGTAGAGGAAGTGCAGGCTCAACTACACTCCAGGTGATCTCTCTTACACGGGGTTAGCTCCACAGGGATGGATGGGAAAATTCCTACAACAAGCCAGAGAGGCTGTCCTCACCTCAGAGCTGCCTCCCCTCACTTTCTTTCTCTCTGGGACATTCTGGCCTGGGCCCTCACCTTGCCATTCACCATCACATCGAAGCGGATTCCGTACGCTTTAATGAGCGTCCGGTAGTCGACCCCCTCAGCATCCCGGTAATATTTGGCAAACCTGGAATACAAAAATGCTGGGTTCAATTCCACCTGCCCCTCTCTCACCCCTTCAAACAGATCTGTTCCCTTATCAAAGGCAGCTTTAGCTTGCCAGGAGCACTCCCTCCGTCCCTCCCTCCTCCACAGCGCTCTGTGCTTGGCACAAGGCTGGTGCCACTCCACTGCCAACCTCCAGCATCTGCAAGTCCAAGCAGCCCAGCCCAGCTGTGGTCCTGCATTGTGCCCTCCTCTGTACCCACCTGAAGTTGTAGCCAGAAGAAATGGATGTTTCTGCAGACTTGTTATCCAGCCGGCTAAAAGAATAGTGAGGATTACATTCAGAAGGGGCTTTATCAAGATCACAGTTCCATTCAATCTGAATTCCTATCACACCACCCTTAAAAGAGAGAGACAGGGTGAGTTGTTTAAGCTTAGTTCAGTTAAAGTGTCTTCAAATTTGTCAGACCCTGGGGCAGGTTTTCCCCAGGGGCAAGAAACAGCTGCACTTTTGGTCACAGACACTCCTGGCTGGGCTGAGTTCAGGTGTGTGATATTAATCCCGTTATTACTCTACAACCCCGCCTCTCCCTGTGCTGGTATCCTGAGGTTTCTCATCCCAAGACATTGGTTTCATTCCACACGTCAGTGGGGAAGATGATCTTTTATGCAGGAGTGGATTTCCAGAGTTCTGGGTTTAAACCAACAGTGTAGTAACGTTGAAATTACACACGGAACCCCTGCTGGCAGAGCAGCAGTTTGGGCAGCCCTGACTAGAAGATCACTGACCCAACCAACCCCTTTTAGAGGTTCCCCCATTCCCTGGGGACAGCATAAAGGAGACCAGCTTGACTTTAAGCACTGGCACCTCCGCAGTGCAGCCTGGACAGGAGGCAGCTCCCTGGGCAGTGACTCCTCACAACCTCCCAGTGAGCCAGCTGGGAAGACACAGGAGCCCCAGGGCCACTCCTACCTCCGAGGCCATTTCCTGGAAGTTGCCCCCAGCCCAGCGGACGATGTTCCCCAGCACGAAGATGGGGCAGTAGGGATGCTCCTGGCTGTACCGACAGGTCTTCAGGTAGGACTCATTGTCAGTTGCCAGCACATTCATCCTGCACGCAGGAAACACAGAAATCAACCTTGGCTCCCTCTTTCCTTGCCTTCACAGCCTGCACCAGGACTACAGAGACAAGAGGCTTCTCCAACACCCCTGTGCACACCAGCCTTGCAGTGTCTCTGCTGCTGGCCTGGGGAAAGCAGTCTGTCCCCCCAAAAATGACCTCCTTTTCCTCCAGGAAAGGACTTGGCCAGCTGAATCTGGCCTTAAGAAAGGACTCACACAGAACAGATGACGGCTCCAGGGCCACCTGTTTTTCCCAAGGAAAAACAATAGGATTTTAAAAATGCCTATCTGAGCCCAGGACAAGAGCCAGGACATGCACATTTCTACACTGCCTTAGTTTGTTCACATTGCAGCAGCAAAGGCAAACAACTATTTTTAAATTTCCATTTTTTGCCAGCCTTGTCCAGGCACTTCATTTTTTTGGAAGAAAGGGAATATCTGTCAAACAGGAGCAGCTCAGGAACCTGAGGCACTTACTTGGAGAACTTAAACTTGGGGAAGCGGATGGAGTTCTTGATGTAAACAGTGAAGTTTTCTGCGCTGCCCAGAAGTGGTTTCCTGCAAGAGAAGGGTTTGTCCTCTGCCTTTGTCCCCTGCCCACATGTGAAATCTTGAATTGCCATTCTAGAAACAGCTTCATCCAATAGTTCGGATGGCACCAGGCCAGCTGTGCCACTTCCCCCACAGTGCCAGCAAGGGTTTGGTGAGGAGCGTGCAGGTTCAGGGGACAGCCTGAGGGCTGGGAACAGCCAGGGAGAGAAGCAGGGGGAGCAGAGGGCCAGTCCTGCCAGGGGAGCCTTGTAGAGCCCCCTCCTGCACTGAGCAGCCGACATTCGAGCAAGCACCCAAGCAGAGGGGACACAGGAACTGCCCTGGGTGACACACAAGCCAAGCAACTCAAGCTTGGAAACGAGACACGTACTTGGGCTTGGTTCTTTTCTCCACTGGGCACCAGGCCAGTATCTCACAAGTCCCTCTGGTGCTGCCCTTGTCTTTCAAACAACGGCCAGTCTTAACCCCTGCGAGCAGACATCACAGAAAAGGTCACACCAAGCAGTCACCTCCTCTCCTTGCCTACAGGGCACGTGAAAACAGAGGATTCTCCCTCTCCCTGCTGTGAAAGGGCCTCTCAGCTGGAACAAACACCCTCTTGTTGTGCCTCTGAGCAGCCCGGGGTTCCCTGGCCCAGCCACCACAGAGCTGTAAGCAAGGCAGGGATCTTAATGAGAGAGAGGAAAGGAAAGAAAGGCCCTTGGTGCTCTCTGCAATCAGAGATCTGGGGGTGTAACCAGGCTGAGGCCTCTGAAGGACACCAGACACAGCACAGGGACACTTCCCTTACCATTGCCAGCCACCACGGCTTTCCCTTCCAGGCAGTCCGTGTCCTTGTCACACAGGGCATCGGGAATGCTGGCACTCTGCAAAGGGGAAAAGGACACAAGTGAGAGTGTGACAGGACACCAGAGCCAGAGGGGTGAGAAAGTGCTGCTGACGTGGGGTGAATTCTCTGTGTGAGCACTAAAACCACACAGCTGAGGCGGTAACTGGGGGTCATGCAAACACATCCCACCACCAGAGCACCAGCATTCAGCCACGCTGTCCCGGTTTTGTGTCCTGCTCAGTCTGGAGAGGGGCAGACTGGAAAAAACCAACATCAGTACTCACCAAAACCAGGCAGGAGGCCACTTTGCTTTAAGATAACCCTGCCTTGGATCTAAGCCACAAAGTTCTCTGGCCCAAATGTGCCCCAGTCCTGGCTGCACAGCCAGCAGAGGACAGCAGTGCCCTGACCAAGCCAGCTGTGACATGGGAAATCCATCTGAGAGGACACAGCACTCCCTGCACAGCCAGAGACCTCCTTCCCCAGGCTCCAGCCCATTCCAAACCTCTCCAGAGAGGATATTCCCCATGGCACAAAGACCTCCTGCCTTTGGCCTTCAGGGCACGTTCTGGAAGGTGCTGAGCAACCATCCCGTGTCCAGAAGGAAACGAGAGCTGGAATGTTCAGCACTTTCCAGGATGGGGCTCTTCAAAAGCCTCCTCTCCCCATAACCAGCCCGAGTCACATCGAAGCTGTTGTCCCAGGGCCTTCCCTAGCCCTGAGCAATCACTGCCTGGTCTCATCTGCAGCTGGGCAGAAATTCAACACCACCTAAAGTCAGGAAGGCTCTACATGATCAGTGCCTCTGGAAATCAAGGCAGCTGAGGCTCCCAGGCTTACAGCTTTCCCAACTGAGTTATTGCACTACAGGAAAAAACACTTGTCTTTCATCCTTCCTTTCTTTGTTGCTCCAGAAGTGTCCTCTGTCAGTTCTTACCCCCAGTTTTCCCGGGGTCTGGGGGTCAAGGGGCTCAGTTCTTCCTACCTCAGGACAAGTGGCTTGTCTCTGGTTTGGGGTCACAATCAGATTTGTCATAACAAAGAAGACGTTTTCACCCTGCAATAAACAAAGAGTTAGAAAACTTGGGTTACTTTTAGAGTACTTGTAATAAGGAGCATGAAGCTCCCTTCAGAAGAGAACAACCCCCTCTCTCCACGGCGTTGCAGGCCGAGATACAACATCACCCTTTGTGTGGATATTTGTTTGGATGCATTCCCTCACGCTGTGGGTGCACACACAGCCATGAGAGCCAGCCCACGCTCCTGGGGGGAGGCAGAGCACCCCCAGCATCTCAGATAAAAAACTCCCCACAGAAAACCCCCGCCAGCATCACGTTCTTGTATCCCAGCTCCTGCTCATTCACAGGGAAGGCCTGGAGAGATCACTTCAGCACGCACACGGGGGTGATGCCAACCTGGGGAGGGATGACATAGTCTGCAACGTCCCACAGCCTCTCCCCCAGCTCCGAGGTGTTGGTGAAGGCCACCCCTTTCAGCTTGGTGATGACAGAGCTCTGGAGGGACGTGTCTGTGTCCTGGTAGCCTTTCTTGACCACGAACACCCACCTGTGTGAACACAGCAGCATCAGGGAAGGAGTCAGACGGAGAAATTCACACCAAGGTCAAATCGAGGCATGCCAATGACACCAAACCCTCTGCAACTGCTACTGCTAATAAAGGATAAACTCCTGGATACAAGCTGTGCTCGTCAACAGTGGATAAATGTGTCACAACAGGTCATGAGGTAAAAAAACCAAAGCCTCCATCTGTGCTACACTCAGCAGCCTCAGAAGGGGAAAGGAAGAGCAGGGCTGTGTCTTTCTCAGGAAGAAAAACAAGAGGAGCTTTCGCATGTTGCAGGGCAGAGCGCGGTTGGTTTCACAAGTACAGGACTCTCACTTTAGCACGCAGCCACAGAGCTGCCAGCCAGCACCAGAGCACGGCTGGGGAGATGGAACCCCTGCAGGTGAGCGGAGTACTCCTGACAGAAACCTGCAGGGAACATTCCCGGCTGGATGCAGGGTCCTCTGTAAGCCAGGGTGATGGGAGCAGCCTGCCTGCACCCTGGGAGAGCTGCTGCCTTGCTGAACGGTCCAGGGAAAGGCTTTGCTTTCTCTCCCCTACTGGAAGCAGCAGGAGTTCCATTTCCCTGGGTGAAAACCTCTGGCCCAGATGAAATACTCCCAGCTCCCCCACAACACTGCAAAAATCACCTGCCAGGACAATAAACCACCCTTGCAGAAGCTGAAGGTGCTGGGGCAGCTTGGGAGAGGGAAAGAGGCTGAATCTGTGGCACAGCTCTCCTTTCCAGGGCTCTCCTGCCCACGGGGAGGAGCCGGGCTGAGCAGCACTGGCAGCAGCCAGCCCTTCACCTGCCACGTGTGACAAACCTGCACACTAACGTTTCCCACCTTGGAAAGTTCCCTGCTTTCCCCTTTTCCCAAGAACACTGATCTCCTCTCCCAGGAGGGCTCAGAAGCAGTGAATTTTCCTTGCATTTTCCACAGTGAATCGTGGAACAAATGGCAGCTGAGTCCCAGAAACAGTCCAGAACGGTTTGCTGATCCCCACCCCACGCCAGCCTTTGGACAGGGACACGTTCCTGTAAGCCCCAGCCACAAAGGAGCCGCTGCAGGGACCATCACTGACAGTGCCAAGGCTTTGCAGGAGGCAATAGACGCCAAAGGAGGAAAACAACCCTTCCCTGTCCACGCTGTATCTCTGTCAGTCCTCAGCGGTGTTATCCCCTGGATTCCTCCTTCAGCCAGTCCGTGCCAGGCTGCCGAGGCTCCACTGGTGCTCTGCTCACTGCAGCAGGCTCTGGGACTGCACAGCTTTCTATAAATACCCCCAGCACGTAAAAATGACTCTGCTATATTTAATCAGTGGAAACACGAGGTGTGGGAAAGGTGAAGGCACCCAGAAGCACAGACTCACAGTGAGGGGGCTGAGTTGGGTGTCACAATCTGAAAAGCCTCAGAAACTCAAGAACCAACAGCATAGGCTGGATAATTCCAGGTCTGAGCCTGCAGGGGCGATCCCTGTGCCCATTACACACCAGTGTGACCAGTCTGCTGCACAACTGGGCCTTTCCCAAGCTAGTCCCGAGCCAAGCCCTGCTCTGAAATGAATGCAAAGCAGCCGACATTCCCGCTGCCTCAGCCCCCACAAGCCCGGCTGCTGCAGCCCGCTCCAGCAAAGAAATCTCCCACTTTCTGCCTGCTTCCCTCCCATCCAGACCTGAGCAGGTCGTGAGGCTGTGCAGAAAACTCAGGTGTGCCCCAAGGCTCAGCACCGTGGCTGTTAATGCTCCTTTTTCCTGAGGAGTCGAGCGGTAGGGTTTGGCACCATTCCCACAAAATATAGAAATAAAGGCATAAATAATGCAGTACAAAGACATAGTCACTGGGTCTATTTTTAACCCGACCTTAATCTGAAAGGTAGAGCTGAATCTAGCCATCCCTAGCAGGCTAAAAATCAGATATAACCTATCAGACATCACAAAATGCAGCTGCATAAACCTGTCTGATTATCTGCATTGAAATCGGGAGGCACAGCAGGCTCTCACTGTGTGCAGAGCACCCTAATTTATCTTCATCACAGCAAAATCCATCTTTTATCACAGCAAAATCCATCTTTAACGCGGCAAAACATGAAGCAGAGCGCGATCCTTACCCCACCAGGTAAGCCAGGATGGAGAGCTGCACCACTCTGTAGAGGACCCCAACCTTCTTGTTCTTCGCAATGACGTATTTCTCCGTTTTGTAATCGAAAAGAGACAGAAACAAAGCCTTCCAAGCCACCTGCCCCATGCTCCCAGCTCGCTCGGTGGCTGGAGCAGGCAGAGCTCGCACCACCCACACGTGCAGAGCATGGAAACCTGAACCAGCCCCGATCCCTCCCTCCCTCCTCCTGCTCGCTCAGAGCCCAGCAGCTGCACTGTCACATCCTCCCCGAGCTGCTCCCCCGCTGATTCATCCCTTGGGAAAGCCCCTCTCCCCCAGCAGCTTTGCCCCCTCCCAGGTTTCATTCTCTCCCCTCACAACAATACGTTTAGAATGAAATATTTTATAGCATAAAGCCACGTCCACGCAGTTCACGGAGCGCGCTGAGCTGTGAGGGACCCAGGAGAATCACCCAGTGCAACTCTTGGCACTGCGCAGATACCCCCGGATCCCACCCTGTGCCTGGACGCTCCTGGGGCTGTGTCAGGCTGTGGGCATTCCCTGGGGAGCCCGTTCAGTGCCCAAGCACCCTCGGGAAGAACCTTCTCCTGATCTCCAGCCCAGCCCTCCCTGCAGAGCTGCAGCCGTCCCCTCAGGTCCTGTCACGGGTCAGCAGAGAGCAGAGCTCAGTGCCGAGCTCTGAGGGGACACAGCCACAGCCTCTCACCATTTCTGACCGACTAAAGCCTTCCCTCAGCCTTTGCAGGGTGCCAGAGCATTGGGTTAAATTTTTGATTTCTCTAACAATTGTGTGAGCAACCAGAACCAGGGTCCTCGACAGTCAACCCAGATACCCGCCTGCTTCCCAAAACCCAAATTAGGAAACCAACGAATAAATTCTGCACGTGCCTAAGGAGAAACCAATGCTTTCCAGGAACTGGAGCTGAGGAAACAAGCACAGGTTGACAAAGAGGACGAGCAGCCTGGGGGTGTTTTGGGAAGCAACGTGGGCAAGAGGCTCCCAGCCAGGCCTCTCTCACCTCACCCCAAATGCCCCTTTTGCATGCAGCTGAGACGTTAATTTTATTTCTTTAATAAATCACAGCAAAAGCTCCAGATTTCAGCTTCATGAGCTGCCCCAATTCCATCCTGGGCCATGAGGGACCAACAGCACAAGGCCAGTGGCAGTCCAGTGACACAGCACCTGCCTCTGCTCACCGCAGCAATGAATTACAGAGGGAGCCAGTAATTGCTAAATTCATTTCTAGAAATATAATTTCCTGTAATTTACCTCTGTTTGCCATTAACAATTACTGCGCTCCTGTAGCTCCTTTTATTTCTGTCAGGCAGAAAAAAATAAAGCCACTGCCCTGCACAAGTCCCCGCCCTGGGAAAATGGTTCTCAAGCTGTCAGGCTTTATGAAAATTTTGTCCTTCATCCTCCTTAAATTGCATGTCAAATTTAAACAGATGGATCTGGCTTTTAATGAAGTTGCTCCAAATCACAAGAGAATCACCACCAGCGTCATAAGGAACGAAACACTCATTTTATCCCTTATCCCAGAGCCATCCCTAGAGTTCCCCTGCAAAGGGAAAGAAACCTTTCTGCAGCACCTGCAAAACTAGAACACAAACCACCTCGTGACCTGGTGGCTGCCAGAGCAGCTCACCCTGAGCCTCTGTAGTTATCTTCCAGGTCAATTAATCTGAGAAAGGTAATATATATGTATATATATCCTTAGTGTGAGAAGTATTCTGCCCTAGGTGAGGTCTGAAGGAGCAAACCACCTTGGACCACTGAAATTAAAATAAAAAGGAGAATGTGAAACTGACACTTTCTTGTGGTTTTGGAGGCATCAAGTAGAGGCAGAGATGTGATAGCTGTTTTGGAATAAAAAGTTTCCATTTGTATCAAATGTGCCTCAGAATACGCTCTGTGGAAGCTAAATTTTTGCTGACAGAGCTGTTGTTGCAAAAATTTAGGTCGTACTGAGCAGCAAAAACAATTTAGCTGGGACTTCTTTGGGGTGTTGTTTTTATCACCTGGTTTTCACAACCTTGGCGTTTTTCTCTTGCCTGGAAATCAAATCTACTGCTGGGTTTGTCAAAGCATCTGTGGATGTTCAAAGAAAAGCAGTTTCGTTTGTAGCGGGGGACTAAATAACACAATGAAAGATGCAAATAATGTGAGGTCTCTTAGTTCTTCTCGAGGGACAGAGGCTGAATGTTCACTGCAAGGTATCTCCCTTTTTGAATTCCACATCTTGAATTTCCCATTAAAAAAAAAACCAAACCCAGTTCTGCATTATTTCCACAAGGGCTGTTTGCTCAGTCTGGGATTTCTCCCAGGGAGGATTTCTCCTCCAGGACTGAAACTCCTACTTTCTCTCTCTCTCTCTCTCTCTCTCTTTTTTTTTTTTTTTTCCCCTTCAATTCCTGCCATGCCACACCTGTATTCAATTCCTCACACTGCTGACAGTGATTGCCTTCTCATAATTCACACATACTCACAGGACACACATCTCTGTCTGCCCAGACTTCTCCTCATCTGTTTTACCTCCAGAGCTGATCTCAGCCTCTAAAAGCCACCTGAGGGGACGGTGAAAATTAAACTTTCAACCTCTGCCCTGATCCAGGGCCCTTTGAAACACTGCAAGGTCACATCTAAGGCTGGGGCATGGAAAGATTTCAAGCTCAGCCCAATCATATCTTTAAATTACACCCAAACAGAGCATGTGCTTTGCAGGCAGCGACAGACAGCCCTGGCCAGGACAGTCGTGATTCACCACGGCTGCTTTTGGGTTTTTGGGCTCTCGTCCTGGTCACTTCCAGTGCCAAAGGATCACCCCCAGGGACTGATCCCACCCTGCTGCCAGCGGCTCCCAACGGCTGACTCAGAAACGCTGAGACATTTCTCCAGCACTGAAATGTTCCTGCAGCAAATGTCTGAGCGATGCAGATTCATCTTCCCTCAGAAACAGGCGCCAGAGCAGCGACTGAAATAGCAGAGAGCTGGGGAGGAAGTGAAGAGGAGATTTGGCAAGGAAACGAAGGCAGAAAAGGCAGAGGTCAGCTCTGTACATCAGCGGTTTCTTGTCACGCTGTCACACTTGTAAGTCAACATCTACAAAAAAACAAGGTGAAGAGTCAAAGTTGAGAGAGGAAGTAGCTTCAAACCACAGCTCATGCCCACAGAAATCAGTAACACCAGGTATGAGCTGCTCGCTGAAGGTGACGGGTTTGGATGCAAGAACAAAGAAATGTGTGGAGCCCGTGGAGAAAAACGCTCTGTTCAGCTTCCCTTGAAATCCTGGCTGGGGCTTGGCTGGGTAAATCTGCCACTCTTTATCCTCCCAACCAGCACAGCTGCACAGCCAGCCTCAATGGAAAGGGAATTGGTGGGAAGAGTTCCTGTCACAGTCCACAGGAGCATCCAGGAGTGGCTGTAGGAAGAGAAGGGAGATGGGGGAGTGCTGAAGCTGCAGAATATATCCTGTCTTTGACCCAGCCCTCCATTTCCAGGAGAGCTGTTCTCAGCCTTGGAATGTGTTCCGTGTTCCTCCCCAGGTCCTGAATCTCCTGTACAGAGTGCAGGGATGTTGTTATTATTAGCTGCAACATTTATCCACTCCTCTCCCCCAGCCCAAGGAGGGAAAGTGCTTGAGGAAGAAGATCAGAGAAGGAAAAATAGTGCACACCTAATGAAACCAAGCCATCATGGCCTGATCTGCGAGGGAGCTGGCACTGAGTCAGGTAAGAGGAATTAATAAAAATGCACATAAAACACTGCTGAGAGGCTGAGTGCAGGGATAGCTGGACCAGCAGTGCTGTGCTGCAACGATTTCACCTCCTAAAGTCAGACAATAAAAGCATCGCTGGGAAATAAGAGAAGAATGTTGAATCAAAGCCTGAAAGGTGAAGGGGTTTAACAGAAAGTGTATTCACATTAACCACTGATTCAGAGGTGAAACCCTGCTCTTGAATACACCCAACAGATCAGCATTTACTTCTTTGATAACAAAAAGGCATGAAATTGGTCCTGGCTTGGAACCTCTGCCAGTTCTTCTCTTGCCGCAAGTACTGAGGAGAAACCTTCATCCCCTTCCTCCACCTTCCTCATGGAAACAGCTAGAAAGTCTACACTGTGGCCTCCACCCCTTCCTCCCTGGAATTACCAGCTGGTAGCTCCTTGCAGCCACAGGAAAACACAGGAGCTACTCAGACCCGACCCCCAGAGGAAGGAGTTTCAGCCTGGCACCTGAGCCCACCTCAGGTCTGCTCTAAACCAGTGTGACCAGTTCCCAGCTCCCCAGTTCAGCACGAGGCTGATGTGTCCCAGCTGTGCTGCCCGGACCAACTGGAGCCAGCTCGGCCAAGCTGGGAGTGGGGGAGCCAAAGAGATCTCTTTGTGGCAGAGCAGCATCGCTCAGCCCGTTCACCCCGCTGTAATAAGGACAGGAAATGTCTCTTTACAGCTACAATTCAATTATCCTCCAAACAAAGCTGCCCCAACAGGCCCTGGAGCCCAGCAAAGCTCTCTGTGGCTGATCTCTGATGCCCTCACGTCAGTGCCCTGTGCTTTGTAATGAACTACTGATGCCCTTCTGCTGCTGAGCTGAGCTCCCTTCCTCCTGCAAACGCCCAGGTCGCTGCATTCTGTTCTGCAGACCACAGATCCACCGCTCTGCACACAAAGCTGGCAGCTTCTGAACACGCTGAGGGAAACCCAAGGTTTGGGAATCTTCCTGGAGTTTGAGGAAACCATAAGCAGCTGGTGTCATCCCTGAATAAAGCAACATCACAAAACACCTCCTGTCCTCCTGTGGGAGGCACAAAACTGTGAAGAAATGCAAAGCTGGATGTAAGTGAGGCGGCCCACAGAGATGACACCAGGAAACTGTGGCTCTGCAAACCCTGTGCCACCTTTGCACGAGGCAGAGAGGTCATGAACCATCCTGCCAGCTCCGAGATCTGCAGCACCTCCTCTGCCCACAACACCTGGCCCCCAAAAACTGCTGCCAGCTCCTTCACCTGGCTGGGGACAGGCGGCTCCTGACCCTCAACGAGGCGTTTGCAAATCTTCTGTCACTCCGGGAGATGCCACAGCTGTGCCACCACCACACAGCCAGGCCACGAGGCTCCTGCACAGGGGACTTGATTCAAAATGTAGATTGCAAATAAATTTAGAAGCAGACACGGCCAGGCTCCCATGGAAACCGCACAAAAAGCCAGCTGTGGTTTGGATGAGCTGCGCCTTGGCAGTCTTGGCTAATCCCTTAAGTGCCATCCAATTACTGCAAATGTGTTTGGCATCTGCTGCAGCGACTGCAAAGAATTAAACGGTCGATGGCACTCGCCGGAAAATACAGAAATCACAGAACACTGTAATGCATTTAGGAGAAAAAAACCATCTAAAAAGGAAAATAGCATTACCCATTGCAAGAGCTGCCCTCCTTGAGAGCCATAAGGGACAACAAAAGGCATCCAAGTAATGAAGGAAGCTTAATTCAGAGAAGAAACTAGAAAAATAAATGAGAGAAAGATTGTTGTTTTTCCACCAGGCAATATTGGTTAGGCCAAAGGAGACAGGAAATCTTTTGTCTCCTGAAGGTCTGAATGAGAAATCTTTGTTTAATCTGCTACTGTCTGTAAACACTCATTTGGTCTGTGGGGTTTATGATCAACCAAACATGACAGAAATAAATAAAACAATCACAAAAATAGGAGACAGAGAAAGGAACGCTACCAAGTGTCCGTCCTTGACTTTCTTTGGAATCCACAAAGCGGGACCGAGATCATTTCACTGGAAGGACACAAGGTCTGGCCAGGCATCTTCTTTCCCCAAACCCTCCAAATTGCAATTACTGACAACCTGCAGCTGATAAATCACCAGTGTCAGTGTCTCAGATTAAAGAATTAAAGATTTCCCTGTGTTCATTAGGGAAAGGGGAGCATTCAGGCTGAAATCCCTGAAAGAGCAAGAGGCCTCTGCTTTAACTGCAATCAGTACAAGAGCTCCATACAGAACCCTAAATATTTTCTGCTCTGCAATGGCAAATATCCTCCCTCTGCTTCTGTCCTGCAGGCAAAACCTGATTCCACTAAATTCAGAGGCAGAGCAAAAGGTCCAGAATTTAACCCTGGGACTTGATTGCTTCTCTAGGCTCAGCAAAACCATCTGGATGTCCCACTTGCTGCTGCCCCAGGGGAAGGTCCAAACTGCTTGTGCTATCCCCACTTTTCAGTGTTAAGGTTCTCTCGCTTCAGACCCAGGTGGAGTTCTCTACTGAAGACCATTTCCCCCCCGGTTTTTCCAGGGATCCGCAGGACAGCTCCGCTTTTTAAGAACGGAAAAAGAAGCGAAAGCACCAGAAAACCTGGGCTGCTTTCCAGCGACGCCTGGCTGAGGCTGCGAGAACCGCGCGGTGCCGTGCTGCCACCAAGCTGCGCCCGCAACCCGAGCGACAGCCGCGACACCGCCACACCGAGACCCGCAGCGCTTCAGGAGCCCTTCCACCAGGAAAAACTCCCGGAGGAAGCAGGAGAGCTGCAGCATCTCTGCCGAGCCCTGAGCGCCCCTCGGGAGTGAGTAAAACACCCCGCTTTCTCCTGCGGGGTGAGGGAAGAGCGTGGCTGGCGGGGAAGCAGCCGCTGCAGGGCAGTGCAGGGCAAACCCAGACCTGACCCCGCTACACGCCTGGGGCGGGATTTGCGAGAAATACATCGTATTTTTACACATGGATAGAATACATAGAACCACAGAGTGCTGGGGTTGGAAGGGACGCTAAAGACCCTCTATTCCCAACCGCTCTGACGTGCAGGGACACCTCTCCCTATCCCAGGTTGCTCAAGGCTTTATCCAACCTGGCTGTGAACGCTGCCGGGGTTGAGGCATGCCCATCCTCCCTGGGAAACGCGTGCCGAGTGTCCCCACAGCCTCCCGGTAAGGCGACACGTTCTGTACACAGGTGCAACACACCTATACGGCCGTATTCCATGCAGGCGAGTAGAACACAGGTGTCACACCAATTAATTCTGCCGTCGCAGAGTGCGGACGGAGCAGCGCCCATCCCGGGAACCCTGAGACGCCACGGAGCGGCTGCCACGGCACCGGCAGCAGCGCCAGCACCGCCGGGACACTGCGGGACACCGGGCGGCGACACCGGCACGGGGAGGGCGCGTCCGGGGCGCGGCATATGGGCGTGTCCTCCAGTTGGTCCCGCCCTATATGGGCGTGTCCTCTCGCTGGCCCCGCCCCTCCCGTGTGGGCGGCCGCGGCCGCTCTCGCGCGCTCTCGCGATACCCGTTCGAACGGACGGCGGGCGGGCTCCCTCAGAGGGCCCGGCCCGCCCGGCCCCGCCATGCCGCTGCAGCCGCGGCTGCTCCGCACCTACTCGCGGCGCCCCGGGTACCTGCGCCCGCTGCCGCCGCCCGACACGTGGATCTCGCCGCCGCAGGACCGCAAGCGCCTCTTCAGCTCGACCTCCGCCGCCTCCAGCGCCGCCTCCGCTTCCAGCGCCCTCTCCGCTTCCAGCGCCGCCTCCACCCCGTCGGACGACCCCGACTTCTCGCCGCCCGGCAAGCGCCTCCCGCAGGCCTTGGGTAAGCGCCCCGCCTGGGCCAGGCGGCTGCGGACCCGCAGGAAGGAGAATCGGGCGCCGGCCGGGAAGGAAAACCGCGAACCGGCCGAGAAGGAGAACCGGAAGCCGGAGCACCGGGGGCGGGGGCAGGAGACCCGGGGCCGAGGAAAGGAGAAGCGGGAACCGGCGGGGAAGAAGAGGAAGTGGAGCCAACAGAAAGAGCCCCGCGGGCGCAGAGAGGAGCCCCGGGCGCCGTCGCCGTCCTCGGCCTCTCCGTGCCCGTCCCCGCCGCGCGGTTCGCGGCGCCGCCGGCAGGGCTCGCTGTGCGCGGCGCGGCGGCCGCTGCTGTGCAGCACCCCGCAATGGGCCCCGCCGCCCCGCCGCGCCCCGCTGCTGCTCAGCTCCACCGCCGACAGCGGCTCGGCGCTCGGGGACAGCCCCCCGCCCCGCCGCCGCCCGCCCCTGCGCCTCAGCTCGCTCCTGCTCAGCACCACCATCGAGGGCGGCTCGGCGCTGGGCGACTCCCGCCCGCCGCACCGGCTGCTCCGCAGCTCGCCCGAGGCGTGCTCCGGGCGGCGGCCGTCGCTGCTGGGCGCTGGAGAGGACGTGCCCGAGTGGTCCCGACCGAAAGGTTTGGCTCGGAGTTGGGAGCCCGAGTCGGGGCTGCGGGGGTCCCGCCGCGTTCTGAGGTCGGCGGTGCGGGGACCCTGCCCGGCACAAGCTCCTCCATCCCCAGAGAAAGCCCCAAGCACTCCCCAGGAAGCGCTGCCGCCCGTTGAGGGTGAGCCACAGCCCCCTGCGCCCTGTGACAGTGGCACTTGTGAGGAGCCCTGTGAGGTTCCAGCTCATCTCACGAGAGATTCGGCAAAAAGCAGCTCGAGCTGTCACAGAGGTCTAGACAAGGAGTTCCGGCTTGTGCCAGTGGTGGTCCTGGATGCTCTGGAGGTGCCAATGAAATTGAAGAGCATGAAACTCAACAAGCAGGCCGATGTTCAACCTGCCTGCCTGCAGCCAGGATCTCCCGTGGGCCGCCAAGGAATCCTGGAGAACAAATACAAAAGGACCAAGGGAGTCCCTGGGGAGGGCAGCACCTGCAGGAAAGCTTGTATCAGTGGCTTCAGTGCCAGCCGCTGGGGCAGGCACTCCAGGCTCCGGCCAAAAAGGCACAAGAACAAGAGACAGCAGCAGCCCAATAACTCCTTCTTCAGACTCCAGACGAGGAAAAAACGAACTCGAAAGGGAGCTCTGGAGATGTCTGTAGGTGTCAGAGACAATAACTCTTCACTCCTCAATGGCTCTTATTCCTGGGCTAGAGTTCGAGCATCTCTGTCCTTCCATAAAAAGAAGAAAGTGACCACAGACGAGAGTTTCTGCAGCAGCATCCTCTGCACCCCTTCAGGGAAATCCCAGCTTTCGGGGTACCAAGCCAGCCTCTCTGCTGGTAAAGCTCAGGGCTGCTCCTGGTTTGCTTCCTCCATGGTCCTGCTGGCTCCCAGGGATTCCTCCTCTGTCCTGGAGCTGCTCCTTACGGATGCAGAGAAAGTGTTTGGAGAATGCGACCAGGAGGGGCCTATTGCTTTCGAGGAATGCATTCCTTTAGACAAGATGAAAGATTGCAAGAAAATTGGAGAAGGGGTGTTTGGAGAGGTGTTCCAGATTGACAGCGAGAGAGGACCTGTGGCCTTAAAAATAATTCCCATTGAAGGGACTGAAAAAATAAATGGTGAAGCTCAGAAGAGCTTTGGGGAGATTCTGCCTGAGGTAATAATTTCCAAAGAACTCAGTCTTCTGTCTGAGGGCTCTGTGAACAGAACCCTGGGGTTCATCAGCCTGTACTCTGTGCACTGCGTCCAAGGGGCCTATCCCAGCTATCTCCTGGAAGCCTGGGACAAATTCCACAAAGAAACGGGCTCGGAAAACGACCGGCCAGACTTCTTCGGGGCCCAGCAGCTCTTCATGGTGCTGGAGTTTGAATTCGGAGGCCGGGACTTGGAGCGCATGAGGAGCAGCTTCTCCTCGGTGTCGTCAGCCAGGAGCATCCTGCACCAGGTCACCGCGTCCCTGGCGGTGGCAGAGCAGGAGCTGCACTTCGAGCACAGGGACCTGCACTGGGGGAACGTGCTGGTCAAAAGAACGGAGGAGAAGGAGCTGCGGTACGTGCTGAACGGGGAAACGCGCTCCATCCCCACGGCTGGCATCCACGTCAACATCATCGACTACACCCTGTCCCGGCTGGAGAAGGATGGGCTCACCGTGTTCTGTGACCTCTCCACGGACCAGGAGCTCTTCCAAGGCGCCGGGGATTACCAGTTTGACATCTACAGGCAGATGAAAGAGGAGAACTCCAACTGCTGGACTGACTATCGGCCACACAGCAACGTCCTCTGGCTGCACTACCTGGCTGATAAACTTCTGAAAGGCGTGAGCTACAGGAAGAAGGCATCGACTCCTGCCCTGAAGAAAATCAGGACGCAGCTCAGCAAGTTCCACAAGGAAGTGCTGACCTTTGAGTCTGCCCATGATGTTCTGCACCACAGCAGCCTGTTCCAGTGAGCAGGGGTGCAAGGACTGAGCCACTGGTGTTGCCTTTCTCCTCTGCTTTCTGTTCGTGTTGGCACAATGAAGTGTTCTGATTGGTTCCCCATGTGTTTAATACATTATCAAAAATGTCCTAAAAAAAATCCCCCCCGGTGTCTTCTGCTCTAAGATACCTCCTGGTTTTGAGGGGTGTTGGAGGTGAGACAACAGAGCTGACTTTGGAGAAAGGAGGGGGAAAAAAGGACTTCTTCAGGCTCCATTAATGCTCTGAATTTCACATAAATATTCTTACCATTTTAGCCTTAGATTATTAAAAGTTCTTTTCTTACTGTATTGTCTTTTTTACAGATTATTTTTTTTAAAGGTAAAAGCTCTTCGGTTCTGGACAGTGAGGACAAGGGTTAAATATTGTTGGCTCACTGGAGACAGAGGGGAAAACCCATCCTTTGCTTTAATTTTGGCAAAATTTATACCTGGAATGAAGGTACAAAATGTAAATATGTGAATTTTGTGTAAAGGGTTTTAAACCCACTAATCTGCACTAATCTGGTTTGTTTTGTTTTGTTTTTTTTTTTTCCTGTCTTAAGGAAGAGGTACCTGATTGTGAAAAAAATAAGACAATGTACCTGTGTTCCTGATTTTTGATGGTTATAATGTTGTGGCCTCGTTCACTGATAGGAACTCAATTCTGTAACCTGGTGGTAGCACTGAAGCGATTTCTTCATTTATCTGTAGAAGAAAATGCCCAAGGTAATAAATGTTCTTTAGCCCTGACTGCGGATGGACCAGGTGCCCTAAACTGGAAGCTCTCCTTACATCAAATCCCAATTCCCTGTTTTCAAGGAGTCCTTTGCTAACATTCCTGTTTATTAAAAAACTTGGGCTAAAGAGAACAATAAATCACACTAAAGTGAAAAGTGAATTAAACTGTGACCCCATGACACAGGTGCATTAAGAAATTAAGAGGCAGCATCATCAAATTCACTATAACTGGGATGCTCGTTGCAGTCTAAGAAAGAAATGCTGTAAATGTGCATCTCAAAGATTCATCTTGGACCCTCTCTTGAAGTCTCCTTTTTACAAAGCCAGCAAGGAGACCCTGGGATGGTTTTATTGTTCTGCCTTCCAGACACTGCACAAAGTGACCTGACAAGCTGCAGTGCTTCAAATCATCAAGATGGAAACTGTGCTGGAATGTTCCCAGGCATCCTCTCAACCCCTTTTCCCCCCCTCTAATTAAATAAAGTACTGCACTGTAATTGAATGGTCTTAAAACCCACTCTGGTAAGGCCTGCAGTGAATGCTTATGTGACATCAAGGAGTGTTCCTCAGTCACAATGGTGCTAATTTCATTTATGCTTTAAAAAAAAAAAAAAAAATATGGATGAAACCACATTAATTTTTGCCTGCCTTGGTGCTTTGTTTCTTGGGGATTTGAGAATTGATTTTGGCTGTACAGGAGGGATGGGGCAGTGGCAGGAATTAATGCCAGGGGAGGTGACAGCCCCCAGAGGAACCTGGTGCAGTAATGGTGGAGATTCTGAAAGCTGAAACCTCGGAAGGTTTCCCTGCAAACCAATTGGCTGGTTTGTGAGAAGGTAGTAATTTTCATTAATCAAAATGTAAAGCTCCTACCTCCCCCCAGAACTGGACATTAAATTCATATAGAAAGCTTTGCTTTAAACTGTGCATGCAAGGAAGTGCAGCTGCCAGAGCTGAGCCCTCATTTCCTTTTTTAAAGATGCTCTCTGATTAAAAAAGAACACATGGAAAAAATATCGTGTACTAATCAGCCCTCATAAATTTTAATGGGAGGATGGTGACAAAAAAGGAATTGGAATAGTAAATTTCCCCTAATCAAGTTAAATGCCCTGAACATGTTTTCATCTGAGTGAAAGCTTTACTTGGAACAGAGCTGGATTATACATTTTAAAGATCTGCTGTCCCTGCTAATGAAAGAGGATGCCAGAACCCAGTTGGCCTCTTCAGAAAACACAAGATTTTTAATACACACCACACCGAAATTAGAACCTTAAAGGGTGCTCCATCTTTTACTGAAATAAGTTTGAGCAAAGCTAAAATTATCCAAAGGGAGGGAAAGATTTTTCACATGGATCCAAAGGGATTAGGAGAGTGAAAAGAGCAAGCCTAGTTTTGTGTAATTGGTAAATCAGATGGATTCCAAGTAGGAATTCTTCAAATTCAGGTCAAAGTGGATTTTGTGATGAAGCCAGCAACCCTCACTTGGAATATGCTTTCATCCAAGTGCCAGATCTCTGAAAATTTTGCCTATTTTGATGGAGAAGACAGATAGAATATGGATTGGCCTGGGAATACTCTGTAATTTACCAAGGTGCTGTTAAAACTTGTCATTTTTGCTCATTCCCTTCTGGAAAAATGAGACATTAAGTGCAGGAATATGAAAATGATCTCTTGCCTTGAGAAGCTGAATGAGGAGGAAGAGCAGCTCTGGCCTCAGTGTAGAGAGAGAGAATGAAGAGCAGCTTCTCAGAGTATCATTCAGAGGAAGGAAAGAAGGTAAATTGGTAATTTCTGCCCAATTCTGCAGTCCCAGACTGCAGCAGTTAATGGTGCTGCTGGTTGGCCACAGTGCCTAGCAGGAGAGGAGGCTGCCAAGGGAGAAGGAATTCTCCTTAGAGCTGAATAAAAACAGACTGGGAAATTCAACTCGGCCCCAGAGTGCTCCCATAAAACAAATTAGGTACAAATAGCCCAATAAAAGCTTGAGAGCCTTGAATCAGATAAATCCAGTATTTAGGTTCTCCTCCTAACGAGTGAAATGCTCCTTCCCTTCCCTGGAGCTCCTTGCAGGATTTGTTTAGGTAGTAAATCACTTGGTGGCTGTGCTGGGTTTTCTCTCGGCAGTCTGCTGAGAGCAGTTCTACAACCTCACCTCGACTGACACCTTCCTAAAACTCAGATTTTTGGGGTGGTTTAGGAGCAGAGTTGTCACCCAGAGTTATCTCCACTGTCAGTGACACATTTGTGGACACTTTGGTGTGGCCCCCGCTGATTCTTTCCTAGGAGCAGACAGAAAAAGGGATTTTATTTAGTGAGGAGCCTGGAGCATCCTTGGTTCTTGGAATCTGGGGGAATTACTCTCTCCAAATGCTTTCCCACACAGGACAATGCAACAGCCCAGTTAATTATTCAATATTCTTGAATATTCAGGGTGTGTAGGAAAATGCTTCCTTTTCAATCAGAGGCAGAGCCCTCTGTGCTTTATGTAACATTTCATCCATTCAAGGCTGACTTTAGGCGCTGTTCCTCTCGATCAGCCGATCTGCAGGGTGGATTTTCACCATCAAGTGATGCCTTCTGTTAAATGTGAACTGAGCAGCTCTTTGCTGCAGTGCTCTGCTCCTCATCTGTTCCTAATGAAATGCCTGAATTGGGATTTTTGGGAGGATTATTGTTGTTTAAACCTCAGTCTGTGCTCTGGGATTTCCTGGGACAGCCCCAGAGAGGAAGCTCTGCATGAGTGGGGTGTTATTGAAGGATGAGTTGCAGGGAAAGTCAAAAAACACCACTGAGGGTTTGAAGACAATGCCTTTTGAGCAAAGATGAAGTTTTATATGAACTCTAAATGCAAAATCTGGAGAGTACAACTCCTCTGCCTCACTAAATCTGATTGTCAAAGGCAAAGGAGCAGTGCAGATGGTCTTGTGGCTGCAGCCCTTGTGAGGGGCAAAACACAGATCAGCTCACATTAAACAATCCTCATCCTCCTAAGGTAGCAGATTCAGAATATCTTTACATGCACACAAGAAAAATTCCCAAGATCTCAATGGAGAATTAAAACTAAAAGACTCTCTAGTGATGAGTTCAGCTCCCAGGAAAAGGTTTATAAGCAGCAAGATTAAAAAATCTTCACTGGGGACAAGGCCTTGGTAAAGAAACTCCAGTTCTTTACTCTTGGATTGCCACAGGACAATAGTAATATTTTTTTTCCCCCCAGTGATGAGAAGATTTTCTTGAATAAATATTCAAGCTGAGGGGCACAGCTTTGCAGAGATGAGATTTATTCCTTTTTCTACTCACCAATAAATATCTCCTGTCTGTGCCTGGAGAAGTTCAATGATAATTAACAATTAGATGTTGTGTGCAGAGGTACTCAGCAATGCTGACCAACACTGCAGAATCTCATGAATTATTCTCAGGAAATAAATGTACAACAACATCAGCATCCCTGAGGGTGCTGCAGCCACAGACATTAGTGCTCATTGCTGCTCAGGGCTGAGTGTTGTCCCCACTTCTGTCTCATCTGCTTTATGAACGCCTAATTAAATATTTAATTGTGCTAAAGACTCCTAATTGCTACTAAAGCAGCAACACATCTCAGCTAGACCCGAATTCCCAGTTTTTACCTTGCCAGGGCACTGGTAATGCTGAGATTGTATCAAAACACAGTTTTGCTGCAACAGTGCTGCTATTTTGGAAAATCAGGATCCTCTCAGGGTTGAACCTCGTGCTGGCGAGACAGGGGACAGCTGCTCTTGAGTCAGCCAGTGAAGAGCAGATAAGGAACAGATTCTAACATGAATTTGGGGCTGAAATATTACAGGAAAAACGTTTTAAGGAAGCCTGGCAGCAAGAGCAAGAACTGCTCAGTGTTTCCATGCTGTGTCACCTGGAGCAGGCTGGCCTATTTACAGAAGTTCCAGTTTCTGCTGGGAACGTTCAGAACACACAAAATCCCAAGAGCCTGAAGGAGCAGACAGCCAAAATGCACCAGTATGGGCAGAGCTTCAGGATTAAACACGGTATTTATGTTTCCATTAGACAAACACATCATCTAGCGGTTCCAATTCTTTATCTAGAGTTTGTTCTCAAATCCAAAGTGCAAGGAGAAAATCAAATCCATCTGCCCTGCCTCTGTCTTTGTGAACTCCACAGGTCACTCAGCTGACAGGGGCCTGATTGAAAATGAGGGACAGTATGTAAATAAATTAAATTTTGTATAAATAAGATAAATTATCAGTGCTGAACCGCAGACATCAAGGTCTTCTCAGACCTTTTACTGTGTTAATTCATGTTCACTGCCTCATACTTGTCCAGATCTTTAGACATACAAGGCAAAACCCTTTGTAACTTGGACTGAAGGGTTTATATTTTAGATAATTGCTATCACTGGGAAAGATTTTTTTTTTTTTTTTAAATATCCCTCTGATGCTGAATTAAAAATAGAATAATGACACATTGCATGGAACACAGATTCTATATTTGTCTTTGAAGCATTTCCCCAGCACACTAAAAAACAACATTTATTACCTACCAGAGCAAAATCACGTCCTCCAGAGATCCTGCAGCGTCCTGGAGACCATGAGGGAAACCAAAGATTGTCCCAAGGAGAGGTCACCTACACGTTGGAGTGGCTTTTCAAGGTGCATGAACCAGCCTAAAAATCATCAGAGAAGGATTTATAGCAAATGTAGCACTCTTGCATTTAAAAAATTACAAAACAAATCTTACTGCATGGCCTTTTCCTGAATCAGCAGCAACTGAGGGGGTTCCCAGCCTGCTCCAGAGCAGGATCCATCCCTGTTCTCACCCTGTGACAGCAAAAGCCAAGAGGAGGCCTTTGTGTGAACCCTGCTGTGCCCAGGCTGCTGCCTTCTGCTCCCTGCCACCCTGAGCGAATTCCAGCAGAGCACCGGGGGGTTTCCTGCCGGGCTGTCCAAAATGACACAACTCCCTTTTACCCTGGATACTCTCACGGATCCCGTGGGATCTCTTGTTCTCTGCAGAAGCAAAAGGGACCCGCAGAAAACTCCCCAAGCACATTTGTGCTGCACAGAAGCGCCTGGCAGGGCAAGGGCTGCACCAACAGATTCCTGCACGCAGGTAAAAATCAGGATTTTACCACACCGGGATAAAAACAGGGACAGAATAACTTGATTCCCTTCTTTCTTTCCTATTTTCTACTGACTAAGCCAGGAGCCCTGGCTGCAGCCCGCAGTCCTCTACCATACAGGGAGAGCACATCCAGCAGGGAGCACGAGGCAGGAATGTTTTATTTGTCACTACTTAGGCATGGTTGGAAAATCCCCAGCGGGGTGCGTTTACGCTGCCAGTGTTTTCACCTCTGTCTCCAGGCGATGGCCGTAAACCCTCCCTTCTTCCCTCCAACAGCATCAAACGGAGCTCCAGCAAGGAGAGCAGCTGTCAGCCCATCAGCCTTCACATCCACGGGCAGAGCTCGGATCCCAAACAAAACCCAACCTGTGCTCCAGAAAGAGACGAGCAGCAGCCCTTGCCCTGGAATTCTCTATATATAGTTTTGTAGAATTAGCGTCCTTTGCAGCAGTAAGGGCAATTTTTAGAACGAAACATCGCATATCTACTTATATGTGGATGGTTCCCTGTTATTTATTTTATTCCAGCCATCCTCAGGGACGGATCCTGTGACCAGTTTAGCAGCAGCAAAACCATTATTCAACAATCTGACAGCAGAAAAAAGGAACAGCACAGCTGGCGACCTCTGTCCCCGTGACCCATGAGAGGGGAACAGAAATTCAGCGCAGCCCCGTTGGCTGAATTTTTTTCCCCTCACTCTTTTTCCAAATTTCAAGACTCCTTCCAACGTATTTGCTGCAGAGGTTAAGCACTGTAAGCTTGGGATGAACAAAAGGAAATGGCTCTGGCACTCTGCAGATTCATTCTTGTCCTAATGGATGAAGGTTTTCATCCAGAGGATTCCAAAATAGCAGATTAATTTTTTTTTTTCCTGCACTGATGGAGTCCCTGACTTTATTGTTGGAGATGTGAACGCCAACAAAACCAACACTGTCAGCTGGGGATAGCTCTTCTGCCCAGTGAAACAGAGACATGGATCTCTTTGCCCACAAAATCTAAATTTTCCAGTGATTCTCAGAAAGGAGTACAACAAACCCCATGGACACTTCCCAGCTACCTCCAACTCTCCTCCTCCGTGTGTTTAACATTTGACAACCATCCTCACAGCCCAGAAATGCTGTAACACCCCATGTGCCACAAACTTGAGCCGAAAAAAAAAAAATATTATGACAAAAGAGGAAGCAAGAAAAACCCCTCCTGCACTCAGAATTAGTACCAGTTCCATGGCAGCCCCGAGGCAGCCACAGCCACATCTCCCTGAGCCTTTGTCTGGTCCTGTCTGGCCCCAGGTTTGGGATTTTTTTTGTGCTGCAGAAGCAGATGTGGGATTGCAAAGTGGAAGTTTTCTTTTAAAATGTTTTTGGGGTTTTCCCCCCCCCCCCAATTTTCATTTTTGTTTTAGTCCCAGAGCAAGAGATGATGTTTCTTGAACTCAGCGAAGCCCAAAAGTGAGAGCCAGCCCCAGGAGGAGTCCAGCTGCAAACTCCACCAGCTGCAGCCCTTCAGCCCAGCCCTGGGCAGCTCCTGGACTTACAGAAAGCATCTGGTCTTTGTCGGGGCCCTGGGGCTGTCACACTTCAAAGGCTCCCTGAGGCAATGGAAAATTGTTCAGTTGCAAGTGGGGTCACAGGGAGATGGAGAGAGAGGGATCAGCTCATGGATGCAGCTCCCCGTGCTGGCTCCAGCTTCAGGGCAGCCTTTGGAAAAACAGGGGAAAAAAAACCCAACCAAGTGTGTAAAGGATCTGAGGGACAAGGAAGGTTTGATTCCACCTCTGCCCCTGAGGAAAATAAGGAATTGGGAACCACACACACAGCAGATGTGGAGGTTTTAGGAAAATTGCAGAGATAAGCTGAGAGATCTCTGAGGTGAGGACAGCTCAGAGCCTTGGACAGAAGGTACAGGGAACAAGGACCAGGAAAAGCGTGCTGGGGCAAAGGAGGGGTTTGGATGCCCCAGGCTCATCTCTCACCCTGCCAGGAGCCAAGGAACTCTGCCCAAAGCACATCCAGAGGGTTTGGGCAGCCCTGAAGCACGTGGGAAGCACTGGGAGCTGCTGGTGTCTTTTCATGGCAGAGCTGCACCTCCAGAGCCTCAGGGGAAGGAAACTGCAGCTGTTCCTCCAGTGCCATTTGTGAGAGGTTTTTCTGTTTACTCAGAGCCCTGCAAAACCTCCCCCTCTGCACAGCCAGGGGCTCAGGGAGAAGGGAGAGGAGAGCTCACCTGTTGAGAAGTTCTTGTGTAAATGACTGAAGGCTTTCCTGACAAAACAAAAATCCCGTGGGGCCTGCTACCCACATCCTTCATCCACGAGGCTGCAGGGCTGGGGTGGGACAGGGAAGCTCCGGGGATGCCAAAGCCCACAGCAGAACATTTCTGATGCAGATCAAAAGATAAACCAGCGCTGCCAAGCTTAAAAAGAGAAGCAGGTTGAAGGAATGTCTGAAGAGGAAGGTGATGCTGAAGGCTGTCAGTGCCCACAGCTTCCCCAAACTACCAGCAAGGACATTTATTCAGACTCCAGACAGGGATGGCAGATCTGATCCCGCGTTTCTTTACAATCTCCAAGTGTCCCTGCCACAGCAAAGCACCGAGCACAGCGATGGATTTATCGTATGCCAGATGAGCCTCCCGTGCATTATGAGCACCTTGCCAAATCTTGGGAACACTTAGGACAAAGCCATAGATGGAAAAAGCAGCTGAAGGCTTCACAAAGCAAGAAAACAACAGAAGGTGGAGCAAGAAGAGTCAGTTCCCACTCAGAGTCCCAGTGCAGTGAGGCTGGAGGGGAATTGCCCAGCACGAGGGGGAAGAACCCACTGAAGTGCAGGGAATAAGCTTTAAAACAAGTTTTTGCTGCCTGCCACGTGCATGCAGTGAGGATTAAGGTGATGGTCTCCAAAAGGAAAACCTCCATGGCTCACTCTCTCAGAGAGGAATTGAGACAGAGATCTCAGGCTGCCCAGTTTATCTCACAGTATGAAAGGTGCTGCCAACCCTCGTGGTGTGCAGCTTTCCTGGGATTCTCAGCAACCTTTCCCTGGGCTGGAAGGGGCATCCAGGGCAGCCTCAGCTGCTCCCTGCTCAGGTGTGGCTGCACAAACCCACATCAGGCCACGAAAAGCAAGAGTTAACTCCCACAGCAATAATCAGGAATCTGACGAGAACTTACAGTCCACACTGCTAACGCCTCCTCTCCCCTTCTAAGGCAGAAGCTCTAAAAGTAAACCCAGAAATGAACCTTTCCAATGAAGTACACTTGCTGTATTGTTTACAGAAATTTTACACGTCATTACTGTTAACTAGAGTGAAAAGTGAGACAGTTCATTTTCATCTCTTTTCCCCACAGAGTTTACAGCGGGCTGCCCCTCCTGCCTGAGGCAGGGCGCAAGTCACAAAAATAAAGAGGTCCTTGCAGACATCTGCAGCAAGACAGGACGCCCATCAAGAGAAACAGGAAACAAAAACCACACAAAAAGTGTCGGCCCATCAGCCTCTCGGGGGCCACGAGCAGGATTCTGCTGCTGTTTATTACAGAGACAAAGCAACCCCATGAAAAAAAACCCCAGAAGTCCCAGGTCCAGCAAATCCACATCGCTTCCTGAGCTTTTGGGCAAACGCGCAAAGGATTTCGTTCTACAAGCGTGGAATGGGGAGACCCTGGTGTGGATTCACCAGGGAGCCCTGCAGGTGCTGCCACAGGCTGGGCCAGCTCTGGCTGCCTGTGTCCACCCGCATCTCACACCAGCAGGACACAGCTCCACCCTCGGCAACCTTTCGGGACCCTACAACTCTTTATTCCAAAGCACTTCAGGGCAGTCCCTTGTGACAAAAGGAGCCATCCTCAGCCGGGTCATTCCAGGAGCGTTATCCACGAGCAGTGTCCCTGCAGAATTGAGTTATCCCTGCAGAGTTGAGTTATCCCTGCAGAGCTGAGTGATCCCTGCAGAGCTGAGTGATCCCTGCAGAGCTGAGTGATCCCTGCAGAGCTGTCCCTGCCTTCCCCGCTGCCCCGGGAGCTCGCTCCCACCACTGGATCCTTAGGTATAGTAATAAGAGCGTCAGGCAGAGAAGGTCGAGTAAAAACAGTTTCTTCAGAGGAAATGAATCATTCAAGTGCATGACAATGCTGAGAGCCACAGGCTGAACCACAGTCCTCCAGGAAGTGCACTTTGCCACTGACAGCGCTTTCAGTTCTTGCAGCTGCTGCGGGGACAACTCCTCTGAAGGTGGAGGCAAGGCTGCAGCCCACCAAAGCTGTCAAAGGCCTCTGGTTTGTCTCTGCAGAGGCACCATCTCTGTGGCTCCTGGCTGGGGCTGCAGCAGGGACTGCTCCTCTGCAGCAGCTGCTCGGGGAGGGGTCTGTGCTGGCCGTTTCCAGGACCTGGTGTCTGCAGCAGGGGACACAAGAACAGCCCTTCATCAGCAGGAAGCTGACAAAGGGACGCGGCTTTAGAAGGGTGAAGGCTCAAGGAACACCCAACACACACCACAGAATGCTCTAAGCACTGCAACCTCCCCAGTCCTGGAAAACTGGCACCCAGGAGGGATCTGCACTGGAGGTTGTGTCCAAATCCACTGGAGCTTCTGCCCAGGCTCTGCCAGGCTGAACAAGAACTTTCTAACAGAGTTACAGCTCTGATTTCCACAGAGCTCCTTCCCAGCTCTACCAAGGGAAGCAAACAGAAAAATCTCAGGCAGAATCTCACAATATTCTCAGAGTTAATGCCCAAAGTCAGGCTCTAAAAGCCCTGTGATTTTCACATGTGCAGGATGAATGAGCCCAAGCTTTACCTTTCCTAGGAAAAGCACCATTTGGGCTACTGAGCCAGAAATAAGAGCAGCCACTGCTTTTCCTCAGCAGCAATTCCTGCCCATTTCTCCCAGAGCTAAATAGGAACGGCACCTCCTTCATCCTTGGTTTGTTCTCAAACTCTATCCAGGTCCAGACCTACACTAAGTCTTTATTTCCTCAGCTCACAAGTGATGCTGCTGCAGGGAAGCAATTTCAAGTTGGCCTGCCTGAAATTCTGTTGCTAAAGACATAACAATATGCCAAGAACAGTTTGCTGAGCAGGAAGCTAAAAGGATGCTGCAGACCTTTCTCCACGATTTAATTTACCTTCTGGATTTATTTCTGAAGCACTGGTGTTTCCAGGTTCTTCCTTCAGAACTCCCACATCCTTTGCCCAGTCTGTCCATTTAATTTCCTCTACTCTGGAGAGATAAAATTCAACAAGACACCGATGCCTGGAATGCAGCATCTCAAGCCAGATCTCACTGTCCTGCAGCCTCCCAGCCCAGCTCATCCTGACAACACCACCCTGATGCTTTGGCTGTAGCAGTAACACCTTACAGAGCTTTTTTTTCTTTTTTGGAGCAAAGATCTTCTGTAATCAAAGCTCCACGAGATAAAATATCATCTCCCCCTGCATATTGCCAACTGCTCTGTTTGGATCCAAATTCTCCAGTTCAGGGAATGTTCTTAAGACAAAGGTGACAATGCTGGAGGATCAATTAACTCTCAAACCTCCAGCCTGGCAATCAGCAACAAATCTGGATGTAGCCAGGAGCGTGTGGAGGCCCAGGGTCACCAGGCTGTGACCCCACTGGAGTGTGAGGGGGAATGGTGCATCTTCTTACCTGAAACACCACCTCTCATCTTTCTTATTGAGCCCCACTGACATGAAGCAGCCAGATCTCCTCTTCCCACCCTGGCGCCACAGCCAGGCCTTCTCTATTTCTAGGATAGCGATCGCCCTCTGAAAGAACAAAACCCACGTCAGAGAGAAAGCAGGGCACAGACAGAGCCCAGCCCAAGCCTTTCCATTGAGTCTTCCCCACTCAGAAACTCCTTGGGGGTGGAGAATCACCGTGGAACCCAACCCCAAAGCGCTGCCTCCGCTTCCCCGTGCATGTGGATCACGCAGAGTCGTCAACACACCTAAAAATGCACTCCCAGGGTGACAGCTTTATGTCAAAGGCACGTGAACAGCTGGGCTCAGGACACATAGGCACTGCCACCTCTGACCCCAGCAGAGCTTTGGGCCTCACCTGCAGCTTCCAGACGCTCTTGCTGTAGCCAGAAATATCCGTGACGGTCTCGCTCATGAGGGCGATCAGCATGTTCAGCAGCAGGATGTAGGTGAGGATCACGAACAGCAGCAGCAGCAGCATGACAAAGTATCTGAACCTGGCGTGCTCCTGGAAATCCAGGTCTCCCATGCCGATGGTGATCTTGAAGAGCTCCAGGGAGACGCTGAGCAGCCCCCCGTACATGGCGTGGCTCCCGGCGCTCTCCAGCTGAGCCAGGGACTTGTTCTGAGACACCGAGGGGGCATCGCCCATCAACGTCACCAGAGCTGGGGGCAAAACACGGTTTGAGAGCTCAGGAAAGAGCTCTGTGCGCTCAGCCCACGCGGGGCTCAGGGAGGGCTCACCTGCAGCAAAGCCGAACAGGAAGATCATATAAACCAAGAGGAAACGCAGCAGGTCTCTCATGATGGTCTGAAACACAAACCAGGGGGAAGTGCTGTCCTTTATCTCACGTGAAATCACCAGGATGAGCTCACACGTCACAACCCAGCCCTCAGGAACACTGATGGCAAGGTTTCCTGCTTTTATCCAATTTTAAAAACTACTCGTATGTGTTAAATCACTTCCACAGGTAAATAATATCATTGGCAGCTTGATCTGGCAGTGCTGTGAACTTTGCTGCTCTGTCAGTATGAACAGTTCTTTAAAACAAATAAATATCCTGTCGGCTCCCCACTATTTCCAAATTGTTTCAGCACACCCTCCCCTCTCCTTTCCATCTGTGTTTACACAAAAGGTGACCAGAATCCTTCCCTGGCACCTCGCTTCACCCCTGCTTTGCCTTTCTATCCCCAGGTTCCTATGCAGATCTGGAAACACTTCTCAGGCCATGCTGAGCAGCCCCAGGGAGCCCACACCGATTTTGAGAGCTCCTTTGGGGCTGGTGTCTGGCACACAGGTGCCAGCTGCTGTCACCTGGGACCTTCAGCGCTGCCAAACGAGTGCTGTGCTGCAGCTACTCTTCCTGCAATCCCTGGGCTTCGGTTCCAGTTCCTCACACCCCAAAACCTTCCCCCTGCAGAGTTTTTTTTATTTCCTCCCCCCAGCACCGACCTTCTGGATCATGACGCTGTAGATGCCGGTGCGCTGGAAGCCGCGGGTGTAGTACAGGGTGTTCACCCACCCCAGGAGCAGGGAGAAAACCATCACCGCCACGTAGTTCTCCGAGCTGGCTCCGTACAGGACTGCTGAGAGCAGCAGGGAGAACGCCTGGATGAAGCTGGAGGGAGAACAAGAGGACGTGGAGGTGACCCACGCCAGCAGAAAGGGCCCCTTGCAGATCTGCTTTGCAAGGAAGCAGATATGTGCTGCAATAAAACACAACTGGGGAGGCTGCGAGGAGCAGCCAGACCCCACCCAGCAAAGCCCACTCCAACACAGGCTTAGGGCAAGGGGCAGCAGCAGGAGAGGGCAGCAGGGGTGGAGAGAGAGGGGCAGAGGATCTGCTTTTCCTGCTCTCCAGCTCTGTGGCAATGTTAGGGCAGCTCAGCTGCACAGCAATTCCAATCTGTGGCTGTGCCAATCCCCCCAGGACATACATGAGGATCTCGATGCAGCTGTCAGAGCACATGGTCTTCAGGGACTGGCGTCTCCTCCGCAGGTACAGGCTCTGAGGGGAGGAAAATCAACGGATCATTCATCAGAACCAGGCCATGTGAGACAGGGAGCCCTGCCCTGCCCAGGGGAAAGCTTTGCTCCACGTGCTCCTCCTTTCATCTTCAAGATCTCTGATTTCATCCCTCCCAGATGAAAAAAGCCCTTATTTATAAAGGGCAAGGATAAACAAGGGCTGAATCATGGCTCGGTCCAATGTCTTTATTAATAGCCTGCATTAAATGCCAGGGATGCATTTTAATACCATAAATCACAGAAACCTCTCAGAATTATTTGCTGTTGTGGAACTGTGATCCCCTCTTGCCCAGCAACCCGGCCTGTCACTGCCAGATCACACTGAGTGTCCCAGAGCAGGATTCCCTCCTACAAACCCTGATGTCAGGAGAACAGATCCTGCTGCCTCCGTGCCAAATGATTCTTTCCTTTTTTCCCCTGTCTTACAGTGAAACCAGCCAAGAGATCACCCTACCTGAGCAAAGATCAGGTAAATGCCTCCTAACAGGATAATGATCAGTCCAGAGACCCACAGAAAGCCTCCAGCTGTGAACTCCACTGGAAAGGAAGGCTGCAAGACAAAACCAAAACCACCCAAAGAGGCGGAGATTGGCAGAGGCAGTGATGACAACTTTTAAACTCTGCTCCATCCATCCAGGACTCCCAGATAAAAAGACTGGACCTACCTTTACCCTTAAGGGCTGATAGTATGCAATGGCTGTGAAGATGATCATGAATGACAAGTAGGAGACAAAGCTGAAGTAGAATCTCTTGGAAGCGAACGTTTCCCATTTTTGCTGCAGCAGTTTGTTCAGTGGCTCCAAAACCACCATCTTGTACCGGTTCTGTGGGGAAAAACAAGCAACCAAAATGCACCTGTGTGCCAGCAGGAACGGGAATTCACCAGAGGATTGTCTTTTTAAGGGTTGGAGCTGCCTGGCTTCAACTGGGGAGTTGTTAAGGGGTTATTCAGCCAGGCCTTTTAGTGCAAAGGACAACAAATATTGCATGGAAGTCACTCCATCAAGGTACTTGAACAAACCAAGGCTTAAGACAACGAAAGAATCAAAATTTCTCTCAAACTATGGATGCTCAGAGCCACACCAATAACAAAACCCACAAATCGCTTCTTTTTTTTCAGACAAATTATCACCCAAAAGCCCACGCTGACTGGAAACGTAATAATTACACAATATAATATAAGGCTGTAAAAAAGGACAGAATAACCCCCCATCTTTGAGCTGTGGTGAGAGCCTCACCGGGGTGTCACTGCTGTAGGCCAGGATCTCCAGCACAGAGTTCTCCTCGAAGCTGTCCAGCGAGGACAGGTCGTAGAGGGACACGTGGATGGGGCCGTAGGTCCACTCGGTGAACTTGCGGGACAGGTGCCGGTACACGGGGTCCTTGATCTCCCTCTGGATGATGTGCCTGAAGATCTGACACAAGCAGGACGGGGTTCCCGTGCTGAAGGGGCACGAGGACACGGCGTGCCCAAAGCAGCACAGCTGGATCTGTGCCTCAAACACCTGGGGCTGGCTAAAAGCAGGCAACTGCATCTGGCTCTGCCAGGAGTGGAAGCAGCTTCAGTGCAGGGGCGGCAGCAGCAGCTGAGGCTCTGCAGGACACAGCTGAGTGGCTTGGAGGGTGTCCTCTCTCCTTTATGGCCACCTGTGGCACTGCCCCTGCCAGCAGCATCACCATGGGTTGGGGGCAAGATGCTCCAAACTCCACTGGACACCAAGGGTGCAAATCACACCCTCCCTGCTCCTCACCATCCCTGCTCCTCACCCTCCCCTCTGGCTGTCCCTACCTCCACTTTGCCTGTCTTGGCAGCAAGCTGCAGGGGGTTCAACCCATCGTAATTCACGATCTCCTCCAGTTTGCATGTCGGGTCGAGCTTCACGCCCGCCTTCAGGAGCTCCACGTAGGTTGTGCTCACAAACTTGGTGTTCTCCTCGGTGTCATCCGCAATCATCACCAGGGCGTGCAGCACGGTGTTGCCCTGGGTGTCCTGCTCCTGCAGCCTGGCTTTCTGGTGGGGGTTGTTCAGAAGGTAATCCACCACGTCCAGCTGGTTGGTACAGGCAGCCAAGGAGAGGGGGAGTTCACCTGAAGCATTTGGAGGGGAAGCAGAAAGGGGGGAGAGAGAATTAAAGGAAGGGGAAAAAAAGCAATCCCAGAAGAATACATTTAGCCCAGAGTTTCATCGCTGAAACACAGAACAGGCTCTGCCTCAGTGCCTCTAGATCCTGAAAGGGTTTTGCAGTAAATAATTACTCTGTTTCTGGGGGCAGCTGAAACACTTCCCCACATGTCAAACTGATCTCTCAAATCCAAACTAGCCAAGTGTTGGTGTTTGTCTGAAGCCACTCAGACAGGAATAAACACATAAACCCAGAGATGATGGAAATGCACAGTGAACACCCCAGCTGTATGAAAGGATTCTGCCATTTAAATAGGGCTTGATGAAAGGGCACTGAAGGTGGCAACAGAGGGGCAAACCCACCTAGAATTAGTGGCATCACACACAGTATGGCAATAAAACCCACAAAGGAACGTGTCCCACAGTTAACTCACCAAAATAAAAGTAAACTCCTTCTTTCTTCTTCCTGAAGAATTCACCATGGGCTCTGGCATGGACATCAGCTCCGTTCTCCACCAGCAGCTTCACCATATCAAGGCTCCTTTTCTCGATGGCAATGTGCAGGGCGGTCTGGCCTGAGGACAGAGCAAAGCCTGTCACTCTGTCAGGGGGACAGGACGGGATGTCACCAGCCATGGCACGGAGTTCTGCACAGCCTCAGGGCTGGCTGGCAGCTGAGGGCTTTCAAGAAGCCTCAAAACCATCAGAAATTCAAGACCAGGGCAGGCAATTCCTCCTGCCTGGCACTGAGATCCCAAGAGAGGACTGAGACAACCACGCTGCCGTTCAAAGCACAGCCAAACAGCAGAACTCTCTTGACAGCGACAGAGCACTTCTTTTTCATCTTTACAAGTGCTTTTTGTACTTTCCCAAGCAAATCACCTCATTTCCCGGGTTATGAAGCATGTAACGTTTCTGATTTACAGTCCAAGGAGGGTCTAACTCAAGGCTGAAGAAGATGCAGGATCAGAAATAAAAGGGGAGTGAGCTGTGTGTGTCTGCAGGAGCTCCAGTTCCCCTCCTTTTCCTTTCTCCTGCTCATCTCACTGAATCCTTACCTCCGTAGAAACAGTCAGAGCACGACACGTTGACAAGTGGCCTGGGGTTCTGTGTCTTTTGGTCTATTTCCAGCAGCACTGGGATTGTGTCATTCTTGCCATTTTTTAAGTTCAGCAGGGCTTTCATTAAGCAGGTCTTCCCAGTCTTTGCATCTGGCAGGAAGAGAGGATTGAATGGGCTGTGGGTGTGCTTTGCACACAGCTGTAGCGCTTGATCCAGAACTTAACTCTGCAGGATCGACCACAATCCTCATTTTAGAGGATTTTATCCGTATATTTAGTAGGCCTAAGGCAAAAACCTTCGGATATATTTAATTAATGGCATTCTCCACCCTCGGGTGAGTACAAGGAAAACAAAGGAAGACAGAGGGCTGGGGAAAGCAGAGAACCACGAGCCCGTTTCCTCTGCTAACCCTGCGAATTACAAACAATTGCAGAAGCAGGAATCTACCTGTGTACTCGGAGTTGGTGAGGAATTTGGAGTTCCTCCTTAAGTACTCCAGCAAACCCTCCAGCGCCTCGGGGCTGCCCCTGACCACGGCGCTGAACAGCCGGTCCCTGTCAAAGCGATTCGGGTCCTTCTGGCTGCGGGACAGACGGAAAGCGTTAGCAACTTCTGGAGAGTGGAAGTTCTGGAGGGCAGGGATAAGAGCAGGGTTCTAGTGGGACAAGTGGAAGGAAGGAGGGAGACAGAGGTTGGGGAAAAAAAAAAAAAACAACCCAAAACACTCAAGTGTTTTATTTTTGAGTCAAGGGAAAAATAGAGACAGTTATTTCCCAGAATTCTCCTAAGTGGCTGCTCTTTCCATCAGCTGGAGCCGTTCCCAGCTCCAGCCTGATGTGCAGCCCTGGCAGGCGTCCAGAGCAGAGAGAGGAGCCCAGGACAGGAGCAGAGTCAGGCCCATCCCGTGGTGGGAGCTCTCTCAGGCTGGTGCTCAGCCCTGGCAGGAGCGGCTCAGGTGTGCAGGGCTCCCTGCGAGGCTGCCCTGACACCCAGCCCACCCCAAACACGCCCAGCTCACCCCCAGGGCAGCACAGTCCTGACACATCCCCTCCTTGCTTTAGTGACCTCCCACCACGTGCCTGCAACGCTGATTCATTCCTCACTTTTTGTGTAGACTTGGGAAAATCCACAGGCTCCCAGCAGCCGGGATCAGTGTGGATCAGCTGCATCACAACCCAAACTGGTCCAACGCCCCAAAGTTACTCACTTGCTGACGAGCCCTGGCCGATAGTTCAGATTAATCTTGATTTTAGGGGCAAAGTCACTGCTCTCCTTCTGATAAGGTGTCTCCAAGGGTTGTGGCTCTCCTTTCCTTCCATGTCCTGACCTTTCTTCCTTTTTACTCGGGGCAGGTTTATCTTCCTGGATGCTGTCATCTGTTTCTAGTAATCCTATGAGCCTGTTCCTCTGAGCTGGGCCTGGCTGCCCGTTCGTGAACTTATCCATTGCCAGGAGAGGTGGTGCTGCAGATCGACAAAGATGTTCCCTGTTGGGGCACTAAACCTGCAGGGGATGGGGAGAATTAACACAATGTATTCACAAAACCCCGAAGGCGTTTGGTGCAACACAAAGAAAGTTCCCAGGCTGGCCACGGGTCCTTTGAGAGGGAGATTTGGTAAAACTCTGCACAGGAAGAGCGTTTGAATAAAGGATCAGGGTCCTGAATGGGGTTCCAGCAAAGGAGAAGTTTAGAAGCAGCTCATGAAGCACAGGCAAATTTGTCTGCAGCACATCTGAACCCCCTGTGTGGGATGACCTCACCTGTTGGCAGCAGCACAGGTTCCTGACATAAAAGGCAAGGAAAGTGGCTCTTTAGGAGCCTGTGATCGTTGTTCTTGTCTCAGTGCACCCGGCACAGGCACGGGCTGGTCACCAAGTGGCCAAAAAGATAAAGGTTCACTGAGGGCTGTCTTTGGAACACAGATAGTTTTGCCCGTGGTCCCTGCTGGGAAGCTTTAGGCTGTTCAGACAGGGAAAACACCTGAAAAAATTGTGCTCCCTCAGGCGTTCTGACATTTTGTCCTGGGGAAAAAACGAGTGGGATCTCCTCGATACTTGGAGCTGCTGGCTATCCCCGTGAGCACAGGATCTGAGCTCCCAGCTCCAAGGCAAGCACTCTCCCCCCGCCCTGGGAGCCTGCACAGAGCACAGCCCCACCAGATCTGCTGCCCACAGAGCATCAGCACCCAGCAGAGCTCCCCCTTCTCTCATCTGATGCATCCTGAACTCTGTTTTGACTCTTTGGAGACATCTCTTCGTATCTGCCTGGGTGCATCTCAGACCACACCCAAGGCACACCGCCCGAAGGGGCTGCAGATTCACACGGTTTGTGAGGATTAATTAAACAATTAAACATCCACGATCACCAACCTGCAGCAGAGCTTTGGTTAACAGCTCCTTCTCATTCCCAGGCACTCCCTCCAAACGGTTAACAGGTTTCCTCTGGAGAGAAATCTCCCTTGCTGGGGCTACAGCCGGACTCCATAGCCTGCACCAGCAGAGAGGTAAATGGAATGAGCGTTTTGGTTTAGGTTAGGGTGTGAAAAAGCACAGCTCTGGGCAGAAAACGGCCACAAAACATCTCCATGCAGCTCACAGCAAGAAATCCAAGGGCTGGTTTTGAGACAAACCGTTATGATAATTCAGGCACTCGGTTTAGTCTGCGCTCTAGTGACAAACATTCCTCTGCACACACCCTCGAATCCCATTTCAGGCTCGCTTCCCACCCCAAAACACTTACTGGTACATTTGCCGAATCCTTTAGAAGGATATTTGCGCTGCCATAACAGTTTGCTTGCGCTTTTCTGTCTTCCTCTTCCCAAAATCATTTCTCAGCTGCGGTTTCCATCTCTCCACAGCGCTCGGGAGAGTTACTCACTGTCCGCCTTGCACAGGCAGAGCGTCTGGGTTAAAAGCGAGAGTAGAACGGTCCTAGAAAAAAGGACCCTCTGATGTACCCACCCACTTCGTGCACCCCTGGGAAGCACAGGGAGCACTCTCTGCTCGCCAGCTCAACTCGCACTTCTCAAGAACGGAGCTGTTCCTCCGCACCGAGCGTCCGTCAGCCCCGCTGTCAGAGGAGCGCGGCACTTACCAGGAGTTGCTGCGAGCTCCACCCCAGGACTGATGTGACAAGGAGCCCCAAAGGATCCTTCAGAGGGGAAGGAAGCTCCCGGCAGAAACCGAGTCAAGCAGCGAGAGGTGTGAATCGGCATGAAGGCAGCCCCCAGATTATTGACGCCCGCGGGCGCGGAGCCGTGCGGAGGAGCCCACGCTCACCTCGGCGGCGCGGCGTGGAGCTCCTGGCTGCTCCACGGGAGAATCCGAGCTGCCGGGGAGAAGGAGCAACCCCAGAACCCCGTGATTCACTCAACCGTGCGGCTCTCTGCAGAGCGAACCGGGGCTCGCACAGGAAATGACTGGCTCGATTTCTCAGTGAAGGGGAGAGCCAATGAGTGCGGTGCTCTTATATGGGAAAGCTGGCTGCCTACTGCAAATTCAGAATATTTAACCCCTGCCTGCCTCCTGCCTTCCCCCCACAGCCCCCTGGGGCTGGCACAAGGCTCCCTCGGGACCAGCAGGAGCGCCTGGGAACAGCCGAGGCCGAGCTCGGTGTGGGGAGCCGGCTCCTCGGAGCCCCGGTGTGCGAGCAGACCCCAGAGAGCGCAGAGCCCGCGGCGCCTCAGGGACACGGCCCACAGCGGCCACAGGCCCCGAACCTCACCTGCTCCAGAGGGGCTTTTAACGGCGTCATGTCTGTTTGACAGACCAAGGAGGGTTTAACTCGAGGCTGAAGAAGATGCAGCGCCAGAATCAGAAACAAAAGGTGAGTGGGCTGGGAGAGGCCTGGGTTACCTCTAGAGAAAAGTCTGGGGGGGATTTCTCCTGGGAGCAGGGATGTCCCCATACCCCACAGCTGGCTGTTCTGGGGCCCTCAGACCCCAAAACTGCTTCACTTTCTGCTCCCACAGCAGGACCCAGGGAAAGAGAGGACACCAGCCCACAGCTCACGTTCAGCTCTCCCTCAGGCCCGAGGAGGCAGCGGGATCATCTCCTGCAGCCCCAGTGCAGGGGGACACCCAGCACCCGCTGCCTTTCCCCAAGGAATGCTGCTCCAGGGCTTCCCAGCAGAACTGGGAACGTTTACAAAGCTGTTCATGTCACCTAGAGCTCGGCTAGGAAATCCTATAAACCAGCAAAGTGGTGAAGAGCCCTTCCCATCAATACCTTGAGAGCAGGGGCAACGTTCCAGGAGAAATCCCAGAAGTGAGGGGAACCGGTGGCCCAAAAACCTTGGAGAAGGGGTGTCACAGCACAACACACTGAGCTCTGGCTGTGGCTTCCTTCTTCCCACCCTACCCCGAGCAAAGGAGAGCCTGGAGCAATCCTCATCCCACAGGACTGCAGGATGATGTGACCCCACAGACACATCCCCAGATGGCTTCGGCTCAGATGCAGGCTGTGAGAGCTCCCTATAAACACACCAATTAAATGACATGGTGCCTTTTTCCTCCCCGTAGCTTTGCAGGAGATTCCAAGCTTATATCTCAAGATTCCCATGTTTCAAAACGTAGTCCAGGGACTACACAAAGCTGCTCTTGCTTTCCGTGACGGTTTCTTAATGATTTATTAAGAGCCACAGAACAGCCTATAAAGAAGAGATAAATGTAAGATCAGATCTAATCTCCCCAATCCCTCCCTCATTCCAGCCTTGCACTGATCTAGCTCAGTTTGCTTTAGCTGTGTTACATTTAATTTACTTTGATACCAACAGAGCCTCAGGCCCAGGAGTTTAGCTCGGACTTGTGGTTTTAAATCCTCCTGGGCTTCTTCTCCAGCTTTCCTGGGAGGCATCCCACCACTGCAGCCAAGGAATGAAATCAGCCCACAGGAGTGCATCACAACAGAGCTCTCCCTGCACATCTGCTTTTAATAGCCTGCACAGAGGGAGGGGAATGTGCAGTTTGCTGGGAAAGGAATCGCTGCCAGCTGAGAGGTCACCACGGCCAAACAGAGCCACGGGGAACACAGAGACACAGAGCAGGGAGAAGAAAAGCAGAAATTTAATTTCACCTGCCTGTCAGCCTGGATTTTCCTCTTGCTTTTTGAGGCTTTTCTGTGGAGGAACATGAAGGAATCTCACAATGGCTTATTTCACTCGTGGAATGCGTCTGAGTTTCTCCTGACAGCAAGGGCACGTCCTGTGGAAATCTGGGAACAGAGAAGTCAAACTACCAAGCGAAATTTCAAGTCAAGTGTTTTTCATTCAGTAATGTTATCAAATAGATTCATTACTATAATTGTAGAGGAGTAATTCACAGCAGAAAAAGCAACGACTGGAACCTGCTCAAGCAAAAGGAAGCATGAGGATGATGGCATTTGGAAAAGATGTAAGAACATTTCCTGAAATATATTCTGTGTTCACCTAAGTTCCCATTTTTACCAAATGCTGAAAAACATAACAGTCTTATGATTGATACCCTGTTTTCAGTATGCTGCAAATAGAAGTCACTTATCATTTAGTTACAGGATTGATCTGTGGCTACTCAGGTGTAGCAGCTCAAAATCATCTTCACAGGAGGAAGAAAACCTGTAATAACAGCATACAAGGGTGGAGAATGAAAATCCTCTCAAATACAACAGGTAGGCCAGCAAAAGAAAAAATAGTTTGTTTTACAGGTGTGTTTTCACACTCAGGAAAATATCAAGTGTTTTTGCAAGACTTTTTTTTTTTTTTCTCCATGTAACTGTTAAGTAAAAGCCACAGTGAAGTGATGAATTTGAGTAACTTCATTTCTTAGTTACAGATGGAAATCAGTATCTCTAGAGACACCCGCCAGTGCCCAATCTGAAACATAAATATTCTTAAATATAATCCCTTCTCAGAACTTGTCTGATAGCCCAGGGAGCTCAATTAATCTACATTACTATTTCTGGAACTGCAAGATCCACATAATAACATTTAAAGGCTCCAATCTATATTCTCCTCAGGCATTTGAGGGAACCATCCAGCTCTCTTATTCCTAAAATGGAAGTATCTTTCTACTTGATGTATGCCTTTCTGTAGGATCACAGCCTGTAGGAATGCTCCGCTGACAATCAAAGAGCAGCAAAATAGGAAATCCAGATGGAGAAGAGCCCGTTGGTGGAGGAACAGTGACATCCTGTGGCCATGGAGGCAGCCGGAATTCCTGCTGCTTTTGAAACGGCCAAATTGGGCAGGCAAAGATCTTAAAAAACACCCTGGGACAAAGCTGCAGAAATACTGAGGGATTCATTCCCGATGTTCATCTGCCTTAACCCTAACTCTCCCTATAGGATTATGTTGCAGAAAGGAGAAAACCCCAAATGTATGCAAACCTGGTATAATGAGTTATTTAATTTCTCTTTTTATAGGTGTAAGTAATTTTTTTAAAGCACAGAAGATGAAACCCCAAAGTCTTGGCTGGTTTTTTCTTTTTGTTTGGCTTTTTGGGCTTTTGTTTGATTTTTTTAAAAGGGAAAACAGACTAGAAATTAACTGAAGCAATAGGGAAAAAAAAAACAAAAAACCCACCCACAACTCAAAGGCCAGTCACAAAACTCAGATTACAGCAGGATTAAAAAATGTTACCAGAATCTGTTGTAAATATGGGAGCATTAAGATTATTCCAACAGCACACAGATTCTGGCTACAACATATTGAATTCTTATTTTAGTTATGAATAGCTGTCTCTAAAGCAGACTTTCAAGGTACCACCATATTGTATGAATTTAAAAAAAATACATTTTAACAGCATCAACCATTTGTATTGCCTGACATCTTACTTTGTTTTATGCTAGTAACTTCGGGGTAAACACTGCATGCTACACAAATTCATATTCACATTTCCTTGTGATTCATATACATTTCCTTAATTCACATAATTCACTTAAATTGCAGGGATTTTTTTCTTATTAAGAAATCCTTGCAGTCATTTCCTGGAACAGTGTTCCAGCCCCAGTGGAGGCCACAGTTCAACCCCAGTTTGGCTCACCCAAAAACCAGAGCAGAGGGGCCTGTGCAGCCTCCTGTCCCTGTAGGAAGATCAGGAATGTCAATTTATTCAGGAATGTCAGTTTATTTTTTCTCCTGTGGGACTCTGAACTGCTCAGGGACTTCAGACAGGGCTGAACACAGAGCAGGGCTACAGACACCCAGCCCAGAGAGGGGCAGGGAATTTTGGGGGCTGGAAGGGACATTTGGAGGTCACCCTGCCCAGCCAGGGGCACCCCGAGGTGGTTGCCCAGAGCCCTTTCAGGGTTCTTGTCCGTGGCCTTTCAGTCCCTCACACAGCCCCTCTGGGCACCCTGCCAAGTGGTTAAACTGCAAAAAGCACAAAACCAAAAAGGCAGCTGCAGGAAAACTCAAAACTAAGGGAAGTCTCTTGTGGCAGAGACAGCAAATGTTTACACAACTTATTTCTGCTACCTCAGCAGAGAGAAAAGCTCCTAAATATAACTGATCATGGATATAACCCTCAAGCCCACACTAAACTTGCAGTGTGTTAAGTTTTCTATGTTTTCTATGAAAACAGCAACTTTTTTTTTTGTGTAATTTCCCATTAAGTGCAACACTTACCACAGATGTTCAGTGATGAAATTCAAAAGGAACAAACCAACTTCCACAGCAGCACTCCGGGGGATAAAAAAAGTGGACCAGGGTGGTACCTATCACAGGTTTTTGGGGAAAAGTGGAGCACAGCTGTGTGCACTCAGGTGGGGCCAGGAGCTTCATTTCAAGGTGAGCAGCTGTCAGAATTTAACAGGTGAAGACACTGAGAGCCACCCCCACACCCTGGGAAAAGCATTTGGATCTTACATCCCCCTCCAAACACCCACCACCACAGTTAACTAACCCAGCCCAACACCACTTGAGTTTCCCAAACCCAGCTAACCCAGACCTCAGTGGGAACTCCCTCCCCTTTTTGGAACTGATGATTGTGTAGAACTTACCAAACCAGGCAGTTCTCTGTCACCTATGGCCAGTTCAAGTTCCACCCTCCCACCCAATTCCACTGTGACCAGTCCTCCCCCAGGCCATGTGCCAGGAAAACATCCACACCCAGAGTCCCTCCAGAGCAGCGCCAGGCACAGGAACCCCTCACACCCCCTCAGGACCAGCAGAGAATTAAACACACTGCAAAGTCCTTCACCTGCAGCAAAACCCCCCCCATGCAATGACCACCACATCCCTCCTGGGGGGTCTTTAGAGCCCACCTGGAAGCAGAGCGCTGCTAAAATCTAGGAAGAAAAAACAACATGGCGTTATTAGCACTTCATTAAGATTTTAATCCAGATCCGTTTTAACCACGAGGTTGGTCCTCATCATACATGCAGAGAGGCTTAAGCTGCCACGGTAAGAAGCCAAAGCATTTCACTTTAATACACCACTTTCACCTGCTTGAACTGAGACAGACTACGGGGTGTAATGTGCAACAGAAAACTTTATTAGCATTTCAACAGACAGTTGTTCAGCAGTTACTCAAGCTTGCATTAACCTTGCATTAACTTAATATTAAGACATTGAAGAACTACAGTGCAAACACAAGTGCCACTGGCAACCCTGGTGTCAAGCAAGATGCACGAGAACTTAACAGCCGCCCCTGAGGCGCAGCACCAGGTGCAGGGTGGACTCTTTCTGGATGTTGTAGTCGGACAGGGTGCGCCCATCTTCCAGCTGCTTGCCAGCGAAGATCAGCCTCTGCTGGTCAGGGGGAATGCCCTCCTTGTCCTGGATCTTGGCCTTCACATTCTCGATGGTGTCACTGGGTTCCACCTCAAGGGTGATGGTCTTGCCAGTCAGGGTCTTCACAAAGATCTGCATCCCACCTCTCAGACGCAGCACCAGGTGCAGAGTTGACTCTTTCTGGATGTTGTAGTCAGAGAGAGTGCGCCCATCTTCCAGCTGCTTGCCAGCAAAGATCAGCCTCTGCTGGTCAGGGGGAATGCCCTCCTTGTCCTGGATCTTGGCCTTCACGTTCTCAATGGTGTCACTGGGCTCAACCTCGAGAGTGATGGTCTTGCCAGTCAGGGTTTTCACGAAGATCTGCATCCCACCCCTGAGGCGCAGCACCAGGTGCAGGGTGGATTCCTTCTGGATGTTGTAGTCGGACAGGGTGCGCCCATCTTCCAGCTGCTTCCCAGCGAAGATCAGCCTCTGCTGGTCTGGGGGAATGCCCTCCTTGTCCTGGATCTTGGCCTTCACATTCTCGATGGTGTCACTGGGCTCAACTTCCAGGGTGATGGTCTTGCCAGTCAGGGTTTTCACAAAGATCTGCATCCCACCCCTGAGGCGCAGCACCAGGTGCAGAGTTGACTCCTTCTGGATGTTGTAGTCAGAGAGAGTGCGCCCATCTTCCAGCTGTTTGCCAGCAAAGATCAGCCTCTGCTGGTCAGGGGGAATGCCCTCCTTGTCCTGGATCTTGGCCTTCACATTCTCGATGGTGTCACTGGGTTCCACCTCAAGGGTGATGGTCTTGCCAGTCAGGGTCTTCACAAAGATCTGCATCCCACCTCTCAGACGCAGCACCAGGTGCAGGGTGGATTCCTTCTGGATGTTGTAGTCAGACAGGGTGCGCCCATCTTCCAGCTGCTTGCCAGCAAAGATCAGCCTCTGCTGGTCAGGGGGAATGCCCTCCTTGTCCTGGATCTTGGCCTTCACATTCTCAATGGTGTCACTGGGCTCAACTTCCAGGGTGATGGTCTTGCCAGTCAGGGTTTTCACGAAGATCTGCATTCCACCCCTGAGGCGCAGGACAAGATGAAGAGTGGATTCCTTCTGGATGTTGTAGTCAGACAGGGTACGGCCGTCTTCCAGCTGTTTGCCAGCAAAGATCAGCCTCTGCTGGTCGGGGGGAATGCCCTCCTTGTCCTGGATCTTGGCCTTCACATTCTCAATGGTGTCACTGGGTTCCACCTCAAGGGTGATGGTCTTGCCAGTCAGGGTCTTCACAAAGATCTGCATGTTGACCTGCAAGACATCCAGGTGTTCAGCTACAGCCACTGAAGTCATGTAAAGCCTTTAGTAAATCCTAAATAAAGGGATTACTGCAGCTACTCCCACAGGTTAAATTTCTTTACTTTGGTTGTAGTAAACACGAAATAAAAAAATCGTTTTCCAATCTGACTAACTAAACCTGGGTTTGGTATGCTGAGTTCTTTTAACAGATTACTCTCACTAGAAGACCCCCAGACCCCCCCCTCCTTCACGCCCGCAGTGCAGCAATGCGGCAGCGGCGCCCTCCCATCCCCCTTACGCTCTCTCCCCGCAGGGCAGCACTGCACCCCAGAGCCCCCCCGAGTGCAGCGATGCGGCAGCGGAGCCCGACCCGCCCGCAGTGCGGCAGCGCACGGCTCGGCTCGGCTCGGCCCGCCCCGCGGATCCGCCCCGCGGCAGCGCCGCCGCTCCCCCGCCCCGGTAGTGACTCACAGCCGCCTTCCGGCACGGACGGCTCGGCCCGCGCCATCTTCCCCGCAAAGACACCGCCTCCCCGGACAAGTTTTACCCTGATTTCCCCCGCTACCCCGCCGGCCCCAGCCGTCACCGACGCGGTTCGGAGCGCTACAGAACTCCGCGCAACTCCGCCGCCCGCTCCCTCCGTTATCCTCCTGCGAACGGCCCGGCAGCGGCCACCCCGCCTGGCACGGTCCTGCCCAGAGCACTCGACCTATCTCTCCCCCCCTGCACCTCCCAATCCCCCCCAGCGCACTCACGTCTGCGGCCCTGAGTGAAGAGCTCACGTATAATATCCCGCGGTGCTAAACCTCGGATGTGCCTAGTGACGCACACCCTCCCCAATTTATAGGGTTTCTGGCCGCGCAGGCCCCGCCCATTAGAAACTAGCGTGTCCATCCGCCTCCCAAAGTAGTCCCCATGAAAATATGACTGTTCTGGTAAACACTCGCCTTTTCCCCGCTCCAATCCCTCTTCCGCAGGCAAAGGGGTCCCAGAATTTCAGTGAGGGGGATTAGACCCCAAAAAATCGGCAAATTTCAGAGGGCGCGGATGGATCTGGAACCGTTTTTCGCTGCGGTGGCTGTTGGTGGGATGACCGGGAAATCGGGCAGTGATTGGTGGGACGGACTGCAGGACGGGCGCTAATTGGCTGCTCGGGGGGGCAGTTAGCGAGGGGCGGGGGCGGTGGGGGCAGGGGAAAGCTCTGGAAGCTTCGGCGCTGCTCGGCGCTGATTGGTGCGCGGTGAGGTCACGCTGTTGCTGAGGCGGAGCCGCCTGGCGGGGCAGATTTCGGCCGCGGGGGGAGCTGGGGCCGTGAGGGGACAGGGAGGGGGATTATGATGGGGATTGGGATTAGTGATGGCCATAATGGGGGATTCTTTAGCTCCTGCCTGAACCCCCGCAGCTCTCAGGGAACAACCTGGCACGGGCTGGGGGAGAAGTGCCCTAAAAAAGGGGATTGACCCTTGGTGCCAGTGTTTTATGCCTCACTAAAGCCTCTGACCAACCCTTTCCCCAGCACGGCTGAGGCTCCATGGAAAAGCCCAGGACAGGTTGTAGGGCTGGTCCTGCCATATAAATCTGAGAGGAAAAGCAGAACTAAATTAGCAGAGTTGCAAAAAAACCACCATAATCCAAGAGCGTTGGTGGCTCCCGGCGTGTGACACGAGCGGCCCCAGTCACGGGGCCCAGTTCCCCTGGAACTGGCTGGAGCTGGCTGACGAGTTAATTCTCTTGATCTGAGGCTGCAAAACAAGCCCTGTGATGAAATGCTGACATTTGAAATTCAAATGGTTGTTTACTCGCCTCCAGAACAGGAAGCTTTGATCGGTTATGAAGCAGCCACCTTCTGTGAACTGATGTGGAAAACGTGCCTCGGGTTAATTAAGCTTCATTATACCTTTCAGACTGGCTCTTAACTCATTTTGTATCATATTAAAGGTGGAGTGCACAAAATCCAAGATGGTTTTTATGTGTTTTTTTAGCAGCTTTATCTGCTGCTCTTTCAGTGAAACCAGATGACCTTGTTAAATCCTCCGCTCACAAAGCATCAGCACGTGTGTGACTGGCAAGATTCACTACAGAGCTGCTCTATTTCCCTCAAGAAAACCTCAAACCCAGACAAAAATACAAAACCACACACACAAAAAAGAAAAAAAATTAAAAAAAACCCCAACAACAAAATTCTTTTGCTTTCATTTCTCCTACCAGGGTTGCTAGCACCTCCTGGTTTACAGTAAAAAACGAAATAAATCATCCTAACAATAATTACTCAAAATGCAGGAACGGGAAGAGGGAAAAATGATAACTGGAAAGTTCAGAAAGCTCCATGGCAATCGCCAACCTTGGAAATATTATTTGGCTACATAAATTTAGGACAAACGGCAGGGTTGGGCAATGTGCCGTTTGTTTGCTTTGTGCTGCCAGTTCTGCTCAGCGTTTCCAGCACGGGTTTTGTTTGGAGGTTCCAAGGTGGCTGAAGGTTTGCTCCAAGGCTGCCCTGTGCTTGCTGCACATCTCAGGCACTCTTCCCAGAGGGAAGGCCACGAGTAACTAATATTTACAAATATGAAAGGCCACATCTGTAAAGCTGGAGATTAATATAAAGCCTGGGCAGTGTTAAAGCACTCACGCATTTATTAAGGATTTTAGGGTGCATATTTATCTTTTTAATGTTCCTGTAGACGGAGAAGGAGGAATTTCTGTAATTTTTTTCCCCTTTCTGTGTAAACCAGAAAACACTGGAGCCTTCCCTTGTTTGGTTTTTTGTTTGTTTGTTTGTTTTAAAATATGGCTAAATCTATGGTGTGGCTGTACAAAGCACGTGCATTTAACAAACATTCCACTCTCCCTCTGGTACCTCTTGGTGAATAAAAAACATCAAGCAGCTGACTCTGGACTGTATAAAAATAAATGCAAAGCTGAAAAACCCAGAATCTGTATCTTGTGACTGCTCTGACTGCACAGGTGGCTAACAGCCTTTGCCAGGGCATGGGGCCTGCAGTTGGGAACACACATTTCTTTTCAGAAGTAGGTCACTGGGCAGTGGTACAGGGCAACCTACTTTCAGGAGAGAAGAATCTGGGGCCAGGGAAATGTTTCCAACGATTCTGTACATTCTGGAACACAAGCTGGGTCTGTTTTTTATGTAGGCTAATGCCCTAGCAAGGAGGTATCGCTTCTATGTGAGGCAATGTTTATCTTTAGCTACCAGGTTTAGCTTGGGACAGCCGGCCAGGCCATCACAGGGTGTGTGGCAAGTCCAGTTACTGTTCTTTGTTCAGACAAAAATAGGGCTGCTTGCCACAGGGGGAAAAAAAAAAAAAAGTATATACATATACTCATAAATTACTATCTCATAACATTAGTCACACTTGCTTCTCACTGTGTATGATGCAGTGTAATTATATTTATGTGTTTACAGTTGTGGAGATAAATATTGTCTGCCCAAGCCTGCAGCAGTGCAATAAGGCCCAGGCTTGGCTCAAGTTCCACCCACGAGACAAGCAGACGGATGGCATGTCACTGCTTGTCCCCACGCTGCCAGCCTGGAGGGTTACACAAATAGTGAGTCAGAATTCAAAGTACTGTGAGATTGACTGTGATATTCTGAGATGACCAAAAAAAGACAACTCCCTCGGTTTTGTTTTTATAGCCTTATGCTAAAAATACCTTCACCAAACAAAGTTTTTAAGAAGTCACCGACTTCAGGAGCCGAAAGAAGAAAAACAAATTTAAAAAAACCAGGTTGGTAGTAAAAAGATGAAAATTGGTGATTCTCCTCTGTCTCCCCATTTGTCTAAAGTGCATTTTAACTTTGTAGGGCACATGGGATTCAGCTTTCAGATCTGTGCTGCCACATAAACAGGCTTAGGCAGGTCTGAGTGACCCAGGGGGACATGTGAGAGCTCCCTGTGCTCTGCTGGAAGGAGACATCCAAAGGGCATTTTATAAAGGGTCAAAATCACAGCTTTGTGCCTGCATGGTGTGCCAGTGAAAGCAACAGCTAATAACTAGGTCTGTCCTAAAGCTCCTTGTCTGCATCTCTCACTCTGCCTCCTGCCCGGGAATGTTTTGGATCCCATCCAAGCTGCAGTGCAGGGAGGGAGTTTCTTTGTTCGCCTCCTCTCTGCTGCCTCTGAGCACATTTAGCTTGTGCTTTCTGGGGCGAGGTTTTCCAGCAAAACGGCAGAGAAGTTCCTTGGAAAACAGGCAGACAGAAGAGGAAATGGCAGAAGAAACAGGCAGAAGAAATGAGTCCTAAACCGCTGTTAATCGCTGTTAGTACATTCAACAGGACCTCTGTAACAGTGAACAAAAACAAACACTGCCAAGGCCATTCTGAACAGCCCGGGAGTGTCACCTCCTGCATTTTGTTTTCAGGTCCAGCTTGGGTGCTTTAATGGTGAGGAAAACGTCTGGAATGTTTCCCCCTCCACCACCGGGAGACTCAAATCCAAGCACTGCCATTTTCTCTCCTGAACAAACAACGTACTTCGAACCACCTCAGTTTTTTTTTAAGTGTGCTGTCAGCTGTACACAACTCCTAGTTCCCTGCTTATTAGCTATAAAAAACATCCACAGTTCCTAACTCTCTTTCACCCACAAACATGTAGCTGCTTTCAGTGCTGCTCTGGGGATAAAAATGTTCTTACAGGCAGAATTTCAATGCTGGCTGTGAGTCAGGGCTGCAGAGCTGAGTCATTGTTATACAAGCAGAGCTGAGATGGCACAGAAAAGCCCCTTTGTACTTTAACACTGAACACAGTCAGCTGCTGTTGGCCTTTGAGCATCACAAGACGCCTACACAGAACCAACTGTAATTTACTGGACTTTTCCTCTTGTCCACCACGTCATCTGTCTGGATAATTCTTCCTTTTCAATTTTGCCTCTCAAGCTTAACAGCAAATGCATTTTTCGTCAAGCTGTTGGCCTCTCCTAAAGCCTGGCAAACATTGCATCAGCTTTGAAATGAGAGCTTTTAACTCTCTGGGCACTGGGAAGGTGCTGCGCAGGTACACTGACAAATACATTTGACCACTGAAATGTAGGGCTTTCAGCTCAAAATATCTGTGACATTTGTCATCATCCAGAGTTCCACCGTGAAGATTATTTATGTAAGGCTCAGTTTTGTGTTCTCAGTCCTTCGTGATAAATTATGAAACAAATTTAAAAAGAGAAACTGCTTCTTTACTATGGCATTTTGCACTTCCATTTTTGTCCTCTAGCTCTTTATCCTGAAACATTGCAGGGGAACAGAATTTAGCTCCTCAAAACAGCTTCTGCATTTAAAATAAAGTGAACTAATTGTGGAGAGGCACAGAGAGTGACAGATTTGCAGATAACACATGGACAAACTCACCCAAGCTTTCTCCTGGAACTGCTTTTTGAGCCTGTACGAATGCTGGTGGCTCCTGTCTTAGAGAGGGTCATTTGTGTGAATCGATACAAAGAGCCCCTAAAATGAGCTCCTAAAATTACACTCCGGCTTTCAGCGTGTTGAGTTCAGTGTTTTTGGGACAGGACAGACCGGGAGTGCTGCTGGCTGTGCCCGAGGGGAGGTGAACCCCTGCTGCAAGCCAGCACAGGCTCCGTTTCAGTGCCTTTCCAGTTTCACCTCAGTGACTTTTTCCTCCCCAAATATGAGGCGACTGACATGTATTCTGGTTTGACTAAAGGTCTGGGAGTGGCTCCGATCAGGAGCTCCAGATGAATTTGTCACGCAGGCTGTATTCTCGTGCTTCCATTAGAATGAGTAACCGGAGCAGAGGTTCGCAAAAGGGGTAACAGGAAATTGTAACTCGGTGCCCTTTCCTATCATCAGAGAGGTGCTGAGGCACAGGATTCTTACGCAAATCCTGGCATGTCCCGTCTCAGGAGGCAGCCTTGAACACCGGAGTCACATGTTTTTAAAACTTTTTTCCAGACCAGAGCGCTGATGGATGTTTATTCATATGTGTCCTCTTGCTTTGGCACCTTCCTGGCTGCCACAGGACCCTTTGGTGCCTCTTTGCCTCTCAAGACTCAGCTCACTTGTTTACATCTTTCCCCTTCTTGGAAAAAGCAAGACATTAAGTCCTGTTAACTACAAATCCTTGATTGTATGTCAAACAAAAGAAGTTTCCAGTCCTGCATCACTGGGCACAAAGGTTTGTCTTTGGAGTGATTATTTTTTTCCCCAAGAGAGTGTGACTTGGACCCTTCCAAGTTTTATACTTTTCCCTGCATGGATTGTTTTACTTGAGAAATAGCATTGGATTTCAGTGTTCAAGAATAATCTTTTGTACAGTATTTACCACTAAAGGGGGGATTTCACATTTTCATTATTTTGTTTTATTTGGTTGATTGTTTGGCTTGGGTTTTTCTGTTGTTTGGTTTTGGGGTTTTGTTTGTTTGTTTGTTTTAAGGTATGTACTCTCTTATTTTCAAGACTTTGGTAAGAGAATTAGTGAAAAGCTTAGCGGGAATCGTGTTAGAAGCCATTTCTCTGCAAAGCTGCCACAATGACATCAAACCTCAGGAAGGCCTAAACACAGTTCCGAAGGCACATCCTGTGCTGTCACAGCAATGTTGTTTCTACATGAGGGCTGTTCATAGCAGAGAAGTGAAACACCACAATTCCAGCAGCACCTCGGGTCTGCTGAGCTGCTTCCCATCCATGAATACGTGAGGCATCATGTTTAGAATGAGAGGGAAAACATCAGGCTCGTGCCTGTGGATAACTGGCATGCCTGGCTTCAGCCCTGCAATCAGGGCTGAAAATCATAGAATCCTTAAGGCTGGAAGAAATTTTTAAGATCATCAAGTGCAACCGTTAACGCAGTGCTGCCAAGTCCACCACCGAGCCATGTCTCCAAATGCCACATCCAACAGTTTCTTGAACACTTCCAGAGCTGCTGACTCTACCACCTCCTTGGGCAGCCCGTTCCAATGCCATGGGGTGGCCAGCAGGACCAGGGCAGTGCCTGTCCCTGTGCTGGGCACTGCTGAGGCCACACCTCGAATCCTGGCATGGGTTTTGGGCCCAGCACGAGGGACATTGAGGGGCTGGAGAGTGTCCAGAGAAGGCAACGGAGCTGGCAAGGGGCTGGAGCCCCAGGAGTGGCTGAGGGAGCTGGGAAAGGGGCTCAGCCTGGAGAACCAGCAGCTCAGGGGGAACTTCTCCCTCTCTCCTGCTCCCTGACAGGAACTTGTGGCGAGCTGGGGTGTTCTCGTCCCCAGGTAACAAGGGTAAGAGAACACGGCCTCAAGCTGTACCAGGGCACCTTAAGGTTGGATATAAGGAAAAGATCTCTTCACGGCGCGTTTCCCCCGTTGTACCCCAGCCCGTTCAGGTCCCACCGTGTCCCGGTGTCCCCTCAGCCTCTCCCATGCCCCTCAGCCTTTCCCGTACCCCTCAGCCCCTGCCGTGTCCCCTCAGCCTCTCCCGTGTCCCCTCAGCCTCTCCCGTGTCCCCTCAGCCCTTCTCGTGTCCCCTCAGCCTTTCCCGTACCCCTCAGCCCCTGCCGTGTCCCCTCAGCCTCTCCCGTGTCCCCTCAGCCCTTCTCGTGTCCCCTCAGCCTCTCCCGTGTCCCCTCAGCCTCTCCCGTACCCCTCAGCCCTCCCGTGCCCCTCAGCCCCTCCCGTGCCCCGCGGTGCCGCCGTTCCGCCCCCCCGGCCGTGCGCGTCGCGGGGGCGCCCCCGGTGGCGCAGGCCGAGGCGGCGCATGGGGCGCGGCGCGGCGGGCGGCGCGCGGCGCTCCCGGCGGGGCAGCGCGGCCGCGGGCGGGACGCGCCGGGCCCGGGGCAGGAATGCGGGGGGAACCCCGGCCGGGGCCGAGGCGGGGCCCCCCAGGCTCGGCCCCGTCGATCTGGGGGCGCAGAGCGGGCGCTGGGCCGCCTTCCAGGAGCGGCACCGGCTGAGCTGCGAGGAGGCGGCGCGGCTGCTGCTGGACGCGTAGTGAGTAAAGGGGACGGGGCGGCCGCTCCGCGCTCCTGCCCGGGTCCCGTTCGCGGCGGCGTTCTGTGCTGGGCATCCGCGCAGCGGGGACGCCAGCTGCCGAGAAAGGAAGGGCGGCCCGGGGCGGAGTGGGGAGGGGGTGCGGGAACCACGGGGGGGGGAAAAAAAAAAGAAAAAAAAAAAGAAAAAAAGTGATTTTCAGTGCTAAAGCTTCCCGAGGTTTACGGCTCTCCCATCGAGAATGCCCTTGGGGGCTCCGCGAGGCACAGCTTCTAAATCTCCACCCATTTCCTGTGCTCGCTCTCTGCGGAGCACGGCACATCAATTGTCCGTGGGAGGCAAAATCTGGGAGGAAAATGTTTTTTTTCCTTTGTATTTTGCGATTGACCCGCACGGTGTGCAGCACAGGCTCAGAAATTTCTTGGTCATAAAGTTCCTCTGCAATTACAACCCGAAATAAAAGACATTTTAAATATTATGTAGAATCCACTCATCTCTGCTTTCCCCAGCTTTTAAATGGAGGAATATTAATGGTGTTGGAGGAACTAAGGGGAGAATTGTGGGGAAATGCAGTTCTCGGTTCCAAGCAGTTTTGAGGTGATAGCCCTGGCTTCTGTGTAGGGTCAGCACTTGACCTGCAGTGTCGTGGGGAGCTGTGCTGTACAGAGTGGAGAGTCCTCAGAGTGGTGCCCTTCATTCCTTTTCACCTTTTTAATTAAACCACAAGGGCAATTGCTGCATAGGACAAAAGCCATCCTCCACCTCATTCTGACATGTTATTAAATACATTTGAGTGGATACATTTCTTGGTGTCCTGCAACAGCTCAAGACAGAACTGAATAATGTTGTGTATAGCCTTACTGTTCTCTTGGGCAAAAAAAGGAGAGAGGAGGATCGCAGAAGCACTGTTGTGTCTCTCTACAGTGAATACAGGGGTTTGGTGAAGCACACAGGAGGCTGTCACTGTGGAGCCGTCCGCTTTGAGGTCTGGGCATCAGCAGATCTGCACGTGTTTAACTGCAAGTGAGTTGGTTTGTTCCCTGTTCCCTGAGATGAATGTCAGCTCTCTGCTTTTCCAACCATAGAGCTAAAGATGAGACAGCTGCAGAACACTCTCTGAGCTGTTTCCGTAGGATTTACCCCTAATTATGTCCCGATCCACTATGAGGTCAGTGTTGGTGATTTCAGGTGCTGCCTTGGGCAGGACTTCATGTTTCACAGCCAGGCTCACACAGAAAGTGTCAGGAGAGATCTAATGAGTCCAGGTGCTCAGCCATCTGCTTTCTGTTTCCTCTCATGCAGGGGGCTCAAAGCACATTGGTCTTTTTTTAACTTGTTCTTCTCAAGTGACATTACAGCTCTGACCACATGTGCCTCAAACTAAAACACTCTCTGGTTTCAGAAGTGACCCCTCTTTGCTTGCAAATTGTTTGCTTCCAGCTCATGGGTGAACTGCTGAACTTTACTTTCTTGTTTGCAAGGTAATGAATGTTGGCAAAATAGCCCAAGTGTGCTCTTAGCCTTTAAGTGGATTTTTCAGGGCTAGAGTTTGTCCTCAAGAGTTGTGTGTCAGGATCTTATTGAGGTACCTGTGCAGAGTCAGTCTGTTCACAGGTGTGCTGTGAACACCAAACACTACGACACCACAAATCCACTTTGGCCACTTACCTCTGAGCCCTTCTGGCTGTCAGTGGAATTTCTGCTGTCAAGAGGTCTCATTGCTGCTCTACAACCTGTCCACTCTTTCTAGCAAGGTGTGCTTTTTCTTTTACAGTTGCAGCATTTGCACAAAGAAACAGAACAGACACTTCATTGTGCCAGCGTCGCGTTTCAAGCTGCTGAAGGTAAAGTAAGAACACAGTAAGAGCATGGCCATGAGCACGAGCAGTGTTATCCTCAAAGAGCCAAGAACAAGCAGTTTTCTGCCCTAAGTTTGGCTGGCTGGGGGAAATGGCTGCATTTTAAGCTGTCTGGTGTGGCTGTGTTAGTGCAATTTGTTTAGAGCTCTTGCAGTTCCCAGGCCTGACTGTTATGGGCACTGGTACATGCAAAGCACAGGGGTTTAGGAAAGGAGCAGAAATGCACAGCTCTGTATCTCAGATAAAAGACAAGAAGGTGGCATTTTAAATTGTACATTTCTTAGCTACAAGCCCAAAGTAATTAATCCATCTATTTCCATGGAAAACTTACAGTGCTTTTCCTTTGCTTAGGGTGCTGACAATTTGACAACATACACCTTCAACACACACCGTGCCCAGCACACGTTCTGCAAGACCTGTGGTGTTCAGAGCTTTTATACTCCTCGTTCTAACCCTGATGGTTATGGTAGGTACAAAGCAAGCTGTGCTAACCAGAGTTAACCACCAAGCAAACCTTGGATAAAGGCTCCATTGGATGCTGACATGACAGCTGTGAGCAGCATGTGTCCTGAGAGTTTGTTCCTAAAGTGTTAATAAATACCTGGAACTGCAGTCTGAACCTGTAGCTCCTCCATAAAAAAACCATCTTACCTATAATGTGTGGGCTTCTTCCTGTGACAGGATTCTCATCCAGGCTCCTCAGCTACAGCAATAGCATTTACAATTCCCTGAGATGCCCCAGCTATGAAATGGAGAAAGCATCTCCCACATTTTATGAAAAGCAGGTTTCTGTGTACTCTGTCTTTCTTCAGGAATAGCTCCCCACTGTCTGGATGATGGCACCGTGCAGACCATTATCACAGAGGATATCAATGGCAAGGAATGGGAGAAAGCAGTGAAGGAACATAAGACCATCAGAGACATGTCAAAACCCTGACAAACCCGTCCAGCAGCCTCGGGAGCACTGCCTTGGAACTGCATTCTGGGGTTTCCTGGGTGATGGTTGGTGAAATCAATCTCTACGTTATTGTTGCCTGTTCTCTGTTTCTTAAATAAATCTTTCTATGCTGATTGTCTCATTCCTTTGTGCCGTTCAGTTTTCAAATTGCCTCTGCTCTGTAAACCACTGCAGGGTTGCTAGTTTGGCACTTAGCCTTTAGCTGTGCTGAAGTTTAAATCACAATGCAAAAGACCTCATTACAGTCACTTGCACCTCATTCCTGTGTCCTCCTGCTGAGACTCTTGTGAGTTGATCTTGAACCCTGTTCTGAATCAAGAAGAGAGCTCATATTTCAAGAGGGACACTGTGAAGGTGGAGCCTGCAACACAGTGTGTATGAAAGAAGTGACAGCAAACATCAGTGCAATTAGAAAAAACTGCATGACTTCCGATGCTTTATTTAAAAGCTTTGGCTTTTTAAAGTTTTGACAGAATAACAAAGGTGTTGTGGTTGTGGTGTCTATGGAGACAGCATGATTTTTGAAAAGTTACTCCTGATACCTGGATTTTACAAAAGCACCAAGGGAGAGTTGCCAAGCAGAGCTGCCAAGTCCTTGCAGCTCTATCTTCTTTGGGAAATAGTTTGTGCCATATCTTCTCCAATGCAGAATCCTCCAGGGCTTGACTCCCAATTAAAGTTAATCCAAATTTCTCATCTTATTTAAGCTTCTATGATGAGAAAATAGAGTAGTTGTTAACTGTTCTCAATGTCTCAGGCAACAGGCGCTTCAGAAGGAGCTTCACCTCGCGTGGGTTTTGTAGTGTGGAGAATGCCACACAAAGAGCACCCCATCCTGTTGAGACGTCACACAGGAGCTTTCTTGAGTCCTGGGCCTGGCACAGTTGTTTTTGCTCACTCTTTGACTCCTGTGAGGGATGTCCTGTCAGAGCAGGCGCAGTGAATTGACCACCAGGTATCGAGAGAAGAGCAGGTAGAGCTGGCGGAACCAGAGGAGTTGGCTGCGATGGCACCGCATGGCTCTCTAGGAGGAAAAACAGTGCAGAGAGCTTTACAAGAACTGATGTGAGGGCAGTTTCCTGCTCCTGCTGTCAGTGTCCATTTATGGGACAGCCTGTTTCCAGTGAGCAGGGAAAGGCAGGGGAGGTGGAAGGCTGCCTAAACTCTGGGCCTGTCTGCCCCCAAGTCTGGTGTTGTGCTGCCTGATGTTCAGACAATCCTGCTAGAAAGGGCATTTTATGTGTCACTTCTAACTCCTGCTCATCCCCACATGGTCTCAGGCCTGGGGAAGTGTTCACATGCTGATAGGTGTGTCTGGGAACATCTCTGCTCCTTCTGGCCACACACTGCCAGCTGCAACTGAGTCCATTTATAGTGCACCAGCCCAGAAAGGTCAGATATCAGGAACAAATATACATGGGAATAATGAACACCACCTTTAGCCAAGCTGTTTCCATAAGGAACTGTATCCTTGAACAGCCTCAGAAGCAGGAAAAGTCTGTAATTTGTGAATTAACAGCACTGTTTGCTGGGTAAATATTTTTGTGCTGTGGAAGGGGAGTTAATCAGATTCTGATACAGAGAACTGTGGGGTAAATGTGTGAGATCCTGTGCAGCAAAATAGTTTAAAACTCTACAGTAAAGGGAACTTGTGAAGAGCTTTGGACCACAAGTTCACAGGCTGTCTCCATCTTTAGTGAGAGCTGTGATCCAAGGATGCTGTTCCTGGAATGCAGTCATGCCAGGCTTTCACAGGCCACTCACATGTTCACAATACTGTGTTGGATCCAGTTTCCTTTGAAATGCATCCTTTGAAATGCATCCTGCATCCTGGAGAGTGTAAAACTCAGTGCCCTGTGACTGTCTGAGCTGCAAATCCGCTCAGCCCTGTCCTGTCACGCAGCACATGAGGTAACCTGGCTTGTCCATGTTTTTAAAGTCACTGCAGACATTCCTTGGTGCCATTTATGACCCATGGGTACAGCTGGCATTCCCTGGGACTAAAGAGCTCACAAAGACAAAGAGCCACTCAAACAGGTCAGGCAGGTGCCACACATCTCACCTTGGCCTGCTCAGTCTCCTCCTCTGTGAGGATGAAGAGAGCATCCCTGGGCAGGAGGCAGGAAATGAGGACATCCAGGAAGGAAATGTATTTCCTGCAGAGATTTACTGATTCCAGCACGAGCACACGGCACCCTACACAGAGAAAGAAGATAAGTATTTCAAAACAACAGCGTTCTTGTAAGGTGCCCTTTTCTCCAGGCTCAGCAGCTCTTTGCAGCTTCCCTGTGCTGCTGGTCTTGGGAATCTTTTTTCTGATGCTCCCACCAGGATTTCTTTGTGCCCAGAGCATATCTGTGACCATTTCTATTGGCTCTTATTCTGTATGTGACCTTTGTATTGGTTCATGTTCTGTAATAGCCTGTGGAAAGCAAAGTTAGCCTTGAATATCCCAAAAACTGGGTGGTTTTTTTGCATATAATTTAAATTCTTCCTACATAATTAGGCTCAAAAAAATAGGTGCAGATGATTCTCTGAATGCTGACACTATCATATAATGGAATTTTAAAACAGTGCTTTCTGGTTCAGCTACCAAAATGAAATTTCATCTTTCTACTCCAATTCTTAGCTACAGAATAAATATTTACAAGCCTTGGGAATCAAATATTACCTCAGGCAGGTAGTTAAACTTTAACAGAGTTCTGAATTCATTGTTCAGATGTTTCTGATGAAGCAGATGAAGGTAACATTTCAAGATTCTGCTAATGTTGAAGGGGTTTTTTTCTGTTTTAAAGATCCCTTTGAACTCAAAAGTTAATTGCTATTTTTTTTTTTTTTTTTTTTACCATGGCTAAACTGATGAATTCAGAGCTACTGATGGTCCCATTAAGAGCCTGTAGCTCTCAAGAGAGCTGCTTTGGGATTTCCTCAGCTTGGAAGCTGCTGTGATTATTATGTTCCACACTTCCCACATTGTATTAAAGTTCGACAGAAGAGGCCAAAGTCACAGTTTACACAGGTGGTCAGAGATACAATTCTATTTGCAAAGAGATTTCCTTCAGTGAGCCCTGAAACAGTGAAATTACACAGAAGAGACAGAAAAAAGCTCTCATGGACTCCCTCTGGCGCGTCTCCAGGATCTTTCAATTCCTTTCTTTCTTTTCTTTTCTCCAAGGGTGTTGTTCCAACTTTTCAACAGCATCCCCCACTCTCCAAAGCAAGACTGGTTAACTTTTCATGTCAGTACCGCAGCGGGCTCCAGGGCCACGCTCCCGTCCCACGGAAGGGGACACGGGACATTGGGACCTGACTCCCAGCAGGTCACACAGAGCACTCACAGGAGTGATCTCTTCGTGATCTCCTCCTGCCATGGGCAGCGATGGGCACGGGTAGAGCCCTCAAGGGCAGTCCCCGCGGCTCCCACCCGGCCGGGCGCTGACGAGCTCGAGCAGTGCCGGGGAAGCGGCGGAAAATCGCGGCTGGAAGCGGCGGGCGCTGCCCGGGAGCCGCCGGGAGGTGGCGGCGTCCGCCGGCCGGGGAGGGACCGGGACACGGCCCCGGATCCCTCCGGCACCGCAGCCTTCAGCACTCCCATCCCGGCCTGCCACTGCCGTGTCCCCGCTGCCCCTGTCCTGCACATCCTCGGGCCCGCAGGGTCACGGAGCGGCAGCTGGGCCATGGCCCGGGACGTGCGGGAATGCGGGGGCTGTGGGACCGGCACGGCCCGGACACTTCCTGACCGCAAACCCGAGCCCCTGCCGCGCTCACAGCCCGGGCACAAGGGACAGGCAGAGTTCGGCTGCCAGCAGCGCAGATCGATCTCCCAAGGGACGCTCCGCAGGCACAAGTGCTGCAGTCGCTCACAGAAGAGCCCTGACACTCCTCTAATCCCACTTGGAGACATTTCTTGTTTCCAAATAGCGAACTTGGAAGGAAACCTGTGATGTGCCGGGAGTGGGGGAACCGTTCTGTTACATTAGGGTCGCAGTGTTGGAGAGAGGCACAAAAAGCTCATGGGGTAACATTTAAGATTTATTGATAGTTGCCCTTCTTTATAGGGGGTTCAAACCATTCTTTCCCTCCCTCTGCAGAGATCCTCTGGGCTGCTGCTGGGATAGTTTCAGGGGGAAGAATTAGTACAGTGCTGCTCCTGTGGTCAGCACTCCCAATGGCACCTGTCTGCTTTTCAAACACGGGACAATGGATCTTTCCTGGATGGCTTTAATGGACTCTGGCAATGCCACTCAATCAATTCCTACTCACAGTGATGAAAGAGAGGCCTGGCACCACTCTGGGAAGCTTGGGCTGCTCTGTTAATGAAATGTGCTCTCCCTTTCCTCAATTTTATTCCCTGAGAAACATTAATTCATGCAGCAATTGCACATTTTGTCCTCCAAAGCTCTGCAATAAGGACTCAAAACCGTGGCAAGTGATTTCAGTGTGGATGGCTCTGACCTGCTGGGTCCCCCTGGGTCAGATCAGGTGAAGTGGTGGCATCCAGCTCCCCAAAAAGAAGGGCACTGGAAGAGCCCTCCGTGTCAGCGATCCAACCAGGATTTCCATGTGCTGACAGCAAAGCCTGCTCTGCATGGCAATGTGAGATGAGACGAAGCAGGGAGGAATGTACAGTCCAGGCAGAGATGGAAAAGGGTTCAGAGAAACAGGCTGTGCTCCCTGCCAAGAGGGGTGAGAGCAGCGCTGCCATTGAGGAGTCCTGTGACACCAGCAGGTGAAGCTTTTCAGAGCCTGTTGTGCCTGTGACCTGGGCAGGATGGGATTAGCAGTGTAAGGCAAGCTCTCCAGGTTGGCAGAAAGGGCAGGATCAATATAGCTCATGGATTAGGCTGGGAATAGAAGCGTGTGAAGCCCGCAGCCTGCTCAGCTTGGCTTTCCACTTCCAAATCACTCAGGCAGCAAGGATGCCTAGAATGAGGAGCTCCTGAGTGAGCACTGTGTGTATCCAGGCCCGCACTGCTCCTGATGGAAGGAGGCACGGGTTCTTTTGGAAGAGCACTGGTTGTAGCTAGAATGGGCCAGTGGCAGGGGTGGGAGCACATCCAGCAGTTGTCTTGGCTTCTTGAAACAAGTGCTTGTGCCTGGGCTGGAGAACTTGATTACAGATTATAAAAAGCCTGTTGTGTTTGTGCTGGCTAAAGGCATTAGAAAGCAAAGCAGGATATTTAGGGTGCTCATTTGCATATCACTGAGGCAATGCAAGGCTTAGCTGGCTTTTGCATTTGCAGGGAGATTTTCTGTGGATTCCCTGATCACATGGGCTTACACAAGCTCACCCACAAACGGCTCCCTCTTACCAACAGCAGCGCAGCACTTTTCCATGGCCTGAACATGCCTTTCAGCTCCATCCAGACAGCCTCAATCCCAGCATCACTCTTGTTTCATTAAGCCCCTCTGATGCACAGCCCTGCACGCCTGCCAGATCAAATTATAAATACTGGGAATTTCAATGAGACTGGAACTATATTTGGAAAGGCTTAGCATAAGCAGCAGCATGGGAGCTCCCAGTTCCTTTGGTGTTTGTAGGTCATGTCAGATGTGATGTAATCAGAGCAGCAAGGCTTGCACAGAGCTCCAGCAGCCTCTTGATGCTGCTGGAGAAATGGAAATGTTCTCTCTATGTGGGTCTGTTTCAAACCTGAATGGATTTGAGGCACAGCCCATATTCAGCACCAGAGTGGAACCTGCGTGAGCAGCACATGAAAGCAGCTCGGTGTGGACGGGGCCTGACAGCCAGCAGTGACTTCAACCACTGCAGCTCCTTTGTGCTGCACACAGCACACAGCTCTGCTGCATCCCAAGGCTGAACAAAGAAAAGGTCCTGGGAGCGAAGCTGGCATTAATCCACCTCTTTCATGAACTGGGGAACTGAAGGGACCAGAGTCAGAGCTCAGCTTAAGGGCATTCTGCCATCTTGGCTCATGCTGTCTCATTAGGCCTGCAACTTCCTGCTAGCAGAGAATTAAAACTGATTTGCTGTGACTCATTCAAATCCTACAATGATTTGGGAATTAGCATTAAAGGAACACAGCCTGGATCGCTGCTGAGGGAGCAGGAGGTTGACTGGGTGGGCCTGGCTGAGCCACCTTCCTGTGCCCTGTCCAAACAGCTGAGTGACAGCTTTGTGCTTAAACGAGGTCCACACATTTGTCCCTGGGCAGGCACTGTTTGCTAGAGATAAGGGCTTCGGCTCTACCCTAGAAAAGGGCTCAGGAGCAACCTCCTTCTGTACTTTGTTTCTTTCCCTTCCCTACTTGTACAGAGAATTTCTTGGAGATTCTTGCTCACAGGTGAAAGAAGAAACTGCAATTTGTTGTGCCACTGCAGATTTCAGATTCCTTTCCTGAGCACATTTTGGTGGAGGCTTAACTTGCAACACGCAAATATTTTTGGCTAAGTGGGTAATCATTTCTGAGGCTTTTGTCACAGAAAAGGAAAAAGGCTTGTAAGCAAGATGTGACCAAAAACTCTGTGACTAAGCTGAGGGACCTGGAAAGAACACTCAAATTCACCCAGGAGGCACAGGCCAGACACTGCATCACACCACTGAGGCAGGACAACCCCAAGGGACTGAAAAGTGACTGTAGAGAAGCCTGTGCTAGTAAAAAAATGCAGGAAGATAAAAGTTCAGCTGTGGGTTTCATCTGCAGTGCAGGGGTGAGCTGGGCAGCTGGAACCCTGGCCACAACAGGGATGTAAAGGGCTGCAGGGTGGGGAGGTGAGGTGGGGTGGGAGGTGATGGACTCCTACCTTCAGGTAACTTCCCCTCTGAATGCAGGTACCTGTGGAAGAAGAGATGCAAGGGAGTCAACACTCAGTGGAATTACTCACACTGTGATTGTACAGGAATAAAACCCTGTGTGCTAAACCAACCCTTTTCATTTAACACACAGTGCCAATAGCCAATCTTGTGAGAAACTTCAGGAGCCCACACTGGATGCACCTCAAGCAGGGCTAAGCCTCGTTCCCCACACTATTCTGCCATTCCCTTCCTCATCCTGCCTGCTGGGACACATCACAAATAAGCTCCATAGATCAAATTCACTCTCAGACTTCCCAAGGGAAACCCAAGAGGCTCCCACAGGCTGTTCACCCCTGGGAGCACCTCTGGCTGTTCAAAGCCCAGGCTCTGCTCATTGTCTCAGTGGCTGCTCCTCTTTGGGCACCAGCTCTTTTTCTCTAACCCAGGCTGGCACTGGGACATCTGAGAAGCTGCTCTGGCTTTTTGCTCACCAAGACTTTGATCCCTTCATGACTTTGTCCTGGGGGAGTCTCTGAACAGGAGGACCAAGAATGGGAGATGTGAATGGTGATGGCACTTCCATCAGGAATTGTAAGCAAATGACCCTGGGATGGTGAGGGCATCAGAGGGTGTGAATTTCAATTCCTTTCTTAATTCTCTTGTTTTTCCTGCTCGTGGCTTCGGAGCACTTGAGCTGACATTCCCATCGTGGATTTGGCCCACGGCAGGGCTGGGAAGCAGCATCTCTCCAGCAGATGGCACTCAGGGCTGTCCCACACCCAGTCCTGCTCTTCCAGGAGAAAAAGAAATCCAAACAATGGAACATTTGCCAAAAGGAGAAAGGAAATAATAATTTAAAAAAAGTTATTTAACCCTGTGTAATATTTAAAGAGATTGTTATCACCTTATAGTGGTGTATCTAACAAAGGACAATGTGCCAGTTCATGTGTAAATCAGCCAGGATAAAACATGCATTATATGTAAACTGCTGTGTTTCTCCAGTCACTTTCAAACTGGGATTATCTCTGGCTGTTGGTTAAGTTCAAGGAAAAGGATTAGCTACACAGGCCTAGACAAAATAGGAAGCATGGAGTGATGAATACCCAATGCAGTACAAAGCAAAAAGTCAAGCCAGAAATGCAGGTCATGACAGAACTCAAACAGCAATCAGAAAACATATTTAAACAGATTCTCCTGCCACTGGTGTCCTGTGCTCCAGAGCCAAAGCAATGCCATTTCCTACTAAACAATGGCCTTGGAACAGTGACTTGGCCACCTCCTGCCCCCACGCAAGTCTTACTGCTCTGACAAAGACTGTTAAATGTTGCCGTGTAATTTAAATATCTCCATTAATATCTGCCCTGCTCTTCTGCCAGAGGTTTCTTGCCCCACAGGTGGAATCTGGCCACCCAAAGAAGTGATTCAGCACTTGGTGCAGTTAGCAGGGTGGGAACCTTTCAGAATGAGCTTGGAGAGATAAAGCAGTGAGCGGTTGTGAAATTTGGCAAACTCTCTGAAGGCCCAGTGTCTGTTCTGGGTGTGCTGCTCTGCCATGGAGGCACCTTCAAAGCACTGAGCTGCTCCAGGAGGGAACTAATAATAACCATTCCTGTCACTAAAACAGGAGTGAGAGATCCAGCTCGTATGGAAACGTTTCAGCAGGAGCAGGGAGCATCTTCAGCAGGGAAGAAAAGTGCGATTCAGCAGTAAATGAAGGAGCTTGTGCTTGTGTAAAGGTTCAGGGAGACACAAACTGTGTTTGGTTACTGAAAGCACCTCAGAGCTGCTGCCAGCAGACCTGTCACTCATCTGGAAGAACAAGCATGAAGAAATTGCATCTCTCCTCATCCTTTTTGTCCCAATCCAAATGCTTCAATTCTCAGCGAGGCTCGGTGCAGAGCCCTGGGAACGGGCTCCACCCAGCTCTGTGTGCAGAGGAATTGCAGCCTTGCTCATTTGTATTTCTCTGCGGTTGCAGAGGGAGAGAGAAACACGAAGCTCTACCTCCTGCACACGTTCACAAAATGAGCCAATCCTCTCCCAAATCCATCTTCTCACTCCCATCTCCACCCTGCTGGAGTGTCTCCATGGGACACTTCCAAGTAGGGGAGAGGTTGCAGCTCTCAGTTGTTGCCATTTTGGGAATGTTGTTTTACAGATTGGACGTGCTGTGGTTTGGGCGAAATGAAAGAGTTTGGCATAAAATCTCAAAAAGTAAAACACAAACAGGCTCTTTTTCAGGAGATTTTTCCATGTGGGTGTTTTGTTTTGTTTTTTTTTTCCCCAGAGAGACTTTTTATAATTCTTTTTAAACATGAAGTGACCTAAGGTGGCTCGTTCCCACCCACTGCCCCAGTGCCAGAGCCTGGTGATTCCAGGGCTCCTCTCCCTGCACCCTCTCTGTTATGCCTGTGGTAGCTTCAGATCCACACGTGAGACCCTCTGCAGTGAAGAATTTGGGAAGGCCATGAGACATCCAAAGGCTCCAACCATTCCTGCCCTGCAAGAACTCAATCCCAGCTCCTCCCTCGGGGCCCAGCTGCTTTGAAGGCTGTTGCTGTCTGCAGCCACCAGCTCCATCTGCTCAGCAGAAACACTGAAATGGCCCAAACTCCCTCACCCTGCAAACTGCAGGATTGAGCTCACTCCCAAATTTCCTGTCTTTACTCAGGCACCCTCCAGGAAAAGTGTGAGTGGGTCAGCTCCTCTGTGGCACTGACCAGTGAAACCTCCCAAGCTGTTCCAAGAAGGAACAAAGTCAAGATGGAGCTGAAACCTTGGTCCTGGGGAGCACAGAACTCCTCTGGGGCTCATGCCCACGAGGGTGTGTTACACTTTGGGTGATGTTCTGTTTGATGAGAAGCTGAATTCAATGACTTCACTCTCCAAATAGTTTCCCAAGCCAGAAGCAAAGCCCTTCACTGAACTAACTGCTGGCTGCTGTGGAGCACTGGGGAAATAGAGTTTTGAAGAGCACGGCAAAGAATGGATGTCCTAAAGCTGCATTGGGGCTGCATTTAGGATTCCAACCTCTAATCTGCCTGATTAATCTGATGAAACAGATGTGAAGGAGGAAGAACAGGCAGTCTCCTAGGAATCACCAAGACATTAGAAGGACATACTTGCCAGATGTTGGATGTTTGCTCTCTGAACACCTCCTCCCTCCCTAACTGGACTTTCTGGCTCCATTTCCATGCACCCTGAACTACACCGTGGAGCAACACTTTGTACAACACTGCTCAGGCACTCTGTACCCACACGTGGGGCAGTGGCAAAAGATGGTTCTACCATCTCAATCCAGAGATGTTCCAGCTGTCAGAGCTGCCCCCGGCTCTGTGCTTTGGGCCTTGCACTGTCTGGGAGAAGAAGAAAGTGCAGTGTCCCTGCTCCCCTCACTGCCTGCAGCCCAGTGACACAAGGAAGGACACCCCTCGAGGCTGCTTCTTTGGGAAAAAACCCTTCTTTATGGGGAATCCCTTCTGTGCTGGTGCTCCATGCTCAGCTTTAATCCTGGTGGCTCTCAACAGTGTCATGGGAAGGGCACTGGGATGAATGAACTTGGTCCAATTAAGGAATGAGGGAAAGGGATAAAGGACTGAGATAAAATCTAGAACTACATACCCAGCTATGGGATATATGCCAGGGCAGAGATCTTTGGGGGAAAGTCTCAAGGACAGACAGCAGAGTACAATTCTGTCTCAGCCTTATGGGGACAGTCTGGCTGCAACCACAGCCATCACTCATAGGCTCCCCCAGGACATTTAAGATCAGTGAAACAAGTGAGAAGTGCGCGGGCTGCAGTGCTGCAAGGAGGGAGAGATCTTCCAGCCCCACACTGTAAGAAGGCACCAAATAAAAATGGTAAATGGGATATCATTCACTGTTATCAAGCCAATCACCCAAAGCCAGCTTCCTCCTTGTCCTTTAAGACCTGGCCTTGGAAATTCAACAGGAATTCACAGCAGAACTGTGCTTTGTTGGGGTGGGATGCAGTCGGTGGCCTCTGAGAATGGCTCCCACCCAGTGGGATTGGCTGGACACTGCTCTGCTCATTGTTTCCATACAGGGATTTGCAGCTGGCATTTAACCAACCCTCGTGCTCCAGGGAGCCTCAGTGCAGCCCTTCTGCACAATGTCCATGGCATTCAGGAATGGGGCATTCAATGGGCAGGCTGGGACATGGAAGTGAACAAGGCATTGGTGGCACTCAGGCTGCATCCTAATCAACTGCTGAGTGATAAAGCTCCCAAACATCTCTGCACAGCCTCATTTACAACCTGCCACAGAGCTGGCGAATGTTAAAAAACATCCTGCAGGACTGAGAGGTGTTTTTCCAAATGGAATTGACGAGAATAGGCTCAGCTAATGATTCCTTGATGTAGCTTTTTATATGGCATCATTGATAGAAGTTTTATGGATGCAGTTGCTATAACAACATAATGCACAGTAGTTAAATATAGCAGCTCCTATTTTCCACTCAGTTTGCTCTGCCCTAGGCAGACAAGACTATTCTTTTCTGTTCTAGCTGGGCTGAAATGGATTTGATAGCTCACTAAAGAAAACAAGTGGTACAGTCCTTCCTCCTCCTCACAAAGATGATTCCTCTCCATCCTAAGCACGCAAACAACAAACCCAACAGTCCCCCATTTGCCAGGCTCCTGGGCAAGAGGGGTTGTTTAAAATCAAAATGCACAGTGACTCATGCAAAACTAAACCACCTTGCTATTACATGTGATCCCAGTGCAGGCACTGTCATTTCAGAGTGCAGGAAAGAGAGGTTCTGCAATATTCCTGTCACATTACCACAGTGACTGGCCAAGTGCTGAGGGGGGATGAAGTAACCTGGATGTCACTCCAGACCTGCTCTTCCTTGTGGATGAGTGTTAAGGATCCAGCCTCCCATGGCCACAGGGAAAGCTCCTGTTTTGGGGGATAAGAGGGGATGATGTTGCCAAATCAAACTACAGAAGATTGCTTTCAGTTCTCCCTGCTTAGCTGCAGTGGGTTTTTCTTGGGTTTGGGTTGTTTTGTTTTGGTTTTTTGTTTTTTTTTTCCCCTGTCTGGAAGCCAGAACTGAAATACTCCCAGGGGAGACTGAAATCAAATAGCAATTTGTGTTCCTCTCCCATCCTGTTTTTTCTTATTTTTCCCTTGCAGAAGAACAAATCCATGCTTGAACCTTGGCATTTCCCAGTTCCTCCCATTTCTGAAGGCCAGGCAGGCACACAGCAGCAGCTGGACTCCTACAAGCTGTCAGGAGGAAGGCTGCTGCAAGGGAAAGAGCTCATTCCTTCTGAGTAATTCCTGCTCCTTTGAACATAACCTCTGTTCCAGACACTGGAAAGAATATTTATGCCCTTAGCAGACAATACTGAGCATCTGCTCAGCTATGACTATTTCCTGAACTGTTTTATTCCTTGAAACTGTTCAATAATTTGCAACCCCTGAAGCGAGGAGCTGGGGGAGGGGTCACAGAGCCTGTTCTCCCCCTGCTTTTGCAGAAAGTAATCTCATGGAAGTGGGCACAAGCCTGTCTCCCAGAGACTGGGAGCATCCAAAAGAGCTGAGGATCACTGCACCAGCCCCCTGCTTCATCCTTTCCTCCACTTTTCACAGTGGAGGCAGAACCCTGCAGGCCTTGTTTAAAGATGGTTAATAAATACATTGCAGACGATACCTGGAGGGGAGAGGTCGTTTGCTTTTCTATTGCCGTGTAGCACTGGGGCCCCAGGGGCAGCCACTGCTGCTCTGCAGAGCTCTGCTGGCACAGGGGGACAGGAGAAGCCTCAGTTTATGCTCCCAGAGCTGCCTGTGCTGGCCAACATGTGAGAACTCATCAGGGCACTGAGAGTCAGGAGTGATACAGTCACGCTCTACTTCCTCCATAACACAAACTGAAAAATAATGAGGGCGAGCGAGCCACTAAAAATAAACTTAACCTTTCAGCAGCCACGGCATCACTCCTGCCACATGCAGATGATGGGGCTACCATGATTAATTCTGCTGATTCAGGACTGGAAGGGAGACAAGACACAAACCAGCCCTTAGTTAATGAGGACTGCTCGTGCTCTGGTGTCCCTATCAGCACGAATCTCATCAGCCCAGACAATGTTCTGCTCTAGCTGAGCACCAATGCAAAGCTCTGGCTTCAAGGGAGTTGTAGACAATGAGCATTTCCTGCTAACGCTAACCCTCTGAGACAAGGAGAAGGTTAAATCCCCACTGCAAACACAGGAAACATAAAGCATGAAGGTGGGAAAGTGATTTCTGCACAGACACCAAGACAAGAGTAGAAATTGGATCAAAATCAAGAGTTTTCCTTAAATTTCTCATATATAACTCAGCTGCTAACTTGTTTTCTCATGATCTCTTCAGGATGGAGGATAACACCTCACAGCCTGCCCTTCCTTCGTCTTTGTAGGTTATACAGCAGTTGAGTGAGAAATCAGAGGTCCAGGCAGCTGGAAGCTCTTCAGTCCCTGTGCAATGGTGTGAGCATTGGTCATCGACCTCTGCTCCTCAGTCAGCAGCCTCTGCTCAACCTCTGCTCACTCCTCAAACTGCCTGGAACCATCTCCCCACTCAGCCCAAACAAAGACACTGCTTGCTTCAACTCCACCCCCTCTGCTCTGTCAGGCTATTTCAGAAGTTCCTGAGAAAAGCCATGATCCCCTTCTAACACTGAATTCCAGCCACCAAAGCTCTCAGCATCTTCCCAGAGGAGCTGAAGGTCCCAGTATGGGTTCTGCGGCACTGCAGCTTTCTCTAGGCAAGTGAGAAAGGCAAATCACTGTGATGTTGTCAGCAAGGAGAGCCAGAAGAATTTGTTTATTTGAATTGCACAGATGATTCAGAAAACAAATGGGTGCTATAAATACAAAGCTATACTTGCAAAGAGTTCTTCTCATGCCTGGGAAAGGCAGGGGCAGCTCTGGAGAACTCTCTAGGACACAGTGAGGTCTGAATGAGCAGAGGGTTAAAGTAAAATAGAGTGGCTGTCTTGCCAGCAAAATTTGAGTCATTTTAATAAAGGGATTTTTGTCTATTAACCTCACCACCACAGCACAGAGACAGAAGGTCCCATAATGTAAGGAATAAAATGGTGAAGGAACTAAAGGACTCTTCCTAAAAATGGTAAATAGGGACAGCTCCAGTGGAAGAGCGATGTTCTTGGGGCAGAGAGGTAAATTCAGGTATCTGGACAAGACGGCAACATCTTCTGGTGAAGAACTTTCCAAAAGCCATCTGCCCCCAGCTCAGGCATCAGGTATTCAAACACTCTCCTCAAAGCAGGAGTGCAAAGTGATCTGTGGCACATTTTAGTGGGATCAAGGACAGGAAGAGCAAAGAGGGCCCAGCGAAAGGGAGACTGGCGAGGTCCCAGCTGATGGAACACTAAAAGAGGCTGTAGGCTATTTCCAGAGCTGTGGCAGTTTCTCCAGTGTCATGTCCCACAGCCCTGGCACTGAGCTGGAGCAGGGAAGTGAACACTGCCCCTGGTTCTGCTTCCACAGCAGCACCACGACGACCCTGCACCAGCCCAGGGAGGCGCCCGGTGAAGTGTGCAGACATTGTACCTGACAGCAGAGTAAAGAGAGATGTGGTTGGCATGGCCACTCACTCCTCCCGCATCAAACGTCACCACCTGCAATAAAACCACACAACAAGAAGCACTTAGGAGCAGGAGGAGGAGCCTGTGCAGTTCCCAAATTTGACATCCAAGCCCTGTCCCAGCCCGTTGTGTCTAACGAGTTGTTTATGTGTTGCACAATGAGGCCTTGTGTGTGTGAACTCCTCATGCCACAGAAACACAACCAAACAAACAAGCCACTCTGGAGCTAGATGACTACACAGCCTAACAGCTTGAATAACAGAAAGATGACAAAGATCGTGTCCCCACTGGCAGGATGCACTTGTTACTTATTACCAGGGCAGAAGGTCACTTTCAAAGTGATCTGTTGCAAATGTGTTCGTGACCCCAGAGGTCCGGCTCTGTGAATCACTCCTGGATGTGAGAACATTCTCCAGCGCCTGTGCACGACAGGGTGAAGCTCTGGTTTGCTGTGCCGTGAATCAGGACATTGCTGCAACGAGAGCCACACAAGCAAGCACGACTGTCCTGGCTGTAATGAGGCTTCACCACTGTGCAGGGCTGAGGCATCGCCCTGGGGCCTCACTCCCTCTGTGGGGCTGTGCAGTGGGTACTGAAAGGCTCCCAGTTCCAACCAAGCAGCCAAACTGGCAGCACAGAGGGCAGAGTGGACAGGGAATGTGTGCCCATCCACAGGGCAAAGCTCAGTGCTCGCCCTGGGAGAGGCCCAGCAGCAGAATTTTCCACAGCTCCCTTCTCTGGGACCAGGAAGAAATCATCAACTCCCACGTTTCAGGCAATGTTTGCTTCCTTGCCAGCTTGTTCTCTCTTTAGGGAAGGAAATGCTACAGCCTAGCTCACTCACTGCACCTCCTTTCTCAAAATCTATTTTATATGCAGGGCCTGGAGCACTGGGTTAGAGATCAGGGGAAGATGAAAAGCCACCGTGCCCGTCCTGCAACTTGCTCCTCCACCCTCCAGCAGGAGAGGCCCTCTCAGACAGGGATATTGAGTCAAGAGGGAGAGGAAACACAGAGGCAGCGATAAGGAACACTTCAAAACCCACAAACTTCACACAAACCTGCTTACAAACCCACCCACCCAGGACAAGCCCACAGTTAGACTTTCCACTTCGCCCAGTGGCTGTCAGCAAGCACCAGGACCAAAATTGGTTTCATTCACGTACAAAGAAGCATTTTTTGGTCAACCTCTATTTTATAAGGAGAAAAAGGATGTGTTTGACCTTGGCTGCTGCTGCACATCAGCAGGAGCAGAGAGCTCTGCAGGGCCTGCCACGGTGCTGAGCCCTCCCCATGGATATCAGCTTTTGGAGGAGCTCATCTGCAAACACATGAACCTGAGCACAGCTCAGCGTGAGCACAGCACCCTGGACTTTACAGATAAAGAAAAAACACACTCTGAAGTCACTCCTACTTGGAGTGGTACTTCCCTAAAATGACAACATACCCCACTCACTGCAGGCAGAATAAATTCCTATTCAGGTGGATAACAGTGTGAGTCTGATTAGGGCTGGGCATGCACTAAACCTTTTTACTCAGTGAGGACAGAGAGAGGGTTTGTCTCTTCTGCCTGGTCCCTGATTTTCATGTAATCTGTACAAACAGAACATTTTAAAGAGCAGTACCCTGCTGTCAAAGGTGACTGAAATTAGCCAATGGGCTCTGAAGTCTTTTAAAACATGCATGTGCACATACAAATAAATACAATTGCATTATTCCTGTTTCCTTAGGAAATCAAGCAAAAAACCCCAGACCAGCCAAAACACACATTTTTCTTCTGTGGAGGTTACAAGAGAACAAACCAGAAGACTGAGATAAGAGACTTCAGTGAGCAGACTAAATAAACTAATCGTTGTTTTTACAAAACTGGCTCGGGCCAACTGTGGGAGCAACAAGGCTGGGTTAGGAAATATTCTTGACATGGGAATTATCTGTTCAGAAACACCTTTGGAGGTTTTTCTTCTCCACATCTGTTTTGAAATAGAAGCTGCTGAGCTTATGTAATGTCTGAACCAGCTGAAGAGACTACACAGAGCCCATTTTCAATTGCTGTAGTGCAGTTTATTGTTAGGACATTTATACATTAATTGCCTGACTCTCTCTAAATAAAGGAATAAATAAAGGAAATTTTAAGTACAATTCCCAAGGTATCTGCAGTGACTTGGCCAACGTGGCATTGCCTTTGTCTGATCCCTCTCAGCACACATCTGGCTCTGGGACAGCAGGGATGTCCCACCCTAAATATATCATATATCATCTAAATATCTATCTAAGTCATCAGGGCTCTGATTCCACAGCACCACCGTGCTGTTCATGACTTAAAGCAGGCAGCAATCACATGTAAATCAATCCCTCTGGCTTCAGGGATTCATTTCATTGATAAGGAATTTGAATTTCTTTCTCACATGCTGAAGATATTTTCACACGGGAGCATTTGCTCCTTCCACACTGTGCAGCTCCTGCTGGGCTGGCTTTTAACTCCTAACCTGAACCAGGCTGATGATGAAATCAAGCAAACAATCAGGACAGGATGAGAAAACCTGAACATCTTCAAAGTGTCTGGGTTAAAAACAGGCTTAGCCAGTTCTGGGAGCGAAAGGCTGGGATAGTAAATATACTTCATGTGGAAATTATTGCTCAATGAAATCTTCAGGGCAAGAGGGAGTTCCCTCCCCACACCTGTTCTGAAATGGGAGCTGCTGCTGTTGCTGGTTTTTCTTCTGGGTGACCTTGGTATTCAGGAAATGGAGCTTTCACTAGTGGAAGCCAGAGCAGCAGCCAAGACAAACAGGTCCCAGAAATCCCTTCCGGAGAGGGGAGAGCACAGAGGAAATTACTCAATTACCAGCAGAAGAGAAAACTCCTGAGAGGTCTGGACTCCATGATCCCTCCCCACATCTCAAAGCTGAGGTTCTCCTCTCTCTGGTGTCACACAGTGCTTCAAACACAGCACACATCTGCTGTGGGGACACAGAGGTCTCTCTGCTCCTTAATAAGGGCCATCCCTTAAAATGCCACAGCAAGCAACCCCACTTCTCCTGGCCTTCCCCTGAGCATCTCTCCTTACGCTCCCAGAGGCCAGAGAGATACAAACTCCCTTTGAGTCTCTTCTGAGTTTGGAGATGTCTTTTGTGTCTGACTTAGGAGCAACAAGAGCCTGCCTGGAGCTCACACAATACTATGTAACTTCTTTTTCTACACACCAAACACTTTCTAATCTGGATCAAGACTGAGCAGCCTTGGCTGCCTCTCCCTGCAACACTGGCTTTTGCTTGTAAATCCAGCAGGCAGGAAATCATTCCCAAAGTCTATAAATTAGTTTTGGCTTCGAGTACACCAACCATTAATTTCTGTGTCTGCACTATTTAATGTAGAGCTTGGAAGAAATATGTCCCTGTAGCTCCCAAAAAAGATTGAGCTACTCCTGGACTTCCAGGGCAATTGAACCAATGAGTAACCACGTAATGGAAGGAAACTACACAGAACATGTGGGACTCCTTGCCTTGCAATCCTTCCTTTCAGACATGCTGGAATTTCAGCCCCTGCTCCACTGCCAGATGGCACACAACATGTTCTGTAAATAAAGATAATGAAGATACCATTGTCAATGCTGTGACTACTGGGAGAACTGGAGAAAGTTTTCCCAGTGGGATAGCTACAACAATACACATCTTCCAGTTATGCTGACACTCCTGAGTTGGTCTGAAACTCTGTTAGCTCTTGGTTTTTTCCAAGGCTTTTTTAACATGTTCAGCCAATTCTATCAATTTCAACATCAGTGAAAAATGGACTCAGTTTACCTTTCAAGGCCAGGCTGTTGGTTTAGGACAGCAGAGATATCACAGACAGCAAGCTCTGAAGTTTTAAATTGCAGGTTGTTTAACAAAGGTAATTAGGTGCTTCTCTTGCTGTTGTTGGCAAATTCATCCTGCTCTTAAATGAATGGTACTACAGCAAACACCTGAGACCTGTGTGATTGCTTGGGACACTTCAAATAATGAACATTTCCAGAGCAGTTCATTACCAGCAGCCCTGAGAAGCTGCTCCAGCTGCTCTTGGTGCTGTTGCTGTGTCCTGCTGCAGTGATTCGTCCTCGGTGCTGCTCAGGGAAGAGCTGATGGGAATGCAGGGGCTCCAATCCTGGCAGAAAATATTTCCTGCTCTGCAAACCCCACATTTCTCTGCTCAGCTCAGCACTGTCAGTGGCAGACTCCAGCCTCCCCCAGCACAAACAGTTGGAGTTTAATTTTCCCCCAAGCAAAGATCTAATCCTTCCTAACTATCCAGAGGAGTTCTGGTGTTTTCAGAATTTCTTCTGGGGTTTTGGTGCACTTGTCCCTGTGCCCTTGAGAGTCACAAACATGCAATACAAACCCTCCTGTGTTTGGAGCTTTCAGATTAGATTAAAACCTATCTATTCAGGGGGCCAAAAGGGACAAAAGGAGTCCAGGAAAACTGCATTTGTCTCTGTGCACAGCAATGAATTTCATGGAAAATTAGCCTCAGAATCAATACAAAGTTGGATGCATGATGCTGGTTTTGTGCTCGTGGGGCTTTCATGCTACAGGAGATGTGGTTTCTTGTTTTGTGAAGTGCTGAAAGGCTTTGAGAGTTTCGTGATTTTGCTGCTAATCAGTGTGTGACAGTGCCGTGCCTGATCAAAGCAGGGTTCAACAGAGAAGAACAGAACACAACCCTTTCCATGCCTAGGCCCTTATTCCTGTTCTGTGGGAAAAAAAACCCAAACTATTCCAGTGCCAGGAAATCTCCCCAGTTTAATATTCTCCAATCCTGACCTATAACCCTGCTACTCAAGCTCTCTAACACACATCTGCCAATGGGCTTCAAATCTAAGCCTAAACCTAGCTCTAAAGCCCAAAAGGGATCTCTCCATCACAACATGGTTACTTTAAAATACAGAAACCATTTGAAGACTTAGAAAAGCAAAATTCCTCCACTGTTCATTTTTCACTGGGAAGCAAAGAAAGCTCTCCTGTGAGAGAAGATACATCTTAACCTTAGAAACTCCAAAGAAAGCTTCCAGAGGGAAAGGCAGAGCCCAGCACACCAGCTCAGGAGTAATTTGGCAGTTGCCTGTGCTGCAGAAAGTGTCACATTACCAGGTCGATGTTCTTGGCTTCTATGTGCTTCAGGACAAGGGTGGCGAGGAGCTGTGTGTCCCACTCCACAGCAGGATCATCCGGAAGATCCCTGAAAACGAGAAGGGCAATCAGTCACTTCACTGCTGGGGACTTGGTAAGGACCACTCCGGAAGAGAGAGATCATCCTAGTCACAGAATGAAATCAAGATAGATTTATTTACCATGTAAAACCACTGAACCTTACTTAAGAGTCTTACAGGCTTGGGTACTGGAGGGTTGAAACACTCCCCTCATGGATTTGCCAAGCTCTCCCTTCCCTCTTACCATCAAGGCAGACTTTGTGACTGCTTTACTTCAAGAAACATCTATTTTGTAAATTCTTTCTCTCGATTTATCCCAATCAAATTTAAAAGCCCTTTAAAAACACATTTTTTCTGAAAGACTTCCCAGTGATAATCTACTGGGGAATTACATTGGGAAGGTACCAAGCAAACTCCTGCTGTCGTTTATTCAGGAATAATCCATTAACCACAACCAGAGGACAGTAGAGTTGTAATTATATGGCTTGGATTTGATAGTAGCTGATCATGTGTTTATTTTGTGCTTTGCATACCCAGCTGGTATGCAGAGCATACTATGACTGAACTCCCTGCCTGGTTATTTTGGATTGCAGGATTCTAGGGGCAGGGACCATGAGCCAAATGCAAAACAGCACCAGACAGCCAAGAGAACATTCCATATTTACACAACTGAGGGCTGAATGTGACCCCCCAGTCATTATGTTTGAATGATGCCAAGAAAACATTGCTCACAAAGTCGCAAAGGTTATTAGCAACAATAGGATAACACACAGCTGCTGAAGCCCAATAATGACACGTTAAACTGGCCTTTTTCTCAGACCTTTTCCCTCCTCTGCAAGTCTGATAATTGCTGTGAGGTGGTTCAGCAGCAAAATGACTACACAGCATTCTCCCACAGACCCAGGGGCCTGGAGCTGAGCTGATCCAGCTGAGATCAGCTGCAGAAAGCAGGAGCCACATCCCAGCACTGCTCCCTCCCCAGACTGCAGGGACAGCAACTTCTGCAACAGAACGACAGGGAAATATCTCCTTGGCACATTCCAAAATCAACCTCAGCCTGGGTTTTCGGGAGAGGTCTTCTGGCCACAGATTTCCCCACTGCTGTTAACACTAGTTGGAATGGAAGGAAGAGCTTTATGTCCAAACTGACCATTAGATTTTCCCTGTTTTGTTACATGTTCCTGCTCAGCTCAGGCACAAAATAATGTGAATTAGAAACCCCAGCACAAGGGAGGGAGTTCCTACACGAGGCTACACATTCCAGCTCTGGTCCCTGTAGCAGCACTACAGCAACTGAAAGGTTTGTGTTGTTGGCAATTCTCTCTGGTATAGACAGCATCTCTGCCTGATGGACACATGAATTTCACCACTGGAAAGATGCCCTGGTGCATCTGGTGGCTGCCTCATCAGCTTAACAAACCTGCATCTCACCTGCTCACACACAAACTTTCACATCTCCTGTTTGAGGAGGAAGCGGCCCTGGTGACCCTGAAGGAATGACACGTCCCAGCATGTCACAACAAGCCTTAAACTGAGCGCATTTATAAATATGATTCACCTAAAACATCCCAAGAAACAAGCACACTGAGCCCAGGTGCAACTCTGACAGTGCTTCAGTTGTTTGAACGATACCTTTGAGGTCTGTCAAGCCTTACTCTGATAATATTAAAGCAGCAAATCGCTCTAACAGGGATTCTTACACCGATCTCTTACAGTGCAAATATCATTCTCCTTTTTGGACAGGGCTTAACTGGAGGAAGTGAAGAGTCCCATTAAAACAGGAAGGGTGCTCCAACAGTGAGAGGTCAGGAAAAAAAAGTAGGGCTTGGAATTTATGATGTCCATGAGGCTTTGGTGTCATAGCCACCGCACTCAGCTTTATTGGGCTGTCTCCAAAAAGGCTGCTGGGTAGTGGAGCAGGTTTTAACTAGTTTAGACAGATAAAGATCATCCTCGTCAATGGAAATGAACAGCTGGAGGCAACGGTTTAGAATCCCTGGAAACAAAACAATCTGAAGGCATGAGCAGATTAACTCCATCAACACTGAACTGATTAAGCAGGAATATTCCACCCAAAATTCTGCTTCTATCCAATTACTGCTGGTCACAGAGAGACCACTTACTGCTAGTAAGGAAAAGGAAATATTCTTCTTGCATCATATTTGTCAGGTAGAGAAGAGAAGCTGATCTTGCCGAGCAAGAGACACATGCACAGAAGCACATTCCTAACTCATTAATAGCCACGATGGCCCGTGGAAGTATTCCCAGCTCATTCTGCAAACACAAAAACTTACACACAGCTAAATGACAAACCCAGAGTCACCCAGAGAAACCAGCATCAGAACTGGCAATAAATACATTCATCTAGACTGCTCCAGGAAGTGATTTTTCCTTTATTGTAAGAGTTTGTATAATACTTTATGAAGTTGGAAATGTGTTCCAGTGATAGTAAGGGACCCACAGAAAGCATGAGACCAGTAATTTTCTGCCTGTGCTCTGGATATCAATAATTGGGTACAATAGGGATGAAAAGGTGATGAAGAAAACCGAGTTCATACACAGCCATGCACACAGGACAGGCTTACAGGAGGTCTCCACATGCCCAGGGAACTCTGAAGGGACATCAAACTTTGAAAACTGCTCACAAAATCATACATGAAACAAACATTTTTCCTAATATCATAAATAGGTTGTCCCCAAACCTCAAGAATCCCCCGATGTGCTGCACTATTAAAATAAGCTGCATTCATTGCGTTTACCTTCAGGACTTTGTATGATAAACATTCAGCATTTCAATGGTTAACTGCACGCTGCCTTTCTGGCTAAGGCTGATAATGCCTCTGAGCTCAAGGTCGAAGGGCTGAGATAAAGGACTATAAAGGAGTGAAAATTAGCACATTCCCTGGAGCAGACTGGAGCTCGTCCCAGGAGACACCGTTCCCCTCCCTGTCCTCTGCCCCAGAGAGCTCCTCGTTGCTGCTGTCAGTCAGTCAGGACATAAATCCTGCACCGGAGGCTTCCCAGGTCACGCTGCTGCAGGGGGCTGTGGGAAGGGCACAGGGGTTTGGGCACTTGGCCATATTTCCATCAAACTGTTATAGTCTGGAGGGGATGTTTATGGAATTCCACGAGTCTGACATTGAATGCAGGTGGCTGTTTGGATGCAGGGGAAAATGGGGAGATGCATAAGAGGAAAAAAAAAAAGTATTCCTAAAGGAATAAGGCTCCAGAAGAGTCGTCTTCCCAGGAATTTTCACTGAAACCCACATTGTGCACTGTGCAGGGAATTTACAGCTGTGCCAAGGGATCTGCAGCCTCAAGAGAGGGAAATGGAGAATTATGGTGCTGCAGTTGCTGCAGTGTGAAGGGTCTGTCTCTGCTCACTGATTTCAGCAGTGACAGGAAACATCATTCAGAAAACAAAATCCTGCACCTTCCTATGTATCCATCCATTGGTAGGAAGAACCAGATCCCTGGTTTTCTCCATCTCACTCCTTTGCTTTCCTCCCAGCCAGGCTGAGTAGAGCAGACACCGGCATCTGCAGCTCCCCTTGCCAAGGTTTGGCCAGAAAGGATGCAGTGGATGTCCTGGATATCCCAGAGCTCCCTTGTGGGAAGCTCCAAGGGTCCACAGCAAATCACATCAGCATAAACCACCATCCCGCCTTGTGCAGGTTTGGCCTAGCAGGCTCATAGCTGAGAATGAGAGATGTCAAAAATCACTGCCAGCTCCTCTCCAGGCCTCCTCCTCTGCCTGCCCTGGGCTGGAGCTGCTCTCCCACCTCAGCCTGGCCATTGGAACACGCTGCACTTTGCCAGCACGGCTGGCCCTGCCAGCTGAGTTTTGTAGGGTCATCTTTCTAGGAACACTGGTGCTCAAGATCACCATGCTGCTGTCATTTGGGAGGTCACTTTTGGCCAAGGTAGCGATTTCAAAACCTTCACAGATATATATTGCCAAGTTGTACCCTCCTTACATGATGGACTGCTCAATCCCTGTCCAATTTTCCACTGCTCACCTTCCACCTTTCAGCAGCAGCCACTTCAGAGGACAATCCTCTCTCGAAGCCTTCCGTGTAATTTATTCTGCTCGTGAACTAAGCTCTCCTGACTGCTCTGAAGGTTAACTTAAACCCAACAGCTGGTCTGTGCGATGGCCACGTGGCTCTACAAGCAGCAAATGGGCTATGGGATAACCTTGAGATCTACCCTCGAAATCTGTGAGCTGGGAAATCCCCAGGCCCTGGGGACCAGCAGGGACGTGAAACCTTTGTGGGTGGCTTTTACAGGGAGCAGGCAATAGAGTGACTTCTTGGAGGTGTTAAGATCTCCATTTACACACTCCAAGATCCCAGTGCAAAATTTTCAAGGTGCCCATGTGATTTCCCATCCCACTACACAGCAAAAGGGTCAGGGTGAAAGAGCTTTCCCAATTCTTATTGCCTTTTGATCCTGCAGCACAACCTTAATCAGTCCAAGGTTAGGGACCAGGAAACTTTTTGGCATACCTTCTGCTCCTTATCCCCAGTGCCTGATTTTACATTAAATCAGCCCAAAGGTCGGTGGGTTGATGGTGGAAGCAGGTGAGCTGCTGTGCACGAGGCTCCCAGCTGGGAACAACGACCACAATGTGTCTGTTGGAACGGAGGATGCCCTTTGTATAAAGTTAGAGCTGCACGAAATGAACAGCTGGGCAATGAAACTGGATCAAGAAGCAAAAAGATCCCACAGAACAAAATGAGGTGAGTGCACAATTAGTGAAAAAGCCATGTGATGACTAGAGGCAATCAGTGACCTTTATATCACAGCATCAAAGTAATTCAAAAAACTGTGTAAACAGAAATTATTTCACGCTCTCCAAAGTAGAGCGGAGAGTTTTTTATTTTTGAGATTATGCTAAGATAAGCTAAGACCGGCTAGCCCTAGGCCTTGAAGCACAGCCTCTAAATCCTGACTTTTATAACTATTTATAAATTCCTCTTCCTATAATGGGCAATTACAGACAGGAGGGAATTATTGCTGTTAGGCTGCATGTACGTCTCTGATTCAATTGAAAATAGCCCACTTAGATAAATGATCAGCATCTTGCAACATCACGTTCTACAGAGAACAGATGCTGTGTGCTTATTGGAATGTGACAACCTCCAATTTGGGAGAGAAATGGACTTGAGCAGGATGCCAACTGTCAAATGAAAAGCCACCTACGACAGGGAAGCTCAAGAAATTTTCATACCAGCAGCATCCTTCCTCTCCTCATAGTAAAGAAATACAAATTATTCTGAGAGTTTTATTTTAAGATTGGAAATAATAATCTTAGGGTTTGGTTTAGGTAGAGGCTAAAGGAAGTGGGGAAGATGTTAATGACTGGAATATTAACAGTAAAATACTCTGGGAGAGCTCTGCACGTTCCCACTGAGCCATGGACAAATCCAGCACACCTCTGACAGGTGACACTCCAACTTCCTCCATACCTCCCCAAAGAGAAATGGTAATCAGGTCCTGAGGGAACACTTTTTTTTTTTTTTTAAATTTGGGCATTATCATGTGTTTCTCTTTGAGAAATAAGCATCCTTTAGGTTTAAATTCACAGGAATTATGACAGACCACAGGACTGGTTGTTTGCAAAGACCTATCCAAATGGCCCGGTACTCATTTATTTTTTAAATGAATTATTGATGATTTCTCAGCAGAGACTGATGTCTATTCACAGGGATGACACAATTGCTTATCATAATTTGAAATCTGGTATTCATTTGACGTCTGTGCCTCAGCGCCTTGTTGATAAATTACAGCACAAAGCTCTGCAGGAACAAGTTCATATTCAATGTCTTCAAACAAAAACAATTGATGGTTCCTTTCAAGACCAGAAATACATAGAAACCATGATGCCTATAGCTAATTTTAAAATGTAACTTTAAAAAAATACTTTGGAGAGGGCATCAGGCCCTGCTGTGTAAGACAGAAAACAAATTTCAGCTCAATTATTTCTGAATTGATAGTTAGACACTGCATTTTTTACCTTCTGCTCTTCACACCAGTGGAATGGAAATAATTATGTTTACCCCTATGTAAGGAAGTTTGGGATCCTTCTAAGAAAAGTGTTCTGTCTGTTCCCTGATTTCTGAATGGAAACCTAAGACATGTCTCAGCAATCCTGGGTATTGGGAACCTTTTACTCCTTGTACTATCTTCCCCTGGGGTATTGAATCAAGTTCAACATCTTGGTCTTGACTTGAAGGTCTAGCCCCAAAGATACAAAATGCTGTAAAAAACTCCAAAATTATGAGTATGGTGAACAGTTCTGTCCATTTGGAGCTGAGGAGCTCTGCAACAAACATTTCAAGCAGTCAGGACTTCCTTAGAGGCTGGTGCAAAACAGTGAATGAGCTCCCAAATCAAGTAATCACAAACTGCTTTGATTTCTACTGCAAAACACCAGGAATACTCCTTGGAACCTGTCCTTTCTAGCAGCAAACACAGTCATATTAAAGTTCAAAATTCCCCAGGCTCTCCAGAAAGAAAGCTGAGACATCTGGGCCAAATGTCATCCCAACAATGGAGACTCCGTTGGCCAAAGCACGTGACAGGGGCTGGGTGTGTCACCTACTGGGCACCTTGCTTTGGCCACATCGGTGTCACCACACAATGCTGCTGAGGGACACGAGGAGGGACCACAGAGCACAATTCCTGGGCAAAGCAGCAGCATTTCAGTTCAGCACCTTCCTAAGGCAGGAAGGTGGGTGGAAATGCTCAGTGGAAAGCCTGGACAGCAGACATGGACTACAGCAGCTGGTGGCCTTTGGGAATTTCGGACCACACTCCCAGAACCATCTGCTCTTGTCTGTGTCAGCTCCCAGGGGAGGGATAGACTGACCTGATCCCAAAAAAGGTGGACTGGTCTCTACTAACTCCCTGGGCTCCATTATGTACCCCTTTGGGATGCCTCTAGTCACTCTGATATTCCAGACAGTAACAGGGGAAGGACACAGCCCATATTTCTCCAAAGCACTGTCATCACTGTGAGGAATGAGCACCACTAGGCCCAGATGAAGAGATCAGGCAGATCCCAGAATAGCTCCCAGCCACGATCATTCCTCATTGTTATTGTTGGCTTTGCCATAGTGCCTCGGAATTCATCTGGGCCCTGACAGTCTAAGTTGCCCTGACTTTGAGAACAAAAAGCCCAGCAATCCCACAATCACCACTGATGTTTTAAAACTGAAATACAAATCGCCAGCAAAACCAGGACTCTCGGAGGAGCAGACCACAGGACTTCACTCCTCCCTTAGTTTATTTTGTTTTGTAAAATGCTTTGAAGAAAAGAAGAGCTCAGGGGCGCAGAGCTTGGGACAGGGTGTGTTAAGCCATTCACCAAGAAGCCATGTCCAGCTCACATGAGTCTTGGCACCACTGGCTCAAGGACAGATTTCCAGTTCCAAACTGGGATTGGAGGTCTCACTGTCCTGGCAGAAGTAAGAGCATAGGTAGAAGAACAACCCTGTTGTTCTTAGCTAGGTTTGCTCTGCAGTTCTGCCACACAAAAGGTCACACACGCATCCTACGTGCCCAGGACCTCAGTATGGAAAAGGTACAAACCCAAGGGGAAGGAACAAAAAGTCTCTCACAGCAGCCAGCAAAATCTTTCAGAGGCAAATGACTGAAATACCACAACCTTCATATGCCAAATAAACCTGATGACCCTTCAGCACAACCTTAATATTAAATCTGTTTGCTCTTGGAACGATAAATACACCACACTGTATAGGCAAAACTGCAGTTCTGACTCTGGCCCATGGAAGTCAAACAGGACTTGGCCACTGACTCAATGGCCAGACCCTCAAAAAGCAGGAGAGCCAAAAGCATAATCACGCCAGCCAAAGAGATAGACCTTGGTCTATTCCACATAACAAAAATACTACAGTCAGAAACCTCAGGAGACAGCTTGTAGCCAAATCAATCCCTCAGCCACTTTAATTAATCATCTAGAAAGGGAAAGCACAGAACAGTCACTTCATGGACATTGATTTCTCATGCCAAAACTTATGTAAATGCAGATGCAGCTTCAGCAGAGATCTCCAGAGGATGATGGCCTGATTCCAAATGCAGCTTCCCATGTTGCAACGTTCCAACTTCTCTCTACCAATTCCATCCAAAAAAAGTTTTCTGATTTCTCAGCCTCCCACAAACTCCCATCTCCTGCAGTCCATTTGATCTATGCAATGATATGGGAGCACTAATTCTTGCAGCCATGCTGTACCCACATAATGCCGATGTTCTGATGCCCTGGGCTCTCTAGCTGGGTGCAAATTTCAGTCCTACATCAAATCACTTCCTTTTAGAAGACAATGTATCAGGAAGTTAAACACCTCTCTTAACTCCCACAAATTTTACAGGCACGCAAAGTTTCTGCTCACGCAAACAACCCTCCTGCAGGCAATGCGAACGCCCCGGTTACAGGGCTCCATCAGCAAGCTCCTCTCTCTCCCTGCTCCCAGCGAAACCTCCCACGGCAGCCCGGCCAGGAACTATGCTTGGAACTCCATTTGCGACAGCAAAGCGGGCCTCGGCAACAATGAACAAACCGAGCAGAAGGAACGCGGGGCCCTTTGTGGCCGGGGCCGCTGCCAGCGTTATGCAATGCTCGCTATGGCAACCCTCGGGCGCTCGGCAGTAACCCCTCCGCAGGCACTGAACTCTGCCCCACTGGCGAGCGCCGAGCCGCCCACTCGCCCGGCCGGGCTGTTTACACTGCTCACATGACGGCCCGAGGGAGGCTCCTGGCAGCCGCTCCAGCAGCCAGCCGGATTTCTAGGACCGGCCGGCGCTGCCAAAGCCTGGCAGCCGCTCGCCCTTGCCGGTTGCGGGAGCCGCCCGCAGCGCCCCGGAGAAGGGAAGGGAACCGGGGCTTCGTCCTCCCGACATCAACCCGTGAGGGGAGACAGAAATCTGGAAGCTTTAAAGGAGGGAACAGCGTTGTTGCAACGTGTGGAAGACGGGAAAATTCCTTTGTTTGCTAAAATGTATAAATAGTAAACGGTTCTGATGGTTGATTTGTGGAGTTTCACCTGGCACCCAGGCTTGGTAACTCTGAAATAAAAGATCAATGTCTGTCTCGAGTGTGCCATTACCGGCTCACTGCGCACCGGGTAACAAATCCGAGTTTTGCAGACAACAGTATCTTTTTTTCTTTCCTTAATGAGTGGCAGATGAGTGAGGATAATGAACTGGAGCTGGGCATATCACACTTGTCGAGAGCTGTGTGCCATGAGCTGCACGTACCTGGGTTACACGAGGCTGCACAGAGCTCCCAGAGTGGCACAGAACTGTCCCAGCCCTGGGTTCAGGAGCATTTACCAGGACACAGAGGGGGATTTGGAGACAGGGATGCTCCACAGGTGCCTTGCTAAAATGGTGATTTAGCCTTACAGCACAATCCCGTAGGAAAACCTGCGGATTCCCAACCCGCTGCTACTGCTCCGGCAATTCCACAGCATTTATTTCCACACATTAACAGATGTTCATTAACTCACACCCCTGTGAGGCTGGTATGGGGAAGTGAGTGAATAATAACCTCCACATTTTCTAATGAGAGAATTAAGAGCTCAGATAACTCTCCCTGGAGAGCCCGAGGCAGCAGAGCTGAGTCAGGGGCAGAGCCTGGATCGGAGCCCTGAGCCTGGCGCTGCAGCACCCACACACACACTCCAGGAATATGTTTCACTGCCTGGGGCAGACAACAATCCAATCTTCAACAGGTCTCTAACTGGTGCTCTGCAGAGCCTCCTGTATTCCTGGGCTCTTGGACTGCATAGAAAACACATTTACAGTTGCAAATGATCCACCAACATCAAAGGAGCTGCTCTAATGTACCCCCAAAACTTGTCAGGGGCAAAAGTGTGACCTCTGCATCAGCTAATTGTGCTCTGTAAGACACAGATCTGGGTGACTCTTTGTGTCAATACTCTTGGCTGCTCTTCCTTTTAGGAAAAAAACTCGCGTTTTGCCCTAAAATATTGTATTATCCAGTAAAACTTTGCTACTCACAGTAAGAGGATTTCTCTTTGCTATGATAAGTTCCTTGTCACAAAAACGGACCCTGCAGATACAGCTCTGAAAAGCAGTGCCTTGACACCAGAACTGCCTTTCACACGTTCATCCAATTATCCCTACTTCCAAACATAAAATTGTCATTAAAAAAAAAAAAAAAAATAGAAAGGAAATTTGTTAGGTCTGGCTAAAAATCTTAACACTCACAAATTTCGGTTTAAATCGGTGGCTCAGTCTCATTTCTGCAGGAACTCGTTGCAGTTCTCTGACCCTCACTGGTGACAGCAGCTGCAGGAGTTCTCCTTCAAGCCTCAGTCTCTTGGCACCAATCCTGCAAAGCCCTCACCTCTCTCCCCCACAGGTCAAACCTCTGCCTGCAAATATCCTGCAATATTATACAGTGCCTCTCCCAAGGCAAATGATAAACCAGCCTTGGCAGCCCAGCGTGTGGCTACTTACAAGAAGAAGAGAAATGCTGAGTATTTGGCTTCTGAAACAGAAATACAGGAAGAAAATATTTATAACAATGCTACTGTTTAAATAATGGAGACCATAATTTATGACAGATGTGACCCTTCTCCAAAATGAAGGGTTTAAATCTTGCTGATGCACTGTAAAGACAAGAAGTAAAATGGACTTAATGAAGAATTCAACCAACTTCAATTCTGAATTGCCCTCTTTTATCTCCTGCCATTTTGTACCCCAAAATAGGAACAAAATTTGCTTCTTTCAAGCATTGTTTGTCAGACTTTTCAGTGCTCAGATTTAAAAACTGATTGATAGGAAAACATCCATCCTTCATCCTAAAAGAGACCGAGCACTTCTACATTTAACAAAACTCAGTTAATTATTAACAACTAAAGACGAGAAAATGGCATGGAAATCAGACAAGATTTGTTATGCTTACAGTCACATATAAAGGATGAAGAGTGTATGTGCATGGAGGGGAGGATGTGTAATGAATTATTTCAGTGCAAATGGCAATTGCAGAGAAACAGACTGCAACACTGAAATGAGAAACCCTGAAATTACTGTACAAGGAGTCTGCAGGTACAACGAGATTTCAGTTAATATGTGACTGGTTAGAAGAGGGGGCACGACTTGGCTTGGAACTGTAATCAAAATGTTTTCATTTAATGCTTCACTTGGCACACAAGGATCAGATAACAAAATAACAAAATATTCACCCCAAATCCCACTTCAGTTGCTAAAAAGGTATTTCAGTTTCTTGTGCTGCAGTAAAAATACTTTTTTTTCATTCTAACCAAAATGGATTGAAGAAGCTACAAGAAGCAAAAGATGCTCAGTGATGTCCAGCAAAGAGTTCATTTCCCTTCTTCCTGATGCAATAAAACTGAAATTATAGAACACCACCCGCATTTGCTAATCTAGTGCACATTAAGAAAAAGGTGAATATGCAACTAATGAAAACATTCACTTCCTATTTGCTTCATCAAGTTCTGTTTTCTCCTTTTCAACAAGCTGGTGTTGCATCATCTGAACAGTATTTCCTTCAGAACAAATTATCTAAAGTCTTCAAAATTGGCTTCAGTATCTCCAGAAGAGCAACAGTAAAACTCCATGAGCAAACAAGTAAAATTCATTGGACTTCTTTGAGATACTGAGTATCTTTTACACTCTTTTACTCATTATTTGAAAGTACCTAAACGTGGTATTGGGGTTATGTTAAATGTACTCCCAACCTAGCAAGTGTCCTTTAAGGAACTGATCCTTTTTAATAGTTTGCTCTAATCTGAAGTACCACACCCACCACCTTTAATTCAAATTTACACTGGAACTGAAAAACTTTGTCATTTCATGTATACTGATTGAACTAGGGCCAAGGGGAATAAAACCATTAAGGTTTCACGTGAACTGAGAGAAGAAAGACTTCTTTGGTAATATAATTACAGAGCACAGAGCTCGTAAGAGGAAATGAACTACAGGGATTTATTTGATTAGACTTTTTTTTTTCCCTTTCCTTTTTAATGATAGCAAGGGCTCTCCTTCCCCCAGCCCTTCCAGTCTAACAGAAGATGTTGAGCAAATTCTTGGCAGGCAGGAAGTGGGACTGTTGCAGAGGGATCTTTCAATGGGACACTGTTATGGGACGGAGTGTGTCCAGTTCAGTTTGGAGTATCTCATCCATCTTGGTTGCTGCTGCTGAGGAGCCCTGAACAACACTCCAGCTGTGAGAAGAGTTTGTTTGTACAAGGAGCTGAGGTTTGTCCCACCACATCACCTCCCCAGCATCAGGACAAAGCTGGAGCAGGGATCTGTGAGCCACTTCATGGGCTGTGCAGCACTCCAGGGCAGTGACCAGTTTACTTTGTTGTCTTGGTAACATTGTGCTTGACCTGGGTTGACCAGATCAGTGTGACTTAATCATCCTAAGAAGGAAACAACTGCAACAAGTGGCAAAGCTAATTACTGTAGGTTCCCTCCCTGAATGGACTTGCTCAAGCTCGTGTCTCACGTTTGCAACCTTTGGCCTGCCTAAGCATTTGAGCAATTCTGATTGTGCACCTCCCTGGGACAACCAAGTCACCTACAGCACTTACCGTGCACTCTGTTCCACGGATCTGCATCTATTCAGTATCCACACCCTCCCTGGGATCTCAGGAAGCAGCAGGTTACAAACTCCTATTTACACTGTTCAATATCAAAGATTCTACTGACAGTCTCTTAGTTACAATGCAAAGTGCATGTTTTACCTGCTCATTGTGTTTAAGCCCTTTTTTTTTTCTCTCTCTGTACAGTAATGCAGCTGTGAAGATCATTTGGGAGACTAAAACAAATGGTGCCCTGATATAATCATAACAGAACCGGAGGAAAGGCAATTTCAGCAAAAATCTTGACAGCAGAATCTGCTTCTGTTTAAGTCTGACCTGTTCTCCTTGCAGAAGCAGCATGACAGAATGTTTTGCAAAAGATTTGTATTTATATGCTTGGCTGTCAGCTCTGGATGTTGCTCCTTGTCTGTGTAATAATTACATGGAATGCTCAGTGGAGATGTTCTCTAAATTGAAATAAACAGAATCAATACAGACTCGAGTTAACTGCACTGTCACACCACATGAATAAAACATGCTGATGGATTCTCTTGGCCAGTGTTCAACAGGGATTTGGTCATTGCTATTGCTATGCAAAGTGCATGTTTAAATGGTGTGCCAGCAGTTGAAAAATGCCACTTCTGTCTCTTACCTACTGTTGTTACCAGTAATTCCCAGTATTCCTTAAATAGAAAGAGCTGCATATTTATCTCTGCCACATAGTACAAATGAAGTAAAAGAAACATTTTAGAAAATAGCTAGGTACAATGGTTAACACTGGATAGGGATCTAGGGAACAGATATTTTATAAAAAACTACTCAACATAATTTTACAAGTTAACTTCAGATCCTCTGCATTTCCTGTATGTATTTTTCCTACATCAAATCCTTCTTTTTTTTCCATGCTGCCTGATGAACTGCTACAGTAACACTGACTCCTGGACCTTCACTTGGTTTTGCAGTTTATGTATCCTTTAGAAGGTCTCACAAAAGGACAGGCAAACCCCTAAAGGTGGTCACTCCCCTCATCATCCCAAGCAGACAAAGGTTGTTTCAGTTCACTGCAAGGCACTGAAGCATGCACAGGTCTCATCTGATTACAGAGAGCCTGTGATGCCCCGGGGCCACTGAGACTGTCAACACAGCTGTCCCTGTGTGCTGAGACAAATGTCCTGCTGGGCAATCCCGGAGTCAAAATGGAAACACAACTTCTGAAATGGATTAGGGGTAAGGACAAGGACTGTAAATAGGCCAGGAAGCCAGGGAAGTTTATTAGGTATTAATAAAGGAGATTCTATTGAGCTGTTAGAAATACCTTGACCCCCGTGCTGTTCTGCATGTCCGAGTATTCTGAAGGATTTCACTTCTCTGGTCACCTGTTGCTAACATAACATAAAAATGAACGTTTTCTGAGCATGTCTCAGACACACAAGACCACACAGAATATTTATAAAGCTCACAAAGAAGGGAGGTGCAGAGATCTGCACGCTAATGGCATAATTAGCTCTTGTGAGAAAAGCAGTCCTGCTGCATCAGCACTGAGCAGCTCCCATCCTCACCCATCCCACACTGCCACCCATCTCACCCTCATCCACCCCACATCCTCACCCATCTCACACCCATCTCACACCCATCCCACACCCTCACCCATTCCACACACTCACCCACCCCACACCCTCAGGAAAACCCTGGCAGAAATTCTGTTTCCTGACACAAACTCTGCAGCAGAAGCAAACTGGAGCGATCCAGTCCCTGAAACCACTGAACAATCTCCTGAATGTACATCCTGAGGGTTAAATATCCCCAAAGAAATTACAATTACTGTTAATGCAGATCACTTTAAGACCAAACGAGTCTGGGCAACACTAAGCCCACTTAAAACATTAAGTTTTGCAGGTTTATTTTTCTAATACTTCTTCATATTCTTTCTTTTTAATTAATTTTCTGGTCATCTGTGGCTTAAAAAAATGATTGATTCAGTAGGCATCTGCTCCCACATCTGGGCTTTCTTTAAACAAAGTCACAAAAATGATGAATCTTCTCTTACATAATACTTTATTGCTTCCTATGTTCATGCTTTTGGTGTTTTAATCATAACTAGAGGCTCACACACTCCCACCTCAGCAAATACAGTATGCTGGATAAGCCAAAAAAAAACATTTTTAGTTGAAGGCTTGCCCAGACATCTAATATTTTATCATAAAAATCTGAAATTTTCTTTTACTCTGAGTCACTCATAAAAAATTTACTTCATGGAACATTTGAAATGGGTTTCAAAAAAAAAAAAAAAAAAAAAAGGGAAACAGCCCCATAAAACAGGACTCAAAGAACTGGCAGGAGCATTCCCAACCTTGGGCCTTGTCCCTGTCAGTTCAGCTGCTCCGAGGGCCAGGGAGTGTTGGTGACACCACAACAGTGACATTGTCACACAAAATTCAAACCAGGCGGTGGTGAGGGCCAAGCCAGCCAAATTCCTACCTCTTCCTGCAGCCCAGGGCCGGTGGGTTTTGACCCAATCATTTTAAATACGTGATTCAGTTCTTTCTAAAGCAACTCTCTCTCTAAGGATAGAATTTAATTTCTCCAGTTTATTGTATTAACGGGGATGGAGTGATGCATTTCTCCTCACTAAATGAACTTCTAGTCGTGGTTTGTGCAATTTTGAGTTGAGATGGAAGCTGGAGCTCCAAATCATAGCAGTATTTTATAATTGTTTCCAAACAACTGGGTAAATTGTATCAGAATTTCTAGAAATAATGGAAAGGCATATCAAAACACAGTTTTAAAAACTAACACATGCAGTAAACAGAGATAATATTAACTGCAGTTAAGGAGATAAAGCAGTTGGTTTTGGATCACACATGCTGTTGAGGCATCTAAAAAATTAGTAGAACAGACTTTCACATCTATTTTTATTCACAGATCACAAGATGAAAAAGGATTTCCTCCTTCAGTTTTGAATGAGCTTCCCAGCTCTGAATTACTGAGTGTCTGATAAGACAACTCAAAAGGAGTCTCTCACTCTAAAATAGTCTAGTGCTAAGTGAGAGGACTTCATCCATTCTGTGGTTTTACTTTCTCTTACAGTGGCAGAAAAAAGCACAGTGCCTGCCTCTTTAATTTCATGTAAGTTATCCTGTTAAGAGTATATGAATCTTAGTTCTTAGTACAGATGGTCGTAAATGCACATTAAATCACAATGTTTTATTTTAAACCATTTAATTTAACATAATAAAATATTAATAATTGCAATAAATTTTGATCCATGCTGCTCCAGTGGCTTTTGGCTTTACAGGGGAAAATCAGGCTTGCCAGCTAATTAATTCTTGTGACTGATTGTAGTTATTATCAGTGTCACAGACTTTTAAAGCCAGCAGGAGCACTGTGGTCATTATTCTCATACAAAATGTGTGTAACAGCTCAACAGACCCCACCCACCAAATCTCTTCCCAGTGTTGGTCCTCCTGTATGACCATCACGTCATCTCATGGATGAAGCAAATAGCTCAAGCATTTTTAACATCCATTCTTAGGCCTGTTTTCTACTTCCTTCATCATTCTGGTGGCAGTTTCCCATGTATTTTACACCAAGACATTGAACTAGAACAAGAGACTCTCAAAACACCACCTGAAGAGGCAAGAACAGCTCCTTATTCCTGTCTGATATGCAAAAGCTGGGAAATGCACATGCATAGGTGGAGTGACACAGTGCAGCATTCCTTGAGCTGGGCTTGGCTTAAAACAAAGGACTCTGGGCTCTCATTTGCACGTTCACATTCCTGAACTGCCTCAAGCCAACGAGTGTGTGATAATCCTGTGTAAGGATCCCTCCAACCCGTTCATCTGTTCACAGGCAGAGGGAGAAGAGGAAAGAACACAAAGGTGCAGCCTCAGCAAACTGGGCTGGTCCTACTGCAGCTCGTTTAATGGTACTACAAAGAACTGAGACCCCTGTGCTCGTCCCCAGGTTCTGCTGAGAGGGCAAAAAGAGCCTCTGGTCATCTCCTTGTCACGACTGAGCTGAGCATGGGGGCTCGGTGAGTTCAGTGTTCGCCCTTGAACTGGTGTGGGCTGCATCTGGCATTCTGCTTTTAGATCAATATATAACGCAGGAGTAATCTTATCTGGCAGGAACAGGGGGTTGGGGGCAGGGGGAGGAACACAGCCTCAGAGGTGAGGAGAGCAACTCTTCTAAATGTTAATGGGTTAAGAATAGAAAGGTCAAATGCCTGCCTTATCAGAAGGCCCCAAGTGCAAACAGGCACCAGCTCAGCAGTCAGAGCACCAGCTGGGTATAAATGTCAGAAGTTAGTTACTGTAGCTGTAAACACCAAAAGCAGGATGGTGCAACTGTGAAACCTCCCAAGACACTTCTGGTTTATACAGATCACTGGGAAAGTCCAAGTGCCAAGCCTGGCTGGAAATTACTTCAGCCTTGGAGCTGCTGTGGAAGCAGAGAGCACCTGTGAGCTGTGTGGTGGCCCCACAGCAAGCCACTGTAGGGGAGTGTTGAGTGTGTGCTGTATCCAACATCCTGTGCTGGCTCCAGATTGCTCTTGCCAGAACTCACATTGTCCTGGAATAAGGATGTGTGAGGATGGAGACAGAGTCCTTCCTTACCTCCCTGTAGGTACAGAAGGCACCAAACAGCAGAAGCCGCGTGAAGACCCTGAGCACAACATGTAATGGATTGGGGTGGAATAAGAGATGAGGCAGCACAGTAACAATGTATCTCCCTTAAATACGAACACATTTTCAACCCAGTTCTAATTAATCTTCTTAGTGGCATCCAAGGAAAGAGGGCAGAAGTTGTATTACAGCAGGCAGTAATCTTCTTGCAGATACAAGCAATCAACTTGCGGGAACGATGAAGAGTACAAACACACCCTGGTGGGAGAGTTACTGTGAGGGGCCTTTGCCAGCCACCAGTGCTTCCAGCCTGGCACCTTTTGCTTGCAATAAGTTGTCAATACAATTCATCAGCTGATTCCCTTTCTCTGAAAAGATTGGCAGTGAGCAGCCATGTTAGGAATACTGCTGTTCCCTCTCTCCTGGTACTGGGATTGCCCCAGGAGAAGGTTACCTGAGTTTGGGAAACAGATGCAGGATACCTGGCACAGCTCTCTGCTTTCTGTAGGACAAAGAGCACCATTCTTGTCACCCTGCTCCCGGCTGTAAACAGCTAGCAAAGGAGAGGGTTAATTACTACGTAAAACACCAAGAAGGAATAGTAACTACAAATCCAGCAAGGCTAAATATATTTTATCCCACAAAAAGGATAAACAAGATCTGTGCTCATAGCTCAGAGATCATGTTCTAACCATTGAATCATTACTTTAATTGATAAAGATAGGGCTACATTTAAAAATAAAAAAGAAATGCACCCATTTGAAGCCATTGCTCTCTGAAAGATGATTTTTGATGTTTGTACCACAAAGTGACACACTGCAGTTAACTGGCCGAGCCTCCAGTCCCAGCCATAGGGGAGAACATCCTAACCTACTTAAATCTGCAGGCTGCATCCTCTCTACAGCAGAGCTCCAAACAGGCACAAATGGCTCATTCCCTTCACCAGCATTACTCGGCATCTGTTTATCCCCCGGTCTCCTGCCAGCATCTGCTCCTTTGCTGACACACATGAGCTGCTCCTCTGCATTACCACCCTCATTTGCAGTCTGGGAACTCGACTTCATCCATTTGAAAGAGCACAAATATTCAGCAGCATGCATTTCACACACATGGCATCACTGAGCTCTATTAACAGTTCTGTTCAACCCTGAAGCTACTGGATTTTCAGTGACAGCTCCGGCATGTTAACGAATGGGATGTTTTCTGAATTCATGTAGGGAAGAAAAAGCTTTTATAAAAATACAAGATTTTACCTTTTTCTATTCACAGCAAGAATGACCAAACTTATTTATCCTATGAGTCACATCCTGAAGGTTTCACATGGCTGACAGACTCAAGAGATGTAATATACATTCTGGAGAGCCACTGCAGGGCAGAGAGAGGCTTTTCATCTCCCATTTCTTGAGCTGAGAGCTCAATTGAACTTAGTTCAATTTAGGAATAGGAAACACAACCCAAATCTTCCAGCAGCACAATGACATTTCCCAAGTTGCTGCAAATTTGAATGAAATAATTTGCCAACTCTGAATGAAGCTGTGGAGACTCTGCCACAACTCCTCTGTTTCATTATGCAGGAGGCAATTTTGAGAATGCTGTCTCAGCTCTGTTGTGTATTGTGTGGACATGTCTGCCTGCTCCAAGTCCTGTCACTGCCTCTCATTCTGACACACGCTGGCGTTTTCTTGGCTCCCACTCACAGCAAGGGAGGAGCACAAGGGTATTGCAGATACACCTCCTTTCTTCATCCCCCTTTAACGTGTTCACATTTTAAATAAGATTCTGTGAGCACACTTCTTGCAGCTGAAACTGTATTACAGAGATTCAAAACTGGACAATTAAAATGTATAGCCTAGCACAGCATTAAATGCAGTCCAGGAGAGACCACATGCAATTTTCTGACCACTGTTATTTCTATGCTGTCATCATTCTGAGGCATTTGATATGCTGCTCTTTGGTTTAAACCTAAGAATGGTATCTGAATTTTTACCATAATAAACTTTCTCAACAGGCTTTGCATTCTCATTATTCTATCCACGCAAGCCACAAGGATTTTTTTCCTCCTTAAATGTCCAATCTGCAGGCAATGGTTGTGAAACTCCATTATTTCCAGGAACTGCTGGCAAACCTACTGCTGTCTGCTCTCCTCAGTATTGCCTGTATTTTCCTTGTTCAGCCTTAAAAGCCAAACTTGGTTTGCAAAAATGTCTGGGTTTCTTGATGCCAGAACTGAATAAAGAGTAGAACAGGACAGAATTAGATGGTTTTATTATGCTGAAAAGCCATCAACTCACATTAAAGTCTGTAAAACAACAAGAGCATAAAACTGGAAATAGATGCTCAGCCTTAAATCCTATTACTCAGAAATTTTCCTAGGCATTACCAATCTTTTTGTAATGTCTTTTTTAAGATCCGCCTTAAATCTTTTTAAGCTCCATCACCCTCATCCGATCCTTACAATCAAAACAATGTGGAATAATTTTTAAAGTTATAACTACTTGGATTCTCATCATTCAGTAAAGTAAAAAAAAATCTGTAAAGAAAGGCAGCTTGAATTGTCCAATAGAGATGATGTCTGCCACAATTTGGTCTTCAACAGGCAGAGGTAAAGAACAGACAGGTATTCTCAGTTGCCTGGGAAGAGAACACACAACAGGAGATACAGCCAAGAAAGCTCGGAGATGTGACAAAGATTCTGCATTATTCAAATCTTTCATCAGTCATGATGATCCAAAGTTAAAGTGGAAAACTCCCCACCTAAAGGTTATCTGCAGGACCACACAGTGATCACAGCCACACACAGCAGGATCTTCACAGAAAGCAAGGGATTACTCCAAATTTACACTGGCAGGACCAAGATCAGAATCTGACCAGAACCAAACAAAAACCAAACAATGCCACAGGCTGCAAGAACAATCAGCAGTCGATGGGGTGTCAAAGCAATGGAAACCTCTGTGATTCCGATGCACTTCAGTGACTTAAAATATTCCAGCGTTATTGTTCTTCCTCTCCAGAACATCTTGGACCTCATCCTGTGTTCCTGAGCACTCCTAACACACAGCTCTGAAAAGATAACTGACAAACTCACAATGGCCTGAGCTTCAGCCGAGTATTCCCTTTCATTCCACTTGGGAAAGCTGTAATGCATGGAGCAGTGTCTGAGGCTGCATCCTGGGAAGGGGAAAGCGACCATCCACGATGTCAGTCGAGTTCATTCCTAAATGCAAACCACATTGGGCTGTCGAGCACGATAATAAAAACCTGCTGACCTAGTTTCCTGCAGAACAAAATCCTCTGTCTCCCCTCCTCCTGTGCCAAACCTAAATCAGATCTCAAAATTAACCCTTTGACTAGCAAGGAAAACTCTAATAACAATCCTCAACACTCATACAGCATCTCACACCATGAGAATAGCATGGAAACAGCAACTGCTCCATCCCCACAGCTCTGCAAAAGGGAGGGTTATTGCAGGATGAAAGTCAAAACCAGAGAAGGTCAGAGACCTTAGCAGACTCCAGCAGAGAACTCATTCTCTTCCTTCCAAAGGATTTTGAAGCTCTGTGCTCCAACTGCTTTGTTTGAAATATTTCTTCTATGCAAATATAAATCCTTCACTCATGATGTGGCAAAAAACCAACAGCACAGCTCGGCTTTTCTGAAAAACTGCATCTAACCACTCAAGAAAGGACCATTGTTCTTCTGAAATTTTGCAATGTCAACTTGCAAGTCCTCTTCTGGAAGATGAGAGCTGATTGTGTCTGCTCCAAGTGCCTGGCAAAAGTGTTCCCTTGTAATGGCTTCACTTCCTCAGTGATGCAATGTTTCATTTGAAGGGATGCCTGGGGAGCTTCAGAATGCACCCAGAATGCAAAAATAACAGGGCATGGCACAACGAACTCAGCCAAGAAAATACAAATGGGAATTCTTTGGCTGTAGGATGCTTCCAAAGGCAGCTCTGGATCATGCACTGCAGTCAGGTAGGAGCAGCTGGGGAGCCTCAGATTCCAGATTGCTGAGAGCACCTTTGCTGGCTCACACTGCCACTGTCAACTGGAGGAGTTTTCAGTCACGTGTCAAAGAGAGTTTTATTAACAGAAGAGTGGAGATTAACAACTGCTATAGAGCTTTACAAATGGGTATTTTACAATGAGGCGACCAACGTGCAACCTGCAAGTGGAATTGTTGACTGCAGCCAGAGCTTTCAGTTGATGTAAGAAAGACCCTGCACTGAATAATTTAATCACTTGTTGCTCTTGTACGAACTGAGAGAGCTCTGCCTACATCCAGACAGCACCCAGGACCTGGAACGACTCCAGAGCTTCCTCCAACAGCATTTGAAAAAAGAAGGAAACAGGAAAGTGACAACTACAAGGCACGTCGGCAATGCCACTTCACCTGAGAAGAGGTTCCTGTCTCTGTCACTTTGTCAGTCTCTGCAGGGGAGCTGTTAAGGCTTACAGAGCAAAGACAGCACTTAATACACTGTACCCTCCAGGGAGTTTGAAGCGAAGATCAAAAAACCTGGATTAGGGAACACTGCAAAGGTTGTCGTAACTGTATCTGTTCTCTGGATGCTGCATCTTCACAGGTGAACTCCACAAAAGCTTCTGTCCCACCTTGGAAATGAGGAAGACAAAAGTCTGAGTTCACACAGACTCACTACTAACATTGGTCAGGGTTAGAAACATGATGATGGAAAAAAAGCATCTTATTCATCCTTTCTGCTCCCTGAGGGCTTAGGAGTTGTATATTCTTTTTTTATTGACACAAACAAGCTTCAACTTCTATTGTCTTGCAGAGGAAGAGAAGGCTGAACTCAGTTCTGGCTCACACATCATCTGCAATTCCAGCCAAATCTCAGCCACACAACTTTTATTACTGGGAGGATGTCAGAGGCAAAAGACACAGCTGGAAACTCAGATCCCAGACTGAGCTTTGCTGTGCTGGCAGGGAGACAACCCAGTTTTTGATTTGTATGTAAACAGAGCCAATCTGAACTGGAAGGTCATTAAGAGAAAACACATTTTACACAACACCCATTGTACAGTTCCCTTTCCAACTTTCCCCACACTAACTTTTTTTTTTTTTAAACAAGACTTTGTCTTCTCTTGTTGACTCTTTCAGTGACAATTTCTGAGTGTGCTGAAGTCAGTGGCCAACCCCCACTGGAACTGATGGAACTGAAATTCTTTAGATTGGATCCCAAAAAGTTTGCCCAAGAGAGACTGCAAATCCCCTCCTCTGCTTTCCAATACAGTAATTACCTGCAGAAAATGCAAGTCCATTGCAGATGCAAAGGATGATGTTTCTAAAGCAAGTCACAGCCTCAGATCTTACAGATTTATTTTAACTGAGGCACTGACATTTTCTACTGTAGCTACAATTAAAATAAGATTATGAGAACCCACAAAGAAACCACACAGTTCCCGTGATCGAGGCGTTAACGCCCGATCCATTATTGTGAGAAGACTTTTAAGAGCATTCCCAGCAGAAATAGGAATATATTTTCCCTGAGTAAGCTTGGAGGAATGCAGAGATTCAAAAGCTTAAGCAGAATCCCTGCTAGATTTTTTTTCGGTTTGTTCCTCCTTTTTGATTAACTTGCTGTGCTTATTTGATATAATTATTACTCTTTAAGGGTAAGAGTTAAGGATTTCTCTGAAAAAAGACCTGTGTCTGCCTATAATTAACAGCTGCAGGTTCCAATGAGGGACTAAGAGAGATGTTGGGCTACCAAAGCAGGGAACCTTCAGAAGCAAAAGGAAAGTGCCTGTCAGTCTCCATTAGCTTCTCAGGGTCAGTGTTGGCAAAACACACTGAATTGTTCCACGTGTAACCAGCAAAATAAAGAGGTTGTTGTAGTTTGCTGTGCTTAAAAGGGGACTCCTGGGTATAACTGTTGAAAATAGCTTTAATCTAAAGACCGTATCTTTCTATAGCTTCCTGAAACAATGAAGAAAGTCCGCTCAAAATGTTTTAACAGGAAATCAGTAAACCTAAAGACACTTCCTTCTGCTTGGACACAAGTGTTCTATGACAGAATGGCTCCCAGCCAGGAAATCTGTGTTCCCAGGAGACAGCAAAGCTGGGACAAGAACCATCTGCAAATCCAGGATGGCTCCTTGGAGCTTTCCTTGCTCTGAAGGTGACGCCTGTCTTTAATGTATGTGGAGGACTTTCAAAAATCATTCATGAAAGAATAGTAAAAGGCAGTTCTGAATGAACTAAGAAAGAACAAAAGAAAAAAAATAACCTTGTAATGGATTTTTCTGTTCTCCTGCAAATCCCTATCTTCAGCCCCAGACTCCTGAAATGCAGCCATTATGCACAGCTTTATTTTTTTTTCTTACCATAAGCTTAGCAATGCTGATGGTTTTTAAGTCAAATCAAACTTTCATCAGCTTCAGGGGATGGCTGGGATCCCTCTTCTCATCTTTCATGTTTTGAGATCAGTATTTCATAATTTTTATTCTGCTAAAATCATCTTGAGAAGTAGAAGTATAAATTTCAACGCAGAGTATTTTGATTCGATTTCCATAAACCATTTTGTCCTCTAGCTGTTCTCTTTCATTTCCCCCTGCATTTACCCTGAGCCCTTGGCTTCCCTCAATCAATCCCCGCTGTCATTTCACTGTTGTGTTGTGACAGGTCCCTGCTGGCATCTGAGGGAGAATCCTTGAGTGTTCCCAGAGGTACCATTGCTCATTGCCCTGCTGAGGGAACGCAGGGACGTGGCCTCTGGCACTGAAAGGATCTTTTCCCCCTTCCCCCTTGGTGGACAGCAAGGAAGTTCCTTTTGCTGGAAAGTTGAGGGAGGACCTGGTTCATGGCAGCCCCAGGGAAAAAAAAGATTTTCTTATGGACAAAAATATCTAATTTAGGACAAAATAGCTAAACCTAACTTAGTGCGATACAAGGCTTTCTTTCAGAAAGCAGCTTTCCTGGAGGGCTGTGAGATAGCTCAACCCCCAGAAGAATTTCCTCTTAAATTATTGCATAGAGCAACACTTACAAAAGCAGATGCCTGAAGACAGACTTTGATATAATCCTTTTTATAAAGTGTTCTGAGGTCCTAAAATGCCAGCAGGAACTGCCACGTGGGAAAGCATTTTGAAAAAATTATCTTTTTAGAAATGTAAATAAAAATAGGTGGCCAAATCTTTTCTTGTCTTCTCAGAAAGAAAACAATTTACATTTCCAGAATTACACTAAACAGAAATGAAATTTGGCTACAGATTGATAAATATCAAGATCCCCACCTGACTGACAAAGTGCCTTCTTGTCATGATGAAGCTTGTTAGTGTTCAGGAGGATTTTGAGTGTTTTTGGCTGATTCAAGGGATGTAGGTTGATTTCCCTGCAATACACACTGAGCATGTGATCAATTTACATGTCAGATTTCTGGTCCCACAGATGTCGTTCTTAATTACAGAAAATTCTGCACCAAAAAAACTCCTTTACAGAATTGCTGGGATAAGGAAGATTAAGAAAATCCCATCACTCACTCCTGAAATATGCAGCTCTTCCAGAATAAAGCATGGCAGAAATTTTAATCAGCACAGAGATCAGCTTTTTAGAATTAGCAATAAAATAAAATGTCAAACTATGATACCACGGGGAACTTAGGAAGACAAAATGTAACTCATTACCACAATTACTCCAGCAGAATTAAAACTATTAACTACTGATCCCAAAATATGAAATACTAGAACAGGAAAGAAGAAATATTAGTGAATATTATCACCTTTGTGATAGAAACACATAATAAGTAAGATAAACACATTTTTTAGACTCCCACAGCTCTGTGCACTCAGCACCCACATTCCCATCAATAAACCCAGGGACAGCAAATCCAAACTGGATCAATCAATGGGATGGACTTAATGACTCTGCTTCTAAATTCTAATAAAAAGGCTCAGATTTCCAGTGATATATTTTGTTCCCTGAAGGGCCTGAGTGTTTCTGTGTCTTTGTAATCACCACAACCAGACACACTATTTACTTAAGGATATATTTTTCCCATGACCCTACAGCCTCATTTCTCTGTCATGGAGAGGTCATGGAAGGAAGTTCGTTAAAAGTTAAATATGAGGAAGTGCAATAAAGCCTATTTATCTTATAGGAGGAAAAATTGAGTCCAACCGCATAGAATTATTACACAAAAATGGAAAAAAAAGGAGATTTTGAGCCTGTCTGCCACCTCATAAAAATAGCCTGTGATAGTGCATGGGCGGATGTCTCCTGTGCAGTGTCTGAGCAGAGCCCTTTTGGACTTCAGTGAAATAATAATAATAAAAAAGCAAAGGGAGTGCAATTTCCATGGAGACTTGGAAAGAGATGTAACATTGTTTGCTGTAAGCGTCCGACTGTGAATGGAAAATTTTCCAGTTTACACAGATCTCAGCTATTATTTTCTTTGCAGTGCAAACTTGGGCCAAATATTTTCTGTCATATTAAAGATGCAAATAGTCAGTTTTACTTTCTGTCCAGAACAACTGTGCACAAAAGCTTCAGAAATCCACAGTAAAACATATGATATTTATCTTTCCATGAACCCAAAACACACATTAGAAAAAAAAGAATAATCTGGGCTTCCTTTTATCAGCCTCTCTTCAGAAAGTGAAGGCAGCTCAGAAATCACCTCCTGTTTATGTGCAATGTTTCAGACTAATAGACAGCCAGAGCATTGGCAGATATGCCCACTGTAAATGGGAGCTTAACTCACAGGAAAATCTACTGTTGAAACACGTAAGATGATAAAAATACACCAAAAGCACAGAGTTTTATTAACATTTATACAATTATTAATTTATATAATTATTACTTTATATAAATAATAATTTTTATAATTAATGAAGTGACTTTCATCTTTCAGAACTCGCTCTCTTGCTCGTCCTCCCTTGCCCAGCAGCAGGAACAATTGTGACAGTCCAGAAATTCACTTTGAACAACACAAGCCCAAGGTCTGAGGTGGGCTGTTCCAAGTGTTAAGCCTTGTGTGGGAATAGTAACAAAAGTGGATTGTGAAACTTTTCTCCCCTAAATGCAACTGGTTGGTGTAGTGTGGGAGCTGTGATAATGACATGGCAGCTCAGGGGACACCTCTGCAAATCTGGTGCCTGACTTGTACTAGTCACAAGTTGGAAGAGTCCAGAGCTCAAATCTAAATTAGTCTGGATCACGTGTGCATGCCCAGACATTCCTGCTCTTCCCAGTCCTGGACATGTCCCATACAGCGAAGAACCTTTCTGCAGGACATTAGTAGTGATCTCAGATCTCTAGGGCTGAAATGTGGGTACAGTTTGGGGCCGTATTTGTGCAGATTTGAGCTGTCTTCAAGTGAGATAACAAACACAACAGCAACATCAAACACAGCTCCTGAAGGATCGGGCAGAGCAGTTGTGTGATAGAGACTGAACTGGTCCTGCTGGGAATCCTGGATATACTTGAGAGAGGCATTGTTTAAGGCAAGGCAGTGCTTAAGCAGGATTTGGTCTTCAGCACAGATTTCACCATAGGCTGACTGAAGCTTTCTCTTCACAAGTTCACACACAATCCCAAATGTCATGTTGATTTTATACCTGCCTGCCCAGTGAGATGACAGAGCAAGTCAATCACCTGGCTTTGCAAATCTATTTCCCCTTTTATATCTTGCAAATTCTACTCACTCACTTGTAGATCACACAAAGAAAGAGGAAGCAGCATGACTCAGCTCCACACTACAATGGCTGGAGCAGATCCAGACCTTGCAATCCTTTGGGCTTTCCTTACCAAAACACAAAGCTGCAGTTTGCCTAATGTAAAGCATGCAGTGTTTGTGTAAGCAATGGGAGATGGGCAGCAGGCCAGCAGCTCTCCCAGAGCAATGTGCTCCTTCTTTACATTGATGGCAAATTATCTTCTGAAGAGCTCAGTAAAGAGCAAAAGAGCCAAAGGGCTCTGATCTTAAAATGCTAAGGAGGAACAGCCTCCTGAGCTGTGTTCTGTAGGCACGAATTTACATTGAAATCCAGTGGTAAATAATGAATTACTTTAGCAAGCTCCACATAATGCCATACCAGCAAATATTTTTGTATGACCTGTAAATTACATAAGTCTTAAGAGACACAGGAAAAATTATTGACCTCAGAGAATCCAAGAACTTTGAGCAAGTTTCAAGAACCCTGAGTCCTGTTTTGTCTAAACCACTGGAAAACAGTATCTAAAAATCAGCTACACTAAAAATTCAGTGTGGTCTAGAAATGAATCCTGACCCTCTACCATTTTACTAACACCTGATCCACAGATGTTTTTCATAAAGAGCATCCACATGGTGAGTTATGGCACAGTAAATAATGCACTGTAAACACACTTAACTTCGCTGCGTAAACAAGCTCGGAGCAAAATTCATCAAGAACTTCATTTACTCCCTGAAAGCACAACAAAGCTGAAGGATTTGATGGTTATCTCATAGCAATCTAACTCAGAGATAAAGCCCTCAAATCTAAACCTGTTTCTTAGAACAGTGACGTACATTCCAGCCCAGCTCTGGGCAATGGGATGGCTCTGTCATTTCAGGCACTGCCTTCACAGGGGGGAATCACAGATCAGGACAGAAATGTGTGCAATAATAATAATAATAAAGTAAGAGAGAGGCATCAGCCAAGAGATTTCTCTGAAATGGCCCTCACCTTCCAAAGATTGACTTACAACAAGCAGCTCCCCGGACTGTGTGTGTGGCGTGACTGAGCAGCATCAGAACTTGCATCACTCACCATCCAACCTCACATTGCTTCAGAGGATAAAAGGCCAAGTGGCCTCAGGGCTCTGTTAACGTCAAAAGATGGTTCACTGAGTAGACTTTATGCTTAGCAAAGCTGAGCAGCTTTTTCCTAACTCCTCCCCAAAATGTTTTGGGCACTGTCATATGCTTGTACTACAAAACTTGCAGTTACCCAAAGCCAGTTCATGAGAAGTGAATGGAAACATCTCTTTTCATTCCAAAGGAAAACAACTTCTATGCCGTTTTCCCCAGCAAGCTGAAAACTTGGAGAGAAACCTAAAGCTAAAAAAAGCAAAGAACTCAAAAAGATTCATATTCTGGACTGTGGTTTCTGTTGCCTTAGCTCAAGGGAAAATATGGTCATGGGAAAAGGGCCTGCCTGGAGCCAGATTTTTGCAACTCTGACTCTTCTAGCTGGAGTGGCTTTAAATCAATATGTTGCTATTATTTCTTCATAAGCAGAAATATTCTTTATGGGCTGTGTGATAGCTGTTTACAAGTAGAACAACCACTTGTATCGTGTTTCCTAGCAATCAGTGTCTCATTCAGATCTTACACACAGACAGTCATTGGGCAATTTGAGAGGTTTTTACAATATTAGTTCCAAGTTTCACTGATTCAAAGTGTTAAATCGCCCTCCCAGAAGAGAGTTCCTGCACAGAGAAGTGTCAGCTTTGTCACCTACCTCTGCAGCTACACACAGCTAAAGAAAACAACACCACACCTTACAAAAACAAATCTTGCATGGCTTAATTTTGAAGAATCTTACAGTCATGTTATTGTGGACTGTCTTTAGTACTGCAGTTCACTTTTGTCTTCAGCCAGGACTAAAGCAGATTGTAAATATGATAGAATTCCACAGCAACCCCTACAAAGACCACCTACAGACAAACCTGCCCCAGGCAATTCAGAGAATTTCTGTCTCACACTGCAACAAGTTGTTATACAACAAAATGTGATCATGCTGCCCAAACACACTGTGCCAGATCCCAGCAAGTATGGTTATCATTATTCTAAATGCTGTATGAGCAGTGCTTCACCTAGGAATTGTGATCCCCATAATGCAAAGGAATTGTCTTTTGCATTAATCAGAGAAGAATTAAAAAAAAATATCTAATATTGTCTTACTTGAAATTCCTCAAGGTTTTTTAGAATGGCACAGTCAGCTCTCCTGAATGTTAAAGTGAACTTCAATCCCCTTTTAAAACTGCAGTGGAATTCTACTGGAAAGGAAAACCAGTTACCTGTGATCAATGACTGTGACATCAGAAGCAGGAATCCCCAGGACACAACAACTCTCTTCCAGCTCTTTCTTACGGATCTCTCCTTGATTGTAATAATTTCCTGAAAACAGCAAACAAAGCAACACCATCTAACTCAGTTTAGGTTCACCTCAAGGGGTCCAGACAGTTCAGCATCTTCTTCCTTGTTCCATCCACAGAGGAAATTAAGGCAGAACCGATATGGCAAGATTGCAAAAACTTACAGAGGCAAAAGATGATCGAAAACCTAATCAAGATAAAGGCAGTTGGGAAAAGTTGTAACAGAGATCAACAGCTAACAGAGAAATGGGATTCATTCTCTTAAAACATTGCCTCTGTCTTCACTGAATTATTTTCTTATCTTGCCCTGACATTGCCTTATTTTTTCTTGGCATCAGCCACACAAAGTCCCTGACAGAGCTGTGATGCCCCTTCCAGAACGTTGCTGTATTCAGGGCAATACTTGCAACTCAATTTTAACTCTGAAGCAATAAAATGAAAAAAATACAGTTGAGTATTAACGTGTGATTCAAGTCTGTAGTCAGCTGTCTTGAATTACACTAGAACTTTTTATTGTTGTGGGTGTGAGTCATCCAAATCTAGCATTTCTCTGAAGCAATGTTGCAATCTGAGCCATCACTAGCGAGCTCTGTAACATTTTCAAAGAAGGAAAGAGTAACTAGAAAAAGAAAAAGCCGCCTCCCACAGCCTGTGAGTGAATGACTTTGGGAGACCGAGAGTGACTGACTGGGATGAACCTTGGATTGCAAGTTCCAGCTCCGGCAGGATGAAGTGAAGTGTGCAGCTTGTCTGGAATGACTGAATGAGTACAAGAGGGTTCATTTCAGACTGATTGTTACCAGGCCCTTACCAAGGCAGTGCTGGAAGGTAACAGCTCTTGCTGCAGTGCAGCGTCACAGCAGACTGCAGGTGATGCTTTATCCAAACAGTCCCACCGCTCTCAAAATACCTGACTCCTGCTGCGCTCAAAGAAACAGCTCCACAGCTGCAGAAATCTGTCAGGACACCAGGAATACGTCAATGCTCACAGGAAAAAATGGGCAGCTGCTGAGAACAAAGCCAGCTGAATAGCTGATGCTGCTGGACCTCATCCATGGAGCACTCACAATACAGAGCCAGCTACTACAGAGAGCAAAGCACATTTAGACCGAGTTATTAATTCAATCTAAGATTATGCAGCGTGTCAAAGTCTGATTTCTTTTTCCCAGTGCTGTAATTCTAACTCATTTCTAAGTCAAATTGATTGATAACTGAAAACTGCAAGTACAATGGGTTTTAAGTAATGATTTTGTCTCAGTGTTAACAATTTGCAGTGTCTTTGATCAACTCACTTGTCATCATCAATCACTCAAACAATGAGAGGATGAACCATGTGAATCACCCACAAGACTAACTAGAGGCTTTTAAAATAAAAATCTCTTAGCTCATAAAGGTGCTCTCCCCTACATCTCCTCAAAAAAGTACCTAGAAGGAAACATCAAGCACTCTGAACGTGTCATGCCACTGAACCAGGAGTAAAAAGAAAATTCAACAAAATAAACAGAAAGACAACACTTCTTTGGAAAGTTCTCTACCAGCAGCAGTGTATTAATCCCCAAGCAGCTTTCAGTGTAAGAATTCTGGTACTGCAATATAGTCTGAAAGATCAGGTCAGATGAGGTTGTTTTTTATGCACAGAAACCTGAACAATGGAATAACTGCTCAGGTGTCAGTCCTGCAGAACAATCTGGAGCTTTAGCAGATCACGAGAACATAGAAGTGTCATGTGCTGTGAAAAGTTCTTGTTCTGGGTAAACAGTGGAGCCTGTAAGAATCTTTTCACTCTATTCAGCCTCAGCAAGGCTTCAGCAGCAGCGCTGCTTCCAGTTTGTCATCACTGCCCTTCCAAAAATTACATGAACCATAGGAAGAGTCCAGAGGAGAGTGATGAGAATGATTAGAGGTCTAGAAAACATGATCTATGAAGGAAGACTGCAAGTAATCAGGTTGTTTAGTCTGGAGAAGATAAGGCAGAAGAGGCAGATAACAGTCCTAAAATATGTAAGAGGCTGTTACAAAGGGATACTCTGATTTCCATGTTCCTGTCAGGCACGAAAAAATAAACAAACAAGCTCAAATTACACCAGTGACTCAGGAAAAAGTGATTTGAGGGAAAGCTAAAGCAGCACTGACAGACCCCACAGGCTGAGGCACCACCCCGGACATTCTGGAGAACAAACATTTGTCTGCAGCAAAGGAAGACACATCGCTGCTGCCTCCTGGTCAACTGATGGGCAGCACGGCCTCGCATTCCCTTCCGGGCTATTGTTCCACCATCGGATTGCAATGCAAGTACTTTTTTTAGATGCGTTACAGGGAATGTATCGCGACATTAAAACCGGATCATCCAAACGGATCTTCTAGAAGATGACTGAATGACAAGGAGATGCCAAAAGGCCGTGCTAAACAGCGCCTTTTACAACCTACGGACACCGCCGCGCAGTCTGAAAGTGCCTCAGTGTTACGACTTTCAATTGGAACACGATCCCCTCTGTTCCGTCACGACACGCTCTTGTAAATGAGAGGGGAGGCGAGGGAAGGGGAAGGGCGGGCGAAGGCCGCACCGTGCCTCAGTTTCCCCGCAGCCGGGGATCTTCCACTCCGCGTCACGGCGCGAGGCCACCCACGCGGCCGGCCATCACGGCGGCCTTCCCGCGCCCCGGGATGGGTGCGTGAGGGGGGTGCGGCGTGGGCGCGCGGGTGGTCCCCGCTCACCTGCGGAGCAGCAGAGCACGGCGGGGGCGGCCCCGGCGGCGCGCAGGCCGAGCAGGGCGGGGGCGAAGAACATGGCCTCGTCATCGGGGTGCGCCGTCAGCAGCAGCGCGCGCCCGCCCCGCGCGCACCCGCGGGGCCCCGCGCGGCCCCGGCGCAGGCGGCGCGCGCCCCCGAGCAGCACCAGCAGCACCAGCAGCAGCGCGAGCGCGGCCGGCGTCCCCCAGCACCACGGGCCCGCTGCCATGGCGACCGCCCCGCGCCGCCGCCGCGAAACGCCAGCCGCGGCGCGAAGGTTCCGGCGCACCAAAGGGTCCCACCCCCCGCCTCATCACGGCCCTCCCGTTCCCGCCTCGGGGCGGGGCCGCTCGGCCGCTGCCGCGGAAACGGGGCCCGGGCTATGCCGCTTCGGGGCTTCGCGGGAAACGTGTCTTTACCGCTGTCCCGGAGCCGCCCGTGAGGAGCCGAACCCTGCCCTGGCCAGGCCTGGCGGGAGAGCGGGGCCCGAGGGGGTGCACTGAACACGGGCTGTGCCCCTGGGCGAAAGCGGTATTGCCCTGACCCTGCCGGTACCGCAATAGTGATTAACTGTGACAAAAGCCGAGCTTTTCAGCGTGTGGTACCTTTTATCTCTGCTGTGGAAGAGACGTGGGTTAAGGGGAAGCTCAAAAGCGGGGCAGGAGGAGCTTATCTTCAGACACGTTCTGTGGGCTATCCCGAGTGTGGTTCAAATGGAGGAGACTTTTGGATATGGTTTAGAAGTGAAGGCAACCACTGGAGAAAGCTGCAGAGCAGAAGGAGACAGGAAGCATTAATATAAACATGAAACAGTCAGAAGCACGATGGCTTGGATACTTTGCTTTTCCAAACAGGCAATATGGAAGACAAGTGTACAAAGCAACGGCGGCGTGTGGGAGCTGGGTGGGTTTAAAGCACAAAAGGTGAATACAATTTAGAAGAGTTCTGAGGAGCAGCTCAGACCACACCAGGTGTATGCCCCTCTGGTCTTCCCTGGCTCTTATCTGGACACCTTTAACTTCCAAGTGATTCCAAGTGAGAGCCATTGGCTTCTGTTGGGATTAGAGACTGCGAACATCAGCCTGGAGATGTGCCGTGTCACGGTAGTGTGGCACTTTTAACCACTGTAAGAACACAGCCCTTGGTACAACACGCGTTTCCTGAGCGATCCTGCTTGCCACAGGGTGAGCCCCAGTTTTTTTAGTCGGAACCAGTAATTGTGTGGGCATCCATCCTGCAAATGTGGGCACGACTTCTCCATTTAATGGAAATTGTGACAGTGAGGTAATCTAATCTTGCCTAATGCTGTATCTTTCCCATAGTAAACCTGATTAGAGATTAATTTGTGGTTTTAGCACATCCTGAGTTACATTTGCACGTACGCGCCGTGCAGATTTGAAACTCCGAAGAATGCAGGGAACGAGTTACACACTCCTCATTGCAGGGGAGGAATGAACAGACATTTAACGATATTTAAACCTCTCTCACATTTTCGGAAGTCATTCGCCGCCGGGGCACGGGCCTGACCTCAGGGACATCACGGGAAACACCGCGGACGGGGCGGAAAGTGCCCCGCGGGATGGACGGGCTGCGGGCGATGCTCCCGTGAGGGGCTCCTGAGGCCGCGCTCATCGGCACGGCCGCGGCCCGGGCCCCTAATGGGTTATTACCAATTTACATCGCTCCGACGGGGGCCAGCGGGGCTCTGCGGCTCCCTGGCGCTCCCAGCCCGCGGCCGACCCCCGGGAGCCCCTCACGGGCCCGGCCCCGCTCGCCTCATGGCGGCCGCGCCCCCCCCGGCCCTCAGCGGGAGGGGGAAGGAGCCCCTCCCCGCCGCACCGGCCAGCGGTCCTGGAAGGGGCATAGCTCCCCGCCCTCCCACCGCGTCCTCTCCGGCGGCTTCTCTCGGCCTTTTGCTGCCGGTGCATCACCACACACCGGCAGGGCCAGAGGAAGGGGAGAGCCACAGCGGCCGGTGAAAGGTACCGAGCCGCGGCGCAGCGGCTTGTTCGGTATCTGGCAGGACCTGGCGGGAGGGGGCGGAGCGCGCGGGGCCGGGGGAGGGGAGGCAAGATGGCGGCGGCGGCGGCGCTGAGGGTGAGGTGAGACGCCGCGCCCGCCCAGCCCCGCCGGGACCCGCCGGCGCCCGCCGCCCGGGCCGCCCCCGCGCCGCGCCTCGGTAAGCGCGGGGAGCCCGGCGGGGCGGCGCAGGGGGCAGCGGGCTGAGCTCCTCCGCTGTGAGGAGGAGGAGGGGGAGGAGGGGGAAGAGGCGGGGGCCCGGCCATCCCGTCCTCCTCCCTCCTCGCGGGGACGGAGCCCTGTGGTCTCCGGGGGGAGGGCGCTGGAGCCGGGAGGGCCCGTGGGGCAGCCGCCGGGGCTGCGGGGGGTGGGCGGATCCGGGGCGGGGGGTGCCCGGTGGCCGCGGGGCTCTCCCCCCATTGACGCTGAGGGTGCGCGGGGGGATGGCGGGGCACGGTGGGGTGGCCCTCGCTGGGAAGTTTTTGCAGAAATCCCGGAGCATCTCTGTGCTGGGCTTTCATCCTTGCGCTGTGGGCAGCGGACGTGCAAGTTTAAAAAAAAAAAAAAAAAAAAAAAAAATTAAAAGAGGGTCAGTTCTTCAAAATCGTCCCCTTGGAGGCCCGGCGAGGAGAGCGGTAGTTCCTGAGGATGTGCTGCGGCCACAGCTCCGTGTCGGGGGAGCATCGCGGCCGCTGTCAGTGCCGGGGAGTTGTTGCTGATGCTGACGCTGAATTATTCATATGGGACCTGTAAACATCCCCGCTTCTGTCATCTCCGGGCTGCTGCAGGGCACAATGGAAGTGACTTTTGCTAGAATTGTTCTGACTTGATGGTAAAGGACTTCGTTCTTGCTGATTTTTCTGTACATAGAGAAGCTGTGTGTATCAAGTTGGTTGCAGTTAGGCAGGATTCGAGGTGGATGTATGAACTGTCAGTGTTAGGCTTAAGCAGGCAAGTAGATATTGTGAACAATACCTTGTCCAAAACCTGCTTCTCAGTGTTTCACAGATACAGTGTTAACAAGTCTGTTACCTTTTCATGACTATTAATACTGCTGTAACGTAGGACAGCTTATTACAGTGGGGGTGTCTAGTCTTGAAGACTTGATTTTTGTAGCAGTATTCTTTTATTAATTTTAGGTACTGCACTAGAGTTATGAACTGTTTGAGCTCAGATAGGCATTTTTATCCTAGGCAGGATGATTTGAGAGGTAAAAACCAGAGCAACTCTAACAAAAACTGGTGGTGGTAAGTGGGATGGCACAATGTAAGTGCCTGAAGAAGTGGATACAATTATGTCACTGCACACAAGGACCGTGCAGCTCTGTTGCAGTTTTGCACTGGAGTTTTATTCTGCAGAATGTTGTTATTCCAGATTAACTAAACAACCTTGACATTTGGAAAGGAAGTCTGGAATATTTGAAGTGGATTTCTAGTTAGCTGAAATGTGGTGTCTTGTGTTGGGGGATGAAAGACCTTCGTGCTTAGCCCAGGGATTCAAAAGTTCAGGGGAAAGAAGCCAACTGCAGTGACCCTTTTTTGCGAAAGCGTGGTTAATTTTTTCTTTACGTTGCTTTTCTTTGTGATATGGTATGGGCTGCTGAGCAAAGAGAGTTCCTTTGTGCTTTCTATGTGCAGGGTAATTTGTGTGTTTGAAATACACTCTTCGATGTTGGTCACTAAAATACCTAAGCTTGCTGAAATGTGGGAAAGAGCAGCATTTTGGAATCTTCTTTCTAAGGCTTATAACGTGTGTTTTTTAACATGTGGAGAGGCTGTTAAAAGTGTTTGCTTCCACAAGTGTTGCTTCTCTCTAGTTTGTTAAGCCTTGCAGCCATCAATTAAAAGTAACTCTCCAGAATGAAATTACGTGCACAAAATCAGAATATATTCATTTTGTTACATTGTGCTGCTGCTGTTTTGTTTTGAATACACTTTGTCTCCTACAGCCACTCGTTTTAGTTGCTCTTTTGGGGCAGACATGTTTTCCATTGTGATCTACAACACTCTCTCAAAAACTGTGGTAGAAGTAGGAACAGACCCTAAAGCTCCTTTCCAATTCCCCCCTCAAGTTCCCTTCCACAGTCCTCGTGCTCCTCTGACTGCATCTTCTGAGTTATTTCATTTCTCAGTCGTAGCATGAATGAGAGATGCTCACAGGGAAGGGGAGCTGCCTTTGCTTCAGCTGCTGGTAAATGCATGAAATCAACTGAAAATAATCTTCTGTAGTAGAGAACAATATTTCTTATAAATAAGAAATTTATACTCTTTCAAAGCTCTCTGCAAAAGTTCTGGTGAAATGATTTATTCCTCCATATGGTATTTTGCCTACAAAAGGATTTTAATGAAAATTGAAAATACTGTTTAGAGTTCTACAGTGTAGTTAGTGACATTGAAGATTTTAACAATTGTTGAAGCTGGAAGGGGTCTATTCCTCGTGCAGGTGCAGTGCAGCACAGAACAATCACAAGAACAGACCTGTAACCAGACAGTGGTTTCATAATGCAAACAAACGTTTCCTGGATGCCAGGCTCGAACTCTTCAAGTCATTTATGTTCTTTAGTCAAATCTGAATCAGTGTTTCAATGCTGGGCTATTAACTGAACATGGTACCTTCCCCCCCTACTGTAACTGGTTCAGATAAAAATTCTGACCCATGCAGGACTGCTGTCTGTAAATATTTACTTTGTGATACTTCTAAATTATGCAAATAACCAGGACAGGGCTGAATGTGTCTTCCATTTCAGTGTCTCTCTCATTCAGTGATTCTCCCTCTAGTAATGAACTTCTGTGAGGTTCTGTTTCCCTTCCATGCTCCTGCAATGCTCTCCCAGCACCTGGTAAATCCCAGCCTGGGCCTGATGGGGCTCTGCTCAGCGAGTTGTGTGACACAGAGGGCTCAGTCTTACCTTGGAGCTCTGTTTCTTCCCAGTGTCCTGAGAGATATTCCCATGTCCTTGCCCAGCTCCACATCCAAGCCGCTGATAATGCTGCTCCTCCCAGACTGATTTGACAGACCTTCTTTTTTAGTTCAGGCTCGAGGAAGATGTTGGTCTGTGTGGTTTTGAAGTCAGCAACTTCACCTGCTTAGGATTGCAAAGGTTATTGCAAAATTTAAGGGACTCTCTTGGTACAAAGATGCATCAGCCATCTCTGAAAAATCCTATTGTTCGTAACTTTAAGCAGTAAAAATTGTGGAAATGAATCTTTTATGCAGGCAGATTACTTGGACAAACTGTTGGCCAGAACTTAAAAATTCTGTGCATGTTGAGTGACTGCTCTTGGGTAAAACTGAAAATGAAAATGCAGTCACAAAGGTGTTGAGGAAAAGGACACCTATAAATGAAAGGGAGTGATGTTAAGCGTAAAATATGCTTTAATGCCTCTGGTGTCATGATCTTGCTTGTTCATCGTGCTGCAGGGAAAGGATGTTTGGGTAATTCTCTTTTATGTCCTCACCGTGTCAGAGGGCACTTGTCCTGTGGGAGCTGCAAACAGCCTAGAGCATTCCCTGGCTGTGGGGCACCGAGCTCCACGTGAAACCTCTGCTGGGCTTCCTGGGCACAGCCCGGGGCTGCCTGGAGGAGCAAATGCTCTCCCGAAGGGATTAAAATGCATTCACCTTTCAGGGAGCACGTCTAACAAATGTGAATATAAATCAACTACAAAACCGACTGATTCCTGTCCTGTTTGTCAGTGTTACAGAGTTTACACGGAAGTTCATGACAAGTTCAAGTGCTGTTCAGCAAATGAGGCAGGTATATGATTTCAGATCAGCTGCACTCTTCGCCTCATTAATAATATTTTGGGGCAAAAAAAAGATGAATCACTGTAAGTCAAAGAATTGTATATACCTGATACATTTTTGTCTCATCAGGTTCATATTTTTCAACTCTTACTCTTTTGTAATTCTGTCTGAAATGCTGGATTTGCAGAGAAGAGGGGTTTGCAAAGTGGGAATTCTCCCATATAATCATTGTAACTTCATGGTTTAGCTGTCTTGGAATGTTATATCCAGAACGCGTCATAATAAATGTCACTTACCTGTTCCATTATAGCCATTATTTGTGGTGGTGTTTCTCCATGGTCTCAAAGATCAGACTTAAACATATCTAGAACCTTGAAGTTCTGGATTGGTTTTGGGTTTTGTTACTCCAGATCTCAAGGGTTATTTATACCATTCATAGTTCAGGATCTCTTTCATTCCCTGCCTTTTTCTATGACTTGGAGGCTGTTGTGCTAGTCCCAGTTGGAGTTATATCTTTATAGATTGTCACATTTCCTGTAAAATAGAGTATCTTAAATGTAATCATAAATGTACTAGCAAGAAACTTTGTTTCCAGAAAGCCCTGGTGCATTTCCTGTGGAGTATCAGAATGGACCAGGTTGTTGGTCTTAGAGATACAGTTTTAAAAAAAAGTTATTTTAACCTTTCTGTATTTTTTAGTTAAAATCTAGACTTGATTTTATCTGAACTCAGTCAGCTGAGGGGAATTATGAGGCTGATACTTAGTTTGCCCTGGCCCTTTCTTTATAAGTGTTTTCTCTTACAATCCATCATAGTTTGTGGATTTAGTCAGTACGGATTAGTCAAGTTATATTTCCTTTTCCAAACCAAGGCTGTTTTTAAAAGCTGTCACTGCAGATCCACTTTTGATAATCAATGAACTACAAGAAGATCCTGGAAACTTGAAACTGTGACCACAGAATTTCTTGGCTGTTAGGTGACATCAAAAGCAGTTTTCCCTGCAGGTGGATTAACAGTGAAGGAAGAATTAATGTGCAAGAGCTGTTCTTGAAATGTCTACACTTTCAGTCCAAAAAAGGAGAAGAAAAATTGTTTTGAGGGAATATTTTCTGCATGGAGTGTGATGCATATGAAGTTTGAGGTACAGCTATTTCTGAGTCACAGATGAAATGCGAGGAAAGAAGTGAATTAGAGCAAACCTCAGTGAGTTGTCGGACACTCGTGAGTGAGGATGAGCTGCTGAGGAAGGTTTTTTGCAGTTCTTACCTCTGTGGTTTGTGTAGCATCTCTTGAGTCTCTTGCCTGCTGCACTGGAGGATGCCTGGGCTGGTTTCTGTTTCACAGTGCAGTTTTCAGGGTGAAGTTTGAATGCTCCTGTGGATGTTTCAGAACCAGTGGAATTACCCCTGTGGCAGGAAGAGGGCCCTTCAGTAGGGGTGAGGGACATGTCTGGGATTTGGGAACTGCTGGATTCACCTCAGAAAAAAGCTGTCTCCTCTTGAGGATGTGAGTGCAGTGTTTGGGCTCTGTAGGGTTTGCTTTAGACATTCAGTTCTGGAGATTTGGGTTCTTTGGCTCATGAAATTTTTTCATACTGTGCTTTAACTGTGTGCTATTTGCCGTATTGAGACAACCAGGAATCTGGTGTTCCTTGGAAAATGTTTTTAGGAAATAAGCTATCTTTGTTTCTATGACATACTTTTAAAACAAGAAAACCTGTAATGTTTGTACCCTTCTCAGTTTGAAATCATTGCTCTGTGGTATTTTTAGTCAAGGAAATGTCTACATCCTCAATTTCCATTTCTGAAGGGAGTACTTCCTCCTACCTCTTTTGGCTGGTTTTGGTGTTATTGTGACCCTCTTTGGCAGAAGAGATCTGGATAAGCTGCATGGCAGGGCGTAAGAGCTGTTCCTGCCTGAAAATCCAGGAGGAGCTTTCCTCCCTCAGGGATTCTCTGTATCCCAGGGTATTACGTGGTAGCTGCTGAGAGGATGCTGGAGATCTCCGCTCTTATTGGAAGTGGATGTGCTCAGCATTCTTCTATTTTTAATTTTTTTGGTAGGCAAGTGAGTAATAGATCAGAAACTTCTAAAGATGTTAATGTGATCTTAGTTTTTCCTGTTATTTCTCCCCTATAATGCAGCAAAGTTGTGTATGGCCTGGGTCCTGAAATCATGGGTTAGCAACTTTTCTTTAAGATCGTAAATTACAGGAGGCATTAAAATAGAATTCCCAGGAGAAAGAGTATCTTGTCAACTGAATTTGATCAACCCCATTTTGGTAGAGCAGAAATTCTGTTTGTATTTGTAGCAGGAGAGAGAGAATCCCAGTAATTCCAATTATTTAAAGATGAAACATAACAATGATCCTGAGATGTGGCAAGAGTTTGGATGTAAATTACATGTGTAAGGATGCAACCAATTTCCACCTTTGTTATGGCACCAAAAATTGCTTTGAATGACTCTTTAATACCTATTTAATATTTAGTGTTCCCAAAGCTATTTCTTGAAGTATTTTAAGCAGCTGGTAACCTGTGAATGGGGAATCTTTTCCTATTAAAATATGGAGTATAAAAACCTATTTTAATTTTTTGGCTCCCATGATGGAGATGGAAAAGTCTTCCTAGTACAGAGCTAATGTGACATCTTGAATTGACAGCTGTAATGCTCCTTAACTTGTGTCACGTCTGTAATTGGCTAAATTAAAGTTTACCATGTGTCATGGAGAATACGTTAGGCACTGAAGAGCCTGACTTACTGCCTTGGATGTTCAGAAATAAGATTATATTGTACATTAATTGAAATTTCAGGATGTGAAAAGGGTTAAATTCAGATGTTTGGGCTCTTCTTAGCATCTGTTTTTCAAATACTCCTGTTTCTTGATTTATATGATGTTGATAATTAATGGAGAGAATGTTGTTCAGTGTTGGTAGTAAAACACGGCCTCACAGATGTAACTTTTTTACTGTATTTCTAGCAGGGATAGAAATAGTGTTTTTTCCATCAATAACTTTGTGAGTAGAGGGAGTGCAACTGTGTGAGATTAAAGTTCTTGGGAATTTATGGTGTATTTGGGAATTTATGGTTCTGTCTGTCACAGAAGAAGAAAAGGCATTTGCGCATGTGGAATTGTCATGGAAAATTCAGTAGTGAGTTGTTCTCAACTTGGAGAAAATACATTCATTGTTTCTTTCATTCCAGCAGCATATGTCCTTGTGCTTTGACTACAAACTTTTTGAGTATTCTGCAGCATAAAACTGAGTGGAAAAAGAGTGGAAAAAAAAAAAAAAAGATTCGAGAAGATGTGGAAGAGGCCCTGAGCTTTGAAGATGATGCCTGTGTTCTGAAGAAATGGGAAGCAGAGTACTCTGGGGCATATTTAAATGACCATTAGTCAAGTTGTCTTTAATTTAATGTTGACCTTTGAACATTTTTTTTCCTTGTAGCACACAAAGAATTTTTCATCTTTTGGAGGATATGCCCAGTAGGTTTTCATACTTTGCTGTACATCTCTAAGCTTGGCCATTGTAGCTGGAATACAGGTCCTTCAGTCGTAAAGCACAGAATTGTCTTAAATCTGCTCAGGCATCAACCTTCTGGTGCATTCTTGAATGAAAATCTTCTAGCTTTCAGGATTGTCCTATCTATTGATCTTGTAGCTCCCATCCCATCCCATCCCATCCCATCCCATCCCATCCCATCCCATCCCATCCCATCCCATCCCATCCCATCCCATCCCATCCCATCCCATCCCATCCCACTCTGCAGAACTTTGCAGCCGGGCTTCAGGTTTCGCACAGATCAGTTTGAACTTGAACTTCTTTTCTTAGTCACTAATTTTTGCCATCTGTATAAATGTCATTTGACTCTGCTGTGGACACTGAGGAGTGTGTGAAGGACTGATGAGTGCTCTGGAAGTGTTTGGTGCTTTTAGGGAAGACTTTCTAGACTGTAAAGTCAGTGTGAGCTTGCAGCCCTGCTGGTAATGTTCTGAGCACAGGGATTTCAGATGGGAGATGATACTCAGCCTTGTACTGTGTCCAGTAATTCGAATAAATAACTTTTAAAATGGAACTGGACCCACTGAGCTATTTTTAGCAATCTGTTTTGAGCGGGCATGTTAGTGTTTTCTGCTGTATGGCATATCCCCAGGATGCAAAGTTGATGTTTTTGTTTGAGTGTTTGAATAGGTTAATGATTACCTGGTAAAACAAAATGCTACTGGGAAGATTTGTTTAGCAAAGCTAGCAATACACTGAAGGGTTTTGCTTATGTGACTCTTGACTTGTAATTTTGATTTGTTTTATGCGGTTTGAAGCATTGTGTCTTGAAGGGTCTGTAATTCATGTAGTCTGGTCAGTGTGTTTTAATAGGCTGGTCCATAAATACAGCCTGATTTTGGTTTTTTCCATGAGGTAGTTTCATTACCGTTTTATGAAGTGAAATCACAGAAATAATTATTCACAAGTATTGTTATCATGCCTTGGATAAGGCCTTTCGAACCAACTGCTGAAACACTCCCTCCCCTCTTCATTTTCTTGCCAGAGTAAACTTTGAATAAATATCCCTGAATTAATTTTGTGATTCATTGTAGATCCCCTGTGCAAGGCAGAGCCTCCCTTGCTCTGCCATGGGTTAGTTACATCAGAGCTCAATTTACTAAAGCTGCTGATTTAAAAACAAAATCCCCCAACTCGGGTTAGACTGTAATCTCATTCTTTGCACTCTTTCTATCACACTTAGTTTGCTGAAAAACAAGATGAGGAAAATTCCCAAAAGGATGTGAAATTTAATTAGCAAATGTTGGTTAAGCACTTCAAGATGGCACGAAAATTACTCTAAATGCAGAAATGTCAGCTTGTTTTGGATAGCTGAAGGAAAACTGAGTTTACCCAAGAGACTGATCTTTTATCCATGAAGGTAAGAGTTGGAGACAGGATATTCCAGCAAGTGGAGCAGGTGACTGCCCTGCCCTGGCGCAGCTGCTGTCAGGTCTGTGTGGTCACAGTGAAGGGGTTTGGGGAGCTGGCCTGCTAAAAATAGTCCCAGTTTTTAACCTGCTGTGTTTTTCCAAGTGAAGAACTGCTTCACTCAGGCAGCGCCTTCAAAGTGCTGCAAAAATCAAGTCTTATTTCTGATTCAGACTTTGACTATTTCCTGGGGAGTCTTTGATAGATTTTTTAACCTTTCTGTGACTCATTTTCCCACATGTCTGCTGAAGATAGTTTGTACTTCTGCTTCTGAAGCATTTTGAGTTCTGGAGATCAAGCTGAGATTATGCTGTGATTGTTGCCATTATTATATTCAGTTCCAAATTATTTCTAACTTACTCAAAATTCCCTGCATATGGTGAATGTAAGTGTGAACAGTAACTTTTAAGGCAAATCTGAATTGGATCTGTTCAGTAGTTTAAGCTGGCTAAAGACAGAAATATCGTCATACCTTTAGAAATAAATATTGTTAAATCATTTCTTTGCCCGTGAAGCTCAAATTAACGCAAGGCCAAGTATCTCTTCCCAGTTCCTGAATCCATTACTCTTGTCATTGCTTTTTCTCCCCTGTGTATCTTCACTTAACTGCTTCTTTTTCGATTCTTTGCTCCTATATGTCCTGTAGTTTTGTTTGTTTGTTTGTTTTGGTTTTTTTAATATTATCCATTTGATGCTACTGGGTTTCCCCATCTGTTTTGCTGTAGAGTCTGGGAGTGTCAATGAAACGGGACGTTATAACACAATATCTGGGTTCTGAACTGCAAAACAAAAACCATTTCTCTCTGCCCCTTCTAATTGTCAGTATTTGGTGAGACAGACAATTTGCCAGCCTGGTTGGCAGCTGTATGAAAATATTCATGACCCAACTTTATCTTTGTGAGACATGAGGCAGAATTCCAAAGTCTGTAACAGCTCTTTTAAACGTTTATATATTTAACCTCTGACATTTGCGGAATACTATGAAAAGGTACAAAAATACTTGTCTGAAAAATAGAATCTTGCTGTCATTGAGCAGGGTTGGAAGCTGATTTCTGGTGTTGTAATTTATTAGGAGCGCTGAAATTGAAGATGAGCAGCCTCTGTTCTGGCAGGGGACAGAGAAGCAGTGCGAGGATCAGAGAGGCAGAGAGAGTTAATAAATAGTGAGGAACTTTCCAGGAGGATTCTGGTTGGCTTTGGGTAGAGCAAGAGGAGGTTTGTCATGACTAATGAAAGGATACAGCGGGGAGGAAAGCCCGGATGAGGTTGTTTACAGTCTGCACACACAGCCACAGTTTTATGCAAAAGGATGGCTGTATTTAAACATAATCTGGATGTATGGAAATTGGAGAGGCTACAGCAGGAAGCTGGCACTGCCCTCACTGCCCAGGAACTGGATTGATGAAGAATAATCTGTGTCTGCTGCAAACGTGCGAGCAGATGCTGGAGAGAGAGAGGCAGATGCTTTTGGCTGACAGGTCGTAAGGTTGCCTGCAGAGAAATAGGAGTTGAAGGCAAGCACTTACATCCACAATTGCAGAATTAAGGTAGTAAGATAGGGAGAAATGAGCAGAATATTGGTGGTAGTTCTACTGGCAAAAACTGTGAAAAATTCCCTTTCCACCCAGCAGAGAGGATAAAGAAGCTTGTGCTGTAGGAGGCTGGGAGATAAGGGGGTCTGCAGGGCACAGAGGGGGGTCAGATCAGGAGAGTGTGCAGACACGTGGATGTGTCTGTAACAGGAAAAGGAGGCTTAGAGGGAGGGAATATTGTACTTCAGTCTCATTTTACATGTTTGTACTCCAGGGTTGATTTTATCGTGAAAGAAATGAGATCCCATGCAGGATCCCCATCCTTTAGTTCCCTCCCCATCTTATAATTGCCAATATGTGACCACGTGTTTTCCTCTACTGTTACCCCCTTATCTCTGCTGCTGTTTTGCCAGTTCTCTCAGGGAGGAGGAAAAATGGTCCCCCACCTCTGTTAACTTCATGTTTTCTTTTTTTCCTCTCTGTGCTTCTCACTTCTCATATTGACCATGATTGGAATCTCTAATGCTCCTTATTGCCTTCCTCTGCTGGCAGCTTTGATTTATTCCCCTTTTAAAAAAATTCCACTATGATCATGATCACATTTACAGTTTTCAATAGGAAAATCATCAGAGTCAGTGTTGTCCTATATATTATGTAAAACTTGTAGGTATCAGGGGGTTTAGGTTGACATTTTTGGATGGCTGCAGGGTGCTCATTCTTGTACTCTGTGCCCTCTCTCTCATCTTTCTGTGTCGAGTGCAGAATCTGGAGAGATGGTCAGGCCCTGTCACTGCAGTTGGTTGTGAAAGATTTCAAGAGGAACACCAATGTAACACTGTGTCCGCTGAAGGTCTTGTGGATGGAGAAATGGCTTTTATAGCATCGTAGAAAGTGAGCATGGTTTGAACTTTCAGCACCCGAGTTAATGATCAACTTGTGGGTTTGACTGAATATTGTGGGAATAAGGAGCAGATGTAACTTGACAGAGAGAAACCAGGCAGGACCTTAAACTACGCAGTGGTTGGCCTATATTTGTGTTTGATTTTCAAGTGGTTGCTCTCCTGATCCCCTCTGCAAGCCCAGATTCTCCAGATCTCTGCACATGAAGCTGCTGAGGAAGCACAGGTTGGGGAATCAGCAGTTCATCAAACTGAGATTTGTATTCCATAACCTTAAAGTGTTTGAGATCTTTGTACCACAGAGCCAGTTCATTTATTGATGAATGTGGCCCAGCCTGTGACAGGAGGAGTTACCCCATCAGTAAATGTTGGATTGAGCTGACAGCTTTGTGCCTTAGCTTTCATTCCTGTGAAAGTCCATGTAAGAAAGGAAAATCAGTGGTTTTCTTCTGGCTGGGGCTGGGGTTTAGGAGTACTGTGGAGTGCTCAGGGATAGCTCTCTGCCCTCACAACGTGTGCAGCTGAACCTGCTGGCTTTGTGACACTGTGCCTTGATTAAATGGAACTCAAATGACTCAGACCCATTAGACCATCACATAGTAGGTAAAGCTGTGCTCTAATGAATGCAGTGTGAATGATGAAGTATAATAAATGTTAATGGTGAAGCATTCTCTTACAGCTTGTCACTTGGATATGAATTATAGGTACTATAATAGACGTACAGCTGCTATAAAGCATACTACTAGTGATCTGTAGTATTGCTTTGAAAGAGAAACTGTTGTCTTTCTCTTTGATTTTTCATAGCTGAAAATCAGGTTTAAGAGGTAAATGTAAATTTGTCTCATTATTTTGGTAGTCTGACATGTAAAGCTTTGTTTGATGGAGAGTTAAGGAGGCAAAATCCCCTGACCAGAACAGAAATGATAAAATATGTCAGATGTACTTTAAAATCTATTTGTGTAGCTTGCTCTTTGCTGAGCTGGTTTTGTCTTATTGACTGATAATGAAAAATGCAGTTCAGAAATGGAGCTTTATAGGTGGTGTCTGTGAAGTGCTGTGGGTTAATGTGCTGTGAAATGTAGCCATTGAGACAGAGATCAACAGTTTATTTGAAGGTCTGATATGTCTGCTGGGCTCTGGGCAACAAGTTGAGAATTTGCTCCACATTGGATAGAATTCTGTATTTAATACACAGGCTCCCAGGAGTACATCTTTTGAGCTATCGGAGAAAAATATTTTCTGTTAAAAATATATTTGTGTGTCACTTTTGAGCTTAGACCCATAAATTACCGGCTCAAATCACTGATGGGGGAGCAGGGTTGAATCAGTTTATTTGGATCTGTGGCAGCTGGAACTATATCCAGCCTCAGGCATGCTCAGAGTTTGATAGGGAGCTTGTCTGGATTTCTGCAGCATTTAAAATCTTGCCCCAATCAGTTTGCAGTTCAGTGTTTGCTCTCCATCTGCAGCTGGAGAATGCAGTAGAAGCAAAGTAGTCATTGATTGTCAACTAAGCAGAATTGTTTTAAGGCTTTGTAGTATATTCAGTTTCTGGCGTCCTGTAGGAGCCAAACTATGCTGGCATTTGAAGCAGAGCTGGTTTTCTGCTTTGTGGGTGCCTTTTTTACTGACTGCTTGAGCTAAGCTGCTGTTGGATGGTGATGGCATTCACTGACTAATGCACTGGGATTTAATGAACTGTAGGTGACACTGAGTGCAGCCCTAGGTCCACCTGGATCTGAAAGTCAGCAACAGCTCATGGAATCCAAAAGCTTTTTAGAAGAAATGGAAGTGAATTTCATGTTGTGCTAAAGAAATTGACTGTAAATGAGAATCCAGCTATAGACTTATAACCTCTTTAAAATTTATTTAAAGTGACCTACTTTTCTTGTCAAATTCTAACTGGTAACTGGTAAAAGGATGTATTCCGACAATATAATCCTCAAATCTTTGTGTAGACAATGCTGACACGTCTCATTCTGAGCCCATTTAAGACCCGTTAACATGTATCAGACTGGAGTAACCTATTAAATAAATACATCAGGAAAAAGCTTTTACTGGTAATGGTTGTTTTGCTTAGGTGACTATGGCTGTAATGTATTGTGAGTACATCTGGTACTTCAGCGCTTATCAGCGATCTTTTTCCCTTTAGGCGGTTTCCTAGAAACATGATTGCTTGCTGGTCTTGATCTCACAGCTTTGTGGAGACTCCTTCCCTGATAATGTCAAGTTCAGGCTACCCTCCGAACCAAGGAGCTTTCAGCACGGAGCAGAGCCGGTACCCGCCCCACTCTGTGCAGTACACCTTCCCCAGCACCCGCCACCAGCAGGTAAGGGGACACCCCAGAGCCTGGCCTGTAGCCAGCCTGCAGTTCAGGTGTTTGCCGTGCCAAAAAGGGGTTATTTCTGGTTTTTAAACTAAGATAACACAAATTGTTCGCATTTGGAAACACATCCATGTGCCCTGCTGGGGAGAGCTGCTGCCAGTCTGCTTGGTTAAATACCTGTGGGATGGCTTCTTTTGTTTTACTTTGCCCTCCTTGTCCTTTATTAATATAAATGCCCTGGCTTTATCATTGGTTTCTCATGGTTTGAATAAATTCAGTAGGGGCTGTGTTCCTAAACTCATGTTGCGGTATTGGGCTAGAATCTCTAAGTTAAACGTGGTGCTTGTCAAAATTCTGTGCAAGGTGGAGAATGTGTAAAAACTTGTGTTACGCTGATTTTTCTTCTGAAGCAGCTGTACCAGTGCTGCCAGCTGAGTTCTGCTGGCCAGAATGGGAGTGAAGGATTTCTAAGGATATCCCACTTGCTCATTTCTGCCAAGCTTTTATTCTGCCATCCTGTGCTCTGTGCCGTGGAGGACCAGCTGTTGGCTTTACAACAGTTCAGGTTTCCCTCATTTTAATGACATTCTCCTCCTGCTGCAGAAACTTTGGATGTTTTCTTCTACTTCCATGTTAGCAAAAGGAAATTCAAAAACTGAAGCTTTTTGGCTTGCTCTGTGTTTATTTTTAGATAATTTATGAAAACTGAATCTCATGGGTAATGATCTATTACATGTCTTGTAGAGCTTCTCTTTGGTTAGTGCCTGCTGCGTATAATTTTTAAAAGCAAGTGGTTGATCACATAAAAATACAAATAGATAATCTTGTATCTCACTTTGTAAATTGTATCAATTGGAAAATGTATCTGGTGTGACTCTTAGTCCTGATTAACAGCATCTGATATAAAAATGTCTTGAGGTGGTAACAAAAGAAATTGCTCTCATTTTACCACTTTGCAGTTGGATGTGCAAGACTGATTTTAAAGGATGTTTTTAAAGGCTATTCATCTGCTTGCTGCTGACTCATCTGTGTTTTGTTAGAAGTTGTTAATAAATTAGGTGGAATTCCTAATGTAAATATTTAGTCTCTTTAAAGTTTATTTAAATCTCGGAACTGCCATTTGCAAACAGTTTTTTGAGCTGGAATAAGACTTTCTCGATCTGGTGTTACTCTGTATTTAATATCTTCGGAAACGATCGTGGTCACTGAATGCTTTTGTTCCTGTTAACACGAGAGGTGTTTCCCTCAGGAATTTGCCGTTCCCGACTATCGCTCCTCTCACCTGGAAGTCAGTCAGGCCACGCAGCTCCTGCAGCAGCAGCAGCAGCAGCAGCAGCTCCGGCGCAGGCCCTCCCTGCTCTCCGAGTTCCACCCAGGCTCTGACAGGTGAGGAGGCTGAGTTGCAGGGCTGTGAACGCCAATCTGGTGCATGCAGCTGCTCTGGGGTTACCTGAGGACACGCAGAGTGGACAGCAGCAGTGAAGGAAATGTTGGAGTTTACTTTCAGTTTGCCAATATCTTCCTCCCCGGTGACAGGGGTCACTGCGTGGGGATGATCAACGTGCATCGTCATTGCGGTGCTGCTGGTGGGTCCAGGAAGCTTTTCAGACAATGTCAGGCATTCGTTGGAAGAACAGTGGATGTTCTCTGAACATCCGAGGTTAAAATCCCACTACAGATCAGAATAATATTAACTAGATTGTAATTATTGTAGCAGGAACGTGCTTCTGTTTAGGGGAGAGATTTAAATATGATTTATGCACTCAGTTCTTTAGTGTGTTAGGCTGCTGGTGTACAGTCATAAGTAAGTGTTAGTGCCTGTAACAACCTCTTCTTTTCTTGCACTCACTGCTTGTAAAAACCTTCTTTTTGCCTTGGACTCTTAGTGAATATATCTGCTAGGAGCAACTTTATATGCAGGATTACTGCTGGAGGTTTATTTTGGCTATGACTGACCGATCTGGTTCTGAACAAATACCCATGATGAATGTTATGTAAATACTGGTCTGGCTTAAAATCTCATTAGGATATTCCCAGAAATAACTTGATGATAGTGAAATCTGGGGCTTCCATATTGCCTTCATCTTGTGTCAGCAAAATGTCAGTAAGGCTCTGTTTTAGTGCTGAGAATCACAGCAGCTTTTAGAGTTCTCAAAATTGAGTTTATAGCAGTAATAAATCACAACACCCCCCCCCCCCCTCAGACTGTAAATTTGTAAAAGCTTATTTGGTAGTTCTGGCAAACTGCAGGAAACTGCTGCTGTCATCTCTTCAGTGGCACTTCATAGGAAGATGTTGAAGCATATGAGAGTTTTTTATGGGCATCCTGTGCACTGCACTGGGAGCAGCAAGTGATAACTGTTGAACGTTTTTCTGAGAAGGAGGAGGCTTTAAATGACTCATGGATTGAATCAATGACTGCTTCTGTCACAGAGTAGCATTTTCGTAAAGATCAAGTTCCAAACAGACTCATGGCTCATCTCAGGCGTTCTGTGTATATTTAAAAATTATTTGGCTGCAAAAATTCAATAATGGAGCTGTTGTGGCCATCTTCAGTGGAATGTAGTACTGTGTTTTTTCTCATGGATTTTTGGTGTGTTTCAAATTTGAATCAGAGCTTTGATCTGAGCAATATCCTTGTAGAAGTGCTGAGTTTCTTTAAGATTGTGTAATGACAGGAGCGCCTTTAATTTGAGATTCAAGTTCACTTTCTCTTTTCCAGTGGATTTTAACTGTTGTATTTTTGAAGATCATACTTAAAAACATTTATCTGCTTTACTGTTTAGGAAGAGCTTCACCAAATTGCATCTCCTTTAAAACTGAGAAGGGTTGAGGATCTTTCTTGTATCAAAAATGCATATTTTAACAGTTTGTCTCCTCTTTATAGGCCTCAGGAAAGGAGGACTGGATATGAGCAGCAGTTTCATCCAGGTCCATCTCAGACGGATCATGATTCACTGGAATCTAAGCGACCACGTCTTGAGCAAGTGTCTGATTCCCATTTCCAGCGTGTCAGTGCAGCCACTGTCTTACCTTTAGTGCATCCTCTGCAGGAAGGGTTGAGATCTGCAGATATTAAGAAGGTAAAGCCATTTGCTGTTACAGTGCTGAAGGTGTAACTTTCTGTATTGCAGTGAGCTAATTGGATTTTTCTGTTAGGTTGGTTTTTTTGTTTGTTTAGGTTCTTTCTTTAATCCCAAACGTTTACTTTTACACATTATCAGGAGCTGTGATCATGAGTCAGTGTTACTCTCTTACACAGTCTGACTCAAACACAGTAAATAGACTGGAATTCTGAGTTGCCACTACTCTCTCAAGTCTTTCAGATCTCAGTTGTAAAATGATTGTAACGTAGTGCATGAAATATTTCTGCTTTTCAACTAAAAGCTGCTGGCAGATGCATTCAAGTCCATTTTTTCCTGTAATTAACATTGGGGCTGAATAGTCAAAGTACTTCCTTCCACCCCCTTTTCCCTTTTAAGAATTTGAAATGAATCTCCTTATTTACATAACACTAATTATGCTTGTCACTGTCTCATTTTGGCTAAATCTAGGACAATCTAGTTTGGGGTGGGCATTTTCTATTTTAGGTATTAAATATTAGAGCTAAAGTCAAGAGAACTTCACATTTATAACCACAACTAACTCCAAATATGCTTTATCAGGCTGGTCATGATTATCTTAAGGAGTATCCTCCTCAGTATAGGTGCAGAGTGTTGAGGAGTGGCTCTCAAATAACCCTTCCTTTAAAAATAAAAGTTACTGTTTGCATTTATGAAGATGTATTTTAAAAGGAAGGCGTTTGGGTCTTATTTTGCTTTCAAAGTAAATATTGCAGTATGTTTGTTTGTTTTTTTTTAATTTGAAATTACAGTATCATAAAGGATTTAGAGCATTATGAAAACTTTAACTGATTTCTCAACAGAGGTATAGATAACTGGAAATTGCTGTTAATTCGTTGGTGTTTGTTTACTGCGCGCTCGTTCCCAAGTTATGACTGATTTCCTCTCTATCTCTCCCCCATCTCCTGTCCCCATGGAAGGACCCAGCTTTTGGAGGAAAGCATGAGGGACCATCTTCTCCAATTTCTGGTCAACCTTGTGGGGAGGACCAAAATGCTTCACCTTCCAAGCTGTCAAAGGAGGAATTGATACAGAGCATGGACCGCGTAGATCGTGAAATTGCAAAAGTGGAACAGCAAATCCTGAAACTGAAGAAAAAGCAAGTAAGCACAGCAGGCACTGCTCTTGTTTTCTGCCAGTGAAAGAGGTGTGGAAAAACTTCATTAAGTGATGGTGAAATTTTTGGTTAGATGAATCAGACGAAGAAGTTGAAAAGGAAGGGTTATGTGTACGGTTTTAGTTTAAATTAGTTGGACATCATGCAGTTTTAAACATTTTTGAAAGCAAGAGAAAGCCTCATAGGAACAGCAGCAGTAGATGGGTTTATATTTGAAACTGCTGTGAAACAAGGGCACTGTGACTGTAATTTCAGCTCCAGAGCTGCCTGCTGGCTGAAGGGAGGATCATCTTTCTTCTTTCATAGTCTGTGCAAGGGGAGAATCCCTTGCATGCATCTCCAAAACCAGAGCTTGTCCAAATGTCCCTGGGTCATCTGCTCTCCCAAGGGAGGGAGAGATCCTAACATCTGGAGCTAAGGTCAGCCTTGAGGGAAGGTGCAGTAAGAGGGGTGTGAATAAACACAGAGAGCAGAGAAATATAGGAGGAAATATCAATTTTCTTTTCGTATGGCCCTGGCTATGCTTTCCATCAGAGGACTCCACTTCAGCCACTAGAAGCAAAGGAAGTGTTTGCTGGCAGAAGTTGTTGCTTTTCCAGTAGCTGTTGTGGCCAAGTAAACCCACCCTTCAATCGAGGCATCTGTTAGTCATTGACAAAGTCCTTGTTTCCTTTTCCTTTTCTGACATTCAAAGATCCAGATAGAAAAAGTGCCAGCTTTACTCTTTTGTAGTTGGAACTCTGGAGGAAATGAAAGTTACAATGTAGGATTTGTTCACTTGTAGGTCCAGGATAACAAACAGACAACTCTCAGGACATGTGTGTTTTTATGGTCTGGAAGCATTTAATTATGTCTGAATTTTAATGACCTGTAAAGTGACCTCCAGCAGCAAAACAAAAAAGGATGTCACTGAGTACCTGTTTGTGTGTCATTGATGCTTATCTCTCTGCGCACTTTTCCACAAAATCAGCAAGTGCTGTGCAGCTCATCTATGAGGGGTCATTTGTGCACATTTGTCTGTAATTTGACTTAAAAACCCCTACAAAGTTGATATTGAAATAATTGAGCCCACACCTTAATGCATTCTGCTAAAATAGCACATTTCAGCCAGGACTGTAAGGCAGGATGGTCCCTGGTGTCAGAAGTCCTTTGCTGTATATTTGTGGCAGGCATTGGTGAAGGATATCTAAAAAATGAAGATGTCACCGAACCAGATTTATTTGATGTGGAAGTAAATCACAGCAGTGTAGTAGCTAGGAAAGGGTTACAGGGTGGATTTTTTTGCTTTTGGTATTTTTTTTTGCTTGTTTGGTATTGTAACAGTCTTGGAACTTTAATGCGTGTGGAATGGTTTATTTTTGCTGTGAAGTACCTTTAGAATTATGTTCTCTGTGGAGTGTTAGAAGGACTTTTGTACCTTTTGAGACCATAAGACAGCAGTAATGGTGACACTTGAACATCTAGAGTGCAGAAAGGCAGCTCTGTGCTTTATTTCCACTGTGAGAGAGCAGTTCTGATGTAAGTGTTCTCCGAAGTTGATGCTTTAGTTTAAAGTTAAATAATGGTAAATTACAGAGTGACAGTGGCTTTAACTGTCAACCTGAATCAAGTCTGATTAAAGGCAGGTGAGTCTTGTAAACAGGTAATTTCAGTTACCAATAGTACAAAAAATAGTCTTGTTATTGTCCCTGTGGGCATTAAAACCATTTCATTCATTCCTCATTCGGTGCAAAGCGAAATAAGAGGCAGTGCTGACTGATCAGCTGCGTATTTTATCTCTGGTGACTAATTACTGCTGGGGGGAACATGGATGGCTGATTTTCTTTCTTTGGTCTCTTAGCAACAACTTGAAGAAGAAGCTGCTAAGCCTCCCGAGCCGGAGAGGCCGGTGTCCCCTCCTCCCGTGGAGCAGAAGCACCGCAGCATCGTGCAGATCATTTACGATGAGAATCGGGTGAGTGTCCTCTGCACCTCACCCAGGGGCTCTCGCTGCCTCTGTGCTGACATTCGTTAGGTCTTGGGGAAAATTCTTCTGTTTTACTGTTTTGCCCACCCTTCTTTTACTGTTCATTCTTTAAATGAAAGACATTTCTCTGATATTTTTATTCTTGATTGCGGGAATTTTCCTTTATCTTGTAAACACTCTGAGCTGTGGGTCTCAGGCCCTTGTGCTGAGATGTATGAATTACAGGTATATATGAACACACACACGTATATCCTTCTAAGTGTGTGATATGAAAAATGCCTCAGAAATTCATCTTGAATTCCCTGTTCCTCACATGAGCTGACAAACTTGGCTGAAGACTACTTTTAAATGAGCTGAAGAGAAAAAACTGCATATGTTGTAGGATTTTGTGCCTTCTTTATAAACTCTGACTTCTGGCACTTAAGATTTGAATGAATGAACAGATCTGAAGAAGTAATTATGAGCTTGTGTTGTTTAAGTGGTGAGAAAAGTTCAGGGGCTCAGTGATACTGCCAACAGTAACAGCAAAAATGCTTCCTGCGTTTTTTTCCATGGTAGTTTGAGATTAAGGAGTCCGATATCTGGGGGTTTTGAAAGCATTGTAATCTTCTGTGAGAGTGGCATATGTTTGTTTAATTTCCCAATTTTATTCCTAGTTTGGAGGAACAGCTAACTTCTATTACAATAGAAAATTTTTATTTTTTTTTTTAATTTGAGGAGGTAAAAAACCCTCTGCAAAATAATGCTAGATTTTGTACAGTACAACTGTGTCCCAAGCATTCCATACAGGGAGGGGTCAGAATTATTCTGTGGTCTGCACTTAGTGTGAATGAGGGACCTTTGACACACTTTGTGTGTTTATGTACACATGGATTCACATTCCCAGATTTGGCAATCAGAGAATTTTAGTCTCTTAATTTCATTTTTCAAAAATAATTATACTTTATTTTACTGGACACATTGCTTCCTTTTTATAATTATTTGTTGTGTTATGAAATGCATGGCTTTTTTGAACTACAGAGGTCAGTTTCTGCTGTTATGCTCTATCAGCTTCCAGATTTGGAGATCAGAGTCACTACCACACAATTCGAGTCCAGGTTTCTTTATTTGCTGAGGCAACATTGCAGAAGTAGGTTAAGAAGGATCTCGTGTGGTCAGGCAGGGGTTTAGCAGAGAACATAGAGTTCAGATCCACATTTGACATGAACTTCAGAGGATTTACTCAGACTATACCAAAAAAATCTTATTTGCAGAAAAAAGCAGAAGAAGCTCACAAGATTTTTGAAGGTCTTGGTCCAAAAGTTGAATTGGTAAGTTGTGGAATTCTATTTGTTGGTTTTTTTTTTTCCTTTGTACTATTTTCTGTGTTGCCAGTTGCTCTAATTCTGTTGTGCTGAACAGCTGTAGTTCTGTGATTATGTGCAGAAGAAATGTGTGTCTAAATGCACTGGTGAGTTGGGGCTTGAGTGAGTTCATTGGCCATGTAAGTGTGATTTTTAAAACAGATTTTAATCTATTTAAGAGAACAGTTTGAAGTATGAAGAAATAAAGTACTGTTATATACATCAGTAATTATAATCTAATTTTAAGTAATGAAATCTGTGCTTTGTGCTGAATATCTTGTAGTCCCTTCAGCTCTCAGATTGAGTGCACTGTTCTCAGAATACTAAAATATTGTTAAATATGTTGCATACACATTTAGAGTTCCATGCATTGCAAAGTGCTAACTGTCCCTTTCTCATCCCAAATTGCAGCCACTGTACAACCAACCCTCAGACACCAAGGTCTACCATGAAAACATCAAAACGTGAGTGCTTTAACACCCCCTCCTTGGCCCATTCAGGTGATCTGGACTTAAACATTCCCTCACATTTTTCATTGCTGTCACCTCCAGATAGGAGGTGTGAGTTTTGACCATAATTAAAAGCTTCCAGTCCATGTAACTTTCTGATTTCTTTGTTGCAAAATAGTTCTGTAGGATGTGCATTATATGTGGTGAAGGCAGAGGGAAGCCCTGGCTTTCCATCTTCATTTAAAGACAAAAATAAATAATAAAACTTAAGTTGGCTGTCCTTTAAAAACATCTCTTAAAAAAGTTTTTCTTGCTCCACTCCATCAAACAGATTTGTATAGCAGTTCCAAAGTACTTGAATAATATATTGGAAAACTTAACTTGAGGGCTGAATTGCAAAGACTTTTCCCCCATAAAAGCATAATAGCTTAAACCAATTTTTTTCATTTTTAGCATATTATCTCCCTTGTGTTAAAGGAGGGCACCCTTGTGTTTCAATTACTTATTCCAGCCATCTTCAAGAGTCTTCTCTCTGAAAAAATACAGTTTTAGGTGATTTAGGAATTGGGAGTTTTCCCTGTTTTTTACCCTGAAACTGGTATTCATAATAAAGATCTGGCATCTAGAATTGAGATGGATTTTTTCGAGTAGTTTTGAAGTGCTTGATTCTTATGTAGTTCACTATTTTCCCCCCTATTTTTGTTTTCCAGAAACCAGGTGATGAGGAAAAAGCTGATCCTATTCTTTAAAAGAAGGAACCATGCAAGAAAACAACGGGTAAGAGCACCATGAATTTCTAAAAAGAGCACGTGGCTGGTTTTCTGCCTGGGCCATTGTCTTGCCATTCCCAAATACGCTGATTAGAAAAATAAAACCTTCACCTAAAACAAGTGTGGGATATTTCTGGAAGGCGGTAATTACAATTACCAAATGCCACTAGGATGTGTAAAGCAAAGAAATAGTGTATAATACTCAAAATCTACATTTTTGCATCCATTTCCTCACCTTCTCTGTGCTGGAAATTTGGTATAAATTTGGTATTTTGTGCATTCCAGGAGCCTGCCCATGTGACATGTACTGATCACTTGGTCTATTTTGCTTAGTTCAAGGTTTGCTTTTGGAATTTAACAGGAACAGAAAATCTGTCAACGTTACGATCAGCTGATGGAGGCATGGGAGAAGAAAGTAGACAGGATAGAAAATAATCCACGCAGGAAAGCCAAGGAGAGCAAAACACGGGAGTACTATGAGAAACAATTCCCAGAAATCCGGAAGCAGAGAGAACAGCAAGAAAGATTCCAAAGGTATTACTAGAGATTGGAAATATTCCTGCAAAACGTCTCTTCAGTCTTAAGTTTTAAAATGATTTATAATAAAATTAGTTAATTTTAATGATTAAGTTTGATGTTCATCACTTTATAGCTTTAAAAGGGTAATAGTGTGCCACAGAGTATAAAATGAGATGTTCTTCCCTTTGTTCACTGTGTTTCCATGGCACTGAGCTCAAGTTTCACTTCCCTTCCTAAAGATCTCCATGACTTTATCTGTCCACTGTCACGTATGTGCCCTTTGCTGTCCCTCCCCTCCAGCTGTGCCAGCTGTGCCAGCCTCAGCCCTTGGTGTCCTCTCAGGCTGCTGTGGTGATGTCCACGGGGTTCCTTTCCCACATCCCTTTTCAGATCTGCCATCAAACCCCGTATTTTCAAACAGGAACACAGGAAAAGGGCCAATTAGCAAAGGCTGCTTAGGTTGTGGTGTCAGTGGGATGAGGAGGGTTAAGCTGCTCAGAAAGGGGTTTGTGGAGTTCTGAAGACACCTGGAGCATCAGCTTCCCTGAGCCTCTTCATTTTGGGCACACACCCTAACTTACACTGGTATTTTTCTGTCGCTGCCTGTTACTCCTGTATTTCATGATCCCTGTATTCATTAGCCCCCACACTCAAAAACCATTTATCTTCTTAATTAACAATTTGACTGATCTTCTGTTGTACTTGCCAGGTAATTTCATTCCAGACGTTTTTGCATCTTAAAATATTCAAGGTGCGACAATTAAGGCCCTATTATTTAATTTGAATCTATCAGACATTTGTTAGATGGAAACTACAAGGAGTCTTAAAAGGAATGAAGTGCAATTCACTTGTGAGTTCACCTTGCAGTACTGTAGGTAGAGAGATAAGATTTAAATTAGAATTAGGTCAAGTTTGATTCAGTTGTGTTGAAATCTGTTTATCTGATGTTCAAAATCATTCCAATACACCTTGGAGAGTTCAAGCCCCATAAAGATCTAATCTCATGTCTTGTAACCATCTGTCTATATCACCTTTCTGTCATAAAACGTGGGGAAAGCAGAGAGGTTTGCAATACATTGTGAAGGCTGCAAGATTTTGTGGAATCAAGAAAAGAAAGTAAAGTGTTAGAATGGGAACAGCACTTTTATTACGATGTTCCTAAGGGTAAAGATCACCAGCTGAAAAGTTCTCCCAAATTACTATTCTCCCCATCAGTTCAAAAGTGGAAAATTTTCTTTTGTTGTAACAAATCTCAGTGCTGTATTAGTAACTTGACCAAATTGATAAAATGCAAATTTAATGTGCTTTCCTTAAAAAAAAAAAAAAAAAAAAAAAAAAAAAAAAGCTCTTTCAATTGTTGTACTAATTAAGGGGATAATTTCTGTGCCACTGATGAACATTTCTCGTGCTCAGCAGAAGGAAATTCATTTATCTGAAGCACCTACCTTGCAGTGCAATTGGTGGTAACACCTTTTTGTGTGTCCTTTCTGCCGAGCTTTGCAAACTCCCTCTAAGACCAAGCAGGACATGGCAGAGTTTGTGCTCTGACTCTCCTTAAGAAAGACCAGTCCTGGCTGATTTGAGAGACTGCTGACAGCCTTGTAAGGAATTTTAGAGCATGTTGTGGTGTACAAAAGCTGCAGATAGAGCTAATTTCCACTTTTTCCTTCTGTTTTCCCCTGGTTTCAGAGTTGGCCAAAGAGGGGCTGGCCTTTCAGCAACCATCGCTAGAAGTGAACACGAGATTTCAGAAATCATCGATGGACTCTCTGAGCAGGAGGTGAGGCTGCTGGCACAGCCAATAAATATCTTTTCACTGGCATGAAAGGTGTCTTGGAGGGGGTTTGTTTCCTTGATAAGAGAGAGCTCTTCTCTCTTTAAGAGAATCTGTGTGAAGTGTGGCTTGAAGTCACTTTTCTTTTGAGGGTTTTGCTTTCTAATTGTATCTGCCCCAGATTTTTCTCCTGTGGCTGCTCATTGCAGGCTTGCTGCAACCTAGTTTTTTGCAGCTGTAGCAAACATGTGAAAACTCTTCCTTTTCTCAAAGCCTCCATCGTTCTGGTGTTCCATCAGTTGTGACATTCTTTCCTTTAGCTGCCCGTCAGTGTTCATTGCCATAGTGACAACTGCAAAAGCTGTGTACAAAAAGAAATTCCAAAAAAGCTGACTGTGGATGTGGAGCTTTAAGAGCTGTGCAGTTGAAGAGCTGTAAACATCAGTAGCAGCATTTAGTGTGTTCTTTACTTTGTCTTTTTGTTCTGCAGAATAATGAGAAGCAAATGCGCCAGCTCTCTGTCATCCCTCCCATGATGTTCGATGCAGAGCAGAGAAGGGTGAAGTTCATCAACATGAACGGGCTGATGGAGGATCCCATGAAGGTTTATAAAGACAGGCAGTTCATGAATGTCTGGACAGATCATGAGAAGGAGATTTTTAAGGAAAAGTAATGGCCTTACTTATATTTTCTTTTTATTGCATTGAAATGACAGTTAAATGCCCAACCCCGTAAAGCTCAGTCAGGAATGCTGAAGCTTTTGTGCAGTAACATTTTATAGTGTTCTTAGTTGGCTGTAATAAATATTGCAAAAGTTTTAGACTTATTTTTCATCTGAGTATGCTCCCATGCATTTAGTCCTTAAACACAAAATCGTCTCAAAAGTACTTTAGTTCTGTGCTAAGATTAGAATGAGAAGTGTAGATAACGGAATTTCATTTTATCATTTTAAGTGCTCAGTTCTAAATTTGCACAGTCTGAAAACTGGGCTTTTTAGGCTAATTTCACTTGTGTAAGTGAAGGACTTGCTGATGAAACAGGTTGTTTGCAAGATTGTTTTACTTGTTTGGTCGTGGATTATGTTGTTAAACTGAAATAATTTTTGATTTCTAAAAGGTTTGTCCAGCATCCGAAGAACTTTGGTCTAATTGCTTCCTACTTGGAACGAAAGGTAAGACATTTTTTAATATAAATAGAGCTTAGGATGGGATCCCTAACTTTCCAATATAATGATAAATAGAAGCTTTTTTTATTTTAGTCTGGGGGCTGAATAGTTTTAAGTGTTTGGAGAAATCAAAAACTCAAATCTTATCTTTTCATTAGGAGTAAACTCTACTTTTTCCTGCTTTTTCACTTTAGAATGTTCCCGACTGTGTATTATATTATTATTTGACCAAGAAAAATGAAAATTATAAAGCCCTTGTGCGAAGGAATTATGGCAAACGCAGGGGAAGAAACCAGGTACACTGAATTTATTCATCACTTGGGTATTGTTATTTTATTGCTTCATATTTACAACTGTTTCATTATCTGAGATAGCAATGTATTATAAGCATGGGGGGGAAATAATTATTTTTCCTTTATTGTATTGTTGCCCATTTAAAATTTAACTGATCCTGACCTTGAGGGTGTTGTTGGTTAGTTTGGTTTTAATTCTCTGAAATAACTCCTTCCTTTGCACATTTCTTACTTGTTTTAATATGACAATTCATTTTCTTTGAGGACTCTGCCACAGGCATTGAGGTTGAATCCATCATTAAATCCTATGCTGGAGCCAAGTGAAATTAGGTTTAGCATGTGACTTGCAGTGGAAAATATATAATCAGTTCATAATGTCAGTCCTTGTCAAAAAGGAGAAATTAATAGTGATCGTTATTTGGTGGTCAGGCTCAAAGTCAAGCTGGAACTTCAGAGCCAGAAGAAAGAGACTGATTTAATGCATGTGAATAAAAAATCCTGCTGATTCAGGAAGTGTTCCTTTGGAAGCCTTTGGAGAGGAAAAGAGCAGCATTTTCTAAATACATGTGCTGGGCTAGCGGGGTTAACGTGGGAAAACAAAATAACCCTGGAACTTTGGGACTGCACAAATCTGCTCTGCAAACCAGTAAATGCAGTAAATAATTGCACTGAAATGCACAAATACTGAATGCTTTCTAGGAGTCCCAATAAATGTATATTTTTCATATAAAATTGTTGCAAACAGCTTCAACTGAGGAGTGGATCCTATTCAGTAGAAACAGCCATGGGGTTGTGCTTCTGGTGTACTTAAACCTTTGCAATTCTGGGCTGGTGTTCTATAGAAGAGTCCTTTCATGGGAGGACAAATGATGGATTGCTTAGGATAAGGTCGTTGTCACTGTGCACAGGATTTCATAGAGCTTCTGCTCTGATGGGAGAAATTACTGGAAATAACCTGTATTTTGCCAGGACTTGATTAGAATTTCTAAGCCTAATAATCCTTTTAAATAGGAGGGGTTATTGTTGTTGGAGTAGTGATTGGGGAAGGATTGCAGTTAAAGTCTGGATGTGTGGCAAATGAAAAGAAGATGGAAATCAACAGGATTGTCCAGATGTGGACAATCACTGTGGACACTTAGCAGTGCTCCAGCTGGAGCGGCTCAGTTTATTATAAAACTCTGCCATTATAAAATGAGCTTGGTGTGATTATCCCAGGTTGAGGGATGCCTTTCCTGGATGCTGTTCTAAGGGGTGAGGAGACAGAGCTGGCTCAGCAGTGGAACTGGAGATTGTCAGATATTTATAAAGTCATCACCGTATATTTAAATGTCTTTTCCACTTTGTTAAACTTCACAATATTGGAACAATATCGAATTGTTAGAATTCAAAATTTGGATGGACTTTCCTGTCTATAAATGGTTGCTTTCCTTGCGTAATGTATGTAGAACAGAAAGATTTTAATTCCAGCTTTAGACACAAGGGCATGGATTTGCACGGTGAACTCAGCTCAAGGTGCTCTGCCTGACTTTGTGACTGCTCCTGTGAGTGCTGATTTATATGTGAGTAACTGAATACATCAGTGGGAACACTGGAGGTTTGTTCAGCTCAGATTACTTGCTCTTGGAATTGTAGCAGAGTTGTACTCTGTAATTGCTGGTTGTTGATCCACTTTAAGTGCTGCAGCAGATCCCTAAACTTTGGGCAACTGCTGGCCAGGCTTAATGTGTGCTCTGTGAAGGATGCAAGAAAGTGCCAGGTTTTTAGCTCTGGAGAGGGTTGAGCCGGACTTGCCAACTCAAGGAAATACTCTCAGCCCTCTAAAAGGGAAATTTTACCACTTCTGGAAATTTAAACTCAGAAGTATTGAAGTTAGCATATTAATAGTAAAGAACTGTTTTGGCAATAGTGCCAAAATATTGCGCTATTTTGCAATATTAATTGCAAAATTAATGTTGCCATTAATTTTGGTGCCAAAAATCATATTGGTATTTATCATTTTATTTATGATTAATTAGCAACATCTCTAACAGCTAGTAAAAAAAGAACTTGAGAGGGCTGAACTGCCTGGCTTGCCAGAACTTTTATCTTACAGTTGCAGAAAGCAGCTCACCCCCTTCCCCCTCCCGTGCCCCAGCTTTGTTTGAAGCTGATATTATTCATATCTCTCAGTAGCAACTTGAAACTTTCTTGCTGATCAGCAAACACAAGTCATGTAAGATTTATGAGGTGCTCCAGGATGGGCTTAGGCCAATAACAGGTGCTTCAGCTTAAACTCTTAAGTTCATATATTTTTGTAAATTAGAAGGCAAGCAAGTGGAATATTGCAGTGGAGGAGATATTAATCATGGTAAGGACGTTGAAGTCCTTCAGAGAATGCAGTGAGCACAGCTTGGCTCAGGTTTCTGTATGGGGGCTTCCACTAGAGAGAAGCTGAGTGCTGGATCGAGGATGTGAAGTGAAGAGATGCAAGGCTAATAAAATTCTGATGTGTGTTTGTCCTCAAATAGGTCTAGAAAGGGCTTTTTATAAAATCCTGCCTAAACTGTTCCAAAGTGTCACAGAGGCAACTGGGCAAATGTGTCTTAAACCAAAGCTTGTCAAATGTAGAGCAAGTTTTTAACATGGAATTGAGAGAAAGCCGTGGCTGTATGGTGCTTTAACTTCCCCATCCCTGTAAGTGTTCAGGACAGGGCTTGGAACAACCTGCGCTGGTGGGAGATGTCCCTGCCCGTGGCAGAGGGTTTGGAATTTGTGTTTGGATGATCTTTAAGGTCCCTTCAAACCCAAACCACCCTGTGATTCTATGATTACAGAGAATTCCTTAAATAACTCGTTGAAAGAAGGTTTCTGTAAGTGACGTTTTCAATGAGCTTGGTGGCCGAGCAGTGGTGTCCCTGCAGCGTGTGCCTGGAGCTGTGGCCGGGCAGCAGGTGGGGGGCCAGTGATGTGAGCAGACAGAAATTCACCGCCTGTGTGTGACGGGGATCACCTCTGGTGACTCCGGGGAGATTAGAAGGTGCTGTGTGAGAGGGGCAGCGCTGCTGCAGGCAGCTTAAGTGCCTGAGTGACACAGTTTCCTGGAATAAACACGTTGCTGGGTCAGGCAGCCTCTGCTAAGGAGCTCTGTGATGTTGCTGCTGGGGTGGGTTTTGTCCTTTTGAGCCGTGCCCTGAGCTCAAGCCCATCCCCTTGTGTGGACAGTAAAAGTTTCAATCAGCAGATGAATGTGCAGGAACGTCGCTGACCGAGGCTTCGACTCCTTCAAGGTTTGTGTTTATGCATTGATTATGCGGCTTAAATAAAGTTACTGGCTAACAGAGAACCAAGTGATGTTAAGTTGGTCTGGTAAGAACGGGATTTTCAACAACTGTTTTCTAAATAGATTAGATGGAAAATAATTTTCTTCAATTTTTTTTTTCTAATGCACTTTTAACTCCTTGTTTTCAGGTCAATCTATCTAGCAAGGTAGAAATAATTTATCTTAGCATATCTCTGACATCTTGTGTGAAGGAAGTCTTTGCATAATCAATAACCAGCACCTTAACTGCTAATAATTTGCAGCAAGATGATAGTGGTTATTGTCTAGGGTTTCTGCTCCAGTTCACCTTATTAAAATGTCAAAACCAAGTCAGTTTGTGTCTATTTCCAGCCTCAGTTTAGTCAGTGAAACAGTGACACCTGCTGCTGCACTCATAGGGAGGGTGCTTCCTCTGTGAAAAAGAAAAGCCTATTTTGAGGAATTTTTCAGTAGATTGTAAAATCTGAGTTCACGAAGTGCTAGAACAGCAATCTTGTAATTCTCTGCCCTTGTCTTGTCCTTGTGTTTCCATGAATTGCCAAATGTAGTCTGGGTATCTGAGACATGCACAGTAAGGCACTGTGCTTGTAAAACTGTCACCTCAGTAAAGAAAAGAATTTTTTGTTGTTTTTTTTTTAATAATTCTTTCTGTAAACTCACTGGAAATGTAAGTCTAAAATTCAATACTGGTGACGGTTTTGAGAAAGACACTTGGAGTTGCTGATAACTTTCATGCTACAAGACCTTCTGCTCCCCAGTTGTAAGATCATGTTTCACTATAAAATGCACGAAGTTAAAAATAAATTTTGAGAGGAGCAACACCCTCATTACATCGGTCAGGCTTTCCTGAGCACTTTTAAAATGTAGCTGTTCATTTTTAGTGAGGCACACAGCAGCCAGTGTGTGCTTGTACACAATCACCTCCATGCTCATGCTGTACTTCCATGGAATTTGTAAGATAGAAAGCAGAGTTAAGCTGTTCTTATGCTGGCCACTGTGCAATGCCTATAACATAAAATATTATCAAGTGGGAAGTAAGGCAGCATCAGTTTTTGTGCTGCTCTGAGGACAAGATGCTGCACCTTTGTGTGATCAAGTTATCATCTAAATCCTATTTCATTTCAGCAGCAGATTGCCCGTCCTTCTCAAGAAGAAAAGGTAGAAGAAAAGGTAGAAGAGGAAAAATCAGACAAATCAGAAAAAAAAGAGGAGGAAAAGAAAGATGAGGAGGAGAAGGATGAGAAGGAGGAATCTAAGTAAGTGTGTATATGCTGAAATGCATTAATTCACCCTAGATTGCAGGTGTTGGCAAAGATCAGAACAGGATTTGCATTAGCTTCACAGTGAAATCAGGACTGAAAGCTATTTCTTTTATGTATGGAACAATCTTTTGGGGTATACAAATTTCTCTATCTTGCTGAGCTAATCAAATCAGTAGAAAAAGTAATAGGACTATTATTTTGCACAAGTAATAATTTCCACATCTTCTTGGTTTGGGCTTTTTTTTCATATGTTCTATCACACATGGAGCATTCATATTTTCCTTGAAGCTGACAAAATCATGTCTCTGTGTTGCTGTCTGGCAACAAGAGATTGTGGGCAAGAAGTGAATTCTGTATCACTAAAAGCATTTTTTGAGTTCATGGAGTTTTGTTCATGGGGTTTGGGGCTTTTTTTGTCTGATGATATTCAGGACTATCTGCTCACAACGGCTCTCTGAACGTGACTGAATTATATTTCACCTTTTCCCAGAGAGAATACCAAAGAAAAAGACAAAACTGAAGTCGCACCAGAGGAGCCAGAGGAAAGGGAGCAGGCGGCTCCTCGGGGCCGAAAAACTGCCAACAGCCAAGGTCGGCGTAAGGGCAGAATCACCAGATCAATGACAAATGAAGCTGCACAGGCAAATGCTGCTGCAGCTGCAGCCACTGAAGAGCCACCACCGCCTCTGCCACCCCCACCAGAACCTTGTGAGTAACATTTCCAGCACTCCCAGGCACCCAGCTGGTCGTAGGCTCCTCGCTGACACGGGGCTGTTTCCAGGCACTCGGTGCACTTTTGTTTTCCTTTTTAATATTCCAGCTTTATTCTTAGCCCTGCTTATAATTTTGTGTGGAACTGCTAAGCTTCACAAGTGTAACTTCATGAATAGTGCATGTGCAATCAGCTGACTCTGAGGGGAGAAAAGGCAGCTCAGTGATAACACCTTGTCTCCCTGTGCGGGTTCGTGATGAGTCTGCAGAGATCCAGGTGCCTGTGACACAGATTCACTTACAGGCTGCGGCTCACAGAGGATGCTGTTAAATAACTGGCCTGATATTTGAGTACTTCAGGGAGTTTCATAAGCTGAAATAGATCTTGGGAAGTTGTTGTTTCTGCATTAGATGGCAAGAGGCTTTTTTAAAATAAAATGTTACTTTGTTGGCTGATATGGTTAAAAAAGATGACGCAGTCTCTGAGCGTGTTTTGGAAAAGGCTGACCTAATTAATTTGTGTTGATGCAGGCATACCAGAATATCTTGTGGCTGGTAAATAATTATCCAGGATGGCAGGGCAGGTTGTGGTTTTTTTCTTGGCAGTGCTCTGCTGTGGCAAAATTTGTTGCCCCTCATGCTTCAGCTGGGTAGTTGCAGGCAGCTGCTATTCTAGAGCTTGTAACAACTCTTCTGTTACTCAGATGTTCTGCCTATAAAGAGCAGAGTAAGTGGGCACATCAGTTCTTGTATACCTGTAAACAACAGAGATTGTGAGAAACATCCTTGCTCCGTTCATACTGTGGGGTTTTATAAGCAGTGGGTTTTTATAAGTCTGAAGCAATAGTGGGTTTTGCTTTTGTTTTGCTTTGTTTTTAAACCATTTTTGCAGGGTTTTCTGAAAAATCCAAAATAGTTTTTCAATGGATCAGATACTTTAGAGTGTCCTACTTTTTGTGAATGGAAGCTGTTGCAGGGTCTTTGTTACATACTGTGTGCAATGGCGGATTTTATGGAAAGGAAGTGGAGGCTGATGCAGCTCAGTGCTGTTCAGAAATTTAAACAGGATGATACAAATTCCAGAGGAGTGAATGAAAAGCACTTTGCGCTGAATCATACTTAGTTTCCTGCTTGATTTTACTTACTGGGGTTTTTTTGTTTTCTTTTCTTTTTGTCCTTTTATCCAGTTGGAGACTCAGTTAATAGAGGAACAGTAGATTTCTTGACACCCACTAACCAATAAATAACCATTCCAGCAGTGAGACAGCACTGAACTAGCTTAGAGCATGTTGGATTGCTGCTTTTAGTAGCTGATGGTAATTACTGACATTTTAAATAAAATTTTAGTGATAAATACACCTAAGTTACTTAAAAATCTTCCTTGACAGACAATTAATCCCAATTTTGTAGGCAGAATATTTTTGAACAGTTTTCTCTGCTGAGCTTTGGGTGTTTCCTTCTGTATCTCTGACTTGGTTTAATGGAGATTGACTGCTTCCCTCTGACAAGAGAGCTTTCCCCAGTGACCTGAGCAAGCCATAATGTAAATAGATTTCTTGACTATGGGATGCATAATTGGTGCCATGATAATGAATCCTGGTCTTTTCTCTGCTCAGTGTCTTTGTTTCTGTTTCAGCTTCTACAGAGCCTGTGGAGACATCCCGCTGGACAGAAGAAGAAATGGAAGTTGCTAAGAAAGGTAAACCTTGTAAAGCCTTTGACTTCCTTCTGGGTACTTGCATTTACAAAATTTCAAGGATTTACTGAATATATTTGCTGTAACTTTTGCCAACACTATGCTGATTTGAAAATGGCTGTTGTGGTTTTTTTTGTAAAAAAAGAAAAAGCAAGCGGCTTTAACAGACAAAATCATCTTTCAAGACTTATGTTGACTCTTTTCCTGTGGGTTACCTAGAACTGTTTGGACAGCAGTACTTCTCTGCCTTGCCTTCCCATAGGCATTGGTGTTCCATTTATTGAGGTTTGGATAGCTGAGTTATTGATCATAATAAATATTGGTTCTTTTATGTCTGACCAGGTCTAGTGGAACACGGACGAAACTGGGCAGCCATTGCCAAAATGGTTGGGACGAAAAGTGAAGCTCAGTGTAAGAACTTCTACTTCAACTACAAAAGGAGACACAACCTGGACAGTCTCCTCCAACAGCACAAACAGAAGGTGAGTGCTGTGGACACTGAATATTTTGCAGGAGAAAACTTGAATCTTCCTGAAGTCATGCATCACACCTCACTAAGGCTGTTTTGCAAGCTCCACTCATTTCTTTTTCTACTTGTTTTTGTGTTGTGACATAAATCTCTTAGGACGGGTGGCTGATGCTCACTGACCTGTGACAGTAACCACTTTTTGCTTTAAAATGCAACAGAAGGTTTTGTGCTAGGTAAAACACTTGAGCCTGAAGAGTTCTTCAGTGCTCTGAAAGCCACGTTCCTCACCAGTGCACGAGCAACTGTAGATGTACAACAGCTCCTTGAAACACAGCGAGCACTCACCTCACCAAACAGAGCAGGAGAGGTGGTAGAAGTCCAGGAACTGAAAGTTTGGGGGCATTGAAAGTAGAATGTCGTGTGTTGGAATCCTCTAAGCTGCAGTGCTATCCTGGTCTTCTCTCACTGAGGTGAAGAATGTCAGTGTCTGTTTGCTGCGGTTGTTCTGTTGTCCCCCAAACCTGCCCTGAGACCGTGGTTTGTCTCCAGACTTGTTTTAGGTCAGGAGCAGCGAAAGTTGGCCTGAAGTTGAAAGAGTGTCCTCTTGTGAATGACTGTGCTAAACAGAGAATCTCTGTCCTTCGTTTCCACCTCAGACTGGGGAATGGGAATGCAGTGAAAGGCAGTAATTGTGAATTTTCAGTACATTGTCAATGCTGTGTCTTCCTCAGTCTTCGCGAAGGCCCCGAGAGGAGCGAGATGTGTCACAGTGTGAGAGTGTGGCTTCAACTGTGTCAGCCCAGGAGGATGAAGATATTGAAGCATCTAATGAGGAAGAGAACCCAGAAGACAGTGAAGGTAGCTTTTCTGGGAAGGAAACTTGTGTGTGCACAGAAAGGAGCCTATGTTTTGTGCTAATTATATGCTCAGAAAGCTGTGTTTCGCTTCATGATGTTGTTGTTGCTCAAATTCTCTTTCAGTTGGATTTCAGTAATTTGAACTCACTCCAGGGGATGCAGCATTTTTAGAATTTAGCAGCCTAAAGATGTTTGCTGCTTAGTATTTTGAGATACTTTGATTATGCTGTCATCTGGAGTGTTGAAACAAGTTGAATCAAATACATGTAACCTTTGGTAGTTGATAGTCTCAGTAAAGCTTCAGACAAGCAAATTCAAGTGGTGGTTTTTTTGTTGTGTTTTTTTTTAATATATATTTGTTGGTTGCAACTGCTTATTTATAGACCATCAATATCAATCAATCTTGGCTGGTCTTTTGTGGAGCAAAAGGCAGTAGAATTCATTAACAACGAATGAGGGAAGATGACTAAGTGTTGGGTTTTCAGTAGTTGGTATTTTTTTGTTGCAGTGTTTGTGTAATTCAACCAACTGTCCATTTCTATAATAAGTCAAAATGAATTGTTTTGCAGATGGGTTGGTTAAAATTATTGCACCAAATTTGTCAGATTTCATTGATTGAACCTTTATGGCAAAACATTTTTTCCCCAGGTGCTGAAAATAGTTCTGATACAGAAAGTGCTCCATCTCCAACTCCAGCAGAACCTGCTAAACCAACTGAAGAAACTCCATCCGAGCCTGCTGCTCCAAAAGTAACCACTGAGGCCCCAGCAGAGCAGGAATCTGCCATTAAACCTGCAGCCAGCACATCTCCCTCCTTACCAGCCCAAAGTGTATCAACAGCTGAAACACAGAACCCCGAGCCACAGGTCAAGGAAGAAATCAACACTGAGGCTGAAGAGCCAATGGAGGTGGACAGCAGAAGCCATTCAGCTGAAGCTAAGCCTGTGATTACTCTTCCAGTTCATACCAAAGTAGAACCTGTAGAGACTGAAGTGAGGCTACCAGAGAATATTCAAGTGAAAATAGAGAGTGATACCAAAGAGAGAGAGATGGAGAAACCCAAGGAAAAGTCAGAACCGGAGGAGATGGACTACAGCCTGTCCCAGCAGGTTCCTACAGCCAGACCAGAATCCCATTCAGACAATGACTCCAGTGCCACCTGCAGTGCTGATGAGGAAGTTGATGGAGAACCTGACAGACAGGGGTGAGTAGGGCTTTGAGTGGACAGTCTTTAGAGCTGTTTCTCTTTGGGGAATGGCTGACACCACTGAGGGTATTTGAAGTCTTTTCAGTGTTCTGTTGGTGCAGTTCCTGTGTCACTGGAGCCAGTGCCTCCCTCCCTCTCAATGGTTTAATAATATACACACAGTGCCAGGGATAGATGTTTAAATGTCAAAAGTATCCAGTGTCAGGGAGTGCATGTGGGCTTTGGAAGAGTGCAGGTGATGGTGTTTCTGCGCTCTCTTGCCTCTTCAGACATCATCTTCCCCCAATGTCTTAGCGCTCCATGTGAAATTATTTTCTTGTAGACTACTGTTTATTTTCTGTGGACTAAATACATGTAGTCCTTCCTATCCATTGTGTTTTTCTAAAGCACTCTCTATAAAGAAGGTTGCATTGATGTAAGTACTGCATACATAAATTTCTGATGTGGGAGATTCTGAGCTCATATTTTGGTATTTCTGTGTATTATGAAAATATAGCAGCATCTGTTGCCTCTTCTACCATATGTGCTGTGGGACAAAACTCAACATGGTTCTGATTTCTCAGCTCTTTGTCCAGTCTGATAAATGTGTTGGTTTTTTGAATTTAAGAGTTTTGGCTGTAAATTTTTAAGATGTGTAATCTTGGTCCTTTTGGTGATATTTTCCCCTTCTATCTCTTTTTCCAGTATCTTCAGCAGAGAGTCAAAGCCCTCACTTTTAAATCCCACTGGGTCAATTCTGGTCTCATCCACGATAAAGCAAGGGCAGATGGACCTGCAACAGCTTCACCACCGAGCTGCTGTCATCCCACCCATGGTATGGGCATTTTTCAGTGCTGTTTGAAGGAGTGTTTTTGACCCCCCTAAATCTAGTCACAACATTAAGCAGCAAAAACAAAGTTGAACGAATGAAGAAAAATACGATTTGCTTTATTATTGCATTTTTCGGGGGGAAAGTAGATTAAGTACAACAAAGTATAAATAGCTTAAAACCAGGTGTGGAGCTTTTGAAACTCCCAGAATGCAGGGGAGAGTTGAGCTCCACAGCTCCTCCAGGAGCTGCCTATGAGTTGTCCCTGACGTTGTCCCCTCGCTGTCCCCAGGTTTCCTGCAGCCCTTGCCCTGTCCCCGTGGGCACCCCAGTGAGCGGCTACGCTCTCTACCAGCGGCACATCAAGGCCATGCACGAGTCAGCCCTGCTGGAGGAGCAGCGGCAGCGCCAGGAGCAGCTGGACATGGAATATCGGAGCGCTGTGAGCCCCTGTGGCACCTCCAAGAGCCCCAGTGTGGAGTGGGAAGGTTGGTGTTCCCACACCTGTGCTGGGATAACCCTGTGCTTTGTGTGTGTGTGTGTGTGTGACACCGCTGCCTCACTGGAGAGGGGCTGTGCTAAGGAGCTGATAATGGACTGCTCCGTGCTGGAAGGAACCTGCCTGCTCGGCTGCACTTACTGTTGAAGAGCTGCCTTGTAACCCTTTATATACAGGCAGAAACTGGTTCCATTTGGGTCAAACCCAAAAATGAGTTGTTCCTACAGAGAAAGATGCAGCACGTGGGTGAGAGGAGCAGATGATTCTGTTCCAGGGGAGCCCTTCCAGAAGCTTGAGGTGAGGGTGGGAATATGTACTCCATGTAGTAAAACATTCATTTAACTGTGCTCATACATGGACATTGAAATAGGGCAGAAAAGTTTGGTGGAACACGTGAATACTTATTTTTAATTGCGCTGTTTGTACCTGATGGGTGTGTCTGGCATTGGAGCAGTCCCTTCATTAAAACTGTGCTGTGAATTGGACCTTTTGACTCCAATTTCTAACCCAGGGTTCTTCTCTTTCTGTCCCAGGAAAACCAGTGGCCTATATGCCTTATGCTGAGGTCAAGAGAATAGAACAGGAAGCACAAGTGCAAAATCCAGCCACAAGGTCAGCATCACCCTACAGGTTATCTCCAAGAGAAGTCAACAAAGCCTCTCCCCAGCCTGAGATGAATGCAGCTCGCTACAGTGTCCCTCCAGGTAAAGATTTGGAAGACCAAATTATTATCTAAGCACTTTGTGAGTTAATAGAAGATCATTTTCCGTGTATTTGTGTGAATAGGTGCTCAGTGTTTTTCTAGCCCAGTGAGGCTGTACTGTGTTATTTCTGTTCACACTGCAATGTTTAATGTACAATTTTTCTCCTCAAGTTCTCCAGCCAGCCCCTCACCAGGTGATAACCAATATTCCCGAAGGAGTTCGCCTGCCCACAACCAGGCCCACCAGACCACCACCACCTCTCATTCCATCCTCCAAAACCAGTGTGCCATCAGAAAAGCCTTCCTTCATCATGGGAGGCTCGATCTCACAAGTAAGAGAATTATTATTTCAAAATCTATCTTACATAAATTTTTATTTTTTTTCCCTTTCTCCAATCTTCAACTTCTTGTATTCGGTTATGGAGTCACAGCATTAAGCCTGAGGACCTATTTGTACATATCATCCTAAAAGTCCAGGAATTACAGGAGCTTTAGAAATGAAACATTTAGTCATTTAAGGGCATGGATATCCAGTTTAGGTGACCTGCATCTCCAAACTACCAGTGACACTCCACTCCTGCTGCTCTGTGCTTTGGGACATGACAGTGGGGCACTGTGGCATTTCCAGATGGGATCATTGTAGTTTTAGTGTGCTCCTTTAAAGAGAGATGTGAATCTTCACTCCAGAAACAAGATTTAACATCTATTTGTTGTTTCAGGGAACACCTGGCACTTATTTAACATCCCACAGTCAAGCTTCCTACGCCCAAGAAACTGCAAAGCCATCAGTGGGTTCTATATCCCTTGGGCTGCCAAGGCAGCAAGAGTCAGCCAAATCAGGTGAGGAAAGAAAAGCTGACATGTTTTGTACAGACTGTTTAATGATCCATAATTAAAGGAAATTAAAAAACCTCAACCTTTTTCTCTTTCTTCTCCTCAATAGCTTCCCTGCCCTATATCAAACAAGAAGAATTCTCACCCAGAAGTCAGAATTCCCAACCTGAGGGACTCCTGGTCAGGGCACAACATGAAAGTGTGGTGCGAGGTAAGGAAAGTCACACAGAGTAAAAAACTCTTGTTAGAGCCTGAGAAAACCAAGAGAATTCACCTCTGAAGTGTTAAAGTATTCTATGATTATATAAGTATCATAAGATTACAGGATTCATTTGTTCCCCGTTTAACAAGGCTTGTGTATTTGCAGCTGGCTCCTCCTGTCTGCATGGCTCACTTAAAAATATTTGTTACAAGCCATGACAATTTCAAAATAAAGTTGCTCACTAGAGCAGATCTATCAAAAGAAAATAAATTAACTGCCATGAGTTAACAGTGTAAAATACTTAGAGTCTGTCAAAGGCTATGTTAAAAGAGGAACTATTTTAACTGCCTCAAATGCCTGCTGTTAATTTGAAATTTCCCCTGTATTTTAATATAAACTAACAGTTCTCAATAGAATTTTTATTTATTTCAAATGGAGTGGATTTTTAAAATTCTTTTATTTATGAGGATGTCTTTATTTCAAATCAGGTACCACAACAATACAGGAGGGGAGTATAACACGAGGAACTCCAACCAATAAAGTTTCAGTTGAGACCATTCCTTCTTTGAGAGGCTCCATAACTCAGGTATTTTACCTTTTACTGCTGTGAAAGGAAGGCTGTAGCAAAACAGCATCTTCAGACTATCACTGTGAATGTTTTTGCATGCTGAAAAAGTAAATTATTATCACAGGGTGGGAACTGCCTTGAAAAAAGAACTTTCAGTCCAATCAGATGTTCAAACCCCACTATTGCTGAAGTCAGCATTACTATGGTTTCATCTCCATATATATGAGTTTTCAAACCTTTTAAGTAATACCAGAGCCTTTGGTAAACCTAACTTGCCTGAAAATTGCATCACACCTGAGTTCAAACATTCAAACCAAGTGTAACTAGTCTTGCGCAGATTCCATTTAAATCCAAGAAGGGAAATTCAGGCCTTTTGTCTCATCCTTTTAAATGCTGCTCTTTTGGTTGGTTCGGCATCCCTTTGTCCAAAGAGCTATTGTCTCAATTCTGCTTTGACCTGAGAAGGAGAGGTCTCACTGCTTTGGACAGAAATAAAACCTAATGGCACCATGTGGTATATGTTTATCTTCCCCCCAGATGGAATTTCTAGGGTAAATGTTCCAGGTTGTGAAATACACTGCTAATATCATTTAACAAGGTAGCAGAAATAACTTTACTCCTATTTACGTTAAGTGTCTATAATAGAGGCAGAAGTTTAAACCATACAAGAGAAATGAGTCGGTTTTATAGACCTAAGAAGTTTTTTTTTGGTTTTGTTGCATTTTCCCTTGGCTGCTCCCTGTTCTGTAAAGGCTCAGAGCACGTGAGTTGATTGATGTGCTGGCTTTGCACACAGGGTACCCCCGCTCTGTCCCAGTCCGGCATCGCCGCCGACGCGCTGCTGAAGGGAACCATCACTCGCCTGGCCACCGAGGACAGCAGCCCGGAGAAGTGCAGGGAGGAGGCCTCAGCCAAGGGCCATGTCATTTATGAAGGCAAAAGTGGGCATATTCTATCTTATGATGGTGAGTGTTTGTGTATTCTACCTGATCAAAGTCAGGTTCTGCTTTGATAAGCCATAGATGAAGTGTTTCTGCTTCCAAGCAGATGTTTGTTTGAAATAAAGTTCAACTTTTCCTTTGCTGTTTATTTCCTGTTTGTCACTGAATGTTTGTATTGTGAGAGGGTAAATAACCAGGTTTGAAATGACCTGTATGAAAGTAAATGTATCGTGTAACTTTAAACTTCAGCTGAAATATTGAAAAATGAGTAACTTAACAGTAACTTTGTGACGAACTATAAAGGATGTTTTAAGATTGATATTTAATGTCACAATATTATATTGAAGTTGCGTTGTTTAAATATTAATAACCTGTGGTCACCTTAATTTAATATTCATGTGTCCTTTTTTGTCCACATTTCCTGACCACACTCTTGTACATTTTGCCAGCTATTAAAAATGTCCGTGAAGGAACAAGGAGTCCAAGAACTGCTCATGAAATTGGTTTAAAGAGAACCTATGATACAATGGAAGGAAATATAAAGCAGGGGATGTCACTGAGGGAGTCTCCAGGATCTGCACCACTGGAAGGTAAAAACAGCTGCTTCCAAGGTGTTTTATTTATTGATGTAAGAGCATTTAGAGTTATCTTAGAGTGCAGACTAACAGAGAAGTTAGATTTAAATCACACTAATGATCAAATCCATGCAATTGCACTGCAGTTAGAGCGTGCTGGAAACAGGACTGGAGTCGATCCTAGTTTTCTTTTCTGTTTTACCACAACTGCTGCTACTGCAGGTGGCACTTCCTGCTCTCAGCACATCTGACAGATGTCCCTGGCTCTCCACGGTCCCAGTGGTCCTGCTGAGCTCAAACACTGGGTCACACCAGCACAGCCTCTGCCACACCCTTCAGTTAAATATTGGTATCACACTGCCCTGACCTTTTGCATTCCTGAAGAAACCGCTTTGAACTGTAGGAGCCTGCTTCAGGGCATCCCTAGTGCTGGGGTGTTTTAATAAACTGTAATCAAACAAAGCCTGCAGAGGCCAAGGCAGGTCATTATATAACTTTTCTGATTGTTTTGTAAAAATACAAATGCAAGAAAACATTTCCTGCCTCAGCCATGGAGTCTTGCTCCTTAAAAGCATTTTGTCCCATCTTTGAGTAGCCCTGAGAGGTATTTTGTGGACATGTTCATTAGATGGAACAAAGGGAACGTGAAGTTTTTAGGCTGCAGGCAGAAATTCCGTGTTGCCTCTAAGCTGCTGATGCATTTGCCTCTTCGGGCTCTTTTGGCATCTGAGGAGCTGCTCTGGTACTTTTATGCTTTGTCTCATCAGTGACACATTTTCTGTCTTCAAACTGTGAGAAATCATGAGTGTTTTGAGCACTTTGTTTAGATTCTTACCATAGGCACAGTAAATTCATCTCTTCCCCAGTGATTCAGTATGAACTTTGATAATTTGGAGAATGCTGAGACATATTTAGGATTTTTTTTTTTTTCTTTGTTCCACTTCCCACCATGAACACCTTTCTTTCTAAGCAAGGAAAGTGGAGTGTGAGAAAAGCAGTGACTGCTTTTGAAACAAAGGTTAAGCTTAATTATAAAAAACACCTCCTGTTTTCTAAATATGTTAAAACTTGCAACTATGCAATAGCACAAATATTTGAACCGAAAGATTATTTTTTTTAGGGCAGGAGGTGTTTATAACATGTTGCTGCAATGCCTGGCACACTGAGGCTTGGCCCTCTGGGCACTGCCAGGGTACAGATACCATCTCTTATGTGTTAGGAGGAGGGGTTTTGTTGGTTTGGAGGTTGGATTTTTTTAACACTTGTTTAATTTCTCTAAATTACCTTCATTTTAATTTTAGGTTTAATCTGCCGAGCGCTGCCTCGGGGTAGCCCACACGCTGAACTGAAGGAGAGAACAGTCTTGTCTGGTTCTATAATGCAAGGTGAGGTATTGCAGGATTTAGAAAGGGGAGCATTAATTAATCCTCAAAAATCTCGATTTCTGAACCTTAAAGCTCTTATTAACTGCAGGAGCTGTGTTAAAGGTGGAGCTTGTTTTATGAAACATTTTCAGAGCATAAATCAGCAGCTTTGTGATATGCTGTGTTCAAAACTAGTCTGTAAACATATATTTTATTTCTTAATGAAAAACAGACTTTTTAATATGAATACTTGGTAATTAGCTTTTTTCTTTAATGAACACTAACACCTCTGCAGTTGCATTTATTTCTATTATTTCAGCATCTGAAATAACATGGGAGGTTTTCCACATTACATCGTTCAATATTATTTTTCTGATGATTTGTTTAGACTTTGAGTATCTTACCAGTCTGCAGCAAAGCAAAGTTTCACTGTTACATGTAATTAGTTACTCTGCTTATGAAAAAAGAGACTTAGCAGCTGTTAATACCAGTCGTGTGACCCTTCCTTTCTATAAAAGGCACACCAAGAGCAACAGCTGAAAGTTTTGAAGAAGGTTTGAAGTACCCCAAACAGATCAAGAGAGAGTCACCTCCCATCAGGACGTTCGAAGGAGCCATCACCAAGGGCAAACCCTACGATGGGGTCACCACCATAAAGGAGATGGGTCGCTCTATCCACGAGATCCCAAGGCAGGACCTGCTAAGCCAAGAGAGTCGCAAGACTCCCGAAATGGTGCAGACAGCCAGGCCAATCATAGAAGGCTCCATATCTCAGGTAAATACAGAAAACACTGTTGCACTCACACATGAGTGGATCGGGTCAGGCTGTGGCAGTTTTTTCCACAACATGACCTTCAACCCGAACTTTTTCTCCTCTTCAGGGCACACCCATAAAATATGAAAGCAACTCTGGCCAGTCTGCCATCAAACACAATGTAAAATCTTTAATCACTGGACCAAGCAAGCTGCCCCGGGGAATGCCTCAGCTGGAAATGGTGCCAGAAAACGTGAAGGTGGTGGAGCGAGGAAAATACGAAGATGTGAAGACCGGGGACGCCGTGCGGTCCCGTCACACGTCAGTAGTCAGCTCTGGTCCCTCTGTCCTCAGGTCAACTCTTCATGAAACTCCCAAATCACAGCTGAGCCCTGGGATTTATGATGATACAAATGCTCGGAGGACACCTGTGAACTATCAGAGTCCAATGTCCAGGAGTTCACCTATGATGAATAGAGTTAGTGAGGGTATGTCATTCCTGTCCACTGTAAGACAAAAAGTTCTGTTATTTTAACTTATTTGTACTCCATTCTTCTTTATTTTATTCTACTGGCTTGTCTCGGTTTGAAGGTTGGCTAGAATGAATTTTAGAAGGCTGTAAGCTGTTAATTGAAATAAGGAAATGAAAATCTGCCACAGTAGAAGAGGGAAGTGGGAAGGCAATTCAGTCTCAATTTGCATTTGATGATGGATCACAGTGAAAGTGGTACCTACAAGGATAAAGTTTTAAGGGCAGAAGCTATTCCTGATTTAATAGTGTCTAAATGAGGGAGATGATTTAATGAGGTGTAAACAATCTTAGTTTTAAAGTACAGCTCTTTTGGCAGAAGTGTTTTGTCATATAAAACGTTCTCTGTGCTTTGTTGTATCGCAGTCATTGAAAACCAGTGTTATTTTTATAGTGAAATTTTCAATAGAGAAATAGGCATTTTATTCATTTGGGTTTTTCATTGCTTTTAGCTGGAGTATCTTCTGGGAAGCCAGCAAATCATGAAAGGAAGAACACACTCACTCCAACACAGAGGGAGAGTGTGCCAGCAAAATCTCCAGTCCCTGGGGTTGATCCTGTAGTGGCTCACAGTCCTTTTGACCCTCACCACAGAGGAGCAACTCCTGAAGTCTACAGGGGTCACCTCCCTCCCCATTTAGATCCTGCTATGCCATTTCACAGGGCCCTGGATCCCGGTAAATACATTTGTGTTGGCTTTTTTTGCTTTTAGATATACTGTGAGCTTTGGTGCACAGAAAGGATACCTTTATAAGGCACTTATCAGTGGCCAGATATCATTTATAAGGTTACAAGTATTTATTGTTGTGATTTGCTTTCAGTTTAGTGGTGATTTAATATCTAACCGAGAAACTTAGTAAAATAATATTGTATAAAGCTGTAACTTCCCTTCAGAACTGCCAACTTGCTTCTGTTTTGTTAAAAAGTTCACAGTATTTTAAGTATTTATGGAATGTATTAAAAGCTTTCAGGAAAGCTATGCAAAGAAGGATGTGCAAGAGGCTAGAGAATTTAAGTGTCATTTTATATAGTTATATATAGACTTATATATTCTTTAAAAGTCCTCTGTTCAAGACTGATTATTTTCACTGAAGGATTATCAGGTTATCCCTGGTGATATTAAATACAGTAACTTCCTTTTAACCTATCCCTCAGTTTACTTCTGGGAGGTATTTTCTACCTTCTTTAGGTATTTCAGCCTTTTACATTTTCAGAATGTCAGGATTTATAGTTTTCTTAAAGTCATCTCTCCAGTCTGGATTATTTAGCACTTCCAGTGTGCATACAGTGCAGAAATCCAACAAACCATCAGTATTAAAATGCTGTTTTCACTGGTTTCACACTAGCTAGAAAGACTCGGTACCACCTCTCATTGAAGCTTTACAAACACCTGAAAGTTTTATTTAATCCAGAATCATCCTGCTTCCTAAACACCCCCTTTTCCCTCCTTTCACTCTCAGCTGCTGCTGCTTACCTGTTCCAAAGGCAGCTGTCCCCCACGCCGGGGTACCCCAGCCAGTACCAGCTGTACGCCATGGAGAACACGCGCCAGACCATCCTCAACGACTACATCACCTCCCAGCAGATGCAAGTGAACCTCCGGCCCGATGTCACCAGGGGGTTGTCCCCCAGGGAGCAAACTTTAGCACTCCCCTATGCAGGAGCACGAGGTGAGCCTGGCTCTCTCTCTGTAATCCTCTTAAAAGTGTGTTTGGGCTGTGGCAGCTGCGGTTTGGGTGCACTCACACGAGGCCGTGTGTATAAATGTGTTCATCCTCTGGTGATCGTGGATGTCTGACAGCTCGTTTGCAAACTGCCTTTTGTGGAAAGGAAAACCACCTCTATAATCAGTATATTTAAGGAGGAGTCTCAGAGTTGCTAGTGTTCAAGAGCCAGATCGTTTTCTGTTTGTGTAAATTGACGATCAGAACCGTATTTAGCTCACCATCAAACTTCAGAAAAGAGAATGATATCAAAATGATAACTTCTTCAAAAAGAATATAAAAGCAACAGCCAGAAGTGTAATGTTTGTGATAACAATGCTGATTGTTTGATTTTTTGGGTAATACCCAAAATTGCTAAAAGATGGGATTATTGAGTAGAGGTGAAGCTCATTTTTCCAAGGAGCAATTAAAGAGAGTGCTACAAATGCAAATTCTGACTTGGTATGTTCCTAAATTGCTGATTGCCAGGTCTAAGAGAGTATAACCAGCTGGAATATAGCTCTACCCTTACTTTATTCTTGTGTTTTCTCCACCAAACATTCATTGCTGACTGTGTAGACCATGTTCTGGAACAGCCATTCTCACGTGTGTCATCTCCTGACAGGAATTATTGACCTGAACAATATGGCCCCCACTATCTTAGTGCCTCATCCTGGAGGAACGAGCACCCCACCCATGGAGAGAATCACATACATCCCTGGCACCCAGCTTACCTTCCCTCCCAGGCCTTACAACCCTGCCTCTCTGTCACCAGGTGAGAGCTCTCATGGCCTGGTGATGGCTTTAATTGTCTGGCACGCTGAGATAATTGACCATCTTTATTCGGCTTTCTTTAATGCCATGTTTTGATGTTTTCTCAGGAGATGGTTTTGCATGCACCTCTCACTTGGATAGCAAAGGGGGTTTGATGATATCCTGTGTAGTTACAGTAGAAGTGCTGTCAAATTCTGAATTTGCCTCATTCTGACAGGTCTTTATTTGTAGAAATTGGATTATAATTCACTAACCCCATTTTATATGTGTTGAAGGGCAGAATTGGGATCTATAAGCTGTGTAGTTCCTAACTGTATAGCAACCACATTAGTAAAAGGCTTTTGAGCCTTCCACTGTCACTGTATGTTAAGCTTTTGTCTTCCTAGATAAGTGGATAGTCTTGAGTGGAACTAAAATGTGTTTGGGAAAATTTTCCGTAAATGTATGGCAAAATATATAGGCAAGTGTTTATCATGTTTCACTTAAGTATACTTTTTTGCTCCTTCATTTTACCTTGTGGACCTTCCAGGACACCCCACACACCTGGCAGCTTCTGCAGCTGCAAATGCTGAAAGGGAACGGGAAAGGGAAAGGGAGAAGGAGCGGGAAAGGGAGAGGGAACGCGAACGAGAGCGGGAAAGAGAACGAGAACGTGAGAGGGAGAGAATCACCTCAGTCCCTGCTGAACTTTATCTCCGACCAGGTGAGGGCACATGGATGCTCTTGGATCTCTTGTCTTGGACTTGCTCCTTTTATGCGGACACTGTTAGCAGATACCATTTACAGTTTGCTTTTACTCTGCACTTCTGGCAGGTTCCTGTTCCCAAGCAGTTCTGGCCATAATTTGCAACTTCTTAAACTTTCTCTCGAAGCAGTGTAGCAGCTAAAGAGGAGTGAATCCCAGTTATCACTGGCACAGCTTGCATGTCATTTAGAGCATTGTGAACAAATTTAAATCTTTAATACATACCATCACATCCAGAGTGGTGGAGACAACTGGGAAAGGATGTGGAGGAGCCAGCATTGATACCAAGTCCTGCATTGCTGTAAGAGTATCCAGAGTAGTGGAGACACCTGGGAAGGGATGTTGGAGGAGAGAGCATTGATTTGCAGTGCTACACTGTTGTAAGAGTAATCATTTATTTTCCTTTGTTCCCCTCCACTCTGTGTCCTGCAGGTGCAGAGCAGCCTGGCAGACCCGGCAGTCACGGATACGTCCGGTCCCCATCCCCCTCTGTCAGAAGCCAGGAAAACATTCTGCAGCAAAGGCCAAGTATTTTCCAAGGAACCAATGGGACAAGTGTAATCACACCTTTGGATCCTGCTGCTCAGCTACGTATCATGTATGTTTTAGAAGTTAATGTGGCACAGATAGCTGTTCTAATATTTGAGTTTAGGGTTAAGAATATTTCACTATATGATTGCTCTTGGATTTATGAGAGCATTTTCATCAGTGCATTTTTGGGTGGAAATTAACGTCAGGAAAGCTTTGCTTTATTGTGTTCATGGCTCTGGTTCTTTCCATGAGATGTAATTGAGGCTATTCAATGTTTTCCCACAGGCAGCTCACCCCTGGAGCTCCCTCTATCACTCAAGGCTTGCCAGCTTCCCGTTACAACACTGCTGCTGACGCCCTGGCAGCACTGGTGGATGCTGCAGCCTCTGCTCCTCAGATGGAAGTTGCCAAAGCAAAGGAGAACAAGCACGAAGGAACCAGGATAGAAGAGAACATGGGACGCCGGTCAGCTGTGGTGACTGACCAGCAGCAGATGGAGCAGAAGACCCTGGAGGTAGAAAAGAGGCCTGTGCAGTGCCCCTATACATCTGCAAATTACTCTGGTGGCAAGTCCCAGGGACAGACTTCATCAGTAGTCTATTCAGAGGCTGGTAAAGAGAAAGGACCTCCTCCTAAATCCAGGTACGAGGAAGAGCTGAGAACTCGAGGAAAGACCACAATTACTGCTGCTAACTTCATAGATGTGATCATCACTCGCCAGATTGCTTCAGACAAGGATGCTCGAGATAGGGGCTCTCAAAGTTCAGATTCTTCCAGTAGTTGTACGTATCTTAGTAACTCTCTACTTCTTTGCTGTCTGTCTTAGCCTTTTAGGGAAATGATGTGAAAAGATTTGGATGTTTAATGATAAAATATTCAGCTCTGCAGAGCAGAAACACTTGATAGACAAATGCAGTTTTTGCATATTGTGACTCTTGCAAAATCAGAGTTGTTTGCTTTATTCAGATTCCGTGCTACAGCATGAATGCAGGATCATAAGAGTAATCTTATTAGAAGTCAGGAAACTTGAAAATTACTTGGTTTATGTTGGAACACTGTTTCATGGATGTATTTTTATCACCATGGCTATCATGAGAAGGCAACAGTGTTTTTGACTTTAATTCACTGGTGTCATTGTACTGGGAGCACTGGTGTTGCTAAATATAGGCAACAAAAATTTTCTGTCATATTTACATCTTATTCTGCAACCTTTGCTTGATATTCAGTGTCCTCACACCGGTATGAAGCTCCTGGAGATGCCATTGAGGTGATCAGCCCTGCAAATTCACCTGCACCTGCTCAAGAAAAGCTACAGCCCTATCAACAAGAGACACCCAAACAAAGCCAGGCAGAGAGTAAGTTCACCTGCATGTGGAAATATTCTCACAGTCGCCTTTTTTATATTTGTAAGCACAGAAGTTTCAAGCCTTGAAGCTTAACAGAGTGACCTTTTCTTTTCCAACCAGCTGACCCCAACAGGCCGTACGAGGGCCCCATTCACCGCTACAGGACACAACAGGAGCCCCCCTCACCCCAGCAACCTCCACCTCCCTCTTCCCAGGCAGAGGGGATGGCCCACGTGCCCAGGACCCATCGGCTCATCACCCTTGCTGATCACATCTGTGTAGGTTTTATAATTATGGCTTTCATCTGAGCATGTTACAAAATAGTGTATCTCAATTGAGAACCTCGTTTGTTGCCATCAGGCTCATGTAGTTCGTGCATACCTACGCTGTGGCCAATGTCTAACCAAGATCTCTTTTCTGTTTCTTTTGGTGACATCCAGCAAATTATCACACAAGACTTTGCTAGAAACCAAGCAGCTTCTCAGGCCTCTTTGCAGCCTCCCACCACTACATTCCAGAATTCCACCCCTGCTCCAGCGCCCGTTTCTGGCCGGGCAAAGAGCTCGAACCGCTACAGCCCCGAGGCGCAGTCGCAGCCCGTGCACCACCAGCGGCCGGGGGCCAGAGTGTCCCCTGAGAACCTCTCTGACAAGGCCAGGGGAAGGTAAAGCATGCAGTCAGTCTAACTGCAAGTTTAATTGGTGCCCAGATATCATATTGATATAAAATAGTGCAGTTACCTTGTGTAGATTGGAAGTAAAGGCGCCTTTTGGTCTTATTTTTAGATAAAGTGTGTCTCCTACTGTTTTGCCAATTGCTTGGCTCCATAACATAACTTAGAGCTGTTTTCTCTTTGCTGCTTCTCTTAATTTCCAATCTTTAGAAGGCTGAAAACATTTAATAACTTAAAACTTATCAGAGTTGTTATGGACGATGCACAGTCATCTTTTTAAGATCACCAAGCTTACTTAAGCATCTGACATATAACTACACATAAGCAGTTATGTAGGAACTGGAAAATTACATGAGTTAACTACTGCTGTACATGCATTGAGAGTAATTATCTGTCTCTGAATCGTGGATGTAGGCCTGGAAAATCTCCAGAGAGGAGTCACGTCCCCTCAGAGCCCTACGAGCCAATCTCTCCACCTCAGGTCCCGGTTGTACACGAGAAACAGGAAAATGTTCTTTTGCTTTCCCAAAGAACTGAGCCTACTGAACAGAGGTAGGTGTAAAACTGAATTTTAAAAACATAATTCTGAATCTTTATGCTTCAAACCGTGTCTTTATTAAAGAGCAGTTCAAGTGACCTTCCTCTGGTGCCACAGGCAAATTGTTAATCACTGTCAAGCCTTCTGCACTAACATCCAAAACTTGCTATTTGGGAGGCGCTTTGGGAAGGCTGAGGGAAAGGTCACATGTTTCTTGGTGCAAGCAGAGTGTTCTGTGTCACATCTGAGAGAATGTTAGAGTGAAACTCCTCGTGGTTTCTGTAAAACTTGAAGTGAGTTTTGAGAATGATCACAGTTTTTGTTAAATCATTCAGTCTCCTCCTGCCTGGTTGGATTCCTGGATACTGTCCTGGTGGAGAGGGCAGGAACCCAGGCTTCCAGCCCTCATGGTGCTGGAGCAGTTATCACTTGAAATGCCACTGGGCTGAGGAGGTTCCAGGAGGAGTGAGGGTGGGGTGTCCATGGATCACACAGCCCTGTCAGATCTGCACCATAAAACTGCACAGCATCTTCACGGCCAGTGCTGGAGTCTGCAGAGTGTGGGAGATGCACACTGGAGTAGGTGCTCCTGTAATTGCCCTGCTGAGGAAGGAAGAGCACCCAAAGTACTTATTTAAGGCTCATGCTGGTGAAACTGGTTCTGATTTTCTTGGGGTTTTCCACTTTGCAGTTGCTGCAGGGCTCTTACAGTCCATGATGGATGTTAGGTAGCTGCAAAGGGATTTGCAGGAACATAGCAGGCGAGATTGCACTTTTTAGAAATGTAAGGATCTTGGGCTAGGAAACCTAGATTGTTTTTTACTTCATTTTTAGATTATTTTTTGATTTATGTATGTGTTGCTTGATTTTTTAAATTCAAGCTTATTTGTCAGATTGCTGCTGGTTAAGCAAACTCAGTTTTTATTGAGGCCCCCGGTGTTCACATGGCTGTTAGTGGTTTCTGCCTGAGTGCTTTTGGGAAGATTTAAATGTGCATCTTACAAGTTCTGTCTCTTTGACACGTGTTGGTCTTGGCAGGACTGACTCTCGCTCTCCAGGCAGTATCAGTTACCTGCCTTCGTTTTTCACCAAACTTGAGAACACTTCACCAATGGTAAAATCCAAGAAACAGGAGATATTTCGAAAGCTGAACTCATCTGGTGGAGGTGACTCTGACATGGGTATGCAGGACTTGCCTTTTCACTCAATTTTTCCAGCTTAAGCTTTATGTGACTTCCACCTGCAGATGTCCTGACCTAAATATGATCAAATAATACAAATTAATATAAATCTATGAATATAGAACACATATAATAATTCATGACCATAGAACTAGAAGGTTAGATTTTTTATGCTGTTTTATGTAGGACTGTCACATTAACACTTTAAGAAATGAAAACCACATAACTAATGAGTGAGTTGTTAAAACCTGACATAATTCTAACTAACTGTGTCTGTAATTTGCTTTATATCAATGCTACACATTTTCCTATTTGGAAAGGTGTCTTGAAACTAAATGGTTTGTGTTTTCTTGGCCCTTATGATTATGTCTTTTAAACAGCATTTTAATATAGTTCCAGTAATGAACACTGACATGGTGGAATATGATACTAGAACTATAATTTTGCTTTTTTCTTGTGCAGTAGAGCTACTGCTGATGGCTTATTGATCATCAGTACTGAAAAATTCAGTGAAATGTTGTGTTTTAATTGCAGCAACTGCTCAGCCAGGGACTGAAATATTCAATTTGCCAGCAGTCACTACCTCAGGTAAGTTCTTCAATAAAAGAAACAACGTATGTTCCAGAAAAATGTAATGTCTTTAATATCTTATATTTGTACTCTTTGGGGAGTCCAGCAAAAGAGGAAAACGGTGCAAATTTAACAGCTAATATCCTACATGAAAACTTACTTCCTGCACCATAAGGAAAAACAAAATGACCAAATCTTTCTCCAGACACCTTTTTAATTTCTCCGAGTTACACTTTTTGCTCCCTTCCCACCTCTCCCTGTGTTTTCTCTTCTCTCCTAGGTGCAGTCAGTTCTAGGGGTCACTCCTTTGCAGATCCTGCCAGTAATCTGGGTCTGGAAGACATTATTAGGAAAGCACTGATGGGAAACTTTGACGACAAGAGTGAGGAGCACGGGGTCGTCATGTCCCAACCTCTCGCGGTGGCTCCGGGCAGCTCCGGCGCCGCGGTACCGGCGAGTAACGAGGCACGCAGGGAAGAAGCCAATCCATCTCCAAATTCAGGTATTGCAACTCCCAAATATCGCAGGGCCTTAAAGAAAATAAATAAATTGAAGGTATGAGTAACCTGGTAGCACTGAAAATCACTGTCCTCTGTGATTGGCAGAGGTGGTGTTTGCATTTATCGTCCCGGCTTTTCCAACAACACTAATGGAACAGGAAGAGGAGAACAGGGTGATACCTGAAGCTTCTCAGTGCTACCTGATAATTCCTAGAAACAGACACACAGAGGCTAAAATGTGGGTGGTGAAATCTGTCCCTTCTGTTGCCAGGTGGGGCAGTCAGCAAGCAGAAGCTCATCGGCAAGTCAAACAGTAGGAAGTCAAAGTCTCCGATTCCTGGGCAGGGATATTTGGGAACTGAAAGACCTTCTTCTGTCTCATCTGTGCATTCAGAAGGGGACTACCACAGACAGACTCCAGTGTGGGCCTGGGAAGACAGGCCTTCATCAACAGGTGAGGAATGGGCTTCTTTCAAAGGTGTTTGCAGAGCTCAGATGTTGGACTGTAACGCCGGATACTGGCCAGAAGTTTCCAGCACGTGGGGATTTTCTGCTAACTGTCACAACCCAAGCCAGCGCAGATCTCTCAGAATAGCTCATGTTTTTGCCTTTTGCTGCAGGTTCCACCCAGTTTCCATACAACCCCCTGACCATGAGGATGCTGAGCAGCACCCCCCCGACCTCCATGGCCTGTGCCCCCCCGTCCATGAGCCAAGCAACCACTCACCCACAGAACAGGATCTGGGAGCGAGAGCCGGCACCGCTGCTTTCAGCACAATACGAGACTCTGTCTGACAGTGATGACTGAACTATGCAGATTATTTTTTTGTTTTTTGTTTTTTTTTTTTTTAATTTGCGGGTCAAAAAAAGAAATCTATTTTTGACTTGTGCCCACAGAGACTTTCCAAGAGAGCAAGGGCCACACAATGAAGAATTGCTGGAGAGTCCGTGAAATGCCTTCTGCACAAGCTGTGTGTTGGAAGACTGTGGTCGAGAAGGTTGACTTAACTAAAGATAAATATGTAAAGAGTTTTTAAAATGTGGACTATTCCTGCTCTACATCTATTTGTAAAGAAAACCATAATGTCTTTTAAATCATTCTTCTGTAAATAGAGAGTACTTTTTGCAGTGTTTTTTCCCTTGCTGTAGTATCTGGTGTACTTATGTTCAAATCATTGCCTAAACTTTGGGGGTCATTTTGTAATTTTTTTTAAGCATTTTCTCCAGTGTAGAATACTCTTCATAACCCTAGCCTCCCTCTCAGCCTAGCCTAACCAGAACCCCAGCCTCCCAACCATCATTGCCCATTTAATGCCGTGCCACTTCCTGCAGGCATCGTGCTTTTATATAATTTTTTTTTCCTAGACACACTTTCTCAGTGGTGTTCAAGCTCTTGTGAAATTGTTGATTTTTAAGACTGACCCCTTAGTGAATTCTGTACATTAACATAACTCCAGTTCGCTGGAATAAGATGATATATTTCTTTGGAATTTGAAATTCTGCCACATTGTAAATTTTTGGTGCAGTTGTTTTTTTGGTTTTTTTTTTAGCAACACTGCAGAAATATTATTGCATGGGTATGTTATGGTTCATTTTTAAAAGGTTAAAGAAACAAAAAAAGAACAGCTTCTGGAGGCATACCTCACTGTTAGCACACTGGGAATTTTAACTGTGCCCTAAAAGCCTATTCTTAGTGTTCTCTGTTTCTGCATTGTATGCAGTCCAAACAGGCTACTAAATTTTACTGTCATATTTCACCACAGCAAATTGCTTTTCTGAACAGAGGCTCTGGGTGGGTTGATAAATCCTTTAAGAAGAAAAACTTCCACATCCCAAGTTCAAATAAAACAAAGTGCTTTTATAGAATAATTGAGCAACGCACGAGTCAACGACTTGGCTTCTGTTACAACCAGTTTGAAGTAGGTACTGTGATTCTTACCTTCCTCCAATCCGATTTTAAAATCTTTATGTAATAATTATTTTGAAGTCTGCGTCCCAGTCCCTGTCCCTTGAAGCAAGCTTTTGGTGGAAGTCCTTACAAATGCTTGGCTTAACTCCTGAAGTGTGCAATACTTGTTAGGGTGATTTTTATTTTTAAATTGTATATGGTACTAGGAGAGTCTCCTTAATCATTCATCTATCAATGCTTGCTATGATGTGCTTGTAGCTCATGTACACATCCATCGGGGCAGTGATGCCACAGGCTGTCCTGCCATCCATCTCCAGAAGCATCTTCATTTTATGCTGCACTGACCTCAGGAAGTGAATTCAAATCTTCCGGGGTAGAAGGACTGAGTCACAGATAGCACTGAGCCGGGGGGTGGCGTGGTCTGTCAGATTTCAAACTGCTTTTGCATCTCATTGATCAACAGGGTCTTTGCCTTGGAGTTATTTTCCAGTGAAAACTATTTGGGATTTTGCCGCTGTACTTGTGATGCGTTGTATGGAAGGTGTAATGCAGTGTGTAACCTTGAGTCGTGTGAGCTCTGCATCCCACGGACTGTGATGGTCCACTTACAAACAGGAAGAAGCACAGAACTATTGATCAATAGCAAATTTATTTTCAGTCCTTTAAGGAAAGCCTTCTTGCCCCAAGCGTGGGACACAAAATTCCAAAGGAACTCATTTGAAAACTTGATGCTGTTGAAAATGCAGAACTATTTTGCTACTTTTTTTAAACGCTGCATCAGGGTAGATCCGTTGGCAGTCTTAAATCTCCTTGTGTTTTTTTTCTGAGAAAGATTTCTCTCATCTTCCCCTCCTTTACCCTTCTGGCTTGAAGCAGTGAAGTTTTCATCCTGTTTGTAGACCTGTGCTCTTAATTCTAACTTTCTTTTTTTGTTCCCACAGCAACGTAATACTGGAAAACGAGTTGATCTGCCCTTTTTGTAGATTTAAATTTGGAGTGGAGAGTTAAGTTCCATTCTTAAACTCACTTGTTCTCACTTTCTTAGTGTAACAAATACAATGTGAAAGAGGCATGTACAGACAAATGTCTTTGCTACCTGTACAGTAAGTATAGCATGTTCATTGCAAAGCTTCATGTTACTGCTGCAGCAGCAGCAAGATATCCAAAGTAGGATACTCACAATCTCCTAAGATACAGCTTGAGTGGCATTTGCACATAAAACGTTGCTGCTTTTTTTTTGTTTGTTATCTGAGTTTTAACTTCTCCAGTGTAAGAACCTCTCCAGAGCCTAAGTTAGGGTTTACCACAATTCCAGTAATCTTCAAGTATGGAATTACATCTGCCCTGTTTCAGACAGGAAGGTGTTTGTAAGTCATGTTTACAAAGTGTAGTTTACTACAAATTTTTACCTGATTTCTGATCAGCGCTTTCACAATGCTTTCATCTTGATATGGTTCGTGATTCTGATATGAAATCATTTAAGACTTGAAAAACCCATGCATCATAATTTCCACACAATGTCTTCACTAGACAGTGACTTCTGGATTCAGACCAATCAATAAAGGGGATCAGTTCTCCACTTGCTTTTCCTGTGTCTCCCTTTTGTTTTGCAGCATCAGGCAAGACCCTGCTCGCAGGGTTCCCAGGTACCACTGCTGCCCTCCAAGCTCTGCTACTTCAAACCCCAAACCCAGCACTTCAGGGGAGGTTGGCTCTGATGTGCCAGAGCCTTTCTGTCAGTACAGCCCTATTTTTACTTCCTAGCTTGCTGAGAACAAAGCTCTACATGTAACTGAAGTTTTCCAGCTTCGATGAACTTCTGCTCTAGAAAACCCGTGTGCCTCCTCCTCTTAGCTCAAAGTTCAGAGAGGAAGCTGCTATGGTAAGTAAATTAATAATGATGTAATTACACTGAGGGTTGTACCAACCAGCTGCAGTTCTGACAACTGGGAGGTTAAAATTGTGCTTGGATAGTGACAGAAGTAGTTCTGTTATCCTGACTAAATATGGATTTGGTAATTTCTGGTTTAATTCTCCTCTTTCTTTAACATCAGGCTTCCTGGCAGGGCAGAACAGAAATTCTGTTGTCTAAAGCAGCTGTTTATACTTGATCCACATGAAGGCACATAGCTGACAAAGCTGGGTTTGTACACAGCATCTTTTCCAACAGGAAGCCTCAGCATTCAAGCACTGACCTAGCCAAGAGAGGAGGACAACTCTGGCACTCCGTGTGCTCTCCACGGAGCCAAGTGTTTTATTTCTGACAGCAGCTCTGTGTGGTCACAGCCTCACCCCTCCTCTGAGAGGACAAGTTCTATCTTTGGATGCCAAATGAAGAAATACACTTGATCTTCAGGCAACCTGTCAGACCAGGACAGGGAGCTAGAGCTGTGTTGCAGGGCAGGTAGAGCCTGGGAAATGCTCTGCCGAAGTTCAAACACGCTGAACCGCAGCACTGGTAAAAGTATAAACCCCTGTTGTGCTGTGCAACATGTAAAGAGTGAGACAGTTCCTGCCTGTTCCTTTTTGAGACTTGCTCTCCATGTTTTGAACCTGAACACTTCTGGGGGCAGCAGGAGTAACAAACTGCTGCTCCTTGACTCTTAACACAGGTATTAATAGCGGGCCAGACTTGCACTTAGGCAGCCAAAATTAAATCACTTAGCACAGTAGGTCAGTCAAACCACACACTACAACACCACAAATTCACACAGTTAAGATTTCACACCTTTATTTTGGGCTGTTAGTAGCAGCCCTTCCTCTTAAGCAGTCCTGAAACTCCTCATTGCTGTTTCTCTGGAGAATTGCACCGAGCTGCTCCCACACTGCCTGTGCTGACCAACCCTTGCTGCCTTCAGCCACCTCAAGGTTGGACTCTGTGGCCAAATTTATTTGGAGCCCTTTCTCCTTTTGGCCAGCTCAGCTAGTTCCTCCTGGATATGCTGGACAGAAGCAGCATCTCCCTTCTGCTGTGCCTGCTTGAGAGCTTCTTTGTACACTTGTTTTGCTTGCAGGAAATCTTCTGTAGCAAGAGGGAAAAGAGGCTTGGCCACCCAGTTCCATCTCCCATTTTCAGAGCCCCCTCCTGACGCTGATCACGTGCAAAGGACAAGGACTACCTGGAACACAACAGGATCTAGGGAGGCTCAGAAAACATCCTGCCAGGTTGCCAACTCAGAGAGCTGGAGAGCAGCAGTGATGATGGGACCTGGTGCTGCTTCAGCATTAAAATCTCACAGGAACAAATCTCATGCATGTCTTCTGTCCTTTTGGAAAAGTTACTGGACACAAAGAACATGGGAAACAAGATCCCCTGGCAACCTTTTGGGTCAGGCTAAATTCAGTTTGTGACAGCAATTCAAAGTCAGACCTGCTGCCAAAACTATAACTAATAACCCCAAACCAGCACTGTAGTGAGACCCAGATCTCTGCAGTCAGCACAAGCTCAGTGACAGGCTGGGCATTTATTCACTGACCTTTGTGCATCAGGATCGCTGCCAGGTTATTGAGCACCATGTGCTCCTCGGGGTGCTGAGTGTCCCTTGCCAGCTGTGCCGCCCTCCTGCTGTAGGCGTGCGCCTCCTCGTAGCGTCCCTGAGCGTCCAGCACCGTCGCCAGGTCGTTCAGCAGCACCACACTCTGCACCACGAGGTAAAAGGGAACCTTGTGGAGCAGCCTGGGGCAGCAGAAGCGCCACATTCATTCCCTGTCACGCCAGTTAATGCAGTATTTCCTAGAGAAGCGTTTGGTAAGGAAGTATCCTGTGTTTCTGTATTTCTGTATTTGCATGCTCGTCCTTCCGGGCAGGAAAACAGCCCCAGGCAGTGCTGGCCATGTCTGATGGCAGCAGAGCTGCTCCAGGGCTGCCTCATTCCCTACGGATCTGCCCTTCCTTCCCTCAAGTCCAGCTACTGCTGTACAAATCACCTGTGGATGAGTTTCTCCCTGAACATCATTTGATATCTGCAGAGCCTTCTCATACATTTCTTGTGCTGCTGAGAGCTCGTTGATGTTCAGGAGGTAGCGGGCGTAGGAGTCCAGGCTCATCCCCAGCAGGAGCCGGGTGTTGGCCTTTTCTTCAGCTGCAGAGAGAAGTGATCACTGCCACAGGATCCAGCAGGAACCTCCATCCTACCACAGCAGGAAACTCAGGCAGTGCGAAGACAACGGATAGACATGAAGATGGTGCTTAGGCAATACAGAAACATCATCAAGGACAGGGAAACGGAGAAAAGATGGGAAGCCTTTGGCAGACAAGGCTGCTCACCTGATAAGACATCCTCAGGCAAGTCCTTCTGCTTGGCAATCTTCTCCTCTAAGGTCAGGATGCAGAACTGGTAGCCAGCTACGGCTAATTTGTGCCTGCAAAGTGCAAAGCAAAGCTCCTTCCATCCCTGAAGGATCCCTCATTAAAGAGCCTCTGCTTGGCCACCCCACCACCACTGCAAAGCTGAGACGGAAGCAGATGACACCTCCGTTCTCACTCTGAAACTCACTGTTTCTGAGCAGCGTAGATGCTGGCCAGCTTGAGGGACATCTCAAGGATGGCGTTGTCATCCTGCCAGGAGGACACACAATGCAACTGTTACTCTTCTTGCACATCCCCAACAGAAACATTACTTTGTCAGAGAGTTGAGACCTTAAAAATCCCCATCTTGTTGCCTCCAGTGCTGCCCTCCATTACAGTATTGGCAATTTGCAGTAAGAGGCATGACAGCACAAGAATATGGTAAAGAGAAGGGCACCAATGGAAGCCTGTCTCCGAACGTACCTCCTTTGTGTCCCCTGCAAGCATATAGCTCATAGTTGCTTTGTAGAGCTTCTCTGCCTGAAACAAGAATTTTGAAGAGGATACCAAGGAACGATGGCATTTAAAACAAAACAGAGGCAAACTACGGAAAGGGACCTGGCTCAAATTTGTTGCATTTACACTACACCAAGACCAGTCAGAAGTGAAAGGCTGACCAGGGCCCAGTGGTACTGAACCAGTGCATCCTTTCAGTTTCTCCTGGAGCACTGCCGCAGCAGCCAGGCCTTTACCCTGTCTGTGAGCTCAGGGCTTTCCCAGATTCTCCCTGGAGCAGCCATCTCTGTGCTCAACTGCAGCATTTCACAGTAAGAAGTATTCCTTCCCTTACACACCGTGTTGGAGCCCAAAATTTAACTGTGAGAGCACCTTTCTTAACCTGCTCATGGACTGCAGCCCTGAGCTGGATCATTCTGCCTTGCACTGGGACACCTCTGAGCCTGCGGCTTTTGCCATCACCCCACACCTTCAAGACCGTGCGCAACACGTCGACCTCTAAAAATTCCGAGGGAAAAACCGGAGTTACTCACATTGTCCAGCTGTCCCTGCATGTAGGCCACGTTCCCCATCTGGAAGAGACACACAGCGCTCAAACTCCACCAAGGCAACGCGGACGCGCCTCAGCCGCTTGTCCTTCTCTCCCGCCCGGCCGGCTGCTCACCATGCTGTAGGTGTAGATGATGGCCTGCCTGTTCTCCTCGCGGTGCGCCCGGCGCAGGGCCTGGTGCAGGAGCCGCTCGGCCTCGGCCAGCTCGCCCTTCATGGCGCTGAGCTGCGGGGGCACCGGGGCCGCTCAGCGCCGGGCGCCGCGCCCGCACCGCCCGCACGGCCCCGCGCCTCACCTTGGCTCTCTTCAGCAGCAGGACGATGGCGTCCTCGCCGTCCTCCTCGGCGTCCCGCGGGAACAGCGAGAACCCTGCGGGGACAGCGTGCTGTGGGTGCCCGGTGCCGGCGGCGCCGCGCCCGCCGCCCGCCGCCCTTCTCACCTCCCAGGAAGGCCAGGGCAGCGCCGGCCGGCCGTGCCCAGCGCGACCGCGCCGGCCCCGCGCCGCCGCTGTGGTGTCCCCGGTGTCCCGGTGTCCAGGCGGGCCGGGGCAGGGCGGGGCAGCGCCGGGGGCACAGCCGGGACAGGACCCGCGGCAGCGCCGCCATCTCCAGCGGGCCCTTTAAGAGCGCGCGCGCCGCCAGTGACGTCACCGCGGGCGCGGGGCGGTGTCGTGACGTCACTCCCGGAGCGGGAACGAGCCCGGGCTCTGCTCCCGTCGGGAACGGCACCGGGAGCGGGAATTGGGGCGGGAACGGCACCGGGAACGAGCCCGGGCTCTGCTCCCGTCGGGAACGGCACCGGGAGCGGGGCAGGGAGCGGCCCCCCCCTCTCTGCCCGCCCTGGTGAGCAGCGCCCGCAGCGCCCTGGGCGTGCCGGGCCCCTCAGGACACGGGGCGGGAGCGAAGATGAGGAGGGGGCTGGAGAATCACCCAGGAAGGGCTGAGGGAGCCGAGGCGGCAGAGAGGGAACCTCATCCGTGTGTGGGGGTGACAGGCGGCTGCACCAAGCTCTGCTCGTCCGGCAGCGGCACCGGAGGAAGGGGCAGGAGCTGATGGCCGGCAAGTGCCACCTGGGCGTGAGGAACATCCTCTGCCTCCCACGGGAGCTGTGGTTGTGTGGGGGCGTCTCTGAGAGACCCGTGTGGGTGTGAGGAATCCTCTGTTCCCAGAACATATTTAAAAAAAAAAAAAAAAAAAAAAAAGTTGCTTTTAAAACATTTTAAAGGATGCTGTTCCTCGGCCTGGGTGCTGGGTTGGGATGGAGTGCTCAGATAACCCCTCCCGGTGCTCAGTGTCCACCGTGACCCTGAAGATTTCCCACTGTCTGCTGTCCTGTCTCGTTTCCAGGGATGATCCCGTGCCAGTGGGATGGACAGGAGCACCTTGCCAGCAGTGGCAGAAGAGCTCTTGAGAGAGATCAAAAAGGCTTTTCAGGAGACCTCGCAGGGTATGTGAAGGATCCCAGCAGGGAGCGGGGCCTGTCACACTCCCAGGGAGTCTTGAGGGTCCTTGTTCTCCCCTTTTTTACCAGACCCCGTTGTCTCAGGGGTGTCCTTCACCTTTCTGTCCTTTTTTTGTGACAAGAGATGGGTGTGAAGCGCAGATAATGAAGAGCAGCCCTTTCTCAAATTCAAAAATCACGCCAGTTCGAACTCTTTTTAATGTCAGACTTTGGGATAATGCTGCTTCTTAGAGCTCCTGATGCACGTGGTCATAATTGAGGGATGACAAATTAATGCCTCCGGGCAGGAATTCTGCTGTGCCCGCTGCGCTGCTGGCTCTACACTCACCAGTCCCAAAGCTGGAGTTGGAAAGGGAAATTCCCCAAAGCCGTTGCCTGGCTGACCGGCAGAGGGGGCGTGCTGGTGATCCCAGGGCGAGGAACAACTTCCCCGGTGCTTCAGTGAAACGAGCACAAGGCAGCAGTGAAATCCTGGCCAGTTCCAGCAGCTAGTTAAAAACAATTACCTTTGCTGGATCTGTGCTTAGAGAATATTAATGCTTGTGTTTACTGGATGAGTTGCACAGAATGGCTCTTCCCAAGGAAAGTGTCTGCTGAAGGAATATTTTTAACTGCACAAAACCTAAACAAATAAGAATTCAGATAAATCTGTCTTGAGCACTACGTGGGAGTGAGGAATGGGCAGAAACTTTGTGTCTAAACTGTCGGAGTGAGCCCAGGGACAGCTTTTTGGCACACTTGCTCTATGGCTCCTGTCAGGTTAGAGTAGATCCAAAATCTACATGTGACTTTTAAAAGAGCTTTATAAATCCTGTTGTAAACTAACAACAAAAAAAATAGGTTCACATCCCTTTAAAGATGTCCTTCTTAAAGCAGCAGTGTGGTACTAAAGCACACATTGAGACAGAGCTGTGGAGACAAAATGGTTGATCCTTTTGCAGAATGAAATTCAAATAAAGCTGGAAAATTCAAACCAACAGTGCAAGTCATGGAGAGTATTTTGAATTGTTGGAAGAAAAGGATTTTTAAAGTCAGAAGTCCAGATCTTCCAGTGGGATATAGAGACAGAGTACACTGTGTCCCCTGGGTGATAACAGATCAGAGTGGACAAGCAGAGCTGTCAGCTTCCACAAACACTGACTGCTGTGCTTGAGTGTAACTTTCCATCTCAACAGAGGTTCCAATAAATGAAGACACAATGTTTCAGTGGGCTGGATGAAAAGCCATAAACCAGTGGCGCCCTGCAAGACGGGGCTGGGAAAAGAACAACATTTTTAAAGTTGTGATGCCAGAGTTCTCAAGTCATGCCAGGAGAGTTTCAGGGAAAATAATAATATATATTTTTAACCAGCTTCTTAAAGTGACAGAGTGAGATGCTGAGGCCTCCTGCCTTTTATTGTGTGCTTTGGAAAGTAGGATGTCACAAAAGAAAGTACATTTGGGCTTCTGCATTTCTTTTTAGAATGAAGCCCTGTGGTTGTGATTGCTTGACTTGGTAAGTGCCTTAGCACTGCCATCATGGATCACTTTGCTGCTCCTTGTTGTTTTTTTGGTGGCTGGAGAGGATGTTGAGAGCTCTGCAGTCCTGTGTGGCCTCTGGGTGAATGTTTGGGGGACAGTAACCCCTCTGTGATGTGAAATTCTGCAAAATCACGTTTCCTTTTCTTTCTGTTGCAGTTCCTGATGACCTGCTGCTGGGGTGAGTGTCCTCTGCTTCAGTTCCTGCCCGTGTCCTGCGGCAGGGCAGCTGGTGGCCAGCTCTCATCATGGTTTTCCCCTGTGTTTGACCAAGTGCTGCTGAAACACTAAAATGCTGGTGGTTTTGATGGTAGTGCAAATGAAGGTTCTGAAGGTTTTTTTTTCACAGAGATTCACAAAATTATCTCTGTATCATCGCATCTGCTGTGATGACTTGCTCTAATTTAAACCCAGGGTATTTAACCTGAGCTCTGAGTCCAGCCTCAGGTCTGAAGTAGTTTGCTGTGGGAGTGGATTGTGCTCCAGGGTGATTCACCGCTCTGCTTCCTGCCACTGAGAGCACCCTGAGCTCACTCTTGTTTGAGTCATGGGCACCTGTGGTAGAGAGGGAGAAGTGTCCTTATCATCATCCTGCAGAAGGGAATTGTGAACTTGGAGGTTGAGTTCTCTTCTGTTTGGGGGCAGTCTCAGGTCAGCTTTGTCACCCTTGTGAATACTTCAGTCATTCCCAGCAGTGACCTAAGAAATCCACATTTCACAACTTCAGCCCCCACCAGCTGGTAGAAAAGGGACTGTCACAGTGAAAGTGACTTTTCAGATTCATCTGTAACCTTGTGTTCCTGCCTGCCAGGGGATGAGATCACCCTTCAGGCCTTAATGCCTTTGTGTGAAAGTTATCTGACACAACACCTGTGAAGGGTGTGCTGACTCCCTCTCCTGGGAGCACAGTGAAAGGTGGGTTTAGGTTTGAAAGCTTTTGTTTCCTTCTCCTCAGAAAAGAAAAGAAAAGAAAAGAGGAGGAAAGAAATCCCCTTGTTGAGTTTAATTATGGTTGGGTGGTAACTCTTGGCAGCCAGATTTCCATCAACTCCCTGCATCCAGCAGCTCAGAAGTATTCTGATTTAATTTCCCAATCTCTTCCAAGTCTCCAAAGTCCTTGAATTTCCTGTGGGCATTTCCTGTTGAACTGATCAAATTATATACACAAGAAAAGAATTCCCTAAATTTGAAAAGAGTTCCTGAAACTCACTGAACTCAGCCCCCTTATAGTCCCAAACCTAATCATTGAGGAATGTCTTACATTAGGCGTTCCCCACCCACCTCCTCACGGCCCTCAGACAGAGCCAGCCCTTGCCTTGAGTTTGTGCAAGTTTTGGTCTTCCTGGAATCTGTCTGTCTGCTTGGCTGCTTATCAATGGCCTTGACTCAGCCGTGCTGGGGCTCTGCCTTGCTCTGTCCTCCCTGGAGCTGGAAATTCTCCCCTTTCTCTTGGTCTCTTGCTGGTGTCTGGTGCTATCTCTTCATCACTGCTGATTTCCTTGTTGTTTACCCTTGGAACCAATCTAGACTACACAGATTTTTCTCAGCGGGTGAAAGGTCTGTAAAGTTAACTGAGTTGCCCCTGAGCTCTTTGGGAACACTCAGAGCAGCTGGATTTCCTGGTCTAGAATGACTTTGAAGCCCATGAGCCATCTGGACAATAGGCTGAAGGTGCAGATGTCCATATCTAACGCACACCTTATCCTATACCCCTGCACAGCACCAGCAGGAGATAAAATCCCCCTTTGGGATGTGCAGTGATCCCCATCTCAGACACTCCCTCATCCATAAATGCTGTGCATCCATCCCTGCAGGTGTCCTGCCTGAAAGGGAAAGGGTTTTTAGGGAGAGTGGAGGGGCACCAGGCACGTGCTGCCCCTGGGTGTTTATCTGGAATAACTCTGTTGTCTCTGAGCCCTGCTGTAGCTGGGTCACAGATGTAAAACTGATGCTATCTGTGTGTTTCCATGCGCAGGGGAGTGTCTTGAGTAATTCCCTGATGCTCTCCAGCTTCCTCCTGATGCAGTTTGGTGGGTAGAGAAAGGATAATTTATCCCTCAGTTGTGACTGTGATGGAGGAGATGTGATCACCACAAAATGATTCACTCGTTCCCCAGGATTGAGCTGACTTCCAAGGGATGAGGAAGGAGCCCCAGTTCCTGTTGCTCCAGGAGCTGTGGATCATCCTTGCACTGCCCTTTCTCCAAGGAGCTGTGTGGTCCATGCCTGGGGGTGGATTCAGGACAGCTGGTCCATCCAAGGCAGCAGATCCTGGCTGTACAGTTGAGGTGTCCCAGAGCAGGAGCCCCTTTTGCCCTCAGCACTGCCAGTCTGGCTCTGTGTGCTCCACTGAAATCCCTCTTTGTGCCTTCGTGCTCATGGGACATTTTCAGTCACTGCAGCAAGGAGAAATGTCTTTTGCAGTGGGCACTTTCTGGGCTCCACAGGGCTGCCTCTGTGCCCTGAGGCTGAGCCAGGTGGTCTCCCTTGGTGCTGTGACTAACAAGAGATGTTCTCTTCCAGGCTGAAGTTCATTTTTGGCCCATCTGCAGTCCCAGCTCTGGATTTGGTGGATCAGCGTTCTGTCACCCGGGTCACAGCCCCCAGTGGAAGGACTCTCTACCAGGTACGTGCTTCTCTTTGCTCTTGCTTTCTGATGGCTTCCAGCTGGCATCTGAGACAGTGTTTTCCTGACCTGCAGAGCATGGATAAACACAGAGAGGACACCAGTGTTTTACAAACTCCTGAAGTGGCCCTGGAGAGCAGCAGCCACGGGCTAGAATTAGAGCAGCACAGTTCAGAACCATTTTCTTTTTGGCTCCCAGCCAGCCAGAGACAATTTATGTGTTTGTGGGCATCACAGTCAGGAGGAAGTTTTCCAGGGATTGCTAATTTTGCTTTATTACTCTCATCCTATCCAGCAAAGGAAGTTCTTCCTCTTGAGCAGTTGTACACAACTCAGTGTTATCTGCCGTGGCTGCGTTTCTCTCCCCTCATGACCTGTGCTTGGCAGGGGATCTCTGCTGCCTGGGAGGAAGCAACACAGGCCAAACCCGTGGGTTTCATTCTGGGTCACCGTGGCCAAGGCTGTGGATCACAGAAACATCCCCATGAAATGACATTTTGGGGAGAAGGGCTCCCCTCAGCCCTGAGATCAGTTACAGCACAGGGTGGGAGTGAGCTGAGAGGAGCAGCCTTTGATACTTCCTTCTCACCTTTCTGTGCTGTGCACAATTCCTTGTTCTGTGCTCCCCCAGCACTGGTGGCATCTCTTTTGGGACAGTCTGTCCATGCTGTGAGCCACTGACCAGCTGCATCCATGGCTTCCAGAGTCAGAGGGACACTGCTGAGCCCTGGCTGAGCACTGGGACCCCGTGCCCAAAAGATTTTGGTCAAGAAGCACCAATTCCTTCTCCTCAGCACTCCCAACCCCCTCAGGTAGCACAGCCCATCCAGGGCTGGGCCTGGTTCTGTGCTTTTCACACACCAGAGAAGGAGGAATGTCTTCGCTCACTGCTGTGGCACCCAAGAGGAACATTTCCAAGGAGCTTTTCTCCTCCCCTGGAGGTGCTTTGGGGTCGTGTAGGGTGAGAAAAGGGCTGTGGAGTCAGGCCTGGCCGATGGCACAAACCCTTCTCACGTGTTCAGAGCTTGCACATGGGGGCATGGAGAGGGCTTATCACTGCTGGGGCCATGGAGAGGGCACAGGCCCCTCCAGAGGGACATGAATCATAACCAGGGCTCCAGAACAGCCTTGGATTCCAGCTGAGGGCTTGCCTGTGGATGTTTGGTAAAGCCTAGGAAGCTTCCAGCACCCTTAGACAGCAGCTGCCTTGCTGATTAATTGAATGCTCAAAGGCTTCCCCTTTTTTACTGTTGCTTGTCTGAAAATGCCAGTGGGCAGAGAACGGTCACATTCTCCTTGCAGAGCTTTGTCAGGCCCTGCAGGCTGAGGCAGAGCTTTGCTGGGCACCAGTTAACAATCTACTGATATTAATAATGGGCTCAGCTGGTGCACTCTGAAAAGGAAGAAGTGTCAGAACTGCTCTCCTGCCTCTGGTTTCCCTGTGGAGAAGGAGGGTGAGGGAGTTAATGCAGGACAAACCTCCAGGAAGGAGGGTCCTGTGTGCCTCCAGCTGCATTCCTCCTCAGTGGAGCTTGATTGCTGATTAAGGCCACACCGATGAGTTCATTAACAGAGGAATCTGAAGAGATATTTTCTCTGGGGGTGTGAGGTTGGTGCCATTGTGAAATTCTCCCTCATCGCAGCTGTCTGAGATGCAGAAACAAAGAGCAGAGTTTACCCTTGGGCTGGAGCAGTGACAGGAGCACATCTGGGGTCACAGAAACCGAACCCCTGGCTGGGACACTGCGCTGGAGTCGCTGGCCCTTCATTCCTGTGTGCTGTAGGATTGTGTGGAAATGTCCCCCAGCTGTGCTCCTGGAGAGAGGGGCATCCATGGACACTGCACAACCATCCCTGTTAATTATCCCCCACAAAGTCAGCCCTGCCGTTTGCACCCAGATGTGGTTGAGCTGGAATGTGAGGCGGTGCTTCCACTTGCAGCTGGCTCTGGAGAACTCTTTGAGGCCATGAGGCTGGTTCTGTTGTGAAACTCCTTTGGGTCATTATAGCCAAATCTGAGCTGGTGATAATTCCATATCACCCAGCACATCTCAGGTCCTGCTTCTGGGGAGGAAGGCTCTGCTCAGACAGGCCCTGTGGTGTAGGCAGCTCTTGCCCTCAGGAGCTGAGATGGGAGAAGAGCGAGCCCTTAGTCAAGTGAAAGCTGTGATTTGTCTCTTGATGCCCTTGCTGTTTAGCAGAGGAGCAGCACTGTCCAAGGCCTGGATGCCTCAAAGCTGAGATCATTGCAGGAGAGCCTGGGTGATACCTGCCGTGCTGGGGTCAGGGCTGAGCCCTGCCTGCTGCAGGGGTGGTGGGGCTGGCTGATGGTGGAGCTGTGCTGCACGTGGCACTGTCGAGCTGCAGCGTTTGGGGCACCCTTTCGCTCTGCCCGAGTGGCAGAAATGCTGAGCCGTGGCAGTGAGGCAGGGCTGGCACTCGCGCTGCTCACATCCTGCGCTTTCATTGGGTTCTTCTTTTTTTATTGTGTCTTTTCCTAGAACTGTGTGGCAGATGCCCCACGCTGGAGGGTTTGAGCAGCAGGCCCTGGCACAGGCTGTCTGTCTGCTGTCTGTCTGTCTGTCCACGTGCTGCTGCCTCAGCTGACCCTCCTGTGCTCCCACACCCTGGCAGGGACACCTCCAGGGGGATTTTTCCTCATTGAGGCCCAGGGATGAGGAGAGCAGAAGGAAATCTCACCTCAGGGCCAGGGGAGCACCCCAGGCTGGGCTGAAGCTGGCCAGGAACAGAGGCACCTTTTTCTCCCACTCTTGGGATTTTAGATTTTTGCCTTATTAGGCAGAGGCTGTGTTCTTGCCATCTAGGTCAGGATGGGGGAACACTGAGCTCAGCCCAAATCTGGCAGTGTCTGTCTGTGGCTTCCCCCCCTCCCCAAAGGAAAACACTTCTGAAGGGAAGGCACCATCGGAATACTTCATCTTGGAAAAAACAATCAAAGGGGCTACAGGAAAACAAACTTATCACAAGTGAAACAAACAGCCTGCAATAAAAGGAGGGACCCAGGGTAAAGGCCAGACTGAGGGAAAAAAAAAATCCCCTGAAATGGGAATGTGAGTTTTGTGTCCTGGATCTGCTGGGAGTGAGAGGGACTTTGAGGCATTGGCACTTCTGTTGGGGAGCCTAAACGTGTGGATGTTCCCTGGTGGGCAGAGGGTGCAGGGAGAGCTCCAGGGAACAGGGGAAGGCTCCCTTGGAAGTGCAGCTTTGGACAGTGAGGGACAATGTTCCTCTGGAGGGGCTTGGGAATGTCCTGGAGGGGAGCAGCACTCTGCAGAGCTCCACTGCCTTTTCACTTTTTGTGTTTTTGGATTTAGGGGTGAGTGTGCCACAAACCAGCCAGAGTCTAAAGCCTGAGCTGGGAGAGGGCTGTGATGTGCCCTGTACCCTGTGCCACTTGTTCTGCTCCTGCAGATCCTTCTCTTCCCATAGGCTGGGCCCTTAAAGTAGTTTCCTAAAAGCTATTTCCCAGTCTTGAAGAGACCAAAAGAGAAACAATAATCCATAGGCTGGCTTTCCTATATCCTGCAGTCAGCTCCAGCAGCTCACAGATTTCTCCATGCTGGAAAAAAATGCTTCCCTCACCTGTTTGCTGTCCGTGGTGCCTCGGTACCGGCCTTGCAGGGAACAGCATGTGGGAAAAGCAGGCAGTGCTGTTCCCAAAGCAGAGATGGAGCAGGGAGGCTTCTCTGGAGACTTCAGCTTTGTTTATTCAGGCAGATCTGGATTCCAGTAGCTGCAGCTGGTTTTGAGAGCAGAGCAGCCTTCAGTGGTGGGGAAAGGAGAGGCCTCCCTGCGAGTGCTCAGTGCTGCTCTCCTCCTGTCCCCAGCCCCGTGGTGGCTCTGGGTTCACACCTGGGCTGTGTGTGACAGGAGCCTTTGCCATTTCCACCTCTGAGCCTGCCAGTGCTGGGAGGGAGCTCGCAGGAGGGGCTGGCACTCCACAAGAGCTCAGGGAGTGGTGCCACTGCTTTTCCTGGTCCTTTAGAAGCAGACAAGTCCCTGGGGCTGAGATCTGCTGGAAGCACAGGTGCAGGACACCCTCAGCTGCAGGGAGAGAAGCTTCTAGAGACCATGAGAAACCTGAGGAGCTTCAAGCTTAGATGGGTCCCTGCAGTGTTTGGGGACACTTCTGTACTGTGACATCTCCCCCTGGCTGCTGGGTCACAGAAATTAAAGTGAATCCTGCCTCTGACTCCTCATCTGCCTCTGTTTCAGGTCCTTGGAAGCTCAGGCAAGCTCTACACCTGCTACAGCTCCTGCCACTTCTGCACGTGCCCTGCCTTTGGGTTTTCAGTGTTGCAGAAGAGTGAGAGCCTTCTGGTGAGTTCTCTGCCTCAGCCTGGGGCTGGCACGGGGAGGGGGAACGGCTCTGCTCCTTGAACCTGAAATTTCCAAACAAACACGAGTGTGGAGCTGGCCACGCAGGCTGAGCCTGAGCCACCGTGACACTGGGCTCTGAGAGCCCCAGGTTTGGGGTGCAGGGTGCAGGGAGGGCTTTTGGGGGGTCAGCAGTGGTGGGGAGGGTGCCAGGAGCCAGGATCTGTGTGCCAGATCCCTGCATGGCACTGTCCTGCTGGCAGAACTTGGGGACACTGGGCACCACCCGTGCCAGGGGTGCTGGGCACTTCACTGAACACGTTTTGGCCAGGATGAATTCCTGGTGCACACAGAGCCTGACGTTCCGGCCTCGCTCCTGCTGTTAACTTTGCAGTGCAAACACATCCTGGCTGTCTACCTCAGCCAGGCCATGGGAGCCTGCCAGGAACTGGCTGTGTCCGAGGAGCAGCTCACAAACATCCTCCTGGCCGAGGAAGAGGATGAAGGATGAAGGATTTGGATCACTCCTGGCTGTGTAGCTGCCATTTTTAATATCTACAAGGCTGTCAAATTCTCATTGTGGCTGGTGGATTTCTTCCTGTGCTGCAGCCAAGCGTGACATTAATTAGCAGCCTGGCACTGATAAATGAATTAATTAGGCCTGTGTTGACTTCACTCTCGTTTATTTCTGCTGGATTTGGGATTTCTGAAGATGTTTGAACCAATCTGTAATAATTGTGATGTGAGGATGCAAACAGTCCTGCAGGTCTCAGTCATCCACAGATTAAAGAGCTGCTGTGGCTCTTTGCAGGTGGCAGCTCAGAGCAATTTCTGATTTTTCAGTGGCAAACCTGGTCCAGGGACTAGGGCAGGGACCCTTCAGCGCCCTGAGACTGGTGGCAGCTCTGTGCTTCCACTGGAACAGGATCTTTGGAAGCATCAACGTGCTTGCTGTGCTTTAAATCAAACATTTTCAGACACACTGACCACCCCAAGGCTCCTTCCAGCTGTGATTCCCCGGCCATGCCCTGTCCTCCCTGAGGGCAGCATGGCCTCTCCTGCTGCACCCTGTGAGCGCATCAAGCACGAGAAATAACGGGGCACAGGCTGAGCCAGGTGGTGTGGGTGGTAAATGATGCATTTTGTAAATAACAGTTACTGCAAATACAAAATCTGAGCAACACGAGGAGAACACATCCATCCATGTACAACAGAGCAGTGACAGCTGAATGGCCACAGCTGCACTCGCTACAGAAAGTTCTTCTGCTGGTTTTGTTTCACATTTTTATAGAAACCTTCAGAGCTTTTTATTGAGGGGGGCAAGGGAGGTGTCCTATTTTTATTTTGCCTTGAAATGTCTTTGGCTCAGATCCACAAAGGCACTTCCTGTGCCCAGTGGCCATGACCTGGGCCAGAGTTAATGCCCGGCAGCCCAAAGGCACGGCTGGACTAAGGATGCTCCACATCCATCTGCAGGAATTCTGGCTCGTGAGAGGCATGGGGAGGGAGCAGTGGTGGATGCTGGGCTGCACTGGAAGCTCTCACACATGGACAAGGGTTCTGGAACCTTCTCACTCTGCTGCTGCCATGAGAGTTTGGGTCGGTTCCAGGCAGCCACGGGGAGAGCTTCCATCCTTTGTTGTGAGGATAAACGTGGCTTCCAACCACTTGGCAACGGTGCCAGGGCTGCAGGTGAAACCCTGCTTGTTTCCAGCCGTGATTAACAGGAGGAACAGGGCCAAAGATAACACAGGAGGGAAGGAATGAAGGGAGGGGACAGCCAGGCCCTGCCCACATGGCAGGAGGTGGCCCCAGTGTCAGCTGGCCCCTGACCAAGGCAGATGCGGCGAAGCTGAATGGGGCTGTTAAAGGAGAAGCGCTTGGGACAGTGACTTGAACTGCTCAGACTCGTGCTGGAGGTGCCCATGTCTGAGACTCTGAGCTGTAGCTAAATTTGGACATTGCATAAACACCTGCAAACCCATTCAGAGCTCTCTGGTGATTTCACCCAGCTTTGGGGCTGGGCTGCTCCGATGGCAGTGAAATCCAGCACTCCCAGGGAACCATTCCCTGTGCATGGTGGGCCCGGAGTCATTCCTGCAGCTGCTGTCTGCAGCTTTTGCCAGCTGGCAGAGGAGATGCTGCAGGAGCAAGATTTCTTCAGTTTTTCAATTGATTTTACACCATATTTGTCATTATATATGCCAGAGAAATGAAACAATTGTGGTCTTGTACCCCCCTTTTAGTGCAACAGAATTTTAAAAAATATAGAGTTGACTTCTGTGTGATTCAAGTACAATTTTTCAGGGATAAAAATATAAAAATTACTATTGAGGGGAAAAAAGCATTCACAGCTTCTGGGCTGCAGGCCCAGCCAGACCAAGCTTGAGGAACCAGGTGAGCTGCATCATCCACCTCTCACAGCTGAAACCTGCACTTGGGGAAGCTCTGCAAGGCTGGCAAGTTTTGACCTGGGAGCAAAAACCCAATTGTGGAGCTCGTGTCCCCAAGGCAGAGTGACACTGGCCTTGGTGGCTCTGGTTCAGACGAGCCAAGAACATTGGGGCACTTCTGCCTCCTGCATTTTGAGAGCTGGGAACAGATCTGGAAGCAAACCTGAAGCACTGGGGCTGCCCAGTCCCATTACTTAAAGTCCAAAGTGATTTAAAGGAGATAAAACCTCTTCTCTATAACCTTGGTCAAGTGTTCTCTCAAATCTTTCAGTAAATGGAGTTTCCATGCTGGGCTGGCCAGTTCTGACTGCTTTTCCCATCCACACAGTCCCTCCCCTCAGTGCCTGGAACGCAGATTCCGTTTCACACCAGCAACTGGGCTAAGTAAGACTTTTTCCCATCAGAGAATACAAGCTGCATCAAACAATTGATGGAATAATTAGGGTATTACCGAAGTGCTGTCAAGTATGGACTTAGAGAACAACTCAAAAAAACAGACACAAAATTATTACTCCTAAATGAACCAAAATATTAAAAAATAATAATAATAATAATTAAAATAAAGATCCTATGAGTTGACATGAGCAGCACAATTGGGGAAACACCCCCCCCCCCCAGCAGGTGAGTCTTCCCCAGTCAGTGTCCAACCTGGAAAGGAAACACCTGGAAAGGAAACACGACAGGATCACAGCTCTCACACCCCCTGGGGCTGCAGAGGAGCTGCACTCGGTGTCCCCGCTCAGGTCCCTCCTCTACGAGTTAATTACAAAAATAAAAATAAAAACACAGCTGCACGAGTGCATAGTGGTCATCTCCGAGCGCTCCTGGGCTGCTCACACGGGGAAGGGCAGTGCCAGGGCCGGGCTGGGCACCCAGGGGCAGCAGGGGCAGGGTCATACGGTCACCGAGGCCGCGGGCGAGCTGATGTTGATGACAGTCAGGTGCTGGTTGTTGTCAGAGGGGCACTTGGGGAAGTCGTCGGCCTTGCAGAGGATCTTGGAGAGGATCTTGCGGAAGGTGCAGCGGAAATCCCGGATCCTGTAGGCGTAGATGATGGGGTTGATGACGGAGTTGGCGTGGGAGAGGATGATGGCCACGTACATCACCCACTCGGGCTTGGATCTGGAGAAGTCCTCGTGGAAGTGCGTGATGCAGTTCAAGATGTGCAGGGGCAGCCAGCAGAAGGCAAAAAGCCCCACAATGATGGCCAGAGACTTGGCTGCGTGGACCTCCTTCTGCAGGGTGGTCCTGGAGTTGCCCATCAGCTCCATCTGGTGCAGCTGCTTACAGGCCACCATGAATATCTTGATGTAGATCCCCAGCATGATGACGAGCGGGAGCAGCACGCAGCCGAAGAAGTTGAAGTAGACCATGTAGCTCATGGTCACCACGTTCTCAAAGAGGCACGAGATGAAGCAGCCGTGGGGCTCTGTCCCTGTCTCGTTGGTGGCGTTGGGACAGCCGCTCATGGCTTTATTCCAGCCCATCAGCGGGGTCAGTCCAATCCCAAAGGACAGGAGCCACAGCACCGCGATGAGTCCCCTCGCCCGCTTGCCGGTCACCAGGCTGTTGTATCTGCAGCCCCGGGACAAAACCACACAGTGTTACACAAACCCTGCAGTTCAAGTCATCGCTGCTTTGGTTAATGACACAAAAGCCACACCCACGGGGGGGCCTCACCTCTCTGATCACCCGAGGGGCAAAACCTCTCACCTGTGCTCTTCACCCACCCACACACCGTGATTTTGGGGAGGTGACTCATTTACTATTCCTGAGAGGCGCCAGGCACTGCCCCAGCCCACAAACCCCCTGCAAAGGGCGGGAAAGGACTTGGAGTCTTAAAAAAGTTTTTATCATTGCGTGATCCTAAACCACCAACGGCCAGCAGGGCACGGACAGGGAGGCTGTGGGCATTGATGCTCTCTCACTGAGCAGCCACTGCTGGGGCAGCTGCTGGGCTGACCCCATCCAGCTGGGGCAGTGCTGGTGCCCAGTTTTACCTTGCAGTCCCACACGGGTTATGAAGATGCTCTGCTGTGGCCCAGGGACGGGTGCAGTGCTGAGCCTGTGCTGCCCCACACCTTCCTCATCCCACTGAGTCCCTTCGCAGCCCCTCCAGCCCTCAGGTGCTCAGAGACACAGCGAGAGCAGAGCTGGAACGTGAAGCAGCAAAAGTCCAAAGTCTGGTTTGGGTGCAGCCAGAGCAGATGCCAAAATCAGAGCATCAGTCAGATCCCTCTCTGGAGATGGGAAGAACCAGCAAGTGCCAGAAGACAACGTGAGAAACCATTCCTGTCCTCCCCACAGCCAGTCAGAGTCTGCTGGCTGCCACACGTCCCCTCCTCCCCACACCCTTCTCTCAGTGCTTGTTTACTCTGGCTTGGCTGCCCTGCTCCTCCTTTCCTAAGAACGTTTGTTCTGATTCTCTTCCGGCCCGTGAGGCAGGGGAGGGTTTTATTCCCACAGAACTGCAGCTGTGCCTGTGAATCACTGCACTGCCTCGGTGTGAGCTGCGCCTGCTGCTCCTCCTGCAGGGACAGGGGGGCTCTGCCAGCACCAATGGGGGTCAAAGAGGGGCTGGGGGAGCCCTCAGCTCCTTCTTCAGTTGTGAGCTGGGCTGGCTGGGAGGATGCAGGAGCAGCAGACGCATTCAGGCGCTGCTGAATTGTGGGCAGTCCATGGGGTGGTGTCTGAAGGGTAGATCCAGCCACTGAGGGGCTTCTCCTGCTTTTTTTTCTCTCATTATTAAGTTTCAGTATTTCAGAAGATGAGAAGTTCTCAAACAGGGCATCAGTTCTCATCGCTTTTGAGACCCCACATTAGGTTTTCAGAAGCTGGAGCTGGTCTGGGCTCGTGGGACCTGAAATCGTTGAGATTTGAGAAAGTTGACAGAAACCCAATCTCTTGGCAAAGCCTAAGTCTTAAGCTACAGCCCTGTCCAAGCTCAGCCAGCGCTGCAGAGGCACCAGGAGCTGCTGCTCTCTCTCAGCTCTGCAGTGGGAAGGGAAAACTGCAGCTCTGTGGCTCGTGCCTGCCCTGCTTAGAGGATCGCTCCAGGTGCACCATCCCAAAACCAACCCTGGTGAGACTGGAAAATGCCAAAGGGGCCATTGATTAGAAACAGGAACTGAAGGGATGGAGCGGTTTGTGTGCTCAGGAGCAGGAGGAGCTCCGTGGCCACGCTGTCACCAGGCTGGTGACATTCCGTGCTGCCTCTTGCTGAAAATATTTGGCCCCAAATAAGAATAATAATTCTTCCATCTGCTCTTCTCCTGAACTCTTCTGCTAAGATAAGGCTTGGCTTGAAGGTTTACAAGTTCAGTCAAGAAAGCCACTTAATGTTCCAGTGGTTGTACTGGTGGGCTGTTTATTTTAGAGCTGCTCCTCTTCCCAGCGCTCCCAGCGGAGCTGCAGCCGGGACCATGGCACGTGCATTTTCATATCTTCTGAGAGAAGATGCAAAAACATCCTGAGATCCCGGTCTGCAAGAGCCAGAGCTGAGCAGTGAGGAGGGCTGGAGGCCCAGGGAAGAGTGCAGATGGTTTTTCAGAGGGAACAACCGCCCTGCTCAGATTAGCTCTTCATTTCCCCAGAATTTGCATTGCAAAGCCCTCCCACCACCTCCATCCAGCTGGTGGCAGGTGCTGGTGATGGCCATTGCTGTGGCCAGCCAGAAGAGCCCAGGTGAAATTGAGAACAGCCTGATATCCTAGGATTGTTCATTAATTACCTCGTTATTACCTTAATACACTTATTTGGTGGGACTCTGCCTGTATTGGCCTTAAGTCAACACAAGTTCAGCACGTGCTTTAAAAAAATAAATTAATGAATGTCGCCAGATCCAGGTATGAGGAGTCTCACAAGCTCTTCCCTAAGCTCTATAAAAGGGGGTCAGACAGTGAGGAACCAACAGATTTTCACAGCTCAGAGTTCTCCAGCAAACCTCTCCTTTCTCTTTTAGGCTTAATATTATTAGGAAAAAAACCCCAAAAAAACAAAACAAAAAACCAACCAGAACTATTAAAGTAAATATACTCACCTAAGTCTGCTCAACTAATGTATAACAAATATTGAATCACCTCTACGCTTCCACCCAGAGGCATCAAATGTTGCTTTAATGTAAATAACAGCTGAATATTTTAAAATGATTTAGTGGAATTAAATAACCTGGCAATGCATTAATTCCTTTTACGCCGCCAGACAAAGTCACTTTACTGGTGCAATCACCATGAAGGCTTTAATTATCCCAGCTCCAGCCCGCGCCCTCCCAGTGGACCCGTGGGAGCCCCGCTGGCCTCGTGGGGTGAGTCAGGTTCCTGTCCTGGTGGATGGAGCTGCTCCCTGGCCACCAGAGCCACTGCAGGAGGACAAGTGCCCTAAGGGGAGCTCAGCTTTTGCAGTGTCCCCTGGGCTGTCCCCGCTGTGCCCTCACCCACAGGGGCCACAAAGGCTCCAGCCAGGGCTCCGCTGGGGCTGGACGAGGTGTCCGCTGCTCCTGGTGGCCTTCCCACGGCAGGCATCCCCCGTGGCCCCTCCAAAACCCCGAGTTTTGCTGGGAGAGCGTCACAGCAAACACCAAAAGAGCGAGTTCTGTGAGGAATTCTCGCTGTGTGTGTTGGTAGGATGGTTGGGGTTGGGGGTTTTTTGCGTTTCTGCTGCCATTTCCTGGCGCTGGGAAGGAGCCAAGCGGCCCAGGCTGGTGCTGAGCACAGCTGGCACAGAGCAGGACACGCTGCCAGCCCGGACTCTCCGGAGTTTGGCTCCCAAAGGCAGGAACTGAGTCATGTCCTGCACGTCCCTGGCACCTGCGCCAGCCCCTGCTGGACCCCGGGGAGCTCAGCCCAGCCCCGCTGCCCCTGAGCTCTGTCAAACCAGGAAAGCACAGCAGCAGAAGTTCAGCTTTGGGGGTGATGGGCTTGGGGCAGGAGCAGCAGCAGCCTGGAGGAAACACTCTGGAATGGGGCTGTGCCACATCATTTATCTCAGAGAGCAGGAGCAGGAGAATCCTGCCTGTCCCCAAAGAGCCCAGGACGGACACATCAAAGCCCCTGTCCTGTCCATCGTGTGCTTATGCCACAGCAGAGGCTGCTCAAGGACTTTGGGTTCTCCCAGAGCAGGATCAGCCTCCGATGAACAATTTCAGAGCTTAAACTCCAAACTCACACAGCCTGTGCTCCCCAGCTCCCTCCCCGCTCTGCCCCGTGCCCAGGCTGCTGGATGCAGGGAGAGAAGCAGATGGAGTCTGCAGAACTCGGACCAGGCAGGTGCTCTGGTACAAACAACCACTGACAATTCATTCATTTCTATTTTAAAAGTGAAGGGAAATACACAGACACCTCCGTTCCCAAGGGGTGAGAGCAGCTCGGCTGCCAAGCATTGTGTCCTTGTCACCTCCTCACAGCTGTACTTTGCATCTCGCTCTTTTTTTATTATTATTACTTTTATCTATAACAAAGCAAGCACCGTATCTGCCTCTGTGCTCCATGCACAGCCACGGAGTGGAGATCACACAGCAGCCGAAACATCCTGGCAGGACATTTTAAATGAATCAAAAATTGCACCTTAGAGAGGAGGGGGGGAAGAAAAAAAGAAACAAAAAGAAGAAGCCGCGCTGTTTGAGCAGGAAGGAGTTGGTGGCCAGAGATGTGATCAGTGGTAACGCTATCAGGGGACATCTGCGAGTGTCCCTGTCCCGGGCAGACAAATCACTTCCTCCCGCATCTGGCCCCATTGTGTGCGGGGACAGCAGCGGCACTGCCGTCCTTCCGCTGGGCGGGGCTGCCACACTGTCACTGTCATTGTCATTGTCACACTGTCACTGTCATTGTCACTGTCATTGTCACTGTCACTGTCACACTGTCACTGTCATTGTCACTGTCACACTGTCACTGTCATTGTCACTGTCATTGTCACACTGTCACTGTCAGTGCCACACTGTCATTGTCACTGTCACTGTCATTGTCACACTGTTACTGTCATTGTCACACTGTCACCGTCATTGTCACTGTCATTGTCACACTGTCATTGTCACTGTCATTGTCACACTGTCACATTGTCACTGTCACATTGTCACTGTCATTGTCATTGTCACTGTCACTGTCACACTGTCACTGTCATTGTCACTGTCACTGTCACACTGTCACTGTCATTGTCACTGTCACACTGTCACTGTCACTGTCACACTGTCACTGTCATTGTCATTGTCACACTGTCACTGTCATTGTCACTGTCACTGTCACACTGTCACTGTCAATGCCACACTGTCACTGTCATTGTCATTGTCACACTGTCACTGTCATTGTCACACTGTCACATTGTCACTGTCACTGTCATTGTCACTGTCAATGCCACACTGTCACTGTCACTGTCACCATCACATTGTGACATTGTCACTGTCACCGTCATGGTCACATTGTCAAACTGTCACCCTGCCACTGTCACCCTGCCACTGTCACCCTGTCACTGTCACACTGTCACACTGCCACACTGTCACCCTGTCACAGTCACCCTGCCACACTGTCACAGTCACACTGTGTCACTGTCACTGTCACCCTGGTACACTCTCACAGTCACACTGTCACCCTGTCACTGTCACACTGTCACACTGCCACACTGTCACCTTCACACTGTCACTGTCACCCTGCCACACTGTCACAGTCACACTGTCACCAGCCAGCCCCGGCTCAGGTGAGCTCAGGGCTCAGAGGCAGCACCAGCAGAGCCCTGGGGATGGCTCTGGGGTGGAGAGGAGCGTCCCCTCCCGTGTCCCCGTGTCCCCGTGTCCCCATGTCCCCAGGCACGAGCTGGGGCTGTCAAACAGCCGCTGGTCTAAAACCCTGTCCGAGATGTTCTTATCCATGTGCTCAACCCTCCCATGAGCCCTCCAGCCCCGGGGTGGGGACAGAGCCCGGAGAGGAGCAGCCCCGGCTCCTGCCTCACTGTCCCCGCACCGCCTGGGGACAAGGGACAGCCACAGGGGACAGCACAGGCTGTGCAGCAATGGGGGAACACGGGACAGGCACAAACCCCACAGGGGACAGGTACAAAACCCACAAATGGCACACGGCCGGGCACTCTGGGGTTGGTACGGGCAGCTGCAGCTCTCAGCCCTGCGCTTGTTGAGCACGGCCGGGGCTGTGAGGTGTGAGCGCCTCTCGCAGCAGCCCCCAGCGATTTCCATGTGAGATCTCGGTGTCTGTGCTCGCCGGGCTGTGAGGTGTGAGGGCCTCTCGCAGCAGCCCCCAGGGATTTCCACGTGAGATCTCGGTGTCTGCGCTCGCTGGCTCGGCAGGGTGAGAAAAAACGACTGAAAGCTGAACTCAGACACCGGGGGTGTGAGTGGGGCGGGCTGGGCCAACCCGGGCTGGGGCAGAGCCCGAGAGAGCCCCGGAGCACAGGAAGGAAATGAGCTCAGCCCCTCTCCTGCACGCTGCTCCCACACTCCAGCATCCCCCGACATCCAACATCAGCAGCTGCCCCAAAACCTCCCTGTGCCTGCTGGAGAGTGGGACACTGGTGTGGGATCAGTGGGATACTGGTGTGATACTGGTGTGGGATACTGGTGCTTTGTGTTTCTGAGCCCTAGAGCGCAGCCCCACAGCTCTGCCCTATTTAGGACCTCAGCATCTCCCTCCCGTGCCCTTTTCGCCCTGCTGGGGCCTGGGGCTGGGGATTTTTGTCATTCCGAACCTCCTCGAGGGCCAGGCCTCGCTGTGCAGCACCTGGGGCTGAGTTAAAGGTGCCTGGCAGAGGTGAGGTGGGGACTGGGGTTCAGTCCCAGTTCGGGGGCGATCCCGTGTCCCAAACAGCGCTGAGCGCTGCCCCTCCCAGTGCCCTGCTCGCTCCCACAGCAGATCGGGGGGATGGCAGATCTGCAATGAAACCGGTGCAGCCCCTTCCCAAAGTTCCCAAACCGCTGCTTTTCCACCCACCAGCCCCACCAAGCTGCTCAGCTGCCCTCACTGCAGAGCCCTGAGCAACCTCCCCGGGGGCTGGGGGTTGTGGCAGGGCCAGCACCGAGCCCACCCGAGCCTCGTCCCAGCCTGTTCCAGCAGCTCCGGAGCCCAGCCCGTCCTCTCCTGTGCCTGGGCGCTGCCAGGGTGGGCAGAGCTGCCAGCCCTGTGCCAGCACAAGGGGCACAATGCCATGGGAGGTTCGAGCAGTGGGAAGGGGGGACACGGCCGAGAGCTGCTCCCGCAGGGACTGTGCCCTGTCCCGTGTCCCCAGTGGGTCCAGCAGCTCTGGCCCCAGTGACACCAGTGCCCGCATGGCACTGAAGGGTGCAAGAGCAGGGGCACACACGCAGGGACGGCCCCACTGATGCACTCCCAGGTTATTTGTGGCTCATGCCCAGGCCTGATGTCATCCATTGGATTAGGAGTTAATCCTCTCTTCGGATTGCAAAACTCCCTAAACATTTCAGGTTTGTGTAGTTTGTTTTTGGTTTTGTTTTGTTGTTTGTTTTTTTTTTTTTTTTTTCAGGGAGAGGTCAAAAGATCTTCTGGAACAAAATTCTGCTGGATTTCAGAAATTGCTTTTTAAAAAAAAAAAAAAAAAAATCTTAAAATTAATCTGTATTTTTACAGACTGAGCTGGCCTAAACAGAATAAAAACCTTCTAAATCCAAAGCTCTGGGTTCTGACTCAGCCTGCAAATCGGTGCCCTCAGCCAACAGCCTGGAACCAACCCTGACATCCCTGATGCTCCCTGGTGTCCCTGGTGTCCTCCAGCTTCTGCAGGAGCTGTGCTGGGGCAGAGGTCCCGAAGAGTTCCCTAATTCCTTTTCCTGTCAGGACTTTTGTTTTTTTGGGGGGAAGTGGCCTCGGAGATGCAGGAAAGATATAAAAATCTGGGACATCCATTTTAAGGAAACCAGGCTGCTCACAGCTAAAAATAGTTGTGATTTCCCCTCTCTGCTTTATTACCATGAGGGCACATGTGATTATTCCTGATTTTGTTGTGTTTTGGCCGCATCCGAAGGCTGGAGCGAGTGGCAGCCCCGTGAGAGCTTCCCACGTCCCCTGGGCCCAGCTTGGCTGACACAAACTTCCCTAAAAATGTGACAGCTCCATTGCTCAAGCGAACACCCCGGCCCTCCTGCCCTTGCTGCGTTTGTGGCACTTGCAGTTTCTAACTCAGAGATAACCAAGGCCAGGCACAGCATCCTGAGGGCTGGGGAGGCTCTGGAAGCAGGGAGCAGGAATCAGGATGCTCAGGGAACGGGCACAGCACGGGAGCAGCAGAACACGCCCGGGGTTCAGATGAAGGGAAGTGCAAGGACAAAAGGAAATGAGGCAAGGGCACAGGGAGGAAGAGCAGCTGCAGTTCTGTGAGCTGATGGCACTCACAGAGTGGCAGGTGAGCACCAAGAGGATTTGCTCCGCTCCCCAGTGGCTCCAGCCCTCCCAGCTGACATCAAACCCCACGAATTCGCTTTGCTGAGCTACAAGCTGGGAACTGACAGGAGCCTGGGAACAAATCTTCACTGGGGAACACAGAGGGAACCCCTCCTCTGCAGCAGGGAGCAGCAGGGGCAGGCAGAGCCTCAGCATCAGCCAAGCCACCTCTGGAAAGGATGAGGAACAGCCACAATCTGAATTTAATCTGTCCCACGAGGACAGCAGGAAGGAGCTGCACTGTTGCCTTCATGTCAAAGCCAAGGGGGGCAGCAGCTCCTGTGGGGCACTGGCAGGAGCAGGGCAGATCAGGGCAGCACCATCAGCAGATCCTGATCCCATTAACTGATTGTGAACCCATAGGAGGATCCTCTGGCTGCAGGAGGGGCAGAAAGGGCTCAAAGATGTGCAAAAAGGGAGAGGATGTGGCTGGGACCCTTTTTTCATAGCAAAGCTTCCCTGGAACCTCAGCCCTGCACATCTGCAAGGGGTGAAGTTGAAGATGGTAGAGAACTAAACCCAGGACCAGCAGCAGATCAGCTCAAATCCCAGGGAACTGGGGAGAATTTTCCCACGGCAGGTCCCAGCTGGGATGTTTGCCAGGCAGCAGTGCCACATTCACTGTCCTGCAGGAGGTACCAGTGGACAGGGGCACGCACAGCGTTGTGTCACTCAGTGTTCCGCTCTCCTTTTGCTCTCTAAATACAGATTTCTCTTCTCCCTCCCTAATTCCTGACACGTTTGTTCCAGGCATCCATCCCTACCTACAACTCTTCGCCATGCCAAAGGATTTGGGTTAATGCAAATAAAAGGAAACTGTTTTATTCCACCTACAAATCTTCTTTGGCTCCCAGCTACGGGACTGTGGGGTGAAATCCAGCCCTGGAGGAAGCCAGAGAGCAAAATCCTCTGTGCCAAGTGCTCTCTGCAGGATGGATTTGCTGCTGCTGAGAGATGCTGGATTCCCTGGCTTGGAGGAAGCGCTGGGGGGGGCCGGGCTGGCAGAGGAGAGCTGGCATGGAGCTGTGTCCCTGGGCACAGGGATGGGCACACAGGGTGGCAGCGGCCAGGAGGGTGCAGGAAGAGGGGACAGAGTGTCCGAGGACAAGGAGCTGCATCCTGGTGATGGCCAAGGGAGGAGGGACCCAGGGAAGGGCTGGGAGCTGCAGCTGCACAGAATGGGCAGCGTGGGTGGGGGCTTCTCCACAAACAGTAAATTCATCAAAAGCAAACAAGCGAAATACGAGTTTCGAGGGACAGAAAGAATTCATGGCTTCGGGTCAAATTCAGCAAATATTTTTAGCCAGAAGAGGGAGGGTTCTAAACCACCATTTTTAAAATAAGATTTTTGTTCTGCAGTTCTCCAGATGAGAATTTGTCAGTTCCTTTCCCCAGTGAGGAGCTCTTGATCTCAAAAAGCAGCACAGACGCATTGGAAGGGTTGGGCAACTCAACCCAAAATCTGCCAGGTTGGTCAGGATCGCTTCGCTTCACTGAAACCTCCCAACATCGCTGTTCCAGTTTCACTGAAACAATTTTCCTCTCCCCCATGGGATTTCTTGGTTCAGCCACAGAGCTGAAAAATCCATTATTAGCCTGGCTGTAATGCAAAGTTCTGCTGTGCACCCCAGCCCACAGGCCTGCCCAGCCTCTCAAAGAGCTCTGAAAGGGTATTAAATAATGGGGCACAGCCAGTCCTTAATGTCCCTGCCGAGCTTTCCACAGGGAGCTGATGGAGCGCTAGATGTGACAAGGACACTCATCTGCTCTGCAACAACCACATTATTTATGGTAATTGCTGGACAGGGCTGGGCACAAATCATTTTCTTAAACATTTAATACTTCATGGTATCAGCCTCTGCACTGGCCTCCAGAACGGGCGTTTTAATGAGAAAAGCTTTTCCTACAGCCTCCATTCCTAGAAATTGATGATCAGCTTCCCGTTCCCACAGCACAGCGCTGCTTCCAGAAATGGCACGTGCTCCTGCCCAGAGAAGGTTCTGGGAGAAGTTCCTCCCCTCTCCCTGCCAGAAGCACTGGAGCATCCCAGGAATAATGATGCTGAAAACTCCAACCAAGCCTCGCTGGGAAAACCCTGGTGCAGTAGAGAAGGGTTTTGCCTGTGTAGATTTATAACCTCCTCTATCCCCTGTTGATCTTGGCTGTACAACTAAAAAAAGCCTTTTGGTATCAGTCCCTAAATCTCCTGTCACCGAGGCGGTGGCCTGTCCATTGTCCTGCTCCTCACAGGGAGAACCTCCCTCCTTCGAAAGGAGTTTTTTACTCTCTGGTCCCTTCTGAGAGCGCTGAAATAGGCCTCAATGCCAAGATGGAGTTTAATCCAAATTTCGCACTTCAGCCAGCCTAGGATGGGACTCCTTGGTCTCCGTTTGTGTCCAGCTTGAGAGCACTCATAGGAATAAAGATGTTTGTGCAAATGGAATAAAAGATGTGGCGTGAGATGGGGTGAGGAAAGCGAAGCTGGGAAAGAATCCTGAAGCAAGGCAAAAGTGCCCTGGGATGAACTGCCTTGGTGGAGAATTGAGCAAACCCGCTCGAGACCAGGATTAGGGAAAAAAAGAGCGGAGGAAATACTGGCTGTTCTGTCAGTCGGCACAGCCACTTCCCTTCTGCAAGCGCAGGAACGATCCCTCAGAGCGTTTCTGATCCTCTGCTTCCCCCCAGATCTCAGCGGAGCAGAAACCCCTCAGCACAGTTTCCTCAGCTGCAGAAAGTGCCTGTGGTGCAAAAACAGAGCGATTGCCTGACAGCTTGTGGCCAGGGGTGTGATTAAACTGAAACTTAAAAATCTGACCTGCTTCTGTAGCTGCTGCTGTGCTGCTGCCCCACGACCCGAACGAACGGGTGGAAAAGACACTGCAGCATTTTCCGGAGCCAGGGTGGGGGTGTGAGCCCGGCTGGGTGGCTGGGAGGGTCAGAAACGGGGTCAGAGATGCTGGAAACAACCTGTCCCTGTCCCAGTCCCTTTCCCTGTCCCTGCTCTGCTGCGGGTCTGCTCCGGTTTGCACGACGTCCCCTGGAATTTCCACGCGCCGCGCTCGATGACACACGGCCACGCTCTTCCACCTCTGCCTGATGACTAATTCGTATTTGCTCAACCTATGGGAGGTCTCAGATGCAAGGTGCCAGAACAGGGTGAAAGGGTTTTTTCCCTTTTTAACTAGTTTTAGCGTGACTTCATTGCTGGTGCACGGGAGATGCCGGGGACGAGCAGAATCCAGGAAAGCTGCGGCTTTCCGGAGTTCAGCTGAGGTCCCTGTGCCGCATCTGCCCGGCTTCCCCACAGCCTCCGCTCCTGGCCCGTCCCTGGAGCTGTCCTGGACTCCTGGGGGCTCCATCCATGCCTTATTCCCAGGGAAGGACAACTGAGACACGGAGGAGGCTGAGATGAACAAACTCAGGCTGCTGATAATGCAAAGCCCGGGGTTTGGCGCATTTCAGCTGAAGGAAGCTGCAGCTCCAGCCCACTGGAGAGGCGCCTGTAACTTCTATTCCATACAGTTTTTCCCATTTTAATTCCCATGAATTAGAAGGAAACCAATTTGTGTCTTGGATGCTGCAGTTGGGTGAGACTGAACTGTAAAACTCTAAAATCTGACATTTTTCTGCTCCCCCTTCTCCTTTCACAGTAGGAATTAGGAGAAAGAGTGGCCACTCCTCTGTTTAATTACCTGGGAGATGCCGGGACACCACAATAAAGGGGCTGGATAAATTCCTACACAGATGAGCCACAACCATCCCAAACACAGCCTCACACCACGGCAGCCCCTCCAGGGAAGCCACTGACCCTCCCAAGGCACACATCCTCAAGAAACTGAACTTCCAGGTGTATTTTGAGGTGGGAAACTGATCCCAGTCCCGCAGCGAGTGCCAAACCTCCGTTATCTTCATCACCTAGGGGCAGCAAAACTTTTGGGGCAGCACCGGAGATTAGAGGTCCCTGCAGGCTAAGGGCAGGAAGATCAGACACGGGCTGTCAGAGAATGCGGCTGCCCGCTCCCGCTGCAACCTCTTACCTCAGTGGGATCTTGATAGCCAGGTACCTGTCGATGGCCACGGCCAGCAGGCTGAAAATGGAGCTTTGGGTCAGCACCAGCACGAAACAGGCGAAGAAGAGGCAGCTGTGAAAATCCACCTGGAAGCCGATGCTGATGGTGATGGCGAAAGGGATGGCCAACAACCCCACGGCGATATCGGCCACGGCCAGCGACACCAGGAAATAGTTGGTGGCGTTCTTCAAGGTGCTGTTGATGGCCACGGCCCAGCAGACCAGCACGTTGCCCGCGATGGAGAGCACGGCGATGATGAGCTCCAGCACGATGTAAGTGGTTTTCATAGTGTCCATGGCGAGAGCCCGGCGCCCGGGAGCGGGCGCCGCTCATGGGAAGAAGGGAATTTCCAGCGGGCTCCCTCCCGCAGGTACCGACACGCCGCGGGGCGGCCGAACGCCCATGTCCGGGCTCCCCGCGGCCCTGGGGGGGCCGGAGGGGCGCGGCGAGCCCCGGGTGGCGGCCCCCCGCAGCCCGCACGGCCCGGCCCCCGCCCGGCATCCGCGGGTCCCGCTCAGCGCCCGCCCGCAGCCACCGCCGCCCGCGGGGCCATCGGGGCCGCTCCGCCCGACCGGGGCCGCTCCGCCCGACCGGGGCCGCTCCGCACGGGGATGCTCCGCCGCTGCCGCCCGCTCCCCGCGGAAAAGCCGCTGCCGGCGGTGGCGGGGCTATTTCTGCTCGTGGGGCGAGCGGGGCGGGGAGTGCGCGGCGCGGAGCCATTGGCCGGGACCCGGCGGCACCGGCACCGCGCCCCCGCAGCGCCCGGCCCCGGGACGGCTCCCCCCGGCCCCGTTCCCCACCCCCGGCCCCGTTCCCCACCCCCGGCCCCGTTCCCCACCCCCGGCCCCGGCACGGCTCCCCCCGGAGGTTTTGGGCACCGTTCTGCACAATTGGGAATAAAAAGTTGCCCTCGCTGTTCCCAAACTCGGATGATGCTGCTGCTCCGGGACACCGGAGTTGCCTCACCAAAAAAAAAAAGCAAAACCCAAAAATCGCCAGCAGCAGAGCGCTGACACAAAGTAAGAGATTTCACAAAATCCTAGCAGTGCTCAGTCTCTGGATGGTTATAGCACAGCGGGGCATTTCCTGATGTAAGAAATGGCAAAATACCACAGATTAGCAAATGCTGTTACTCACAGGGCTGAAGTGGTTTTGGTCTAAGGAGCTTCAAAAAAAATTATACCAGCAGGGGTTGTCTGCTCTGCTCTGGTGGATCTTAATCCAGCAGGAAAGGTGAATATAATTTAGTAACTGGTTACCTTTTCAGCGCAGGTGTCATGCTTGGTATTTTGTTCACCATCAAAACACAGAACAGAGACTGAACTTCACACCACTGCTGAAGCATCCAGCAGAATGGAGTAGTCCAGAGTAGAAAGTGGAAAAAAATGCAAACAAATAAAGAAAATAAATCATCCTGTAGCAAACAGAAAGTAAAAAAAAATGCCATTGAGTTTTTTGGTTTTTTTTTTAACAGTTGTAAACTGAATCCTGTGGAAGGGAATACTTTCTGAGGATCCAGAGTTAATCAGAGCAAAAAACATATGGGAAAAATAGGATTGAAATGATTCCTTTGGGTCTAACAGATACAAAGGGGGACTCTGAATTTATATTGAACAATTTTTATCAAGTTGGACTCTCAGGATATGTAAGAAACCTGTGCCAGGGATACATTTAATTTGATGGGGACACACAGGAGCATCACTGCCCTTTGCACTCCCACTACCACTGTGGATTCCAGGCACTCTGGTGTCACAGAGAAGAACCAATTCCACGATGGCATTAACAGGGAAGCCCTTAAATCCCAGGATTCAAAGCTCAGTGTCTGCCTGGAAGTGCCCTGAAAGGAGCAGCGGAGTTTGAGGTGAGCTCAAGGTTCATAGCCCCAGGTCTGGCTGCTCCATCAGCGCTGGCTGGATCCTGAACTTGCCCACACTGGTTTGGTTTATTTATTATTTTGGGATGAGTGCAGCTTCCCTCTGCAGAGGCTGTTATAATTATGTAAACTATCATGGAAAAGCGCTTTTCTCCCCAAAGGGATGGATTTACATCAGGGTTTTCACACACATTGTTTTTCTAGTGCAGGAACATGTGCCAACAGCCACCTTCTGCTGTGTTACAGCACCTCAGCAAAACCAGAATTAACTTTCTGCAGTGGATACATTTTATTAGAGAAAGATCTGCTTTTGTGATCATGGAAGCACTTATTACAGGCTGAGCCCAGGGAAATTGTGGTTTATCAAGTCAGACACGAACAGAGAAACCATTATTTCAGGTTCTGATGAATGGGTTGTTTGGGCAAGGTCTCTGTGAGACAGGTAGTGAGGCACAGAATATTGTGGATTTTGCATTACAGGGAGATTCATGGCCCTCCAAAGCAGCAGAACCCGTGCCAAGGTCCAGTGGTTTATTCTGGCAGTAACTGGTGCAACTGAGCTTACTCCCAACACAATTCCTGCGAGGAGAGCCAAGGACAAGTGTGCTCAGCTCTGTTGTAGCAAAGGTGGTTAAATCCTGCTGGCAGGAAGAACAGGATGAGCCCATTCCCAGATGCTGCCCTCCAGCTGTGCTCTTTGAGCCCTCTTAAAAGGTCTGGCATCGCACACCCTACCATGAAACACCAAGTGAACGTGCTGCCCTGCGGAGCAGCGACCTGAGCACTGCAAAACCCTGGGGCTCGGGGGATCCCGGGGGAAAATTTATCTTCTGGAATCTGTAAAGGAGCAAGGAAACCACAGAACCATCGAGGTAAACCCAGCCCAGAGCCAGCAGGCTGATTGATGGGTGATGAATCCATTCGAGAACTGGAGTGCAGCAGTACCATGGCAGCACCAGAGCCCTGCTGGATGCTCAGATGGCAGACACAGACGAAATCACCACTACTATTATTTTCCTGGATTCCGCTTCCCTCCAGGGATTCGCGTCCCAACACTCACGTAGGGAACAGCAGCAGCCCCAATCTGCCGCTTTCAAGTCGCGAGCACGGCCCGGGCTGCTTTGTTCCGAGGGAAACCGATTGAAAGGGATCCCACGTTGTGAATGGCGCTGCGCTGGGAGAAGGAGCGGCACCCTGGGGCGGCCAGGGCCGCTGTCCCCGCGGCTTGGCAGGAGCCCTCCAGCCTCGTACGTGCTGTTCCTTCTGTCGCTGCCGTCCCGGGGGAGCCGAGCTGCCGCTTCGGAGGCCGAGCTCTTCCTGCAGCCCCTGTGATCTCTCCTGAGCAGGCTCCGGCTGCTCCGAGGACTTCCCGAGCGAGCTCTGCCTTCACACCTCCAGCGCTCTTGGCCCAGCCACAAAGGGCTGGAGAGGAGCCCCAGTAACACATCCCTGCACACACACCCAGCCAGGGCCCGGCCAGCCCACGGGACAAGGCTCTGAGCACAAAGAAAAGCTCCCGAGCCAGGGAGAGCCGAGATGTTCTTGCTGTTCCCACAGCCAGATTTGCCAGCTCAGACACTCCTCAGCAACCTCAACAACAATTTTTCCTCTCTAAGCCTGCAGAGTTAAGAACAAGCACTGAAGCTGGAGAGTCTCTGCTGCGAAGGGACACAGATATCACCTGGCTATCAAAAATAAAGGGGGATGCCATCCAAGAAGTTCATCTGTCTTGCTGCTTCAGGCACACCATCATACTGGCTTTGGCAGCCCCGCATCGATCTGTGAGCGCTGCAGCAGTGGGCAGAATTCCCCTGGGGTGGTACAGGGCACCCAGCACTGGTGGTGCTGCAAGCAGAGGAGCTGCCATCCATCCCTTCCCACTGAGGGCAGCTCCACCCCAAAACTGCCCGCGACACGGGGACGGGAAAGGGGGAGAGACAGAGGCATTGCCACCAGCCTGCCGAGCCCCATCCCCGCTCATGCCTCCACTGGTACTTTTCAGCTGTTTTCCTGGACAAGACAGAGCCTGTCCTGAGCCTGACTCCAAGCAAGGATTCCCAAGACAAAACACAACCCCCAAACCGCAGAGCAGGTACAAAAGCCGTGCTGCCAGCGACGGGCTGAACTGCTGGGTCTGCCCCAGCCAGGTGAAAGGAATGGATGTTCTTGGTTAACTTGCAGGCAGTGACACCTCTGCATTTTTATTGCCCACGCTGCGCTGAGCATTAGCACATCAAAAGCTCCTTACGAGCCATGAATTACACGATGATAAGAATGGCCCAAGGGGAGGTTTCTGGCTGTAAAGCTGCAGGCGTTTTGCTGGAAGAGATGGAAAGTAAAGAGTAAAATTCCAGGGAAAGCTATTTCCATACTGAAGATTTCAATCGCTCGGCAAAACCCTTGGAAAACCAAACAGAAAAACTTAATCTTACTTTAAGATCGTAAACTTCGGATGAACAAACTTGGATTTTCCTAGTCCCCAGGGTCATTGCCAGATAATAAGAGTGCATTATCCTGGAATCTCAAACTGGTGCTTTAAATTATCTACAAGAATTCATCTCACAACAATGCAGGTGTGTGAATTCTTTAGAAATTGTTTCATTAGAAAACAAAGAAGTCACCACAAGATTGAAAAAAAACCCCAAACCATAAACGGCTCCACCAAAGCAGTTGAATTAAAAAGGAAGGATTTTGGCTGAGCAGAGGCCAAGGTATGAGAACATCATTTTGAAGAAACTTTTCATTTTTTTTTTTTCTCTGTGTTTGGTTTTGTGTACTAACCAGTTTCTGGGGTGGAAAGCCAAGTGCCTCTTTCAGCAGGATTTGAGAAGCAAAGCTGCTGCTCCAGGCTCACAGCGCTGAGCCCTGCACGGGGCTGGTACCGGGCCCAGCATCTCCTTTATGCTGCTGGAGCAGGTACAGCCGATTTCCCCGAAAAATCAATGGGAACCGTTGTGTTTCCAGGCCAACATCAGCTCCGGAGAAGCTGGATAGGCGCTGATGCCCTTTGCAATTCAAACAACCTGCGATTGCTTCATTCGGAGCTGAGCTGCTTCCTGGGCAGAACCTTCACGAGTTCATACCCCCAGACCTTGCTGAGTGTCCTCTTCACTCCCAGTCAACACTTCACAGCAAAAGGGGAAGTGGTTCTGCTCCCTGCCCAGCCCTGACATCAGGGAAATGAGTCCTCACCCCCAGCCTTTAAAGCAATTCAGGTTCATGCACAGATGTGACATTTGGAGATCCAATTGAATGCAATGAAAGGTCTTGAACGGGTGCAATAGAACTGCTCTGAATATGGAATTATGCTCAAATACTAGAGAAAAGCAAGATTTCGTTCAAATCCCTCAGCCAGCTTTCTCTGTGCAAGATCAGCTCATGATTTATAAATTTTTGTTATTACTATTATTGAGATTATCTGTGGCTGTCAGAGGACTTAGAAGCCTGTGGTGCTCCAGGTCCCAGCCAGAGCTCTGAAAACCACTTCTGATCCCCAAAAATCAGGCTCCTTTCACAGGCAGGTCACCCAGAGGTTAAAAAGCAGCTTAGCTGTGGTGAAGGGAAACTGCAGAATACACACAAAAATACAAATGAGCAACGGCAGGGGCAGGACCTTCCTGTGCTGCCAGCTGAACCTGCACTCAGAGCCTGCCTGAACCCCAATGCCGTTATCACACAGCCCCTGTTGGATCGCTCCATCAGAAATGAACATTTTGTTCTGCCCATGCTCCACAACCACTGGCAAAAGGAAATCTGGTGCTGTTAAAGCCCAAGAATTTGGTTAATGTGGTTTCCATCCTTGCAAGATTCCATCAGAAACCCTCTGAGCTCAGTCCCTCGGAAAGCAATGTCTAATGACAGCTGAAGGGAAGAACTGGCCTGCACTAATCCATGGCATATTATTTATTATTATTATTATTATTATTAACCCCTCTGCAAGCCTCAGTCAGAACTCTCTCCCCAAGGCTGAGCTGTGCAGATTATTATTTATGAATAAATTATTTTTATTTAGACACATTCGGGTGCCGACACTTTCACTCACAGCTTTTACTGGACCTGCCCTGGTTGTAGTTCAGATTTGGGTAAGGAAAGCAACAAACGTTTTATAACTGAAAAAAAACCCAAAGAAGAATCAGGATTGCAGCTTCACTTCCCAGGAGTTTCATCCTGTTGGGAGAATGTTGGGAATGTCCTGACAAATCGCTCACCTGGGGAGTTCCTTTGTCTCCATGGTTAGAGCCTGGGAGTGGCTTCCTGTGAGAGAAAGGATGAACTGAGGAGGCAAAACTTACAGCACATCAAGGTAGAATAAAGGTTTGAACTGCTATATATTCTTTTTTCTTTAAGCCAAGAGAAGTTCCAACCGGAGCTTTGCACAGAAGGTGTGCAGCTGTGGGGAGCAGGTTAAGAAAGGCGTTTGCTCCCACGTTAATTCTCTTAATCTTGTTACTTTCTCTTTAACCAGCTTGAACTCTTGCTGAGGGGTGAGGATGAAGCCTCGGTCATTGCTGTGTATTAAAGAGGGGACAGCAGTTCACTTTCTGGATATGTGAATAATGTTTACCCACGCTGGCATTTTACAGCTCCATTTTCTTCCTGCTAAGCTCAATAAAACCAGTGACTCCCCCACCATCTGACTCTCCTGGGTCAGACATTTACTGACATTTACTCTAGGGTCCTGCTCCATTCCAGGATCAAATTCTGAATAATCCTGTGAGGCTTCAGCCATCTGGTTCTGACCTTTGCAGCCCATCTGGAAGACTCTTTATTCTACTCACATTGCTTATGCTTCTCTTCCATCTGTTCTGCCTTCCACCTTTCAGCAGTCAGGAAGGGAACTCTTCTTTCCATGTCAATCCATGTTCTCCATCAGGAGTCACCTGGCACTAAAAGCACACCGAGCCACAAAGCTGCCCTGGATCTTGTCCTCACCCCACCTACACCCACCCACCAATCACCCCTGGAATTAACTGGCCTCAGCTTTCATTTTCAGTCTCTTGCTGAACCAAACCTATCCATGGCCATCACTCAACTGGCCATCTCCACAGAGAATCCAGCTTTGCCCACAAATGTATCAAAGCACCAGGAGTGTCTGAAAAGAGACAGCAGAGCCTGAGGGAGCATCATTTAATGCCCAGCATTAAAAATCCAGGGCTGAAACACAACACTTAAGGTGGGGAAAGACAAAGTACTTTGGGTTATGTAGATGACAACTCTTCCCCTGCCCAGCTGGACACACCTGAGAGGCCTGAAGAGCTTTAAATCTCCACTTCTTCCATCATCTCGTTCTCTTCCCTGACTCAGCAGCTTGACTGTTCTGGTATTGCAGTCTCAGTGAAAGTGTTCTGGAATTTGCTCTCAGCACCTTTGAAAGCTCTGTGGGTAGAAGGGATGGTGGCTGGAAAAGACTCCAAGGGATGTTTTTGGCACTGTGCACACACTGCTCACCCTCTGCAATGTTCTGTCACTGCCTTCCAGGGGCTTTCAACTCTGGCAGCTGTAACTCATCTCACCTTCCTGATCACTCAGGGCCCCATCCAAACTGGCCTCGAACACTTCCAGGGATGGGAGATACTCTGGATTTTGTATTGTATGTAGGTAACTGAAACACTCCAACAAACCTCAGAAACAGAAAAAGATTTATTAGAAATATTACACAGATTTTTGCATCATACATTTTAATAATGTTAATATTTAAATATTAGCATGTCCAAATCTGCAATGCTTAGTATGTACATTCTAATGTGCTCTTTGTATAAATTAGATCACGATGTAACATCCGTACCCAACAGGGGAAGCTAAAACTGTCAGAGGTGATCATCCCGTATGACAAACTCAAGCCTGGACCAACAGTCAATAAAAACATTGTGTCCAGCACTGCCCAATGGGACTTGGCACACTGCAAGTCAAAAATGGAGAGACAATCAGTTGAGCAAAAAAAAGTTACTTGCAGTTCAGTGAGAAGCTGGTTCTGCACCGTGTCGGTGAGCGAGCGTCGATGGCACCGGAGTTGGTACAAAACCAACACAGCTGAGCATAGTAGAACTTATTGCTGGCTTTAAAAATGTCTTAATGCTCCATGCCCTGAGTCTTTTTAGGCAAAAAGCCCTCCTGTGACAGGAAAATGCCTAATCTCACCCCATACAGTCCCTGCCTGTGATCAGATGCACAAGGCTCAGCTTGGCCAAGAGCTGGCCCAGCCAGATCCTTGCTGCTGGTACCCCCAGCACAGCAGGATGAGGGAGGTATGAACAAACCAACAAGCCCAGGCTCGTGTGGTCATTGCCAAGGAAGGGGGAAAGTCAGGGAAGCCAAAAATTGGACTTTTGAGGAGTTCCAGGTCAGGAATCAAACTGGGAAGAACCAATCGCTCTGCCTGTTTGCACTTGGTTCGGACAGAAAACTTGCACAGAACCACTTGCACGTACAAACCAAGAGAGAAAACCTGCAAAAACCAACTTCAACTCACAGAAAGAAAACTGCCAAAACTTAAAGGGACCCTGCTTAAGCCCCAAATCCCTCTGCTTAGCACGGCTGCCTTACTGCAGTGCAGGAAGAACCGGGAAGCCTCTGTCCCCTTTGTGTTGTCACAACTGTCACGGGCACAGGAAGGGGAGCTTGGCAAAGGAGCTGTGCTGTGTCTTCTCCTCATCTGCTGAGACCCCCAGGCTGCACTCTTAGGAGGAATGTCCCTCAAGCTGACAGTCCACACAGATTCTCTGATGTCCTTTGCTGTCCAAGAGCCCAGGTGTGTCTGTCCCCCATCGCTCTCCCTCAGCCTCACCAGGAACTTTTTGAAAAAGCTCCTCAGCCCTTCTAGAAAACCTCCTCACAAGGCTGACTCTGGGCTCGCTCCTCACACCTCTGTACCTTCCCAAGCCATGAAACAATTGTACCTTCTCTGTCTCACTCGAAATTCCAGGAGCCAGACTGCACCTCCCACACCTGAATCTCCTTTCCTCTGCGACACTACAGTACAACAGTCACACTGCCGCCAAATCCCTCCATGGAATATCACTGAAATCCCCTTCCTAACCCTTCTCCTCACCTGCTCATCCCAAATCAGCTCTTTGTGGTTCCCTGCAGTCCCACAGACTCCCCAGGCACACCCAGAGGCAGGGGCAGGTGGTGCCTGTGAGTGACAATCCAGGGAGTGAGGGACAAGGTTTATCTGCCTGCACACCAGGGAAAGATCCATTACTCCTAAGAGGCAAAGTCAGAGGTTTAGGCAGTTCAGGCAAACCTACTGCTCAACACCAGCCTTGTCATATAACCACATCCAGGACATTTTCAGAGAATTCTTACAACTTCTACAAAGACTATCCATATACCCTCTTGCTTAACTTAATTAAATTCCCTAACTTTAAAGGCAGCTTGGACTTTAATTTTGCAGCTCTGATCTGAGATGCCTCACAAGGGCCTGCAGGGTCTCTGAAAACCAGGCCAGTCTGCAGCATGTCATGTAGGATAAATTTAAATTCATATTGAAATTTTAAGGCAGCATGAAAAATCAACAGCAACTTGTAAAAGTCCAGGCCCAGAAATGTAACTGTGCAAGGTTTATAAGGAAGAACCCCCCCAATATTGTAACGGTTGAATGAGCACATAAACAATATCCTTAGTTTTAAAAATAATCCAGAAAATCATCTCTCAAAGTATGAAAATGAGATGTTTTGCAGGTTTGAGGACAGAACAGTAACACTGAAGAAAAGGTAAAATTAAATATCTTCCTCCCTACTACAACTCTGTGTTGTAACTCCTAGCTAAGTAAAAAATTAGGAATAGACCGCTAGAACTGGGCAGAATTAGTGTTTGGTCTATGCTGCTGGGGGGCATGGGAGAACAAGCTGCAAGGAGATGATGGAAACATTGCTTTGCACAAATCATTTGGGAAAAAAAAAACAAAAAACACAGCTGCTGGATCCCAGAGAATGGTCTGTAAGGGTAAAGTGAGAAACTTGGAGAGACAGAGCAGTGTCACAAGAGCCCTGGGAGCAGAGGATGCTCTCACAGGAAGTAACACTCCCAGTGGACACTGAGCCACCCTCCAGTCACCACAGGGTTAAAATTCCCTTTTTTAACATCATTTACTCTGACTTGGAGATGTTTACCAGCCACTGGGAATTAAAAGTGTTTTTCTCATTCCTGCAAGTGCCCAATCCAAAGCCCACTGAGGAATATGGAATTTTCTGTGCTGACTTCACTCCAGCTTTGAAGTACAGCCCTCTGGAGAGAATTGGGATCCCTGCCAAGGGACACCTCCAGGGAAAAGCGCTGCTGCATCCACGAGGCAACGGGGCTCTGCAGTGTCAGTGCCTCAAGGAACTCTGCTCAGCAGAGCTCTCCTCTTCTTAGCCTGTATTTGAGAACACTGAGAGCAACTCATCTTGGGTTCTCTATGGACAGCAGGGTGTGCTGAGAAATCCTGGAGGGTGAATTCCATCTGGAAAGGGCTCCCCTGCAAGGAACTGCCTGTGGCAGCACTCACAGCTGCTTTCTCACAGAGCAGGATGACACTGAGTGTGCAGGGGCACTGCCAGTGCACTCCCCTGTCCATTTTTATCACACAGCCTCTCCAAAGATTGGAACTGGACTTTCCCAGAGGCAATGGATTAGAATAGATTTCAGACTAAAACCAAGAGCAAGCGATGATTTTCTCCTCCCTCAGAACAGGCACACAACTGCCTTCCTCCAGCATCCTCTCTGTTCAAAGCACTCCCTGGCCCTGGGCTCTACCATCTCTTCCTGAATCCTGTATTTTGCTGTGACAACACCAAGTCTGAAATATGTTGTTTATTAATTAAATAACATTACAAGTAAAATCAAATCAAACAACAAAGAACTATGAGGAACCAGAGGCTGAGATCAGCCACCTGCAAAGCCCTTGAAAGCCTGAAACCAATTTTGTCCTGTGAAATCTTGTTTCCATTTCATAAGCCTTTTCCCAGGAGGTAGGAGCAGTGAGCACTAGTATTTCTTGCAAGAGAGAAATGATCCCTAGCTCCCTAGGACTAATGTCAGGGTTAAACACAGCAACTAAACACCAACTTTGTCCTACCAGCACACCCTAAAGCAGCCAGGCAGGCTCTACACGCTCTCCAGACCCGCTTCTAGAACAAATCCAGCAGCCTGTTGGATGCTTCCATCCTTGGAGACAAACACAAAAATTAACTTCATCGGGTGAAATGAGAGAACCAGAGTAATGGCCATTTAACAGTGTCTATCAGACATTTTCCTAACAGTATTACTGAGGTGGGAAGCTGCTCTCTGGCGCCTGATTTCCGTGGCACAGAGATGGGTTCCAGTTACGCTGTCTGTAATCTGTGGAGTGAGGTTGCACCTTCCTTTGGTACTGATAAATGACTGTGCTCCTTTACAGGATAACATCATTTCCAAGCATGTAGCAGTGCCCTATGGGCTGTATTTCATGGCCCAGGGCACAGGCTGTCTCTAGATTCCTGCCTCTAGGCAGCAATGACATCGCTGTGCTGACCAGACAGCAGCAACACAGAAAGAAGTTGTTACTCCACTCAATCCACAAAAAAAAAATGAGATGTCCCTGTATTGATCACCTGATTACTGGCACCTTCCAAACTAAAGCTGTTAAACTACATTTGCAATGTTCCTGCGATAATTGTGCCTGCACAGCCGACCAGGAAACCAAGCTCTGGCTTCATGGAGTAATCAAGTAATGAAGTCAGTCATAAACCTATTTTTCCACAAAGAGATTGCTTCTGTCTGAGCTGAAATGAAGTCCCAGCACCTAACAGGATCTTTCAGAGTTATTTCACTAACTGGTGATGAACAGAGGGTGGTTTCTGAGTTACAAATGACCCCGTTACCATCCTGCTGGTTATGCTGTGAGTAAATTAGTGCAGTTATTGGGTGAGATGTCCGAGAGTAACTCAGGTTAGGGTTCTACAACTTAAGTGCATCTGTCAAGGTGTTTTGTAAAATACATGGAGGCAAGAAAACAACATGTACTTGGGATGAGTTAAGCACGTTTTGGCAAGAAGAGCATTTTTGTGAGCTTTTGTATTAACATTAATCTCCCAGCCTCCCTTGAGTGCCAGCATAGTCCACATTGACTCAAAACTTCATTGTGCAGCAGGTCTCCTGTCAAGGCAAATGCTGTTAGCACGAGGGATCCTCTTCAGAAATATCCCAGGTGTGCTTTAAAACGCTTTGCAATTTCCACGTGGGAGTAAACTTACCAATGGATTTGGTTTGCAAAGGTGGACAACAGGGAATTATTTGGTTGCAGTCCCAGATGGAATCAAAGCTACGGAAGAGCTTCCTTTCACACTAAGAGCTTAGATTGGTTGTGGAAGAGGAGCAAGCAGGTTTTTAAAGTGATCGAGTGCATCTGTAGCATTCTTTATTCTCTTCCCCACTCTGTCCACCTCTTGCTCTGCAGCTCAGGTCTCAAAGTACTTGTAGATCTGGGCCACGTACTGCATGACGCTCTGCCAGTCGGGCCGGTCCGTGTACATCATCTCGCTGAGCTCCTGCATGGACACAGCACCGTGCTCAGGCAACCCCACCACAGCTCCTCTGAGCCTGCCCAACACTTCTGCTGCCATCCCGAGCCCCTGAAAGCCACGTACCCAAAGGGCCACGGGAATGATCCACTGGCCAAGTGCAATTCTGAAATCTGTTAATGTGTTCCACAATCTTTCTTCCACCTGCACCCAAACATCAGCTCTCTGTAAAACTTCTTCTAAACCGATGCATCTCTGCTTCTTAATCTAGCTCGTGAACCCCATAATAGTCTTCCCTTCGTATTAAACTTCTCTCTCCCTTGTTGTATAGTTAATTTTGAAAAGTTAAACAGTTTAAACATCCTTCTGTTTCTTAAAGCACTAAAACAAAAGGGAACAAAATGGTGTAACCATTAGTATAATGGTGTCATATGGCAAGTCTGTCCATAAAATTATGAATAATCTGGAGCTGGCATTCAAGAGAAGGACATAATCCATACCCTCGTTTCACTGGATGACCTTCAGCAGTTCCTTCAAATTATATTTATTCTGTGATTCTACAAATTCTTTCTAAAAGTTCTAACACTGAACTTCCTGACGGTGCAGCCTTCCCCAGCACTGTGTGACAATTGAAGTGCAAGGTCTCTGACTGGCCACATGGCAACAAGGAAAGGTGCTGGAATGGTGTTTGCAGCAAATATCCCCTTGCTGAAAGGTTACTCACCAGACTGGGTTTAATGCCCACACTTTCAGCAGCTTGAAATGCCAACAGCAGATTTCTCTTCTGTAAAAGTAAAAGGCCAAAAGGATTACCATCAAAGCACTGTTCCTGAACCTTCCCTTGCATCTGGTTACCCAGTAAGTTTAAATGAGCAGGTGTATTTGGAAGCTAAACCCCTGGATTCCACACCTGCATGCAGACTCTTTTTTGAGTCTTACTCACTCCCAAGTTCTCTGTCTTTGAATAGCTCATCTACTTGTGCCTGAGTGACACCCTCTGTTTTTGACAAATAGGTTGTTGTGAAACTGGTTACAACTGGGAAAAAAACCCACTGAAGTTCTGTCTTTACTGTGAGTAACAGGTTTCCGCAGAGGTTTTAACTAATATGAGACACTCCTGTACATAATACAATTCTTACTGTAATAGACACTGTCTTGGTGTTTATTTGCAGGATTTGCTGGACTCAGCCAATTTGTTGCTGACTTCACCCAGCAGTCCCTGCATTTCTCTCTGGGAGTTCACTGTTGGTTTCCTCCCCTTTTTCATCCATTCTGATCACTGTGAATTCTGCAAATGTACAACTCAACTTACTTTGTCCTGGCTGTTGAGCTCCTGGTAAGGAATATGTGCAGGCAAATACGTGTGCAGGAGAGCACAGAAGGCCAGCCCATCACTCCAGCTGCTGCTGAAGTTGGTAATATCAATATTCTGTAAGAGAAAACACGAGCCATCCTTCAACAGTGCTACACAACAACAACAAAAAAAATCTTCAAACAACCGTTTTTATGCAGCCATGGAACAAAAACCCCAGAGCTGAGCTAGAAGTATCTGTGGTGACATTCCCACCACTGCCACCTCCAAAAGGAGGGGGATGAAGAAATATTTGGAAAGAAATAGTATAATAGAGTTGAGAGTTTACATGGACAAAAGTCAGGACCAGCCCATCTGCAGAGAACTCCTTTAAAATACAGGATTTCTGGGGATACAGAGGGCACTCAGGGTTCCTCCCTGGATGCTCTCATGGGGCACAGCTGCAGTTAAAACAAGCCCATGGCCCAGTTCTGCTCCTGTGAACAAGGTGACCTTTCTGATGCTCCTGTTTGCACTGCCTGGCCGTACCAGCACACTAAAGAACTCCCATGGGTAAGCCTTGCTGCTGTAGTAGCAGCTGTAGTTGCAAACAGCAGCTAAAAACAAACCAGTGAACTGATAGAGAGCTGCTGGAGCAGGGAGGCTCCGGGACACGACGGAGCTGCACCATCTCCCACCCTGCAGCAGGTGTGGAGTCACCTCCAGCCCTTCCCAGCAGCCACAGCTTCCTGTGTGCTCAGCCTCAGTTCACACTCCCTGCCCCTGCATTTTCTTTATTTAGCTATTTCCTGGTTTCTTTCAAGACTCCCCCAAAGAGAAGGCTTTTACTGCATCTCTCATACAGCAGCTGATGCAGACACACTAAAACCCAGACAGGAATTATTTCAGCACGTGCTCCTTGCTTCTGATGCCTCGCTGATTAGTTATCCAACCTGGACTTGGTCCAGTCAGACAGGATTTCTAATTAGTAATAAATGTTCACAACCAAACATGACTCAAATTGAGCCAGTAGAGAATATTTCAGGTTAAAATACTTCGGCTGTAATAAATCTACAACTCTAATGGGCTCAGAAAGCAGCTGACATCCCCACACTGCACCAGCCACCACGTTGTACTGGGCTCTATTAACATCTGGTAGTGGAGATAATACAAAAATGAGGCTGAACAGCATCACAAGAAAAAAAAATAATTTGCTCTGAAAGCTGCCTTGGCACTGCCTATTCCATAAAGTTGCAACATGGAAGTCCAGCTTTGTGTGTATGGAATTGGCTGAGCTGGATTATTCTGCTTTCTTGAAGTTTTAGACAAACAAGTTCCTTTCTATTTATCAATCTGCAGTTAGGGGGAAAGGACTGACTGCCAAGTTACAGAAGTGTTTTTACTGAGGCCAATATGTTTTATCAGCAAATAGCCTATCATCAAATGCCAATATTCTCATTTTATACTGTAGGATAGAAATGGAAAATACAGGTTGTTCCCCCCCTTTCCCAAAGGCCATGGAAACAGGAACAAACAGAGCCTTAGTTAAGCAACAGGACTAGACAAAAAGGCAAGGCTTGTTTTTGTGGGAACGTTGTATCTATCCTCATTTTCATGCTGCTGTTATGAGGCACGTGAGATATAAAACTGCTCCTTCACACGGCATTTCACTATCCCAGAATCAGCTGAGAAATTTTACTTACCTATATAATTTTAAATGCACCTAAAACTCTACTCTTCCCAAATCACAGTATCTACACATAAGAAGCGTTTGTGTCTACATCAAAACCAGGTCCAAAAATCCTCACCTCCCCAACAGTGCTGTCCAGGCAGTTATCCTCAGTAACTCACGGATTTAAGTCTTACAAACAAGCAAAAGTTCAAGGATGGGGTTCAGCTGACCATACCTGAACCACAGATGAAATCTGCTGCCAAAGCAGTTTGCCACAATCAACAGCCAAAACGAACTCAAATCTGAATTTTTGTCCTAAATGCAAACCCAAAACGAACATTTGATGGTTCAGCTCAGCTGTTCACTTCACAGTACAATAAAAAACACCTAGGCATACCCAAGCCCACTTAGTTCCATTTCTACATCTAACAAGAACCAATGAATTTTGGTGTTTTGTTTTTTTTTTTCCTCTAAACAAATGCATTTCCATTTCACACCAGTACAAACCCCTCTCCCTGGCACTTCATCTTGGCTTCTGTGTTAGATAGTTTTCAGTTTAGGATATAAGGACATGGTAAATGAAAAGCGATCTGTGTTTTGCTACACTGCAGCTTTATTTGTAGTACCTCCCCACTCCACCACACCAAGAGGAATTAAGTCAAAACAGAGACAACTCCGATTTCTCGGAAGATCTCTGGCTCCCCTGAAGCCAGTTAAAAAAAAAAAAGGAAAACAATTTAGGGAATGAACACCTCGGAAACTATTCCCTTCTCTTGATTATTTTGGCAGCAGAACCCGTCTCAGTCTTGCTGCCACACCTCTCTCCTATTCCCCAGCACACAGTCCTGAGTATGTGGGAGCTATTTGTGTCAGTGCTGGTGGTTCATGCACAGCCCCAAGCTGCAGGAGGGTGATTTCTGTATCCTGGTGTGCTCACGGCACAACCCCCACCCCGAGCTCTGAAAAACTGCACGTGGCTCCTCCTGAGACACCAGAAAGGATGGCACCACTCAGGGGCAGGATGAACCATCACAGTGAGTGCAGGGAGAAATGGGAAAATGGAACAGGGATTCAGAACAAACCAAATTGCACCAGAAGAGGAAAAAAATTTGCTGTCATACAGCCACAGCACATCCTGTGGTCACTGGCACCCCAGGGCCTGTCCTCAGCACTCCTGCAGTGTCACCCGTCAGTGAAAACAATTCATTCTCTTCAAGCTCATGAGTGAACTCCTCTACATGCACTGGGAATGATCGGGAAGCACACCAGGGAGCACAGCTATCAAAGTACCAAAGTGCCCAGCACGGTCTGCTTCTATGATTTAAAGTAAAATTAAAAAAAGATAAATACCCAAGCAATATTATTTGGATAACAAATGTACAATCTAGGATATTAGTGTCAGGTCAAGCCTAAAAGACACAAAACACCTGGAAGTGATTGACCTTAGCCCCCCATCCTGGGAACAGGACCTTTCCTGCAGATAACAGAGCCCTCAGAGCTCCAGTAAAGACACCCAGGGAAATCTGTGTGATCTGTTCTCACTAAAAACAATTCTTTGTTTGTCTGAGGATAAAAACACCACCCCATTAGATTTCACTCGATCTTTGACTCCAAGCAAAAAGCAACAATGATATCATGCACTCTTCATTACAGCCTGAGTACATTAAAATCCTGATCCAAGATATTCCCACTATGCACGTGTTACTGTGCCCACAGCAATGGCTCTCTGAGTCATAATTCTCTCCCTGAGACCCAGAATTATCAGTTACAGACATGAATCAGCTTGAAGCTAGCCTGGAACGCTGAGGAAGAAAGCCTGCAAGAAAGAAATACAACCTGAGCATCATTATTCCCACCCTCCTGCCTCTCCTAAGTTAATGGTATGGAATGGCACACCAGGAACCTGCCAGAGTGGCTGATCATGGAGGTTCAGCCCATGCAGAATATAAAATAAATACTTTAAAACAAACCTGTTGAATAAATAAAAGGGAATTGCCTTGTTTTTATTAGTAGCTCTCCCTCAAGTGGCTCAGCTTCCTCCAGCTGATCGCTACCCAGGCCCCCCCAGCTCCTCTTGAAGAGCTCAGTGGTTTTATGTGGATATATTTAAACACATCTGAACAGAAGCCACAGCTCTGCACATCTGAACTCTGACCTTCTTAATGCAAAATGGACCAAGGTACCTTGACATCAACTCCCAAACCTACCCATCTTTAACAACAGCTACACAAAACCGCAGCAGATCTAATTTGATTTATTACAGCCTAACTAGCTGGGACCAGGTTAACAGGGTTCAGCCAAAGAGGTTCTATTCAAAGGAATCTTCAGGCTCTCACTGGGTACATTCTAAACACTTCCTAAGAAGCAACATGAGGGAAGGATGGCTCCTTTGAGCGTGACAGACCCTTCTGAACAAACAAAACATCCTAGTTCATCTGAAATGCTCCAGCAAAGATACGAAACATCTGGGAAATCTGCTGGAACTATGGGTGAATGAGAAGTGTGGTCAGGTCCAGTTAACAGGGATGAAAGGCACGAATGCCTGAAATTAAAGGCTGCCTGGATTCTTCTGTAATTGCAGGGTGCATCCAGATGACAACTGCACACAGCTATTTTCAATGGAGAGCTGCAAGTCTGAAGTGATTTGTACATCACATTCAGTCCATCTACTACCAGGAGTCTTTCTGAATTCTCTTACCAACCTTTTTTTCTCTTAAATGGAATACAGAATGAAGTAATGCCTTTTGATTAAAAGAAATCAAAACAGCAATGCTGTGTGTTGTACAGAGATTAAGTGGGTAGCCAGGACTGGGAAGGAAGCCAGGTGACCTCCTATCCTCCAGCCTGTATTAATATCCCTGGTTCAAATGGCCCAGCCAACTGCTGTCTCTGTAAGAATTGCTTTAAATTTCTTTGAAACATTGTGTTTCTATCCCACAATCCATATTTCTAATGCTTCTCTCACCCTGTCAGTTTGCCACACATCTTATTGCTGGTTACACACGCACCGAACAGCAGAGCTCAGATCACAAAATGCTCTCTGAAAATGCAGTTAAATAATATCATAACAGCACCAGGAACTGAAAAGGAACTGATGGAACTCTTTAAAAGTCATGCCATTTAGTGCAGCTCTTTTTATAAATAATTCCTGCTCCCCATCACATTTTTTTGGCTCTGTTTGCTCCTTCCTCCACTGCTGCCACAGGTGCTGCTCTGGGTTTACCATTCATCATTTGCTTCAGTAAGTGGGAATTAATGAGCTCTTTAGCAAAGATGAGATATTAGAGGATTTATGGCTGTATTTTTCTTTTTTTTCCAAAAGCATCAAATTTGCTACAGAATTCATATAGAGCAGAGACATTTAAATAGAGGAAATTAAAAAAAGGATATTACACATCCTACACAAAGATGTTTCAGCTCCCAATTATTTCAGTCTCAAAAACCAGAGAAGATACCAGAAAGTCAGGCAGATCCAATTTTCTTGTATTAACTTTCTTACCTGAGGCAGACTGGCAAGAATAGGTGGAATGATGCTCTCTAAAATTCTGTGTTTAAAATAAGCTCATCTGGACAGGAATTGTCCTACAGTTTTCAGAGTAAACTGTAAAGCCACTCTAAAATGACCTGTGCACCCTTCAAACTCAGCTCTTTCCTGTGGCTCAGGACCTCTCCAAGACAGTTTAGTTCTGATATTGTGGTTACAAGGGAGAGTGGTGCTGAAATAGCTGAAGTTTGCATGAGAATAAAAGAATGAAAGCAGTAGCAAATGGGAGACAGTTCAAGTAAGAGTGATAAAGTAATTATGTAGCCTCCCATTTCCCTTGCTGGCAAGGCAAGATCCTACTGACACTGAAACCATCCCTGCAACCCTGCAGTGAGTAACCAACCTGCCTAAGGAGCCAAACAGCTCTGTTGGTGCCTTTTATTGCTCCTTTTATTTGCATTTTTATACATAAAGACCAACTTTTTATAAGGAGAACAAGTTCTACTGAACAAGAGCTGAGAGTAGCTGCTGGCACAGCACAGGAGACACAGTGGATGAATTTGAACCTTTCCTAGCAAATAGCCTGAGTTGTTTTGAACGCAAATAGCCCTGTGACAAGATCCTCGTTACTAAAAGTCACCTACTTTCAAAGGTCTCACTAAAGGTTAGTAAAGTTACAGGGGTTTGTACATATTCCTCAGTTTGGGTCTTAATTTATTGCTATGCACCAGAGAGAGAGAGAGAGAGAAAATGTACAAAACCAAGTTCACAGGGAGCTGGTTGGTTGTTAAACACACAGGACCAAATGAGAGCTGGTCTAAGCAGAAGCAATTTTATGGATGTGTCTGGGTCATTTCAGAGATGAGGTAATGGTGACAAGAGATATTTATCAAGTGTGACTGGTATTTCTGTAGTTTCCACCAGTCACATTCTGTGGGAAGGCAGAGCAGGAGTCAGTTCTGTCTGCAGATCTGGATTACACAGCGAGGCCAGGGACTAAGGAGTTCTCTCTCTTGTGATAATCCCATCAGACACTGACGAGTTCTGGGTTTTGCCCTGCATGTCTCTTTTCAGCCTAAATTCCCCTTGTTATGCTCCCTTGCTGAAAGGCAACTCCCTGCTTGCCACACAAGTGCCACTTCCATTAGTTTTCTCCCCAGCCCCGAGAAACGACACCAGGGATGAACGGCTCAGAGAAGGAACAGACTGGGCTGTGTCCCTTCATCCCCAAGGCTGCAGCGGGGAAGATGCAGCAGCACAACCCAAGGACCACACAGATACTCTTGGGGAAGAGGGGAGGGACACAGAGGGGGAGGAATTGGCTCCACTCTGTGTCCAAGGCAGCAGCACAGCTACTTCCTGCCTGGAGCCCTGGTGCAGAATTGCTAATGACCACACTGGCTGCTCCCACAGCTCTTCCTAATTATCTCTATCAAGAATTCAGAGATTAGGCATGTCCTGGAATTCCTGGGTGGAGGGACAGGCTGCAGCAGGCTCAGGGTGGAGGATGGAAACAAGGTGGGGAAAGGTCCCACCAGCAAAGGCTCACCAATCCAGCAGCAGGCCCTTAGCCTGCCAGTTAAATGCCCAGTTTGGAGCTGTTCCAGCTGGTGACCAATCAATTCCGTGCTTTCACTGACTGTCAGTGCATCCAGGCAACACAAGGAAGTGTCTTGGACTTTGGGAAGGACAGAATGGAAATGCTATTTTTAAAATTACCCAGCAGGATAGAAAGTTATGCATGAGAGAGCTGCACTTATTTTATCCTTCCAAGAGACTCGCATTTGTTTACAGGACAAAGCCCTCTATGTGAAAAAAGGTAGAGCTTGGCCCAAGTTATTTGGGTCCACTGGGGAAGCACATTTGTGCACTGGCATCACTGAGAAGGGGTGATTACATTGGTAATCAACCTGGTTATTCCTCAGATGCCGTGATTTGGCTGCTGCATTTTAGTTCCAGACACCAACCCTGGGTCCAGCTGGGACATACAGAGAAACTGCATGTACATATTCAGCCATAAGTATTTTTACTTAGGAAAAGAATGCTTTTTCCTGTTTGCTCTGCAGGCTCTGATTCTGGAAAATAACTGGGACTATCTTGACATTTTCAGCCTGCACTTTCATGAATTAAAATCTCTCAAGACTGCCCTTTTTATCAAAGCACCTTTCCAAATATTGCTAAAGTTTATATTCATTTCTATGATTCTGTGATCTATATTTTAATTGCTAGGAAGATCAAGGCAATGCTATAATGTATGACTACCAAGACCTTACATTAGATGGTCCATAGGAGACTTGGGAGCAAAATTACTGACCAATGTATTGTAAATTTTTATTTAAACACAGCATAATCTCTATTATCTCAAGAGCAACTAGCAAAACTCCTTTCAGCTTTTGTACAGATAGGAAAAGTCAACATCCTCCTCTTCATCAAAGACCAGAGAAACACAGAGAGCCAGAAATTTCATCCACTTCTCAGAAGCTCACAGAATATACTAGTAACTTCCTGGGAAAAACCCATTGCTCATATATCCTGCTTCTAAATGTCAAAATGCAACAGGTGCTGTGAACACAGAGCTCTAGAAGCTTGTGCAACCTCTCAGAACAGAAGGGCTTGTGCTGGGGACGTGTCATTGTCCACCAGAGCAAACCTGAGTGGTGTCACTCAAGGCTTTTCCCTGCTGGCTCAGCAGGCTCTGATCTCTGATCACAGGTTGGTGTGGCACCAGGGAAATCTCCCCAGTCCTGCCCAGAGCAGAGACTCTGCCATGAACGCAGAGTTTTGGGCAGTGTTTTTCTTCACCCACATCACACAGCCCAGGAGTTATTTGTTTTGCTGTTAATCTTCACAAGACCACAGTACTGTGGGAATGCACCTAAACTGTGCAGGGCAGCAGATGGGATTTAGTTCCTTGCTTAGAAAAGTGAACCTGTTCATCTGCTCCTCAGTGTTGCTGCTGAACTAGGCGATGCCACTGCCCACCTCCTTCTCTTGACCAGTGAAATATTTAGATAAAAACCCGGTTAGTTTAGACAGAAACCTTTGAGGGAGAGATTCATACAATTTGGGAATGCACTGAAACAGTTTTAGGCTACTTGTTGACATAAAGACACAATGTAATGTAGAAAGTACACATCTGATGATTAAAAACCACTGGGCTCTCTCCTGTATTTCCTTTCTCAGCTCAGCCAGTGAGGTGAAGTGCTCAGCTGACAATTAGAAAAAATTAACACTTAAGTAGACAGAGAATGTCAACTGCTCACACTAATGCCATACAAAGAAGTAACAGACTTCTTGTTCCTAAACATAGCCCTTATTTTTCAGAAAAAAGAAGAAACCTTCAAACAGGGATGTGTCACAGTACAACTGGCCAGGAAGGAGCTTTGGGATCTCCTATAAAGCAAGGCCTCACAAAGTGCAGCCCCAGGAATGCACCTGCTTGATGCATCAGCAGTCCAAACACTGCCATCCTGGCTGTGTGTCCCAGCAGAGACCATCTCCCAAAGGAGAATGGTCCCATGACCACCTGACCAAAGGGAATATGTTATGTCCATCTTTGGGTCACACTTAATCCGTGCTGGATCTCGTCCAGCCAGCAAACCAGGCAAAAAAAAAAAACCCATGAGAAAAAGCAGGGGCTAACAGCATGGAAAAGGGCTTGAGAACAAGGAAGATTTGGAGGAAATACTGCCCAGCATAAAGAGAAAAAGAATGCAGATTCCTGTGAGAAGAAGAAAGCCACAAATTCGTAAACAAAAAGCTGGTATTAAATTGAAGCTGAGTTTAAATTGAACACAAAAGGATAAAGAGCTTTATATTACATCCACTGCCAAGCCACCAGTCCAGCAGTCTCTTGCTGTAATTACTTGACAATCAGCAAATACTGCAACAGCTTTATTTTTCTCCCTAAGCTTTTGTATCTCTGCTCCATGAAGAGCTGCCTTGATCCACAGCTGATGAACGGACACATACACGAAATACAAACATTCTCAGATGTACAGCTGCCATTTCCCTTTACCAGTTCTAGGACATTCCCTGTCTGCTCCTATCTGGCATTCTTCTGCTTAAAACAACCACACAGCTTTACTGTAAGAGATTGTGGATCTTCAACAAGTGGTGGATCCCAAATAGGTCCTGTTAAACAAAACTTTGAACAAAAAAAAAAAAAAATAACCACAAAAATGTTTTGGGAGGAAAGAGCCAGTCTCAGATCCTCTTTTCCTCCAGGCCACAGGAAGGGTGTGCAGTGCTTGAAAAGAGCATGAAAATAGTTCCAAATTCATTAACATGGTGGCAATTCCTTCTCCTCTCTAGAGAGAGCATGTGCGGCAGGAACAACAATCCTCAATTCTAATGATCATGGGTTAAGTGCCTCTTAAAGTTCTGTGTTTTCACAATACATCTGTGAATAGCAATAGACTTTAATCTAGAGAGGTTTGGCCCCTTGACAAATGGTCTCCACAGAGAGCAAAGAGAATCAGGGCACTTAAATGACACCACAGTCACTAATGACATGATTCTGGAAGGTGATAATGCAACAAGAATGACTTGCAGCAGCTTCCAGGAGATCCAGCTCACAGGAACCGAGCCTGCTGGAAAAGAGGCACACAATTCCTGCCTCACACTGCTGCTAGGATGTATCATCTTTTTAAATAGATGAAAAAAAGCCACAAGACAACAGAGAGAAAGCTATTTTAACACAAACAGCTTACTCTCAGCAGGCTTTGTGGTTTGAAGGATTTGTGGTAGATGAGTTTCAGAGCCACAAAAGCATTTCTCAAGCCTGGTCACCTCATGGCCCTACATTACACCCCATGATGTCAAGGAGAGGCAGAAGGAACAGCCTGGGAGCCACTGCCAGTGCACAATTCTTATAGGGAGCCATTAGATTTCTTTTATTAAGGTGGAGATTTTCCACTAGGAAGTTTTGCACAAAGACACCGAGCCCAAAGCTTGATTTCACCACAATTCTTGTTCCTGCTGAGACTTTTTAGCACCTCCCCTGCACAGTTATTCAGAATCAATGGCCAAAATGCCAGATAACATTCAGCTGGGCACCAAAACATGACAATTGAAATAATATCATCAATCGTGCCACAGTTTATGCAATCCCACTTTCATATTCTTTCCTCCAAGTCATTAAACTGAACTCCCACTTTATTTTCACTCCAGTGATTCTGTTTTCATGTTCTCAATATTTTTTCTTAGTATGCATATCCTCCTGATATCAAATCACTGTTTAAATAAGGATCTTAGAATTGACACAGCCATCTACAGAAACACAGATGCTTTCATGTTTCCCCTCAGTTACTGTAAACTCATGCAATTTCTTTTTTTAAAAAGCAAACAAAACCCTCCAGGCCACTGCTAATTTGTGTTGCACTTCCCCCAACTCCCCTCAGTGTCCCTGGTTTGTTTTATGAGAGTGCCTCCTGGGGAACACGCTCAAGTTCAAAGCCAGGGAATGTTCCCACTGCAGTCCATGCAAGGAGAGTTTATGGCTGGATTTGATCTCAAACTAAATTAAACTAAATGATTTTATATTTGCCATGAGCAGGATGAACATTTCTATCTACAACGTAAGTTTTGTATGAATTAAAGCATTTAAAAAGTGGAATCTTGTGTGCTGGTCCCTAGGTCTCATCCCCAGATACCTTCTCAGGTCACTCATCCAGCTTTCTGGGACATTGGGAGTAGCTACTACTGAGAGTATCAATTATTCTAATCCATTTTGCTCATACTGCTTAATGATACCATAATTTAAACAGAAAGGAATCCCCCTCTTCCCCCACAGCTCAGAGGAACTGCTATCGCACATTTTGCCACCAAAAAGAGAAGTTAGGTGGCCAAGCAGGAAGTTTTTATGCTCTCTCTGCTGTGTCACGGGGCTGAAAAGAGTTTGCATTCAAACTTCTCCCTGGTTCAGGGTTTAATGTGAGGAATGACATGACAGATTATCCTGGAATTTGCACAGATGCCTCACAGACAGGGGTGTTATCTCTGGAAAAGGAGTCATGCACGTCACCAGGGCTCTGTTCCGTGGAGTTCATTACCTCATTCCACCCTTGCAGTGGCTGAGGCAGGAAGGAGGATGACGTTCTTTACTCCATTTCTCGTACTCAAGAATGATAAAAACTCCCTGTGGAGCTTAACATCAGCCTTACCATGGGAGTGCAAGGGGCTGGGAAAAGCAAGTTCATGACAAGTTAGTGAATGCACAGCAGAGAGTGCAATGGGAATGAGAAGCTGAGGAAGAACGTCCAAGAGAGAATCCCTCTAAACAAAGCAGTGAAGATAGAGAGGCCAAATTCTCACCATAAATCAATATTGTGATTGTGCTTTGGTTCTTCTGACTTTAATACCTACCCTGAGACGTCATACAGGCCTCTGTATTCGCAAAGCCACATCCTTTTTTTCTAAAAGCAATACATTTAATTCAACTTGGGTGTAAATTAGAGAAAGAAACCTCCAGGCCGATGCTCAGAGAACACTTCTAACAGTGAACTCAGACTGTTTTAAGAGTGAAGAAAGCTCCTCATAGGTGTCACTTCAAACAAAAAAGGGCAACGCTGCCAGGAGAAAGCATTACTTGAGAGATTGCTTTGCTGGCTTAACAGAAGTTAGACTTGGAGAAGCTGTATTTCATTAATTGTTTTCTGAGGACTGTGTGGGAATGTTCCCACAAACTTTCAAATCCAAGCCCAGGAGAATTTTAGTAGAGGAGATATAAAATAAATCAACACAGCACAAAACACACATTTTCAGGGGACAGCACTGAAGCCTTTGAGGCATTATCACAGAACTGGAGGCTAAACACTGACCCTGGCCTTATTCTTTCTAAGCTGTGTCTAAAGGCAGGAGCTGTCTCCCACACCTTCCTTCTGGGAAATTGCTGCAAGCCAGATGAACACCCCAGTGCTAAGAAACAACTGAAAGGAAAGCTACTGTCCTTTCTTCCAAACTCCTGCAGCTAATGCCTCATAAAGAGCTGCTTGGGAAGAAAAAATAAATTATTATGGACTTGAAAAGATGGAGTCTGCTTTTATTAGAGACTTGCCCCAGGGTGCACATCATGTGGTGATAACTGCTTTTGTCTTCTGCTCCAAGTAACAGACAATATTATTCCTAAGAAGGAAAACTCCCAACATCATAACCAAACCAAGACTTTCCTGCACATCCAGCATCTACCACAGGATGGAATATTGTCTGTAACTGCCTTCCTTGCAGGACCAAAGGCTTAACTCAACTGCACACCCACATGAGCCAGGGAAACACAGGAATGGCCATGCAAGGCCTGGACAAACCGTTACCCCTGATTAAGAGTGAAAATCACTCTGCAAAGAAATGAGACAGTCTCAGGCAGTCTTTGTAAAATCAAGCTGCAAACTTCATCTGGTCAAGGCCATACAATGAAATATTTCTTTGGCTTTGGCAGGACTAGAGAAAAAACTCACACAATAATGTACTGCCCACAGAAACCTACAGAAAAAAAATATTAGAATGTACTTCCAAAAACTGATGCTAAATTGAGGCTGCTGCACACTCTGCTTCTCACCATCAGCAACCTTTAGTGCAGTATTTGGGGTTTGTGTACAAATTCCTTATGACAACACAACATTGGGGACTGCAGTGTTAAAGAAATCTGAAGGAAGAGGATGGAAACAGCCCACATAAGTAAACATAGAAAAATCAACGTACAGTAATATTTGTATTTCTTTGAAGTGACTGCTTACTGCATACTGCAGGAAAGTGATGAAAGTAAAAAGGTAAAAAGTAAAAGTAAGAAACCTACTCTCTTACCTGGTAACCTTCAGTCTTCTTTTGGCACCATTTCAACAAAGCATTCCTCTTGGAACCCCCGTACTCCCGAGCCAGGGCTGCCAGGGGATCTTTTCTCTCCACACTGAACCAGAGAAGAAGGGAGAAGACAAAAAATATACTTGAAATCTCTGTGATTTCTACCAGTATGTAAAAATAATATCTGCATGACAAAGCAGAATGGCAGGACAGGATATGAACACAAACCAAACTGAATTAAGTTTTGGAGCTTGTATTTAGTATTTTCCTTCACATGAGGTAAATTCAGGTGGTCACTGCACACGAAGAAGTGAAAAAACAGAACCTGCGAATATCCAGTGGTGTTAACCAAATATTTCTGCTATTATTTTCATCAGCTTTACTTACCTTCAAGCAATCTCTTTATTTTATACATTGAAAATTAGGACTTAGGTGTAAAATTGAAAGAAACTGCCTAAAGAATCTGTAACAGTAAATTCACAGCCAGCTGAGCTGCTGCAAAACAAGTTCTTGAACAAAATGAAAAATGTGAAAGTTGAGGACATTTAAAGGCCAACAAACAAAACCCCACATTGTCTCCACTCTACAGCTTCTACTGGTAGAAGTAATGGTGGAGATAAGAGGAAAATATATGCTTTTTCTCAAGAGAGAAGAAAATTACGTGTCTAATTTCCTTCAGCCCCCAGAACCTCTGGTTTTTAGCTCACAACACGCAAAATGACAGTAGGATAATGAGGGCTGACCACATGTACACATGATGGAATTCCTGTGTACAACTCAGTGGCTCCTGAAAGCTTGCTATCCTCATTTTCCATTTTACAGATAACTGTGATCATTACAATCTGAATTTTCATATCTGGATCGAACAGAGCCTGATAATTCCCAAAGACCAGACAGCAGAGTCTGCTCTGGAGACAGCGTCCTCCAGATTCAAATATTTATCCTGGTCCACGCAATGCCCTTGGTCTGCCCCGTTTTTCCCAGGAAACTTTGCTGATACCTGAGTTTGCTTTGGGGTTTCAAGCAGCTGGGGGTAGAGGAAAGCATCCTGCTGCTGAAGGCCATTGGGGGTTTGCTCAGGGATTCCAGGGAGGGGCTTTTGCGGAGGTAATGGTCTGGTTTCAGCTCTTCATTTCTCCCCTTCAGAAGGTCTGTGGGAATTAAAAAAAAAAAAAAAAAAAAAAAAAAAGGCTGTCAGTTTGCAGCCTGAGGAATTTGATTAATCACTGTCCTGCCACTCCAGCACACAATATGTAGTCTGTTGTTTTGATTCTAAACAAATGTACTCATTTGTTCATTAAACACACATGGGGCTAGGAAACCTTGAGCAGATTAGAGGTGAACAACAAGGAATGGCTTTGATGATTCCAACAGTACAGGCTGCCTGGTTTCCTGTGATTGATACTCCTGCTGGGGGGTAGGGGCCTCAGGTGAATGAAGGGAAATACCAAAATCTACAGCCCTAAAGGTTCAAAAGCTGAGCACCAGATATCTTCACCAGATGACTGAGCAGCCCTAGCACAATGATTTCTTTTCTGCCATTAGCAGATTTGGAACAAGAAAGCCCCTGGTCTCCTGAATACAGCCCTGGGAAAGGCACTTACTCCTCCTGATGTCTGGCATCCACCCTGCCATAACTTTGAGAAGGCTCAATATATTCACAGCAGATTCATCTTACACATATTATATAATTTATATAATGTACTTATGATATATATTGCTATATAGTCAAAAGAAAATCACTGCTTATCAACACATGAGGTGATGTAACAAGCCAGGACTGCACATGATGTTATCAGAAATTACTGAACGTGGAACACAACTTTTTCACCTCTTCTTCAGTTACATCCCTATGGTAATTATCGATTAATGCCATATCACCGAGGTGTGAATTCCTTCTTAGCTTCAGGTCCCTTCAACTTATTTCTGGATGCTACAAAATCCGGATGAAGCCAGTAAACCCCTGACTGTCAAAGATCACAGCCAGAGACCAGCTCTGGGTGAAGTAATCCATGCTCCTCTCCAACTATGCAACATTTGGGTCGTATTAGGGACATCACAGAACCCTGCTGCGACACTGGTCAGACGGAATCAGCCAGAAGATTTTTATTATGGAGGCTACTTCAGTCTGAATTTCCTTGGGGATAATTCAGTGTTGGATCAACTGCCTTCTAGGATTATTTAGATTGGAACCAGAGCTGTTACAATTTTAGAGTGAGTAAGCCTTTGCTATGGATTATTGGAACTAAATTAAATCCAGGTACAAAGAGAAACTGTAAATACAGGAACTTGTTAGATAAGCAACCATAAATTTTTACCATGCAATGGCTGATAAAATATCTGTTGATTTTAACAGATTTTCACAGAACTCTCTATGGGTAATAACAGAAATTATCCACGGTGTAGAGTGAGGTATTTATTGTTAAGGACTGGCATCATATTACACAGCTGATAGATTATTTCACTCTGCAGTAAACTGGTAGAGATTAAAAAGGTCTTATGTTGTGTTTGGAATCTATACACTCATGCAAGACTTCCTGGAAACCAAGTGATACAAATAAATAAACAAAACCCGTGCATTTCCCTAGACAGAAGTAGACACTTCTGCTTGCTTAGCCAGGTTCTAATTTCTCTCTTGTATTTGCAAACTCTTGCAGAAAATCCAGTCTAGCCATCAAGAAGTTGTAACTGATTGTTTTAGGGCTTTTTTGTCCCTCCTTGCAGTTTCACTACAGGAATGTAGTATTTCATCGGTCCTTAAAAATTCAAGAATCTGTTGTTACTAACTTTGATTCCAATGCAACAACTACATTCAGGACCAGATAATCAAAATAAAGGGCCCTAGAGAAAATGGGAAATAAACACTGGTAGAAAAGAATATTAAATGACAAGAGAACAAAAGCAAAGTGTGAAATGAAAACAAGCTCATCTCTAGAGAACTCTCAAAATAAACTACTTCCAGCCCAAATATGACTGCTCCTAAAACAGTGTCCTGGTTTGGGACAAATTTGGGAGAAAACCCCTGTATAGGATCCCTCCCTCCCACCGGTCCGGAAAAAAAACCCAAAACCCTCTTTGGAGAAAAGTGGAAAAAACTATTTTACTAAACAAATGAAGTGCATACAAGTATAAAGAATGAACAGTATGAAACAATAAAACCTCTCCTTCTGAAGTGAGATGGCAAATTGAGAAAGTCCTTGCCGTGGGGGTAGCTCGGCTCTCTCTCTCAGTGCCTCTCCTCAGTCCCAGTCCCTCCGGCGCTGCTGGAAAATGCCGAGGTCCAGGCCCCGGTGGGCCGCAGGTGCAGCCCCCAGTGCTCCCCTGGGTTTTCAGTCCAGAGCAGGTTTAAACAGTTCCAAGAAAAAGGGAAAAAAACAGTCCAGGGAACTTCTCTGCCCTAGCTAGCTGAAACTAACTAAAAGCAAAAAAAAGATCTCTGTCCTGCCGTCTCTCCAAGCCTCCGCCGAACACGCTGTCCGCAGAAGAATGTGGAGGAGTCGGGCAGTTTTCTCAAAACAAACTCTGCGCTTCTCCTTGCTCTTAGAACCAGTCTTAAAGGCACAGGACTCAATGTACAGCACAAACAGAACAGACGATTGGGAATACAGGCATCATAAAGTTACCCTAGGACATTCCACCCCTTGTATCCCCATATCGTCAATTTACTAAAACTAATATATATTCCAGCTCTACACACACATACATCTATATAAAAACAATATGCAATATACAGCTACATACAGTGGCAGTACCATTCAGCACACAGTGATAACTACACACGGTTCTCACCCAACAATCAAATCTCCCTGGGGTACACATCGTGTGGTTCCATCTTTCTGCATTACCCACCATGTGCAGCCTGGCCCCTGAGCAAAGACAATCCCACGGATGGGGTCCTCTGTACTTGAAGCAGAATTGATCCAAACTGTCTTCCCTAATAAACCTCTTACATGTACTACTGGGACTTTCTCTCCATCTACTGTATGTAGGGACTCAGATTGGGCAGGGCCTGCTTGATGGCAGCACACGTCTCACAGTCATGGATAACCTGAGAAATACTGTCCATGGTTAGATCCACCCCTCGGTCTCGGGCCCACTTATAGGTGGCATCTCTGCCCTGATGGCCTGAGGCATCATGGGCCCATCGAGCTAGAAACAACTCTCCTTTGTGTTGCCAGTCTAAGTCTATCTTTGACACCTCTATCTTTGCAGCTTGATCTACCTGCTCGTTGTTTCGGTGCTCCTCATTAGCCCGGCTCTTGGGGACATGGGCATCTACATGACGGACTTTGACAGGTAGCTTCTCTACCCGAGTGGCAATGTCCTTCCACTCATCTGCAGCCCAGATTGGTTTTCCCCTACGCTGCCAGTTGCCCTTTTTCCACTTCTCCAGCCAGCCCCACAGAGCATTGGCCACCATCCACGAATCAGTGTAGAGGTAGAGCTTTGGCCACTTCTCTCTTTCAGCAATGTCCAGGGCCAGTTGAACAGCTTTGAGCTCAGCGAGTTGGCTTGACCCACCTTCTCCTTCAGTGGCTTGTGCAACCTGTCGTGTGGGGCTCCATACAGCTGCTTTCCACTTCCGGTTCATCCCTACGACGCGGCAGGAACCGTCAGTGAAAAGCGCATAGCGTGTTTCTTCTGCTGGCAGTTGGTTGTATGGTGGAGCTTCTTCAGCACGTGTCACTTGTTCCTGCTCTTCTTCATCCATGAGATCAAAGTTTTCACCTTCCGGCCAGTTTGTAATTATTTCCAAAATCCCAGGGCGATTTGGGTTTCCAATGCGGGCGCGCTGAGTGATGAGGGCAATCCATTTGCTCCATGTGGCATTGGTGGCATGGTGGGTAGAGGGAACTTCTGCTTTGAACATCCATCCCAGCACTGGTAGTCGGGGTGCCAGCAGGAGTTGTGTTTCAGTGCCTACTACTTCTGAGGCGGCTTGAACTCCTTCATAGGCGGCCAAGATTTCCTTTTCTGTTGGAGTGTAGTTGGCTTCGGACCCTCTGTAGCTTCGGCTCCAGAATCCCAGTGGTTGGCCCCGAGTCTCCCCAGGCACCTTCTGCCAAAGGCTCCAGGACAGGCCATTGTTCCCGGCTGCTGAGTAGAGCACATTCTTCACATCTGGTCCTGTCCTCACTGGGCCAAGGGCTACTGCATGAGCGATCTCCTGCTTGATCTGGGCAAAGGCTTGTTGCTGTTCAGGGCCCCAGTGGAAATCGTTCTTCTTGCGGGTGACCAGGTAGAGAGGGCTCACAATCTGGCTGTACTCAGGAATGTGCATCCTCCAGAAACCTATGGCGCCTAGGAAAGCTTGTGTCTCCTTCTTACTGGTCGGTGGACACATTGCTGTGATCTTGTTGATGACTTCAGTGGGAATCTGACGCCTTCCATCATGCCACTTTACTCCCAGAAACTGGATCTCTCGAGCGGGTCCCTTAACTTTGCTCTTCTTGATAGCAAAACCAGCCTTCAGGAGAATCTGGATGATCTTCTCTCCCTTCTCAAACACTTCCATTGCTGTGTTTCCCCACACAATGATGTCATCGATGTACTGTAAATGTTCCGGAGCCTCACCCTTTTCCAGTGCAGCCTGGATCAGTCCATGGCAGATGGTGGGGCTGTGTTTCCACCCCTGGGGCAGTCGGTTCCAGGTGTACTGCACGCCCCTCCAGGTAAAAGCAAACTGAGGCCTGCATTCTGCAGCCAGAGGAATGGAGAAAAAGGCATTAGCAATGTCAATTGTGGCGTACCACTTTGCTGCCTTGGACTCCAGCTCGTACTGGAGTTCCAGCATGTCCGGCACAGCAGCGCTCAATGGTGGAGTCACTTCGTTCAAGGCACGGTAGTCCACAGTCAATCTCCATCCTCCATCAGACTTGCGCACAGGCCAGATGGGGCTATTGAAGGGTGAGTGGGTTTTGCTGACCACCCCTTGGCTCTCCAGCTCACGGATCATCTTGTGGATGGGGATCACAGCATCTCGAGTTGTTCTGTACTGTCGGCGATGCACTATTGAAGTGGCAATTGGCACTTGTTGCTCTTCCACCCTCAGAAGACCTACAGCAGATGGGTTCTCTGATAGTCCAGGCAAGGTATTCAACTGCTTAACACCCTCTGTCTCTACAGCTGCTATCCCGAATGCCCACCTAAATCCCTTTGGGTCTTTGAAATACCCATTTCGGAGGAAATCTATGCCCAAAATGCATGGAGCTTCTGGGCCAGTCACAATAGGGTGTCTCTTCCACTCATTTCCAGTCAGGCTCACATCAGCTTCCACCAAAGTAAAATCTTGTGAACCCCCTGTCACCCCAGCAATGGAAACAGATTCTTCCCCCACATGTCTTGATGGGAGTAATGTGCACTGTGCACCAGTGTCAACTAAGGCCTCATATTTTTGTGGTTCTGACGTGCCAGGCCAACGAATCCACACAGTCCAAAAAACACGGTTTTCCCTAGCCTCTACCTGGCTAGAGGCAGGGCCCCTCTAAGCCTGATTATCCTTATTTCCCTGGGTAACCGGAGCTGCTTCCTTCTTGCTAGAATTTCCTCTCACAGTCTTGCCATCCAACAATTCATGCAGCCGTTGCGTCATAGCATCAGTAGATTCTCCATCCCATCTTTTCATGTTTTCTCCACAATCACGCAGGAAGGACCACAGCTTAGCCCGTGGGATGCCTTTTCCCTCTCTATCTAGGGAACGTTTGCGTGTGGTGCCAGAGCCCCTAACTTGTACTGCAGAGATCTGGAGAATGTCCTGCTTGAGTTCTTTGTGATTCTCCTCTATCTTGTCTTCTAATTTCCTCATACGCGTTTCCAGAGCTGCAATTCTTGCATGTGTTGGACCATGCACGGCATCTGCATATGTTCGGAGCTTCTTTGCCATATCAAGCACGGTCTCCTCTGTCTCATCCCGCTTCATTATTGCTAAAGCAGAGGAGTATTCTTGTGGCCCAAGTCGTACAAGTTTTCGCCACATCACAGGTGTACATGGTACCAAGTCGGGGTTCCTAGTGTTTATGTCATCTGAAAAGACAATCTCCGCCACTGCCATTTCCCTCAAGCGCTGGATCCCTTGTTCAATGGTTTTCCACTGGGTTTGCTGCATATAGAGATCGTCGGCACACAGATATCTTTGTGCCACACTTCCCAGGACCCGTTCCCAGAGACTGCAAGGACTAGCCTCCCTCATCATTTCTTGGTCAATAACTGGATCATGTGATAGGGACCCAAGATGTCTCGCTTCAGTGCCATCCAGTATTGTAGCCTCGCCTGCAGCATCCCAGAGGCGGACTAACCAACTAATTATAGATTCATCAGGTCGTCGAGTATAATCCTTTCTTAGGCCACGAAGGTCCTTCAGGGAAAAGGACTCAATAGTATCTCCTGCTCTTGCAGCAGTTGGTCGGGCTCCTGATCTTGTAGCAGTTGGTCGGGCTCCTGATGTTGTAGCAGTTGGTTGGGCTCCTGATCTTGTAGCAGCTGGTTGAGCTTCCGATTTTCTATCAGTTGGTTCGGTTTCTGACTGTGTATCATCAGTTGCTTCAGCTTCTGATTGTGTGTCAGGTGGTTTGACTCCTGACTTGGTGTCAGGAGGCATTGAGGATCCTTCACCTGAATCATCGTCTACGGGTCGATCGGTTTTGTCCGTGTGCTTCTTTCCCTTCTTTACTGCAGCAACTGCTGGTGTCTTAGCCTCACTGTCTGGTTTAGCTGCAGCCTGAATGACTGATTTATCTCCCTGCTCCCTTGCTTCTGTCTGCTGCCCTACAGGGTTTAGCAGTGTGTGACTTATTCTAGAAAAGCTATAAACTATATAGAGGAAAGTCACCAGGTGAAATACCAGGGAGGTGGGGTCTTTAACATTCAGGAGACGCTGAACCTTCTCCAAAAGTGATGTAACTGACTCAAAAGAGAAGAAGGAAAGAAGAGGCTGAAGAGCCTCATCCCCTACTCCTCCTCTAACAAACTGGGTGCAATTGTTGATAAATCCCCAAAACATGCTGCTGGAACTAGGACGCAGGGTAGGACGAAAAAACCATAAACTGAACATACCCAGAACAAACTCCAGTATCTTTATAAGCTTCTTGTAAACCATAATCACCGAACCCAGCAAAATAGCTATTCTAATTTGTGCATCCCTAATGTAAAAGCTGTATGTTAGGGACAATATTGGAGCTATTTCTGGGTAAGAAAACAAACCTAGGGACCAGAAAGGTATTAAGACCTCAAAAAAGCCTAGGGAACAGAAATGCAGAAAAGACTCCATTCTAAGAGACATTAGGAATTCAAGAAGCAACATGGCTACTGATTGTTTAATCCCCACCCAAAGGACAACCAAAAAATGCAGTTAATAATAATCAATACAAGTTTTTTCCACTCTCTCGTGCCCCACGTTGGGCGCCAGTTGAAAGTATGTCCTGGTTTGGGACAAATTTGGGAGAAAACCCCTGTATAGGATCCCTCCCTCCCACCGGTCCGGAAAAAAAACCCAAAACCCTCTTTGGAGAAAAGTGGAAAAAACTATTTTACTAAACAAATGAAGTGCATACAAGTATAAAGAATGAACAGTATGAAACAATAAAACCTCTCCTTCTGAAGTGAGATGGCAAATTGAGAAAGTCCTTGCCGTGGGGGTAGCTCGGCTCTCTCTCTCAGTGCCTCTCCTCAGTCCCAGTCCCTCCGGCGCTGCTGGAAAATGCCGAGGTCCAGGCCCCGGTGGGCCGCAGGTGCAGCCCCCAGTGCTCCCCTGGGTTTTCAGTCCAGAGCAGGTTTAAACAGTTCCAAGAAAAAGGGAAAAAAACAGTCCAGGGAACTTCTCTGCCCTAGCTAGCTGAAACTAACTAAAAGCAAAAAAAAGATCTCTGTCCTGCCGTCTCTCCAAGCCTCCGCCGAACACGCTGTCCGCAGAAGAATGTGGAGGAGTCGGGCAGTTTTCTCAAAACAAACTCTGCGCTTCTCCTTGCTCTTAGAACCAGTCTTAAAGGCACAGGACTCAATGTACAGCACAAACAGAACAGACGATTGGGAATACAGGCATCATAAAGTTACCCTAGGACAAACAGTCACATCAGCATCTGAAATGTTTGATGTATTTCAAATGAAGCTCAATTTAAAGACAAATAAGCCCTCAGAAGACAGTGCTTTGGGCTAGTTCCAGAGACATACATGTTGAACAAAATCCAACCCTCTCCAGTTCCACATCGTGGATTAGAGAGGTGCCGTGGATACTTTGCAATAAAGAAGCGGAGTTGGTGTTGGCAAACCACAATAAATCAGCTATTTATTTTAGTTATGATCAAGATGGGAACAGAAGCACAACAAAATTAATAAGCTCTGTAAAACAAAGACGCTGGAGGTACTTTTCATGTTTCCCTTGACCATGTAAGAAGAGGAAAAATGGCTCAGGCAGAGGCCAACAGTTAATAACAAGTTTAGTTAACACAAAGAGGCAGTATCTGTACATTTATCACAACTTACCTGCCAGAGGGAGGTCTGACAGGTCTGCATGTCTGGCAATGCCCCTGCTGGCTGGCTTGGCATTGTTATACACAGAATGTCTCTGTGAAACAAAGGTGCAAAAGGTAACTGAAGAAGTATTGGCCACCATGTTTAAATAGGTGAGCAGAAAGAAGAAGTTTCTGCTATTTCAAGATCACAGAGCACGCAGAGGGATACAGAAACATTTCAGCAGGGTATCAGCTGGACCTAGAGCTGGGTAAATAATTGTGAAAAATAAAAGGACAAAGGGACAATATTTTATCAGGTAGTATACTGCTTCCTGAACTACTTCACATTTCCATTTGTATGATATTTCTCTTGCCAAACACAATTTAATGTCACAAACCGAAAGTAAGGATGCCTGTTCCCAACTCTGACTCTGCTCCCAACAACCTAAATCATATGTCAGGAGGATTCTTGTCTCTGCAGCCCCAGCACCAGTTTTCAATTAATACCCCACCACCAGGCATTAATACACAGTTCCCAGACCTCACTGGAAAACTGGGAGCACACATCTTGGAAACTTCAACCCCAGGTCTCCCAACTCACATGCCAGCTCTCTAGTGCAGTGTGATGTTTCTGCTAACTCACTCCCAATAATTGAAACCTCTTTTCTGCTCCATGGTGATAAAAGTTCAGAACTCTGCTCCACAGAGTTCACATCCGTCCACTGAGACCTCTAAGCTGAAGTCAAGGCAAACTCACTTTGATCCTTTTTGTTAGGACCACAGCATTTGATGTTCCACAGCAAACAAACAGAGGAGTTTCCCCTTCCCCCTGTCGGCAGATGCTGCAGCCAGCACTGTGTCCACCTCTTCTGAATCTACTAGGACAGAGGAGCTCCTTGTACCTGCATTGGGGAAACAGCAGCTGCTGGGGCTGTCCTCACTGGAATTCCACTGAGAGGGCTCCTGGGCACCTTGTGAACTGAGATATTTTGTCCACTGCTACCTGCAAGGAAAAATCAAGGAAACATTTGGATTTCAAACCCAACTATCACTCTCTTGTCATAGCAGAGATCCACTGTGTAGCAACGTTCCACATTTATGCACCATGCACTGACAGAAAACACTCCTTCAGAAGCCAGAAGCAGATCCTGCTCACAGCAAGAAATTTTTTTACTACAAAGTTCAAATACCTGAGCATCCCAAGTCAAATGACTTTATCAGTGACTTCACGGTGGCTGCAGATTCTGGAGGCGTGGGAGATGCTCTGCTGAGGCAGACCCCCTGCCAGCGGCTGGCTGTTTCTGACTCCAGAGAATCCACCTCTTCAGCTGCCAGCCTGCAAGGCACAAACCACAGCAAAGTCAGGGCCAGCAAAAAGTGCAAGCACTGATTAAAAGTCTTCATTGATAGCGAGGCAAATCCAACAATGTGAAGGTTTTACTGCAATGCCCAGAACATGGACCTTAGAATATTGGAATATTCAGGTCCTTTTCTTGCAGTGCTTGGCAAACACTAGATCGCTGAGTCTAACAAGCTTTTCTGCACTATAAAACATTTCATCCCCATTCCCAAGCCTCACACAGGAAGGAGGATTTTCATAGGAGAAAAAAAAAAAGGCAGTTTGATGAGACTTTTGAGTAATTATCAATAATTACCTGAAGATGGGCTTTCAATACAGTACAGGTGCCAAGGGGCTGCTGTGGCTCTCAGATTATAGTGAGGAAAGTAACCAAAAGACAAAGACACTTCAGAGTAAAAACTCAACACTTAAAACTTATCAACAGAGACATCTGCGAAATAAATGAACCCTCAATCACAATTCATGAGCACTTACACGGGGAATAAAACTCCTAAGTGCTTCATCCTAGCAGACACAGGAAGACCAAAATCCAATGGCTAGAATGAACACAGACAAACCAAATAGAAATGGTTTCATGTTTTAAGGAAGGATAATGAAGTTACTCCTTCAAAAAGAAATTCTGAAGTCAAGATCAGGTGTGGACTTACAGGAGTTCATACAGGAAAGTCTAGGGCTGTGTTAAACATCAAATAAAAATCACACAGTGAAAGTTGCTTCTAGTCAAGTATTTTCCATGATATTGCCTAGTGACTTACCTGTATTTCTCAGGTAGACTTGGAGTGCAATTACCTAGCTTTAGTTTAGGAAAGCTGCAAGCAAATGAAGTCTAGACATGTAAAAAGAGATTATTTGTACCTCTCCCACCTGCTCAGAACCTGCACGTGAGCTGCTGTGCAGCAGGTTCTGAGCTATCACCACATCTCCCTGTATTCACCATGTTTGATACACACCAAGAGCTACATCAACACAAAAGCAGAAATGATTTTGCAAGGTGCCTGGAGGACTCCATCCAGAAAGTGCTCATGGGGTTGAACAACTTCTGTGAGCTAAAAATAGAAGTCAGAGCCTTTTCCTTCCCCTTTAGCCATCAGAAAACGAAAGAGGCTAAAGTGTGTCAGTTAATAAGAGAGTAAGAGTGACTCAAGTTTCTATTCCTGGCAGAACTTAAGGAGGTGCTGTCTTTAAGCAGACTTTTGCTGTTTCTTTAATTCATTGAAGCTCCTTGTGTGCCAGGGGAGCCTCCAGAGGCAGATGGCTGGAGAAAAAGACATTTCAGCTCCAATCTCATTTAATGCAATAAGGAGGAAAAGCAGACTGGGTAAGATTCACTGAGCTCTCACGGAGCCAGTGTTTTGCTAGCCTTAAGTTCCAGCCTTGACTTCTTGTTCTATGGTTCATAAAGCATAAACAACAAATCAGCAGGTGACAGCATCTGCACCTGAGTTACACAAACCACAAAAGCTAAACAGGTCCTGCTTCTAGCAAAGTATGGATGAAGGATAAATTTCTGCCTCAAGATCTAGTGCAATCTATTACATTTTCAGTCTGGCCTTTGACAGCAAAAGGATGCAAACATGTTAAACAGAGTAACCAGACCAGCCCCTGTGCCACAGAAGAGTCCATTGAGAATTCAGGTAGCATTATTCTGTCATTATGAGGATTCAAGTGCTGGAGTTACAAGCAGTTTCGATTTTTGTTAGAACCAGTTTCGATTTTTGTTAGGATGCTTCCTGTAATCTTCCATCTGTGTATTTGTAATAGGCAGCCTGAAACAACCTCCTTGATTAAACACATCAGAAAACTGAGGCCTCCCATGCTGCAGATCTTGGCATAAAAGGTAAGAACAATAGTCTTGAGAGCCACTAGCTTCAATTAAAACACATGCCAGCCAAGAAGCAGTGGAGAGATGAAACTGGTGAGCACTTAACATTAAAAAGAAAAATTGGTATGACAGGAGGTGCACGTGTGTGTACAGAGATGGGCTTCTTAAGAGAGAAGCAGAACAGCAAGAGCTTAACTTGCAGTAGCTAATTCAGGAGGACAGTACAGAGCACAAATTAGAAAGATTAACAATAAGCCATAACTTCAAACCCAAAATGACTCCTCCTTATGCACAGAATTTCTTCATCTTAGCACATCTTAGGCCACCCAAGAGACTACACAAGTTCTGCTACAAAAATGAGGGATTTGAACAAAATGTCACCAATTGCTGTATGCTTTCCTGGAAACAAGAGTGAATGGCTCACACAGATAAATGCTGCATGTGCAGCTGGCTGAAGTGGAGCAGCTCCAGGAGGAAGTACAGCACTGGAGCCACAAAGGAATTAAAATTGTGCAGTCCCTTTCACAAAACCACTGCAGCGTTTCATTCATTCACTGGTGAGAGAAGAATTTGCAGCACTTTTATCAGCAAGAGTGAGTATCCTTGTTTTCTAGGTTTGAAATACGACAACTGACTGACAACAAGGCGCAGTATTTCTTAGCTTAATGTACAGATTTTTGGCAAACTCAGCCTTCTCATGTTTGTAAAATTTCTAAACTGCTCTGATGACTGCTACAGGAGGCCTAAGACCGCAGCAACACGTTTTCAGAAATAACGACTCCCCCAATGCACAGTTTCTGTCATTGTGACTCCTCCTGAACTCCAAGGCACACAAAGAAGAGACACACAGCTACTGCTGCACAGAACAGAAGAGAGGCCAAGGGCAGGCAGCAGACAATTCCAAACACACATTTATTTGGCACTTGAATGTATATTTCTTAAACATAAAAACCAACATTCAACAGCTGCCAGCACAGCAGAGAAAGGCAACACAAGTGTGCATATAGGCAAACACTCCGGGAGCACGGCACAAAGGTGGGGGCCATGCCAAAGCCAGGACATCCTGTGGAATTCTCCACTAGCTCAGCCTGCTCCCACACCAGGCCCTTGCTAGGTCTTCACATCCAGAAGAAAAGCCCAGAAATCCCACAGCCAAAGTACAGAATTCCAGTCCTGGAACAGATCTCCTGACAGGGATGGAGACAGTGAGAATCTCCTGGTAGAGATGGTGATCTCTGAGTTTTTCCCCAGCATCCATGGAAAGCTCTCTTCAGGCGTCTCTGGCTGCAGAGCTGAACTTCAAGTTCTCCCTGATCATCACACACTTCACCTGAGTTAAAGGCATGAGAACGACTCCTTTCTGAGAGGGTCTTTACTAGGGGCTTGATCTGTCATTTCTATTCCTTCTGTTCTCTCCATGTGCAGTTCTTACAGGAGGACACACGCAGGGGACTTTCTGCGGGAAGGTCAGAGCAGGACACGCTCCGTGGTTGTCCCTCCCCAGCAGCACCGGGCCGGCCGTGCCACCCAGTGGCGAGAGCCCCGTCAATGCAGGAGTGAAAATCAAACCAGCAGAGCAGCTGAGAATGAGTGAACTCGTGTTTCCACTCAGTTTTGCTGCTGGATTTCAGTGACCTATCCCCAAGTCTGTGTGTCTGTACAAACCATCTCTTCTCTTACAGGTATTTAGACACACAGAGATGGATCATAGAATATAATACTACATGGAGAATTTATGCATATGCCATTACATTTTACAAATCGGACATACACACTGTTCAATTTTTGTTTAAGGTTAAAATGGCACATTCCAATGCTTGTTTTGAGGCAGACAGCCCTCCAAAAAAAGCTCTCCGTTATTTCAGATCCCCAAATCTCTGTGATTACTTCTTATGGCTTAGCTGGCTTTAGAGTAATTCAGAACTTCTTCAGCCTCCTAGTGTCTTCTGAAGAGAGAAGCCTTCTGGAACAAAGAGAGGCTCTTGCCCATGGGGAAGAGGTGGACCTGAGCATTCACACTTTGCAATACACTTGAATTTTGCAGGGTAGTAAAAAAAAACAGAGGTGCTTTCTTGTATCAAAACTTCCCTTTTTCAGCTGGGGGTTGAAGGCAAGTCCTGCAGTGCCTCACAGGCCTGGCTGTGCCTCCTTTCAGGGCTGTGTTAGCTGGCAGAGATCAGGCACCTGTGGAGAGACACACAGCAGTCGGGGAGGTTATGGAAAGCCACACCATGCCCACCCTGAGGTACAGCTCTCTATTTTACATCATCCCATCAGCTCTAAATTAAGGGCAGTGAGGGAAACACCCGTGGTGTGGCTAGAATAGTTAAAGGAGTGCCTTAACACTCCACTAATTTGGCTTTGAGACGCGGTGAGCCACAACAGTACAAAATACAATATAAATCTACGTCGCTCAGATAGGAAGAAATCAATTATTTACAGCCAGGGCAATGTAGGGCAGGGATGGTCGTGTGTTCCTGGCTCTCCTCTCTTCTGGTCATTTCACACTATTTATTCAAAAGGGGTCCATGGACCCATGCAGACAGCTGAGCTGCTCTACCTCAGCCACAGTTTCAGGGTCCTTGCACTAAAGGGGATGGAATAACCTCATCCAATGTAAAAAAAAAACCAACCCACCAAGAACTCCCTAACAAACCCAGCCCCCCACCCCAAACAACTCTGAGAAGCAAACACTGCTTTGAGAGCCCTGCTCTGCCATCCTCCTCTGCCTGCTGTGAGAGCAGAGTAAACTCTCAAACCTCTGTGAGACAGAACAGCTGCAAACACAGGCACAAATGAGCAGCACATCAGCACATACAGACTGACAGCGGGGTTTAATACACAGAGTACAAGCTCATTTCCAGGAGAAAAGCATGTGACACTGCCATGCTGTGGCATTGGAGACTTTAGGAGGAAAAACAGAAGCAAATTAGTGGGATGCATCACAATGTTCAGTTTAGGCTTCCGTTTGAAGATCTGGTTAATTTATTATTCGAAGAAGTCGCTTATTTAATTACAGATTTAATTTCTCTAAGCACTACTCCTGGCCCAACTATCTTCCCTCCATGTTCTTAGCTCAAGGCACAAAATGTTTTAGCGCCGAAACAATTTTGACAATTTGAAGCCAAAGAGTCAAAGCAAGACCTTGCAACTTTTACTTAGGATCTTATCCTGTCTGGTCTTGAAAAACTCCATGGATGGAGACTATTTAACTTCAATTTCCACTACCTGTGAGGAGACAGCTACACGGCAGTGGACTGTAAGCTCTTGCACTTTACTGCAGAGAAATAACATTAATTAGGATGTAAAATATCATAGAAGACTGCCTGAAGCACATGCTAATCAATGTGTAGTTTCAACCAGTACTAACTTGGGACAAGTTAACTCCTTTTTACATTATTCCATTTGGTTGATGCTTGTCCAACCTCCCCCCCAACATTCTTAGTCATAGAATTAGACATTTAATCTGTGTTAAAGATGCCTTTGGGAGGCTCTTACCTTCATTCAGTTGAACTCTGATGACCTCATCAGGATTTTTTCTGCAAGTTCTTTGGCTCTTCCTAAACCAAAAATGACTTTTTTTTTGTCTGATTAGAAGAACGTAACGGTGAAATCAAACTTGGAGGCAGGAACTCAGGCAGCCACAGGCAAACATTAAAATGGCAGGATGTCGTAGCAGATAAATTGGCTTCAAGATGAATTTGTGAGGTGGAATCTAATGACCCTCAAGAGATGGCTGAGATTTTGCCAAAATCCTTTGAGCAGCAAGCTCTTTGGAAGGTACATTTTCCAATAAAAGCTTAAAAATCAAACAGGAAACTTTCACTAGGGACTGTCAGACATTCAGCTGAGCGTGCAGCTGCTCAGCATTAGCAAACATGAGGAACGCTTTATAGATTCTGTTAAGATATCATGCTACAAACTGCTTCCACCAGTGTTGAGCACACATCAAAATCACCACAGGCACCAGGATCTACTGCTGATTCTGAGCAGTGGCGTTTGTGAAAGCTGACAAAGTGACGATGAGAAAACCCCCAGAACGGCCTGGGTGAAGGAAGCCGAGGTGCTGGGGGAGACAGAGACCTCAGGAATGCAAAAATATCTGGAAGTGTAGAATTGGCTTTCAGCAGGAGCTTTGGTGACTTCAGGAATTTGTTTCATAGGTCAGTAGAGCTTTAAAATTCCAGGGTTTAGCGGCTGATCACTGATTTGTTTAGACAGGGATTTCCATAGGCTTCATTATGTTCCCCATACCACTCAGTAGAGACATTTTGCACACTCTGAGAGTCAAATTAATTACCCTGATAGATGCAAAACTTGGTTTCATTACCTGTCTTTGAAAGAGAACCAATATTGCCCACTGCAGACAGCGTATCTGGCTCCATGACCAAGGCAATACTCAAAGCAAGATGCACAGAGAGTCAACATGACACAGAGACAGACATCCATGTGTGTGACACAGAGGAGACACAAAAGCCCAAAGTGACTTAATTAAATACACGTCTGAACACTTCCTCCTGGAACTACAGCTGTTTGGATTCTGGGGTTCTAATTTAAAAAGGAGTATTTGCAGTTCAGGTTTCTTATATCAAAGAGCTGATAATGTTGCTTATAGATGGAAGATAAATATTCCAGTTTGCAAATTAGCAGGTCATCTTCTATTCATTTGAAGTACTATCAAATATATCTTAAAAGCCAAAATAATACAGAGGGGAAGCTATGAAAATATGATTCCCCACCCTCGTATAGGAACCATGCTTTCAACAAGAGAAATTTCATTAAGAACAAATTAGGAATGGAAACAGAGCCCAGAACCTTAAGTACTGTCTGGTAATCATTTTGTCTGAGTACATAGTCTGTAACAGCTTTTCTTTGCATCCACTTGGGACTCTGCTAATGAAACTGGAGCCTAAAAACATTCCTTTATTTTCTGAAAAGAAGTTTTTCTGTTTCTTCAATCCAGGCATTCTGATCCATCCACCTCCAGAAAAAAGCTCTCCCATGTTTTTAGCCCCATCTACAGTACAGCTGCTGTGGAAACTCCTAAATGGAAAACTGTGAGCAAATAAGTGCAGTGTAGAGCTGGACTGTTACTTCACCTGCAAGAAATGACACAATTTACCCTGTTCCTGTGGCCATTCTGTGAATGGCCATGAATTTACTAGGAGAGAGATTAGAAAGCAAAATCTAGAGGAGTAAAATTAATTTGACACGTATTTCTGATGAACAGATGACTGCTTGTGTTACTTTGTCTTTCTTCATTGACTTCCCTCAGGTTAAGAACTTCTCTTCTGGAATATCTGTACCCAACCACTCCTTCCATAGATGCACAGAGTTATAAAGGCATCACCATATTGAGAGCAAAGCTATCAGAGGATATTGACAATTGTTACTACGTCACATTTGCTGATTAAAACCTTCATGGCTTAGTTGACAGAACTAGATTGCCGAAAAGAAAAAGAAGAGAAACACCTTAGAGTAAGAGACGACAAAATCGGCCAGAAGAGTTACAAACAGACGAGGAGCACATCCAAGCCAGCGAGTAGTTACTGACAAAGCACTGTTTACATGCGTGTTAGCAGGCACACAGATCGAGTCTTGGCCTTGGTAAATGGTAAACAACCAACCTGCTGCTGCCCTTCACTTCATCCAGCTCCTTCTGCAGCCTGGCACTCTTCTCCTCCTCCTCCTGCAGCTTCCTCTTCACCACGCGGAGCTCCTGCTGAGCTTCACACTTAATGTCATTGGCTACAACCACTGCAGTCTGCAGGTCAGCCTGGAAACGCCTCCACTCCTCTGTGTCCTCCTGGAAAGAGCAATTAGAACCCCAAATTGCTGTAAAAACACACCCACTCAAGCTGAGCACTTAGTTCTTGAGCTCTATTGCAGTGATCACAATCAGGATTTCCCCACGATTTTGAGGTAGTGCTGGGTCAAACTGAACACTTGCCTCTTTATACTACAAAAAATATTGCCAAAGAAACTCATGCTAAGCTTTCCACTCCAGTATTGCCAAAAAGTCCAAAGTGAAGAGAATGAAGACTTTAAGGGTGCAGAAAGAATTTCTGCTCTTGCTCTAGGAAAACAATGCCAGTATCGCAACAAAAGCTCAGCTTAGCTTTGTCTTGGAGCTTAAACCTTACCTTCATCTGCTTAGTCAGAGCCTTCAGCTGCCTCTCTGTATCCTGTTTTTGTTCTTCCAGCTTCATTGCTTTACCTAGGAATGGTAAAAAACGTGAAAAGATTATTAAACACATAAGGGCAACAGTGAAAGTGAGAATGGGAGGGCAGAGCAGCTGATTGGGTTTTGCTTCTGGTAATGCCACTAAAACAGACTAAACTGAATTAAGACACTGCCAGTAATCGGGAATGAAACCAACAGGACATCTCAAACATCTCTAAAATACGTCATTATTTTCAGGTACTAAACCAGAGTGAAATTTAACCAATCCCAGGTGGATTCCCTCACTCAGCACACACATCCCGAGGGATCACTGACGTGTGGAACAGCCACCGGTTCCACCAGGTGGCAGCTCCCCACCCACAGCAACCTCGACTTCACTGCTCTTCCCTAAAAGACTTGAATCTCTTTGCGCTAAAAACTCTTTAATAGAAGTCCAGTAATTCTAATTTCTGGAACGGGCAATACTTCCTTCACTGAAGAATGAGGCTTGGAGACTTTCTCTAATGTTCCATCTATAGAAATCTCTGTTAAAACAGCACTTTTATGAACAGCATGAACAGAAGGGAATATCCAAAACTGGAATATTTGTAAAGGACAGACCTCCTCCTGCCTGTTGCAGCCCTAACTGAGCTCCCCAAATAAGTTCATTTAAATCCTTTTTTCCAGCTCCACCTACTTTCTAGGTCACTGATGAGCTGGTTATTGTGGAGTTTTATAGCACGATGTTGTTCCACCTGGTCTTCCAACTCGAAAATGGTCTCTTTCAGGTTTTTGATATCTGCTTCGTTCTCTGATGTCTTCTCCTGCAGCTTCTGGCTGGTTCTGCTCAGTTGCTCAGCCTGTCGGTCACACACCTCCTTCAGCTGACCATACTCGTTCTCAGCCTGGGAGGGAGGAAAAAAGCTGCAAGTTTGTCCTTATTTCTTAGGAGATCTCACCCATTAGAGACTTTACTGGGCACCTCCTGGATTTAAGCATTGTGCACACCCAGTTTCAATGAAAACGAGAGTCTCAGGAAGCAGAGACAAGCGATTAATGTCAGTTTCCTCTCCTGGCAGTAAAGATAATACAAGATGCTGCAAAGCAAATGAAATTTCCTATATGACAGCCACAATTCCAAACCAACCTCTGCAGTTAATGAAGGGAGAAGAATTATATTCCCAAAAAGCTCCACATTTATTTCTCTAGCACATTATGAAAGTGATATCACTGCCTTAGGGCCAGGCTGATGATCAGTTCATCCACATTAACAATTTGCTGCTTTTACCATGTGCATATTCAATGGCCTGTGAAAACACACACAGCAGAGCCAGCTACTGCAGATAAGTGTATTTCTGGATGTGGGACATCTGGAATTACTGAAGGGGGAATCTGCTGCACTTCAGTTTGTTGGCTCAGCACACTGATCAATGCTTCCAGGTTTGAGGGGAGCTCTCTGACTGTGAACACGTTATGGAAAAGGTGCAGGCTGCCAATTCAGTGAGCAGCACTGGCACAGCCTCACTGCAGGGCAGCCCTACAGAAGCCTGTGGTCTTCTTTGGGTGTCACAAATAGCCAATGATTCAAAACAGCTTAATTTGAGGGAAGGGAAGAGTAAAAAGAGGGAAATCTGTGGTTTCCAAACCAAGCAATAAAAAGTTTGGTATAGAGTCTGAGCACTCAGCAGTTTTTCATTTATTCTTCATGAACTGCAGCTCCAGAAAGCACTTGGGAGCTTCCTCTACTAACTCCATTTGCTGTGGTCACCTATTTTAGCTGAAAGGACATCTGGATTTTCTAAATCACTCAAACCATGGAGGTGCTTTTTGGCAATGCTCTCTTCCTCTGCAGCCAATTTTATCATTCTTCTCATGCTCCCTTCCCCATACAGGAAAGGCTGCACACTCTCACTCCTGCAGCACTGGGACATAATCACTGCTTGTGCTTTATTAACACTTGTTGAATGATGGCTCACGCTGCAGCTCCTCTGAGCAGCCAGGATCACACAGAAAACAGGGACAGTAACTTGCTTATGCTTGTTTGGAGCAAAGCTATGAACTCACAAATGAGGTAAATTGTTCCAAAATATTCTTTTTTCTGTTACTTTACCTATCCCAAAGCAGAGCATTTATTTTTTTTTTGTAAAAATATTTATGAAAATTATCTCATCTGGAGCTTGACTTGTGCATCATCAGCCATGTGAGTATTAACTCACGTCCTTGTGTTCTCATGACCAATGACACCCATACTTCACTGCTAATTAATCCTGATTCATTATTCAGAATTTAATATTCACAGCTAACTATTCATGCCCTTCTCTTCATCTCATTATCAAGTGGTTTACACTATTTGTTCACATCATATCAAAGTAATTTTTTATTGATCTGCTCTTTGCTCCAATTCTAATAGATACAATTCTATTTACTAAAAGAGTAAGTCCTACAGATAGTGTTAGGAAAAAATAGTTATGAATTTATGAATATAGATATGCTAATAGTTATTTCTGAGAAAATATGGGTATAGCAGCAGAAACTGAGACAGTATCATACAATCCCAGCTTCTATTCAGAGCTAATCATGCAATTTAAATCCTGGAGACTTACAATCCATGGCTCAGTAACAATGTAAAGACCAACCTATTTATGAAAGGACAGAAACAACCACTTTATTTTAGAGCTGTTACTGTTTTACCTTAGAGAGCAGGCCCTGAATGTGCTTCAGTTCGCTGTTTGCCTTCAGCAGCTCTTGTTTCAGCTCAGTGCAAGAGGCTTCTAACTGAGCCTTTTCTGCATGGGCTACTTTGAGCATCTCCTGCACCTCGGAGTTGTCAGAGGTGCAGCCCATCACGTTCATTTCTGCAGCCTTTTGCTTCTCATTCTCCAGCTGAGTTTTGAGAGAGCCGTTCTCGATTTTCAGACCTTCCAAGGCAATTTTACAGTCCTCCAGACTTTTTGTCACTGTGCTGTTACTCTGCTGTTCCACTTCCAGAAGTTTAAGCAGCTTCTCATTTTCTTCTCTCAGGCCTTTTATCACCTGCTGGGCATCCTGATGCTCCCTTTCTAAGCTTCGCAAGCTGCTGGTTAACTGCTGCTGAATGTTGAGCAGCTTCTCTCTTTCAAATTGTGCTTTTTCCAGAACTTCTGCACATTTCTGTTCCAGTTCGAGGACCTTCCCCTCTTGAGCTTCGTTCTTGGATCTCTCTTGGAGGAGAGTCATGAGCTTCTCATTTTCCTGGCTCAGCTGCTCGGCTCTATCTCTGTGCTGACGGAAGGAAGTCTCCAGGAGAGCTTTCTCCTCCACCAGCTTCTCATTTTCTGTTGTCAGCTCCTGCACCATTTGCTGCTGATCTGACAGCTCCTGCAAAGTGGCCTGCAGCTCTTCTGCTGTGCTGTGGTGATTCTCCTCCATCTTTTGTATTCTCTCTGTAAGAGATGCAACAGAGAGGTCGCTGATGTTGTTCGGAGAACTTCCTGCAGTGGAGCACTTGGAGCCTTTGAGGTGGTTGCTGCTGGCGGATGCTGGCCTGGAAGGCACATCTGCTATGTGCTCAAAGTCGGATGCATCGGGTGACAGGGAGGCTTTGGTGACATCGCTGCTGGAAGAACCGGAATTGCGCAGGGCACCCCCGTTCACGTGCTGCCTGCGCTCCTCCGCTTCAGCCCTCGACACACTCTTGGACGGGCTTCCAAAACTCGACTCTTGGGTAGTTGGGGTTGGGAGGCTGCTGTCGCCTCCACTGCTCGTGGTTGTGTCTGAGAGAGGGGAGTTCTCCAGATAAAGCAATTTCTCTTTCAAAGCACGGTTTTCTTCTCCCAGGCTAGCAAGCTCTTTTTGGAAAGTCCTGTTTTTCTCCTGAAGGGTCCTTATTAATGGATCTATGTCAACAGGTGATACCGTTTCTAAGTTTTGGTTGGAAGCACCCATTCCTTCAGCGTTGAGCGACCCTTTCTCTTTGCATTTCTTCAACTCACAACGAAGTTTGGTGATTTCCGAATCTTTTGTCTTTGCCTCTGCCAGGAGTTCTTTAACCTGAGATTCCAGAACGGCCTTGTCACCAGCTTCATTCTCTTGCTTGGACTTGCTGGTGGGGCGCACGTGTTTGGTAGGAGTTGGTGCACCAGAAGAGGTGGGGCTGGGCTGTGTTTTCCTGGTGTTGGCTTGACCACGCAGCACAGCTCTCTCCCTGGACACGGATGAGGACAATTCCCGGGGTGCTGGGATCCCTGTGCGCTTCGCAGCCGAAACTGTTCCTTGAGGAACAAGGGATGAAGGAAATTTGAGTTAGTTCGTGAAGAAAACAAGTTTCACAACAACAATGCTGCAGCCTAAAGCAGTCCTGGCAAAAAACACCTGAGTGTTTGAATAGGTTTAGTCATGGCTGACTGTGTGGACTCATGTTTCAAAGGCTTGTATTATTCTGCATTTCCTCCTTTCCCATCCCCTGCAAAGCAACACAGCCTGGTAAACTTTCTCTCAGTGTAATAATATAATAGGTAAATGCTGCAATACATGAGCTACAACCCCCTATTAATTATACTGATGTAATAAAATAAAGACATTAATTACTTGAAAGTAAAAGTTCTTCAAACTGCTTTGTAAAATGCTGGCTCCAATCCTAATAATGTTCAGTAACTTAAGAAAAGATATTGTCTTTGAAAATAACGTATTTTTATCACACACAAAACTATTTGCGTTATACTCTATTTAAGCAGATCATCACAAAAGAAGGACTGAAACATTTATGCCGAGCACAGATTCAGTGAAATATAAAACTCTTCTGGCACTTCCAACACTAAGACAATTGTATTGCTGCAGCTTCTTGCAGAGATGGATGAGAGATTTTCCATGTGCTAAATTCCCACCCCCTTACGGAAGAACAGCAAAAGGAGCTTAGAGAGTTGATGCTGTTCTGTTTGGTTGTTGGTTGGGTTTTTTCCCCACCAACCAACAATGCAAAGCATTATGTGATTACAAAGGAAATGAAGTTTATGAGTTGTTGAATTTCATCTTTCAAAGCTCTCTTGAAATACAGGACCCCGGGCACTGAAGAAGCAGTAAGCGACCATGGAACTTCCATGAACCACGGAAGTTGGAACAAGCTGGTTAAAGAAAAGAAGCTGGTTAAAGAAAAAGTACAACATGGCACTGCAAGTGACAACACTGTGAATTTAAGAAAATCCTCCTCAAAATTCAGAACCTTATTCAAAAGGAAAAGCCCTAAATTACAGGGCCATAAAGCGTGGGGATAGGGCACAATGAGGAGATGTTGTCCAATGAAGCCACATAAACAGGATGCAAGAGCGAGTTACGCAAACAGAAAGGGCTAGCGAGCCAGTGTTTGCAATAAAAACAACTTCCAGAAGGACTCTGGGGGGAAATCCTAGAACGAATTCCATCTCCCCACATTCAGGAGGCTCTTTGCCGACACACATGTGCAGCATTCACAGGAAATCAAAGAGCATTAAGAGCAAAGGGGAGCAGCCTCCCTGCCTTAGACGCAACCTCATAACACTCCCACAGCTCTCTGGCGGTGCAGGGCACGGAAGGGTTAACATTAACACCACCCCGTTTGCTCAGCATCTCTTTTGAAGAATGCACTGGGTTTATAAAGCCCACACAAACAGGAGCCCCTCCTCCTCCCCCCCCAACACACACACTCTGCAGCAGCACAATAAACACCCCGAGACAAAGAGCAGCTGAAGAAAAGCCCCCTGAACCCAGCGCAGCGCTGGCAGGAGAGCACAGAGAGCCTCTGTCATGGCAGGGGCACGGTGAGGCCAGAGACAAAGGCTCCAGTGTTTTTGGGAAGAGATACAGGGACAGCCAGGCCCACACAGCTTCATTCAGTCACCTACAGCTGGAGGGGACAGCGCAGCTCCGGGATCTCCGGTGGAAAGCACCACAAAAGAAGAGATGGGAATTCTCCTTGTCAGAGCCGGAGGATCATGGATCTTCCCATTCCCAACACAAGTGCCAGGATCTGGCACCCGTAAAACGTACCCGGAGTGAGCTCAGCACATGAGCAAAGCTCGTGGTGTCCATGCAGCCAACACCAGGAGGTGAAGGGTGGGAGGAAAATGGAAAGGACCGTGATGTGATGTGACTTCCAGCAGAGAAATCCCAACTCAGCACAGCCCCTCCTGCTCAGAGAGAAGCACAGGTGAACCCCAGGTGGGAAAGCACTTGAGCGCATCCTGACCATGGAGCAGGATGAGTGTCCAGCACACAGCAGTTTTCACACAAGCTGTAACCATACTACCAGAGGTAAAATCATTACAAATGATCAGAGATGTTCTTGAATGGAGCCGAAGGGTGATTTAAAGCCTTATGTATGTCCTGGGCTTTTATTCGATCTGAAAGGGTTTTCTACCTTCACACAAAATTTTATGACAAAAGCAAGTGCTCTTAAAAACATTTTTAGTGCCCAAACCAGTTCAATAACATGACTGTCAACCGGTCAGTACATGACTAAGCTGTATTCTATAAATAGTGGGTGGTATTCTGTACATTGCAAGAAATAATGAGGCAATTACACATTAGTACAAATTGCTTGGCACTAAGGAAGCCACCTTTTCCTAGGAGATATGCTGCACTAGTAGTGATGTCAGCATATTTCTAATCACCACCAGATGACAACTGCAACACCATCCTGAGCAATGGAAGACATATACATAAGAATAACAATTAATGATATTTAACTGGGATTATCTGTACTCCACCAGTTTGCCAACCAGTGCAAGCTTTGAGTTTACTCAGTGTGCCTCGTGTTTTGCAAGACTCCACGCTCTGCTGACTTGTTCTGTCATAAATCACAAAGCATTTGCTATCCATCAATAACCATTAACCAACCTGGTTTTTTTCACAATGTAGAGACTTGCATATTTTCCTCACTCCGCTCCCCACAAGCACCACACGATACTAAAAAGTCACAAGGAGCCAACAAAAAAAAAAGTTCTAAGCATATATGTTGATCACAAAACACCAAGTATAAACACTACTTTAAAGTCTATTTTATGGGCAACCCCCCTCTGAATGACCTTGGAATTGAGCAGTGTGGTGGTTGGCAGTGACTGCCAGAGCCACAGCCCCAGGCTCCATGGGCAGGTCCCCCCTGTGACCCGATTAACCAGCCCCGGTCTGGTGAGGGACTGAGGGAGGCTCCGGACACCCACCTGCCTCCCAGGCTGCTGCATCCAACCCTGACTCGTGCTGCTGCTCTCAGTGGCTGCAACCATGCAGAACTTCACTGCCTGGCAGCACTGCTGGTTTTGAGCAGGGGAGGGAAAAACAACTGAACCTCAGTGGAGGTCACCTCACCACTGTGTTCCTCACCTGGGTGCCCAGGAAAAGCTTCTCCGTTTTCAGCTGTTCTTTTTAGGTGTGATGTATTAAACCATAACAATAGATAGAACTTATAATTCTCCAAGTGCTTTAAAATTAACAGCTATTTAACTCAAATCCTCTGAAACACATAATTGAGTTCAAGTTACAGGACAGGGAAGCAGAGAGAAATGAAACACCTCACCCAAGGTCACACTAAATCAGGACTAGGACCAGGGCTCATACCCTGCCGTGCAGCTTTCCATGCACCACTTGCTGCCAGGGAGCATCCCCTGACTTCCCACTGGTGTCAAAAGCCAAAGTATCATTTTAATGAGATAAAAGTTGGCCCCAATGATCTTTTGACACTTTAATCCCCTTTTCAACACAATTACAACGTTTCTCACAGAAGCATGAGGATTACTCCTCAGTTTTTCCACATTATTATCTATTTCTGATCGGAGCTCTCAGCACCTTCCACAGAGACATCCATAACCAGGAGAAAACGGACTATGGAATGGAGGAAAACATTTCCCAATCCTCCAAGGTAAAACACACAGGATTGCAGTTCAGAAGTAACATCCAGGCAGCACAGCCAATGTAATTACAGTGGTACCAGGGTAAGGGGAAATAGGAGGCAAACATTTTACCAGTCACAGAGGGACACGTGTGACCTTATGAAATGAAGATTCAATACACTTCTCTGCTTTTACATTCCATGTGCTCTGAGATAGCACATATCACTGCAGTAAAGCACCAGCCCTGAATTTACATTTATTTTACTTGACCCTTAATTATATTAACAGTTCAAACACCTGCTTCCCCAGCCCCAGAGCAGAGGAATAATCTCACTTGGGAAGTGACAACATCTGACTACATAAACACCTTTGAAAGTGTTCTAATTTCTGCCTTGAATCTATTTTTTAGAACTGGAGTCAATAAAAAATTATTTGCCTCTGGCCTTTGTCCCATTTGTGTCCCACAACCTGCCCTTTTCTTAATCCTTCCCTCCATCAACATATTAATAACCCAAAGGTTAATGCCATGGCCTTCTGCTGTTCCACAGTGGAGTTAACAGGGAATGTTCCATTTATTCCTCAATTTTAACCCTGTCATTTCTTAAGCAAACAACAATAAAAACACATTTTCTCCTTCCACATATTCAAAATTCCATGTCAGTAATTCACTGTTCCATAGTTTCAGTATGTACACAGAGCCCATGGCTGTAATTTAAGCACTGATCACCGAGTCATCTCACAAAGCATTTCAGTCATGTAAGACTAAAGCATGGAGACAGATGCAGCTTTGGTGTGATGTTTTTAAACAATGGATACCTTATTTGAATTGCAAGAGCAGGATAACTAACAGGAAATAAAAGAAAGCTATTCATAGCACTTTGCAATGTTCGAGTCATGCATTTCAGAAAGGCAAACTGTTGCCTGCAGACAAGTTTGTCCTCTCACGAGGGATGTTACAGCTCTCTCATTCCAGCTCCTGCTCTTGCAACAGATCAGCAATTTCACTGTCCCGTGTCTGTCATCCCTAAATTCATCTCAGAAGGGACAGTGCAACAAGAGACTGCAAAGAGAAATTAACGACTAACTCACAGCCCCTCTGGCAACAGAAGACCGGGGTTCTTCTGTCATTCTGGAATCCTGTTCTCACATGCCAGGATGCTTTAATAAAATTTCCCATCTGAACAGAACTCCTGAGCCTCAGATACAGAAGTGGTTCCTTGAGGGAAAGGTCAGTATAACTCAAGTGGGCTGGAAGCATTTAGCACCATGGCTAAGTAAAGCGAATATTAACAGCCCACGCTTTTACAGCAAATAAAAAGAATTATTAAACCACCCCACGCAATTTTACTGTGCTCTAGCACTTGTGGTTTAGCTGAAATATGTCCTTTTTATCAATCCTGGCTTTCAGCTCATCCTCTGGCTGTGACTTCAGTAGATCCTGGACTTGAGAGCACTTCCTGAGGCTTTGCCAGGATGTGCTGAGGATCCAGAGCAGCACCAGGAACACACAGTGACAGCCAGGCAAGGACCCTGTGCTCAGCCTTGCCAGGGAAAGGTCCTGGCACCACCACTTTTAGTTTCTCAATAAAACAAACCTGGGTCGCAGGAGTATCTTAATTTCATCTGGTTTATGATACCAAAATACAGCTGTCTAGTGCTATTTCAGATGACCTTTAAGTATATTTAAAATACCTTCACTGCACTCAAAGATTTGGCAGCACCTGTAGGAGACTTGTCCTTTGCTCCAGAAGCAGACAGAGCAACTGGGATGGCTGAAGACACTTGAAGTGCCTGGAGACATTGAATTGAACAGTCAGACTTTCCTCAGAGGTTTACAAACCGATGTTAGAAGGCCGGTAACAGCAGCTTTTTTGTGCTACATTCAGAATTCCTCCAGTACCCAAGCACTCCTTAGCTGATTTCCAGCTCCACAACGAACAATTTAACACAAAGGATTAATATAGGATTCATGATATCATCGATGTGAATTTAGTCACAGCCAAGTCACAAAAGCTGGCATTAGCTTGGAGTCACCACACTCTTCGGTGACTCGCTGTGATAAAGCAGCACATGTTACAGGGAGCCTGGACATGTTTTCTGACTTCTTTTGTCAACTCAGAGTAAAATTTTCAAGAACCTAATTAACTTGGTGTTGAAAATCCATTTTTTCAAAAGCACATAAGCCACTAAGAGCTCAAAGCTTAACTGAAAGCCCAGGGGACTTGGCAGATCCCTTTCACCCTGTTCCAGCATTGATCCTGAGATTGATACTGAGACTGATTAAGAGTCAGCGAGGGATGTCCTTTGGGAAATGGTGACTGTAGAGCACAGAGGAAGGATTGCTGTACACTTGACTCCTTTAAAGTACCTTTTCATTAATTGGTTTCAGCACACATCTGTTTTATTGGAACGTCCTATTTTCTCCTGCCTCCCCCACCTCCTTTGTTTAAAGCAAATGAAAGGGTTAAAAAACAACTTCCCTGCTGACCAGAGATCTTCTGATATCCTAATTTACAGGAAACACACTGACATATTTCACAGTGGCATGAGGAAAAGCAAACACTGAGAAGCAGGGCAGATATAACAGCAGCCCTTACCTGCACTGCTGGGCTACCTCATACAAAACCTAGAGAGAAAAAATCCCTGCACATTCTGCACACTGCTTAATGCCCCTGTCCTTAAACCTGTGGGAATGGTAGGACAGCTTGCCAACAAATACTGATGGGATGCACACAATTAAATCAAGCCATGAGGAAGATTTTAATCCGTCCTGAGAGCTTCTTGGGAGCCGAAACGTGAGTGGGACTGGACACAAAAAGGCTGGATTTTCAAAGAAGTGCAGGTGACAAGAGACACCACACGGCACCTATTTTCAAAACTGCTCGAGCTGTTTAGAACTTCATATTCGAGAGTGAAATGGCTGAAACTTCTGTTCCACCACTGGCTTAGGCAAAAGTCAGGATAAAGAATGACACTATTGTACTGTGGCAAAGTATCACGGCTTGATCTGCTTGGTACACAAAGGGAATGAGATGAACGGGATCGCTGTCAGCATTCTTCCATGACAACAGCACTGAATACTCCTCTGAATAATCCTCACAAACTCAGAGGAGCACACCGTTTTCCATCCCTTTTAGGGTTGTCCTACAGAAAGGCAATGCTCTCTGCTACCTGGTCTTTGTGCAGCAGCAAACAAAGCAAAGCAAGGCTTGGCCAGTCGTGGTTCTCCCGAATTAATCAGTCTGTTTGCAGAGTGTTAGTCATGGAGCCAACACCTTCACAGGTCAGCAACTCCTTGGGAAGGTTCACTTGTACTCCACCTAGCTTCTAAAAAAAAGACAAGGAGATGGGTCCAGAACAACAAATGTGGTTTTCATAATCCAGCACTAATTACATAGAGAAGCTTCTGCTCCAATAGGGCCTTTTACTCACTTAGCAAACACAGACTAAGAGTAATTAAAACATTAACTTTTTTTCAGAATCATTTTAATGGCCTGGTGGACTGTCTGGCCTCCCTGATTGCATTGTCTGTGGAAAAGGCACAATATGCAACAGGAGGAAAGAGCTAAAGGGCTTAATGTAGAGATTTTGATCTATGTAATCATCGTGGAGAGTGTAGGAAAGCGACTCAGGTACTGATACTTGAGATGGAGGATAAGAATAAGAGACCAAAGAGAAATAAAAATGGTATTAACAAAGTATTAGGGAACAACAGATGACTGTACTGAAAAAGCTACACTAGCATAGAAAAAGAAAAAAGCAGCAATAAGCATCTTGATCTGAGTAATTTCTAATTTAAGACTACAAAGACCCCTGACATTTGAGCTGAACACTTGGTAAAGGTTGGCTGATTTTTTTTAGTAAGAAATATATGAGTCTGGAGATCTGGAGTGCAAAAAGCACATAAAAAAGGCAGTTTTGGTAACTTAAAGACTAAGTCATGACAAAACTACTTGTCAGTGGTTTAAATCTGCAGATGAAGTATTGGTAGGAAATTCTTTTCAAGGGTGGCCACCAGAAGAGACTCTCCCACGGCAGGAATGTAACCCAGTAGTAGAGACGACATTATAGTTGAAGCATCCCCACTTAGTTCAAATTTTAGCATCTAAACAAGTACTCAGAACCCAGAAAAGACCCCAGTAAGTTTTATGGTGGTTTAAAAAGAGAAAGATGTCTGCTGGACAATTAAGGAATGATCACACACATTTCCTTTTCACTTGATCAATAACTCTGTCATCTTGTCTGTGCACAGAAAGTCACATTTAACTCTCCCAGAAAAGTGTTAAAATGAAAATAGAACAAGATAACTCTAGTCAGTATCTGGTGGTTCCAAGCTCGGCACAGCCACAAGAACTGAATTTCAAGTTCACTTTGTCACAGCTCAATTCAATCACAGTGGAAACAAGGTAGCATTCAGAAGGTAAATGAGAGGAGATCTGATCAAAACCCAGTTCACAAAGCCTCATTGTGAATTTCAGCTGACTTTCTCTGCTCTTTATGGGTCTTGTTCACAGACAATTCCACTCTGAATAACAGCAAGAGTAGTTAAAATCTCTTTACCCTGAGATTTGCCTGTCCCCACACGAAAGAGTCCTCTGAACATTTCTGATGCTGTTTACTTGGGTTTCCTGAAAGTTTTTAAACTGAAAATGAAAACTCAAGCCTGGACATCCCTGTTTTGAGTAAAATTTTAAACACAGAAGTATAAAAGCAGAGCAGGCTCTACCATAAGCGGCAACTTTTGCTGCCAAATCTCAGGACCAAAAACACATCAGCAAAGCGAATTGCTTGAGCTGAGAGACAAGAACCATGCTCTGTGCATGCCCAGTCTTTGCTCCCACAAATCCAAACTTCCCTCTCCAATCCGCTCAAGAGTCAAAGAGCACCCAAGGGGTTGCACTGTTCCATAAGGCTCTGGCACCAAGAGAATCACGAGGTGCCACCCCCAAAATGAGGGACACAAACCCCATGGAATCACCACTGTTGCCAGCATTGGCGCAGGTCACGAGTGGGACTCGATCCCTGAGCTGCTTTGGATTTCTGGAGTACCCAGCAACCTGGCATAACAAACACTGAGCCATCCAAAGCAAATGTTCAGGGAAACTCTATATCCTACACTTGCTGGAATATCCCTATGGTAAACTCAACACTACTTTTTTTGGAACTGTTAATACCGCTGGGCCTGCCAAAAACTTTAGTCACCTCCAAGTTTTACCCCTTGTCTACCCCCCACAAAAGAATGACAAAAATTTTCAATGTGTAGCGTTCTCAAAATTAATGCGGTGAAAGTTATAGAACTAGAGAATTCTCCCTTTTTCAAAAGAAGTACCCCTATACTTGCTGGTTTTAATGCAAATTTATAATTTCCACAACCATCACAGCTCATTGTTAAAAAAAGACATAATTTTTATATTCCTTAAGGGGGTGTTTACTTGTGACATCAGCACACCAAAATTATTGGGATTTCTGTGCATTATTGACATTTCCTGATTTTGTTTGTTCTGGAAGATTTTCTGCCTATGCACCTGTAAAAACAAGACAGGATCAGGTATAATCATCTCATACCCACAGTTAAATCAATTTTAAGCCAAACTATTCTGGTGGTTTTTTTAGACAACAACAGTTACAAAAAAATCCATGAACATAATTTTTTTTTCTGTGAAGAGGGACAAAATCACTGCTGTTTCACTGGTATGAAGAATTTTTTGTTTGATCTGGTTGGTAAGCCTGGAGTTTCCTTTGTTTTCCTACCTGTTAGATCTGAGGCTTCTGCTTTCCAGAAGGTTTTTAGCAACTGCTGTGGGGAACATCCTTGGAGTTAATAACACATCCCCCAGAACGTGCTGCTCAGAAAAAGCAGGGATGTGCTTCAAGATAAAGCAGAGAAATAATCTGTCAACCCCTATGGCTGTACTAGGAATATTCCTGCGGTAAATGACCATCAGTTACACTAAGAATCCCAGTGTTTTCCTTGATTCTAACTTGTAGACCAGGAGATAATTCTCCTCAGCTCAGAAAGCAGCGTCCCAGCTAATCTAGCCCAGAAGTCCTTCACTCAGCCATTGCTGGGTTAACAGTGCTGATAAAACAGCTGTAACTTCCATTTCTGGAAAATACAATTATAATGCATAAAATACCAGTGCTGAGTGTTTTGAGAAGTACAGGAAATTAGAAAGCAAACAAAACTAACCAACCCTAAATCTAACCACACCAGCTCACTTAACAGTGGCTGTCAGGAGATGTGCTCCTCCATGCAGTGGTTGTCACAACTGAATGTGATCTGTGGCTCAAGTTAATGAAGGAGTTTCCTAAAACCTTCTGGTCCAAGAATCCAAATGGAGGGAACAGAAAGAACCCTGCTCCTTTCAGACAAGTCAGGTGTGGATCACTCCTCTAACCATCAAAATCTGACATCTCTCCACAAGCACAAAGGATAACCGAACAGACTATAATAGGGGAAATGCTTAATATCTGATGTTTTCACAATTAGCAGGATAATTTACCCAACCTGTTTAACTATCCAGGAGGCCATGGTATGGATCGAATCATGGAACTGATACAGATACCTGCATGGGGCTTTATCACCCTCCTGCCTTCTTTGTAAAGGTGGATCCTGTTCTAATTCCTTGTCATTCCCATTGAGGTAGCAGAGCCACCACAGAGGGAAAGCAGCAGAAAATGCCTCTCTGGGCACTGCTGTGGAGTGCTTTGTGTCAGGAATCCATGATCCCAGGCCTCCAGTTCAGGAATGCTGCCCCACACTTGGCCAAAAGACCAGCACTGACCGAGCCAAAAGAACTTCTTTCCTCATGAACTCCCAAACCCTGTTCGTCCAGAAAGACAGGGGGAAAGGGATCAAAAATGGAAACATGAAAGGAGGTTCTTCTTCCCTCCCTAAAAGGGCAGAACTTAAAAGCTAGAAGCTTTTTTTTTTTCTTTAATTGTTTGCTTAATGCTTAATAACCAGATTGCATTGCACGGGTGTTACAACTGCTTTTTGTTTACTGAAGTGTGATGGCCACATAATAAACCCAGTTTTATTACCATTTCCAGCCTGCTTCTGTGGGGGGGTGCAGAAAGGACTCCAATTTAGTCTCCGCAGCTCATCCAAAGCTTTAGAGCTCAGCCCAGCACAGAGCTAAGGGAGCTGGAACAGCCAGTACTGGGAACCAGGCTGAAATCATCGGAACTATCAACACAGGATGAGACACATCAGGAAAAGAAATGAGACAGAAGGGGAGAGGAGAAAGCTCATAACATAATGAGATGTTTATCTATAAAACACTGCCCACTTCAAAGGAGGAAGAGCTTCAACTCCTTGGTTTAAAAAGAAAAAAAAAGAGCTTTTAATTAAAAGATCAGTCAAAGATTTTCCACAGACAAGCAGCCTCAAAGAAACTATGCGTGGAGGAGGCTGAGAGTAATTCTTAACGTGATCAGTCCATTCTTCAAACTCTACAGGGTTTTATGAAAGCATTTCTCAAGATCTAGAAGATAAGGATTGTGGGAATATCCTCAGCCCCTCAAAGAGGGGCTCTTCCCTTCTGACACCTCCACCCTCATCAGCTTTTGCTCTGGAAAAATACAGTCACAGCTCTGTGCCTCCCACCTCGTGGCAAAATAAATTGTAATCCTAGGACCCATGGCTTCGGGTTAAGCAAATTTACTGCCATGGACTTCAGGAGGCCTGACTTGAAATATTTCTGTGCATTGCTCTAGTCAGCTGAAAACAGGCTGTACTGAAAACACAGCCTTCCATTAGGCAAAGGTTTAAAAGCCTTTGAAGGTTTAACTGAATTGCAGCACTTTTCTGGAACACTCTTTCCATTCAAGGAATGTTTCCAGATGGGGATGGACATGACACCACCACTTTATCCTCTCCCAGCATTACAGCCAACACTACATGCTCTGGGGAACAAGGCTTTGAACCACTTTCCCTTTAGTCACAGAATTTTTTAATGCTTTTTCTTTTCTGAAAAAAACCCAGGGTTTTGACAATTTAGCCTTAAATAAGAAAAATGCAACACGTTCTCTACAGGCTGCAATTTAGCAAGTATTTCGCATTATTGCAGATAGACGACACCAGAGCTATTGCACTCTGGAGGAGCTTTCAGAGCAGGGAATACCAGTCCTGGAATGACTCCTGTTCATGGAATCTCATCCCCACTTACCAGCTGTTAATTATGACTAATGAACCTCATGCTAAGTTGGTTCTGCTCTGCACAAGCACAGGGAATTACCTTTGTTTTATTTCAGGAATCATAAGCATTTTTTTCTATGAGAGTAAGAATTCAGTTCTGCTTTTGAAGGTCTTTCCCATATTGCAGAGAACTCGGCTCCTGCCAACAAATTTATCATTATCCACACCCTTGTGGAAACAACTCCTATAAAAGGGATTATATGAGCATAATTATTTGGTATCATATCACAAGGATTTCCACATCTTCAGTATAAATGCTGCAATAGCAAAATGCAGAAGACCTTTGGCGTGTGAAAAGTAGAAAATATCCTCCAGATGCAGGGAAGAAGCCACCTTTGCATTCTACATATTTCAGACTGATTAAAACAGATTTCTATTGTTAGTACAGGATGGGGCTTCTTAATTCAGTTGGGGAGGAAAGAAAAGTCATCCAACATAAGTAAAATGCGTCAGAGGATTAACTGCACCCTGTCCCTAAAGCCATTTTCATTCCATACATTAATGAATATGATTTCATTGAAGTTGCTGGTAAAATTCTTACTTGCCTGAGTAGCGATGATTTTTAACACTTACCACCAAAGCATCCCTCAAGACAGGAATGTGAGAGCAAACTAACTCTGCTCATGGGATATGGACACATTTGCTTTGCTCCTAACAGTTTTCCTAAGCAACCTGAACAAATTCCAACCAAGATACAAAGCCTACAGAGCTCGTAACAAATGGAAAAATATATGTCCCTGTTTTAGCCAACACATCTCCTACACATGCTCAGAACGGAACCCTGCAAACTGGGCTTTCCCAAGAGTGCATTTTTCCTGTGATGAATACCAAATTTGTCTGTAAGAACTTCAAATGTAAATTTTGCTGCTGATAAAAATATAGAGCTTGCTAGCTGTGTGCTCCAGAGCCTGATGAAAAGGGCAGGAAGCTGCGGCTCTGATGTAATTTATAGCCTGAGAGAACCGACCGATGATCACACAGCACACAAGGGCAGAGTGCTCTGCCTCAGAACATGCAATCCATATCTATTGATGCTTGTGGAAAAACATTTCATGAAATATAATAGATGGAACATTCCAAAGAGATCTGTGAACACATGCCTGCTTTGGATTATAGGAAGAAAAAAGCTGATGCATGGAAAATCTAGCAGTGTCTACACAATCATCAGAGATCTCAGTTTCAGGTCATATTCAATCATCATGCTCAAATTGCTTGGAGATTCAGAATGGGAAAGTATTAGAAAATAATGAAAATATCAAATATTTATCCATCTTCTAGTGTCAGTCTGTGAGAGTCACAGAAAAATCAGATTAAGTTCTCCTCAAGCAATGCGGTACAAATGAAATCAGAGAAGTACTCTTGCCTCAGTTTTAAAATCTCATGCTGTTTTGAAAGCTACATTCCCTGCGGAAATCAGATTTTATGAAGAGTAAATTAGTAAAATTGGGGAGGAATTGAAAAGAGAAAAAAAAATATAGATTACTTTGCTGAAATACTGGTAGAAGGTCCAGAACATGGGACTGCTTCCAAATAAACTCCTCAGTACCTCCAGGGCTCTGGCAGCTTTCAGTGGGAAGACCAAGGGGCAATACTTGCTCAAATTTCTTTGGCCAGCTTTACAACTTCAAGATATTGAGGAGCTAAACACAGCCCAAACAAAAAGAAGCAAGCTTCTCTTTCTCCAAGGCCAGTATTATTCCCTTCTTTTTCCACCCTTTTCCCTCTTTCAAATCATTAAATGCTGTGTCAGAACCAACACAATCACAAACATCCCCTGGCTGTTTCCTTGTCACTCTGCAGCTGTCAAGCACATTAACTAAACTAGTGGAACAATCCTCAAGAAAATTAGCTTTTACATTTACTATCATGTTAGATCTACCACTGGTAGGTCCTAAAACACCACCAGCACTGGGGTGAAAGCACAGTCCAGAGCTCTGGACCCACAGGACAAGTTCTTGCTGACCAGCTCATTCAGCAGGATTCCCAGAAGCTCCCTGCCTTCATCCAAAAATGGCTTTGTTTTGCTGATGGAAATTAATCTCACACAAAATGCATAAACCACATCCTGCTGCCTGCCATGCCCTAGAAGTTGTTCTTGTAAAAGCTGTCATCCTGCCCATGGAGAAAGCACTCCCACTCAGCACATCCTCCCAGCCAGGATAGAAAACTGCTGGGAAGGCCCTGTAGTGTAGGAGATCTTATTGATGATCTTTTCCTTTAATTTAGTATTCATTAGCCTTTCAACTTGGAATCAGGGGACCTCAGATTATCATTTAAGCTGCCTCAGATAATTCCAGAGGTAAGTTACTCACAGGCATGACTAAATTCCTCTAGGAGCTCAGTCCAGACTCTGACAGTGTCTGGCTGTTCCTGTTTCACTGGCCTGGGAGCAGAGGAGACACTGCCACTGACTGATGTGTTTGTCAGTCCTGAAATGATTTAATCATGTCAGTCCCTCAAGTCACCTCACGAGACCAATCAACAGAGCTGGCCCTCACTGGTCTTGGAAGAAAAGCTTAAGTAAAAATTACTCTCCAGGGGAAAATAAACTTCTTCAATACCAGTTTAATCAGCAGTGTGTTACTACTCTGAAAAATGAGAGCATTTCTAAACCCCCCATGCAAGAAGGACTTGGGGGAGGAAGAGGTGACTAAGGAATTAAACTATCCAGTGGAGAGCAAACTGTGGTTTGTTGGCTCCACTGGGAACAAAAGGTCTATGGCTCGCTGCCCGAGCTCCAAGAGGACATGACTTGCTGTCGGTATTTCCATGAAAGCTGTTATGTGATTCATTAGCTTTGCTGGCCCCTCTCTCCTCCCTCCCTTCCCCCCACACCATCATTAAACTCATCTGGTCTCTTGAGCTCTTGCTTGGCAGAAATGGTGTTCTGACATCCAACAAAGTTAAAATGAACGTCTCCCACGTTTGGGAGAAAGGGAGAGAGAGGCAGATGAGGGAGACTAAAGAGAGCACCCAGAAAAGCACCCTGACTACACACCCTGAAATGACAAGAACGTGTATTTCTACAACAGCATTTATCTCCAAAGTCTCCTATGTTTCACACTGAAAAATCCCTTCCTCAAACTCAAACAAAGCCACCCCTGGGCCAGGACAAAACAGACATAAGAAAACAGATCAATACTGACTCAGTGCATGCACTGACACTTGATATTCTCATCCAAGCCATGTAAGCATGTTTTACAAATAAACACAATCCCAAAAAAAGCCTAACCCTTGGATAACCTCACCCGTCACCTTGTTCCAACACGAGAAGTTAACATTTCCCATTCAAGCGATTCTTTCACGAAAGTTTTTGTGGGTATTAAGTCATTTTTTCCCACCTCTTCCCAAAGATATTCATCATCCATCACCTGCAGATGTTTAGAGGATAAACAACCCCCCCATCACCGTGTCAACCAGTGTCAGTGCTCCTCTTCAGAGCTAACAGGAGGCCTCCCCGTTTCCAAGGCAAACTATGTTTGAAAGGCTTTCTCCCAATAAACACAGTGCACTGGATAACTCTGGATTCTTCTATACAACTCCCAGGAAATGTTCCAGCTATTCCACAGGTGCTCCGGCCTCTGTTTGTAGGCACTGTTTCCTTTAGTGTGGGTAGCCAGTTTCAAAAGCAGAAAACTAATTCTGCTGACAAACTGCTGCAAAGTTCACTCACCTTTCACGTAATTTTCTGTACTACTTTTCATTCTAAAACCTCCACTGGTTTTAAAAATATGAATATTCAGAGTACTGGGGTATAGCAGGAAAACCAACTACCCGCAAGGAGCGGAGTTTTGGCAAAGAAGTGATGCAAACCTGGGTTACACACCACAAAGTTCCCACAAATTATTGTAAAAGCTGTTTAAAGTAAGTTCTAAATTAGAAGCTAGGAAGAGCCCATAGAATTTAATGTTATTACAAGTAATCCTCTCAAATCCTTGTTAGACCCTCTTACACTCTTAGGAAGATGGAGATTAATTTGAGATGATACTGGGCTGTTAGTCTTCTGTTCAAAACATTCCCATCAGACAGCAGCAGTGGATTTCTTTCCTTTGTCTTCTCTCCACAGTCCCTTGCTCGGTCAGTCCCCGTTCTTCAATTCTCCCGTATTAATGTGCTAACTTTCAACTGCTCAGCTTGGAGGCAATAATTTCCTTCCTGCTCCTGGACAGCACTGACCAGCCCACACAGAATTTACACTTAATAGGAAAATGCATTAAAGTACATAACACTCTCTTAAATATGTGAAAATAAGCATTTTACTTGAAATAATAACCTGTATCATAACAGGATCAGATTTTTAAAGACTTCAGTGCCCACAGACATCAAGAGGAGGAACAAAGCTGCCCCCAGCACCCCCAGATGGTAAGTTTGGGGTGAAAGACTTAGAGATGAGCCATAAGATGTTCATAAAGTTCCCTAAGAAGGAAGACAAACAAGATGACCCTGAATGTCGTGCTCAGGGAAACAGGTCAAATTGGTTGTCTGTCACTAAAGCTGGCTCATGAGCTAGATCAATAAATCAACCCATTCCTGGGGTTTAGCTTAGTAATTCCAAAACACAAGCTCAGAAGTACCAGAGTAGTTCAAGATGTTCCTGAATGAGAGCTGAATGAAGTTCACTCAAGCAGAAACAAAACTCAGAGATACTATGAGGTATCACAATCTGATGTGAGAAGCAGGTTTTTGCACTCTAGCTGTCAAAAACACAGACTCTTGAGTTACAATGCCAGAGCTCTCACACACAATAATGAATATGTTGTCAGAATTATTTTTTTTTCTTTTTTGTCATCAGGACTCTTTTCCACCATTAAACATCGGTGTTTTGAACACATAGTTTAATACAAAACACTGGGTTGTAGTCCTACTCATACCTTCAGAACAGTGAGGACTTTCAAACAAGACCCAGTACAGCCTACACTTAAAAACAGAATAGTTTAAAAACTGCTTAGGTGCAACAGAAGTATAACTCTTTCCTCTTCAATAAAAAAATAAATCAAGAGAAAACAAAGGATGAAAGAGATTTTTCAAGCCCACAAGGGGTCTGCACACTCGTTTATCATCTGTGTTAACAGCAATAAGCTGTTCAAATGGTCCTGCAAAATCAGAGCCTGCTTGCTCTGATCAGAAGTCGGCAGTGAATCTCGCAGGGCCATTACCCAGCTCTCCCTTAATTTATTATCAGTACCACCCCTCCTAAATGACACGCGTTCAGCTCCAGCAAAACTTCGCCGGCTGGCAGTGGCCAGCAGATTTCAGGGGCTGGGGATGTAGGCAGCCATACTCTCCAGCCTAAAGTTTCACTTTCCCTTAGGGCAGCATTTCTTCTGGTGACTGGATACTGGCAGCTTTTGTGTTCTTCATTAGGCCGGTGATTAACATAGTGCTAGAGAGTTCTCACTACACCTCACTGCTGTTCCAGCACTCGCTGGCACATCTGTTGTGAGATCCCTGAGCAGCAATGCAGCCCTGGCTAACAATACCAGAGATCAGGTATTGTATTTGCTCTTCAAACAATACCTACATATCTACCCGAAGTCATAGAAACCCCTGATCAAGCAGTAACAACTTTAATGGGATTTTTGTGAATGAAATTCCCATGGCAACAGCAAGAAACAGAGTGCCAGGAAATACAACCGATTGTGGTTTTATGTGTGTTAGAGGGCTCTAAATTAGGAAAGAAACTGAGAAATAAGCAGGAAAAATTAATGGACCTACGGGGCTTCCCCCCTCATTCAGCATTTGAGAAACAAGCAAAACACATCAGAAGGCAAGCAAAGCAGCACTACGGCATCAGGAACAAATTAGCAGCCGTACTGGTGTACGGTGCAGACATTTGGCACACGGGGAAATGCGATCTACCTGATAGCAGCTCTCAGCTTTCTATGAAATCTGCTCCTGATTAACATGCAGAGCACTACACTTCTGAAAGGACAATGGTGGGAGACCTTCCACAAAGGCATCATTTTAAATTCTAAGGCCTGGAAAATTTCAGGCCTCAGGCCACGAACAATGGTGAAGACTAACACAGCCAAGCTGCAGATCCTGACAAGTTTTATGTACATCACTACATCGGCTTTGTAACTTTTTTAGCTGCATCATGCAGACTATGGAAAAAAAAATAAAAAAATCTGTCAGCGAACAGGGTCCCTCCCTTGCAGGCATTCTGTTCCAAAGGATTCCTTTCAGAAAAGCTCCCCTAAGGACGGTGCTGTGATCTCAGGTACGGAACGGCAAATAAAGCGCATTTACAAGGCAAACAGCAGCAGTGTCCCCAGCAGGCTGGAAGCCACCAGCATTGGCTGTGACACCAGCCCCGTGCCGGCTCAGCGGGAGCCCCCGAGAACAAAACGCCATCCCCGCGGCGCCGCCGCCCCCGCCGCCCGCACACACCTTGCTCGTGCTCCTCCGCTCTGCCCGGCTGGTTGCCCATCTCCTCCGGCCGCCCGGCTCCTCCCGAGCTCCCTCAGGCCGCCGGAGCCCCGCTCATGCCCGGAGCCAGCGCGGAGCCGCCTCTCCCTCCGGCCCGGCTCAGCAGCTCCGGCGGGGAGCGGCACGCACCCCTCAGCGGCTGGCGGCCGAGCCGCGCTGCGGCCCCCGCCGAGGCGGCTGCGGCGCCGCCTCCTCCCTCATCCCAGCCCCGCTGCCGGCCGGGCTGGGCACGGAGCGAGCGGGGCAGCGCCGGGGGACACCCAGCGGCCGCCGCGGGAGCTGCAGCGCTCCGGCAGGGCCGCGGGCTCCGAGAGGGAGCGATGCTCCGGCACCGCCTTGAGCCGAGCTTCCCTGCCCCGGAACAGCCGCGGCGGACGGGGGGAATAGCAGAGAGCCCGTTCCGGGCGGTACACCAGGGTATTTCTAAGCAAAACGCTGAAACGCGGCTGGGGGCGAAGGAAGGCGGGGGGATCCTCAGCAGAAACCTGAGCAGCCAGATGCCTCCAAAGCAAAAACAACATTCATTTTCCCCCAGTTCCACCACCCGAAGCATGCTTACCACGGAGCCAACAGACCTTGCCCACAGATCTAACTACGCTGCTGAGCACAGCACTGACATGTCTGGGCAAGGGCAGCTCGTAACCGTCACAAAAATGAGGGGAAATGCTCAGCAGCTCGTGAAAACATAGATACCCAAAGGATGCTGAAATGGAGACTGGACGCCTCTGAAAACCTGACCGTGAGTGTGAGCGTGAGCCCTTTCTGACAAGTCCCATCTATCAGATGTGTTCTGATATCCTCTGGGGCTATTCCCGGGTCAGCCGAGCACCCCCAGCTGCTCTCAGCTTCCACTGGTGCTGAGAACAGCACAGCAGGCTCACATCCCTACTATATTAAACAATATACAGGGTTCAATGAATACTGTATATTCATTCAATTAAAATCTATTTGTCTTTACTGAAGTAAGGATGTGGTGTTTTATTCCTAAAAGTCTATTACAGTGATTTCCAAATTTCCCCTTATGCTAATAAAAACAACAATCCAACCTGACAGCCACTACCACATCTAGACCTGCAGCCCCAAACTGGAGCAGATTTCCTACCACATCTCTATCATCAATATTTTTGCCTGTGACTGGCACTGGAAGAGCAGCTGCACTCAGAGCCTGGCCAACTGCCCATCTTCCCACAAAAATCAAGATGCTTCACACTCATGAAGCCCTGATGTACATGGGGAAACAAGGATACTGGATGACTCCAGTGATCAGTTTCCATTATGTGGATAATTAACAGAATCCTCTTGAGTCTTGATTTCAAGAAGAGGGTTAAAAACAAATTCAGAACTAATAAACTAGTGCGTCTCCTAGGCTCAAAACAGCCTGGAAATAAAACATGGAGAATTAATCTATCTAGTTGTGAATCCATTGCTTCAGATAAAAGTATCTGGAGACCATTCAATATGACAGAAGCGGAATTTTGCTAATATTTCAGTATAATAGGACGAGTTCATTGTCAGTCTTAAGCTTTCCATTGTTCTTTCACTGACAGTTTATAGATGAAGTGAAACGTTTTCATACAGCTGTCTATATCTGGATGACATTAAACAACTCCTGTCTACTCCTGTCTTATGACATGTCAAACACAAAATGCTTTGTTTAATGAATAAGCCATCAAAGTTCTATAAAAAGGAATCAGTGATAGTATATTCTTTCTCTAAAAGCCATCTTATCTTATAATCTCTTAAGTCTTATATCTTACCATGATGGGTACTCAGCCTGCCCTTTCCAAGGTACAGATGCAAACTTCCTCCAACTGCTGTTGAAATATATCTCCCACAGAGATTTTCTTCCATTATAAAGTAAAGAGTGAGTTCTGCTTTTCTTCAACAGGGCTCACCTGAGGGGCTGCATTAGCTGTGAGAGTCTGTTGGGCTGATAAATCCTGAAGCTAAGCATTTATTACTTCATCACCTGCTTTCTATTTCTGTAATCACAAAAGGGAATAGTGTAACACGGTCCCAGTGCAGCACTGGTGCAAGCTTGGAGTAATTATAAAATGTAATCACTGACTCAGAGCAAACACACCTGAAATCTGAGCACTGTAGAAGAGCCAAGACTGGAAGAACCAATCAGTTATTTCTGACAGTGGCATAAAATGTAAGTCAGAACATTCTAACACCATGATAAAGAGAATGATGTCAGGCCAAAGACTTCTAGCCCAGGTCCATAAGGAAAGGTAAAGCACAAATTTTTAAATACAGCTGCAGCCTGAGCAGAAGGCATGGATAAGAGATTACTGCTTATGGAGCTTGCAGCTCAAGCTGAGGAAAAAGAAAAAGGAGTAACAGCAAGCATGACATGGGGGACCAGGTAGCAAATTACAACAGATGCATGGCTAAATCTTCAGGCAACTATTTGTTACCTGAACATTTTACATTACTTTCCTTTCCTCTTAGTAATAAAGGTATAAAAATTAATGAATTTCAGCCCTACAAAAGCAGATTAGCTGGTCTCTTCCTAAGCATGAAGCTTGACTCACTCCCTTGCTCTTTGTTGAACTGCCAATAAAACTTCACAAACAGTCCTTTCCTATAGAGTGAGAATGGGAATTAATTACTGAAGGTGCAACATACATAATTCTTTCAACTCTCTAGTCAAATGACAGGACTTGCTTGCCAGGCATAATTTTCTTTGCATCCTACTCATAACACAGCAAATTAATGAGTGTAATTTCTGTTCAAATTGTAATCCATGCTCATGAGAACGAGTGTGAAGATGCCACCAAATCTCAGATTTGCAGTGGCCAGGTAGCTGACAGTGTCTTCAACAGGCTGAGGTCTAAAGAAGTTACAGATACTGATGCTGGACTAAACTGAAGGGGCCCTGAGCGTGGACATCATGAACACCACAGTTCACACCATCCCACTCTCCTTCCATTAATGCTAAAGATTTTACGAGCACCAAGTACATAAGTAGCAGGGAAAACAAATCTTCAGAATTAGGAATATAACACCTAGAGCTGAATTCCAGATGAATAAAAGCTTTTTTTAACCATGCTAGAAAGAAATTTTTTTGTAGCAATGATACTTGGTGAGGCCACACAGTTCATGACACAGAACCAAAGCCTTCCAGGAACCCATCTGAGAAGGAGCTGTCTATCCCTCCCCTCTTGCTCTACAGTATTAAAATCGAATGTAAGCTAAAAGCTGCTGAAAAAAAAAAACCCAAAAACAAACAGTGGAGAAAAAATACTACAAGGAATGCCAAGCCCTCCCCTGATCTGCATACTTGTCAGACCAGGCCAGCTTTGCGTTCCTTTCCTTCTCCCTCTCATTCTTTAAGTGTGAACACAATGGCCCTCTGCCAAGGCAATCTGGCTGCAATACATTCAGGCCCAGAGAATTTGTGTTAAGGATCATTTCTCTTCAAACCAGCTGAAGGAAAGCTGATAATTAACCTAGGGCAGGTAGTCAGAGCAAGGTTGTGTTGACTTTGCTGAACAACTTCGGCAAAGAAGCCTGAAAAAAAATGAAAACAACCTGGGAGATCCTAGATTTGTGCTATTCCTGGAGCATCCAGGCATGCTCCCCTCTCTGTTTAGGTGTCCCTAGCAAAGCTTTTGGGATCACCACAGCTCCCTTACAGCTGTAATGAATCCTTCCTGTTGGCTTGAGCCAATTAACTGTCAACAATTTAATGAGTTTAGTCATTACAGCCTTCAAGATTCAGCATTTCAGTATCCGTACCACACACGGAATCCTCTTAACTGGCTCAGGTCCCAGAGGGGCTCACGTGTGCCAACAAAGTCATTCTCAGGAGAATACACAGAGAAAAGGGTCTCTTTCACAGGTGGTTTTAACAAATGCTGAATCTCAGAACGTGTTAATAGAGATTCAGCACAGGAAATGTAAATTCTGCAGTAGATTAGGACAGCAAGAAAACTGAAAAACGTGCATTCTGCAGACAGTGTTGTCAGCAGAAGTTAATTCCTACTTGTTTAATAATGCAAGATGACTGCAGCCAGCCTGTGAATGCCTCTCAAAAAGCCTGTTATCCATAACAGGATCAGGTGTCAGAAATCCTACCAGACAGCCTCTAAATGCATTGGTCTCACCACACTGCCCGTTATCAAAGAGGAAAAAGCTGCCTGAAGAACAGTTGTATGAAGCAGCCTCCATTCCCAGCCGTTCAGGATGCACAACTATCCATGGCTTACATAGGGAAAGAGCAAAAACTTCAAAGAACATGAAAAACAGCAACACACAGGAACATTTTCAGCAAAGGCATCAGCAATCAACAGCTGTATTTGCAGGCTCTGACAAGAAAAAAATCCTTGTAAGAAGTAAGAGAAACTTGACAAGTTTCTTGACAAGCGGCCATAACCTAAATCTGGAATGCCAAATTAGATCTATCTCAAATCTTGAACTTTCTCTTCAGAGGATAGCGGGTGAAATCTTCTAAACTGATGCTGAAACTCAGTCTGACTACTTGACACCTGGGGAAATCACACAGAGAGGAAGCATTTTGCTAAGGAATACCAAGGAAGTTCAGGTTTGGGTTCATATTTGTAGCAATATGTTAAACATCTTTGCAGATATTTATAGGTGTGTGTAGATGTCAATATGCATATCCAGCTGCACGTAGAGCTCTGGATGTAAATGCAGACACATTTCCATTGCTTTGCATGTTAAACTCCCGCAGCGCTTTTTGCCAATTTGAATGGCAGGCTGACAAAGCAATATTTGAGCCTTCCTTTCCTTTTTATAACACTTTTAGAGCTAGATTTTTTTTGTAAGAAAGAATAATTACGCAAGAGCTGCATCTTGTACCTGGAAGGGGGAGCAGAATGGAAGTGGCTTTCCAGATGAGGTTTTGAAGCACATTTACAGCTCCTGGGAAAGCCCAGATGAGCTCAGCCATTTGGTTGCAGTGGAGCCTGGTGGAACGGAACATACCGATCTCATTAGTGTCCCTCACACTTGGCACCATCGTTCACAAGAAAAATGAGACAGTAACAAGCCTGAATGCAAAGTGCAGCAAGCTCTCTCAAACCTATAGCAGCGCTTTGATGTGACAGATCACAAAAAGCAGGCGCTGTCAAAAGCTGATGTATGGCAGAGTAAAAGGGCCCCAAGGTCAGAGAGCTGTCCTTCAAGAGAAATCACTTTCCTTTTTTCCTGTCCTAATTGGGGTGCATTAGCATCTTATGAAATACTAAATTGTCAGATAGAAAAAAAAATCCTTAAAAAAAAAAATCTTTCTTAAAGAAACCTTTTAAATAAAAAGATAATTTCTTGAATTTTCTGACCATGGAGGGACAGTTTCTGATCTGGATTAGCTTCATATTAACCTAAATTTTTACCCCACATCAGAAAGTGGCAAATCCCAAGCAGAGAAGTTAACTGAGAGAAGACAGTAAATGTGATAAAGTCCATATATTCCTATCAAATAGCAAGCTGAAAATAACAATCTATGAACACGCAGGAAGCTCTGAAATCTGTAGCCACATTTTCAATTTTGCTGGGAAAGAAGCATATCTAATGAGTGCTATGTGCAATAAAACCACACACCAGTCTCCCCTCTGGAATCAGCCACAGGTGAACAAGTCTCACCAGTGATATTTAAGCTTTCCCAGCACTAACACCAGTGCTGGCAGGGTCCAGTTGGCCTCATTTAGTTGAAGCCTTTCTTTTCTGAATACCAGCACTATCTAAATAGAAAAGCCTGCAAGCAGCTGTTTTAGAGAGAAACCAAGACTTTTCTTTTCACATAAACTACATGAAAAAACAATGATGGACAAATGGAGTGATGGTATGTGCTCTACCAGCACTAGGAAGGAATTGAAGATACACAGGTATCATACTTAGTCACTGGGACGTTAACTCTGATTATTGGGCAGGAATGTGGGTGACAAATCACAGAAAAACTCATCAAAACAGAGCCCCTCCTTATTGGAGCTGAAGATTGTTCAACCCAAACTGTGCCACAACAGAATATAAGCCTCAGGCCCTTCTATAGTTTTCCCTGCTTGTGCTGAATCTCTTGGTATTTTTGTTTCCCTATTTAATTCGCTGGGTTTATTACAACAGCCTGTATTGCAGAGCAGCTTCATTTCCAATGCTGGCAATGCTCCATTCTGGGATTAGCAGCTTTTGTCCAGGTAACCTGCAGAGTTCAGAGCCTTGACACGGGATGCTGAGGAGATAATTGAAACTCTTAATATCTTTGAGCTCCCCTCCTCTATGCTCCTGGATTGGCACCATCTCCAGCCTTGGATGTGGATCAACTCAGCAGGGACACACAGAAAGCAACAGGCTTTTGTTATTCCGGCTGAAAACTCAGGCCAAGTATTGATTTTCCCATTTTATGCATAAAAATAAATGGTAATTTCTGATGGAGAAGGGGGTGACACAGCAGGCCACCCCTCACAGCCCTGCTGGCATTTTGGCTTCTCCCAGCCTCCAAAGATGTAGCACACCCCACTGTCACTGTGGGAAGATGTAGCACCTGTCCCCTGGTTTGGGCTTTACAGAGAACTTGAGCCTGTCAGTTAAATAACCAGAATTTCTATAAATACAAAGATAGGTGATAATAGCATTGTAATTTACAAATTCCTATTGTTTTTAAAGCAAAAATCAAGCTATCTAGAGAGATTTAGCCTTTATTTAGCTATGAAAAATAAGCTGATGAAGCAGCCTGAGAAAACAAAGTACAGCTATCTCTTAATTACATATCAAGGATAACTGATAGCTCATATTGGAGCTGGCAGCATTTGGTATAAAAATCAATATGTTTGTGAGAAATGGGGATGGCTGAAGTATTCTCAGTGCTTGTGGATGATGTGTGACTGGACTGTGCCATGCCCACATCCTGGCTCTCTCCTTTCTGAGGCCCATAAGACTCTTTTTGGTTCCTGTCCAACCTGACAGATAATCACAGCTGTCACTGAAATCACATCAGAGCAGCACAGGAACATGATTAAAGCAGACAGCCTCCAGGGAAGTTTTCAGAAAGTGCTTGAACTGGGAGTTTGTATGGACTGAAAGACAGAACTCAGAGCAAGGATTCGGAATGACTTCCAGGCTCCATTGAGAAAGTAATTTCATCCGCCTGAATCTCAAATTTTCCATTTGCATACCAGTCCTGCCATGCAACACTCTTCCTGAGAGGTATATGATCACATAAGAAGCTTTGAAATTCTCTGTGAAATTGCATTTTTAAGGTTATTTGGCTTGCAGACCTCAAAGGAGCAGAATCTGAAGTCATTGATTTCCTGCAATCCTGAACCTTAGAAGAACAGAGTCCTAGTCTCACATGAATATACAGATTTCTCTATTTATACATTTTACAATCATTTATTTCTTTGCTATATGGCTTCACAGACTGGATGGCTTTACAAGCACATGCATTAAAATCAGTGTTTTCCAAGATTAGTGAACTCTTCCTCATGCTTTACAGTTTTCCAGCTCTTTTTCATCTATTGAGACATTAAAAACAATGCCAGAGCTCTGTAAGCTTGGTTTTAACAAACCTAAATGGCCACTTCAGGACAGGACATGGGAAGACATCACACTGTGGATAAGGAAGCTGAATACAAGACATTTATTTCTCCCTGTGCATCATTTCCCACTACTTGAGATTTCAAAACTGCCAAGGAATTACAAAACCAAACATCACAGCAGAGAACCAGTCTCCAGCTCCATTTGCTTAACTCCACTTGCCAAGGATGGATACATGGGCTTGGCCTCATCCCCCTTTAAGTTGTTTATGATTTACTGTGTTAACAGGGCAGGCAGGGGTAGTTCCATAATAAAAGGCTGGAATAAATAACAAACTCCACCAAGGGCAGCATAGAAACAACTCTATTTAAACAACCAACCTTTGAGGTCAGTTATTTATTATCTGCAGCATTTGGAACATGTCTTATTGTTCAAGGTCAACACACAAATGGTGGACAGTCACACCCAAAGAAAAAAGAAACCTAAGCTTTTGTATTTCCATACCTTTTTTCCTTTAAATTCTCTCACACAAGACTATTATACCAACTGAGTACCACCAGAGTGTGGCTGGAACTAACAGAATATCATTTCAGTAAATTAATCAAACCACTCACTTGAGTAACAGACAAAAAAAAGCCCAAACAAGGGGGAGGCATAATGCCTGCAGTCAAGACATGAAAGGAAAACACAGAACAGAGGAAGGCCATCAAAGAAACAAAGGAAAGTGATTTCAGAATAAATTTCTAGATTTACACATTTGGCTACGCACACAAACATCTGCATGTCCCAGCTACTGGAACGTTCTCACTTGGATTAGCTCCACAGTCAGCATTGCATCTTGATCACAATCAGACTATTTGAGATGCCATTGCAATAAAATAACAGCAGCTGAACACGTTCTCTCCTTTCCTACTTATGTTCCCTAGAACATGCTGTGCCCTCTGTCATGCTGTTAGCTCTCTTAGCAACAACACAGCATTTTAATGGGACTATTGGCATTTTTTTCAGTGTTACAAAGCATTCAGCTCTGTAACCTTGCTCAGTAAGATCAAGAACCTTCCAGTGGCCCTGACAATGACACGTTCTCAGAATACAGCTGGATTTCCAAGCACCCTTTTGGATCATGGAACCACTGTAAAAACAGACATGTAAGACACTGTACACACACTTATAACACTCCCTGTAAGAGATGGACAGCTCTCTCTAGGTTAAAAACGATTTTACAGGGGTAGCACATAAATTCTTAGTGTTTATACACTTGTTCTCTTTTCATTTAGCACTAATATTCCCATTCATGCTTCTACACATGCTGATGCAAAGCAATATATGAGGTTATATCCAATGATGTAATTTCAGGTGGCAAAGCAATATCCAGATGTAACTTGACCCCCATAGACCATTTCAGCCTTTGTATTTAAAGTAGTCACCATCATCAATCTCCCTCTGCAATCCCAGTTATTACAGCTGCATGCAGAAGAGGGCTCTCTATGCCAGCGCTCGTGTTTTGGTATCTGACATACGTATTCCATTCTGGACTCCCTGCAGTGCTGTTTCCCTGGCTGCATTCCCAGGATCCTGTGCTGCATCATCTGTACAGGTTTTCTTCTCCCTGCGTGGCTCCTCCCAGGCATCATGCCTCTTTATTGGCTTGTGAATCCCAAATTCCTTTGGATACAGCTAGTCACTATTAAATTTGAGGATTTACACACTGATTAACAGCAGAATGGGATCTGTCTTTGGGTTACTATGAAACATTTGTGCTGTTTCAAGGCACATTGTTTTCTTCCATGGGTATATAAATGTTTATATATATTTTTTTTAAAAAAATATTTTTTTTAACAGAAAACTCTCTCTGTTAGTAACATTGTTCTGTCACACAGCCAAAACCCGCAGAGTCTGTAACAAATAGAGAGGTCCATGATCAAATTTAACAAGAGCTCACATTCCCTTGGAAATGCCACCAGGGAGCAGACAAAAGCAAGCATTTGCTGAGCTCCTGGGGGAAAGCAGAGCGTTTGCACCGAAGCCCTTGGTATGCAGATGGTGTCGCTGCCTTTCGGAACAGGCTTAGGTTTGAAACCTATGGGAACAAGCTGCTGGGGCGAGAGTGCCCGGGGGTTGCTCAGGAGCGGCGCAGGCTGTACATGAGGATGCCCGGGGCTGGCTCTTTGTTCTTACCCCTCTGCCGCGTCCCAGGAGCAGCGGGGAAGCAGTTCTGCTCCCTCAGTAGAGAGAGGAGAGAGAATGGTATTGGTAAATGGGTAAAACTTCAGACAGCGAGCTCTCCACTGCTGTTCAGCTCTGGAGATGAGGGGCTGGATCCCCGGCTGGGTTCACCCCGTCCCAGCTGGCCAGGACCCGCAGTGGGGACAGGCACGGGCCACCGGCGCCACCGCCTGGCTCCTAAAACCATCCAGCTTCTTTCCCCCTTTTCACCCTAGAACCATCCAGCTTCTTTCTCCCTTTTCACTTCATGTCCCTGGCTCGTGGGGTGTAGAGGATGCAAGGCACAGCGTCCTGTGACCGCCACAGCAGGAAAGGCACGGCTGTGCTGCGAGGGGGACCTCGGCAAAGCAAGCGACACTAACAGCACGGGTCACAGAATCTCTGTGCCTACCTGTGCTGGGCTTCAGCCGGCTCTCAGCAAGCTCTGAAATGGCTCCTGTTGTGATGGTCTTCTTCAGCCTGGAGACTCCCGAAGCTGCTGCTGCTGCCCCAGGTTTTGTGAGCATATCCTCGCTGCTCGCCCGCTTCAGCTGTGACACAGAGGGTGGAACAGGTCAGCACCCCGAATATTCCCATCAGTTAGTTCAAAACGCAAGATTCCTTGGAGAAAATTAACATTTCCAAAAAGTAACCCCACGGGGGTATTGCCTTGATAACAGGAGTATATAATTCTTGCATTTGTGTTGCACTCTAGGTTTTTGTGAGGTAGGTTTAGAGCTAAAACACTGTTCCAACAATGAAAATTGAAAATGGGAAGGACTGTTCAAAAAGGCAAATAATTGAAAGGCAAGGAGAAAACAGTTTACAGGAGTGGTCTACTGACAACTTTTTGGGAAGGAATCTCTGGTGACACAAGTCTACTCTAAGTGCCTTCTCAAGAAACCCATGGAACACAAAAGCACAAGGTAAGATTCAAAGAGAAGCACTGAAATTATCTTGCTTCAGCAAGCAGAAGTTGCAGTTTTATCTCAGAACTTTTGTCAGCTGATTTGTGTGCCTCTAGTAAAGCCTCTAATTAATTTCAGGAAAAATACTTTAAGTACTTCAAGACCAAAGCTTTGGAGAGTCTCCCTAGAGCAGCAGTTTTTCTATACTTTTGAGTTTGTGGACACCTAAAGTGTTTTCTCAAATGAAAATCCACTTCCTTTGAAGTTGTCCAGTGACACCAGGGAGTCCCTGAAGTACAGGCTGAACACCACTGCTGGGTTAAGAGAAAAGAGAGCACACAACAAGCACTGCCCCTATTTGGTGGTTCCTGGATGTGAAACATTTAAGCAAAATGAAATCTTTCAACCCTAATTCCTTTTCCTTTTCATCTCTTCCTCTGACTCAGAGTCTGTGGTTTCCTGGACCCTGTGAGCCCGTAAGTTTCAATAGCTGAAGTGTTGATGTGCTCCAGGATACCAAACAACGAACGTTTTGCCTTCTGGCAGAGGTTTTGTCAGCTCACTCTTAGGAGAATGGAACAACCTGACTTTCTGACCTTTAGAGAATTCTGCAGGCTTTCTGAAGTAATTTCTTCAATGTGTTCTTTCCTATAGCAGCAACTACCGTGCCTTTCCTACTCCCTTTCTTCAGGGAAGCCACTTTGATGATTTTGCATTTGCAGCTGGATGACAATTTGAAGGCATTAGCTGTCATTAGGAAGAAATCTCTCCACAATTAACACTAAATTTAATAAATCAATCGTATCAGATTTCCTGATTAGTGTCTTCAGTAGCATTCCTTCAGAGGTCCTGCCTCAACCACACAGCACAACCTGCCTGGAGTACTGAAATACCCTATTGGTAAGTGCATCTAAGAGTCTACACAGCAAGTTCAAGAAATTAATCCTTTCCTTGAAAAGCTGTGACAATTAATAAAGTTTTAATCAAGAGGAGATCTAAATACTGTCACCCTACTATGTACTTTCATTAAACTTTATTACTATAGAGTTACGACCTTGGCCTGGATTTGGATGACCAGGTAATTTCTGTTTGCTGGCTGCAAGGATGCAGATGCAGCAGCATTTCAGGTGTATTAGTCCATTTCCTTAAAAACTTTACTTGGACAGAAGTTTCTGCTATTTTTAAATATATCTGTATAGAAAAATAGGATTCATAAAATGAATTTGTTACATTGCAATATCTTCTATTAAGATATTTTGCCTTGAAGGCAGAGGTGCAGGTTTTTAGGAATGCTGGAAATTCATTAATAAATCTCTTTGAATTTCTTTACATGTGTAACTATCAGCTGAATTAAGAATTTGCCATTTGTTTTTCTCCGTCTTCAAAGTTTAGGCAATTCCCTCACACACAGAACGTACAGATACAGTAGATGCAAAATACTTTGAGAAACGTGTATTAATCTAATACACAACAAAATTTAAGTCTCCCTACACTTAATGCATGGGGTATAGTAGTTTGAGGACTAAAGCAAAGCTTTAACCTGGAACAAGACTGGAATGCTTGAACAGTCTCCAAGGATTAGTACCTTGCTGAGCCGGGATTCAAAGGCAAGGGAAGTGGAGGATTTGGATGTCTTCATTCCTGTGGAAGTGGTGGAAAGAGGTTTTCCTCTGTCAACCCCATGGCTCCCTTGCTTTGCTATTGCATTCCAAGGCCTGGCACTACTCTTCATTTTCTTCCCAAGTAACTCAGTCTACAGACTCTAAAAGGAAACAAAACAAAACGTTTATATGTACTTATGCACTCATACAAAAAATATAACTAATCTTCATGTGACCTGAAAGCACAAGAGAGATATCTGGCATGAGTTTAAAGGGCTGAAAAGGCCATCCTAAATTTGATCCTCCTCCCTCACAAACATCAGCACTGAGCCTAGAGAAACCTTCAGAGCAGGCTACAACCACTCTTAATTTTCATCCCAACCACAGAAGGCACATTAACTTTTTTGGGGGCTGTTTAAGTCTCAAAACCTCTCTCAGGCACAGCAGAATACCTGTGAATGCTGAAGCACAGTGAAAGAGTAGCTGAGAACACTGGAGCCCACAGCAATTTAAAGCAACGTTGGGATAAAAGGAAAATTACTTATTTTACCATTAGATCTTCATTTGAAGTAAGACTCACTTTTAGAAAGTCACATGAGAAGCAAGTTTCCTCAGATGGATGGAAAGAAAATATATCTTTAACTTATCAGGGTCTTCTAGAGGAGCAGCAGTTGGTGTTGCCACAGTGATAAAGAGATGTTTCACAATACCAAGATTCACAAAACATAGTAAAAAAAAAATCAACTTCCTTGCAAACAAAGATCCAGATCCATTATTCCTCAGAGATAAGCTTATGCAAGAGAGAAATCCTGCCAGGAATCAGCAAATAGACATGATTTCCTTTTTTTGGATGTAGTTGAACACATTTCAGCTGCCAGCAGGAACAACTAGCCTGTTTCTCTCAGCAGGCTGACAGCTGCCAATTAAACAGCTCCCTCCACTCCTGGAGATCTAAACCCATACATTTTCACCAGCCATTGCCCAATCCAAACCATGAGCAGAATAAAAGAATTATTTGGATATTTTTTCAAAGTCCCACCAGCCTGCTGGGCCGGGAATGTGAAGGAGGAGAGGTGGCCTGATATCTCCTGTCCTCCCCCACTTCGTATGAGCAACTTTTTCCTTCATTTTCCAAAATAGGCATAGGATGTAGCTGTGGCTCAGCCTTGTGTAGGCAGAGGGTAACTTGCTCCTTGTCTGTTAAACAGGTAACCAGAATATCCACAGGCACAGGTTTTTAGGAATGCTGGAAATTCATTAATAAATCTCTGAATTTCTTTACACACGTAACTATCAGTTGAACTAAGAATTTGCCTTTTTTTTTCTCTTTGTCTTCAAAGTTTAGGCAATTCCCTCACCCACAGAGTGCCCAGTACCTGCCAGTGCTCAGAGGAAGAGTGAGCTGGGACAGCAACACTTAGAGACACCGAATCAATTTATTCCTGGCTGAGTCAGGAGTGGCTCTGGTCACGTTTTACATCTCACCATTTGCTTGGTACCTGATTTCACATTCATGAATAAGAGCATTCACTGAACTCCCAGGACACAGATGTGTCTGGGGCCAAGGTGGATTTGACAGTGAGAGCACCTTCCAGGAGCCACCACGGTCTGTTCGGGGAGCGTTTCTGCACGGAGGCAAAGGCAATGTCAAGTGCTCAGCTGCTGCTCTGCAGAGAACAAAGCCAGCAAGTGACATTCCCTCCATTTGCCCTTGGTGCCTCTTGCAGGGAGGGCTGTCTGCTCTCTCCACAGCAGCACCCTAGCAGCTCCTAAATAAAGGAATTAAAAAGTTAGTAGTTGTTGCTAAGTATAGGCATTACCCCCATTAAAATTCTTAACACATCCAGTGAGGAGCCATCCACTGATCTCATTAAGTCTTTGGTGATGATTATGCTGATCACTATTTTAAAGCCCTGACAGATGTGTAAACTATATTACAATGGCTGATATTATTTAGCCTTCCCACAGCTCATGATCCACCTTAGCAAGCTTTGGTGCTTTACAATATTTAAAAAGCTCTCTTTTAACATGCTCTTAATCCTTTTAAGGAGCTTTTAACATTCACTGTGTTTATATGGGTGAGCAGGCAACTACACACGAAAACTCTCTTGCTGATTAGATCTCCAAATTATGCAGATTTGGGGTTTCTGCAGATCCAGCAGTTGCACATACGCTGCTTTATTATACCCTCTGGTTTTCTTCATAACCGTACGTCATATTTTCCTGCCTTAAGCCGTACAGATGCTTTCTTGATATCCAAAGGAATTTAATTTTGAGTCATCCATGACATTTTCAAGTTGCAGTGGAGTGATATGCTCGTTAGACCATGATGTTAAGAGGAAAAGGAAGAGGTACAAGAAAAACCAAAAAAACAAACCAAACCAACCAAAAACCCAAACCACAACTCAAGAAATCCAGCCAGTAGCCTGAGGCAAACTGGCTTTTTCATGTAAAGAGAGCTGAATTATTTGCCATGCGGATTCAATAACATTTTACTGCACCAAGCAGAAGAAACTAAAATTGAGAAGAAATACCTGGATTTATTAGTGCTTATTATTAGTTTTCCAAGTATTTATAGGAGAACTGGCATTTGTAAAAGATGGAGTTAAGATTTTTCAGGTATTTCGCTAACCTGAATTTGCCTTGTAGATAAAAGATTTCCATCTCTGAAGTGGGATTCCAAGACTTTCCACAAGCCCTATATGTACTTCAAAGCATCAAGCCAGGCTGCACACTTCTTAAGCTGCTTTCATTCCTAAGTAGGTGACACATATTTGAGTTATTAGAAGTACTGCTTCAGGAGGAGTGCAAAATAAAACTACTTCAAAAAAAAAAAAAGGGGGGGGGGGGGGGGGGGGGGGAAAGTCCAGCAGTTCTTTGATGAGAGCGGAAAATCCATTCTCAGAGTCACCATCAGCTTTCCACCTCCTCCAAATGCAACTTACTGCATTACAGTGAAACAAACAAAATAAAAAAGCCCCACGGAAGGTGGGAGCAGTGGGGACAGCGCAAAACCCTGAAAGTTCAGTGTCATGAAACTGCTCGTGGTAGCAGTGAACCAAATATTCACTCAGCTATCCCAAATGTCTGCAGCCAGGCAGCAATCAGGACACCCAACACTGGCAAGGAGGTTTCTCTTATCCTGGTGTAGAAACAGCACATTTATTAAAAACAACAAATCCAGCTCTGATCTACTTGCCTTAGGAGTAACTGCTGTATTTTCACTAAATATCAGCCTTTCCTTCCACAAGGACCCCAGACAGATTGATTTGATCTCTAGGCTACCCCCAGGGAGACTCGAAAGAGAAGCAGCTTGCCACAAGAGACACAACCAAGCAGTTTCTGCAAACACAGGGGACAAAATTCACTTGTTTTACACCCATTCTGTGTCAATAAATTTTAGATGAGAGCTGCATCTCAAGGAAAAATTACTTGCTGTAAGCAATGCCTGGAGCTCTGTGGTTTTATTCTTGGTGGTTTTTTTGCACATTTCACAGGGAAATTTCCTTAGGAAGCAAACAGAATTACCGCCATCCTGAGATTCAAAGTCCTTCTTTGGCATCAACCAGAGGAGGGCACTCAGCTGGCCAGACTAAATCCCTGTAGCTGTGCTCTGAAAACGAGGAAGCAACCCCATGCTGAAATAAATGAGGACTCAGCAAGATGTAGCTTCAGCAAAATTGGTTCTATTGCCAGGCACTTCCAGACTGCAGGGGTTTGGGGTTGGTTTTTTGAAAATCTTTTACACCCAAAAGCGGTGTCTGAATACACCCCTCCTCTGAAACAGGTACTGCAAGTGATAATCAGGTTTACCAAAAATGTAAAGCTGGTCCTCACAGAGGTTCTTCACTCAGTAATCCTCAGAATTCCCTGCAGGCATCAGCCTTTAAAAATTCAGGCCATGCTATACAGTTCATCCTTTCTTACTGGTATTTTTAAAGGGTATTTGGAATATGTTGATGAGGACTATTTTGGCAGTAGTTCTGCAGTCAATTTTACCTGAAATTTTACTGTTTTATTAAAGGCTGAGAACCCAGACATTTCTTATTAGTCAGTTCACATAAATTTATTAATAAAAGTCTTTAGAACCAGCCTAGAACCAGTCCCATTTTATGGCTAGAAAAACTGGATTAAGAATTTATCCTAACTCACAGGCAGTCAGCATCAGCAGAAACACCAGGGCTCCAGGATCTTTAGACTTGGCTGTGGATCAAAAGAAGAATTCACCAGTTCTGTGGAATAAACACATTCTGCTGACTATTAAAGGCTATTTTATTCTGAATAACTAAAAAGAATAGACAGGTTAATTTGAGTGATGATGAGCAATACTATTTCAAAGTCAAGAAACCTAGGAGTTGCACTATTAAGTAAAAGTTATTAGTGTATCTGCAGAAATGAAATTACACAGGAAAATCCCTCTTGGGGGATGGAAATAGCCGTACCCCACATAAAATTGTTACACAGTTTAGGTTTTGGTGCCCAAGTCTGTGTGTCAGGACTCTGCAGGACACTCAAATTAAAGCAGACTCATGCACAAGATGCTTTGGGAAAAGGAATGAAATAAAGAATTAGGAAAACTCATTACTGAATCTGGAGAGGAATGTGCCAGATGGCAGCTTCACCAGGACCTGGGAATGCTCAGTAGTCCTGAAGGATGAGGCCAAAGTCCCAACTCCACAGCTGAGGCTCTCAAAGGACACAGGTGTGACTTTGATGGGTCAAACCCCACAGTCCCCATTACCATTTCCCTGTAATCCAGTTACTTTTCATTATATCCAAAGGTCAGACTATTCCAGAAGCTTTATTACACATTCAAATTAAATTCAAAGCACAATTTTTTTTTTTTTTTTTTTTTTTTTGGTAAAATGTGCATCATGCTTCTACTATTTTCCTTCTAATCAGCTTCTGCTATTTTCAGACAAACTATCAACTGGAACATAGAAATATCTAACAAGTTCAGTAAACTGTAAAGCATTTTCTAGTGGCACGTAGGAAGCTCTATGGCAGGATAGACAGCTGGGCTAAAATAGAACTCTTTTCTGCCTTTCACATCAATTAACTTTAAACAACAATTTTTAGGCTTGACAGATGCTTCCATATGACTCATCTTGATTTCTTAACTGATATTAGGAATCAAACCAGGGGAGCTGATAGTCCAAATACAGTAATTGGTAAAGTGGAGATAAGATGGCATGGAAAAAAATACATTTGGAAGTAAGATCAGGCTAAGAAATAAAACCAGTTACTCTTTTGGTCACCTTTAGCAGCTTTCCTCAAGCATCTGCTCCCTTTATTTCAGTAGGATTTCTGTATCTATCCATTCTCTCTTTGTTTAATTCCCATTACCTTGGCTTTGGTGTATTTGAGGCTCACAGTGCAAGCTTCCTCCATCACTCCTCTAAGCAGACACTTGCTGGATTCTTGCTGGTACCAAGCTTAGCTTTAATTAGAATTGGATGAAAAATCTCACCAAAAAAACCAAAAAACAACCCAAGCCAGACCACCGGCTTCCACCTAAACACAACTCAGACAGAAGAAAATACCCATTTCCCAAAACCTCATCTCTAAAGCTCCTCCTACTTTTGCTGTCCAAAAAGAATCAATTATAAACCTGACCCCAGACACTTCACAGTTTCCTCTGGTCTACCTCAGCAGACTCTCTTTCCAATCTCATTTGAAGCTAAGTTTTCGTGGTTTGCTGGTAGAGGACCAGGAGACATCACTTAGAAATTTTCACGTCCAGACAGCAGGGCAGATTCTGCTGGTTTTATTCATGCCTCAAGCAAAGATGGTTTTCGTGCTATTATTATTTTCCAACTTTTAAGAGTGAAGGAAACTGTGCTATAATAAAACAGCTAGGCAGCTGTAGAATCCAAGTGATTTTGCAAGGAGTTAAAAATGCTGTTAAATTTTAGACACATAACTACACAGAGAAGAGGATACAGACATTCCCAAGGTCACCCATCTAGTTACTCTTTTGTGTTGTAGCTTGCTTTGCTTTTTTGTTTTAATGCTTCTTCTGTAGAACTCTTAAACATCAAAAGAGAACTTTCAATGTGGCATCAGATGAAAATTTTCTTTCCAGGAGATACAGCTCTACCTCTCCTCTATAAGCAACTACTGCAGAGCCAGTTCCTTTCCTTCCCCCCATGGTGTGAGATGGAAACAGATAATGGAAACACCCTTGAACTTCCCAAAGACAGAGTTTATCTGTGGTTACAGTGGTAAGTGACCAGCTCACATTTTTGTGTTAAGGCTTATTTCCTTAGTGCGTTTTCCATAATTCCCTACAATTGGTATTTATTAAATAGCACATAAATGTACTAAAGGGTTCCGAGGATGTCCAAGGTACATCAGAGATGGTCCAGGCAAGGACAGGTCCAGACAGCCACACGTGACAGGTTTCCAGCCAATAACTCAGCCTCCAAAACCACCCCAACAAGGCTGCCAGAGGCCAGGCCAGCAACTGCAAAACTCCATGCCTCAACATCATTCAAAATAAAACCCTCTTCCCACAGCAGCCATTAGAGTCATTGATGACTTTTTCAGGCATGGAGAGCACTGTAAAACCTTCTGCCCACCCTCCTCCACAGAAGCTCTCCCTGGAGTTTTGGATTTGTCAGCCTTTCACTCATCATTAGATCACATGAGAAAAATGCAGAATTCACAACAAAATCCTCATGTGTTCACAAGGAATTGGTTCAGCTGCATTTCCCTTGTCCTTGTTCCATGCTGCTGGCCATTTATGAGACAGGAAAACACAGATATCTTTGCTGTCATCCAGCACAGTGACTGATGCTGGAAAACCAAGCCAAAGCTGTACTTGGAGATGTCTGGGAACATTCTTGTCCTGTATTTGAATTACACTGTTTGTACATGGATTCTCCATCTCCTCCTCCTCCTCCTTCCCCACATTGATTATCTAACCAGTCACCATTACACAGCTCAGAAGAGAAATGCTGCTACCTCCTCATGACCCCTGATCTTATAAATGAGAGGATAAAGAAACAAAAATCCCAACCCAGCTGTAATTTTCTATGCGATGTGGCAATTCTGAATCACAAACATCACGTTACTGAAGGATACACAGGAAGATTCAGGAAGGCTAAAAGTGATGCATTGATTCCAAACTCCCTTTTTGAAGTTACATTGTGTTATAATCATGAAGAATTAGGTCACTCTGGGCTCTCCCCAATATGACTCTGTCCCAAATAGATGGGTTTAATTCATGTGCAGTATATTCAGGTTGAGAACAAAAAATGTTTTAGAGCCATTTCAAGGCAGCTATTGCTCATTAATCCGGGTTCTTTGAACTGCTGTCCCAGCGACTACAGCACAAAACAAATGACACATTCGGCCACTTCATGTTTTGCCAACCCACAAGAAGGAAGAGAAGAAGGTTTCATTTCAGATAGAGCAAGAGCTGTATAATTGCTGAAGAAATTAAGAATAATTACAAGTGGTTTGCCTGATAATTACCTGCCATTATGTTTTTCTGTAGCATAGAGGGTACATACAGCTACAAGAAAGAAAAGGAATGATGGGGTTTTTTTGGAATAGCAGAGATGCACACCATGTGGCTACAGAGTAGCCCTGACTGGTACATACTGGTACAGAGATTGGCAGGTTCCTTGTCCCCTCAGAGCATGGAGGGATGATAGCAGAGGCAATGCATTCCATGGAATTCCACCTGATTCCATCCTCAGCTTCAGCACGGAATCATCACACCCCCTCAGCCATGCAATCTTCCCATGCCTTTGTTTTTCCATTCGTAAAAATGGGATAATAATTGCTCGCTAAATAGGATATTTATGAAGATGGACTCATTCATTTGCCGTGGAAAGGAACCCCACAGAAAAAAAAAAAGCAAAAATTAGATTAATCAACATCTGTCACACAGCACACAGGCAAGCAGCCTCACAGATTGCCACATGCTGGGATGTTTCCCTGACTCCCGTTTTCCGTCCATCACAGTGCAGAGAAATAACTGAGATCTGGAAGCTATCCCTTAAGGAGATATTTATCTCCCATTAAAGTGCAGAGTAGCTCACTTGAAGTTCATAAACTGGGAACTTCTGAGCGTTTATGAGCGACAGCGTGAACTTCTGACAGAGAGGGCTCTTTGCAAAGATGAGGACAGAGCTCCAAAGCTGCAGGAGAAACCAGAGGACTTCTGCATTTTAAAAATATTCATAACGAACAGGAACAGAATAGACCTAAGCAACAGTACCACAGTTTGCTGCTGTGACTTTGGGGGCCACTGATGGCCTGAATGACCCACCTGGGTGGGCTACACAATGAAATTTAATCGGTTTAGAACTGCACGAGAAAGGGAAGGGGTAGCACACAGGATGAGGAATTTCTGCGGTAGTTACCCATCAAATTGTGCAAACAAAGAACACTGAGCAAATCTGGTATCCTCTCTCCTGCTGAGGTTACAGGGGCAAAGAACACTTTAATTTAGAAAGAAACGTCAAACCAGAAGGGAATCAGTAGGGGATATCTAGAACTGCACACAAGAGAAAAAGGCAGAGAATCCCTGTTTTCAAACCAGTTCTACCACTAATCCTTCACTGCTACACACACAGGGCTTAATTAACATCTCTACAACTTTGCCATATTACCTGCTCTATAAATGCTGTTATTATTACAATTGTTTCTATGACCAATCTTCATCCACAATCCAATTTTAAAGACAACACTCGAGGTGCTGTAATGAAGGGGTCCTGCTGAGAGCCTGACCAGCTCTGTGCTGTGAGGTTGTACCTGCTGGAGCACCCCAGCGCTTTCCGTGCTCCCACAGACATGAGCTGCCAAAGCTCCTGGCTCAGCAGCCCGTTCCCTCTGCCCTTCCTAGACTGGACTCTGTGCACATGCAGCAGCAGAGGAAACTCTGCTCATGCTCCTGCTTCGTTTCACTGTCGGGGAACGACCGTAAATTGCCAGAGGAGAAAGCAGGAACAGAAACAGCTTCACCCCTTCTGTCACTAAATCGATGTAGCTGAGCAGGAGGAAAATACAGTAGCCAGCTCTCATGAGGGGATTTCTTTCTGTGGTTGTAATAGCTTTTAGATCACTCCCAGCCCATTTCCAGCTAACACAGTCTGGTTCACCCTATTTTTGATTAATTCAATTTAGTTTTACATTGAGATACTATGAAAAAAGCATTGTTGAATCGAGCAGGTTCATGCACTCTACGAATACATTACTGACCCAAGAATCCTTCAGGAGATAATACAGTTCCCTCCATTAAAAAAAAATAAAATAAAAGATAATAAAATACTTACAGTAAAAGCGTGTCCTCTTTTCTGCATTAAAAAGAAAAGTTGTCTCCCACTAGCTTCTGACAGCATGTGCAAGCCAGACTGAAAATTCAGGGCTCGAGTGCTTCCCTGAGAGGAAAACCACATTGCAGAGAGACACAGAGAGCTGCTTGAGAAATGATTCACACACGGAAGCGAGCTGGCTCCACCGGCGCCTCGGCATTCAGCACACACACACAGGCACTCGCTTACTCAGGGGAATGACAAATATTATATTTTCATCAAAGCAAGGAGGACTTATGCAAGAAAGCAATTTGTAGCCTACATTCAAAACACTGAGATGCTTCAATCCTTAAAGCAGATGAGGAGTTTCTTTCAGGGTCCCATCATCCCCAACTGCAGGACTGGACACTGGGCAGAGCATAAACCACAAACTAGTCTGGATGATCCAATCAAGTAAAAACATGCAGCACATACCATGGAGAAAGGGCAAGGAGGTGGCATAGAAAAAAAGGCATTTTCAGAGGAAAACACAGAAGCAGCTTTCAGAAGCTTTTCTATTCCACAATAATACATCCCCCAGAGTGCCAGCAGTCACAGCCAGGACACCTTATGATATTTCCCTTGCCTACATCATTGCTTCAGCAAAGTGGAAAAGTAGGTGTAGGGAAGGAAGATGCACTGACACAAAAGCTTTTACAAAACTAACCAGAATCAGTCCTGAGCAACTCGAGCTGCCCAAGAAGGGTCAATCTGTTCTTTATTTAGAAGAGAGTGAATAAAGGACAAGAGTGAACAAACCCTTGAGAACGTTCCTCTTCCTTAAGATTTTTGAAAAGAATTTCATGATTGAAAACAGGAAGAAAAAGGCCAAAGGTCTAAACAGAGTTAAAGCAAGCAGAGATAGAATCAAGTTGAGGGAGACAGAGGGGATGCAAAAACATCAAATCCAAATTTCAAACAGAAAACTAGTATGTTTAAGACAGGGCTTTTTGTCCAATTCTGTCTAGAGAGGGTCTGATCAGCTTCTGGTGTCTCTGACCGAAGACATGCAGCCTGTGACTAGAGATCAGGAATTCTCCCTCCCAACAGCGTGAACCTGGTATTCAAGTAATATTGATACTACAGTGGATGTTTCTAGTAGAGAAACAGGGAAGGTTTATAATATTTGAAGTGTTGATGGATCTGAATAGTCCAACCTTATTGCACCCTCCTTACTCGAGGTGCCAAAGGGGCCTGAAGGAAGCTGATGTTACGCCAAGAGTAAATTTATGTTTCAGCTCAGTGTTGGCATCCACTACTGTTATCACAGAGTAACCAAACCTTAAAAACAGATTGAGTCCAATCCAAATCTCCTCTGAAGATTATGGATTTGGGATCCAACTTTCTGATATTCTTAAGAGTAGCGAGCTTTTGCCTTATCTTAAAATGCCAGAACAATCCAAAAGAGCACACCCTGACTTATTTAGCACAGGTTAAAGTCCTGTGTTTGGCAGGTCTCAAGCAGACATTATCAGCTCTAAGTCCCTAAATTCAGTCAGTTGCTATTCCAACTTTGCCAATATCCACAATGTACCAATTCTTCTACCCAGCCCATTTTGACAGTCTTTTTAATTTCCAAGGTCAGGCTGTTGTGACCACTGGTAGAACTTACCCATTCTGTATTTTTACACAACATGCAGAGTTCTTGAGATTATTCACAGGAAGTTCCCGTAGATACTTGATCTGAATGCAGTGTTCCTCCTCCCTGAGGAAGTGTCCCCACACATGATGCAGGCACAGGCATTGAGGTCACTTGGGTACCCAGGGCAGGGACTGCAGCTCAGAGCACAGACCACCTTCACAACTGAACAGAAGCCACTCAAAAATACCAGTTCAGGGCAAACAGCTGCGGGTACCCAGACCCTGAGCTCACAAATGAGAGGGACATCAGGTGCAGGCACCTTGCTGAGAAGCTGCTTTGGCTGAAGAAACCAAACCCTTTTTGGAGTGCAGCTTTCTGCCCCTCTGCCATTGCTGGTGAGTTTGTTTGGGCTCAGAGGGACAGCAGTACTGGCAGCTTGATGGGTTTTCCTGTCCTCCAGCCAAGAGAAATAAAGAACTGAGATCAGGGAGTGGGGAGGCAAGATGAGCTCCTGTACTGCTCTCTCGAATATCTTTGGCATACATTCGATAAATATAACTTGACCAAAACCTAAAAATGAAATGCTTGGCTGTAAGGAGGCAGTCACAGCATTTACATACTTCAGCTTGGGGAGACAGCCTGGAAGAGTGGTGGAGAATTTCCCCAAACCCAACAAGACCAGACAGTCTATTTGTTTATTTAGAGGTTTTCTGGTAGCCCTTATAACTATAATTACCTCATCTCTTTACTTAGACCAAAGAATTATTCAGCATAAAACTTTCTGAATTGATAAATTGCCTTTCTGTTTAATGAAAAAACATCCCAGAAACAAAGAGCTAAAATGAGTTGGCCAGGCTCAAAGAAAGCCAGGGCCTTAACCATAATTACTTTCACACAGCCAGGCTGAGAAAACAATTTCAAGTAGCAATATAAACTTTTTTCAAGTATCTGCCAGGTTCTCACCCAGCTGGTAAAATTGGTTGACAGACAAAATAACAGTGAACATATTGCCTGCATTCTGCTCAATGCACTTGCTCCCACAACTTCCCTACAAGGTATGAGAGAATAAGATCAAACCTCGACATTAATACACCGTTAAAATACTGTATTTGAGGAATTTAAAGGCTTTACATTGCAAACTTCATTAATGGTTCAATTCCACAAGAACAAATATGGATGAGAATGTAATAAAATGGGCAAAGGGCAGAATTTTGAGTGGCACAGCTCATTTGAGAAGCAAAGGCACAGTGTGGAAAAAAGGCTCACAACAAGGAGCAGGGTTTAAAATATCTTTGCATTTACAAATATTTATGCCACATTTAACTGCTTTTGTGCATGAAACAATCTTAATTACAAAGGAGAGAAATTCCATAAACAAGGCTATTATGTCAATAACAATGTCTTTTTAAAGCAAGTCTCTAATTCAGCTGCAAGGCTTGGGACGTTGCTGTCTGGAGTTAGAAAACCAAAAGCAATTACAAAGGCAAGCCTGCATCAGACACTGGGTATTAGTGGAGTCAGGCCATGGCTTTGGGACAGCATTTACTCTGTGCTTTTTTTCCCTTTTGGACATAACTGATCCAAACTCCTTTATTTTCTCAGTTGCAGTGCAGATGTCAGGAAGTTCACGCCGCTGGTGGACGTTTGCAGAGTGAATCACGGGGCACCACTTTCCATTTTGACAAAAACAACTGCTGCTCAGTCAACAAGATGCTGCTGATCAAATGGGTGGATGGAACTCCTGCAACTGCTGCCAAAAAGGCTCCACCAGCACAAGCAAGCTGTGTGAGCTGGCTTGGACAACTGGGATTTATTTTTCCTTCCCTGCTCTTAAGAGACTACTCGCAGTTTTGTGTTCCTGCTCAACACCTGAGGGGCTCAGCCTGTGGCTACCAGCTTTGACCTGCAAGTGGAGAAAATGCTCGTTGCTGGAAGAGACTAGAATAATTAAATTGGGGTGAAAACAGGCAGATAATGTTTTATGGAACATGGAGTGCTATAGGAGACAAGAAAAACAGCTTCCTCTGGTGCCTATTGCCAAAATTTCAGAAGACCAGACAACAACTTGAGAATTTCCAAGGGAACAGCCACTGAGTCAGTCAAAAATAGAATTAGGAAACTGCCTGTTTCAAAAGTAAGTCTGTAAGATGTGCCAGCATTTTTCAGTATTTCTGTCATTTCCGAGTAGAACACTCAAGAGTTAACACACATTCATCTTTTAAAAAAAAAGCCAACCCACAGAAAAAGGCAAAATGAGAAAGGAAATCTATGTAGCAAAGAAACACTCATCATATTTCATATATTTAAAATAAAAATCACTGATCACTTTTGCACACATTTATGCAAAGTTTATTATTGTTTGTAATTTTCAAATGTTTCTACTTCCTTCCATCATCAACAACCAAGGACAGCTTTCCTGCAGTCACCCAGTTATTCAAAATGTGGGTAAATCTAAACATGCAAAAAAGGCAATACTGAGTGCTCTTTCCTGAAAGAGGACAATAAGACTTACGCTGTTCTTTTTTACTAACTGATTTTTTTTTTAATTTCAATGATTAAAAGCAAGAGAAACTTAAGGGAAAGGGAATAACTTTCTATTTTATTATTCCTCCCTGTTAGTTTTCAGCTATATAGGTTATAATGTGGCACTCATTAACAATTCATAGAGAATTACCATATTCAAGTAGCACAGCAAGTTTTTACTACCTACCCAGGCAAAATCCTGCACAACCCTACGTGCTCCCTTTACTTATTGTCCCAGAGGGATCTCATGCTGGAAAAGCTGGCATTTCATCACCTAACGGGAGAGGAATTCCAACAGGTTAGAAACCCCAAGGAGCCCGGAACAGAAAAACATTCCATTAAATCACTGACAATACAGAGCTGCACAGCGAAATGAAGCAGCAGAGAAGATGTGTGCTGGAGGCTGCCTTGGAATTAAAAACCCCGACGGGATTCTGGAGCAATGTCCCACTGCTTTGAACTTCTCGGTGCGTTTCAGGGGGATGCAAATGGGAGAGCGGAGGCATCGGCTTTGTTTCCGACAGATTCACGCTGGAAGCGCCGACAGCCGGAACGGGAGCAGAGCTGTGGGATCTGCTCGGATCCACGGGGAGCCCAGCAGGAACCGAACCAGGACAAACCCACAGAGGGAACTCGGGAAGCACGAGAAGGAACAGGCCCTCTAATGCAGATCAAGATTGCAGAAAAAAGGCTCTTGGCAAGATCTGATTCCTCGCACAGCAATGCCTTGGAATTCCCACCTCGTGTTTCCTCTCTGCATCTTTTACTCGACCAGAATTAGTTGATCATTGCAGTAGCTTAATAACTCATCTATTTTACAGGTCAGGAAATGAAAGTACCTAAATTACTGAATAAATATCAGAAATTAGCAAGGGTCTACGGTGCTCATCGATTTTAACTCCCATATAGATCAGCAGTTTTGACAGACACGCACACCGTTATACAGAGGCACCCAGAAATCCAGCATGGAAATTTGGCTTTGATGATGTAATCAAGTTGAGAAAAAAGGGAGAATCTAAATTAAAGTCCAACAATTCCTTTCTTCTATACAGCTTGTATGAACAAATATGTTTGCCATTGCTTAAACATTTAAATCAGCTTAGCAGGCTTGAGAAATTGAACCATGCAGCTGAAATTTGACGTGCCCAAACACTGAGACCCTCCCAGCATTAACCACAACGCTACGGAAGAACCACTAAGAAAAAAGTAGTGGCATAATGCAGGCAAATTCCATTTTGAGACCCAGGTTCTACTTTCAAGACTTGTTATAAAATGATTTCCTTGGAACTCATGGCTGGCGATCATAATCACTTCAGATTTTAAACCCTCAGTGCAAATCTGGCACTCAATAAACCTTATAACTAAAATGAATTAGAAGCATCTTTAGGCTCAGCAAAAAAAAGATCTTGGCACGCGGCTCACATTGCCTACGAGGCAGGTAAGGACAAATATCAACACTTCACCAGCATGAGCTCATCCTGCAGGCACAATCTTCCCACCAAACGTGCTCAGTGCCACTCGTGCTGGCTCTGCTGTGCCAGTTGTCCCCACACTCACAAAGCAGATGCAAACTGCTCCTCTCCTCAAGGTCTCGTTTTCTTGTGCGGCACAGCCACACCAAACAGCTCCAGAACCAGAAGAAGCCTCCCTTACCAAAAGGCCTAAATGCCAGAAGCAGGAGGCACAGGCAATGAAATGGGAAAGCAGCAGGAATAGGTGCTCAGTTTTCCATGTTTCTATAAAAGCAAGTGATAATTTAAAATCTCCAGCAGATATTAAAGTAGGAGGGCAATGAAGCAAGAGAACAGATTGCATGAAAAGGAAGAATTGCCCTATGGAGATTGTTTGTGACCTGTTTACCATAAGTAAATAAATAAATGAAAGCAAAACAACCCCCTGAGGTGACAGTTTGCATGAGGGACATTAGTGACTGTCATGTGGAAGCCTATAGAAACAACTGTCATTACAGAGCAAAGGATTGATTGGCCACACAACAGGAACTCGGGAAAGAAAGCAGATGTGAGAGAAGGTAAGAGGAGGATTTGTAAATCAGGACAGCAGGGAAGTCACTCTGAATATTGCCCAACTAACACCACTGCCCTGGTACACAGCAGCTGGCGGCTGAGAGGAAAATGGAGCAGTTTGAGACCACCATGAAATGAAGAGAGAAGACACACACCAGTTCAATTCTTTCTACTCCACACTGAACCACTCAGCAATTCTGCCTGCTCCTGTGGCAGGTGGAATATCACCATTTTGCATCCTTCATTAGGTTAGTTAATTCACTTGCTGACAGTATTGAAAGAAAGGCCAAGTGTTGTCTCAGCCAGAGGGAGCGACATTTTCCCATTCCTGCAGGAGCCCACTGTCCAAGGAAAGCCTGGGCTGTCCCTGCCTGTGGAACTGTCCTCTATTCCCTGATCTGAGGACACGGCTCCAGAATAAATCTTATTCCTTTCAGTTCCACTAACATCCACTGCTATCAAAAATCAGGAATATGTTATTTTGGCCTCTTTGATGTCACTCAAACTGTGAAAACAACAGCCTAAGCATTTTGCCCTGCTGTATCTCGGGGAGCTGAAAACCTTTTACCAGCAAGAAACTCTCACAGCAGTTACCATGGTGACTCTGGTAATAGATATTTAAAGGCAGCTCACTCATAATCACATTTATTAGATATCAGGAGGCTTTAGTAAGAGAGGCACAAAAAGCTTGAAACCAGGGAGCCGACCAGGCTTGGTGAGGGTATAAGAAATTTAGGGGGAGGGATCTGCTTATCCCATCATTTAGCTGGACACAAAGGGCTCCTGTTCAAATCTGGAACAGCACTGAAGCTTGCAGAATAAACTATTTTTAGTTTGTCATTTAAAAATTGGTTCTGAAAGCCTCATTTCAACTGTGGTACTTCAAGACATCCTTTCAGAGTGGTCACTACAGAAATATAAGAAACAGCTGTGCCATAGCTTCATCCCTAATTAGAGCCAGGCTGCTGGGAATCTCCTGGTCTGCCATCACCTGGAAACTCAAATCTGGATAAAGATTTGAGGAGGTACGTTTGGTTACATAAATGTTAAATAACTTATTCCTTTAGATTTGTGTCCACAGCTTTCCAATCCACTGGAACACAACCAAGAGAATCTGCAGAAGCAGATCTCCAGATAGGGAGCCACTTCACCAGGCTGGCTAAGCCTGTGTATCAGTCATCAAACTGAGATTTCCATTCTCTTTCTGCTGCATATTTCCATGACAACTTTCCTGCAGTATCAACTTCTTTCTATTGGAAAGGTCTCTCAAAGAGAATTTAGGCTTCTATAGCAACAGCTGAAAGCCCTGGGAGATGATGATGCCTGAAACGTTTTTTTAGACCACACCAGTGTGCCTCAAATTTTATAGGTAAAAACAAAAATATGTACAATATTGGGCAAACTGTGAAGGGGAGAAGGAGTACCTTGCTGAAGTGGAGCAAACACAAAGAAACCACTTTCAAAAGGCATGCAGAGTCTGAGATCTAAAACTTTAGGGAGAGCAGACAGGATCAAACACTCATCTTGAAAAGCCACATCCTGTTCCTTCTCTCTGAGTTACAGAGCACAGTCACAAGGAACAAGTCTGCTGATCCTAAAAGGAGATTTTAGTCCAAGACCTCTTTCTCCAGTCTATTTTATATTGACCCAAAGCAAAAAAAAAAAAAAAAAAAAAAAAAAAAAAAAAACAAGGGGGGAAATCAGTGAGTCAGAATATCTTTTGAGTATTAACTCCAATATATTTGTCACCTACCTATAATCTTTTTCTTAGTACTTTAGCTGTTTGCCATGGTAGTGACACAGTCTTCTCCAACACTTAAAGCTACTTTAGAAGAAAAAAAAAAAAAAGAAACACCAGCTGCACTCTCAAATAAATTTGTTAAAAGCCAAGGAAAGTACAGAAGCTGAAGCAGCTTTTCTCCACTGAAATTATATCTGTTTCACAAAGCACTTCACTTCTCCAGTGCACTTTCAAACCTAAAGTCTTTTGAAGAAAAAAAAGACAAAACAGTACATTCACAAGCTCAATGACAAGTAGGAAAGGATTAAATTTAATGTATAGATGAGAATCCCATAGGGTGGAAACAAAGCCCAGCAGGTCCCAGCACCTTCCCAGCCACTGGAAACCTCTTTGAACACAACAGGTGAGATCAGCAGCGTAAACACCTGTGAAGCAGCCCCACTTCCTTCTGCTTGTGGTGATTAAAACTTTTCCTTTTTTTCATTAAAATACCCATTAATTTATCTCCTCATTCACCCCTACAACATGACAGTTCTGATGAGGAAAAAAGGTACCCACAGGTAGGAATGAGTGAAAAAGAATGGATTTGATCTTGTTGACTTCCACCTTCAGTCACTTCTTGCCTGGCTGGCTAACTTCAGAAAATACTCTGGAACTGGCAGTTTGACAAAATAAAAGTTGAGGACTGTGAAAACTTATTTTAATTTTTTTAATAGCGCTGCTAGAGTCTATTCAAAACCTGGGAACTCCACAACCAAGACATATGCGAAAGCAAGATTTCTGACAAACCCCTCATTATCTCCAAGATTTACCCTGTCTGGTGAATACTGAAGTGTGGGAGTCACTGAGTCACTGTAAAGGTCAAGTGAAACGCAATTATTCAGTGTCACCATGTGCTGCCCTCTGCTGAAACAGACACCGAGCTCCTCGGAGCAGCACAAAAGCTTGGGATCATCTGCGCCCGTTGCTGCCGTCACACTCGCCCGAATGCAAAATGTTTCATTTTGTGGGACTAGGCAAGGATAAAAATAACCTGAGCTCTTGCACTGGACTGAAGAGCTCCAGGATAAAAGAGTGGCTTCGGGGACAGCAGCCAGGGAGATGGAAGAGGGGCGGATGCATCAGCTGCACACTCGGCAGCGATGAAGGTCCACAGGCTTGGAAAAAAGAAACAGCTGAAAGTTTCATTTGAACATCTTGTTTATCAAAGATGTGTTGAATTCTCATATTCCCTCTCAAATCCTTAATCCTCCATCTGATTTCACCCACACGAAAAATCTGTTCAGGCAGATGAGATTAATCAAATAATCGGGCACCAGAATTTGTTCGTATGTAGAACATGGAACAACATGAATGGGAAGAGGAGAAAACTATTAAATATCTAAGGAGGGAGGAAAATAACATCTACTTACGTATCAATATCCATAAATAAGTATATTTTATAGAATCATATTTACAAAATTCTTGCTTAAATATTTTATTTACAAACAAATAGTAACCCAGCATTTTCTCCAAAACTCAGGGGAAAGAAAGTCAAATCCATATTTCAACTATACATATAAACTCTCAACCCAGCTGAAATTCCCAACCCAGCATATATGGGTTTTTTTTCCCTTTAGGCCTTTGGAAATTAGGCTTTGCTGTGTGACTTCGAGATCAGCCCAGCAAGGTTATTTTGGATCAAGAAGATTGAAATCTTAAGTTGAGGGTTCCTTAGGGAGATCATCCTGCCAGCAACCTCCCTACCTTGTAAAGATCCTGCGGTAGTAGATTTTGACCACGTGCTTTTTCACCGGTTTTGACCTTAAAAAAAAAAAAAAAAAAAGGGGGGGGGGTGGTTAGAATACCCCCAAACAAACAAATTAAAAACCCAAGGACAAAAAAACAAGAGAGGGAATAGCAGCGGGCCGGGGGGCCCTGCTGGTGCAGCCAGTAGAGGGCAGTGGGATTTAGAGGAAAGTTGTTGAACTTCGCCTAATGATGTATTTAATGGGATAAAACCATCCTTTAAATCGTTATTTGAACCTACCTACACTAAGACATAAGCAGGACAGAGGGAAAAAAGGACGAAAACAGAAAATAAAGTTTATTACTTTGGGACCGCTAAAAAGTTGCGTTTCAAGATATCAGGAAGACTTCATACCAATGCATCATTTACTTAATTTTTAAAGTAATTTTCATTTAATAAAATACAATAATTCCACGCATCCTATTGAAACCAAGACAAGTATTTCTCATAGACTTTAAAACCTGTGGGTAACTTCAAACAGAAAAATACCGAATAAGAAGAAAGGTATTTTCAAGGCACTCCTATTGTCACACGAATAGGAAAACTAGTTTTAGTCCGCAAGAAGAAGAAAGTAAAGCAGGTAAAGAAAAAAGCAACGCAAGCAAGGAACACAGATTTTTTTAATGCTCACTGCACCTTGCTTACCAAAAGGAAAAGCAACATCTTTTTACCTTATGACCAAACAGAACAAGCTCCCCAGAGCTACACGATTTGACACGAGTCAAGTCCGCATTTTGTGGCAGAATATTGTGGATATTTTCAGAGCCCTTTTGAGCTACACATGTCCCGAAGCAACACTGCTGCTCTACACCAGAGGAGCCCGAGCTCTCCCCAGAGAGCACCCGGGGATGTCCCGGTGCTCCGGCGTGTCCTGGCACAGCGGGGACACCTTTGCCAGGCTCCGGTGCCTTGGGCCGTGCAGCCCCGGGCACGACCCGCCCGCCCGGCCGGCCTCGGCTGCCCTCAGAGCCCCGCGGGGGCTGCGGGAGCCCGGCTGCCCTCAGAGCCCCGGCTCGGCTCCGGCGGGACGGTGCGGGCACGGGCAGCGCCCGCCCGCCCCGTGCGGGACCTGTTGCCCTCAGACACCGGCGCGGGGCCGGAGTCAACCGCCGGGAGGATGCGGGGACACGGCGACACCTCAGCCCGCTCCCCGCACCTCAGCCAGGGCACAGGGACTGGCTCCCGCACTGCGGCACCTCGGCGCTCCCCCAGCACGGGGATGCCCGGCGCGAGGCTGCCGGTTCTCCCCAGCCCTGTCAGTCCCGCCGCGCTGCCCTCACCGCCCCGCGCTCACCTGCAGCCGCCGCCGCCGCATTCGGGGATGCTCCGCAGCCGGAGCCCTCACCTCACCTGCACCGGCCGTACCGGCCGCCAGGGGGTTGGCACGCGGCACGCCGGGTAATGTAGTCCCCCGGCTGCCCGGGACGGCCAATCCCCGCGGCGCGCCGCGGAACATGCCGGGAGTGGTAGTTCTCCCCGAAGGCGTCGGCGCGGGGCAGACTGGGAGGTGTAGTCAAAGCACAGGGATGCGCGGCCGGCTTCCTTCCGTTGCGGAACTACAATTCCCGTGCGCCTCCGCCGCTGCAGCTCGAGAGGGCCCGGACGCGGCGGCGAGCGCCCGTGGGTGTGCAAGGCCATCATGGCGGCCCCGCCGCCCTCCGGCCGGGGAGAGCCGGCGCCGCCGCCGCTGCAGTACAGCCTCCTGCTGCAGCACCTCGTGGGCGACAAGCGACAGCCCCGCGTCTGGGACCCCGCCGTCTTCGGCGGAATCCCCTGCCCGCCCAAGAGCGAGGAGCAGAAGATGGTGGAGCGGGTCATGGAGAGCTGCGCCTTCAAGGCGGCGCTGGCTTGCGTGGGAGGTGCGGCGGCTGGAAGGACGGGGCAGGCAGCTGTGGGGTGGTTCGGGGGTCCCTGTGGCGTCGGGACAGGGGCGGATGGAGAAGATGTTGCAGCCCCCGTGCTTTGATTTTCCTCCTAAGCCTTCTCCAGAGCCTGTCACATGTTGCAGGGAGGGATCGGTGTTTGCCTTCCTTGGAGAAGCACAGGTGCTCATGGCCTTTCCTCAGCACAGTGCAGGCTGTCACAAGCGTCCAGAGTACCGAGAGATTCCTGCCCCTGTCACAGTGCAGCACCTGCAGACTGCGGGAGCAGAGCCGCTTCATTGCTTGCGGGGAATGTGCTGCTCCAGCCCAGCCGAGTTCATTTCGTTTTGTTTCTCTTCTGCAGGATTTGTTCTGGGAGGTGCGTTCGGTATCTTCACGGCTGGCATTGACACCAACGTGGGGTTTGATCCCAAGGATCCCTATCGCACACCCACAGCTAAGGAGGTGCTCAAGGACATGGGGCAGCGGGGCATCTCCTACGCCAAGAACTTTGCCATTGTGGGTGCCATGTTCTCCTGCACGGAATGCGTGGTTGAATCTGTGAGTAAGAGCATCTCAACCATTAAGAAACGTTTTCTGGTACTCTTTAAAATCTTTTACCAGATCCAAATAAGTACCTCTATGCTCTTTGCAACAGGGCAATGGAATAGGCTGCTTTGTTCTTTCTTGGCCAGTAAAGATTTTCAGCTTTGAGATCTGCCTTCAGAGCTGCTGGTCTCTGACAGAATGCAGAACTCTTTTGCAATAGCAAAGTGCTTTTCAGTTTAAGTCCTGAGTGCATTGGCAAGCACAGACATTACTTTTTAAAACCCTAGCTACAAGTGCTTGTGTAAAATGTCAAACTGTAAGTTGCAACATGGTAATTTGAGTGTCTAAAAATTCCATATGCAGAAAGGGATCATTGGATGGAAGTTCTTGAGTAAAAGGCCAGTTTTCATCTGGCCCCTACAGCCAGAAATGATCCTGTGCAGCTCAATGGTAAATCCATCATCTGCTTTTTTAAATAGGAAAATTACCCTGTTATGAATTTGAGTCCTGCCTTTTAATTGAAAGGCACCATTACTTCTTAACTCATCTAGAAGAAAAGTGTATCTGCTTGCACAATGGAGCAGAACAAAGAGATCTGTGCTCTGGTGAAAATCCAGCGTGTCCTGGCTATAGAAATAGTCCATCTTTGTCAGCAGGTGCTGTGCCTGTCACCTGTGCCAAGGACCAGCTGCATGGCCAGGCTCAGGGCTGCTCTCAGGTAGTTACTGCACTTTTAGGCTCAGGGCTGTGTTCTGGGAGCTGTGCTGGCTCTCTTGAGGATCCTTCCCACAGCACTGCATTGCACCATATGGATTTGTCTTACCTCTCCAGGTTACCTGCTCCTTCCTCCCTTCCCAGCCCTGCAAGTTTGGGAGTGCAGGGCCATCTGCTGAGAGCAGAGGGAAGAACATCCTCAGCTGAGAAGAGGATGGAAGGCCGTTTAATCCTCCTTGCTGCTAGCACAGATGCTGGGTGTTCATTCCATATTTACTTGTTGACTCTGATTTCTAATTCCACAGTATCGTGGGAAGTCAGACTGGAAGAACAGCGTTATCAGTGGCTGCATCACGGGAGGAGCCATCGGCTTCAGAGGTTGGTGGTGCCTGCTGGGAACCGTTCCTGTGATAACTGTGATAAGGTTGAATTTGGTTATGCAGCACATGCTGTTCTTAGTGCAACACACACACTACAAACCTCTTTGCGTGGGGTTGTGGTGGAGCCAGTGTGAGAGCGTGCTCCGGCCTGGCAGAACTGTCAGCTCCAAGAATCAGTGTGGATAAGGAAGGGTTGGTCAGAGAGGAAAATCGACAAGATTCACTTGAAAGAAATATCAGGAGATGGTGGTGGCTGTCCACATTCTTCTGTGGTGACATGGGAGAGAGCCAAAAATACATACAGAACAACTCAGAAGCTCTTGTGTTAACTGAGCTCTACACATCTCCCATTTCATTGTCTCTGCTACTCTCCTTTGAAATTAGAACTAAAGAACTCTACTCTCTTCTTTTGTACTGTGTGTAAAATGCTTTTCTCCTTTCTCATGTATCAGTTCAAACAGACAATTCTGCTTACATACGAATGAGAAGGAGCACTGGGGTTTTAGTCCAGCAGCGCTAGTGGGGACTTTCCTTTAGTGGTAACATCTGGGAAAATCCCCAAGTAGGAGAGAGCTGCTCTGCTCATCAGAAATATCCAACTTCTCTCACTCTCCTTAAGAAAAAAAAAACTTGTCCTGTTTTATTGAGCATAAATGAAAAGACAGCTTTTGAAAGTGCTTCTAATTGAGCTTGTTAAGTTGTGTCTGTCCTCGACCTAATCCTCTTAGAGCTGTCAGAGCAATAGCTGCTCTTCCTATCCCTCCCTAGTCCCACCAAGCCACTTGCAGGGCTCAGATGAGAGCACAGTAAAATCAGCAGTGGCCACTGGAGGGTTCTCCTCTGGCCCCTGGGTGAGCCTGAGGCCACAGCACCCAGAGAGCAAATCCTGCTGGCCCCGAGGGCTGTACATCAGGCAGTGCCGGTGTCCCCTGGGAGGCCACTGCCAGGCTCCTGCTGGTGTGGGCTCTTTGAACCAGCACAAGTTACTGGGAAGAAGAATTTTTTTCCTGCTTTGTCTCATTGTTTCCCACCCTTGCCTTGCAGCCGGGTTGAAGGCCGGGGTGATCGGCTGCGGAGGATTCGCCGCTTTCTCCGCCGCAGTCGATTACTACCTCCGGTAACAGCCGGGTCCCTGGGGAGCAACGTTGCCTGTTCCAGTGCTGCTGCTGAGAGCCTGCATCACGGCACAACCATCAGGCTTACCTTTCCACTGCCTCTGGAGTCCTGGCCGGTGCGGGCGGGGCGGCGCTGGCCGCTTTCGGAATGACTAACAGCAACCTGGCTGCGAGCCCTGGCGAGCTGCTCCAGGCAGGCTTGTGGGAGCTTGGGAGGATGGAGCCAGGCACAGAGCAGCATCTCCAGGACACATCAGCTGACTGTCAGTTTCCAGGAAACATGCCTGGACTGTGAGCTCTTTCGATCCTCTGGGGCTGATTTTGATTAAGTCTGTTGCTAGCATCAAAAGAAGACAGGAGGACGATCTTCGAAGAGAAACGCACCGATTTAGGTTACCACATATTTGAAGGTGCTGCAAGTGTTTTAACAGTTACCAGTTTGCAGCTTGCTACTCTGTTGGGGAGAGGTAAGATCCTGTGGAGAAATAACTTTGTTCCAGGCTTTTCTTAAAATACCATCTGAAGACAAACCACCATCTGTACAACTTGTCTTATTTCAAGTACAGAGATGAGCGCCAGATTTCCTTACCATGTTTTAAAGGGAAAAGCAGAAAGGAATCCTTAGCCTTAGAGCTGTGTGGTTACTGGCAGATGATTTAAGGGGGAAAAAAAAAGAGGTTGTTGCTGAAGTATAATTCTCTGAAGCCACTTGGCTAGCCTGATTTAACCTCACTGTGGGAGTGCAATCTTGCTACTGCTTTAACAGCCCCAGGCTCACCCCATTAGTTCCAGCAGTTTGATAGTGAGACTTAGAAAGCAGAGTTGTGAGAATAAACCAAAGTTTGGCAGGTAACTGGGCACTCACTCAGCACACAGCCTGCTTCCCATCACATCCCTGTGCCACCTCCAAGTGCCCCAGTGTTACACAGGGGGAAGCAAAGTGTTATCTCTGCCCAACATTGGTGCTGAAATCAAAACATATTTGTTAGCTCAAGGAGCTGCTGCCTCTTTGTGTTCTATCTGCCCTCCTGCTCTTCTAACCAAACTGTGTTCTCAGATCTCAGAGGGTCGTTCTTAACCTTCATTGAGCCGCTCCATAAAGGCAAACGCTCCCTCTCATATTTTTGAGGCAGTGGCATTTCAGACGTAGTGCACACAACTAATAGGGATTTTCCCACCCACTTCCCCTCCTTTGCATCCACAGTTTGACATCCCAGAACAGTGACAGCCCTTGTTGACCTGGAAGAGCGATCCTGCCAGTGTGTTTTGGCTGATACACTGGTCAGTGGTCAGTTTGGAGGCACATTGGCTCCCATTCCCACATGGAAAGAAGCAGGGAAACAGTACCATGTGATCTATCAGATGAGGTTTCCAGATCTCCTGATGTCCCTTTGCTGTGCCTGTTCGGTATCCTCAGGCCAGAAGCTGTGCAAGTCAGCTGAATTTTAAGCTTCAGTAATTCTAGGCTGATTAAACAGGCTGGCTCCAGACAGTCCATGTTTTTTTCCTCCAAAATGCAAGGATGCAGCCCAAACCATAAGAATTCTCTTCAAAGATTGCCTGGCACAATGCCTGTGCTTATACCACTGGCTCGAAGTGCAACCAGCAAGAATTCCACGACAGAAAGCAGCTGTGATGCCAAGGTGATCAGTTAGTGCAAACAGCAACACCACAGGGCTTCTTTTGTGCAAATATCAGGGCTTTGCATTTTTATTAACATTTTTTTTCTCCTCACGAGGTTTTACAGCCATTTAAAGTTTATAATCTACAGAAATTGAAACAGAACACAAACAAAAATATATCCTTATCAACTTTTGAAAGTCAAATATTAATTAACAGTTCTATTCTACCTGTAGCTGCAAGAGTCCACCCCCCTCTTTTCCTTCCTGTAGGGACAAGCAAAAGCCAGTCATGGGGACAGCCACAGCCCGTTGTGCTGGGCAGTGGGGACCGGGCCTCCAGCCACTGTCGTGGGGGGAGATTTGGCTGTACAGAGTCTCCATCTGGAATGACAGCGTGGTGGACAGAGACTCGGACACATGTAACAAATCAGACACACACAGGGATCCGTTGTGCAGTCAGATCTAGAGCTCGGCCTCCTTTCTGGGTCCAGGGCCAAGACAGACACCTGGTTATTTTCTGCAATGCTGTTTCCCTTCTGTTTAGCTGGTAGTCAAGAGGAGCAGGGTCTGGAGTGTGAGCCCTTTGGAGGGGGACTGAGACCTCCCCTCCTTCGTTGCTGGTGCAGGGCTGGCAGGTGCTGCCTTCCCCAGGGAGGTGGCTGAGGACATACCTGGTGCATCGGTGGCTGGGCTCTACCTGGAACAGTCCGTAAGTCGGGAGGGTAAAGGCAACGCCGCTGTGAGGGACGCGCTCGGTCACTTCTCGTCCATCTCCATTTGGCACAGGAGAGCACAGGGCCAACGCAGTCAAGGAGGTGGGGGGGCTCTTCCCACAAGAACATGGACTCAGCTCACAGAGCTAAAGGTTTTGTGTCCCAACAGGTGCCAACACCTACGTGGGAGTGTGGGGGACGTCCCGGGAGCCGGGCACTTGGGCAGCTTGTCCTGCCTTGGGACATGATGTGACAACTCCAGCCATCAGCTTGGGAGGGGTCAAGAACCGGAGCCACTAACAAACAGACCTGAGCTGGCTGGGCACGGCTAATCCAGCAGCAACCACTTTGGGAGAAAGACATTTCTGCCTTCAGTCACAGGGGGCCATGAAGGCTTTCCTGCTCCCCTCCTTCTGTGCTGGTTCCCAGGCTGGGTGACCATCCAGCTGCTGCAGAGCACTTGCCTCTGGCAGCCAGGCTGCCACCGAGGCTGGGCCACGTGCTGCCCCGTGCCCAGTGCAGCAGGGAAGGCCAAGGAGGGGAAAAAACATCTCCTTGTCCCCATGGCCACGGGAGGAATGCTGGTGCCACGGCTGGCTGTGCCACGGGGTGCATGCTGGGCTGGCAGGGGCACGAGTGCCTCGCTATGGCAGAGACAGAACTGTACAGCAGCTACCCTGTTCCCCACCAAATTTCCAAATTTGGGAAATTTGGGACCGCATCAGTGCTAGATCAGACGTGGGGTCAGCCCATGGTGCAGAAAGCAAACCTGCCTGGCTGGCCATCCCTTCAGCCTGCTGTGGACCGAGACCAGCACAGCACCTCTGGCTCCAGCCTTGTGTGAGGGGTAACCCATAACAGCACTCAGAGGTGAAATCCAGCGAGGGGAGGAACCGCCACGCCACACACACACAGAGGCAAAGCACCGGGCTGGGGCTGGAGAGGGGACTGGCCTGAAAACACCCAGAAGAGCCGTGGCAGGGAGGAAGCAGCACCCCGCTCCTCCGCTCTCGTGCTCGCAGGTTTGCTCGGGCCGCAGCGGGATCCAGGCACAGGGTCCAACATTTGCACAGGCAGCGAAGCCAAAGCAGAGCTGGTCGTCACCGGGGAGGGAGGCCCGTGTGCTCCCGGCCTCGGAGCGGGCTGGTGCTGCACATGCAGGCGTGGGCAGGGAGCTGGGCAGCAAACAGGCACTCGTGCGGCACTGCGGGCTTCAGGCGAGGGGTGCCTGGTAGGAGTGAGCAGGCAGAAAGGAGTCCAGGAGAAAACTTGCCAAGGGGGAAGCCTGTGTCCACGGCCCTTGTCAGTCACTACCTCTTCCGTTGAGCAAATATACATAAAAACAATCCTTGAACACAAGAAGGGACATAAGACACGACTACTTTACAGAGAGGCCCTGGCACCTGGTGGGCCCGGGCCACTGGAACGTGATTGTACAGGAGCTGCAGGCAGCAGCATCCTGGGTCTGGGCTGGTCTCCCTTGGGGGCTGCGATCCAGTCCGAGTCCCCCAGCAGGGAGCTGGAGTGTTTGCAGCTGGTGCCTTCTGCCTGCAGGCTACACGTCCGTGGAGAAGTAAAGTGTGTTGCGTTTGAGCTCCGTGAAGGAGATGGGAGGATGCTGCAGGTAGTAGAGAAGGACCTGGACCTGTAGAAGGTAAATGGAGGGTGTTACTACAGAAAGGGGAAGTGCTCCCACCTCCCAGCTTGTCCCATCCAGCAAAAAGTAACAAATTTTTACCCGTCTGTTCACCAGACAGGCAGGTGAACCCCTCCAGTACCCAGCTCTTACCTGGGCCATCACATCGTGGGACCAGATGTCAGAGGCCAGGGTGAGGTGCACCTTGCTCTCCCCTTCTGAGGGTCTCAGCAGTGTTGGCCCAAAGACCGTGGCCAGATTGTGGAGAGACATTTTGTTGATAGGCTCCTTTTCAGCCACCCTGTGGGGCACAGGGAGAGAGGCAGCGTCAGCCCCTAACAGCGTTCAGGAGTGGGGAGCCATGGGGTGATGCGGCGGCCGAGGGCTGCTCTCCCTTCTCCCAGCAGCAGTGGGGCACCTCCAGCTTTACACTGCCCTTTGCAGCCCTCAGAAAAGCCAGGTGCAGGGCAGGGAGCTCTGCCCCCTTCACGGCCTCCACCGGAGCCGCCGGGCCTGGCCGGGAGCCCCGGGTGTGATGTGGCAGCCACCAAGCGCTGCAGGGCCTCCACCCTGCCCGAGCCTGCAGGGCACAGGGGGCTCTGCACCAGCCCCTGCCCCCTGCACCCACTCCCCTCGAGGCTCCCTGCCCCGACAACCCCGTGGGAGCCCTGCCAAGCACCGAGGAAGCAGGACCCACAACATTGCCATGTTAGGAGGCAGCTGTGCTCCCCGGCACGGGCTGCTCCCTTGAGCCCAGGCCAGGGGAGCAGATGTGGGAACTGGCTGTGCCCGGTTCTCAGGATGGAAATGGATTTTTCCTTCTCCATCCCCCAGCATCAATCACTTTTTCTGTTTGGTTTTAGCCAAACCAGAGGAATAAAAAAAATCCAAAACCCCCTGCATGATGCAAGTAACATGAGCTGTGAGCCCTAGTCCCAAGCTCTGGCCAGGATCCGTGTTCTCTCTGCTGCCCTTCCACAGCCCCTGCTTTCCATGGGTTTTGGGCCCTCATAGAGCCCCAGTCCCCAGGTTTGGATGCACCTCATCTGGGACAAGACAAAGCCTGTCAAACCACATACTGTTGCACTCACCCTGGGACAGGTGACATGAGGTGTCACCTGCAGTCCTGGCACATTTCCACAGAGCTGACTATCCTTGGTTCTTGGCCACCCGCTGCTGCCAAGTGACAGAGATCATTGCACCTTGTTTTGCAAGGGCAACTCCTGGACTGGTGGGAAGGGACACAGAGCTGTTTTCCTGCTAAGGGGGACACTGCAGAGTTCCCAGTTGATTCCTGTCCTGTGCTGAGGCCAGCTGCTCCCTGCAGAGCTCCTCCAACCAGCTGCACACCGGCTGCAGCAGCCAAGTGTTCCATGTTTCCAGAGGCCATGTGCTCCCTGCAGAGCTGACCTGGATCACTGGCCAGGCACAGCACAGGCCCTGTTGGCACCACAGCTGGTGGTCCTGGGACACCAAGGGCTGCTCTGAAGGGGCAGAATGGTTCCAGGATCCCCTCAGTATCCTACAGGGCCCAAGGAGAGGAGATGTGGAAAGCCAACACCGATATCAGGCAAGAGTCTGAACTAGCTGCAGCCTTGGGGAATATGCCTGAGCCCAGAGAGATGGGGCAGGTGGAACACACCTGGAGCTGTACCCTCTTGGAAGGGCTGGGAAAGGACCACTCCATGCCTGCCCCAAGCTGCCGCTGCTGGCCCTGGCTGCTGCCCTGCTCTGCACCAGCACAGCACCATCTGCCTCCAGTCTGGGATCAGCCTGCAGCTGTGCAGGCACCACAGGAATCAAACAGCAGCTCTAACTCTGTTCATGTCCCATCCCCGTGGCAAAGCAGTGAGACAGACCCGTCCTGCACCTCCGACCCATCCCAGGCAGCCCCTGAGCCATTACCTTTTCAAGTGCTCCAGCAGGAAGAGGAAGGTGATGAGGTTGGGGTCAGGCAGCGAGCGGAGAAGGTGCATCATGCAGTTCTCCTTGGCAGCAGGATCCGAGAGGGCTGGAGGCAAAGAGGGAGCGGGCTCAGGACGGGGTCTGGTGCAGCAGCAGGACCCTCCACAGCCAGAGACCTCCCAGCAGCCAGGGTGGGAGCACTGGGGGGCAGCACCCTGAGCTGGCCTGGAGCCAGCAGAAGTCTCCCATGCCAGCAATGCCAAACAGAGCCCCGTTTCTGCATCAACCCCTTCCCATCCCAGGCCCTTACCGATCCCCTCCATGAAGGCGGGGTAGAGTCTGTCAGTGAGGAGGGGCTCGGGCAGCTCACGGAAGTACAGCTTCAGCGTGCCAGCGATGGCATTGATGTCCATGTCACTCAGCATCACCAGGATGTCCTTGTTATCTGTCAAGAGAGCACTCACATGTGATGCCTCCTGCCCTCCTTCCCCTCAGGGTCTCCACCCTCTGTCACTCCAGCTATCCAGACAGGCTGCCAGCTGGAGAGCAGGGACAGCACTGCTGGGTTCACAGCCCCATTAGCCAGGCTGAGGCTGGGAAAAGCTGAGTGCTTCCCGCCTGGCTGGGCAACCGGACACAGAACGATTTGCAAATCCATTTGCAATGTTTCCCTGACTCAGTGTCTCCCAGGAGTCAGCCAGGAGTGGCTGCAGCTCAGAGGCATCGAGGCACAAACAGGGCTGGGATCTCTGGGTGTTTTTGTCCCTCCTCACCCCCAGCCCCTCCCTGTGCTGTGGCATATCTGGCACGTGTGCAGTGCAACAACCAAACCCTGGGCTTGCAGAGGGCTGGGGGGGTCTCCGTGCCTGGGAACCCTCCCATTGGAAGACCAAGCTCCCCCAGGACACTCACTCGCATCAAAGACAGCTTTCAACGCCTGAATGTCAGTGGCAACTCCAGAGATCCTGTAGATGCCGACCTCTTCGATGCCCCTCTTCTCCACCTCCTCGATGCACTGGCGCACGATGTAAGGCACCTTGGAGCGCTCGCGCCTGGCTCGGGAAGCGGAGCCGTCAGCAAAGGTTCCCAGGGGAAGCCGTGGCAGCCAGCCCAGCCCTGCAAAGCCTGGGCCAGGGGCGGGATGGGCATGCAGGGGAAGGATGGGAATGGCAAAGGGATTGGAGAAATCCCCAGCAGAGAGCAGCAGCCAAGCTCCCCAGTGTTGGTGGGAGCGAGGGGACACAGTGCAACCCCACACCCACGGGGACCGGAGCACATCAGCCCCCACAGCCCTGCATTTACTTTGTCACCACACTGATTTTGACCCCGAAGACACCGGTCTGCTTTTTGGATGGGGTCCTCTTCAGGCTCATGTCCCTGCTTGTGAACTTCATGGAGAACTCCACCTTGATCTGTGGGAGACAGGGGGTGAGTCCTGGCTGGCCTGAAGGCAAGAAGGGGCTGCAATCCCAGCGAGGGGCTGTGGGTCCCCAGCCTCCACTTACCCCGTTCATCTCAATCACATCCATGTGCCAGTTTTTCGTCTGCACGGCCTGTGGGTCCAGCTGTGGGGAGAGATGGTCTGTGAGTTCTGGGGGGACACGGCCTCGTGCCAGCCCTGCTGGCATCCCAGCCTGGTGGCCCCCAAAGCCCCTGATCTGCAGATGGTGTAGGGCGCAGGACATGCTTTTCCTGGGAAACATGCTGCTCAGGACTGGAGGATGGAGAGGTTCCCCTTTGGGGTCTGGGGTCCCTCTGGCTGTGCCCTGAAGCCAGGTAGGCTCAGCCCCCTCTCCCCAGAGCCCCTGCAAGGCAGTGCTTTAACCCACACCCGCGAAGCAAGAAACTTCCAAGAAATTAGGACTATTTCTGGCGGCAGATTGATGAAACAGAACTAGGGCAGCGTTTTCCATGCAGAAAAAAAAAACAACATCTCCCCATAGCCAAAGCTATTTATAACCCCTGGGAATGACAGGCTCTGCTATTTCTGGCTTTGGGGCTAGCGGGGGACTCGGTGACGCTGCCCCGGCGCCCGGGTGCGGCGAGAGGTGCCGGCATTCCCAAGGCCCCGGCACGTGCCGTGGTGGGTTCCGGGCCCCAGGGCTGGGCAGAGGCGGCTGCAGTTGCCTTTTGGGGCTTTTTGGTCCCCAGCTGGTGCTATCGATCCGGCCCCATCGATCCCTGTAATGCACGGGGCGGGCAGCCCGGCACTAATGTCCCCTTGGGGAAGGGGATGGCATATGGGAGCTGGTGGGGGCTGCCAGGGCTGGGGACACGCAGCTGCCAGGCCACGCTTGTGCCAGGCACATGGGGTCACTCTGCAAGGACACAGGAGCTTCCTGCAGCTGCTGGGTCAGGAGATGCTCTGGGCAAGCGTAAAGATGTCCAGAGCTGCTGCCCCAGCCACGGAGCTGCTGTTCCCTTGCCCATAAAGTCACTGCATTGTCGTGATAGGGGGGCACTGTGGGGTCCCTCATGTCCCTTCTTGCCCACCAAGACCCCACAGTCCCAAGGACAGGCTCGAGCTGCCCTGGCTCTTGGCACAGACCCAGCACGGTGGCATTGCCACATGCCCAGTCCTGTGTCACAGTGAGACCGAGCAGCTCCTCAGCCCCAGGAAAACTGTGGTCCCCAGCAAGGCAGAAATGCTGCTGTCTCCAGCAATGGTTCCTGACACACAGAGCCCCTCCTGAGCTCCAGCCCAGCACATGGAAGGGCCCAGCGGCTTCCTCCGTGCCAGCCCTGCGGCTGCTGGAGAGCAGGAGGAGGAGAAGGAAGGCTGCAGCTGCCCTGGGCTCCCATGGGACCCTGCAGCAGGTCTGGACACTGCGATCACGAGATTGCAGCCAGACCACAGCCAACTCCAGTCCTGCTGCTCAGGCTCCTCTGTGCTCCCAGTGCTGCCATGCAGCCACCACAGCCAACACCACTGTCCCAGGGACTTTCACCCTTTCCCCACACGTCCCTGTCCCACTCACGGCAGTGAAACCCCTTCATGCCCCAGCCAGGTCAGGAGCCTCCCTGCTCTGCAATGCGATTTTAACTGCAGCCACCACACATGCCTTCCCCTTCCCCATCCCTCGGGTCCCTCTGGCTCTGATGGCCCTGGCAGCTCACATCTGGAAGGGCTTTAGCAGCGCTCTGAAGAAAGCTCTAATAAAAGCCAGGTTGGCTGCTGCCAGTGCTGCAGACCTTACCCTGGGCACGTCACTTCCCTGCACCCCTTCCCCCTGCATGGGCACAACCATCCCACAGCAGCCAGCAGGGCCCAAACCTGGGCCAGTTCTGCTGGCACCACGGGCCTGAGCCCCCTTGCAGCTAGGGCAGGACCCTGTGCACCGCCTGTGGCCTGGCCTGGTGCTCTCTAACCCTCCTGGCCAGCGCCCCGTGCAGCAGCAGCAGCAGCACACGACGCTGCCCCTCCCCAGTTTAAGCAAAGCCACGTCCAACGCTTCATCTCCAGGCGTGGGAGGATGGACAGGAGCATCCACCCACAGAGCCAGAGGCAGCTCCTGCCCGCACAGCGCTGGCAAACACCCTGTCCCAGCTCCCACCATCTCCTCTGAAGGGATGCAGGGTGCTCCAGCAGGATGCAGGGACATCCCAGGACAGTGGGGAACTCCTGGGCTAGGAGCCCTGGGGAGCATTGTGCAGGATGAGGTGTCAGCACCTCTTTGGAAAAGCAGATGGCTTCAAACACCGCCCTGTGCCTGGGGAAACATCTCAGCCAGGTCACCAGCACATCTCCAGGCTGCTCCCTCCTGCATCTCAGGGACTCTCAGCCTTGGTGGCATCCATGCCCAGGTCAGCATCCACTGTGGTGCTGCTCTCATTCATGGCGAGGTGAAACACCCTCTGTTGCCCCAGGGATGTGCCATCATCCTGGTTTCCCAAATTATCCAAAGCTGTTTGCTGGTAGGACAAGGCCCTGTCTTGTGGAGGAAGAGGCAATGAACGTCCTGGCAGTCCTGCAGCGCTTGGTGTGTTCTGGGGAGGTCCTGCTGGTGCTGACCCTCCCCTGCTACTGCTTGTCTTGTCCATGGGACAGCTCCAGACTTGAGATGATGAGGCCACATCCTGGAATTCTGTCCTTAAGACACGTCCAGGTCCTGGCACTGTGACAGGCCCAGGCAGGGTTGGGTGACCAGCGCTCCAAGGTGAGGAGCTGGTAGGGCTCCAAATCCTCATGGTGGCTCCCCAGAGCCCCAAAACGCTGGGATGCTGCAGTGGGGCAGGGACTGTCAGGCTGGGCATGTCCCTTCCCCACATCTCAGGCCCATGATGTCACCCAACCATCAGCCTTGGGTGAAGCAATTGGGAGCAATCTGGTGACTCAGGCTGTGAGGTCATCTCTGCCAAGGCCCTGGGGAGCGGGATCCCAGAGGAGCTGCTACAGCCAGCATCACTTCCTATCAGCGTGGCACCCACAGATTCCCCTGCCTGGCCTCCCGTGGCTGCCCCGGCAAGCAGCTCCCTCCCCAGGGAACAGACAGCCCCTGAGCCCCCGGTGCCATGGGACAGAGCAGCCCCCATGCCAGCAAACGCTGCCAGTGGCAAAGCAGAGCCCCCCAAAAAAGCACTAGAGTGACCCGAGGAGCAGCAGCAGCACCCACAACCCACCAGGACCCTGCGCAGACCTGTCGGGGCCGCATCCTGCCCTGCAGCTCCCGGGCGGCAGCTGGCAGGGAAGCCAGCAGCCACAACGGGCACGGGAAATGAAACCCCTTCATGTTCTGACCCAGCAACAGCCGCCGGGCAGCCTCCCCACAGAGCTGCCCCTTAATCCCCTGTGCGGAGCAGGGAATCGAGGTTAATGCCTCTGCGTCACACGGCCCCGCCGCTGCCAAAGCGAACCCCCACGGGCACAGGCAGCCCCAGCCCGCGGCCACAGCTCAGCCCCGAGCCGGCAGCTCCCTGGGCAGGGGGCTTCCACCAAGGGGAAACCCCCAGAGTCCCCCGCGGGGCTTTTGGGACAGCCTGCAAGGGTGCTGTCCCCCTCCTTTGTCGCCTCTGTCGCACATCCCTGAGCCCTGTGCTCCCACAAAGACGGGCAGCGCCGGCTGATGTGGCTGCGACACAGCTGCGAGCTGGGAAAGCCTGGATCCACCCGGCTGGCGAGAGGGGGGACGCAGGCACTGGGTGCTGTGGCACCCCAGGGACCCGGCCCCAGCCCAGGAGCGTCACTGCCTCCTGGGCAAGCTCCAGGGCTGGGCAGGGGGTTCCCTGCCCTGCCTCTGCCGGACCCCCGGGCTCAAACAGCTCAGCCTCCCGGAGCCTGCCAGCACGCAGAGAGAGAGGGAAGGAGGAAAACAAACACCTCGCAGGCTGCCAACTGCATCTGAGAGCTCCCAAAGCACCCAAACAGCCTCCGCGCACAGAGCCCGCAGCGCTCACCCTCCACGCAAACAACACAGCCCCGCACAAAACCACCCTCCAAAAAGCCACGGTCACCGCGCAGGAGCCACCCCGGAGCCCCGCAGTGTCCCCTGCAGCCGCCCCCCGCTCCCGGAGCACCTTCTGCCGGAGCAGTTTGCTGCGCACCCTGCCCCACAGCCGGGCTCCCGTGTTCGGGGCTCGCTTCCCCTCGGGCTCCTCCACGCCGCGCTCGGGATGCTGCTCTGCCCCGGGGCCGGGGCCGCTCTCCGGCTGCACCGACACCTCCGTCATGGCCACCACGGCTTCGGCTCCGGCCAGGCGACACGGGGGTGGCCCGGGAGCGTGCCCGCGGCTGCGTTAGCACGGCGCCCGCATCCCCTCTGCCGGCGGGGAGCGCTCAGCGGGGGCCGGCGAGGGGAGCCCCGCTGGGGCGGCGGGGCGAAGAGCGGGCAGGGCTCATCCTCAGGGTGTGAGCCGGGCTGGCGAGGCAGCCCCAAAAACCTCCCTCCCCCTGCGAGGAAGTGACTCAAAGGCAGCACCCCCCCACTCCCCCCCCCCCCGGCGGCCCCCACGCGTTTAACTCTCGCCCTGCCGCCCGCCGCCGCTCGGGAGCGCTTGGGGATGCTGCCCGGGCTCCCCGCCGCCGTTATCCGTCGTTATCCGCTGTTATCCCTCTGCCGTTATCCGCCCCGCAGCGCCAGCGGCAGCCGCTGCCCCCGAGGCACCGCCGCTGGCGGCTGCAGCATTCCCGGCTCCGAGCAGGAGCCAGGCTGGCTGCCAGCCTCTCCTCTCCTCTCCTCTCCTCTCCTCTCCTCTCCTCTCCTCTCCTCTCCTCTCCTCTCCTCTCCTCTCCTCTCCTCTCCTCTCCTCTCCTCTCCTCTCCTCTCCTCTCCTCTCCTCTCCTCTCCTCTCTCCTCTGCTCTCTCCCCATTTTTGGGGTCTGTTGCCACGCCCAGGGACAGCTGTGTACCCCCATGTCCCCTCTGCATACCCTGGCCCTTGTCAGCGCCGCTGCCAGGGGGTGATGGGGGCAGGGAAGCCCTGGAAGGTCCCTGCTTGCTGTTTCTGACAGGCAGGGACACGGTGAGGTGCAGGTTTGGGGGGACTCGCATTGCCCCCCCAGTCCATCCCTCGGCAGCCCCTGCAGACCATCCCGGGTCACTATGGCTCCCTGCAGGTCTGGGGTGCCCCAGCACCCCAAATCTCCCCCGTCAGAGCCTCTGCCAGCCCAGGGAAGGGGACAGAAGGACAGGCAGCTCTTCCCTGAGGGCACAGCAGGCACCGTGCCCATGACAACACAGGCTCTGCTTCAACAGCCACATCCCCCGGTGCATCAAATGGGCAGAAGAAGGGGGTCCTGAGACCCCCCCTGATGCACCCACTGCCTGTCCCCTGCAGGGCACGGGGGCCACATGCAGCCTCAGCGCTCTGCAGTGTGGGCACAAGCACTCACAGCCTGCTTTGCCCACCACAAACATCCGCCTGCCACCCTGGCACAGCCCCACACACCCCTGCCAGCACCCAGCAGACACAGCCCAGCTGCTGGGAGCAACTGGGACAGCTCAGGGCAGGGCTGAGCCCTGCAGGGCAGGGCACACAAGACCCTCAAGGGGACACAAGCCAAACAGGGCAGCCCTACCCCGACCACAGCGTATTCCAGCCTTAGAAAACGGGGTTAGTGACAACAAAGCAGGGTTAATGCCAGCCAGGAGTCACACCTGAGCAGCCAGTGTTGCTATGTGGAACCAGCAGCAGCGCACAATGAGCCCAGGGACCAGCTGGGGTGAGGAACATCCAGGGCAGCATCTCTGCCTGAGAATCCCAGGGAGAAGGCAGAGGGGCAGCTCTGGAGCTTGACTACAGCCCTCAGCCCCAGGAGCAGCACTGCCCATCCTGCTCCTTGCTGTCCTGCCCTGTCACCCAGCCCACCCCTGGGGCAGAGGCCGAGCTGTGGCTCTGGATGACAGCAGGACTGCCCCAGCCCTGACACTCCTCCATCCATCCAGATCCTCCTTGGGATAAGCAGCCCCAGGGCCTTCTCTCTTTCCCTTTCTTCCCCCACAAGCTTTGCGCAGCGGGTACAAGCTGTGCTGTCCCTGTCCCGACCCCCGCATCTCCCAGCATGACTCATGTTTGTTGATCCAGGCTATTTCCGAGAGCGCAGCTGGACTGATCCCCGCGGGACACCGAGCCCCTTCCCTGCCCTGGCCTTCCCACTTGGCCCCGTGCCACCCCCACACCGCTGTTTCCTGGGAGCGAGGGCAATTTCGGGTGATTTCAGGTACGAACAAGCCACTGGTGGAGCTGAGCCCCCAGTTCCCACCCTGTGCCCCCTCCAGTGCTGTTTCCCCACAGCATCCCTTTCCCAGCAGCATTTCCATGCCTCTCTCTGCTCCCCTGGGGCTTGCCCTCAGCTCTTTCCCACGGAGCAGGCAGCCATGAGGGGCCCTTTGAAGTGGCCCTGGCTCGAGGGCTGTGTCCCCTGGCGTGACCCCGTCCCCAGCACAGCCAGGCCGGGGTGCCCACCAGGAAAACACGGGGACACCCCCAGCCTCAACTGCTTCCCCCTGCTCTGGGCCGCTGAGGGAACGCGAGGTCTGGGGGTTGCCTGCCCCCCACTCCATCCTCCTGGTCCTGCTCACCTGGGAGCATCTCAGGGCAGCCCAGGCCACCATCCTCCCTGCCTGACAAGCTCCAATCAGAGCCGGCGCAGCCGTCACCCTGGAAACCCCCGTTGCCATAACAGCAGCTGATGGAGGCACGGGGAAGGCAGATGGTGGCAGAGGGGGACACAGGAGGGACGGGGGGCTGCACACGCAGAGCCCTCCCTAGGGCAGCTGCCAACCCCTCCCTGCAGCCCCCCGGGGCCACGGCACAGAGAGCAGCTGAACGGAAACAGGCCCAGCCCAGCTGGATGCACCTCTGTGGGGAAGGTCTGGCTTTGCCACCTCCACAAAGGCCCCTCTCACTTTGTCCCACCTTCTCCTGCAGCTGCTGTGCCCCAGGACCATCACCCTCCACGCCTGATGCCCACCCACCTCACCGCCTTCAACCCCACAGTTGCTGTACCCCGCTCCCAAAAGCAGAGCTGCCCACCCCAGGACAACCCTCCCAGCCCAGGTGCCAGGCCCTGAGGAGTCTTCCTTCAGGTGAGAGGATGCCCAAAAACTCCAGTGCTTACCTGAATCTGCCCTTTGCCCATGATCTTGTCCACAATTTCGTTGTTGTCCTTGTTGAGTTTGGTCTTGTCATAGCACTTCTCGTAGCAGAGGATGCGCAGGGACTGGGAGCCCTCCAGCTCGATCTCAAACTCCTGGGGTGTGGAGGGAGGGTGGCTCAACCCCAGCACCCACCCCAGAGAGGCTCCAAAAGTGGGGTTGAAGGGAAATGGGGAGCACAGACCCCTCCCTGCATCCCCCTCTCCCTCACCTCATTCCACTGCGGCTCCGTGGTGTCCCGGAACACCCTGGTCTTGGCTTTGCTGACAAAGTAGCCAAAGGAGTCCACCTCCAGCGTGCAGTACAGGTCTGGGGGAGCAGATATTGCTCAGCACCCCAGGAACACCCCCACCATCTCCCAGGGGACCACTGTGGGCAGAGCAGGGCCACGTGCTGGACCCCAGCTCTTGCGAGCCCACCGGCCCCTCCAAGCAGGGTGGGCTCCCACACTTACTGGCTGACTGCTTGAAGCCCTTGGCGGAGTGGACGATGACGTGCAGGAACCCATAAAGCCCTGGGGACTCGTCGTCTGTGGCAGGAGAGCAGAGGCTGTGTCAGGGCCTGGGGCTGGCCATCCCCAAGACAGCCTTTTGCCACAGCAAGCACGGTGCCTGCGGTGACACCCAAATGCCCCCAAGCCCCTGGAGGGACATCCCTAAGTTCTGTCTCCCCCACTGACAGACATCCCAAGCTCTCCTGCTTGGGGTGGTTCCCAGTGGGGCCGGCTGGGTCTCACCCTGGGCACACCGGTCCTGCCCAGCCCACGGCAGGGGCTGGAGAGAGCCCAGGATCAGCCCCGCGCTGCAGCAGGGATTGCGCTGCCGGGGAGCCCGACGCTGCTCCAGCAGTGCCACCTGGTGGGAAGCTGTCCCCTGCAGAGCAGAGCCCCCGCTCCAGCTCAGGGACCCCACAGCTCCTGCCCCATCCCGAGCACAGCAGGACCCAGCGGTCACTCACCGTCCTTGTTGCTGGTGACGGGGATGTTGTGGACAGTGCGGAGCTTGAAGCAGGATCCTGTGAGCACCTGCAGCTCCACCGAGCTCAGGACAAAGGCCTGTAGGTCTGGGAGAGGACAGAAGTTTCAGAGGGACACAGCCAGTGCTGGTCATAGGCACTGGAGAGCACCAGGCTGGGATCCTACAGGACTTCCCTGTGGCTTCTGGGGGGACCAGGAGCCCCAGGAGGGCCTGGGCAGCCCCAGACTCACCCTTTTTCTGCAGTCTCTGGATGGCCTCCCTCCACTCAGACCGCTCGTAGTCGGAGGAGAGCAGGAAGAGGTAGCTCTGTAAGAGAGGGAGATGCGGCAGGCTGTGTGCAGGCAGGGCTGAGCCCGGCCCCAGCCCGCCCTCCTCACCTTCCCGTTGCGGTTGTGGATGCGGAAGGGAATGGCAGGCGAGTTGAGGAGCAGCCAGAATTCGTTCTCAAACATCTTCTTCTTGAGGCGCTCGATGGCGCGGCTCTGCCCCTTGTTGGCTTTCTGCAGACGGGCAGCAGAGATCCCTGTCAGAGGTGCCCCTGGCCCCTGGGTCCCATCCCTGATCCAGAGCAGGGCACCCACCCCAAGAGCAACTCCCACACCCTTCTCTCACCTCCTTCTGCACCTCGCTCTTGATGGCAGAGATCTTCATCTTCATGTCCTCCAGCTCGTGGTCGGGGATGACGTGGACCTGCGGGCAGTGCTCCGACTCCTCCGGCGAGGGGAACACCAGGTCGGCCAGGGGCACGTACCACTTGCAGTCGTACTGCTGGTGCTTCCTGCAGCCAGGGCACGGGTGCTGACTGATGCCTGACCCCCTCCCTGGCACATCCCCCGGCCCACTGAGGGACAGGGGGGTTGTGACACGCTCCCCCCGTGCCCAGCGCCCTCCTTACCCCACCGCTGTCTTCTTCAGCTTGGCGCAGAGCAGCACGTCGGTGAAGAGGAAGACGTGCCGCAGCTTCCTCGAGCCCTCCGAGAGCTCCACCAGGAAGCCATCCTTGACAAGCTGCCGGGTCTGTGGGGCAGAGGGGCTGCCATGAGAGCAGGCAGGGAGCAAAGGCCAACAATCCACGGGGAAAGGCCGACAATCCTGTCCTTCTCTGCGGCTCAGCCACCAGGAGCAAGGGAAGGTCCACGTCCTCCATGCTTAATAAGGCACCAGCAAGCAGCAAGGACCAGGCAGAGCCCTAATCTTGTACCTAGAACTGTACTGGAGGAGCCCCTCCAACTCCTACCCCGGGTGGAGACAACGGCCAGGGGCTGGCAGAAGGCTCAGCCCTCACCCTGTGCCAGCCACTGCCCACCCCAGAGGCTCACCTCGCCCTTGGGGGTGGTGACCGCTGTCCTCCGGGGGTCGATGTCCTCATTGATGCTGGAGAGGAAGTTCTGGGAGATGCGGAGGGCGTCCTGCAGCAGCGGGTAGTCAGGGTGGTCAGCTGGGGTGTGCTTGAGGAGGTCCTGGAAGGGGACAGGCACGGGTTAGCAGATTGTAAACACCCAACTCCTCATCAGCACTCTCTGCAGCTGCAATTCCCCAGGAGCAGCAGAGACAGAGCCCACCACCATCCCCGTGGGACCGGCGTCACACTCACGTGCAGGACGAGGGTGCTCCGTGTCACCCGGTCGATGGGTTTGTACAGCAGCGCTGAGGGGAGAGACAAAGCGTCAGCAGCCACCCGTGGCTGGAGGCCTGGCCCCTCTCCCACCTGTCACACCGAGCACAGGGGCAAGGAGGGGAGCCCAGATACCCAGAGAGCCCCCCTGGTCTGCACAGAGCCCTGGGCAAGCATCTGGGATCTGTCCTGCACAGAGCCAGCACAGCTGGACAATTGTGGCAGTGCCAGGAGCAGCGGGGAGCCAGCACTGCCACAGCCCCGTGTCCTGCTGTGCTGGGCTGAGGAACCACAGCTAGGGCATGGGTGGTGAGCACAGGACGGGGTGTCCCACCACGCCTGTGGCAGCACAGGACTGGGACAGCCCTCTGGAGGGCAGGGCCTCCCCGGGACAGCTGCACGCACACGGCGGTGCAGCGGAAGAGCCGCTCGCTCCTCACCCTCAGCAGCTTTTTCAGTTTCCCTTTTGGCTCAGCTCATCCCCCACCGGGCTCTGCCCCGCCAGGGGACATCCTGTACCCACCTCTCTGCACCAGCCCAGCCAGCCCGGGGTGCAAAGGGGGCTTGGGCTGCTCCAGCAGCAGCGAAACCCCCGCGAACAGAGAACAGCGGGTCCAAGGCTTCAGCCCAACAGCCCGGCCCCATGTCCCTGCCCGCAGCCCCGCCGTGAGGCTCCACCCAGGGCAGGGGGCAGAGCTGCCTCACACACGGGGTACAGACAACCCCTTTCTCCTGCCACACACCCTCCCAGCAGGAAACAGCCCCAGAGGCTCTTCAGAGGCACATTTCAGTGGAAGCAGACGGACCCTTCTCCTCCTCCCCACCTCCCTGGGCAGGCAAAGGCACAGAGCCCACTCACAGTGCTGCTCCCTGTGCCTGGTTGCATTCATGTCTCCCCAGGCTGCTTCCAGTCAGGCTGATGCCTCTGGTTTTTCCCTTCGCTTTGGAGCACTTCCCCAAACTGCCAGGGCTGCGAGCAGCCAGGTTTCGGGCCAGAGGAGGGAAAGCTGCCACCTCCTCCCCCTGGGCTGAGTCGTGGGGAGTTCCCATCCCCTTTATTCCCAGAGTGCAGCCCCAAGGCACCCGGTCCTGAGACGGGGTGAGCAGGGGGTCTCTGCTCAGGGGGTGACGATGCCAGGCTGAGCCTTACCCAGAGGCTGCACCCCCAAAACTCCATGCCAGGGGGTAAAACAAGAGCCCTGCTCCCTGTGACAGCCAGCAAGGACCCTGCCCTGAGACAAAGGAGACAGGCAGGGTGTCCTGTCACAAGGAGGACGGACCCTCCTGCTGCCATCACTACAGGCACACACACAGCTCGGGGGAGCCCCGGGAGGGGCTGTCCCGGCAGAAGGGAGGAGCGACGGGCTCCTTGTGCACACAGTCCCACCAGCCTGGGACCCACGGGCAGCAGCAGGCAGGGACGCCTGGCGCCTCTCCTCCCAGCCATGCAGAGATGGACATTCCAGCCCCACCACGCTGGAACAAACGGGGACCCCCTCCCCATCACCACCCACAGGACAGGGGGGGTCCCCCAGCCCAGGATCCCCCTGCCCACCCCCAGCTCCGTCTGTCCCATCACCGGCAGGAAGCCCCTGCCCGGCGGGGACAGCGAGCGCGTGGCTGCGTGTGCCGGAGCCAAGATGATTCAATCCAGCCTGGAACAAAGACGCTCCCAACTTCAGCCTGCAGAGCACGACGCAGCCTCCACATCCCCCCCGTCCCCGGCACAGACCCCCGCGGCATCACTCCCTAGCGGCACCCCAAACCGGAGCCGCCCCCTGGCCTCACCATAGGTGCAGTTACAGCAGAAGCGGACAATGAGGAGGATTTCCATGGCAGCCCCGTCTCCACGCAGCCATCGCTGCCGCTCAGCCCGGCTGCGGCACGGCTCCGGCCGGCTCCCGGCACAGCCGCGGGCGGGGAGGAGCGGTGGGCAGGGGCTGGGGGGCTGCCGCACGCCCCCGGCATCCGAAAGAGCCGCGACCCACACCCCACCCCGTCCCCGCCGGCTCCAGGTGCACACAAAAGGCTCGGTAATTCACCCACGCCGGTCCCGCACATGCGAAAATCTGCGTCCCCCTCCCCACGCCCGCCGTACCCTCCATGGTGACAGACGTGTGGCTCTCCTTCGAGTCCTTGGGGCCCTTCACCTTCAGCTCCTAGGGAGGGAAAGGCCCATCAGCGCAGCCCGTGGGGGGCTGGGGTGGGGGGGAAGGTCACGGCTCAAGGTCATGGGGGCCCCCCCAACCCTTCCTGCATGCTGATATCCCCCCCTGGCCCCAGCCTGGCCGTGCTGGAGGCCACACACAGCTGCCAGGTGAAGGAGTGTGGGTTCCTGCCGGGCTGGGAGCAGCTCTGGCTGTGCCCAGCAGCTGGGACGTGGTGGTGATGCTGGACAGGACAAGGGGGCCCAGGCTGTAGCCTTGGAGGTCCCCATTTCTGTAGGGGATCTGGGCATGGAGATAAAGGCAGCAGGAGATGAGCCACAGGTGCCCAGCACCCACCAACACTGCATGGGATGGTGATTGCACAGGCTGAGCCCAGCCTCAGCTTGCACAAGGTGGGGACAACCTCCTGTGATGGCCAAAAGACCCTCCAGCACAGCCCCCAGTGGCCCAGCCCTTGGGGACAGTCCCTGTGAGTCCCCAGGACACAGAGAGCATCTTCACGGGGCAGACACAGTCAGCTCAGCCACCAGGACAGTGTTCTCTGTGCAGGGACAGCACGGGCACAGCCCTGTCCCACTGGCACAGCCCCATCCCAGCTTACCTCCGAGATCTTCTGGAACTGGTAGTTGCTCTGGCTGCACTTCTCTGCCGTCTCCAGTGCGATTTTGTAGTTATCCACAAAGGCCTTGTAGACCCCCAGCTGGCTGGCCTGTGGGGAGTGGGGGTTAGCCAGGCACCAGCAGGGTGCTGAAGCCCCCCACAGCACCCAAGGGGTCAGGCAGCCCTTGAGGTGACACTGCCCAGAGCTGTCCCCTCCTGGCAGGACACTCAGCCAGCTGGGGGCCACGTGCTTGGCTCCTGCTCAGGGCAGGATGGTGCAGCTCCTGCCCAGCCTGAGCCTCCATAAACCTCCAAAATCCAGCAGAGATTCTGGACAGCAGAAGCTGAAGCTACAGCCCTTCAACCTGGCCTCTCCTTCTCCTCTCCCCAGCATGGTGATGACATCCATGGGCACAGCCCCTGCGGGCGTCACAACTCCAAACTCATCACAGCTCCAGCTCCAAACTCATCACAGCTCCAGCCCTTCTCCTCTTCCGAGTGGAGCAAGACCCAGGGAAGGTGCATACCAGCTTCTGGAAGAGGTGGCCCATGGTGACGTTGCTGTCCCACTGCTGCACCTTTGGGCACAGGCTGTCATAGAACTCCTTGTGGATCTCATAAATATCCTGGATCTTGTAGAAAATCGTCTCGATCTGCTGGAGGGTGAGGACAGGCTGCGACGTGGTGGCCGTGGCCTTCAGTGGCTTCATGGGCTGCCAGGGAAGGGAGAGTTTGAGATGAGGGCTAAGAGGAGAACACTGGAGGTGAGGAGGATCTGAGCTGGCAGCAAGGGCGGCCCGGGACAGAGGGACCAAGGGGTACTGCGGGCTCGTGCATCCCCGGAATTCCCCGCAGCGGCGGTGACCCCGTGTTGTGCAACAGCGTCTCGCCGTGAAGGTCAGCAAGTGCACAAGAGGAAGCAGGGCTATAAATATGTCCCCAACAGGGACACGGGCAGTGGGGGAGGTGAGATAGGACAGGAGAGAGCAAAGCTGGCTCTGATGTGGCTTCTGGAGCTTTGCTCCCACTCAGGCTGACACGGCTGGGGGAAGTCACCCAGGAAGAGATGACTCCATCCATCCATCCATCCATCCATCCATCCATCCATCCATCCATCCATCCATCCATCCCTGGAGGGGCTGTCCACTCTGGGGGCTGTGCTCACCAACAAGAGGGCCTCCAGCTGGTTGATGTAGATCTCCTCGCTGGCCAGGAAACCGGAGAGCACCAACTTCCGCATCTCCAGGCCTTTGCCAGCGTCCCGCTCGCCCTGCGGAACACACCAAGGAGCCTGGCTAAGCCAGGAGGAGACTCCTCATCCCACCAGCCCATTCCTGGCATCCCCACACGGGCACATGTCCCTGCCAGCGTCGGGGAAGCTCCGTGGCAAGGCGCGGGCATGTGCCCGATGGGCAGCAGAGCCCGTCTGGAGCCAGCTGGGAAAGCCACGAGCCGCTCTGGCTCCTCTCCCCTCCCTGCTCCGGGCTGGCCACGAGCCCAGCGCCGCTGGCAGCGCTCCAGGATGGCGCACGGCATGGCAGGACTCTCCCAGGGCAGAGTCCAGAGACGCCCAGTGAAATCATGCTTGGCGCTGCACGGTGCTCCCACGTGATGCGGCACCACCCTTCCCCTTGGCTGAGGTTTCCCTCGGGAAGTGCCACCCCAACAGGCACTGCCCGGTGGCACTGGGGCACGTCCCAGCGCCCAGCTCTGCTGCAGCACTGATGCTCCTGTGGCGTCACCCTCATGGCAGGGAGATGCCGGGGCTGGGGGGGCTCTGAGACCCTCAGTGAGGCTCTGCCGGTGCCCAGGCATGGACACCCCAGCCCCTGGATCATCCCTGGTCACGCCTTGGCCTCTGCCCTTAAAAATCACACTTGAGGACCAGGCTTTGCCACCCCGACAGAGGCCAAGCAGAGCCACGGGGGCATCACTCTGGGCCATTCAGGACGGTTTGGAGGGGACATTGGCCACGTCTCACCTCTGCCCGTGCCAGCCCTGGCTGTTGTGCCAGGGGAGGTGGCAGCCGCAAACACCTGGGGGGCACAGCCCCAAGGTGGGCATGGCTGAGGATCAGCATCTCTGCCCCACTCTAGTGTCCATCAGCCATCCCTGGGCGCTGATGTGACAAGCAGAGTGTCCACCCTGCCCGGCTGTCCCCCTACGGCTGGCCCAAGGTGACCAGCGCAGCAGGAGGGTGCGCGGGGGGGCCACTTTTATTCACTGGGAGCTCGTGGGCTCTTTGCCACAGATTAGTCATGGGCTCTTCCTGCTTCCCCCAGCCTGGGCCCTGCGCAGGAGCTCAGGGGATAAGGGGCCCACCCACGCTCGGGGCCCACACACCCCACGGGGACGATGCCAACAGGACCCCCGTGACCCAGAGCAGTGACTCTTAATCAGGGCCATGTGGCTACCCCGTGCAGGAGGCCAGGAAGAGCAGGGCCAGAGCCCTCTCGCAGCACCCAGGCACCCTGGCAGGGTGGGCAGGAGAGGGATGCTGAGCTGCACCTGCCAGCACAGGGGTCTCCTCAAGGTCTGTCCCCCAGCTCTGTACTGGGACTGTTTAGGAGTTTCTGGCGGCCGAGCAGCGAGGCAGAATGTGAAACGAGCCCCTTCCTGAGCATCCAGCGCGGGCTCTGCTGAGCCACGCAGCTCCCACCCCGCAGCACGAGTGGCTCTACTCCCCCCTGGAAGGACCCAGGTGGTGGTCACCCCACCCTGAGCCCTCCACACCTGGAGCCTGGCACAGCCCTGGCCACGGGCAGTGCTGGGGTGTGGTGGGACCGCAGTGATGCTCCCGCTGCCCCCAGCTCTGCCCCTCGCCAGCACCCACCACATCACCCCAGGAGCTGTTCCAACACCTGGGCATCACCAGCACCAGCAAGATGCCCCTCGTCCCCACACCCACCGCCCAGCACGGGAGCAGGGTCCCCCCCCCGCTGCCCACCTTGTCGCCGGGCGAAAACGGAGACACGGGGCTGGTGGGGGTTCCCGGCTCAGAGTCATCTTCATCCTCCAGCACTTTATCCAGGTACCCTATGGCCTCCTCTTCCTCCTCCATGGCCGGCCGGGCAGCGGGGCGCACAGGGGACCCCACGAGGCTCTAGGCAAGGGGCTCAGGCGGCCGAGCCGTCCCGGCCTGACTCAGCTCTGGACGCCGGCCACCAGCGCGGGATGAAAGGAGCCATTATGGGATCCCCGGTGCTCCAGCCTGACCCAGCTCCGGCCTCCCAATCCCCGGCGGCCCCGGGCGCTCCCGGCGCGGCCGCTGAGCCGCCTGCGAGCTCCGCGCTCCGGGCAGCGCTGCGAGCACGGGGCCAGCCCCGCTCCCGGCCGGCTCCGCTCGGCCCCGGGGCCGCGGGCGGTGCAGGGGCCGCTGCCCGCACCCTGCGCCCCGGCCGGCAGCGCCGCTCCGCCCTGCGCGCTCCTACAGGAAATGCTCTCTCGGCGATGGAGGTGGGGCTGCTCCGCCGCCGCAGCCCGCCCGGCTGTGGTCACGGCTGGGGCGAGCGGCAGCCGCCTTCCCCGGCCGGTTTTTCCAGCGTGTGTCCGGCAAAGAGCCGCGGGGAAGGGGGTCCCCTGCCAGCCCCCCGCGCTCCCCACCCCGGCAGTGGGAGAGCATCCCTTCTGTGTCCCGTGGGAAGGCAGAGCCGGGCCGTGGGGATTGCCAGCAGCGAGAAGTGAGCTCGGAGGGGCAGCAGCATCGCCGGGTCCCACGTGGGAACATGGCTGTGCATCCCCGGAAGGTGCCAGACCTCTCCCTGCCCCAGAGGTGACATGGCTGTGCATCCCCGGAAGGTGCCAGACCTCTCCCTGCCCCAGAAGGGACATGGCTGTGCATCCCAGGAAGGTGCCAGACCTCTCCCTGCCCCAGAGGGGACGTGGCTGTGCACCCCCAGAAGGTGCCAGACCTCTCCCTGCCCCAGAGGTGACATGGCTGTGCATCCCTGGAAGGTGCCAGACCTCTCCCTGCCCCAGAAGAGACATGGCTGTGCATCCCCGGAAGGTGCCAGACCTCTCCCTGCCCCAGAGGGGACGTGGCTGTGCACCCCCAGAAGGTGCCAGACCTCTCCCTGCCCCAGAAGGGACATGGCTGTGCATCCCCGGAAGGTGCCAGACCTCTCCCTGCCCCAGAAGGGACATGGCTGTGCACCCCCAGAAGGTGCCAGACCTCTCCCTGCCCCAGGGGGGACTTGCGGCAGTGTCACAGAGCTGAGCCCCGTGTGCTCGCACATTCCTGCCGCACCGCTGCCCCAGCCTGGCCACAACCGGGACACGGGGACACCGGCACTGCTGTGCTGCTTGTGAGGGACGCTCGGGGCCTTGGCAAACAAGGCAAGAGCAGGCTGGAGGAGGGGACACTAATGCAAGATCTGTTTCGGTAGCAGCAAAAGGGGAACCAGCGGCTGCATGTGCTCTGCCCGCAGGAGCCATCTCTTCTCCCTGCACCCATCTGAGCCTACAACAAACTCCCGCTGTGAGACGTGGGCAGGGACACAGACACAGGGACTTTCCAGAGCCCGTGTCCAGCCCTGTGTCCATGCCAGAGCTCGGCCTTTGCACCACAGCCCTGCCCAACACGGCCAGGTCCCCAGAGTGGGCAATGGTTCCTTTCCAGGAGAATGCCACCCACAATGCCAAACCCAGCAGGGACTGGGCCATCAACTCCACACCACGACCTCGTGTTCCCAGGTGGGATGGGGAGGGTTAAGATGTATCTGCACGCAGCAGTTACACGCCCCAGACACGCTTACAGCTGAGCCAGGAGCTTGCAAGATGAGACACCCCACCAGAAACCTCCTCCAGCCTGCTCCAAGGCAGTGACGCCAGTCCTGCCCCACCAGAGGGGAGCAATGGGGTGAACATGGCACCCAGTGCCATGGGGTGAACATGGCACCCAGTGCTATGGGGTGAGCATGGCACCCAGTGCTATGGGGTGAACATGACACCCAGTGCCATGGGGTGAACATGACACCCAGTGCCATGGGGTGAGCATGGCACCCTCTGCCATGGGGTGAACATGACACCCAGTGCCATGGGGTGAACATGGCACCCAGTGCCATGGGGTGAACATGACACCCAGTGCCATGGGGTGAGCATGGCACCCTCTGCCATGGGGTGAACATGGCACCCAGTGCCATGGGGTGAACATGACACCCAGTGCTATGGGGTGAGCATGGCACCCAGTGCTATGGGGTGAGCATGGCACCCAGTGCCATCAGCCACACGAGCACAAGCCTGTGCCCCTCGTGGGGCTGGACACACTGTGCCAGTATTGGAGGGTGCTCTGCCAAGCCCCAGCACAAGCAGCTCCAGATAAAGAGCTGGAGGCAGAGCTGGCACTGAGCTCCAACGCTTCCCAGTCCTGTCGGTCACAACCAAGTCAAGGTCCCTGCCTGTGCCCAGACTCAGCCCTCTGCCAGCATCTCCCCCAGCCCTGCTCCCTGTCCCCTCTGCTGTCCCTGCTGGCCTCGGGGACACAGCGCTCACAGCCCCAGCACCGGTGTGTCAGGGCTGCGGCTCCAAGGGCTCTGCTGGGGGGACAAGGAGCCCGGAGCCCGAGCGGTTTAGAGACAGCCCCGGGAGGCGGTGGCAGAGGGCAGCACTCTCCCCTCCGTCCCCAGGGGCGCTGGGTGCCGGGACGGCGATGCTGGGCAGGGCGACCCCGGGGAGGAAGCCACACCTCTCCCTCTTCTGCCTCAGCATCCGGGTCAGGAGCTTAACTCTTTCCATGACAAAAATAAAACTTCACTTTTCCCGGCTCGGGCAGCGGCAGCGCCGGGGGATCCCCCAGCCCGGGGCCGTGCGGCTGCTCCCCGCACTGACCCGAGGGGCCGAAGCGCCTGCCTGGACCCCACCGCTCCCGGGCTGGATGGAAACTTTGATTCTGGAAAAAAAAACAACCCCACTTTTTGTCCCTTTGGATGCCATCCCGCAGCTCTCCGGGCATTCCTCCTCTTTTGGAAAACCCAAAGGGCTTCCCGAGGATGCGCTGCGGTCAGCAGGGGTTACATCTAAATTGCCCAGAGCCAGGGGGGGGACACCTCGTGTCCCCACCCCTGCTGGTGACCGCTCCCCGAGTGCCACTAGATGGAGCCGGCAGCCCGGCGGAGCCCCAAGGGCTCCCGGAGCTGGGCACCCGGAGAACTCCCCTCTTCAGCCCGCCCGGCCGTGCTCCCGCCCCGGGACCCCCGCTCCGGCCAGCCCAGCCCCTCCCGGCTGTGCCACCGGGCATGGCACGGCGGGACAGGGACACAGCGTGTGCCAGAGCATCCTCCGAGCCGCTGCTCCCCGGAGCCCGGACCGCCGCGGGCAGCAGAAACCGGGCACGGTCCCACAGGACACGGCGGCAGCAGAGCGCCACAAGCAGAGCCCCGATCCCCCCCGGCCCCGCTGCAGAGCCCCCAGCACCTACCCCTGTGCCGAGGCCATCGGTGGGCGTGGGCGAGACTCCGTCCCCGCTCTCCTGGCCGCGGGCGCTGAGCTGGGGGGACATGGTGGGCGATTCATCGATGTAGGGCATGGTTTCCGAGCCCTCCGGCAGCGCCTTGGGCTCCTCGTTGCCCTCGGCGTCGTACTCGTCCGCACCATAGTTGAAGTCTGGCGGGGTGAAGAGAGGGTGGCCGTGAGCATCCGGGCAGGGCTCGGGGTCACCGTGTGGCACCAAGGCCACCCAGCCCAGCTGACCCCGCGTCCCAGGGCCGCTCAGGGACAGCCCAGGCCAGCCCAGCCTGGCTGCCTGCTCAGCCAAGCAGGCGAGGAGACATCACACATCACACCGAGCATCCTCGGCCCCGCAGGCGTCCTCTGCTCGACACACTTCCCTATATTTGAATAATTAACGGAACAGAGAGGCCGACGGCCTCGTCTGCGCGGGGACAGCTGCTCTGCCAGACGCCGCAGCCCCACGCAAGTGGCTGTGCCCTGTCTGCCCGCCGGCCACCGTCCCTGTGCCATCATCCCCGGGGAGAGACGGGCTGGGCTGGCAGCCACTGCTGTCCTCCTTGCCTGCCCGTGCCCACACTCCTCGGAGCACGGAAATGCGTGCCAGGCCGCCTGGATCCGCGGCACGGGGGGCAGAGCCACCCCCCTGGCGGAAGGGCTCCATTGCCTCCCCGATGCGGGACCGAAGGGAGCTGCGTTCCCAACGCAGCATGAGCCCCCCACCCCAGAACAGCACGCATCTTGGGGTGCCCCACACTGACCCACAATCCCCCATGGCCCAGGGGAAGGCATTTCGGGGAGACAGAGCCGCAGGTGGGAGGGCTGGGGGGGGGGGCTCCAGGGTGTGCAGCGGGGCCCTGGGGCGCAGCGGGGACCGGGGTACATCCCAACCTGTTACCATGGGAACGGCAGCGGCTCGGAAGAGGTGGCTGCAGCAGCCCCGAGATGCTGACAAAAGGGAGGGGGAAGGGAGCCCGGCTGCGGCAGGGGCGGCCCTGGGGTGCAGCCAGCACCCCCCACCATGCTCGCGGCCAGGAGCCCCTCGGCAGCTCCCAAAGAGGCGGGGGGCTCATCCAACACCACCCCGATCCCAGCCCCTCGCTCCTCTCCCATCCGGCAGCCCCGTGGATCCCTGGAAGCTGCATCCCCACAGGTTTCCTGGGCACAGACACTGGGGGGACCCCAGCTAAAACCCCAGCTGATATCCTGACCAAAACGGGCTGCGCTGGGCTCAGAGCAGCCACCCCAGACCAAACCCCACAGGGCCCTGGCCATCCTGGACAAGGACTCCCCTGGCTCCCACCGACACCGCTCAGCACATTAATATTACATCCTGCTTCCGAGGGAAAGTGGATAAATCTTTAAATCAAAGAGCGCTGCAAAGCGCGCCCGGGCCAGGAGCCCTGCCAGTGCCACTGGGGAGGCATGGGGAGTTCCATCCTGCACTGAGAGGGGTTGACATGGGCCAGACTCACCCCATCTCTGCCAGGACACCACAGCCCTTCTCAGACCTTACTTCTTCAGCAACTGGCTGATAACAATCCCTCAGAGGCTGTGGGGCCACCACAGCCCCCCTCCAACCCGGGAGCTGGCTGACCCATACCACCCCCTGGTCCTCAGCTTCCAGGAAAAAAAAGGATCCCTAAGCTGCCCTGCCTCCTCACGGTGGGATGTCCCTGGTCTCTCCCATCCTGGACAGGTCCCAGCACCATCCAGGAGCACGGCAGCATCAGGCTCACGAGCACCGGTGTCCCCCACGATGGCCACTCCCAACACACACCCACCCAACCAGGGACTGTTCCCAGGCTGGGAATGCCCCAGAACATCCCAAACTGCTCACCCAAGCACCTCTTCCCATCATGGGGAGCCAAGGCAGCAGAGAGGGGCCAAAGCTGATGGTCCCCACCAGCTCGGAGGCCATCAGGTGCCACCGCCTTCCCTCCACCACGGCCAAGGTCTACAGCTCCAGGCTTAACCACAGGGACACCCAGAGTGGCACTGTCACTGTGGCAGGCCTGGCAACCCCGGCGGGGTGGCTCAGCAGCCAGTTAATGAGGAACAGAGTTAATGAGGCAGCTGGGGACCCTGGGAGGTGACACCTGCAGCAGTGCAGGGGAGAAGGTGGCATGGAGAGGGAAGGGACTGGCCTGCAGGGATGCAGGGATGACCTGGCTCCTGTTGCTACTGGTTGGAACAGATCTACATCCCAGTCCCAGACCAGAGCTGGGATGAGATCGACAGGCAGTGCACCCAAGGAGAGGGACCCACAGGACATAGCCACGTCCCCACAGCCCCAGATGTGCCACCCACAGCTGTGCAGGATTTGAGGGGCCTCACCTGCGGAGCCTGGGCAGAGGAACCTCCCCAGCACCCCCACAGCAGCCAGGACAGGCAAGGGAGACGCTGATGGGTGAGGGGACACAGAGAGGTTGTCCCCTGCGTCTCCTTGCCTGTGGGGCGCTTGTGCCACCCAGGCAGCCCAAACCCAGCACCTCCCTCCCTCCTCCCCCACAGCTGCATTGCCCCTGCAGCCCGTTCTGTGCCCGTGCCAAAACCCAGTGCTATTTTTGCTCCTGGTTTTTAGCAGCAGTGGAAATCCTCCTGCTGCACCCCAGGCATGGAGACCGAGGGGAGAGAGGAAGCCTCGCCCAAGGGAGCCACTCTGAGGGGCAAGGACACCCCGACCTGAAACAGCCTTGTAACCCCAACCCCAGAGACAGCTCCAGAGCCCTGAGCTGCCTCCAAGCCCACACTGCACCAAGGGATGCTGACACCCATGGGATGCTGACACCCATCAGCACAGAGGCCCTGTGAGCTGGCACATGGCCCCAGCAGGGTGACAGGGCCAGGAACACATCCCCATGAGGGATTTTTTTTTCCCCAGGAAAATGTTTTTGCTCTGCCACACATCTTCCCAAGCTGACCCAGGCCGCTGCCAGCACGATGGTCCCCAGGAGGGAGCTCGGCCAAGGGCAGCAGCTGGCTCCTGCCCAGGCCGGACAGAGCAGTCACAGCAGCTCAGGGTGGCACTTCCAGCTGGACACGTGCTGTTCCCTGAACACCCTGTCGGTGTGTGGGCACACCCCAGTGCTCACCCATCCCATCCCACCCCCAAGAAAAGCCCAACAGCCACACTGAGCCTGTGAGATTTTGGGGAAACGCCACGGTTTCCCTGTGCCTGGGTGAACATTCACCATGACAACACAGATGTGTGAGCTGGCCTCGGACCTGCCTCCCTGGGCCTCTGCTAAAGGCTGGCTCCACACAACGGCATCTCCTCCACACCATCACTGCCTTGCCCAGATGAAAGCTGCACCCTGCCCTGCATCCCCCAAAACATGGCCGTGCCAAGCAGCCTCCCCCACGCCTTGGGCAGGGCAGCTGGAGCAGGATTTGGGATGGCAGAGCCACGGCTTTGCAGAGATGCCCTGGCTGGGAAGGAGGGTGCGGAGGCTGGGGCTGGATGTGGCTCCAGCCCAAACACCTGCACAGCCGCCCCAGAGCCCGGGGCTGCTGCTGGATGTGGCCCCTGGCTGTGGACATCAGAGGCTTCGGGCTGGAAAAAAACTTAGGGAGGCGGCTCAGCCCTACACAACGTGGCCCTTGGCGGCCCCTGCTCCCTCTAGGGCATGACAGATGCCAGATCCGTGCATGGAGCATGCTCCGGAGCATCCCACCTTCCCACGCACCCGTGCCAAACCTCGCTGCCCCAGCGGCACCAGGCGCCGAGCCCAACGCTGCACCCCGAACCGCACCCCGGGGTGCCCAAGGAGCAGGACGCTGCCCCAAAAATCACAACGGGGACCCTGTAACCGAGCTCCCCCTGGCCACGTCCCTGGCTGCCGCTGAGACGGCTCCCATGAGACCGGGGCCGGCACGGCTGCGGGGCTCACTCCTCCCTGCCGCCCGTCCGTGGCATCGGGGGGATTCGCACGCCCAGGCTGCTGCAGGACGCCCCCGGCCCCGGCGGCTGCCAGCCCCCGGTACCGACACCGCGTTGCCACAGCACCGCCGGCACAGCGCCTGGAGCTCGCTGCGAAAATCACGGCTGAGGGAGGGAGGGAGGGAGTGAGAGAGAGAGAGGGAGAGGGAGAGGAGCCTTCCCACGGCATCGCAGGGACGGCAAAGGGACCCGGGGCCAGAAAGAATCCCCAAATCCCCCTGCGGGCAGTGCCAGCTGTCAGGAGTGACCCGCTCCGGCCTCAGCCAGCCCCACCGCGCTGGGGACACCGCCACCGCCACCCATCCCGCTCATGCAGCCCCCCGGAGCAGGCAGCGCGTCCCCGGAGCCTGGGGGATGCCGGACCCATCGCGGCCAGCTCCATCCTGCCACCGGGGCACGCGAGATGCTCACGGAGGAGAGCACAACCCCCTGCCAGCATCGCCAGCCCCCTGCCCGGGCTCGGCTCCGCCCGGGACGCCCAGCCCAGGCTCCCCGGCACGGCATCCCTGCATCCCTCTGCATCCCCGCATCCCTGCCCAGCGCGACGCAGCGTTACACAACAGGTAGGGGCGAGCCAGCCCCTCGCCCCCCTCGCCCCCCCGCCAGCCCAGGCCACGTACTGCTGTAGAGGGTGTCGATCCAGGAGAGGCGAGGCAGGCCGCGGTGGCTCAGCGGCTCCATGCTCGGAGGGCAGCGCCGGCGCTCAGCCCGCTCTCATCTCACAACAAAGGCGGCGGCGGGAGGCGGGGGCCGGGGCCCGGGCGGGGGCTGGATGGCAGAGCCGGACACGGCCGCCTGCCCGGGCACACGGCCGCGCTTCTGCCAAGGGTGCCCGGGGAAGGAGGTGCCGCCCGGCGATGGCAGCGCGTCCCGCCTCCCGCCCCTGCCTCGCCGGGGGGAGCCGAGCTCAGCGTCCCCCCGCACGCAGCCACGCCGACCCTCCGCAGGGGTCTGGGGACCGGCGAGGAGGAGGAGGAGGGCGAGGAGGGGACGGTGGTGGCACGGCGGCATGTGCGGCTGCCCCCCCGGCCACCCCAAGGAGAGCGGGAGGAAAGGGGGGGCCTGGCTCCGTCACCCCTTCCACCAGTCTTATCTCCTTGCTGTGTGACCTGTGCCCACTTCACGGCAAAACCTCCCCAGCCCCTCGGGTCACTAGGGCTGAAGGACACGGGCTCTTGCCAGCCCTGCTCCCCCTGGTTCTGGGAACCGGGGCCTGCAGGAGCCGGGAGCAGCCCTGCCCCACACAGCCGGGGCTGGCAAAGCAGGACGTGGGCAGGCAGGGGTTAAACGGCCCACCCCGGCCGCATGTAGCCAAAGGAAATGCGAAGTGCCAGAGTCATCAACCCCAATATGTCAGGGCGCCAGCCAAGCGTTCAAGTGCAAAGAGCGCCCTGGTTCAGCCCGTGCCGGCGGTGCGGGCACCGGCCCCTGCCAGCGCCCTCGGCCGCGTCCTGCCCGCGGGGCCGGCGTGCGGGGAAGGGCCGGGGCCGGGCACGGGGGCCAGATGGGAGCCAGGCAGGAGCGATGATGCTCTGTCGGGCACACAGGGAAAAGCAGAGCCATCCGAGAGTCAAAGTGCCAGGACGCGGGTGGGAGAGCTGAAGGGATACTGGCCTGCCCTGCCAGGGCACTGTCACCGCCCCATTCCCGCTCCCAGGAATGTCCATGACAGCCTTGGCCGCCCCGTTTTGGGGGAGCACAGCAATGCCAGCGCTGTGGTTCAGCACGGCTGGAGCACAGGGAGCCGCTGGCACCTGGCATCCAGGATGAGGAGCCACTGCTGCCCGCAGCGCTGCCCTGCCCGCCTGGGGCTGCGTCCAGCATAGCAAGGATATCCAGAGTCTCTGCACCCACAGGCTGGGAGTCTGCCCTGCTGAGCCAGGGGCACAGGGTGCAGCCCCACAGCTGCCATTTCCCTCCTCCTGCCCCATGCCAGGTACTCTGGGGAGCTGAGACTCCCCTAGTCCCCAAAACATTAGCACAGGCAGTGCCACGATGTGACAGTCTTTGCTGCTGTCCACCCTCCACCAACTCCCCCATCCACTCCTGCTTCGGCTCAAGCTGAGCACGTCCTTGCTTTGTCCCTCAATGGATGGAGAGTTTCCTCCAAACCCCAAACCCCTGCAGCCCCTCAGAGCCCGAGGTGACACAGCCCTGCCAGGAAGGTGACAGTAGTTCAGCCGAGAGCATCAACCTTGCTCATGGCAGGAAACCACACTCCCCTGGTGCCTTGGGGAGCCCCGCAGCAGCACCAGCACAAGATGCAGCTGCTCATCCTCAGCACGATGGCTGCAGAGCCGCGGGGGCAGCAGGCAGCTGGTTTTCCACGCACGCAGGCAGGGAGGGGCTTTTCCACGTTTTCCCCCCAGCCAGATGCACTTCCTCGCCGCTCCCACCCACGGCACCAGCCTCTCCGTGCCCACTTTGCACATCCGCCTCTTTAGCCAACACAGGGCAGGAGCTGAGCACTGGGAGGAGCTGCCAGACCTCCTGGAGCCGTCCCCAGGCTGGTCACCCCCAGGCTGACGCCACACAGCAGCTCCCGGCCAGGAGGAGCAGGCAGGCAAGTGCCCCACAGCTGGGTGAGCGTCCTGGGAAGGCCAAACTGGGGCCACCCTGTGCTGCAGCACTAACCCAGGCAGGTGGCCTGGCACAGCCCACACTAACCAGCCCCACCGAACTGCTGGGCTGTGCTTTCAGATGGGTTTTCACACTCTTTTCACCTTTGCAAAAAACAACAACAACAAAACCTCAAAACCTGCAAAAGCGGCTGAACCTTCCTCCTCCCCCCGTGGCTGGGGGGAGCACCCACCCACACCCCGGCACCCATCAGCCCTCGGTGACAGAGACCGGTCCTGGGTGAGGAGACGCTGCCAACCGCGTTCCCAACCCCCGCCAGCCGCCCCCAGCTCCAGCTGGGAGCATCCCTGCGGCAAAGAGCTGGGAGCCGAGCTCCACCATCCCTCCCCAGCACCAGCCAGCCCTGCACAGCCTGCCTGGTGTCTGGCTGTCTGCCTGGCATCTGCCCAGCCCCTGCCCGCCAGCCCACGCATCGCTATTTCTGGGCTCTTGTGCAAGAGTCCTCCAGTCACAGCCACGGGAGCTGCAGGAGCCCCAGCGCTTGCGCCCAGAGCTGGGCAGGGGCTGCTGGTGGGCACCCAGGGCTGCTGGTGGGCACCCAGGGCTGCTGGTGGGCACCCAGAGCTGCTGGTGGGCACCCAGAGCTGACAGCGACCAGAGAGCAGCTCCAGAGCCACCTGCACCTCCAACACCGGGGGATTTTTCCCTCAGGAAGAGTGGAATGGGAGAGGGAGGCTGAGGGGAGCACCATGCGAGAGGATCAAGAAGGACTGAAAGAGCAGCCAGAGCGCTTTGGTTTGGGAGAGGAAAAGCCTCTGTGTGCTGGAGCCGTGGCAGGAGCACTGCCAGGGCTGCACGGTCTGGGGCTGAGGTGGGAGAGGGCAGAGGAGAGCCTGGCTTCCCCAGCTCCTCCAGTGCTGGGCTCCTCCTCTGCTGGGCTCTCAGGAGCTCCAGGCTCTCAGAGCCTCTGCTGGGCTCTCAGGAGCTCCAGGCTCGCCCTCGCTGGTGCAGAGAGGGAGGAGAGGAATAAATGAAAACGTTTCCAGCCTCCCTGCCAAGGAGCATGGCAGGTCCTCAGTCCAGCACTAAACTTCTCTGCCAGTATCACTTCCCCGTGGAATTGAAACCCTGAGGTCTGTGCTGCATCAGCCCCAAGCTGCACTACCTGGGGCTCGGCTGAGAGGTGCCTGGAGAACAGGGCACTCCCTTGGAGCATCCTGCCCTCAGGGCAGTGCCAGGCTGGCTGCCAGAGCCAAGCAAGCGTGGGGAGGAGGGCAGAGACCCGGCCACAGCAGCGCTGCCCCTGGCCTCTCAAAATACCAGAAGGAGAAGGAATGAAAGGTGGTGGCTGGTCAGAAAAAGCCCTGGACTTCAGGTGAAGGCCTGGGCCAGCTATTGCACCGTGCTTCTCTTGCTAGAGGGAGGCAGCTTTGGCTGTATCTGCCACAGCCCCAGCTGCTCCTCTGCCCCCAGCCCTGGGCCGGGGTTGCTTCCCAGCACAGGAGCTGTGGAGGAGGAGGTGCTGGTTCACAGCCTCAGAACAAAAACCGCCCATGGAACAAAAACCGTCCATGGCAGAAAGCCCCGGCCCAGCACAAAGGTCTCCCTATCTGCCAGATCTTCCAAAAAATCCCTGAACTTTACAGCTGGGACTTATCTGGAGGCAGATCTGCAGGAGTCCTCTGGGATTCTGCTTCGGCTGGCCAGGCTCCGCTCGGGCTGCAGCCAAGGGAGCCAAGAAGTGCTGCTGCTACTGATCTACACACGCCAATTATCCTGCTTAGCAAACACTGACAAAGTAATTTGGGGTGGGAAAGCCAAGCCTGCTCCAAGCTGTCCCTGGGGGACGACAGGGTGAGTTCTGTGTGTTCCCTCGGGCTGGCTCCCGGCCACTGCTTCAGGTGACCTCAGAGGGAGGAAAATCCAGCAATGGCACAAACCAAAGGGACATAGGTGCCACTTTCTGGGATGGATGAGTGAGCTGCCCTGGCCAACCCAGGCTCCCTTCTCTAACCCAAGAGAATATGAATTCCCTGCCAGCAGAGAGAAAAGCTTCTCCCTGTGAGCACTGCTGCAGGCTTGGCCACAGCAGACAGCGTCCAGCAGAAGACAGAGCAGAGCCATCCCCATCCACCGGGATCCCAACTGGCAGGAGGGGAGGAGGAACCCGAGGAACAAAGAGCCCCGCTGCACAGAAGTGTCTTCCCAGGGAAACAGAAAGAAAACAAACCCCAAGCAGATTTCAATAGCCTTACAATGCAAATGTATTCAGGCCCCGCAGGGCACTTCTGGCTCTATCCAGTCACCTAATGAGGGATCCCTGCCTGCCCTGCTGCTGCCACTGCTTCTACCTGGGGCTACTGATCACCCACAGGCAGCCACTGCCAGCCTGGGGGCCACCTCCGTGCTGAGGGGCTCGTCCCCATGGTGGGCACAGCCCCTGGCACCGAAGGGGAAAATCCATCCCCTCCCTCCCTTCTGCAGGGGAGGTGCAGCCCGGCCCCGGATGCTGCCGAGCTGGGGGAGCTCAGCATCGGCTCTGCCCCGAATTCTGGGGGCCAAAACCCAGCCAGTGGGGCTGTGCCCAGCTGGACAGAACACAGGGACGCACGGGGATGCACGGGGATACACAGGGATGCACAGGGATGCGCCACCCAGAGCCACCTCCTCCAGGAGGGATGTTGGCATCTCTGTGCTAATGAGAGCAGCACTGCTGCCGTGCCAGGGGAGTGCCCCTGCCCAGAGACAAACAGGGACCCCCAGCCCTCTGTGTGCCCATCCTGCCTGTCTGCAGGGCCCTGGCACCTGGAAGGGCAGATCCCCCACCCAGAAGATGCAGCTGCTGCCACGGTGGTGCCCACAGGCAGAGCTGATCACAGGTTTCCCCTCTGCTCCTTTACGAGCCCTTCACTATTTGCCCATCAAAGGGCAAACTCCAACAAGCAGCGCTTACTGCTCTCACTTAAAGCTTTAAACTTCAACTCTTCTTCTCAAAGGCTTTCCAGCCTCATAAACTTTGCATTAATTTACGATCTTCTTTAACAGTGACAACCCATCCCAGAGTTAACCCTGCAGTCCCCATCTCAGGCTGCACCACTCTCCAAGGGAGCAGCCTCACATCACTCAGGGGCTGCTGTCACAATGCCATCGGGGGGTTTGTGGAGAGAAATCACCTCCCCAAATGCTGCCGGGCCCCAGAGCAGATGGAGACAGTTCAAAGGTCCCCAGCAGGCACAGGCACACACACACGCTGTGGTTTTGTCCTCGCCTGAGCAGTTAAAATCAAACACTGAGGCTCTGCCTGGCCTGCCCTGGACAGAGGAGGAACTTCCAGCCTCTTCAGAGCCAAACAAGCACTTTCTAACAACAGGGAAATATAATGAAGTAAAAATTGAAAAACTAAATATAAGGACACGGAGGTGGCAGATGGGAGACACAGCTGTCCCCACCGCAGCTCCCTGCTTCGGCACCAAGATCCCATCCCGGTGCTAAAGGAAGGGAAATGGATGCACAGACCATGCAACATTTCACCCTCCTTGGGCTGTGGAATCACCATTCCTTCCCCTCCTGCACACCATGACCTGCCCCAGGCACAAAGAGATGCTCCGGGACAAACTCCATTGCTCACCATTTTCTGTCCTGCTTCTGCAGAATATTCCAAGAAAGGGACGAGGAACCAACAGAGCTGTCCCATCACCTCCACAGCTGCAGGGAGTTTTTCTGGGACAGACAGAGGTGCCACTTTCGCAGCAGCAGCGCAAGCTGAAAGCAGGGATGGAGTAGCAAGAACAAGCCCTGACTGTACCCAAATCACTTCAGGAGCCCCCAGCATGACACCTGTGCCAATCCAGCCCCGACCTGGGCATGCAGGGGTGAGGGGGCCAATGCTCCAGGAACTCCAGATGCCCCAGGGTCCCCTCCCTGTTTCAGCCCTCTGCTGCACACCCTGACACCGCCACATTTCTGTGCTCACCGCCCTCCGAGGCAGGACCCCGCTGCTGCTCCCTTCCCACTTCCCAAGGTACCAGTGAAGGCAGTGCAGCTGAGCAAGGAGAAGAGCTCACGTGACTCCAGAATCCTTCCTTGAGAGAAACTGTGATTCCAGCTAAACACAGGGCTGGGGCTTCACTTACAGCACATCTCGCAGCCGCAGCATCCCGCCGCAACCAGATCCACCCACCCACGCCATCACGGACTATCCCAGCTATGCCAGCGCTCCCCAGCCCAGAGCTCACGTTTCTGGGGTGTAGAGCACTGCACAGGGCAGGTCAGGGGCTCCCAAACCCCGCAGCCTTCCAGAGGAGCTTCAGCTCCATGCCAAAGCCAGCCTCTTTCTGCGCTTCCCAAGGACAAAGCGAGGAAACCCAGCACCGAGTTGGTTCCGCCTCTGCGCTACCCGGCTGCCGGGCACAAAGCATCTCCTCCGAGCATCACCGCGTCCTCCTCTCGGCCACCAGCACCATCTCCTGCTCAGCTCACCCTCTCCTGGCTGGCACCAACCCACAGCCCTCCATCCCTTCGTGGCAAACACCAGGAGATGGAAGCAGCGCCCAGCCCGCGCACACTCAGCCGCGTGTTTGGCCACAGGGCCAGGCGACGGCCAGGATGAGGGGAATTTTCTGTCCTTTCCACGCTTCGTTCTGAGCCATCTGCTCGCTACCGCTCAGATTTGGTCGGTCCCGGGTGAGCTGGCACAGGCGTTATCTCGGATGCCAGGATGGCGGATCTGGCTGCCACACGCGCCGCTCTCACGCGATAGCCGCCGACGGGGGCATCTTGCAGATTGCCTCGCTTTAAATCAGATTAATCACAAGCTACTTAAAGGAAAACACGGTATTTCCCTGGTAATTCCCATCAAGGCGATATTCAACGCTCCTTCACTTGCCGTCCAGAGGGTGCTTCCCAAGGCTGATCCAGCTGGGGACTGACTGCGTTCAGCCACAGCACCGCTAAGCTCCAAAATTCACATTAAAATACTGAGGGGCCCGGGCAGAGCAGCACTGACTGGGTTACACACCACCAGAGTGCTGGCAGGAAAAGCAAACAGCACCACAATCAGGAATTTTCAATTACATCTGAAACACAGAGAAGTGAGAAGAAAACGACAGGAGCACCAGGTTAACCAAGTGTCCACAAAAGAGGGATCCAGGCAAGGACCACACACCTCTTACTGCACTCTCAAATTCTGCTCTTAAATGTCAGCACAGTCAGTGCACACAGGGCCCTTCTAACACCCAACAAAGAAAATGCTGATGCCTGGGAAAGGCTCAGGACAGGCTCGGGACAAGGCCGGGGAGGGCTGAGCCCAGCCGTGTCACGGGGCCAGGAGCCGGGCACTCAGCAGAGGGGATGCTTCCTCCTCTGATGACTGCTGGAGCTGCTGACCCTGAGGAAGACCCATTTAGGGGAGGAGGAAAAGGAGGAAGAGGCCACATTCAACCACAGCAGATGGAACCTTGGACTTCAAAGTCTGGCCGAAGCACTCACCCCCACCAGCTGCAAAGGTCTCACAGGGTGGAGCAGGGCTGGACCCCTCCAAGTTATGAAGCCGGGACCCTTGGGAGCTTGTGCTGTGCTTCGGGGAAGCCCCTTTAACATCACCCACCCACCTGAGTGCAGCCTGGCACCATCCCGGCTTTGGAAACATCCAGGAGTATAACCCAGACAGAATCAAAACACAGGTCTGAGCGTAAATCAGGATTTGCGCTTGGTCGCTCTGATGCACTCGAGCCACTTCAGCCGCAGAGCAGCTCTCCAAGGAGCAGAGCCCGTGCCTGCTGCTGGGAGCTGGAGAGGGGCTTGGGGCAGCCCTTTGAAGGCAGCACTGCCAATGTCCTTGCTCCTGGCTCGGGGCTGGGCACAGGCTCCCACGGCCGACTGGGGAGCGGGACAAACGCTCACACGTGCAGCACGGTGACAGCGCCGAGAGCAGCCACGTACTTTGGACGTTTCACCTCCAGGCGGCTCAGGAAGGTGAAGTGGAAGCTTCCTCCAGCACCGCAGACTAATGCAATAAATATAAATGAACTAAATATTAAGGATAATTTGACATCAGAGCACTTGCTCTCCAGGCAATCTTAAACCAGCACGATACGCCCTCGGGGGAAAAGCACCACCTCGAACAATCGAGCAAGAACAAAATTAAGTCAGCTGCAGAATTGGCAGCATTAAAAGCGACATTCCCTAGCTGCCAGGACTGTGTTTGAACCGGGTTTAATGCTGATGCAACAACAACTTCCAGGCCGCTGGAAGTAGGACAGTGTGACGGCTGACAGCGCTAGCTGGCTGTGCCTTCAGTGCCACCGCACAGCCAGGCACTTGCGAAATAACACCGTCCTCAATCCACCTAGGAAAACGCCCGGGGACGTGTCACCACTCCGGCATGCTTCTGCTTTAGGGCCACCAGGACTTCCCCGCAGGAGGTGTCACCTGAGCAGAGGTGTTCCCGTGAGCCGGGTCACGCCGGGAGGAAGTGACTCCTCCGCAGCGTCCCGGCCCCAGAGGTGGCTCTTGTGCCACTGGCCCATCACCATGAGCCAGCCGCAGGGGACTGCCCAGCCACGCTCCTGGCACAGCCAAGGATGGGGCCTTGGCGTGAGCGGGACGGGGAGGAGACGGCGACTTGGGGCGACCTTAGTGGCTGCTCAAGGACCGCACCAAGGCGCGGGTGGCGTGAGCCGCTCGATGGGGATGGCAAAAGGCCTTCGGGCATTCCCGGCTCCGCTTCGGCACGGGGCGTGACGGGGACACGCCGGGGGTCCCACGCCGAGTCACAGCGCGGACTGCACCGGCCGCGAAGGCGGGGATGGCACAGGGGCTGGGCATCGCCTCGGCACGGCACGGGAGCGCGGGGCTAGGCGGTGCCGGCGCCGGGGATGCCCTTGACCGTGCGGCGGGGACGGCGCAAGGGCCGGGGACACGCTCGTCCCCCGGGGGGCGCGGGGTGGGGACGGCTCCCCCTCACCCACCTGCCGAGGAAGCGTCCTCCGCGTCGGAGCTGCCGGCGCTGCCGCCCTCCGGGGAGCTGCCGGGGGGCCGGGGGGCGGCGGGCGGCGGCGGGGGGGAGGCCCGGGCCAGCGCCGCCTCCAGGTAGCCCACCTTGAAGCGCTCCTCGGCCAGCGCCCGCTGCAGGCGGCGCAGGTGGCGGCGGCAGCGCTCCAGCTCCCGCTCCATGGCCCGCACCGAGCCCAGCTCCATGCGGGGCTCCGGCTCCCCCGGGAACTGCGCCCGCCAGTGCCGCGCGAAGTCCGCCCGGGCCGCCTCGCCCGCCGCCATCCCCCCGGCCCGGAGCCGGCTCTCCCCCCTCCCCCGGCACCGCCGCCTTCCGCCCCCCGCCGCCGCCGCGGGGCCTGACGTCGGTGCCGCCCCCGGCCCGGCCCGCCCCGCCTCGGCTCGGCACGGCACGGCCCCGCCGGGGCGGGGGCAGCGCTGCCACCGCCCCCCGGCACGGCCCCGGCTGCGGCCCGCGGCGGGAGAGGGCGGGGATCGGCGGAGAGAGAGCTGCCCGGAGCACCTGCGGATGGGATGGGATGGGATGGGATGGGATGGGATGGGATGGGATGGGATGGGATGGGATGGGATGGGATGGGATGGGATGGGATGGGATGGGATGGGATGGGATGGGATGGGATGGGATGGGATGGGATGGGATGGGATCACCAGCGGGGTGCGGGTGCTGCGCTCCCGCAGCTCACAGACTCCCACCGCCCTCTCCGGTCTCCCTGAGGATCTGCGGGCAGGGGGATGTGGGCGAGGGAATGCCCGGTGCCGGCAGCTCGGGGCAGTGACAACGTGATAACTCGTGCCAGAATCCATCCCACGCACGCCGGGAGATTCCCGAGCCGGGAACAAGCGAGCCTTGAAGGCTCCTGCGCCATGGGGTGGCTCCTGTGCCTTCCACAGCTGCCCTGGCCTTTGCTACAGAGCTGTGTCCCATCCTCATCCTCTGGCCAGTGAAACTCTGCCAGCCCTGTTGGTCTCAGGTTGGATGAGCCTTTCCTGGCACACGGAGCAGCGGGCGCTGGCTCCTGTGGTGGGCAACGAAGGCCTACAGCTCCCTGAAAGGAGTCTGCAACCTGGTTTGTGTCTACTCCTGAGGAGCAGGGGGCAGGACAAGAGGAAATGGCTTCAAGGCTTAAAATGGATATTTGGAAAAATGCCTTCACTGAAAGGATGGTCAGACACTGGAACAGGCTGCTCAGGAAAGTGATGGAAAAGTTCGAAAAAAACCATGGATGTGGCACTTAGTGGTTTAGTGATAACAAGGCAGTGCTGGGTAAATGTTTGGATTCGATTAAAGGGATTTTCCATGGAGTGACTGTGATTCTGTGGAGGCCCAGGTGAGCCTTTTGCAACTGGAATAACTGAGAACCTGTGCCCCTGGCTCACTCCCGTTCCACAGGATGCGGCTTTCCAGCCTGTGCCCGGTGCAGTGCGAGGCGCTGGAGCAGGGATCTCACCCTCCAGGCAGTCACCTCTCTCAGTGCCTGTCCCTGCAGGGTGGCTGCCTGGGCACGGCTGAGTCACCAGCCCGTGTCGCTTGTGCCACCTGGTCGTGCCCCAGCAGGAACAAAGCGCCCTATTTATTTACCCGCGGGCAGTGTCGCAACAGCCGCCTCCTCCTTCCCCTCGTCACCAGGAATGGGGTCCTCCCCGCCCGCCAGCTCCCACCCTGCCCTGCCGCAGGCTCCCCTGCTTTGCTCTGGCACATCCATGCATCCCAGGGAGGATGGATGGTGCTGGGACAGCGCCAGGAGCCGGGCAGCCCCCCCAGGCCGTGCCAGCTGCCTCTGCTCTCCATCAGGGTTTCACCTCCAGTGCCCCCGGATGGCTCCAGCAGCTCTCACCTGGAAGCAGCTCCGGTTTGGATGGATGTGGCAGCTGGCCCAGGGCTCTTTGCAGGAGCTGAGGCTCAGCAGCAGTGTTAGGGGGGCACACCCAACACACACCCAACACACACCCAACACACACCCAACACACACCCAACACACACCCAACATGCACCTTTGGGACCTGTGAGAGCTGTGACAACGGGCAGGTGCCCAGCGGTCGGCAGTGCTGCAGTCCAGAGTGACACAGGATGGGAGGTGGGGAGTCCCCGAGGTCCAAACCCCTTCTTGGAGGCTGGGGAGCGCCGTGAACGGCCTGAAATATGCGTGGCGACAGATAATTACGGCTCTTTCATCATCCGTCAGGCAGACGGGCCCAGCAGAGCCTCACAACTCGTTTCTGGCTCCCCATCTCAGCCCATAAATCTCTCCAGCACAGGGTGATAAATCAGCAGGGAGCGGGGCCTGGGTGGGCGTTCCTGCTGACCTCCCAACCCGTAATGGGCACCTAGGTCGGAAGCGCCCAGGATGAGGTGGGGATGGCCCAGCGGGATGTGCTAATTACAGGTGGCAGGTGGCATCAGATGGCCCGAGATTTATGGCCTGGCCTTGCCTGCTTCCACGAGCTGGGGCTGGATCCCTGCAGCCCAGAGACCCAGAACCTCTGGCAGCTCTTCCCAAGGATCTCCCAGGGGCTGTGGGTGGGCTGGGGACAGCTTTGGGACTGCTGCCCCTGCCCAGGCACCACCCAGCTGGGACCGCCTTTGTGCCAGCTCAGCCTCTGTGTCTGCTCTGAACTGCACCTCCTGACCTCCAACACCAGCAAAATCCTCCCCGTGGCAGGGATCTGTCCTGCCTAGCTGAGTTTTAATCAGGCACGTCCCTAAGTGGGTCTGACATCCGTGTGCTGCTGGCATTCCAGCGTTCCAAAGATCCCCTGGCTCCGAGCTGAGCTCGCTGGGTAAATCAGTGGTCAGGGAGCCTCTGCTGCCGGCAGGGGAAGACTGGGAGGTGAGAGGGATGCTGGGGAGAGCAAGAGGGTCACACTGAGCACAGGTGAGTGCTCAAGGATATTTGCAAGCTTCCCCTCCCTTTGAAGTCCTGCTGCCTCATCCTCCCCTGTCCCCGAGGCTCTGGCTCCTGATTTATTGGGTTCCTGGAGCAGAGGAACCTAAATTAGCTGCATCTTCAAAGAGCCAGGAGAGGAGAAGGGCAATAGACAAATAACCCCCCACTAATTGTGGCTGTTGAGCAGACATGAGCTGGGGTGATCAGATAGCAAGGGATGGATCAGGGAAGGGGGGACGTTCTCCCAGGGCTCTGCCTTCGCACCGGACACCCCAACAATTTGTCAGAACCACTCCCGGGCCATTTCTCAAAGCATTACCCCGCGCTCAGGAGGGCATTTAGCAACTGCTCGCTAATGAGACGATGGGCAAACACACGTGGCTGTCCCCCGCTGCTCAGAGGTCGGGGACCCGGCCCTGCCCATGGCCTCCGGACCTGCTGCACCTGGCAAACCCCTCATCCTGCCAGCCCGGGGATGCAGGAGACAAGGAGCTGCTTTCAGCATCGCCTTCCCCAAGTTAAGTGCCGGGCAGGCCCGGGAGCGCCAGCCCAGACAGCTCCTGCCCCCGGGCTGCTGGGAAGGGACAGGAAGGCTCTGGAGGCAGGTAGCACTTTAGCTCTTTTATCACCTGCCCCGATCCCCCCTGCCACATTCCTGCTTCCTGCTCCGCGGGGCAGAGGCGTGCCAGGCCCTGCGCATTCCTGCACCGGCTGCCGGGGTCAGGCACCCGCCTTCCCCTGTCCCCACGGACGCTCTCAGCTCTCTCGGGCTGGGTCTCCTCCTGTACCCGAGCACAAGGCTTGCTGCTTTCCTCAGCAATGGCACGATTTCGTGTTCCTGTTCCCCTTGGCTGAGAAATAGCAGAGGTGCTGCAGGACCCGTGAGCAGGGGGAAGGAAGAGCCAGCGTGGTGATGCCCCACAGCTCTGCCTCACAGCACCACGGAGAACCCCGGGGTGAGCTGTCCCAGGGTGAGCCACCAGCCTGCCCAGCAGAGGAGAGGGCAGAGCAGCACGGGCGAACTCCTGCAGCGCCCAAATTCTCAGCAGACACCAAAGCAACCCCTGCAACAACGTGTGCTTGGCGGAGGTGCTTTCCCCGGGGGCCCGTGAGCATCCCACAGGGGCTCTGGGCACCGCGGGTGCCTCACGCTCAGAGCAGGGTCCAGGCAGGGCTCTCTCCCTGCGCCTCGCCCGCGGCAGGTGAGGAGGGTCTGGGCAGCCACGTGACGAGCCCCGCTGAAGGATTTTAGGGGCGGCCGCAGGTCCCTGGAGGAGTGTCACCCACACCTCCCAGGAGGCAGGATCACAGCAGCGCCTCTCCCGCTCCCCCATCGCCGCTGCCATGGCCGGAGCAGCCGTGGGGAAAGGCACGGGGCCAGAGCCCGACAGCTCCGAGGAAGAGCTGGAAGCAGGGAACGCGCCCCAGGCGTGCTACAGGCGGGGTTTGTGGGTCTCCCAAGGCAGAGAAGCAGTGGCCAGCCCGGGGGACGCGGAAGGGATGAAGGTGAGGAAGAGGAGCAGGCCAGCGCGCTCCAAGGCCAGGAGGATGGCTGCCAACGTCAGAGAGCGTAAGAGGATTCTGGACTACAACCAAGCCTTCAACGCCCTCCGCCTGGCCCTCAGGCACGACCTCGGCGGCAAAAGGCTTTCCAAAATCGCAACCCTCCGGCGAGCCATCAACAGGATCACGGCTCTGTCGCTGTCCCTGCGCGGCGCCGGGTGCTGCTGGCCCTGCGCCCACTCCGAGTGCCGCGCCCGGGCCGGGGTCCCCGCGCAGGAATCGGGGCCGAAGGGCAGCCGGCCCCAGCTGCCCTGGGAGCCCGGTTCTGCAGGGACACGGTGCCCTCCGTCCCCTCTCTGCGCCCCTCATCACTACGAGGGCCCGAAGGAGAAGCGGCCCGGCACCGCCGGTCCCTCCGGCGGGATCCCCGCGCTCCGCGGCGCCGGTCCGCAGCGATTCCCGGCCAGCCCGCAGGATCCCCTGGCCGGGCCGCTCCCCTGGCAGCTGGGCTGCTGCCAGGGCTGGGCACAGCAGCACTGCCTCCCCATCCACTGACCCGCAGGGCTGGGGTGGCAGAACGGTGCCGGGAAGGTAACGGGATGGATGGGGACAGCGGGAAGGGACTGATGGACCAGGAGAGAAGCGCTGCGGGATGCGGAGCTCAGAGAGCCCCCGACACGCTGGACAGGACGCTGCTGCGTGTCTCCCCTCTGCGGGAAGGTGGGAGGTCCTCTGGAAGTGCCAGCTCTGTGTTTCTTGTCGCGAGGTCTCGCCGCTGCTGGTGGCCGCTGTTATTTATTCTCTCTTGCTTGCTCCGCGAGAAAACACGAGTTACAAACCCAGCAGCAGGGCAGTGGCTGTTAATATGTGTGGGGTGGACAGATGGGCCGTGGGGATCACGCTAAAGCCCCTGGCTGGCGGGTGGCTCTGGCTCCTGCCGGTGAAGGAGGGGAGCAGGAGCAGGGAAAGGTTACTGCCCTGGGAATTTTGACGCTAAGCTCATTGGTACAGACGTTTGTGCCAGGCAGATTTGCGAGGCCGGGAGGGGAGACAGATGTCGGCTTTCATAAAAGCCACCCATCCGGTTGCGGTTTCCTCCTGATGCCAGGGAAGTGGCTCTGTTGGGACAGGCCAACGGAGCGCTCCCGGCAGAGCCCCGCGGAGGGGAGGAAGGGGGAATTTTACTGGAAATGTCCCTTCTGTCCCTTCCCTCTGGCTTGGACCAGCTCTCCCTCCCTCCTGCCCAAGGCTCAGCAAGCTGCGGGAGTTGCTGCGGGAATCAGGCAGGGATTTACAGCCACACACACCACAGCTGGCAGACTTTTGGACAGGACAAATGGCACCGTGTGATCCCCACAGTGCTGAGCCCTGCAAAGCTCCTCCAGCCCCGCTGCTCCCACCCTGGTGCTACCAACAATCCAGGGGCAGTCTGAGCTCTCCCTGCCTGGGAGCACACGCTGGAACAACCATCCCAACCTCCTGCTGTTGAGTGCCGGGATCTCCTCCTCCTTCCTTGGTCTCTGGTGGGACCAGGGAGCTGGTCCAGGAGCAGAGGAAAGCTGGTGGCAGCCAGGAGGGAGAGCTCTTTGCTCAGCAATGGAGCCTCTTTAAAGTGCTGATGGTGTGAGGCGTCCTGGCTTCAGCCCCGGACAGGTGTTCCCCGCCGGAGGAAGGCCTGCAGCCACATCCTCTGAGCGAATCCTGCTTCTCCCTGCAGCATCCTTGCTCTGGGTGGCTCTCCCTGCCCTGGCTCCCCCTGGGGCAGTGCACGGCCCTGCCCCATCAGCAGCCCTGTCAGTCCCTGTCAGTCACACGGGGAGGGAGAGCCCAGCAACAGCAGCATCCAAAGGACGTTTCAGTGATATCCTAACTCAGGCAGGAACCCTCCCTCCTCCCGAGTTTGCATCTCCATGTTTCTCCCACACCAGCTCTGGTGGTCAGCCGAAGTGAGGCAGATGGAAACAGAGTCACAGGGGCAGGAGTGGAAGGGAGGCAAGACCCCGTGAGACCCCCCCGAGCGGGGTCAGCCCTCTGCTCTCACATTCACATTCACAACCTGCGGCTCCTAACTCTGTCTGGAGGCTGCAGGATGGGCTAAGGCTCCGGGCAGGGCTGGGCAGCAGTCCCGGCTGGCAGAAGGCTCCTGGGGCACCTCTCGGGGAGGCAGAAGGTGCTGGGTGTGCCCCGTAGATGGCACTCACCGCCAGGGAAACCCCTGGAAAATCTGGAACTGAAGCATAATGCACAATGGGCGGAAAACGTCCATGTTTTCCGGGCATCCAGGCCATGAGGGTTGTTTTAGCCCCCCCTCCCGCCCCTCTCATCATCCCAAGGATGGAGAAGATGGAACTCACACTGCACCAACCCTTTCTGCTTTGCAGGTCTATGCAGGGACGCGGTATGTCACTGCTCTGGTGTCCCTGTCCCCAGCTGCGCTGTCGCCACGGTCACCGGCACAGCGACGGCAGGGCGAGCTGGGCACTGCCTCCCCCAGCCCCACGCTCGGGGACGATGCTTTCCGGAGCGGCTGGAGCCACAGGTGCCAGCGGGCACCCGCACACCGCCCAGACCCCTCCACTCTCCGGGCAGCCCTGCCCAGACCCGGGGCAGCTCCAGCCCCTCTCCACCAGCTCGCGGCTCAGCTCCGTGTCGCATGTCCCCACCCGCCTGGGGAAAGGCTGGCAGCCAGCAGGGACAGCGGGGTGCCCCCGGCATCCCCCGCACCCCCGCGGGCACGGGCGGAGCCCGGTCGGGGCCGAGCTCTCACGTACCGCTGCAGCGGAGCGGAGCCCGTGGGAGCCCCCGGGAAGAGCGGGGGGTCGGCGGGGCGGGACAGAGCCCTGGGCTGGGCCGGGCTGGAGGCGGCGGGGACTCCCCGGCTCTCCCCCCGCTCCGCTCCGCTCCGCCCCGCCGCATCCCCGCCAGCATCCCCGGGGGCCGCGGCGCCGCACGCACCGGCTCGGGCGGAGGCCGAGCGCGGTAAGGGGGTGACGAGAGGGGGGACCGGGGACACCCCGGGGGCGGTCCGCGGCCCCGATCCTGCCCCGGGGGCCGAGCCGGGCTGGCCCCTCCTCCGGCTCGGCCTCCCGCGGGGCGGCGGGCCCCGAGCGCAGAGCGGCGGCGGCGGGGCGCTGCCGGAGCCCGCTCCGCCGGGCCATGGCCAGCACCGGCTCCGCGCCCGGGGGCACGGGCCCGGGCTCGGGCACGGCGCTGCCCACCCGCTTCCAGGAGACGGAGAAGCTGCTGTCGGCGACGGAGGGCCGGGAGGAGAAGGGCCTCCGCGGCTCCAAATCCTTCACGGCAGCCTTGCCCGGCGAGACGGAGCGCAACGGGCACGGGCTCGGCTACAAGTCGGTGTCGGTCGGGCACCTGGAGGCGCCGCCGCTGTCGCCGTCCCGGCTGAGCCTGGGCAGAGCCTCGTCCACGGCCACCAGCACGGCGGCCCCGGAGCAGGGCCGCCCGCGGGACTACCTGGTGCTCGCCATCTTCTCCTGCTTCTGCCCCGTCTGGCCCATCAACATCGTGGCCCTCGTCTTCTCCATCATGGTGAGTGCCGGACCCTCCGGTCGCACGGACCCGCCCGGTTTCTCCTCCGGCTTCCCCCGACGGCCGCCCCGGAGCTGTCCGCGGTGCTGCACCGCCGGCACCGGCACCGGGGCGGGGGGAGCCCGCTGCGCTCCCGCAGCGCTCGGCCGGGCTGTGCCGCCCCGCTCGGCTCCCGCAGCCAGCTCCGGTGCGGGTCCGGGGGACGCGGGCGGGCGGAGGCGGGCGGGGAGCGGCGCCGAGCCCGGGGCAGAGCGCGGGGAGGCGGCGGGATGGAGATGGGGATGGGAAAGGAGGCGGCGGGATGGAGATGGAGATGCGGGGAGGTGGCGGGATGGAGATGGAGAGGGGGGTGGGATTGCAGGGCAGGGCTCCGGGAAGCGCCCTGGCTCCGGGAAGCGCGGTCCCTGCCAGGCAGCGGTCCAGAACCACTCGCCCCGGGCTTCCCCGGGAAGGCGAAACGCTGACAAGGGATCTCCCTCCGCCCCTCCTAGCCCGGCCCTGCAGCACTGGGGAGACCCTGGCTGGAGGCTGCTGCCCGGCCTCAGGCACTTTAAAGGGACGGGCTGCGCCTGCAGCTCTTTTAGTCGCCCCGGAGAAGAAAATTTTTCCCCATTAAACATCCGCCACACCCCAGCAAACACACCAAGAGCCGGGCAGGGGAGAATGAAGCCAGCCCGGCCTCCCACCCATCTCGGGTACAGGTGGCTCAGTCAGCACAGCCCCACAAGCAGAGCCGCCCCCTTCCCCAGCAGATGCTGCTCTCTTGCACACACCCAGCGCCTTCTACGCCTCTGATTTGCAACAAAGGCAAATCTTCTCTTTGAAAATCAGCCCCATCACCTGCTTACCGCACAGAAATGCGCCGAGGGGCACCTGCTGCCAGCGCTTCCCCCCCAAAAACCACCAACGACTCGAAGGCAGGCGCGGGCACTCGCCACAAAAAGCCCTCTAGGGAGACCAATTTCCATTTTGAGGAGGAATCGTCGTTCCTGCCAGTGCCAGCTGTCATCTGCGTAGTACAGTTGTGTGGCACAGCCTGTTTAGGCAGCACACAGGGAAGCCAGCCAGCCTCGTTTGGCTTTGCGCTGCAAGGAGAGGGAAAGCAGCTGGGTATTGCATATCCATGGTAATAAACAAGGGCTCTCACGGGGATTTGCCAGCCACATTAGCCTTCATGCAGAACACATCCTCACGCCGTCCCTGGCAGGCGCCAGAGCCTCCAGGGCGGTGGGGGTGTGCCTTGGGCCACAAGAGCTCCGTGGAGGAGAAGAGTTAACAGTGGGAAAAGAGCAGGAGTTGGTTGGTTCATCCTGCCAGGCACAGAGGGACGGGGCTGTGGTGACTGGCACACCCCAGGGCAGGCGGTGAGGTGGCTGGGCTGCCCTCTGCCTCCAAGGCAGCGCTGCTGGGGCTCATCCCGAGCTGGGGAACGGGAGGCAGGAGGTGCTTTCGGCTCTGCTCGTTCTCCAGGACAAGGTTAATGGCACACACATCCTCTGGCCCCTGCACAGTCGCCCCTGCGCTCTCTGTCCTGTGGTTTAATTAATTTATTACAGCCCTTTTCTAGTCCTGGCCCTGCGTGCAACTCCTCCACACACTCACCTGCCAGCCAGGGACCTCCACACGGCATCGGCAGGGCACGATGAGGAGTGATCCATCCTCCCTCCGTCCCTGAGGAACCTGGAAACCTCTGGCTGGCTCCTCCTGCCAGCAGGAGCAGCTCTCAGGGCACGGGTTGATGTCTCACCTGCTTACAGCAGGGAGGAATCGAGCTCCCAGTGACCCCCCAGGTTCCCCCGGGCTCAGATCTTCTCCCAGAGAAAAGCCCAGTTGTGCCTGATCAGGCACAGATCTGAGCAGGGACCAGGTTTTTGTGATTCCCATCGCCTGGGGAAACGGGAGGACCTTTCCACAATGTGCTGACATTCCTTTAGCTCTGCAGTTGTGCTTTTCTTTCCTGAGTCAAAGCTTTTGCACATGAAAGCTTTTTTTTCCCCCCTTTTTTTTTTTTTTTTTTTTTTTCCTGGGTAATAAGCAGAGTCCAGAGAGGAAAATAAATGAATGCTTTGTAGTTCAGTGTCTCATAAATCATTTTGCAAAAGCTGCTCTCAGATCCCAGCAGAGCCTATGGCCAGAGGTGGAAAAAACCCTGCTCTAGTCCCCCCAGCTTTTTCCTGCTAATGCTGGTTTCATGGAAATGAATTACCTGGAGGCTTCTCCATGGACTTTTGGATGTGTTTTCCTCACCAAGCGTTGATGTGGCTGTTCTGAAGGGTTCAGGTCACTCCCCAAGACAGAGAGTGGGACTGGTGGAGGAGGATGTGTCCATCCCATGGGATCCATCTCCCAGGAGTGCAGGCAGGGCTGGGTACCACACACCCACCACCCTGCACTCCCGCTGTGAATGCTTTCCTCTTCCCACCAAAGTGCAGCCACTTCGGGGGAAGGAGCAGAGGAGCCACGTCCCAGGGCGCAGAACTCCAAACAAATGATAGGAAATGAAAAAAATCCAGCCAGAACCAACATCGAGGGCAGCTCTGCACAGCACTTGGTAACCAAAAGAAGTTCTGTCACTCGCAAAAGATGTGGGAGAAATCAGACTATCCTCACCCATTTTAAGTGCCACAGTCATCTGTCTCACTTTTACCTCTCTTGGAATGTTTCCTCCAACAAAAACACCGAGTGTTGAGGATTAATGATTTTTTTTCCTGAGTAATTGGTGGACGGCAGCAGAGAGCACCCAAAGCCAGTTAATATAGTGGGAAGGATCGCAGGAAAGAGGATGTGATGATTTGTCTTCTCCATCCCTGGGACTAGCACAGGAAAGTAATTGCCTTTATTTGCAACAAGGCCACTTAGGGAAAAAAAAAACCAAAACAAACCAACACCATTTTGAGCAGTGACTGGAATAGATAGCGGTGGGAAACAGGTGAAATTAATAACTCCTGAGTCACCCAGCCCCACCTGGCCCACTCCCCAGGTCCTGCAGATTTCCCAGCTCTGGGCTGTAGCAGGGAGTCCCTTGGCACTCACGCAGTGACTCACTCCCCCAGAGCCCTCGAGCCCTTCGGAGATGTTCTGCCTTGGTGAGCCTCGATTAACAAACAAGATGTTAATGTTTCTGTGTGGAAAGCAAAACACGGGATTAGTGATACTAGAGAGCTACAATCAAACCGTTCCACACCGATGAATAATCTATGTACAGCACCAAATTCTTACTAAACACCACATGCCAGTGCTGATGTGTTTCTCATAATTGTTGAGGATAAATGAGCAGTAAACACTTTCAGAAGCTGTGGTGATAAATACACAGAATCCCTTAGCCCATATTTTTTGCCTAGAAGACGGCTAAAACTGCATCTTTCACCGCAGTCTAACCCACACCCTGCCAAAATATCACACTTGTTACAAAAAACCAGAGCCTGAAAACCCAAATCCCCGGAGCTGGAGCTGTCAGCGAGCGGGGCAGGGATCCTGCCGATCCCTGGGCTCCCGCATCCTCCCCATCCCTCACCGCCAACCCGGGAGGCTTCATTTTGTCACCTCCTGTTCTGGGATGAAAATAACTCTTGGCTGCATCCCATCGCTTTCGGAGCGGGTCTGGCAAAGCTGCTGGTGAGACCGGGAGGAAGGAGGTCCTGAGCTCTGCTGGTGTCCCTGGTGGGGACAGCCATGCCCAGGGGGGCTCCTGAGAGGAGCAGGACGCTGGCAGGGGGGGGCAGTGGAAGCAGCCACCCGCCTGTTCGAGGCTCTGCTCTGTTATTTACGTGGGGACACAAACTCAGGCGAGCTCGTGGAAACCTCCAAAGCTGCATTTTTATTTTTTTATTTTTTTTCCTACAGAGCAGCTGCCCGTGCACAGCCTGGGCTGAGGATGGTTTTGGTCACGGCGCTGCCAAGAGGGAGTGGAATTAAAGCAGGATGAACAGGAAATGGGGCAGTAACATCAAGTATTTGTTCAGATTCTCTGTGATGTGTCATGATTATTGCTGGAGCTGGACTAGGCCTCCCTGCCCTTAGTATATATATATATATATATATTTTCTTAAAACATGAGGCAGGGGATCCTTTCCATCACAGCTAGTTCTGAGATACACGCTTTTTGAGAGGAAACTGGGGTTGCTTTAATCCGCTTCCACCTTTAACTCCTTTTAACTGGTACGCTTGGGGTTTTTTTTACCGAGAAATTCCCCAATTTTAGCAGCCACGCTCCAAAGGGAGGAGCTGTCACACAGCACAGGGCTGTGGGAGCTGCTGGCCCCACAGCTTGCCCCAGATCCCCCTCTTCTCCTCCAAGGCAGCATGGCTGGAGATGGACAGGCCAGGGGAAGAAGCCTTTAACCCATGTTAAAGTGTTAAATACATAAAAGGAGCCCTAAAGCAGGAATATCTGCTTCAAGGCAGTTAAATCATCAACAAAACCCCATTCCCAGTGAAGCTTAGGGGGGTTTTGCCCAACTCCTCCTCTGGATCCAGGATGCTGTGTTCCCTTCTCCCCCTGTCCCACCTGGCTTCTCTTTCCCCTCGCTCCAAGCTTTCCCAACCAGGTGAAAACGTCACCAACAGACCCTCAAACCCCTTACCCCCTTTTCCTCCCTCCAAACCCCCTTCCCAATGGCTTTTGGGTGGCAGAAGGGCACTGCACGGATCTGGGGAGGATTTTTGGTCCCAAGATCCGGGCTGACAGCAAATGCTGACGCACGGCGAGTAATCCCACCACAACCCCTCGCGCTGCTGCCCTTCTGCTGAGCGCTGGGTGCTCCCCCAGCCACGGGCTCGACGCCCAGCTCACCCTTTCCAGCAGGACCAGGAGCCCCTTCCCTCACCAGGAATCCTCACTTCCAGCGTTTTTCGCTTGGGAGCCAAGGGATTGCCAATTAAAGGAGCAGGAAAGAAAATGGGGCTCGGTTTGGGGCTCTACAGCCAAAGGAGTCACCCCTAGAGCTGCTGCCTCTCTCAGGGGACTCTCTTTGTGTCTCCACAGTCGAGGAACAGCGGCCAGCAAGGCGACACGGACGGCGCCCGGCGGCTCGGACGCATGGCCAGGCTGCTCAGCATCGTCTCCATCGTGCTGGGGACCATCATCATCGTGCTCTACATTTCACTCAGCGTCAGAGGTAACCTTTCCTTCTCCTCCCCTCAGCCCAGCCCCAGCAGGAACCTCACCTGGCCCCCAGCTCCAGCCCAGGGGATAGGACAGACCTGCCCCCAGCCCACCCCCAGCTCATTCCCAGCCTTAGCGCGCTGGGAACGGACTCCAGCTTGGTTTGACCATCACCAGCTGCGCACACAGATAAAAAAAACACCTCAGGGAAGGGGCTCCTTCCAGGAGAAACATACCTGGAAAGCCCAAAGTGCCCTGGTGACCGCACAAGGTCTCCCTGGTGAAAGCCCGTGGTTGGGTTTAGGAAGAGTGGAGCGCTGTAAAAACAGAAAGGTTTCAAGGACACAAATCAACCTGCCCAGAAATACAATCCCAAAATGCCTTGGGAACCTCCCAAACACAACCCCACCTGCCAAACCAGCGTGATCAGCACAGCTCAGGCAAACAGGGGCCTCAGAAACACCCAAAGGCCGAGCCAGGAGCGTAAGGAGAACATCTGTTGGCTGCTGGAAGCTGCCCTAAGCCACCCCTTTCTTTTTTTCTAGTTTCCTAGAAGACGTTTTCAGCATGCAAATAACCTTGAAGAGGAGGAAGACAACTTTCCTTTTGGGGTTTTTACTTTCAGCCTTGCAACAAAACAAAAAATTGTCACAGTGTAGGTGGGCAGCCCTAGACAGCCTGCTCTGGAGCGCCGTCGGAAGGAACGCATGCTTCAATTCACCGCCAGTTGGGAATGAGCCTGTGCGAGGGATGGGATAAAAATCACCCTGAGGAGGAATGGGAGAGGCCACGAGGAGAGGAGAAGGGGGAAATCCACTACCTCATTCCCCTCCAGCAGAACTCACGGAGCGGGGAGACAACTAAAGCGCGAGAGGAGGAGAGATTGTCCAGGACGAAGGTGGCTTTGGAAAGGAAACACAAGGCGAGAAGGGGATGTTTTGAGGAGTCCTCCTGAGAATTTTGGCACGAGTCACCGGATTTTTGGGGGGTTGTTGGTTTTTAAATCGTCAGATTCTCTGTCTCTACAAGGAAAAACAAAACAAAGCGACAAAACAAAGCTCAAACTGCCATCAGGAGCCGAGAGCTGTTCCACGGAGGAGGAGGGAGAGCAGAGCTGCAGCAGGACCACGGCTCTGCTCCGAGCGACACGCAGCTGCCAAAGCTGGAGGATGTGGTGGGTGCTTTTGTATTTTTGATGAAAAAAAAAAAAGGAAAAAAAAAAAAAAAAAAAAAAAAAAAAAAAGAGACAATGACCATTTGCATGCCTTTGGGAATGTTCTCCATGTCTGTTCCTACGAGCTCTTTTATCACTTAGGGCAGATCTCAGAGCTGGCAGAGCGGGATTTTGCTGCATGAGAACCCCAGGCTCCTCCTCACCCCCATCCCACGGTGGGCTTTTTAACGGAAGGCAAAACCCGGCGTTCCCTGTGAACCCACACATTTCTCCGTGCGCCCAAAGGGAGGTTGGCACCCCTGGCACCGGGACAAGAGCCTGCTCAGTGCCCAGCAGAGGCACGGGGAGCCCCTTCTACCCAGCGACGCCCCGATGCCACGGCACGTCCGTCACGCTGGGGCTTCAGCGTGATCCAGCTCCCACCACTGCCAGCGCTCATCCCCCGCCTCTGGGGCTCCAGCTTAGGGCTTTCCAGGAGATTTTCAGGGCCTTGAAGGAGTTTTGGGCTCCTGCTCCTCTCCTTGCACGCCTCACACAGCTCCTCTGCAGCTCCGAAAATCTCCGGCGTCCCCGGAGCTGCCTGGGCTCAGTCCCGCGAGCGGTTGTATTATTTTCTAATGTTTTGTATTTAACCTAACAAGAAAACAGACTCTGCTCCTCCCACTCTGTCTGTAGGCACCACGGGCCCTGCCACGTCTTCCACACCCCTCCCTCTGCCCCAGTCCCCACACTCTCCCTTCGAGGCTCCATCCAGCCCCAGCCCTTCTCCTCCCCGCTCACCCCTCATTGCTGCGGGGATCTCCTGGGCTTGGCCCTCTACCCACCCACCCAGACTATGCAAAGCTCCATTGCCTGTTGTTTTAGTCAGGCTTTGTGACTTCTGGCCACGTCCCTTGGCTCCCTGAGACTCTTTGATCCAAACTTTGGGGACACACGACCAAGAGCTGCACTGCCCGGCCTTTCTGTTGTCTCCAGCTGACAACCTGCGACCTAAAAGCACGGACTGACTGAGAAATGTTGTCCTTCAGGGCTCCCTGACTCCAGTCTCCTGAAAAACACCCCAGATTCAGACCAAATTCAATGCTTGTCTACATGGAGAATCCACCAAAAGAAAACTTCACAACGTGGTAACTGCTTGGCACTGACTCCTTCCCTGGGCTCTGAGTGGGCACGAGGGGTGAGCACAGAGTAGGGGTGAAGTGTAAAATCCACGCTGTAGTTACTCTGTAGTAGCTAATGTGCAAAGCCACAGGCACCTCTGTGGAAATCCTCCTGTCACCTTTTTGATTGCTCCTCTTTCAAGCGGGTTTTTTTTCCCCCTCTAGACATCGTTTGAATCCAGGGGGTGAGAAAGCCAAATCCCCCAGACACGCTGTCAACATTTTTCTCTCCACTAAAAGGGATTCCAGGGACTCACAGCAAGAGCACATCACTACAGCACTTTTTCGGGCTCCATTCCCATCCACCCCTTTGCCAGCACTCCATCACAAGCTGCTGGAGTCTAAAATGGACCAAATCTGCAGCTTTTCCTTTGCAATTTATCTTTTGCGAGTTCAGCAAACAGGGACTGCTGAGCATTTCTGGGTGGGAGCTCCCTCCTCCATCCTCTGTCCAGGCACTGCATCTTTTCCTCCTGAGCCCTTCAAAAACCCTCCCTTGGATGTTCAAACTTTCCTCTTATGGCTGTTGAAATCCCATCAAATCCCCCAAATGTTTCTTCCTTTAACTCTTGGACCCAAAAGCTGCTCGCTGGGGAACACGTGAGGGGTTTTTTTGAGCTACAGAAGGACGGTGCTGCCTGTCCCTGCATCTCCTGCCCTTTGCCCTTGGAGCTGCTGGAATTCAGCTGATGGGAAGAGCCCTGGAAGCTCCTCCTTGGGCAGGAAGGGCTCTTTTTCAGGGAAAAGTGCTGGAGGGAGTTATAGGACTTGAGAGCGTTTATTAAGTAAGAATTTAAATGCTCTTTTATCATTATATAAAGCCTTTCATCTAAAGTGCTTCCCTGCATCCAGAGGATTAAACCCTGCCACCCCCCAGGAGGTGGGTTCACATTACTGCTCTAATTGCAGGGATGGCAAATGCTCAGGCACCGAGCAGCTCCCGAATCAAAGCTCTTTCCTTCCTCCTCCTTAACAGAACCATGCATGAGCACAGATTTCCCCGGAACCTGGGGTTTTGGTTTTTTTTCAGTGGGATCCAAACAAACAAACCCCACTGTGGTTCCAGATGGGATTCCTGCAGCCAGAGGAAGGAGGGGGCTTTGTGAGGCAGCTGCAGTGCTCCTTGCCAGGAGAAGTCCCCAGGCCAAGGCAGCACCTGGATGCAGGATTTGGCGGATTTCCCCCCAAAAAACCCCGGGGTGATGATTTCTTGGTGCCTCCTGTCTCATTGGAGAGCTCAGGTGATGCCTCTCACCTCTCCATCAAGTATAACAAAAGAGCAGAACTAAGGCACCTGAATCCCTTCCATTCTAAAATCTTCCTGCATAGATACAATTGTACTGCACCCTTCAACTCAGCCTTTTTTTTTTTTTCCTTATCCTGCATTTAAATCCAGAGGAAAGCCTCTACAGTTATCCCTGACAAAATATTTATTTGCTCTGCTTGTAACCTGTCTCTGCAGTGCTGGAGGAATGAACTCTCCAGGGACATCCAGAAAATCCCTTCTCCCTGCTCCCCCATCAACTTCCCCGCACATTTTTCCACGTTTTTGCCACTTTGCTCTCCCCATCCCCCACGGTTTCATCCCAGCTCAGCTCCCTCTTTGGCCCTTTTTGGGTGGGATTTGCTGACATTTGTGAAGGAGGAGGTTGCAGGGCCCCCAGCCCCCAGCCCTCAGCTCAGCTGTGCTGTGCTACAGGCAGGCTGAGGAGGGCAGAACCTCCCCCTGAGGCCACCAGGCACTGTCACCCCTTTGCACCCACCAGGGACCTCTCCTTAACTCGGCTTTTAGCACACAGGAGGGCACCCACAAGAACTGTGCCGCGAGCCTTTCCCTCTCCAGCCCCAGCCAGCAGCCCTGTTTCATATCCCCCAGCCCTTTGTCACCTGCTGCAGCCTCCTCTGAGCTGGCACACGTCAGAATTCTCCGTGTTCGCGGCTAAAACAGTCACGAAATCCTCAGGCTCTGGCCAACTCCTCCCCTCCTGGTGAAGGAAAGGTGAGAGCACGGTGACAATCCAGCCCTACCTGACAGGGAAGCTGAGCTGGTGGGAGGAGAGCTCGCTGAAGGGATGGAGAAGGTGGGAAACGTCTCTATAATGGAAGCTGGAGTAGGAGTTACGATCGACAAGTGTGAGGTCCTGGTGGGATGGGAGTAGCCGGGAAGGAGCTTGCGAGCAGAGCCCGGGGCTGGTGGCACCTCTGCTGTCCCTGGGCTCCTCTGCCGGGACCTGGGGCACAGCTGGGCTCTCTGGGGTGGCACAGAAGGGCTGCTGGCTGCGTCGAGGCTGGATGGAAGCTTTACGCTGAACCAGCGACAAACTCGGCTTGGTTTTGCAGCGGCTCCTGGTGGGATGCAGTGACCGAGGGTGGGGAAAGGTCCGGCCCCACTCAGTGGCTCACAGCACCACGCTGGGTGCTCCCTGCAGACACCGAAGCGATCTGAGCACCACCAGAGGAATGAAAGCCACCAGAGGGTTTCAAAGTTTGCTGTGCTAAGGATGGGTTTGCTTTTTTCCTTTCACCCTGTTCCAGTTCATCCCTCCCTCCCCGCTCTTTGCTGGTTTCACCACGCTAACCCCCGCAGCATTCCCACCCCCAGGACATTCCCGAGTCCCACTGCTCCCCTCCCACCCTCTGCTCTCCTTTAATCCGGACAGGTCTTGCTGTGATGAGATCCCATCTCTGGGCTCTGCAGGAAGGGGTTAGAGAGGGCAGGGAACCTCTGAGCCACCCAGATCTCTCCATGTAGACAAGGCGAGCAGATCCTGCCTTTTATATGAAATGAAATCTCCCTTTCTGCTCGTCCTGAGCCCAGGGAGAGGCTGCAGAAAGGCACCCACCGGGCTGGCCCCACCCTTGCCCTGTCCTTTGTCACTCGTCACAGAACCACAGCCAGGGTTGCGCCGTCAAGCTGAAATAATTCAGATTTAAGCTCGTTTTCCTTTCAGTACACAGCCTTTCATTTTGGCAAAAAAAAAAACAACAAACCAATTAGGTTTGGAACCAAAAAACTCCCCTGCCTGTGCACAAGCCAAGGGGGCGTGGGGGGGAAAAGCAGCTTTTTCGAAGCGGGAATATTTGCAAAGCATTTGCTGACACCGGTAGGTAGCAAAACTCCAACCTATAAATACCCATCCAGGATAAGAAACATCAGAAAGGGAACAGGCGTGCAGGATTCACCAAGGCAACCCTGATACCACCTGGGAGCCCCTGTTAGAAGGTGCCAGGGCTTGATCCTGGGCGTGGAAGTGCAGGGTCCATCCCCGCCCCGGGAGAGCCGCCGCTCACACACAGCATGAACACACCAGGAATCGCAGCTGGGTGCTTCTCTCTGCTGACAAATGTTTCTTTTTCTGCAGGATGGTATGGTATATCTTATATACTTTCTTTGTATTTCTTGGCATGAGAAAAAAAAAAAAATTAAAATGTAACATGCATGGTCAAAGCTGAACTGGTTTCTTCTGTCTAAATGAGAGAAAAAAAAAAAAAAAATATCCAAGCTACTCATTCAGCGGTTGCTTCACACTCTGAGAGCAACCAGTTGGTATTTTGGGTGCAGTGGGTTGCAAATAATATGTACAGGCAAAGAGTAAAGAAAACAGCACAAGTCAGAGCAGGGAGAGGCGCAGACAGAGCAGCCTTGTGCTGGTTGTAACCAAAAACGCTTCCCAGCAGGATTTTTTTAACCAGACTGGAGGGCTGCTGGCTGTCACACCCACCTGGGGTCAGCAGCAGGGTTTATCCGTGTTGGTTTTTCAGTCAGGGTGACTGATCCTCCCTGAGGCTGAGGGGCAGAACCTCTTCACTCAGCCGAATGCCAGCGCTCTCCTCTCACTGCACATCCCTGGCATCCTCTGGGAATCCACTCGTGGCAGCACAGCTCCCAGGTCAGCCTGGAGACCCCTGCCAAGCCTGCAGCATGAACTGCTTGTCCCACACAGCAAAGTCTCGGTCTGTGCACTGAGGGCAGGAGGTGGCACAGTCCCACAGCTTCCCCAGGACAGCTCCAGCCCAGGAGGCAGAGCCACCACCCACAGCAAGGATGAAAAATGAGGCTTCCAGGCCCCTGGAATCAGACACGGCACTTCCACTCCCATCCATGTCTGAGATGGAGGATGGAGGTAAATTCTGCAGCGTGATTCAGCAACAAATGGATTTAATGGCCCTGATCCTGCTGGGATTCCCTCAGGCAGGGCAGCACGAGGGGTCTGGGACTCTCCTCCCCGCCAGAGGCACCCAAAACTCATCAGCAAACGCTGCGGTGCAGCAGGTCCAGCGGCTGCACTGGCTGTGGGCACCTGTAGGAAGTGGTTACAGCCAGAGGGTGAACGGAGCCACCCCTGTGACCCAAACCCAAATCCCCCTGCTGGGACAGTCTTTGCCCTGCCTGTCGTTTTCACTCTGACAAACACCCCTTGCACTTTCTTAGGGATGCAAGCTGTGGGGTTTTGGGGCACAGGAAAATGAATCAACAGTGAAACCCCACAGCGAGGGTGGAGATTAAATGTCTGTGAGCTCATGAAGAACAGGACTGTTGTCCTCATGAGCATCTCAGACACTAATCCAAGGAACAGGAATTGGTTCCTGTAGATCAGCTGCTGCCCACAACACAAAGCTCAGCCCCTTTAAGTCAGGCTCAACAGTGGATCTGTCCCTAAGGTTCCCTGTGGTCAGGCACCAAGCATTGCCCAGGGAGACAGAGCTGCAGCACACCAGCACCGTGCTCAGCCCCCCTGCTCACCCCACAGCCCTTCTCTCACACTGCATTATCCCCCTCCCCAGCTCTGCAGCTCACTGGGGCATTTTTAACAAATTAAACCCATTTCTTTGGTGCATCCATTCCCCCTTGCTTCGAAAACTGCAAGTCTAATTAGATTTGCTGGTTCTCACCCCTAAACACCCTCCCCTTGTAACAGCACCTAAATCAGAGCTCTTGATGTTCAGCTTCACATCCCAGGGCTCGGAGAGCAGCTGCTCAAACCTCTAAGAGCCATCAGCCAGGGTTCATTACTCACAGCCCTGCAGGTCCAAGCTGACACCGCACTTGAGCTACTCCCACTTTACACCAAGGCTGGCTGTGCACAAAGCCTCTGCTACTCAGCCACGGCCTCTCCCCACGGCCTCTGCTCACCCCGCAGAGCCAGAGGCACCCCTGCCTGCACAGGGGCTTTGGCAGCACAGCTGGGCTTACAGGGCAGCTCTGGAGCCACGTTTCTTTGTCCTGATGGAGACACAAAATGCAGATGTTTAGAAAACCCAGCGTAACTTACTCCCCACGATTCGGCAAAGCAAAGAGGGCTGGTGGCAACCTGTGCGCAACAAAAGGCACAGAGGGGTCTTGGTGGGGAGAGCTTGGAAGGAACAGATGCCCTTTGCATCCCAGCACAGGATGTCTGAGGCTGCTTTAAAACATCTTCAGCCTTCTTTGTGCATTGCCTAAAGAATTCAGCAAGCCAGAAGGCTGAGTAGAAATTTTAAAAAATAAAGCAACGGCTTTGTCCAGGAGGAGGAGGAGGAGGAGGAGGAGGAGGAGGAGGATTTGAACCACATTAAAAACCCCCACACCACGGAGAGATTCCCCTTCAGTGGTGAGATTCCCCCCGGAGCATCCTGACCATGTCACCAGATGCAATCCCAGACTTCAAAGGCCGCCGCCGCCAGCCCGGGCTCTGATGTTCCACTGAAGACAAGGCAGTGCCAAGTTCTTTAGCTCCTGTTTTATTAATACCCTGCTCTGATGGGCTCATGTATAATGGATTCACACAGGAACAGCAAGAGGTTCCACATCCAATTTCCACGTTGCATACGTTCTCTGCTGAGCACCATGGGCTCTCCCCTCGTCTCCCAGTGTTTGTCCTCACTGATGAATTTGCATGAGTTTGGGGTTCAGGCAAAGGACAGAAAGTTGGCCACCAGTTCCTCAACTGGTTTCCATGAGGTTTGCTGGTTTGCTCTACCCGTTTGTTCCAGTCAGGAGCTAGGAATTAAAAGTACGGGGAGAACATTTCCATTTTCTCTCTGGCTCCTAATGCTGGCTGCTCTTGAGAACGAGCAGCTCAGGGATTCCTCGGGCTCTCTCAAAGCCTCTCAGGAAGTCATTTAGGAGGTGATGGAGCCCTGGGCCCAGCAGGCACAGGAGAAGAGCTCAGGGCTGCAGAGGTGGAGAGAGATTTTGTGATGAGCAGCACGTGAATGTCCTGGCTCTGGTGTGCAGAGATGCAGCCCCCCAAAAAGAACAGATTGCACCCCAAATTCTCCCAAATGCTCCCAGGACAGCTCCTTAGCTGCAGAGATTTAAAAAAGATGAAATGTGGATCCATTGTGGACAGCTTCAAAATTCACAGCAGCTCACCAAACACACTCCTGGTAGACAACAGAGGAAAAATGGATTTGTCTTTGTGAGGGCGCTGAAAGGCTCCATCTTCCTATTTTCCTACCCAGATCCAGGCTCAGTTCTGCAGCTCTGCACGTTGCATCCAGCCCAGAGCTGTCACTGCTCCCCTGCAAGGGCAGTGGGAGCGACACGGCCGCGGCTCCCAAGTCCCACAGAGACCTTGGAGCAGGAGCTCAGCACTAAAACCACGTCCCATATCCTCTGAACGCCCCCAGGGACGGGGATTCCACGGGATCCCACATGGTGGATGCTCCCGTCACAGCTCAGAGCGATTTTTCAGTCAGACAAGGCGTGTTTGGTAGACTTTGCACAAGCTTGGGTTAGGTGGTGAGGATTTAGGGTTTGGGTGTTGGAGGAGAGCCTGGCGTGCCCAGGTAAGTGGGAATTGCACCAGCAGATCTGCTTTAAATGAGGACTTTTGCTTCATGGTGGTTATTGCTGGATCCTTCAGAAGGTGAAACATCTCAGAACACCTAAAATAGAGAAATGGGGATTTCTCCATGAGCTCAGCTACCTCGTTTACAGGCTAAAAAAACCCAACCAACCGATGACTGCTGGCCCTCATTGTTTCCAGCTTAGCTGTGATGTGAGATGCTATTCTTGGTCAAGAGCTGCCAATGCTTCTGAAGCTTGTGAAGTTGTTTGCTTTAATAGCACACAGCGTGAAACAAAGCAAAGATTTCCCAGCAAAATGCCTCCTTCTGCTGAGCTCGCTGCACCTCGCTGCCTGCTGGAAATGTTTAATTACAGGCTGCGGATTCCAAAGATTTTCCTTCCAATTATTTGATCTCAGGTACAATTTCACAAAACCCGTGTTTTCTCCTCCTTCCCAGCAAGGATCAATGCAGATGGATCATTTCATCAGCTCCAGATGGGCAGAAAAAGAACGCAGTCCCTGACATCCTGTGCTGTCATTCCTCACTGGCCTGGAGCAGCTGGCCCAGGTAGGCAGCAAACAGCAGCCAAACAAAAGGAGCTCCTGTCTTTAAAGCAATGCTCTGTTTTTACCTTGATGTTTGACTGCAAAACAGAGTGGGTATAAGCTGAATTGTCCTAAAAAATGAGTTAGCAGCTCTTCTTCCCGTGCCCAGAACTGCCAGACCATCAGCACTCACCTCCCAGGGGCACCACAGCTGCAGGAGGAGCTTGGCTGCTGAGTGGAGGAGCAGCAATTCCTGAGGAACAGTGGGAGAGGCTCATTCCCTGGGATGTGGCCGTGGTTAGACCCGAGGATGCTGGTGGTGCTGCAGGATGGCCAACACTTCCCTGCCAGCCGTGGCAAAGCTGACTCCAGGATCTCAGGTTTTCCAAGACCAAACACACACACACGCACCTGAGTAAACAAAAAGGATCCAAATACCAAAATCTCCACGGCAGAATCCCTCCTTTGCCCTCCCAGAGTGGCACAACTCGATCTGAAGTCACCCTGAACTATTACAAGAACTGATCATCCCACAACGTTTGTAGGTTTTTTATTTTAAAACAATTTCATGTAAGCCAGAGCGTAGGCTCGGAAATTCTTTACATTTCCTGAAATGCTGGGAAACACAGGAAGAGCTGGCCAGCAGATCCCGCTGTAAGGAACACACGACCTGGAGCTGCAGTTGCTCCCCTGTACAAAGACCTATTTATGCAGAGAGGGCAGACACACACCAGGAACGGTCCCTGCTGGAGCCCGAGCCCCCTCCTGCCTCTTTCCAAACTTATTTCTTTACATAAGCAGTGCATGCTTTTATAGACCTGAGTCACAAACTTCCCCACCTCGGTAATATTTTCAAGTAAATTTAGCACTGGTGATACATGCCTGACCTAGAGGGAGCTGCATTTATAGCACAGCAGGGAAATATCCACATATCCCCCCCTCCTGCACTTGGGTGTTGTCCCACATCAAGGCTGACCAAGCCCCTGGATCATTCCAGCCTCCCCTGACACTGAAAATGGGGGACACTCAAAGGATCCCCCCAGGTTTTCCCACCAATCTCCAGGTGCTTTTTAATGAAATTAATTGTGGTTTGAGTGTTAAAGATGGACCTGCCAGGGCCACCTGGATCAGCACTTTCCCGGTTACTCACGATCTCTTTTTTACACCTGCAACGTTCCTGCAGAGTCTTTAGAAAAGGCTCCCTTTAAAAATCTGACGTTTCAGCAGCATCTCACCCTGGAAGAAGCAAGCTCAGCACAGGTCTGGAGCCAGAGGGCTCTGTAGCAGATGACATGCCCAGGCACAGGTACCACAAACATCTTGGGGAAGTTTCCACTGTACAGCTGGCAGCTCAATGGGGCTTTGCAACCTGCAGAGAGGAGCTTCTATTTTCAGTGCGGCTTTAGAAAGAGAAAAGATGAAGAATGTCGTCCCCACTTTCAAGAACTGTGCGTCAGACGGATGGGTATGGGCAAGGGAGATAAGAAAAGGAACAAAGCATCGAAACCCCCCCTGTTTACAGCGCTGGTGGGAGAGCCCCACGCTGTGCCTGTGCACCTCAATGGTTATCAGTGAATTTCCTTCAGGTTTGGCTCTGATTGATAAGCTTCAATCACCCTGGAAAACCCTTCTGGACTTCAAAGGATGGATTTTAAAGAAAGAAACGAAAATCATGAAACCAAAAAGAAATCCACGTGTTTGAAATGTCGACGTGAGGCCAAACAGGAAGGAAAGGAGGAGGAGAACTGGATGGGCAGCGCAGCGAGCAGACAGAGCATCACAAGATGTAAGATCTGAACAGCCACGATGGCAGGAGACCTCTCAAAATCACACCACTGGCTGGCTGAGGGTCACCAGGCTGCCAAAATCAAGACAACCAGAAAATAACCTGCAATGAGAGAATGGCAAACGCCGTTTCAGGGGTGCAGAGGCTCTGATTTACAGCCAGGCTCCTCCTGCCTCGCTCTGGAATCTGGGTTAGCAAAGCCTCAGGGTCCCATTAGGAACAAAGAACACGGGAAGGGCTGCGACAGGCGAGGATGGAGCAAGGGAAGAGCTGCAGCACACGCTCCAGTGGCCCGGCAGCTTGGGAAGAAGGGGAAGATGAAGGTGACAGCAGGCTCCCAGCGCTTAATGAGCACAGCCCAGCTGCCAGGGCACGGCAGCTTTTCTACCTGGAGATGGTGGATAAAAGGCTGGCGTTCAGAAAATGGGAATACCAACTGCAAACATCGAGGTTTTCTATGAAAACACTCCAAAATCCAGTTCAGGGCGCTGTACACCGCCCACGTTGGGTGAAAGGGAGGAAACAAAGGCACTCCTGGCTCTCAGTGCGAATTTCTGACGGAGTGCTCGGCTCCCTCTGGGCAGGAATCCTGCTCGTGGAATGGCACCGGGGCTGAGGGAGCAGAGCACGGCTCATCCATAATGCAGGAACACCCACTGCGCCCAGCCTGTCAGGAAGGACAGCACTCCTCAACAGGAACAACAGTACTCTGGGAGGCGGATGGTTAAAAATATATATCCCTATGCCTGTGCCACTATGAATTATTGACTGTACAGGGAGCTGGAAAAAAGGATTCAGTGCCATTAATAATTTATTTTCTAATCCAAACGAAGATGGAATTTTATGCACCACTTATTACCAGCGCCCGCAACTGGAAAAACTCACTGCGCTTCCCACTATCTGAAACCAGAACTGCCTTTCCATTTTCAAAAGTTTTTTTTGAAGTTTCCCCTTTAGCTTGAGACATAGAGTCAAAGCCTTCCCTTGGGGGAGCATCTGGTCACTCCTGAATATTTAGAAGGCATTAAGGATACAGAGATGTATCTCTGCTTTAGAGCAGCGTTTACAGGCACAGCACGATGGCTCTGCACGGAGAAATCCCTCTCTTCACTCCCAGCCTCATGCACAGACAGGTATCACAACAACAGGCAGCTCTGCTGCTCTGAGAATACAAATTTGGAGTGGCACTGAAAGAATTAGCATTGATTGCAAAAGCAGCGGCCACAGGTGGATCCTTCAGGCACGAAGCTGGAACACCTGAGGGAGGAGGACCAGACCACAGTGGGGCTGGAAAACCACAGGGTAACAGAGTCCTGTCTGTCCTGAACACAGAAATTCACACAGAGAGATCTTCCCTTTTAACACCTCTGAAGAAAATCCCATCCCTGTTCCACCTGGTGAAAAACAGCCACGAGTAAAATCAGCCCCCTCCCAGGCAGATGAGTCCAGGACTGCACATGCAGGCAGGAGGAAAACATCCCCTCAAACCCTTGTGGGTCAGGGACTGTTCCATCACGTCTGATATTTGATATAAAACCTGAGAACACACCGATTTGTACGTCCAGGGACAATTCCAAAGGGGTGAGATGAATCCTCTCTGCACCTTCCCTGAAGTTTAGGTAAGCAAAGATTGTCAAAGGGAGAAAGAACCAAGCACCTTGCTTAGAATTCTAATTTATTATTAAATTACATATCAAAGCCTTTTTTTTTTTTTAATACATACAGAGAATGCACAATAGGTGAGAACAAAAATAATTACAGTTACAATAGAAGTTTCAAGAACGTGTATGAAAAGAAAAAAAAAAAATCAGAAAGTGCAACCAGAAACTCATTTACAAGGTCTGGGATGTTTTGTGAGAAAGGGCTTTGTTTTGGGTGCAGAGTGTTTGTTTAACTGCTTTCCTCACTCAGTACCACACAGACCAACAGCTGCTTCTGTACTCAGAACTAAAACATCACCACTGCGGCAAATGTGCAGTGACAGGAGAGGGGCAGGGCACAGAGGGGACTTTGCAGATGGAACCTGGAACGTGGCTCAGTTGTGGCTCAGTGTCTCCCTGCAGCCTCCTGCCCTGCACATTCCATAATCCAGTTCTAAGGAGTTCAGGACCATTTCCTCCATCAGCACTGACAGCTGTTAACCTCCCCTTCCTGTCTCAAATGAAAGCTTTGGGACAAAACCAGTAAAAATAGGAAAAGGTTACGCCTCAGGTGATCTTGGGAAACAAGATGCTACATTTAGAGAGTTAAAACTCTCATTTAGTCCTGACTAAATGAGCTGCACCATCAGAAGTGGTGGAGCAGCCTCGGCTCCCTGGGCAGCAGTTCTGGGAAAGCAGCACCTCAAGGGACACAGCCCTGGAGGACACGCACTGAAAAACTCACCTGACACTTTCACATCACCTAAAAATCCACTTTTGCTCTTTCATTTTCAACATCCACCAAGGAACTGACTCGTCTCACATGAACCTTAAGACAACGCAAGGAAAGGACTTGTAAACTACAAATGAAAATTCTAGTAGATTACTCAGTGTCATGAATCCGGCAGGCATTTATACCTCACTTTGATATGCAAAACTCCTGAAATCAATACTGGTTAAGAAAGAAAATGTTGCCCAGGAAGGTCAAAGCCCTTGGCAACGCCTTGAGGAGAAGCTACAGCTGTGGGCACAGTTCTGGGTGTTGCCCAAATGCCATTGCTCTGCTGCAGCAACCAGAGACTGAAGATCAGATAAACAGGTAAAAAAATAGTCTAAAGAACAGGGATAAAAATATTCCCACCCATGTGAAGCGTGGCATGAACGTTACCAACGCGATGCTTTGTGTTCCAGTGCCTGGCCAGCTTTGAAGCTGCTGCTTTTCTGGTAGGAAGGATGAAGCAGAAATTCAAAAAGAGCGTCAGTGTGTGTGAAACACGCCCTGTAGAAATGCCAGGGATCTCCCCCCTTCATTTCAGTGCTCAGCAATGACTTTCTTAGCACACTTCTGTTGGGTTAGGAAACTGCCACTTTGGCAGGAATGAGAACTCTTTAACTGCACCTTTTCTCCTCAGAGCAGGAGGAACCACACAGGATGAACAACTCCGAGAACACATTTAGCAACAGGGGACACACGAACCTGGATTCTGGGATTTGAGGCAGAATGCTACAATCCACTGTGTTCATTTTCCAGTCCATTGTTCTGACCACAGGTCCAGGCTGTTAGAGATGAATTATGAGGCTGATTCTCCTGAATTTGGAAGCCTTTCCCTGGGCCAGATGCAAACACACCCCTCCAGGGAGCACAACACAACACCCACTTGCTCTGCCAGATGATGATGAAGGGAAAGCTCCAAAGATAATTAAATGTATTTTTCAACACAAAACTGACTCAAAACCAGCACAATCAAAAACCATGGACGGGCTGCCAACGCTGAAACAGTTTCCAGTAAAGCTTTATCAGAGATAATTCAGCATATTTCCATTACTTTTATACTAAAATATATCAGTTCCTCCATAACATTTTCGTAACATGAAAAATCAATTATGTTTACATATTTATCATAATCTACATATTTTCCATAGCAGCTTTTTCACAATAAGATTAAATATATGCACCAAATAATCAGTTAAGTCCAATAAAAAGACTTGTTATAAGATTAAATAAATGAATTTATTTACGGTACTGCAGATCTTATATTGCCAATTATAGAGCAACCAAATCCTACAAATCCTAAACAGATGCACAAGTGCTGATCAGGGTCCCTTAGGGTGGAGGAGGAATCAAAGAAAAGGCAACAGGGAGAAGAAGTTTGATCTCCCAACACACAGATCCATTAATAACCCTCCTTTATCCATCAAGCTTTTCCATAAACCCCCTCAAGAAACACTTCAGCTCCAAACGGGAACGTTCCCAAATCAACCAAATAATCACCCTTTATTTCAAATACAAGCCCCAGTTTTACACGTATTAATTCCAAATGCTTCCAAACCCCAAGGGGAGGATGATTGCTGATTAGAAGCCCTTGCTGACTTTTTAGCACGGGGTTATTAAATCTGCAAAGAAGCCTTTAAATGCAGAGATTCTGGGTGTTACAGTGTGGGTTTGCACACTACACAAGTCTCTATTCCCTCCAACTCACAGACACTATAAAATGAAGTAAAAACCTGTGTCTGTCCCGCTGGACACCGTTCCAGAGGAGAACCTGGGGACTGTGTGACATTAGTGGGTGGTGGAACACATGGAATCTGTTAGGAGCACTCTAAGTGGATTGTGAAAAGAGTTAACCAAGTTCTTAGAAAGGTATTTCAGTGCCAAGGCTTGAATTTATTGGGTTATGATATGACAGATGGAAAAGTGCTGCTGAAAGAGCAGAGAGATCTGTAATCTGGGAAGCTGCAGTATCAAAGTCACTGCAGATGTCAGCTTTGTTTACAGACAAACAACAGGGTTCTTTTTGCCTGTTCAGACCAAAAAAAAGTGTTTTTCCCCTGCAGATATGGGTAAATAACACTTGTTTCACTACTCTTACATTCAGCTCTTTGCTAGGAGGAGTTGTGTCCAAAACCTTTGCTCACAGACACCTTTGCCTCAGCTATAACGATCATCATTTTCATTTCCAATCAACAGTTTAGATCATATCCTTACTCACTATCAGATTAACTTCTCCTAAATTACAGTATAGGCTTTGTAAACTGCTTCTCGTGTCTTTATAAAGATCTTTATGATGCCAGCCAAAATCAAAGTATTTGCACCCAAAAGGTTCCTTCAGGTGAACTCATGTTTGGTCACTTTTCAGATGACTGAACACTTGAGTAAACAGCTGCTGGGACACTGTGCTCCCTTTTTACACAGGGGAACTTTGTCAGTCCCTTTAAAGCCACAAGAAATCTTCTGATCTCCCACAGAGGGTACTTTATTCATGTTCTGTGCAAAAAGTGAACAGAAAACCCCTTTTTTCGTTGTTGTTAACTTCGAGGAATTTGTGTGAAGCACAGTTTTCACAGCACGAATTATGCAGAAATAACTAGAATCTCAACCGAGAGTTAAAAAGAATTACAGAACATGTATTCATGTATTTAGTAGTAAAGCAACCTGAAGGCTTAAAGCTGCAATATTCATCTCTCAGGGTGAAATTCAGTACTGGGCTGGGATTAGAGGGAAAAGCCTTCCTGCTGAGCTTCCACCCAAGGCAAATTTAATCCTTTCCCCCTGCCCAGCCAGCACCAAACCTCCCCAGCGCTGCTGAGCACTGGAACTGCTCCCCCAGCTCTGGTTAAGCATCTCATGGGCACTTACCTTGCAGTGAGAAAGGGAATAAAAGACAAACAAATCCCACCAAATTTAACCCAAAGGCAGGTGAACAGCAGGGGAGGAGAAACACAGCAGCTTCAGCCCAAGCCCAGTGTCACAGTCTACCATCAGAAGCTCCAGACATCATGCTGACAGCCCCAGCCACGAGCAGGCTGTGGAAGTCTGACGCTTCCCCCACTCACTTTTCCTTGGCTGGGAGGAGGGAAGGTGGTGATGAGTTTTAGCAGAGTCCAGGGGGGGAAACATCCATCAATGGAAAGCGTAGAGGAGCAGCAGGATGGTGCAGACGCCGATGACGCCGCCCAAAATGAGGGAATCCCGTCGCTTGCGGAGGTTGATCCTTTGGATCAGGCTGTTCACGGCTGGAAAACGGTCTGGGAGGGGTGTGAGTCAAGGTCACAGCAGCAAACAGGATTGCACCAACAAGCCCCAAAGCCTGGATGGGGAAATGCCAACGCTGCAACTACTCCCAAGCTGGAGGAAGCAGGAGCAAGGATGGACAGGGAGCAGGATTCCAACCGCACTTCACTGATTGCAGAGCAGCAGAGAAAAGGGAACAGCCCAGAGCTCACACTGACACAGAATTCACCACCTGATCACCTCAATTACCAGCATTTTAATCTCCAGTATGTGAGGCTTAGTTACTTTTATTAATTGTGTTTAAAGGAGAATGAAAAAAAAAAAAAAATGGGGTGGTTATATAAAACATCTGTGGAATTTCTTCAATGGGATCCCGTTACTGGTGAAGAGAACAACCAAAAGCATTTGACTGAGAAAATCCTGCACATTGCATGACCCACACACTGTGCAAGCTCTGTAATACCACGAGGGTGTAAATCTATCCCTTAATGTACAAAAAAACAACTGCCAGCAAGACAATCAGCTTCAGAGCTTCATGTCTTTGGCATCCAGAATCTTCTTAAGGCCAAAGCTTATTGAAATTTTCAGTGAAATGTTCTTGCCAATCGCTAAGAACTGTAATGAAACTTCTGGGTTACCACGATGCATCTTTCCAGGCTGTCATGTGTCTGATCAAACAGTGCTGATGTTGTCCATGAATAGGAGGGAAGGAATAAGTGGGAAAACCACAAACTGCCCCAAACTGCCCTGAGACACAGAAACCAACAAGCCAAAATCCACATTAACATCTGCAAGAGTGTGACAGACAAGAGGATACTCAGGCCCTGACTACTCTCAGCTGTAAAGCACAGCAAGCAGTGATGAACAGCAAGCTTCAGCTTTTTTGAAAGCAAAAAGCAGGACCTGAAATGAAACTATACCTTATAAAACCATACAGCAGGGAAGGCCAAGAAATGCCGTTGCGGACCTCTACCTGAAAATTAAATTCTGTTAATTTATACGTGGTGCCCAAATTTGACCACAACCAACTTGTTCACCACATGTAGATGCTTCAAGTCAGGTTTATCAGGTGACAAAACCTTTTTATTAGGTGAGACAGATAAAAACCTGGCCTGTCTGTCACTGGTGACAGCACAGGTCACAGAACCACTGACTGCTCATCCCCCAAAATGACAAAGTGAAAAATTGTACCATAACTCTTCTTAGGCACAGGCAGCACCAATTTTTAGGAAAAAAGGATACTGGCCAAGGTATTCATCTTGCTTTGTATTGACTTCAACATCCCTCTCTGCGAAGTCATATTTTCTTTTGTTGCCATGGCAATGCTGGGGAAAGAAAGAGGATCAAGTTGTCGGTGCTAAGAATAATCCAGAGCTCACACAAGAGGAGAACAAGCAGGCAACGTTTCTTCAGAGGACAATGAATGGGGTGAAGCAACATGAATGAAATCACAATTTTCCCATTAATCTCTGTCTTTTATAGTCAAACGGTTTCAGTTTTATATAAAACTGTTAACAGTGCGAAACACTGAGATTTCTTGCAACAGGCGGGGTTTGACTTTTCTCCTCCAGCCTCAATGAAAACTGGTATTACCTTATAAGCAACAGAAGAATTATGCTCTCGTGGCTTAAGCTTTAAATTTAGAAGTTTGTTTCATCCCATATGATGCTTCCATCACAGTACAGAAAAAATCCATTTCTGAGATCTGGTCCCAATTAAGAATATCCCCCACAGTATATAAGTTTTCATTTTCTTTGTTTCTTTACCAAGGCAGGCAAACACAAAACAGAATTGCCCATTTCAGATTTAATACGTTGTGGAGGGCAGAAAAAAAGCAACTCTGCTCTTAAAAACAAGATATTAAACGAAGACTATAAAGAATTGCTCAGTTGACAAAGTTTGGGCTCTGAAGACACAGTGCCTGAGAGAGAAAAATGTGGCAAATACTGCTCTCCTTGCTGGCATGTGTTTCAAAAACACATAAAGCAGGACATAAATACAACAAAGCTGCATAATAACTCCAAGAAGTCACCTCTACTGCTGTTGACTTCATCTACAGGAATAACAACGATTAAAACAAGTTCTTGGATGAGTTTGTGAGCCTTAAATATGGAGGGGAAAAGTTCTGGAGGGGCAAAAGTTAAGTGGAGCAACACAACAGATAAACTGGAAAAACAGAAAAGGAAACAAAAGCTGTCATTTCAGCGGTAGGAAAATGTGAAATGCTGCTTTTACCTGCTACAAACATACAATTTTTCAATGCAGGTATTTTAGTCCTCTAAAGTAAAAAAAACCAACAAACTCACAAAACCACAAAAAATTTGCTGTCAAGAAGAGCACCCAGGGAATTCTGAATTACTAAGAATCAAGTTAGAAGAAAAAAAATATTTCCTATCTGCACACAGGAAAGTTTGTTCAGTAACTTACAGATTCCTGTCTCCCACCCCGACACGGACTTGATATTTGTCCGGATGAGTTTTTAATACAGTGTCTCTCAATGCACTTCTGAATTAAGTCCCATATTTTTGTAAGCTGCATCCAATGACTCATTAAAGCACCCATTCATTTACAGAAGTGAAAACACAAGATGACTGCCAGTAAATAAAGTGCTCCTGAGCCACCTCCAAAATGCCTTCAGCAATAATTATTCGCAGAACACAAGGTTCCTGCTCTAACATCTGGGGAGTAAAACTGTCCATTTCATATAAAAAGGCAGCATGTAAAGGGTTAAGAGACTGAAACCAATTTATTTTTTTTATCCAGTATTTTCAAGAATTTAGCTCAAAGGGCTGGGTTTTACTGGAGAGCTCTGAAGGAAAAAAACTAGGGTAATTACAATTTTTAATATGATACGGTCTAGTAATGAAATGTAATTGTGATATTCATGAACAAGACTTTAACTGGATTCCAGCTACTATTAACGAATCAAAATTCAAGCAAAAAGCAATGTTGTTCACGTATAATTTGATTATTCAAACCTTGAGCTGGTTTATCTAAGCCTTTAGATCAGTAAAGGAGATTATAAATTTTAAGAAGCAGCAGAAAAGAGAGTTTCCTGGGGACCAGTCCAGAGCTTGGTCTTGCATCTTGAGCACTGCAGCTTCCTCATATCCTTCATCAGTCTTGGTTTCATTCCCATCCCTGACATATGTTCATTGACTCGCTGCTGCCATTGCCTCACTGACAAATGCATATTTTAAAAAATTAATCACATTCTTCCCATTCACAATACTGGCCCCATTTAGTCACTCCCCACCAGAGCATCCCCAGATCCCCACGGCCTGGTGCCGATGTTCTGGAACTCGCGCGCGACGTCTCACGACAAAAACGACCCAACAGGAATGGAGACGACCCCGATTTAACACTGCACTTGGAAACCAGCAGGAATTATTCTCAGTGCTGCACTGGCTGCAACGACCAGAGCTGGGTGTAAACCAAGTTTCTAAAACCAGATGGTATCTGGCCCGCTCTCTATGTTTAATATTAAAGCCCTGCTCAAACACAACGCTCAGCATTGCTGCACCACCGGAGAAATCTCCCCCAGCTAAGCCCAAGGTCACAGCCATAAAACACCCACCTATCTCTTCCCCAGACCAGCAGGAGTATCTCAAATTCCTGTGCTTGCAGCCGTATTTCCCTCAAAATTTCTGCCACATTCCAAGTTTGCCCTTTTTTGCTCAGCGGTGCCATGGGTATGCGAGCGGCCAAATCTCCCTCCAAAGCAAACCCAACTGATATTTGTACTTAGTCTGCTGTTTTCACCGGCATAAAAACCCCAGGGAAATAAACACTTCCAGGCATTATCCCAGATGGACAAGTCTAACATGCAGAGATACACTTTTAATGCTGCCTGACTTGGAAGCAGAGTTTTGACTTAAATAAGTGTTGAAGCTGTCGTTATTTCAGCCCACGCTGCAGCCACATCCATCCAGTGTCACTGAGGGAAATGTATCAAAAAATCAACTCCTGGGCTTCACCCACTGAGACACATAAGTCAAATCTACTCTGCTGGAGAACTAAAACAAAACTCCAAAGAAAGAAGTTGTGTTACTAAAAATCAAATAATTCACGAATTACTGGAACCTCTGCTTCATTTCGCATGCCATGAATCATACCTGCTCATTGAAATTCATGACAGGGGCTATGATTAGGGAATGGACTCTGTGGCTGTGCATAGAAATGAAAGCTCTAGGTTTAAATTGGTAAAAATTCTGATTGCATCACCTATTCTTTGTCTGGAGATACATTTTTATATTTGTATCTCTAAATATACACATGTGTGTGTGTATCAATGCACACCTACACACATGACCTGGCAGATTCCTTTAAAGAGTAATGTTTCTTTTGATGAAACCTAAGGTGAAAACAGAAGAAACATCTCCCTAGGAGTGCAAGTGATTTTGTCTGGACACTCTGGGGAGGTGCCTGTGATATGAGAGAACTCTCACGACGTAGCTCATGCCTTTTCATTCTGAAAAGTCAACGCTCAAACAGGCAGAACTATAAAAAAATATTCCAACTGAGCCAACATAAAAACACAAGTTGTTAGAAAACAAGAAATAAATGGCCTGCTATTTTGGAGAAGCGATAATGTTTGAAAATGAAAACCTGAGAACTCCAAACATATTAAGCAAAATCTCTGCTTATATTTAACTCTGGCCAAGAGAAGTGAAGGCTGTTCCAAAAGAGCTGCAGTACAAAGTAGCACATCCCACTCGCTTCTGGAGAGAAATATGCTGCAGCAAGAACCCATGGCACAGAATTCATTTAAAAATTGATTAAAAGTTTAGTAATAACGACACACCTGGAGTGACAGCCCTGCTCAGTGCTTTAGTGACTGAATCATTTCAGCTCAGGTGCCCATTTATCCCCTGGCACGGATGTTTGCTCCGTGGAGGACCACGCAGAGGAAGAGTCAGACTCCTCACTCCTCTTCCTGACAGAAAATCAGAGCAAGGGCTCACAATTAGTGGCTGCAGCTTGTCAACAAAAGCCTCTGCACACACAGCAATGTGCTTTCCAGTGTTTAGGATCAGTGCTTAGTAACAAACCCCAAGGAAATAAAAGTGTGAAGGAAATAAAACGTGATTTCCTGACTTGCTTAATTAAAAAAAATGAGTAATGAACTGCAGCAGATGCAAACCTTGAAGACAGAGCAGTAGCCAGAATAAGCTAATTACATCTCAAGGAATCTGTCCTCAGACAGCTTCTTCTGCACAAATCCCTCTTTTATTTGGGTGACAATAGATAAAACAATTGGTGAGTTGGGTAAACTTCCATCTGGGACATTCATTCAGAAGGCAGCAGGATTTACCATCAATTAACGTCACACCCAAACACTTGGCACTACTGGGGACCACAGGAAAGAAAAAGTTCAACAAAAAAATTCACCCTGGTTTTAACAGAGGCAGAATTCAACTCAGCTGTAAGTAGAATTACATTTCCCACTCCATGTAGTTACTAGACAAGCTCTTTCTGTACCCAAAAACTGCAGAACATTTTTGGCAACAACTCAAGCCAGAATTTACTACAGATAACAAAAGGTGCAAGGTTGAGAGCTCTGAGCTCCTCTGATGACACGGAATCAAGAAGCCAGGCCAATGACATAATTACAAGTAATTACAAGTAATTTTGCAAGATATTGAGAGTAATAAATCACCATATGCTCTGCTTACTTGGAGTGGCAGCAAAGAAGAAATTCACCAAACACTGAGCATTTCTGAGATGGAAAAGCAGGGTCATCAGCATGGCAATAAAGGAGAGGATTTCAGTGAGGAAAGGACTAGAAGCCAAAGCAAATACAGCTGGGCTAAGCTGGAGAAACATTTCTGTGAGGCTGTGGTGAATTGCACCCAGATTTTCGGGTTGTTCTTGTGCTGGTCACTTCTGGTTCATCACTGCACACTGATGTGGTTTAACACATTCTTCCTCCACGTTAATTGTCCTGAGCCCACTGTGTGTACTTAAGCCCTTAATGGACACAGCCTTGCTGCATCTAATTACTCCTCTTGGTCACTTATGTCAGTACATGCATTGTCTGAAAGCATATCTTGCTTTCTGCCTTTTTTTTTTCTGTTTTGTTTCAAAGCAATAATCTAAAATTTAAAACCATTAAATCGGGCATTATTATAGTTTGAGTTATTGCTCTGCAAAAGGTTGGCTTGGAAAGGGCACAGGTAATAAAATTTATGTTGTTACAGTTCTAAAATGTCTAGATCAGTTAGAGAAGGTATCATTTAAGTATTCAAACAATGTAAGAACCCCAAAAGATAAATAAATGTACAACAGCAATAACCTCTCAAGCAGTTGTGGTAAAAGCCTTACCTATATCAGCTGCACACTGGGTGCCGAATATTCTGAATATATTGAAAGGTTACAGAAATCAGGTTTTTGATGAGCGTCACTGTGAGCAGAAATATCTTGGCTACTGGAATAACCCCCAACAGCCCAGCCTGAGATTCACTCTGCTCCAAAGGTGATTCACCTTTGAGAAGAAACCCAAATTTTCTAAGCTAGGGTGAATAAAATATTGAAGCAACATTCTTATGTCAATATTGAACAGAAAAAAACCCAACCCAAACCCACCAGCAATTCACTGTAATTCTGCCAAGGAGCTGGAAACAATACAGTTATTGTATAAATATAGTGACTGATAAATTTAGACACAATTTAATGGAAATGCTGATTGTATGGAAAATAATGAACATTTTTACATTCATCCCTACCTTATTGTTTCTTCTATCAGTCGATCTGAGCTGAAAGCCAAAAGAAAAAAAAACAACAAAACAAGTTAAAAAAAGTAACAAGCACTAAGTACTACTTCAGGTCACTAATCAATGTTGCCCATCATCATCCTAATAAATCTGCCCTTAGAATGTTTTATTTCTGGATGTTGTCACATTTTGCTACTACACAGGTTTGGTTTATACAGATTTTGGAGAAGATGCACTGGAATATCCTCTGGAGCAGCATTTCCTAAGAGTAGCAAGAGCAGCTGCTTCAGGAGAAGACATAAAACACTGAGGAGACAAGAAAAGGGGAATCGGCACCGTGATTTATGGAGGACTGTGTGGAAAGGAGTATTAGAGAAAGGAGTAGCTAATTTTATTGCTTTTTAATCCTGCCCACCCCTTCAAAAAATGTCATTAATGATTAAGAAGCTGAGACTTGGGTCCATCTCAGACCCCTGCTCAGGATTAGCTCCCCAAACACTGATTTATGCTGGCAAATTCCTTCTGGATGAGACCTGAGCTGATGGGAACACACCCCACCCCACGTGTCAGACAAAGCCCTGGGTGACACACGGCCCTGCCCTGCCTGCCACACATGGATCCAGGCTTGTGCAGCATCCCTGGGCAAAGGGCAGCTCCGAGCACTGCACCGGAGAGGTTTCATCTAAAAACCCGACACGCACCGCTGAGGAGAGTAACAAGATCCTCGGAGAACTGCAGCTGTTTCTCCTTTCCTGTACTCAACTTTCACACAGGGTTTTAATCACTGCTTTGCAGCCAAGTTGTGAAATGCCAGAAAAACACCTCTGGTTACAGCAATCGATATCTCCAACGTAACCCCGAACAAGTGACTGCATCATTCCCACAGCGCAGGAACAACGACGCACCCCTGCTACTGCTCTGTGTATCCCACGGATCCAGACAAATTCTTGGAGAATAACTGCAAAAAAACCCCCTGAGTTTGCAATCTGAGGAGGAAATCAGCCTGGCAGAAAAGCAGCTTTATGTTGTACCAGCTACTGCTTTCGGTATTAAATCAGAATTTAACGCTTCCAAACTCAAAGATGCCAGTAGGGCACGGCCATCTCCACCCTGCTCATTCCAAGCGTTTTGCCAGCCCCCGAAGCAGCACAGCTCTGCCTCTGACTCAGCCAGAGCTGCCTGATTTGGAACTTCTCTTCTTCCCACAGGAATTCTGGAGATCCCCCCACGGCTCCAGCTGGAGGAGCGCGCAGGGCAGCGAGCGCACGCGTGTGTGACCCGCTGGGGAGGGGGAGAGGCAAAGAGAGTCACTTCATTTGTCTGTGAAGAGGAGTGAAAAACACGAAGGTGGCTATTTCAGCCTGTCCACGGCTTGAAAAATAGGCACAGAACAGAGCACTAAAAATATTTTGCTCGATTTTAAGCTGCCAGGGACTCGACTTGGGGCAGCAAACAGAGCTACGCTCGCTAAGATTCGCATCGGTTGTGAGCACATTTGGTTTAAGCAACTAAAACCAGTTTTATTCACTGTGTGGTGTTTATTACACTGGCACAGAGAAGGGAAACACCCGAGCTGTGTACACAGGGCGGTCTCACAGCATCTCCCGAAGTCCCCAGGGCAGGCAGAACAGGAAAGCAACGCATTAAAGATTTCTGTAATCGCTGAGTCTCCAAGAGACACAACCCAGCTGAGAATGTGCCTTTCATGGTCTCTAACAGCCAAGTGTGTTATGTGGGCAGGGCATAATAAGAATAAACTGCAAAACCATTAGAAAACAGCCTCAAAAGCAAGAGCGGAGCACGAGAATCAATCATTTTAAAAAAGGTTCAATTTTTAAAAAAAAAAATATCAATGAAAAGGTATTAAAAACCTTGCTGGAAAACGGGTGACACTTAAAAAAATTCTGTGGAAGAAAATGTTAGAACAGCCCTACAAAAAAACCCTGCCTTAGAAAAATGGTTACCAGCTCTTCATCCATTTAACTGATGATAGAATTTTTATGTTGATGAACTGAAGATGACAGAGAAGCTGAACACTTTTACAGACCTCAAGTGAACTAGGAATATCCTCCAAGGCCTTCAGAGCACCAAAATTAGGCTTGCCAGTTTGCAGCAGGGACACTCACTGCTTTTTATGCTAGAGAAAGCTGTAGATGGGCAGTTTCATTACTTAGACACGTAAAAACAAGAAGTTATTTAAAAGCTTCAGATTACATCACTCTGTTTTATTTTTGTATGCGTATGAATGTTTATACACAGGCAAAAATAAATTCGTGGGAATGTGGCTACTTGTAAAATGATGACAGAAGTTCATAAAAACGTATAAACCAGTAAAAATCAGTTGAAACACCAACACACACAAGGTATGAGCTGCAAATGCCAACACAGGGCATTCACCAGGCACCTGAAGCTTCAAGACCAACGTTTCAATGTGGAGCCACCCCAAATATTTAAAAGGAGGAGATACACAGGAATTTTCTTCAGAATGAAGATGTGTAGGTAAGGGCAGACCAAAGGAAGCACAGATTTATTAGCACAACTTGCAGTGTGTTCTCCCCACCCTCAGAAGGATCAGGATTTCCAAACTCATCTCCCCTTGCAAGGTGAACAAACTCCCCAGGAAATGGCCCTGACATTCCGGTAACGGCAGTCAGCCTGAGCAGGAACATTGCAGGGATTCTGATGTAGAGATTCAGATTCCTCGGCAAATACAGATTGTAAAGTTCACTCACACTGACACCCAAACAGAAGCATCTGTTTCATTCATTTTACAGCTCATAACCATAAAAATAAGTCAGATTTAAGGAAGATCGAGAACACAAAGTACAACAGGGCCCAGAGACACAAGGGAAGTTTGCAGATCTCTGACTATTAATAACCTGTTCTCCACAAATAGAAGCTGTTCTCACAATTAAAAATAATGTTCATTTCAGTCATTTGCCAGAATAAAAAAATAACATTGAATGAGGCAATTGTGCTTAACTTACGTGTTCAAAACACTACAAAAAAAGAGGCTCTTAAATGAAAAATCTATCGACTTTGTTCTTCTGCTGTCCAAGCAGACGACAAATCCAGCGGACATTTCCTTATGAACATCCAAGCCAAAGATGGTTCTGAGCATTATTAATCTGACTTGTCATCTGTTTCAATGAACTCTGCATTTTTCACCTGTCCAGACAGACAAAGCCATTTAAAAATACTACAGGAAGAAAAAAAAAAGAATAAAAAAAAAAGGCTGGAAGCTGCTGAGGCAATCACCTCCTGTAAGAAATGGCACAAACCCAGCAGCAGCAGCCATGCATATGAAATAAGCAGGCCTCTGTGCAACTGCTGGCTGCAGAAGATGGCACAGCTTGTCTTTTAAATATGCAGACAGGTAAATTAATCTGAAGGAGAAATTAAGTGAAATATGCCTCCCAGACAGAAAAGAGTCCTGCTCATCACATCAGGCTTTTACAACTAAAAGAAAGCATTTTATGTTGTTTGTAAAGCAAACCTCTGTGTCGGTACCTTAATAAAATTCATTCATGTAGATGAATACTTAGCTGAGGACTGGGCTTCTCCCATATCCATAGATTTTTGTTGCTGATATCCAAACCAAGTCAGAGAACAGGGCAGAGCAGTCAAACTCATCTGCACCCAACTCATCTCACAACAGGCTTTAAACCCTTCAGATGAAATTAAGGGCAATATTATCACATAGAATAATTTAAAAGGGATAGGGGAAACCCTGTAGAATAAACTAACATAGCACTTGATAACTATTTTCTTCCTTTCATAAAGAATAATTACAGAAATAACAATTTTACTTTGTTCTCTCTCTAACTGCAAGATAAATCACTAAGTCTTTGCTCTCTCAAACTGCCTGCAATAAATCTTTTGTATTTTCACAGTCCTGGATCACCAGGCAATGTGGAGCTTCCAGGAATGCAAAACACACTCTAATACAAATATACAGGTATGAGGCAAATAGGCAAATCTGATTTATACACTCAGTTATTTCCATCGTAGCAACAGAGTAATAATGAAAAAAACTCAGTGCACACACACAAAAAACCCCAATCTGCAACTCATTTTTCTGCTTGCCATCAACATTCCTTATGATATTAAAAATTCATGATGATTAAGCTCTTTAAAAACCTAAGTAGAAGAATGTAAAGCTGAACACTTTTTTTTTTTGCCTCCCTGCGATACAAGAAGTTCCAGTTTTTATAAGACTCGTCCCAAGTTTGATTCAATTTCATTTCAAAGTGGCTAAAAAGGACAAGAATTGGTGTAGAAGTCTGTTTATTTCTATTAAGAGCAATATACTTGATTAAGAGGCACACATCTTCCACTTCCAGCACGAGAAAAGCTGGCTGGCCAAAAACAATGACATGAGGGAAAACTGGCATTTTCAGGGATGAACAGCTTCCCCACAGAAATCACTCCGAAAGCAAAGAAAGGTTCAAACACTGACCCAAACTGCTCTTTTTTGTGGGTTTTCCTTGAGTGTTAATTCAAGCACAAATCTGGATGCTAAGGAAATGCAATTTTGTCACATTGTCAGTTGCAGAAGGCAACAATCAAACACAGAACCCAGCACAAATGTGAGCATTAATCAATGTATAAATCTGCTCATCATCATCACACCTACAAGCTCTGAACACCTCAGTAAGCTTATTTCTGCACATCTCAGAAATCACTTCCAGTAAGAATGAGGAATAGTTGCAAAATTGGAAAAGGAAAAAGCACAATATTATGTTGCTTTTCATCAATGCAAGCAATTTGCTACATGTAGAATGAAAGGCACTGGAACAGAATCCATTGCTCTAGGCAAGAGTAAACCAACGTTGTCTGGTGCTGAATTTCTTTCCAGATGGAAAGAAATTGTACATGAGGGGAAAAAAAAATACACAGAAGGCATCTCTTTCACTGTAGGGAAGAATCTGCCAAAGGATTTCCAGGAAAATAATCTGGTGAAACCTCCTCCCTCCAACTGCAATTCTGTAACACAAATTCAGCTAAAAATTTGACTTCTAGCTACATCACTAAGTAAATACCTCAACAGCTCATCAATTCCAGCAATTTGGACTTTAGATACACTAAGAAAAGCACTTCCTTTGCAGCTATCACCTGTAAACACATCTATATGTGCTAAGTAACCAATAAAAAGATTAGTTGTTCTAATTCGGTTTAAAGGAGGCAAAGAAGCACCAAGGGATTTTCTCCCTAAAAACAGGGATCTACCTTCACAGCTCTGACAGCACCAACCCCTGTTTCTCCTGGATTTCCAAAGGGTATGGCCTCCACTGAACTCCATGGAGTTGCCTGGGAGTTACCAGAGTGGAAGAACTGTTTCTCTGTGAGAGGAGTTAGCCAAGAAAGCTCTTTGGCATGCAGACGGCTGAGAAAGTGCCTGAGAGCCCCAGGAGGGTGAGCAGCGGCAATACTTCTTCCCTTAGAGCAAATCTATAAGGGAGTAAGAGCTTCTCAATAAGCTGCAGTGTTCAGTTTACCCAAAGAAGGCAGGTAAAAACTTGAAAAATGAGGACAGCTCCTACTGTCCACATGAAGAGCAGCAGCCGGTTGGGCACAAACCCAGTGCCAGGATGGCACCACGTAACGAGGCCTCGAGTCATGCTTGGGAAAAGTTCCTGGAGAGATTGACCCTCCCAAATAATTGCTCCATATTACCCACAGGAACGAGGTGAAATCAGCTGAGGAGGGCAGGCTTTACTGTAAGTCATTATCAGCAACCACAACTGTCAGAACAATTCCAGTAACTTCCTAATGGACTCCATCGGCATTTCCTCAAATTTTACATCTGCACGCGCTGCCAGCAGTCAGGGGCAGGGCTGCCTGCATTATTTCCCCTGGTTTAAAACATGGAATTTGGATGGGAGCTTTAACTAAAGGGAAAACCCCTCAAAACCCAAGCAACAACAGGCTCTGATACCTGACACTGACCTGACTAAAACGGAGCTCTCCCAGGATAACCTGTCACGGCCGATTTGTTGGGCACACACAGGCAGGAGATGCTCAGCTTACAACAAACACAAGCTGTCTGTAATCTGTGCTGTAACAAAATAGATTGTATCACTTTTCTAGCTCAGTGTTTTTTGACTAAAGCTTGGCAAAGCTAAAGAACTGTTCTACTACTCACACGCTCCTAAGTAACGAGGAGAGCACGAGGGGGAATGTCTTCTGCAAGAGCCCCATCACATAAATAACTTCATAATTAATATCTTTTTAATTTCCAGCCCAGCTAACACAGAAATGAAGGGAGAGTTATCCCTAGGATGACAACCCAACTTTAATGTAGCATGAAACCCTAAAATCCACACCGACAGACACGTGTTCTGTGCCCTAACTGCATTTGCACCTGCTGTGGTTTTGAGGGTTTTTTGGAGATGCTCTGTGGCTTTCATGCAGGACTTGGCTGAGGTACCTGATTTACAATCCTCTACCTGCCTGTTAATTAAGTCGCAGAAAATGATTCTTAAAGCTGCATAGTTAACTATGCAACATAGCAAACACTTGTGGTTCAAAATGTAGAAGTGCACACTACATTTAAACCATCCACAAGCCAAACCCAGGATGCAATTCATTAATGGGTAAAGATCTCAGCATTTTTTCTTCTGACCCAATTTCCCAGTGTTCTTAGAGCTTTTTATCTGAGACTGAACAAGAAGCATTGTTCCAGAAGTGCAACTATACTTGATATAAACAAGTCTCTCAAGCGAGAGGAAAACACTCTGCACCTTTCAAATCACGACAGAACTAAGGTCCTTGAAAAGCTCTAAACAGAACTCTTATTATTAGGATAAAATAGGGATGCTTTAAGGGTAACTTGGATCGAGTCCTGCTTAGCATCATGGATTTGATAGAACACAAAGATATCTGCACAGCAACCATTCAGCAGCCAAGAACGAGGAGAACCCAATTCTGATGCATTAGGGGAGGCTGAAATTAAATAAAACTCAAGAATGACATTTATGCAGTAGCGTGGTAACTTTCCAGAGATACACTCTATATATTAGAAAATGGAAATAATCACTATTTAACATATCCAATTGAGTTCAACAGCTTCTTTTTACTGGAGGATCCAACAGCAAATAGTGAGCAAGCACTTCTAGCCCTAAAGAATAATGAAGTGCATGGCCACACTGATAAAAAAAATTACGTGCTGCATTAGAATAATAGAAGTGATTCTCAGATTGCACAAAAGGAATTCCATAAAACTCCACAATTGTTGATTCTGTTGAAAAGCTTTTCAGAACCAACCCATGCAGGAAAGATTTCAGCACTTGTGAAAGCCCTAATTTCAATACAGAACTTGGAGGGGGGAAGCTGTCCTAGTTAAGAGACAGTGTTGAAAGGAAAGCTAAAAACAAATAAAACATGCAGCAGCAACTTGTTTATTTCTGAAAGGAACAAAAAACTTCAGAAGAAACCACAGAGCCCTGAAGTTTGAAGTGTGGCTTTATATCCTTCCCTTTCCTAAAGTTCTGTTTCTAAGGGGAAGCTCAGAATCAAGAACCAGAGCAGAGTTTTTGTCCCAGCCAATTTTCTCCCCATTTTATATTCAGATAATATTTCACTCTCTGAGGGTTTGCTCTCTGGCTTCTGCAGACATTCATAAAGACCTACAAGAGTTTCCACAGCCACTTTCCCTGGGGTACGTGGAATTTCACCCATAAACTTTCACATTTTACACAGATGAAAAGCAAACAATGAGCCTGAAGCTCTTAATGTCAACGTGGCTGAATCTTTTGTCACCTGGATAATTCAGTTTTGTACTGGAAGTTACAGAGGAAATTTCCAAACTATGTTTTGTGCTGTGCGGTGGGTTTGATTTTTTTTTTTCCATTTGGTGTTCCCATCATTTTAGATATATTGAGGTATAAAAATGTCATAACAGTCATCAGTGTCAGGGAAAGTATTGATTACAGTAGCGTTAAAGCAATTCAACTATCAAGAAAGCAAATACACATTGAGACACAGAAGCTTTGGTTTAGTGGTTTGGGTAGAGGTTTTTTTAAGTCCTAAATACAGCACAGGAAGATTAAAAGAAATAGTTGATTTTACCCTAATGAAGCCCGAACTATTTTTAGAGGAAAAAAATCCTCTTAAATCATGAATTGCTTGGCTGATTTTCATGTTCTTATATTAAGTTATTTATAAATAATAATAATACCCAAGAGAGCATCTTCCTTCATTGCCTGGAAGCTTTGAACCTCCCCAAATCCTCATTAAACTACTTCAATAACTTGCTCATACAGTCACATAATTATATAGAGTGAAGTTTCTCCTTTCCCAGAAGACATGAATTGTCTCCCTCCCCGAACATTATTTACTATTAAAACAAGAGAACAGCAAATTATTCTCAGTCTGGTGCTGCAGTTGAGGAGATGATGTGCCCAGGTGTCACATTCAGCCTGGGACTGTGACAGGGGAAGCTGATCCAGCCACTTCCAGAGTCCCTCTGCCAGGAGTCTTCAGGAGACAGAGATAAAACCCACTCAAGCCCAGAGATAAGGCTAAAGGAAAGAATCACTGATGCAATCAAGAAAACTCTGCAGCACTAGAAAAGGAGACAGAGCAGGAAGACAGATTGGAATTGTACTTTGAAACAGGATTACAGGACAAGCTGTTGTGCATCCTTAAGTAAGCCTTTGCAACACCAAAAATCCTCCTTCACTCAAATCCCTTCTTTGAAAAGCATTTTCTTTGTGCTGCTGCTCAGACAGAGCACCCTGCCCCAGAAGTCCGAGTTATTCAGTGGTAAGGTGATCACCACGGCCATCCCAGCACCTGCACACACTTAATGCTGCAATTTCTCCTAATTCCTTATTCCAGCAACAAAGAAAACAAGCCAACCGTGTTTGGGGAAACAGCAGCACACCACTGCCAGAGCTCCTGCAATTAATGGCCAGCAGAGAGATGCTTTAACCTAGATTCCCCCGTCCCTGCTTGCACTGTAACTTCCAGTTCAATGGGCAAAGTGCTGCAGCCCTTCTCCAGCACTGCACAGCAGGGCTGCACCCAGCCAGCACCAGACCCAGAGCAAACCCTCCAAACCAGGGCCATGCAGAGCTCCTCTGGCCTCCCAGGGCAGAGCTGCTGGGGTTTTTGTTTTGTTGGTTTTTTTTTTTCGTAACTGCTACAGAGCAAAGATTATTCATTCCCAAGTGCTGCTTCAGTTAAAATCTGCATTCAAATTAGGAAAATGGATCCACAAGAACGCCGCATTCTGCTCTGCCATGAACAAAAATAAGTTTAATTAAGAAACAAGTTTGGTAATTTAAAAAAAAAAAAAAAAAAAAAAAAAAAAAAAAAGCCCTTACTGGGCCAGACTAAAGTGGAGCTCAGCAGTTCTGAGGCTGCAGAGCAGGCAAGGCAGCAGGCACCCAGGGAAGAGGCTCATCACATTCCTCCCTCCCTGCTGCTTCCCCAAGCACCTTGGGATGGAAAAAGGAATTGTTGAATTAGCTGGTTTTCCTGCATTCTCTCTTGCTTCCAAGAGAAGATGAAGGAGGTGCAGTGGTGAATTGTGTCAGCTGGAGCAGTCACTGCCCATCTGTGTGTCCTCTGCAACTGGAAATGAGGGAGGGGATGGGAAGGGAGGAAACCAGAGTTCTCTGCTCTTAATCCAACCCTGAGGTTCCACTGAAATCCACAGGAACCTGAGCAGCAACAGCACAGTGAATGGAAACCAGGGCATGCAGAACAGAGAGCAGGCACAACAAAAGAAAAAGAAATTCTGTTAAGGTAGAAAACTGGCAGCTTTTTCCCAAAAGATCAAGTCACCTGTAATCAGAAACCCTGCAATTTGTCTCTCATCTCGATGAACTGATTTCTCTCTGCAGATCAGTGCTGAAGTGAAAATTTGTAAGGACAATATTTGGAGGAAAAACAGTCAGCCACTCCCTCCACTAAGATCTTGCCTGTATCACCAACAAAGTTTGGAAGCAGATTTCCCGGTGATTATTCCCGACTGAATGTGCCCGTTTCTACCCAAACAACAGCAGGAAATCTCAAATAGTTCTGCTGATAACAAAATGCCATAATGAAAGCACTGAAAGTGTTTAGTAACTCCAGAGCACTCCACATACATGAAGCACTGCACAAACATTAATTTCTCCTTATCATCTCAGGTATGTATTATTAATTAGCACCATTACACAACTGCTGCAGGCTCCTGTTATTTCTTTTGCTCACTTCTCTTATTGCTCTTTTCTCTTTCCCATGCAGCACATGTTCCTCTCATTTGTTTGCTCTCCTATTTCTTCTCCTTCAAAAGAAGTTTCTTACCCACCTACTCTGGCACCCTGAACCCTCTCTGTGTCACTTTTAAACATTTTAAGACACACAGGGGTGTCTGAACACTCACAGAAGGTTCATCTCATCTACCTGCATCACTCACACAGGAGACTCCAACTAAGAGGATTTTATTTTATAAGTTTTTATAGGATAGATTCACAGGCTGCATAGCAACACTCAGCAGAAACATGCAGTCACCTGACAACAATTAAAAACACAGGCACCTGCTTCACCACCAGGAACTGCTTTTAGAAAGGGATAAATGACTAATTTTTGAGTGCTGGAGCTGAGTAATAAAGTAATAATCACACAGTTGCCCCACAATGACAGAATTGGTGTGTTTTCACCTCCTTTTACAAGGAATTAATGACAGGTAATAACATCTGTAATTTCAATCTAAACTTCTGAAGATTTCATCAATTTTTACACAAACACATCAGTACCCCCTGGTATCACTCACCTACAGCACAAAGGGGATTTTCACTTGCATACACACGCAATATTGCAAATTTAATCAAGGGCATTAGTTCCTTCTCTGCTGACTTAGACTATAACTCATCAATAACTGCAGAATTTCTCAGGGCAGACTCTAAGTTGACAGAATTGTTTCCTCTGAGGCAGCACTTTTCAGAGCAGTTTTTAAAGTGCTAAGCTAGATCTATTCATCAAAATTGTTTTCTTTAGATGGAAAACAGCATTAGAGGAAAAAGGATGATTTGTTTGTACCCCTGGCCAAAACTACACAAACAGAGAAGATGAAATACCTTTAGAGAATGGCACAGCCCCAAGAAAACAAGATTTCAAAAATGAACAGCAAACATGACCACGCCAGATTGGGTATTTCTTTAAGCATCTGACACGCCAAGAAATCTTGAGGTATTAGGTAAAAATATTAACAGGCCATCAACAACATCTGTCTGCCAACCTCACTTCAATTAACAGGGGTTAATTTTTTTTATTTAAAATATTAGGTGTTATCATTCATCTCTCCAGAGGCTGATAAAGCTATTCCTGAATTACCTTTATAGAACTTAGACAGGAGACTTTGTGACTCGGGAACTTTGTGCCTTCTATCCACAGCCAGCAGAACATCTGGACAAACCTCCTTTCCCAACCAAGAGCTGATTTGTAAAATGGACTGAGCAGCAGCGAAGCTTTTGAAGGGAGAACACGATGTGTGTTTTGTCTCACCCTGCCCGGGGTGGGGTGCGGCAGTGCAGGGCCCCCTGTGCCCCCTGTGCCCCCGGGCACAGCTCCATCGGGATTCCAAGGTGGGAATCCCCACTGGCGCCAGCAGCACTGACACAGCAGGAGCCCCACCCTGGGAAAGGGAGGCCAAATGGATCCGGGATAAGCGGGGCTTAATGGAAAGCCAGGCTTAGGCAGGGTTTGCGCAGCGCTTTTTGCCGTTCCCTTCGTGCCTAATGCGCGTTGGAACCTTTTACTCATCAGCATCTGCTACTCAGATTTTTCATCTCCTCTCCTTTTTTAGGATTACCTACATGTGTAACGTTAAGAGGCTCTTCCTCGTGGCGCTCACAACGTGACAGGAAAATGAAAGGCGCAGATTTAGGCAAAAAGCAGAAGAGTTTCCTGGCTCTCCTCTTGTTCCACAGTGAGATAACCCCACAAAAAAATCCCACCCTGCAGCTTTTTGAACAGAATTCATGGGAAACACAGCCCAGAGAAAACCCCAGTTTGTGTTTATCCCGTCTCACATGGTTGTGCATAAATGAAAAGGCTGACAGAAGAGTCTGGCACTCAGCAGTGGGGCAGCAGTTCACACATTCTGTTATCAGAGCATGCAATAAATATGTAATAGGTCAAAGGACTTAATATAATAAATTAAGCAGGGCCAAGACCGAGTGAATGCTCCAATATCTGATATGAATATAAAACTGCTGTGGCATTATTACACTGCTTTGGAGAATATAAGAATACATTGTAAAGTTTATGTTCCTGTGTCTGTTTCTTCAAGCTTTTCATAGATTTCACTCCGCTGAAAACATTTGGATTTTTACTCCTGTGTCTTTGTGTAAATATATTCATCGTCTACTTCTGTCAATTAGTCTGGCACCGGGATTTACTGCACTGCAAATATTCAGCACCATGACTCACACAAAGCTTGTCAGTTTATCCTAGGAGCATGTTTGGTGTCATTTGCCAGCTCCTGGTGATTTCTTGGGACCTTTTCTTAGCTTTTACGGCTTTTTGGCAAGAATAGCTCATTAACTGCTTTCTCTGAAGACAAATATGTTGAAACTCTCTAATAATTTCCTCTGCCAGTATCTTTTTCTGAGCTTACTGATTCTCAATTCAGAAGTTTTGCAAGCTTTGATTTCTTGCCAATGCTGTCTATTCCTTTTACACTGGATTTCTTCAGTCCTTACAGTTTATCTCCACTTTGCAGAGTATTCCATGATTAGTTTTGGCCCTGTTTACTAAAGATCCCCAACTCACACTTATTTCTGGTTTTCTTTTCCTCAGTGCTGTGGTGGGTTTTTTGCAAGTCTTAACATTTTCAAATAACCACCCAGATGGTTTTAAACTATATGTAAAACTGCCTGAACTTTATTTTTCATACATTTTAATCCTACAAACATACTGCAGAGTTTAGCATATTTAAAAAAACAAATAATCAACACCTCAATACATGTTAGGCTCAATTTCTGAAGACACCTGCCAGAAAATGTTTACAAAATGCTGTAAGTTTTCCGCTCTTAATTTTTGCAAACTTCAAAATAATGCACTCGGGACAATACCAGTTTCTTAGAAGGGTATTTTACAATCCCAGAAATATTTAAACATTCTGTTTGTAGATCGTGCTTAACAAAAGTCATAACTCAAACTTTCAAACGGCTAATTTTTAAAGATATTAAAGAAAACTGAGGATGAAGTGGCGATAAGCCACAACTGAAAAAAAAATTGTTTTAATTTCCTGTGAAAGTTTTTTTTTTTTTTTTTGGTGCCTTTCTGGCTGTAAATTTAAAGACAGGAAAGCCACATGCAATTATTTATTTATTTGCTGTTTTAAATGCAAGCCTGCCCTCTCGTGCAGGCCTGAGGTTTAGCACAACTACAGGCAAGGAGAGAGGCAGGAAGACCAGAGCTGACTCTCTAAAACCACAAACCCTCCAGCTCTTTGCTCACACCTGCGCTGTTTTTGCTGAACAAGGACACACAAAGCAGCTACTCAGAACTTAATGCCCTCTCTGCAACAGGAATAATAACGAAGTCCTTTCTATTTGGTTTGTTATCTGCTAACCTAGAATCAATTTGCAAATATTTAAGTGCATAGGTAATTTTGGAATTAATCTCTTCCACCGCTTTTTGTCCACATTTGGGAGAGAAAAAGGGAGAAAAGGTTTTTCTCTGTCTGACTGACAAAAAAATAAAAGAGAGGGAAATCCAGCCAAATCATGGGAGTTTGTTTTGTTTCTTAAACTTTGCCCCTGTCAGAGTGAAAGGCATCTGCTCCCTTGGGAGGAGGAGGTTCTGAGTCACAAGTGACTTGCAAAAGCCCCTGAAGACAACACAGAACTGTCACTGACAAGATCCTAAAGCCCAAATCCCTGACACCACCATGGCTATTATCCACCCCACACAGTCCACACTCAGCACAAGCCATTAATGTTTAATCAGCTGCACGAAATTCAAATGTTTCACCCCCACCCCAGAAAAGTCAGGCACCTCCAGCACAAGCACACAGGAACAACACTTACTTCCGAAGGTGTTCGTGCTCCTTCAGGAACAGCTCTGTTCTTCTGTTGTTCACGCCAGACCCGCTTTTATACGACCTAAAACCCAACAGAACACAACCTCGATGAGAACTGGGAATTCAAGGAACTTCTGCTTTACTCAGAGCACAGACATGTGAGCTACACCAAGCATTCTCTCCACCTTCTCCCTCTGAGGGCAATCCCACGCCTTTGCTGGAGCAAACACAACTTACTCGATATCTTTCCGTACTGATCCCAACAGATTCTCCCTTTCTCGTATTGCCAAGAAGTTTGCTTTGGTTTTGTGGAATTCGTGTGTGTAATCCTGTAATGATAAACAGTTACCCCAAAATTAGGGTCCTGAGGTTACAACTCAGCAACACAACACACCCACAGGAGACCCAGCCACCTTTAAAATTGTCAACAGTTCTCTAATACAAAGTGCAAGACCAACTCAGGAATTTAACAGCAAAAATGCTGGAGGTTAATCCAAAGTATTCTTAAAACTCACTGCTCTTAGAGTAGTTGTTAAATTTGATGGCTGCAGCTACAGTTATGGAGGGAAATCCACTGTAATTCCTTCCCCCAGTTTCAGATATCCTCACCTTTCTGATGAATTAGTTTGTGTTGAAATTTCCCATGAGAAGCCCTAATAAAACCTACTTCTTTGGTGTGGTGAAGACATTCTTGAGTTTATTCAGCTGTTACACCAGATTAAAAAAAAAGCCTTTTCCGAACAACAAAGATGACTTTTATTTTTAAGTTGCAATTTTACATTTTAAATCGTTTCAGGTTTAATACCAGTCTGGCAGGTGGTATGCACCAAAGCCACCATAAACACTTAAACAAATGCTATTGCTCTTCACACCGTGTATGGATTGCACAGACACCAAACAGAAATCAAACTGCACGTGACAAACCAAATAAAATATGCATTTTAAAAAGACTACACCATGAAAACATGGTTAATTTATAGCACTGACTGACAGCTTTAGCCACCACATTTCCTTCATCTCCCTTGAGAAGCTTGGGAGCTTTTACAATCATGTTTTCTGTAGTGTGATGTTCCCTTGCACACTGTTATGTGACAAACTACCCAGACAGGATACTTCATTACACTTCCCCTTTTGCTATATAAAGCCCACCCACATAATGCAGCACCACTTATTGTTCTTTCTCAGATAAGTTCTAGTCACCAATATAACACAAAAAGCACAATCTTCTCCAGCTCAGAGTTCAGGGGGGTGCCTGGAGAGAAGGAAAGCGAGATGGAATCAGCGGCATTCTCACCTCCTGGTGAGACACTCCAGCATGCCGTGATACCAGCACAGATAATAATAATTATTTTAGCCCAAGAAAGAATACAGAAGCAGGGAGGAGGCCCGTTAGTTACCTGCAGGATGTCCCTGTGGCGCTGCAGCGTGTGCATCAGCGCCGCGTTCAGCGACGGCACGCCCGCGCTGTTGGTGTACTCGGCCATCTTGTCATTTATCCCAGTCAGCTACAGCAAGGAAAAACACCCCAGAAAACGTGAAATGGGTTATTCTTGCATGAAACCTACAGTGCACAAGCTGAAGGAGCCAGCTGGTCATGCACACCTTGTCTAACACCCACGCTCGGATCTCCTAATATCCATCACAGAAATCCGGATTGTGATATTGCCTAAATGCTGAAATAAACCCAAAGTAACTCGAGTTACCTTTCCCAGAAGTTGCTCAATCTCCACAGCCATGGTCTCAAACATTCTGTCCTGGCTTGATCCATTTAATAGAGGAGTTGTGTCAGAGCTAAGGAGAAGAGGAGGAGCAGTCACTGAAAAGTTGCATCATCTCATGAACGCCAGAAATAAGGAAACACCAGTGATAGGGGGTGGAAAGCTCCACCATATCCAGGTTTGCTAGAGATTAAACAAGCTCTGAAAAACTGCATTTTCTTATTCTGCATGCCTTTAACTCTCATCTGAACAGGTGACACAGTATCACCTGCAGGAAACACGACCTCCCAGGGAAGAAATGCTTGACACCACACACCTGTCTGGTACCAGTGTCCTACTCCCCGCAACTTTTAAGCCTGATTTATTTATTCACTGGCAGGAGGGAGCACTGCACTCTTAGCATGTTACTCCAGCAATGTAATCACACCTTAGTGGCACAGTGTTAGGACAACCCTCTGACTTGTTAAGCAATCACTGTCCTACACAGCAGCACAGACCACACCATTTATCACAATTAGTTTCACGTGCCTTTCCTACTTGCTTATAAACTGAAACCACAAGGAAAAGCCACATCTCAGAACAGCCTGCAGAATTATGGCAACTAACACATCTCAGAGACTACTCACAGCTCTGGTAATCTGCCTTGAGTAAGAGAATTAAGTTTGGCACAGGACAGCAAAAATGATGAAAACAATTCAATTACAGAGCAAGTAAAACAGAGAGGCAGAAACAAAAGTGAAACTAGTGCTGTTCAAGAGTAACATGATCATTGCTGAGGTGCTCCCAGGCTTCCAGAACTGTGAATTGAGGGAGAGGTACAAAACTGATTCAGTTATTAAATAAAACACAAAAATAGCAACACACATACCTAATGCAGCAACACTCGCAACTGACACAGTTAATAAGCTAAGAAAAGGTTGCAAATTGACTGGGAGGTTGATAATTCCTGCTGTGGAACTGCAGGGAAGAGCTCACCTCTCGAGGAGTTTTACCACATTAGTTCTTCAGTTAAAGATAAATGTGATTAAAGCAAACCACTGCTGTATATACACACAGGCCATGTATATATACACACATCTAAAAACGTATGTGCAGCTCTTATTATTCTCATTAACACTGTCCATGGCAGAGAAGCTGGAACAAGATGAACTTTGAGGCCCCTTCCAACCCAAGCTGTTCAGTGGTTCTGTCATTATTACTCACCTCAGCAGAAAGACAGCAAGAAACAACCACTCATTTTGAAGAGAGGGCTTGTTCCCTGCACAGCTGCTCAGTGCTGCAGTTCCCTTAAAACTAGGATTACAAAGAGCACACCAGCCCACCTGAGAGAGGTGTAAAGCTAAATTCCCCTAATACCGAAGTCCCTGAAAACCACCTGTTAGTTTATTACAAGAAGAACTCGGAATTAAGCCAGCGTAACGAGCATTAAAAAGCTCACTGATCCCACACAGAGCAAAGATTAAATCCAGCTTTCCCCAGAGACCTGTCACCCACAGCCTGACTCACACACCGACATCACATCAAGAGCAACACCGGCAGCAAAAAGTGCTGAAAGCTCCCCAAGAAGCCAAGCGTGGAGAGCCACAGGTGGGACCAGCACTCAGCAAACGATAAAACCGCACCAAGCACCGCAGGCAGCCTTTAAAACATAAAGAAACGGGCTAGTACCTATACCTGTCGCGCCTTCCGTCACGGGTGCTGCTGTAGCTGGTGCAGAGCTTGCTGAAGGAGACCAGCTTCAGGTCCAGCTCGTTCTCCAGCTGCCTCGCCTGCTTCCTGAGATCTGCACGGGGCGAGGGAAAGTCACGGACCCGCACGGGGACCCCGCACCTCCTGGGGTCCCGTTCTCACAGGAAGAGAAACCCACAGGGGAGAGGGGACCCTCACGGCCGGGGAAGCGCCCCGCGCCGATGGGAGGGCGCGGCTGGGCACCCGCAGCCCCGGGAGGCTCCGGCGGGGCCGCGGGCATCATTCAGTAGGCACCGGCGCCTCACGGCTGACGGGCCGGCACCGCCCGCACCCGCCGGCCCCCCGGGAGAAGAGCAGAGGGGTCCCGGCGGCGGTTCCGCCGTGCCGTGCCCGGCCCGTGCCCCGGAGGGGCCCCGCAGCCGCCCCGTGCCCGCCGCCCCCCGCCCCACTCGCCTTCCCAGTAGTTGCTGCTCCCCGCCGCCATCTTTGTTGTCCAACGTCAGCGCGGGCCGGGCGGGGCAGAGCGACCGGGAGGAGCGGGGCGGGCAGGGCCGGGCGGGCCTCCCGCGCCAGCGCCGCCCAGCGGGCGGGCGGGGAAATGGCGCTGCCGGTCGGGGCCCGCTCACGATAGCCCAGCCTCGACCCCCGCGTCCCCATCCCGCTCCTCCAGCCCCGACCCCCATTCCCATCCCTCTCCCTCAGCCGCGACCCCGATCCCCATTCCCATCCCGCTCTCCCGACCCCGCTCCCCATCCTCATTCCGCTCCCCCAGCCCCATTCCCATCCCGCTCCCCCGGCCTCCCCCCCACCCGCTACCCCTCGTAAGGAAGAACGAGAGAACGCACGTGGACATCAAAATAGTTTTATACAGATTATTGATCTCGGTATACAGGTAAAAAAAAAACAGGCGGCGGCGGCTGAGGGCAGAGCCAGGCCCAGCCCCGCGCCGCCCCCTCCCCTCCCGCTGCCGGAGAACGGCGATTCAAGTCCCTTTGAAAAATGTACATTTATTTGAAGGCACAAGTGCACGGAGCGACAGCGCCCGCGGGGACCGGCTCCTCTCGGCCCGGGGCACGGATGGACGGACAGACGGACGGACCGAGGGCACGGGGAGCCGCTCCTGCCTTCCCAAAGTGCCCAGGAACAGCCCCGCTGCTTGCGAAGCTCCAAGCTCGGATCCGGAGCCAGAGCCAGGCACCTCCCTTGGTCCTGCTGGGTAGAAGAGTCTCGCACGTTTGCAAAACATCTCAAATCCACTCACCTTAAATATACACGCCTACTCGCACAGCTAATTCCGAAATGCACTCTGAGGGAAAGGGCCAGTTCCTAACAGGACTTATTGCTACAGGGACAAAGCAGGGCCAGCTCTGTCCATTACCTGCTGCCAAGAGCAAACAAAGCCCAAATACAGCCCCAAGAGCCATTTGCAAACTCGACTTTAAATAAAACCTACTGTGTCTCTTGTTAAAGGAGGAACAGTTCATCAAAGAGGCAGGATTAATGCTACTGTGTGCTGGTGTCCTGCAGCCCATTACACGTGAAAAAGGAACAAAAAGGGAGCAGATCCCGTTCCTTGCTCAGCACAATGAGCTGGGAACGGGCACAGAGCAGTTCTTTCACAGCAGATGTGGGACAGGAGCACGGGGAATGCTCACCCTCATCTCCCCATGCCCGGCACACGTGCCCAGCGTGTTTCCTGCAGGAGAACTCCCTGCAGAACAGGGAAGGAGCTGCACTGGGGGCTGAGGGTTCTCTCTGTCCCTGCACAGGACCAGATGAGATGATGGCCATGGCAGCACAGCTGTGGCCATGTGGTTCTGGAAGGGCATTTCCACAGGTAGGGGTGAAGAACAGCTTCTCATGAGACTTCAGAGGGGCTGTTCCCCCAGAGGAGACCAGGTCAGAGCCCTGCAGAGCAGACCCCAGTAGATTTCTGGGGGCAATCCCTCCACCCACAGACACCACGTGCAGGTTTCACCAGTGGACATCCACAGGCCTCTGGAGGACAGAACACTGGGGCAAACTCAAGCCCTAAGGCTTCTGCACCCCAGAAATCGGATCAGTGGGGCAAGAACTAAAAAAAAAAAGAAAATGAGCAGCAAGAAAATAAGTGCCTATTCTAACCCCATCCTTCTGCAGAAAGCACAGGAACATCAGAGATACATAAAGGCTTTGGAAATCAAACATTTCAACCATTCTTTCCTTCTGGACATCCCTTCTGTAACCCACAAATCCCACGTGTCTTGGGGATGTGTGCTGCAGCTCCTCTTTCCAACCTCCTGCCAAGTGCTACACAGCTGAATTTGGCTGCTTTTCCCTTCTCCCTCAGCACAGTTCAGCCCTTCCTCACTCCCTGCACCGCAGCTGCAGCCACACACACAGGGGGAGCTCCTGCTCCACACTCCAGGGATGCTGCAGGAGCAGAACAGAGCCAAGCCAGCAGGAAATCTGCTGCCTGTCATCACCAGAGCTCAGTGATTCAATGGTACTAGATGGAGAGTGGTAAATGGTGCAGGTTTTCTTCAGAATTTAGCACCAAAGTTGAGCCATGGATACTCCCATGACCTCTCCCTGCTGCTCCAGTAATGCTCAAATATAAAGCAGTGGTCAGAGTTTCAGATTTCATTGTTTCCTCCTGAATAGTGGTAGATTTAAGAAAAATTGATCATGTTTTCTACAGATCAGTGAACCCATTTGCTTAGAACAACCTTCCAAGCTGCTCTTTCAGGCACTGAGCTATTGGAACATGAACATGAGAGCCCAAAGCCAAGCCTATGACACAAACAAGAACACAACCAGGGTGAGGGGGATAAAGTTTCTTTGCTCCTCAGAAGTGAGGAACAGCAGCACGGCAGAGCTAGCAGGCAGTGGAGCTCTGTCAGAGATCACTGAAGCTCTGACTTTCTCCAGCTCACATCAAGAGTGATGTCATTGCCCCCAGCCTTGAGGAGGCCAAGTCACCCCCTGAAAGTAGTGACACGTTAGAGGTGCTCCACAACCACTGCAGGTGACAGCAGGAAAAGCTCCAAGGGAACAGCTGAGAAACAAAGTCGCCTTTTTTTTTTTTCTTCTTTTTTTTTGGCTTTTTCTGAGGGCTGCTCTGCAGAATGTGGAGTCACGTGAAGGATCTGGCTTCCCCAAAGCATGTAGTGGAAAACATGAAATCATGAAATCAGAACAGGTAGAGAAACCTTTTTTGGAGTGTTGTGACCACAACCCCATCCGTGCAGGTCTTGGGGCACTTCCCCACCATCTACTCCCTGTGCTGAGATGCTGGGGAAATGCTAAGAGCTCTGCTGGCCACCCTGTTAAAGCTGCCTTTCAAACCACATCATACAAACCTCCAGATCTTGACCCAAAAATGTAACAAACCACGTCCCTATCTCAGAAACAGCCTCCAACACCCACTGAGTGCCTGCACACAGGAACAGAGCAAGCAGAGGGACGCTGGGAGCTGCCACCCACCCCTCTGGAGGACACATCCCGAAGCTAACATTTCACAACTGACCCACAGGGATCGCCCCCCACCACCAGGTCTGGTCCATGGGAACCTCCTTTCCTGCCCTGGAGGTGTCAGTGTTTGCTGGAGTACAGTGTTTCCTCTTCAGTGTCTGTTTCATCCTGGAATTCGTGGCTCAGGAGGGATTTCTTGGAGCCAGTGGACATCATGCGGATTTCGTCCTCGTAGTCGTCGTGGTGCTGCCGGAGGCGGTGGAAGCCATCCTTGTGTCTGTTGGACTTGATGGAGCACACACACCAGATGATGCAGGCAGTGAGCACCAGGGCAGACATGCTGGCACCTGCCAGAGAGAGGCACTAAGGTTAATGCCATTGTTCCTCCATGCCAGAGGTTCCCAGGCTTGCCAGCATCTCTCCTCCCTCCTGCAGTCACAACCGCTTTCTTCATTTCATTGTCACCCTGCTCCTTCTTCCGAGGCCATGGAGGGCAGGAGAGCTCCTTTCAGAACAGGACACTCCATTTTCTGTGTTTGAAATCTAGATTATCACCAAGCTCCACTACAGACCACTGGGTCTAAACTTCCACACTCTCCTCCCCAGCAGCTGCCACCTTGAGAAAATAAAATAATCTCTTCATGATCACCCAACGTCACAACACCTAAAAAAGCCTTGAAGAAGCAAGATCTCCTATGCACACAAGCTCTCCCCATTCCAGACATCTCAAAGTACATTCTGGACCCTCCAAATTCCTGCAAAACACTCTACTTCCTCCCTCCCTCCTACCAAGCAGAACCAAGGGCTGTTGGATGAATTTGCAAGGACAAGAGTGTGTTCAGCAGGGAAAGCAGGAGATGGCTTAAGCCTGCAGGCTGCTTTCCCAGTTCAGTGCAGAGTCTCTGCCAGCATGAGCTGGTACAGAAAGCAAAGCTCAAAGCTTTGATAAAAACATCACTGTACCTGCCACAGTTATAACCAGCTCTCTCGGCAGTCCGAAAATTCTGTTTTCTGTGTCAAATACTATGAACACAGAGCTGGGGGCATCATCACGTACAAAAACCTGCAGAAAGACATGAGAGGTTAGATCATCTCAGAGCTTGGGAACCCAGACAAGAGAGACACTTGTCATCTGCCTGGTCCAAAAGTGCCATGGAAAGAAAAGGTACTCCCAAAAGCAGCCTGCTGTGCTGGAAAGCTGTTCTCCATCCATTCTGTCAAGGCAGAAAACAGCTCCTGACGGCACCTAATCAGCAGCTAAACACAGGCACAACCAGGCAGAGCCCAGACAGGGAAGATTTTATGTGACAGGGAACGGGGGAACATCTCCAACACGGACACATGGACATTCACATACCTTTACATGTTTCTGCTGGTACCCGCTGGCTATTGCATCAATGCTGTGAAAACCTGGAGCCAGGAGCACGTGGAAATAGCCACCTTCTCTAGTGTACACCCTCAAGCCTTCATTCAGAACAATGGTAGCCTTAGAAATTGCCCTGCCACTCTTGTCTTGGACAATGCCATGCACTCCCTTATGGACCTGAAACAAAGCATTTCAAACACTTCACGTTCAGATCCAAGCTTACAGTGCATTTGTAACTGGAGTGAGATCTAATTTCCCTCTAAAATACAGCCCACTCTCCATCCCTGACCCCCACAATAAATAACAGTGCAAGGCAACGCAGCACAGATGTTTAACTCTTGTGTCAAGACATGCCCATGTCACTTGCTGCCTCTGCTCGATCCATTCCTTACAGCCTAAATCACGAACATCTGTAATTACACAGCACCAACAAAACCACAAACACTCTCCATGCTGTTCTCTTCCTCTCCCCCTCCTCACCACTTCAACTCCCTGCCAGAATTTCCTCCCACAGACTGCAGCTCACCTCCACAAGCATGCTAAGGAGGGATTTCCTGTGGTCTGCCCACAGGCCAGGAAGCTGTCCAGCACTGGGGAAGTAGCAGCAGCCGGTGTAAACAGTGATCTCAGGACAATGACCAAATGTCACGCTGAAATCCTGCAAAAAACAAAACCACATTACCAGGAAAGAGGTATTTAAAAAGCTTTGCAAAATCCAGCTGGAGGGGGAGAAGCTTTACACAGACATCAGGACAAATAGGCTTTTTATTGGTTGTTTAGCAGAAATGAAAAGCCCTGTGCCACGCAGCAGTACCTTCATACTTCCCAGGTGACTGTGCCATTCCGAGCCACGGATCACTCCACCAGGAATATTCTCATCTGTGAGAGCAAAAACACAGCTGTCAGCCAGAGCTGGCCCAGCACAGTCTGCCACAAGCTGACAGGGGCTTAAAGGATTCAACCAAACATACCTGACTTATTTGGACAGCCTGGCTGGCCCAAATGCATCACTGGGTGGTTGTTTGCATACAGAGATGCCAAATGCTTTAGTGTTTCCTTGTTCTCCACTGCAACAGGAAAAGTGAGACTTTGAGCATGCAGCTCCCGTTCCCTGCAGGGGTAGATTCCCATTTTAACCCCATGATCCTGTACTGAACAGAGACACATATTGTTTCAGGAGCATCCCTATTTCCTCTAACAATAAGGTGCAGTAACAAAAGCAGACTTTATACTGGTTCTGGCAGAGGAAAGGTTGAAATACTGCTGGCAGGCAGAGAAATTGTAAATGTTCTGATCTCTAGCTGAACCCTGTGAGGTTTTATAGATTTACTTACAGACTGTCAACTCCACACACAAAGGGCTGAACACAAAGGAGGCTACAGAACAGCACGAACACAAAAAGCCCTTACAGCACGTGGTCACATGAACCTCTGCAGAGACAGCCTGAGGGGAACCAGGCAGCTGGTCACACCTGACTGTGTTGGCTTGTCATAGGGGTAAGTGACAAGCAGAGATCCTCCATCCAGAGCAACAGAGAGGCTGAAATCCTGCTTCAGTATCAAGTTCTCCATGATGGCTTTGGTCTCAGGCTCTCGTGCCGCCGAGTACCGGGTGTAATTGCCTGTAAATCAGAAAAACAAATAGAAAAGGGAACTAAGAACAGTTTCCTCTGCTGTTTGAGAGGCCAGAAGTACATCCTTTATGTCTGAAATCAGGTCTGCTGCAGGTATGAAAAGGCCTCTGTTAGGTCTCAGCAGATGCACCTGACTGATCAAGTAAAGCCCCCAGCCCATAATACCCATGGGAGAATTCACCTGCAAAGCTAAACAAATGTACAACATCACAATTCCCCCAAGCTATTTCCTTTTGCGCTGCAGAAGGCATTTCGTGTGTGTTTGCTCACAACAACGTCACACAACTGACATTTTCTTAAGGAAGGAGCTGGGATGATCCCAGCCAAGCTTGGGCAGAGAACATTTCCTCCTCAGGAAGGGGGAGTGCTGTGGATACAGTTACATGGAAACCAGAACAGCATGAAAAAGGGAGACTCTTTCTGGGGAGCATGAACAGAGGGCATTTTTTTCAGAAATGAAAGAAATCCATTAAGAGTAAAAATACATCAGGTATTATCTGACCTCTCCTACTCCTAAATAACTCTGCTTTGTCTCTGGCATGTAAGAGATGGAAAATTGCTGTCTGTAAAGAGGACCCGAGCTCTGGAAGCTTCCCAGCGGCTGTGCTGCCTGGAGCACTGCCTTCTTTACAGACAGACCCTGTGACCCAGTGTCTCCACCCAGCCATGGGGCAGTTGATTTACTTGTGAAATCCGTGTCCAGATCTCTGCCGTGAGCGTTGGTCTGGCCCATCGTCGAGGTGCAGCCTCTCTCCTGCGCGATCTCGCGTCCGTCTGGGTTCAGGGAAGGCACGATCACAATCCGTGTCCGGTCAATCAGCTGAGCAGAAGGAGAAACAGCACAAAGTGCAATTAGTAGGGTTCATTTCCCTGGATCTTCACCTAGGAGCTGCAGTTTGATGTTCTTGTCCTGCGGATCGCACACCTCCCATTAAACACTGAATCACCAGCAGCCCCAAGCCAGTTTTGGCAGGAGTCTCCCACAGGGAGCACTGTCAGCTCAGGCTACAGCTGGAAGGCTCCAAGGAAGTCTCTGGGTTGGCCTCTCACCTTTGTAACAGCAGCATTCTTCTTGTAGTTCATGCAAAGAAATTCTGCCAGTGTCAGGAGCAGCTCTGTCCCAACGGGAGCGTTTCCGTGAATCCCGGCAACAAAGCGGATCTTGGGCTCCTCGGGCTCGGACTCGTTGGGCTTGTTGGAGATTTCAAGGGACCAGATCTGGCGGAACTCCACACTCTGACCCAAACTGCCAAGAGATGGGAAATGGGAGTGTCAGTTCAGCAAGAGAGCTGCAACTCCAGCCTGACCTCATGGAGAAATCCCAGTGTCGAAAGGAACTGCTGCCAGCCTCCAGCGGGAGGCTGCAAAGGCTAGAGGAACACAACCAGGTCAGGGGGGCAGATTTGCAGCAGCACTGAACAGAATTCACCCTGAGCATCAGTTTGAACGCCAGTGTCTGGGCAAAGGTGTATCCAGGTTCAGCTGCACAGAATATCCAATGTGCCACATGTCTCCATACAGCCCATGGGATCACGATAAATGGGGAACTGCTGGATCCTCTGCACTGCCAGTGGTGGGTTTTGTTTTGTTTTTCTTTTCCGTTCAGAGCAGGATACATCTGGACATCAAACTAATTTCTAAAGCAGGACAAAAGAGGCCTGTTCCCAATGATGCAGGAGCTGTTGCTACAGCCATGCCGTTAACTTGGCAAACTGACTGCGGGGAAAGCAGGGAACAGGCTCAGGGCTGATGCAACTGCAGGGACAATCGAGGCTACAGATCAGCAAAGCAGCCTTGGCACCAGCAGGGACAGCACATGAGCACATTGTGCCCGGTTACAACAAGCAAATGAGGCCCTGGGACAAAGGGATTTGTGCTTTCTAAAGCTGACAGAGGGTAAGCGCTACGGGTCACAAAGGAAAGCAGAGCATGGCAGCAGCTGGTCTTCTGCAGGAGGGCACAGACCTTGGCCCAGGGCAAGCTCACACAAAAGTGTCTAGCACTACTGAAATAAAATCTGGAGGAGGCAGACAATGAAAAAAAGGCCATTTGAGATTTGTAAGTCAAATCCAGCCATTTTTGCTGGGGGCTCTTCAGCAGCGTGGACGTCAGAAAGGATTTAAAGAACAGACAAAACAGTAAGGAGCAGAGATATTTGCAGAAGTCTGGGATATCAGTGCTGGGAATATCACCAGTCCCAAGCACCCCTGGGGAACTAAGTCAGGGAAAAGCACATGGATGCACCTGTGAGGCCCTGCAGCCACTGCTTTGCTACCATGTCCTTACACATGGGGCTCCCAACATCTCAGAGGGCAGGGAAGGGAGGGATGAGCTCCCCACCTCGGCACTGCGTTCATGACTAACACAACACATCCCTGGCCCGGGCTGCTGCTTTGTTTTCACCTGGTGAGATTTGTGATGTGTGGGTAGTTGAGGTAGAGGCCTCGGAGGAACTCGGAGAGGTCCTTGTAGGGCCGGTATCTGTACGGAGCCACGTCCCTGGAGGAGGTGAGCAGGAGCCGCTCCAGACCGTTCTCAGCAGAGAGATTTTTGATCAGGGTCTCAAACTCCTTCTCGTTGGGGTTGCTGGTGTCTGGGGTGTTCAAGACCAGCACCTTCCCCTCTTCCACTTTGCTGTCTGTCCGTGAAAGAGTGAAGTTGACCTGCACCCCACCTTTGCTGTCAACTTCCACCAGCTTAGTGAGGGGATCATACCTGCCCAGGGAAAAGAAGGCACAGGAAAACATCAGGCATTTGAAACCTTGGAACAAACAAGGCAGCCCTGTTCATGACTGCACACCCACATGGGACTGCCACTGCTCCCCTGCCCACAGTGAGAGGCATAGAATGAGGAGCAAGAACAGCCCACAGGGATGTGGGAATGGCAGGAGGACAGGGAACAGCTCAGGGCCCAACATGAGCTGCTTTTGGCTGAGGTGTTGCAGGGTTACATGGCAGACTAGCAAGACAACAAGTCAGGCTGCTTTAACACAGAATTTTGGCAGCATTGAAGTGATCCAGTCACTTCTGTGGGCAGCTGCCTGGAAAATAATTTCCCCCATAAGACACCAAGTTATCCACTCCTAACAAGGGAAGATTGGGATCGTACACCAGGTGCCAGGTGAGCAGTCTGACACCACAGTAGCCTCACACTGCTATCTCTGCACAGGCCAAAGGGCAGGAGAAACACCCATGCCTATGTGTGCTGCAGGCAGGCAGAGATGATGGAATACTCCTGAGTGGGAAGTCAGTCACATGCAGCTGTTTGCTCCTCGTGCTGGGGGCTGCTCACCCTTGGGCAGATGCTGTGATCCTGTACATCCCTGGGACCAGGAGGCGCCAGAAGTCTCCATCCTTGTAGGTGGTCACCGGGTGGTCGATGTTGGCCACGCTGATGGTGGCGTTGAGGATGCCCCTCTTGTCCACAGCATCCAGCACAAAGCCCCAGACACCCTGGTGAACCTGCACAGAGGAGCTCTGCTGAGTGCCAGCCCTCACCCTGCCTCCTACCCCTCACGTTTTCAGCATTCCCAGAGAAGCAAGACATTCCAAAAGGGTTCAGGTTGGACTGGCCAGCAGCTGGCGTGGACAAAGATCACCTGATGTGTACAATGAGCAATTGTTTGGCTCAGGGTGTCAGCACGGCGCTCTCTGCTCCACACCTTTGTTTGCACACCCCAGGTGTGCAGCACCAGCCCCACTCAGATAGGAACAGAATATAAGGGACATTCCAGCCTCAGGAAACCCAAGGCTGTGGTACATGAGAAGTCCCCGCTTGGGTCCTCTGGATGCTATTTCCATACAGATTTTTGGTACTTTGAGAAGAGGGAGCAGTCGAGACAGGCTCTGATGGGGGTGATTTCTGTAGAGCAGGTACCCAGTCTGGCCAGGAAGCAGCCAGGAATCTGGCCAGATCACCCTGTTCATTCTGGCTTGTCTAAAGCAAACCCCAGAGGGAGCTGACCTTGCCTGAGGTGAAAGCACCTCACCTGTTTCATGAACTCCAGCAGTGAGCGTCGGTTCTGTGCCCAGTACTTTGGCAGCTCCTCAGCTTTTGGGTATTTCACACAGCCCAACTCAATGGTCACTTCAAAGCAGTTTGTGTGTAAGTAATTCCAGTCTTGCATCCCACCTACAACAAGAATGTAAAAAGTTTTGACTTCTGAAGTACCACAGCTCAAAAAAAAAAAAAAAATAAATCAGATAGTAGAGAAAGATGAAGTACAAACTTAAAGGGAAAGGTTTTTACACAGGGCAGGATTCAAGCTTCAAAGGGATGCCAAAAGAGCAGACAAATAACCATCCTTCTTGTAAATACCTTTCATGCTAATAAAGTGCTGTAAAATTTTATGAAACTGTTTTGCTAATAGCCAGAGAAACTACCCTATAAATTCCTTCCCCTAGGAATAACTTTATCTGGGTACATTATTTAACAGGTTATAAAAGAAACCTGAGCCCCATTCATGTAAGCCAACCAGTGCAGAGTTCCTGACTGGTCAGACTAAATTATTTAAGCTGCACATGCATTAAATTGAAGACAAACAGTGCAGGAGATTTAAGGTGTCCCTTACCTGGAACGTTGTACCACTGAGCCCCGTTAGTGATGCCGTGTGGGAAGTACTCAGTGGGGTACATATCCTTACAAGGGCTTCCCTGGTACATCTTTGCATTTTCCTATGAAACAACATGCAATATGGGAAGGTGAGCCTGCACTCTGCAGCCACTCTTGTTCTACCCTTAGTCACACACTCAGGGTTACCAAACACAGATGTGTGTCTATCACTGCACACTGACTGCACCCACACCCAATCCCAGCCCAGATATCCCTGCTCTCCTCCCAGCCCATGAGCAGCATTTTCCACCACCCCTAAAAGTGCCTGCACGGAGCTCTCCTCCCTCACTGCCCACAGACACAGCATGCTGGGCATCACTCGTGGAATGGGAACCTCCTGCAGGACCCCTCCTGCTGTGCCTGCAGCACCAGGGGCTCACCCACAGTGCCTGCACCCACCTCTACCAGCCCACCCTCACCCTCAGGAGGTTCCCTGGAAGCTGAAGAGAGGTTTCCCAGGAGTCACCCGAGCAGGATGTTCCCATTTTCCTGTTAGAGCTTTACCTTGGAGTAGGCAAGTGCCAGCTTCTGGAACACAGCATCATCTGGGGATTTACTGTATATGGCTATTCCTTGCTCATCATCATCAAAGGGGTAATTAACCACCAGGGAACCTGCAGGCAAAGCAAGCCTTGGCTCATACTTGTGTGCTTTCCCAGTGATCCCTCAGCATAACAATGGAAATTTTTTCTCCAGCAAGTGCCAAGCCTTCTGTTTCTCAAGACTCGGCATTAAACAAAGCATTAAGCCCAGTGGATAGAAGAGACAATACCACACCTAGCTGGGAAAGAGAACCAAAGCCACTACATCAAAGCTTTGGCTCTTACATGAAGAAGGGCTGAACACAAGCACATAATAATTGCTTTCACAGAGAACTGGAAGCAAGGGGAAGAATTTCCTAGAACATGCATGTTGCTTTTGACCCAAATGATGCAGTTTTTCAGCTTTCTGGAGTTTATTGCTGAAGGTTTCCCCAAGGAAGCTCTACTAATAGCACAAAACCCCAGACATCACTGCAGCTGGAGACCTGCCAGTCCCCTCACACCCACACACGACATTTCTGCACTGCAAACCAAACATGCTGGCAACAAAGCATCCACCTGCAAGTTACCACAGCTACAAGCCAGCAGACAAACTGTCTAGGGAGTAAGCTATGATACACAGAGACTTAATTTAGAACACTCCAAAAGGATAATTAAATTACTGCAAATTTCATAGTTCTGCCGTGCGATTCAAGGCAGGGAACCCTCAGGACTGCATTCACTCTGTAAATGCTGTGAAGCCTTTAACAGCCACAGCTCTGTATCCCATTCCCAGACCATCTGCTGAGCAATTGCTGGCAAGAGAGTCCATCCCCATCTCCCAGATGCTCCCTTCAGAGAAGTGGTTGGGATCTTCCCAGCAGCCCAGCTGGGATCTTCCCAGCAGCCACCTCAACTCCCGACAAACACATCTGGGGACACAGTTTTCACCCTCAGCTTCCAGTTTTTGCTCCATCTTGTGGCACCAGAACACCCCACTGTGGAGACATCCCTGCAGATCCCCATCCCACAAAGCCCAGCACAGAGGAAGCAGCTTGGTTTGGATGTGGTACCTCCGTGCAGGTTTGCTGACAGCACAAACGGGTAAGACTGGAGCCAGGCCATGACAGCACGAGTTTCTGGCTGTGTAGGGTCTGTCACGTGGACAAACTGATCTGGAAAGTTCCTGTTCAGGTCGTAGTTGTTGCTGTTGTTTCTGCCAACGGTACCTACTTTGTCCCCTGAAAATGAAACACAAGTTCAAGCTCAAGCCCTGTGAAGGGGTTTCAACCTCTTATCACAGAGTTCACAAGTAGCAGTTAGTGAAGAGAGCGGAGAGCACAGCAGTGCTGGCCCCTTGCACCCAGAAAGGAGCACCCAGGCACTCCCCAGCAAGTGGCCTGCTCTGTGCAGCAGTGCCTGGGGGCCCTTTCAGTGGGTGTTTGCTCAGGCTCTCAGGGCAGTCAGACAAGCAGAAAGGCACTGAACCATGAACAATCTCTGCAGCCGGATGTCACGACCGCAGAAACCTCAGAGCTCACCTTTTCAAACCAGCCAGACAAGTTCTTTGCTAAACCCAAGCAGAGCTCTGCTCCCAGAAAGTGATTCTGGACAGTCTCTGTTCTGCCAATCTGTAAGAGCCACGTAGTTTCTAAGACTTCCTTGAATGATGTTTTTGCCAGTTTCGACCTCATGATAAAAGTCAATGTTATCCTTGGACAAGTGCTCCGCAGACAGCCTGGCTCCCACATTGCACTTACTAAGAGAATGGACCAAAGCACAGCATGCAGGAGCTGTGTCAAAGAAATGTCTTTTTTTAAAAAAAAGCCCTGGATTAGCCACAAACCATCAGGGGACCCAAACAGGGGCAGTTCACAGCACTGCTGAAATATAAGAGCTCTCCCCAATAGCTTCCAGCATCCATCAATCAGGGTCCACCCACTCATCCCACAGCACACACCAAGTCCCTTCCCAGCCCCACTGTGTGGAGAATACTCCTGCTCCAGCAAGACTTCTAGATTTCCCAGGGATTCCATGAAGCCAAAGGCTTGTTCTGAGAGCTAGGAGCCCCACAGATTTTGGCACAGACAGCAATACCTTCCTGGGACTTCTCATAGCCGTCAGGGTTCATAGATGGCATGATGTGGATCCGTGTGCTCTGGACCAAGTCAGTCACTTCAGGATCTGTGCCAAAGTTCTTGCACAGGTACTCGATGAGGTTCAGGAGAAGCTCTCGCCCCACAACTTCATTCCCGTGCATGTTACCGATGTACTTGAACTCCGGCTCACCTGCAGACACAAGGTTACACCACAGAGACAATTATAACCACTATGTTACAGCTTGGAGACACCTCACCACCCTGAGCATTGCCCTTGCTCGCTTTGCTGGAGGGCATTTACTTAAAATTCACACTTCTGCTCTCACAACCCCAACAAGAACAATGTCTCAAGGAAGTCTCTTGGTTCTTCTTCCCTAGAGCTCCATGACCAGCACAGATGTCCCCAGCAGTGCTCTAACACAGGGCCACCCATTGCACCTTGCACTTTCTATGAAGGACACTACAAGGAGCAGCTCAGTCTCTCTGGAGAGGTGCCAGCTCCACAATCCTTTCTGCTCTGCCTCTCCCAGCATAAAGGGTCTGCCACTCGCATTTGTGCCTTGCCAAAAAGGATTTCCCACATCACCTGCTTCGTGGACACCGGGGTTGTCCGAGATCTCCATGACGTAGAGCTCGCGCAGCTCCACGGACTTGCCCACGGAGTAGAGGCGGGTGATGCTGGGATACTCGTTGGCGTAGCGCCGCAGGAAGATCTCCATGTCTGAGAAGTGGTGGTGGCGGAAGTCCACGGGTTGGATGGGCTCGTGGACAGAGGTTGGGTTTGGGGCCTCAGCCCGCACAGGGGTGGGGGTGACGGCAGTGACGGGGGCAGGCGCCGCCGTGAGCTGTGTGGCGTTAGGAGCCGGGGGCATCACAGTCGGCTGCAAGGAGAAGTTCACTTCTGTTGCATCTCCCTCCTTCACCTCAATGTTCTCTTTGGTCACTGGCGTGTAACTGTGGAAAAAACAACTGGCTTCGGCAAGGAGGCTCTGCAGAGCAGAGGCCAAAACTCCCTTCAGACCCTCCACTAATCCAGCCTACTCCCCCCAGCCCCAAAGCACTGGGATGTTAGTGACTGACAGATTCACAGGGACCAAGCTGATAGGACTCATCACACTGCCACCAAACCCAGCTCTGCTGCTGTCCCTGCAAGAGCGCACAGGCTCAGCAGGGAAGAAGCCCCAGGTGTAGCACAGAACTAGCCACGGGGCAAGTTACACATTCACACCCAGGCCTGAGACAACACAAAACTCCTGTTGGGGTGACCCTACTCCACTTCCTCCCTTTGCACAAAAGTTAAGATGCAATTTGATACAAGCAGTCAAACAGAAGTTGACAGAAATACTGTGCACTCAACAGCATCCTGCTGCAGGAGCAAACACAGCTGCAGCTCTGGGCTGGAACCATTTACTGCTGCAGCTTCCAGCCAAGCCCCTTAAATACACAAGGTGTTTTGGGGGGGGAAATAAGGAGCAGGAGCAGCAGTTGACACAGGCTGCCACAGAGGCATTACCCCATCACAAAAGCGGTCACGTTGTAGGTCCCAGGCACCAGCAGCCGGTGGTAATCACCAAATTTCCCTGCTGTGATGTTGTGAGCGATACCGGCAACAGCAATGGTCGCATTGTCCAGGCCAGCTCCTGTGATTGCATCCCTCACAAAGCCCTTCACGCCAATGTGGACCTGAGGAAAACAATGCAAAGGCCTGGCTGAAGACAGGCAACATTAAGGGAACTGTGTCCTAAGGCAGCAATAAACCCTCACCCTTCCCCAAATGCAGCAGAGCAGGGCAGCTGCCAGGCAAAGGCACCCAAGGGCTCAGGACTCAGTGCTCAGCCAGACAGCAAGGGCAGGAATTCCAGCATGGACTGGGAAAGGAGCAGGATCTCAGAATTGACCCTCCCTAACTAATTCATCAGCATGGGCAAGCTGCAATATGAACACAGCAGGGTTACAGGCCAAATTCAGCTGCCTCTGATCCCAGCCTGAACTGTCACCTACTCAACTCACACACAGCACCTGGAGACAGCCTGGCAGAGGGCTCTGCAAGCCAGGGTCTCAGCAGCGTTGATGCTTGTGAGCGTCACGGGAGATTCATGGCACTGAGACCGGCCTGTACTTTGCATGACTTAGGGAGACCTGCACCAATCAGTCCCTCTAACACTGCACTGCACACGGGAGCTGTGGCAGAACCACAGAGGAACACTGCAGCTTTGCAGCCACCGAGCTCCAAACATCAGCTGCAGCATCTGTGTTACGACACACAGCAAAACAAGCTACCAGGGCACCTGAACACAAAGCTCCCAGCCCACCATGGAGGCACAGGTTTCACAGCTGCCACACCCAGCCCAGCCCTCACTACCTTCTCAATGAAAGCCAGGAGAGATTCCCTGTTGTTCTCCCACTCCTTTGGAAGCTCAGAAGTTAGTGGGTATTTGCAGCAGGACAGCTCCAATGTGATCTCAAAGCAGTTGGCCCACACGTAGTTGTAATCCTGCATCCCACCTGAGAAAAAGAGGCAGAGATGTCCCAAGAGCAGTGCACACACGTCCCACCACAGGATGCTCTTTCTCCTTGTCCTTCAGCCCCACATGGCATCTCCCCAGGATGCTGCCCCAGCCTCAGGAGAAAAGTCAGGTCACATTATGACAGCCTATGCTGTAACTGGAACACTAGGCCATTCAAATCAGCCACAGCCAGCTCAAAGTGCTTTTGTCTCACTGCTCCATCAGCACAGCTCTTGGGAATTCATACAGGTTCATTTTACATTTCCAGACGTGACAAACCCAGTGTGCCAGGGCAGGCACACCAGACTCTGAACATTCCAGCTGCCAAGGCCTCCCCTGAGCATTCCAAGCTACCTCAAGATTTGTGAAGTCTGCCTCGCAAGAGAGGTTACTTCACTCAAAATGAGTTTGAGGTCTTTGGCAGAAAAGAACACTAGACTATCATCTTGGGAGCTGGCAGCTCAAATCTGCACACTGGAATCAGTTTCAACTGCTCTCCCAAAAGCCTCTTAGCAAAACCCCAGACAGGATGAGAACAATGCATCCCCTTCTCTACTTCCTCAGCTGTGCCTTCCTTACCCAAACATCTGCACCTGAGAAAGGTCCACCTGGGAAAGTCTGAGAAATTTGCTTTTGGCCAAGTCACCAGCCTCCTCCTACCCTTCCTCTGTAAGGCAGCAGTTTCAAATCAATGTAAGGATGCTGCAGACAGTTCGTTATCTTAGTGCTAAACCAGCCAAACCTTGGTGAGAACCCGGAAACAGGAGTGCACGGAGCTGTTTCCCAGTATTAAGCTCGTCTTGCTGTTCTTGCCCTTCAGAGAAACCACAGACACTGTTATGAATCAAAAAGGTCACCTTGTCCCAGAAATTGTCCTGACCCCGTTTGCTGAAGTTTACATCCAACCCTCAGCAAGCAAAGCTGTTCCTCAAACAGGACTGAATTGTACCAGCAGGACTTGAGGGCTGCAGGTATCAACACTCGTGATCTGGAGCCCAGACTTGAGCGCGCTGCTGATGTTCACTCCTCTGAACATTTCTGGGAGCTTTCAAGAGTAAAAAGGACATTCCAAAACCACCACAAGTCTGTGAAATGGGTTTCAGAACCACTCTGCTAAACCCCACCACATGACAGTAGCCAGATGACCACATGAAAGGATGGCTCCCACCACCCAATCAGGCAGCTGTGTCAGTAAGGAAGACACACCACACTATGTTTTTGTTTTTGCATGCTGACAAAGTCTTCTGTGTTACACCAACTTATTTAGTTCTAACACAGGCAGACTGGTGTGTCACAGCCTTGGCCACCACTTCCTAGACAGCTCCACCACAACCTGTACAGCAGTGCCTGCAACCAGAGCCCAGAGACCCCCACACCAACAGAATGGCTCCCACCAGAGCCACCTGGACACAGGGGCCCAGAGTCTCTTCTGGATGAGCTGAGGGAGTTGAACTGACTCTCAGAAGTCCCTCTCTCAGAGAACAGCAATGCATTTTCTCCACAGGAGGCAAATGTCAAGTCCAGGGGAAGGAAAGCAGAGAGCTGTGACAAATATGGCAGCAGCCTGCAGAGCCCCAGCAGGAAGTCTGTTAGAAATGCAGATTTTGTGCACCCATGCTTCGCTTGGCCCACTCTAGTGCTGCATTAGTGCTGTGCCTTATTTACTTTGAGCAGTTTCCCAATCATTCACGAGCCCCTTGAAGTGAGGGACCCTCCGTGGTGCTGGCCAATAAACCAGAATGGATCAAAATCCTGATGCAAATGCACTGCCTGGCACTGGCAGGGGCTGTATTAATGCCTGGTCAGGAAGAGGGAAAAAACAGCAGCACTTGACCAAACAGAGGAGGCTTCTACCAGAGGTGGTGGCCCAAAAGGTCAGGGTGCTCTGCTCTGAATCCAACAGCCCCACTGCAGCTGGGTAGAGCAGGGATGGACAGACAGGATAAAGTAGGATTTAGAGCAGGCCCCTGGGAAGATGTGTGGGATGGTACCACAACAAAGATGTCCCAGTTCCTCTCACTTCTCCTGGGAATGTGGTGCTAAGGGAACACGGAGCTTTCATTGTAATGAAATCAAATGTCACGCACAGCCAGAAGGAGAGCACTGCAGCTTGTGCACAGGCTGACATCAAAACAGGAAAGAGACTCTTCTGTCCAGCACAGGGGGCCACAACGTGCCGGAGGACTTTCCTTGAACTCTCAAACTCAGTTGAAGGGGTTAGAGAAACAAGGGCTGTGAGTGTGATCCACCCTCAGCTTCACTCAGCTCCTGTTACCAGGCTCAGACAGCAGGCTGCTCTCTTGCCAGTAAACACCACACCGAGCAAAATGATTTGCCAGCCCATAACCATCTGCTCCTAGCAGGACGTTAATGCATTTGAAAACATCCAAAACGTAAACCAGAGCCATTATGAAACATATTCAGTGCTTCATCTGCCATTCAAGCAAATTTAGGACAGATGCTCACCCATAATAGAGCAGCAACGGACTAAATTAGAGCTCGCTACATCAATTCTGGTAAAACTGTCTCTTGGAGAAAGTAGTCCACTGCATTCTTGAAAATTTGGATTGTATCCACTGCACATATTTGGCCTTCACGTGGTTCTGTTGCAGAGCAGGACAGTTATTTTTACAGCATGTGGAATTACGTATTTTCCCACATACCATCTGCACAGCCTCCCCTGACTACGCAGAGACCTCAGCCTGCCATTAGCAGGGCATCCATGGAGCAGAGCAGAAAATACACACCTGAGGTAAGAAACTGCCAGACTACAGTGCTTCTACTCTATTTGGGTAATAGCTGGGAAAAACTCTTGTATTTACTTCAGCTTTTTAATCACGGGGAATCTTTTAGCCCACACTGTGAAAAGTTTCACCCTTTTTTATCAGTGAACAGCTCAGTGTCCCAGCAAGTCAGCCCCTGGCTGGCAGCAGGCCACAGAAATGCTCAGAACAAACCTCTCTCCTGCTCTGCCCCACTCCCTGAGCATCAGGGCTGAGCTTCAGGCAGGGATCCCAGGCCTCCTGCAGCACAAACACTGCAGAGCTCACGCTGACAGGGGGCCCCTCTGCTCCCTTCCAAGCTCAAAGCAGAATGCAGCTCTCTAGAGTCAAGCCTGAGGATCCAGATACCATAAATACTCCACGTGCCAGGAGAAGCCTGCCAGGCCAGCCAAGAAGGGCTCTATTTTCAAACTGCACTATGCAGAAAACTAATTCCAGCTCTCACTGGAGCAGACATCAGCAGATAAGGAAATTGCAGCTAAGTTAAAGCCGGAACAGTCCTGTCTGCTCTGCAGAGAGAGCAGATGGCACCAAGCAAGCTGGAGACGATTCAATACGTGGCACAAGTTGCTGACTCTGCTCAGAACTGATTATCTCATAGCATGGGACTGAGTGAGCACCAGCAGCAGCACCAAGCAGGCAGAGCAATGGTCTGGTCCATTAGTCTGCAATCATTAAAACTCAGAGGAGGTGAAGTTTGGGCCTCCAAGAGCAGCAGCTGCATGGCCCAGAGCAGCCCAGCCCAGCAGCCTTTTCTCAAAGAGAAGGGCAGAGTCCTCCCAAGAGCTGCACCAGCACAGCACTGCCCAGCAGTTCATGATGTGAGAAGAGGCCTTAAGACATTCAAACCAACAAGCCAATACTTCTCTCAAGAAGAAAAAGAACTGCAGCGAGACTTTTATGAAAATACAAGTACTTAAGTGCAGCAAATTGTGCACATCCCCAGAAAGACATGGCTCAGAGCTTCTACAAGAGCTCACTCTGTGCAAGTGCCTTCTGCCATGCCCAGGAAACAGAGCCCACCACAGTGATGCCACACTGTTCTCAGCACTTATTTTAACTGCACTGAGCTGGATACCACTAAAAGCTGGTTGGAAGCTCAGTGTGGCTGGTAACCACAATCAAAACAACCTGATAAGAACACAGGTAACCGAAATCCACTTCCAGCCTGAGACGTGCCTCCCAGTAGACACCAGAAGCATCTCAAACACCTGGACATCAGAGTCAAACTAGCAAGAAAATATCTTTTAGGAAGGGACTGCATGTAAAAACAAACCTCCCAAGGCTGCCCACAAAATATGCTCCAGCTGAATTTAGCTCCTGGTCTGGATGTCTTAACAACACAAAGGGCAAAGCACATCCTGCCCACAGATGAGATGAGAGTGGTTTCTCAACTGCTCTCCATGCCCCAGCCCAACTTTGCCTGTATTCCCTTGATCTGAACCAGCCACATGGTAGTTAAAACCCTCAAAGGTTAAAAAGGAAGAGAAAGAGCATGCACACCAGAGATAGCCTCTAAAAAACCATCCCAGTCACCAATGTGCTTATCTACAGCAGCTGGAATGCAGGAGCCAAATTCAGCTGTCTGGCAGAGATCCATCCTCCTCTGTGCACACTTGACCTTAGCAATTACTCTCATGGTTTGTACTTGCCACCTCGATCTGACACATGGAAGAGGCTGTTTGTAAACTCAAATTGAAGTTAATGGAGTCTGGCACCAGCAGAAAATTAAACTGCTAACTCCGGGACAATGAATCCCGTGGCAGTTTGCTCTCCAGCACGTTTGATTTCACATGATAAAATGTGGCAGGAAAATTTCCACCTGTTGAAACACTATGTTCTCATTTCTTTGTTTTTCCTGGCTTTAGATCACTTGGAGCCTGCAGGAGTCTCTCCTGGCACAACCTGATCTGGAGGCCTTGAGCACGTGTCCCACACTGCTCACACAACCGTGAGCTCTGGTTATCTACCTCTAGAGCTCAGCTAAGGGACTGGGATTTCCCCAGCCTCATTCCACCACACATTTCAATTCTGCAATGCCTGGGAAAGCCTCCTGATCCAAGCACGAGCCTCTGCAGTCCTTGGCACAGAGCTGAGCAACTCATGACTCAAAACAGCCTCTCTGATGTTTTTGCTGCTTCTGTCACACCACTTACAACTGACTCCCCTCTGCCTCCTCCTCATCCACTACTAAAAATAAACATTAAAACCTACAAGCCCGAAGGGGCGAACTACATGCACGGTATTGGTCAGTTCACCCATGCTCTCCCTGGGTTACACTTTACATGAATTCCTTGGCTCTGGGGGAACTGCTGCTGTCACCCTCAGCAATGTTCCACTCTCAGAGCGTCCTCCCTGCAATCTCTGCCCCTGAGTTGCCTGCAGCCCTCAGTGCTGAGCCCAACACTGTGGCTTGTCACAGAGAAAGGGTGTTATTTCTGCAGAGACTGGGTACTGGAGGCCATTGGATAGATGCAAACCACAGCGACGGCAGCACAGAGCAGTCTGGTCTGCAGTTCACACCTTTTATTTCCTGCGAAAGGAAAATGATGCCATTTCTTTGTCCTGCTGTAGAGCAAAGGCAGCCCGCAAGGTTCACACACCAGTGCCACAGCCACCAACCAGCTGCCTCACAGCCAAGCAGGATGAAAAAGCCCTCAGTGAAAAGTGCTACTCTCTGGGTTCAGAACACAGACCCAAAGCTCTGGGATAACTTTCACTTCAGAGCACACCCACCCCACTCCATTACACGCACAGAAGACCTCAGAGCTGCTGTTAAGAAACTTCCCAACTGAGGTGTTTGCCGGTAACAACAGCCACCACAACAAGGCAGCACAGATCATCCAGGATATCCTGTTCCCTCACAAGCCAAGTCACCAGATTACACAAACCTTCCTCCTGCTGGACTTCCCACAGCAGCAGAATGAACCTTGAGCCGACAAACACCAGGGCTGGTGTGCTCAGCAGCATAGAGGGAAGGAGACAGCTGGTAGAGAAAGAGATCAAACCACATCTTGTTTGAACACGACATCTTATTTGCCCAGTGAAATCCTGGGGGATGATTCAGCCACTGCTAAAAATTAAGCCTTCCTCTTCCAGTTCAGAGATGATGTGTTCAGGCCCTATAATGGACCCCTCTCCAGCCTTCCCAAGCAAGCTGAATTAACACAGGACCCTGCTTTAAAGCCCATGTTCCACTGTCTTACCAGAAATTATTAAGCTGTGAGATCTGAAGGATAAACATCGGCTGTCACCGCTTGCTCAGCACGTCTGCAATCATCCCTCAGCCACAGCAGAAGGGAAAAAAGCAGAGCAGCAAAGAAACACAACTTCTTGAGATCATTTCTGCAACTTTTTTGTTGCATTCTCACCACAGAAGTTCCTGCCCTGCATGGTGAGGACGTGGCTGTACAACATCCACCAAGGAGCCACAGCAATGAGGTAACTTGGGAGCTCTCTCTTCCATGAGAGCTTCTCCTCACATGAATTGTTATTTAAATTCTCAACCAAACCAACACACACAGAGCAACTCACTGCACAGCTGAGCCAGGTTAGTGACCTCCACCTGCACAGGCAGAGTGGTGGCACCAGGAGGTAATTTGCTCCGCTTCAGCTCATTTCCATGTGCAGCTGCATAATGGAGGGGTCAGGAGCTCTTCTAGAGGCTCCCCCAGGGTTAAATTCAGATCCCTTCTAGATGTCCCAACTGGTAGATAAGAACAGGTCGTGCATGCTGTCACCTCCACACAGCTCTACAAGTAGAGCAGTCCACGGAAAAGCTGCCAACTCCACTTCCAGCAAGAACTTGATTAGCTCAGAACACGAATCTAAATTTTACATAGTTTTACAGCAGGCTATTCTATAATCACAAAATGACAAGTTTGGAGGTTAAAAGACCTCACAGAATACTGGCATTGATTTAATACCTTTAACAATCATTTCCTCTTCCCTGTATCAAAATTTAGCAGCTGTCAAGAGCCCTACAAGAGTTCATTTGGCAAACGAAGCCTCCCACGTGCAGGACAACTCTGCACCACCCAAGGGGGTCAGGAAGAACTCCTCAATTTGCTGTGATCTCTTCCCTACAAACACCTCCCAAGCTGTTACTTGTCAGCTGTTGTTCCCATGATGCCACCTCTATTCATTTCACGCTGCCAGAACACATTCAAAGCTAAAAATATCACTTAACCCCCAGTCCTTTCCTCTGTGATAATCCTTACTGGTCTGGATGGGAGCTCTTAGGTGAGCACAGCTTACCTTCTACATCATACCACTGGGCTCCATTCGTGATGCCATCTGGGAAGGTCTCTCCCTCCTCTCCGGGGCAGTTGGGTTTGCCAGTTCTCATGATGGGGTGATGTGAAGCGTAAGCTTTTGCCAAATACCTGAACACTTCATCATCAGCTGATTTACTGTAGACTCCTGTGGGCCTGTGCGTGGGAGAGTCATCATAGGGGTAGCTTGCCACCACAGAGCCACCGTGGAGATTGCCAGAGAGCAGAAATCTGGTGCCGGGAAGGGAAGGGAGAAAAAAGTCAGATTGGAAATGTTTCAACAGGATGTTGGCCACAGCCACCCAACCAGTTATTCTGCTGCTTTCCCACCCAAACCATGCTCACCAGAGCTCCCAAACTCTATTTGGGATTAATGAGGCAAAATGCACATACTGGAAGTGGAGTCAGTTCTGGAGATGGAACAGGTTTTCTTTTCTGCAGCCTAAGACCAAGCCCCCAAATTCAGTGACAGACAAAACAATGTACACAGCTCTTTCCAAGCTCTGAGTACACCTCATATGTGCAACAGAATTAACTCACAAATAAAATCTGGATATGAGAAAGAGCTGTTAAAATCCCAAGTCAAAAAATACAGCAGGGTATGCCCCATATCCTCTTTCAGTTTGATCACAGGCAGCACAAGCATTTCAAAGAGTCCCAAAGGTAATTTTCTCTGTTCTCCTCCTCCCACCAAACACAGCACTGAGGGGAAAAAGAACCCTCCTGTGCATTTGCTCAAATGAGATTTGGTTTCCAAGCAGAGGTAATGTGACCAATACCTCTACCTTGCCTAAAATAGTGCACACAAATTGCATTACACCCACTATCTCCCATTTTAATCAAACAGTTCTGTTTACCCACTCATTTTTCTATCAGCAGTTATGTTAGTCTAACAATTACACCAGTATTAACTGGTGCTGCCAGGCAGAGAGACACACAAAGCACCACGTTCTTCCTGTTTCACCCTAGCGAATAGCAGATCCCACCTCACATACTAAAAGAAAAAAATAAGATAAAAAGCTCAAGGTGCTTTCAAAATTACATAAAGAGTGCTCATGAGTTTCCCTAGTAACTAATTTTGAGCTGAACCAACTCTGGAGGGATTTCAGTGCAAAGTGCTGCACCAGAGCTGTCCTAAAGGATACTTAGGACACGCATTTACTGGTGAAGCTCTTGAAATTCCTGTGAAGCACCATCCCTATGGGCACTGCCATCCACCAAGTTTTAATGAAGACCATTTGTTCATGAAAAATTTGTTTCCTAAATGTGAGCAAACATTGTACGATGCTGAACGTTTTGTGTGTTGGTTGGAGTCAACCAACAGCCCTGGACGACACTGTCACCCCCTCTCCATCTCTTTCTATCCCTGTTTTGGGAAGCGGGCCACAGTTTGCTGCAGTGCATTGCTGCTTTCTCTGCACAATTTCCCGCGCTTGGTTGCATTGACCTTTGTAGTCTGGACCTTAGAGTTCTCTGAAGAACACATGGCAAATGAACAGTCAGGGGCCAGCTTGGCCACTGCTCTTTCTGGGGTTGCCCCAGACCCCCACACCAGAGCTGGGCTTTAAAGACACCATCACCCCTCCTGGGCTGCCCCACTCCAGGCACAGCAGCTTCCCCTTAGGATGGGGACAGCCAAACGGGTCAGCACGGATGCTCCACGTGCTTAACTGAACACATGTGGAAGGCAGCCTCAGAAACAGGGCCTGTCTTTGGAAATGCTGCTGCACAGAGCAGTATTGCTAAATCCAGGGAATTTTCCATGGAACACAAAGATGAGGGGAAGAAGCCCTGTCCAACACAACTTTATTAACATGGTCATACACAGACACTTAACCCCAAAACATTTCCAGCAATCCCCAGCTTGTGGAGTAAGCATTATTTGCTGTAAGAGCAAGACCCACTGACAAGCTCACAGCGAAGCAGGTGAGAAGTTTCCAGCCACAAACTCGGAGCGATGGGAGCTGTGCAGATGGCCATGGAGGCCAGAACATCAGGGTGCATGCAGGGCACTGTGGGGCTGGTGCAACAAAAACTGGGGCCACCAAATGCTCTCCCCAGCACAGGATGGGGTGAAGCAGGGAGGCAGGCTGGGGATAAAGAGGTGTGGAAATTACTTCTCCTTTTGCTGGGAAGCACTGGAACACCTGACACTGAACACCTCGGGGATTCAATCCGAGAGTCTCCCATTCCCCGGAGCGGCGCGCCGGGCAGAGGGGACCGGGCAGCACTCACCTGTTGCGGCGCATCCAGTCGATGAGCGCCTGCACCTCGGGCACGGGCTCCAGGTTGGGCTCGGCGTCCCCGAACTGGTCGGGGAAGCTGCGGTTGAGGTCGCGGCCTCGGCTGTTCTCCCGCCCGCCCCCGGCGCCGCCGCCGCCGCAATCGCCTTCCCGGGCGCGCTCGAATCCGTCGGGGTTGAGGCTGGGCAGCAGGTACAGGTCGGTGGTGTTGAGCAGGCGGACGATGCGCTCGTCGCCGCCGGCCCAGCCCAGCACCAGCTCCCAGGCCAGGCGCAGCAGCAGCGGCCGCGCCAGCGGCTCGTCCCCGTGCATGTTCCCCACCAGCTTCACCTGCGGCCGCCCGGGCAGGGCCGCGCCGCCGGGCGGCTCGTCGGGGCGCTCGGGGCCCAGCCCGGCCGTGAGGCGCAGCACCCACAGCGGCCGCTTCTCCACCGACTGCCCGATGCTGAAGAGCCGCACCAGGCCCGGGGGGGCCGTGGCCGCCAGCGCCCGCAGCGCCTCGCCCAGCTCGGCCGAGTGCAGGTACCGCAGCGCCTCGCCGGGCGCCGCCGCCGCCGCCTCCGCTTTCTTGATGTGGGGAGCGCGGGCCGGGCCCTGCAGCGAAGGCAGCGGCAGCAGCAGCAGCGCACAGAGGAGCGGCAGCAGCCGCGGCACCGCCCGGAGCCCCCGCGCCGCGCTCGCCATGACCCCGCGCTCGCCCCGCTCCCGCCGCGCCGCTCCGGGTCCCGGCCGAGGGGGCGGTGGCGCCGCTCCGGGGGGGCGGGACCTGCACCGCGCCCGCCAATTAGCGGCGGCCTTAGGGGAGGAGCCGCTCGGGCGGGCCGGTGAGGAACCAATGAGAGGCGGCGGAGCTGTTACGTCACGGGGTGGGTGTCGCCGTGCGCCGCGGCGCCCCCTGCGGGCCCCGGCGCTGCCCCAGCCCGGCCCCGCCGCGGGTCCGGCGGGAGCGGAGCGGAGCCGCTCGGGCTCCCCGCAGGACGGGCCCCAGGGCAGGGGCCTTCCCTTCCGTCCTCCCTCCTGACAACGCGGCCTTTGGCTCTTCGCTTTCGCTGTCCGCCCTCAAGAACGCCCCTGCGTGAGCTGTTCCACGGTGCTCACCGCTGCGGGAGAGGTGGATAAGCCAACACGGGGTTGTTGCGCGCAGGGGACATACGGCAGCACCGGGCGATGCCCCGGTGCCTTGGAGGGGTCACGACAGGCCCCACCTCTCCAGCGGATAAAGCCGGAACGCACACCAGGACCTGGGGAGGAGGGACGGGGTGGCTTTTGCCTGGGCACGGTGACGAGCTGTGGGTGAAGGGGCACAAGGTGTTGCTCCTGGTGCGCCTTCCCAAGCCCTGAGTGAGCTGCCTGCTCAGATCGGACCTCTGGGGATTAAAGATGTTCTAACGGTGTGATGTTTGCAGTGCGTGTGGCTGTGACTGCAGCACCATGAGCCTCAGAAAAGATATAAACAGTACTTTGGGATTTCCTCCATCAAATTCCCTTTGTGAGGCAGGTGAGACGATAAAGACTAAAGGCAGGACACCTTGCTCTGCAAAAATCACTTTGCAATCCATAATACAATGAAAGCGTCCATCTCCAACAGCAGATTCCTGTCAATTCCTGTTTAACTTTTCAGTAGGCTCTCATGTACACATCTGCTTCCCAGCTCCGGCATTTCCTGTTGGAGACACAAGCCCCAAATCTAGCAGATAAAACTGATTTTAAGGGGAACCATCCGTCATATGACTCCTTCATCTCATGGCATTCCCGTATCCTTTGCGGAAGAGATCCAATGATGCAAACTCGTGGTACAGCATCAGAAGGGCTCCGAGGAAAGGGAGAGTAAATTGGCTTCTCTTTCTTGGGGCTCAGCTGTTCTGCACAATCATTAGGAGAGGAACAAGCAGGAAACTGGGATTATCCATCAAAAAGATACCCCAGATAAAATTAACCTGGAAAAGCCAAAAGACCTTGGTCATCAGGATGTTCTTTAACCAAAAGGGAGAAGGAATGTCAAGAGAGAATTTGGCTGTCTTGGAAGTGATCACCATTATGTAGCTTTAAGTCCTCAGTCTACAAATGAATTGCTCCGGATTTACCCGGAGTAACTGAGCTCATTTCCCTTTTATAGCTGATAAAAGCCCAATTGTCTGGAACTCCAGCAGGCCAATTGTAAAAGCAGCATGTGGCAAAGTCTGATGAGTCACCAGCTCATTTGATCAGCAGCCAGTAACAACAAACCCTTCACATCTCCTTGGGCCAGCCCAGGAGAGCTCTGACTTCACATCCCCGAGTGAACAAATACGAAGGTTGGAGACTGACCTGCCTCCTCCTCTTCCCTTTCCTCCTCCTCCTCATCCCTGCCTTGTGCCAGTGCTGTGGCACTCAAAACGGTGGTTACTCAGGAGCTGTGGCTTTTGCCTCACAACACTCCACAGTGCTTCCGACCATGGAGCAGGAATGTGATTTTCCTCTGAAGATCGGCAGCAAGTGGTTCCCCATGAACTGGAAAGATGGAGCAGCTCAGTCCTTGCAGATTCCTCGCAGAGGGAGCGAGGGATGACCCCGCAGCAGGGAAGTTAAAACTGCTAATATTGTTTGGCAGCGCTTCACAAGATCAAATCACCACTTGGTTTTCCAGCAGAGCACTTCCAAGAAATCCCACTGGCAATGAAAGTTCCTAGGTAGACAAAAATATCTGATGTCCAGACTGTAGAGCAGCCACAGCAGAAAGCAGTGTTTAAAGAGAAGCAGCTCTGGGGATTCTGCTCGGGAATGTCCTGTACTGGCCATCAGCATGAATCAGGCACCAGGTTTAGCATCCTCCCCAGTCATGAGTGTGGCTTCAGCTTTCTGCAGGATTTGCCGCCTCTGAGCTCCTGCCAAGGTGATCACAGGGATCTCATCCGGTTTCCAGCGCTCCCAGGTGACTTTGCTCCCCGCCAGCTTCCCTGGGTGGGTACCCAGCAGGTGGCATCCACGTCCAACACTTGTGCTGGAGCCTCACCTTTCTGAGGGCTTCTCTTCTGTTTTATTGATCCCAGGATCTGTTTCATCTGCTTCTTCATGCCAATTTTTCATTTGAATTTATTTTAAAATTTCACAATGTTAACTGGTTTAGTACTTCTTTAACTATTCTTATTCCTTCCAAGGATAAAGTTCACTCATTATTCCTCTGTGTTCAGTGGCATAGCACGTGAACCTTTACTTAAGGATCATCAGAAAATAGATTTACCAAAAAAATTACGAAAAAAATACTTGAAATCTGTCCATTTCACTGGTGAGAAACATGTTTGGTATAGGCTGGGAGAAATCAGGGCACATCACATCTCCATAATGTTTATACTTAGGAAAAATAGGTTTTGTGGGAGGGAACAGAAGTGCTGATTAAGTTCAAGCAGCATTCCCTGACAGCCTCGCTTTCCAGCCCAGTTATTTGTCAAGGAGAGGCACTGGATTCGGGTGTTGCAGTCATCCTCCAACAATGGAAATATTGCAAAATATGTAGCACCACATATTAAGAAGGGATTAGAAGTGGGGAACCACAAGGAGTAGGAAGACAGGAGCAGCCTAAGAGCAGAGCCTCAGGCACTATTGCAGAAACAAGTTTTCTGGAGCAGGATTACAGCCACGTTACAGCCTTTGTTTGCTTGACAAAACCATAGATACAATCCTTGGGTTTCCACAGGTCTGTGCAGATCCTGCCATGCCCCCGACTCCAGGAGCAACCATCAACCCTCACAACTCTGCTAAGTACAAATCAAGATCTCATCTGCCAGTGAGAGTGTGGAGGATTAGGAATTGTTCTCCCTGCTCCTGCAGGCACTGAGGAGATCCACCCAGAACCCAAACTGCTGGGAAGTTTGGAGTTGGAGGTTAAGAGACCCAATGGAAAAAAACCTTCTGCCCAATCTCTATCATGTTCTAAATCTTCTCTTCTCAGGTTTCTAAGGCTTGGATTACACCCAGGAATAGACTGGTGCTTATTAATTAATTCCTTCGAGGCTGTTCAGAGTCATATTTAACGAGAGTCCTATTCTGGGTTTGTTGGTGCAGCGTTGCCATAAGGATGATGAGCAGGAACCGGTGTGGTGGATTACTGACTCTAGCCCATGGTGTGCCTAATCCAGCCTTGGCAGTGCAGATCCATGTGAGGGCTGGATCCTTTGGTATGGAGAGGTACGGAGTTCTTGCCTCCCTGAAGAGGTTCCTCCCGGTCTGAGTCATTAGTGACTGCTTTACATTCTGGAACATGAGGTTTACGTCCCTCCAAAACGTAATGGAAAGGTGGAGAACGCAACCCACAGAACTCTAGACCTCAGTAATTAGACACCCACAAGATTAATTACACCCTGTATGAAAAGAAAAGTGTAAAAAGCCATTGCGAAAGTAACTCTTACCTGGTCTAAACAGCTGCCTTTCAGTGCCTCTGGCCAGGTAACACCTTGATTTTCTAGTGCCTCTTCCTTCAGCAGATCCCGAGCCCATTGCAAGAGAGGACATTGCCGCTGCTCCAGATAAACCTCAGCTCACCTCGCTGCCTGTCATGGACCTGCTGGCACAGAATCCGACCCAGGTCCCAGTTGGTGCTGGGCCTCACATCACAACAAACCCCCCCCCGAAAAGCTGTTGTCTCACAATCTTTTCCTTTACTGTCATTTCTACATTAAAATAAATACTCCCAAACTCCACTCTTTCCTCCTATACATCCTCACTTACTCCAGACATCTCCTGTTTCTCCAGAGTGTCAATCAGTGCAGTGCAGTGACCAGAGGGAGTGTGGACTTCCCTCCACTTCCCTGCCTTTGGCTGACATTGTGGTGGGAGCACATGAGCCATTCCCCAGCCCGTTCCTTTGAATCCCTCTCTATTTCAACTCAGCTTAATTCCAAACCACAAAGATCACTTTACTCTGAGGAAGAGTGTTTGGATTGAAGTCTGTACTGAATCATAAGCCAACATTTAGTTGAATTCTACAAGGACAGGACAGTTTTCTAAAAGGGAGACTGAGAACTCTCTCTTCAAGGGACTTTTGCACACACAGACTTTTTTAACCGAGAATGATTCCCTGTTGGTTTTAAGGGTAAACCCATAAACACAGAAAGAATTCTATTAAGAAACACTCAAAGGTGACCCTTGTTTGCAACAGCCCCACAAATAACCAGTGCTGTGTGCTCCTGTGCTGTGTGTGCAGGCAGCAGCCCCAGAGCAGGAGCCCTCCCTGCCCACCTCTGTACCACTGAACTGGGACAAAGCGTCCACAGGCCAAGAAAACACCAAGGACACGTCCCAGGCTCCTCCTGCTCATGAAATGCACTTTATGGCCCTGCTGAGCCCATTCCTGATGAGTGATGTGCCTGCAGGGACAACACGTTTGAAGGCTGCGAGGACCCCGTGCTTTGTGACCACGTCACCATCACCCTGCTGAGGTGCAAACAGCAATCTCAGACAGATTTCCACGTAGCCAAGTGCTTCAGTTGTGCCCTGGACGCACACAGCCCAGGCACAGCTGTCCCAGCAGAGGGGACAGCTGGGACAGACCCCCTTGCTCTGTGCTGGGGGTGCCCAGGGCTGAGCTAAGCACAAGAACAGCCTGGGGGTAGACACCGGTGAGCAGGACAGTGTCTGCTCTCTCCTCTGCCAACAGTTCAAAGTCTGAATCAGTGAATTTTCTCATTTTCCACTCAAAGGAGGACATGGCAATGGAGCTTTGGACAGAAAGGGACAAATTGGAGTCTACTCCTGCTCCAGGATAATCTAGGATAAAATCCCTGTGGCTTGAAACAGTGCTGTGAACACCCAGAAAGTTGAGGGGAAAAAAAAAAGTATTATTTTTGGCTGAAAGTTTTTATGGCTAATGCAGGAACTCTCTCATTAGTTACTCATTGCCTCAGCAAGTCTCATAAAACAGCCAGCAGAGCCCAGCAAAAACTTCAGTGTTGTGGGAGCTCAGAAATCCAGGAATTGAACGAGGCCTTGAACCCATTTTATGGACTCACTTCCTACTGAACAACCATAAAATATTAAAATTCAGACCCTATAAATAAGGAGAGGAAAGAACTGTGCATTTCCCAGCAGGAGCAGCCTCTCCAGAGACTCTTCCCAAGGTAAGCCCAATGCTACTTGATCCAGAGATGGGTTCCCCTGACTGACAGGTGATTGGAGACAACAAACTCATGTAATGGAGATTAGAGACATAAAACCCCCTCGAATCTGCTCTGAACTGGAAAATGCCCTGCAACAATGGCCTCAGTTTATTCCCTGGTGACCCTGTCCCTGCTGTGAGGGCTCTCCCCGGGGTGTCTGATGGCAGCGGGGATTAACCCCTGCCGGCCCTGAGCAGAGGCTGCAGTGCTGTGACCCTCTCTCCAACAGAGCCAGCTCTGCTCCGAGATGGCGCAGAGACGCAGCCTCGCCGTCCCCTACGGAGCTGTCCTTGCTATTTCCTTCTTGGCGTGTGTGGCCACAGGTAAGCGACGGAAAAAATCCATCCCGGCTTTGTCCAAGCCCCATCATACCAATTATTGAATCTGCCCAGGGCTGGGTGATGTGCCACAACAGCATCTCAGCTTTTAAGTGTTCTGGAGGTCATCCCCAGAGGACTGTCTGAAAATTGGCCTCTGATTTGAGAGTAGCAGAGAAAGAGAATGGGGAAACGTCGGTGTTTTCCAGCATTATTGCAGCAGGGATGATGAAGCCACGGTTTCCAAACCTGCTCTGAGCAGTGAGAAGTGGGATGGGTTTGGCTGCTTGGGAGCACCTTCAGACAGGGACCTTTGGACTCCTTTATATTCCTTTATAAATACCTTAATACCTTTACAATCTGAGCTATATTTTAATTCATTAGTCTATGGCCCAGGCTGCAGTAGTGAGTTTCATCCCATTACAATAATTTAGTTCCCATACTGGTTGTTCATTTATGTCCTGAGGTTCGTACCTTTGACAAACTGCAGCTCTGCAACAGCCAGGATTCAGCTGAGGGGCTGATTCACTCGTTTGCACTCCCAAGGGCATCCTGCTCCAGCTGAAAAATGGAGCATCAAACACTGAGCACGGTGGTGCTGCAGCAGTGATTGGCAGCAGGAGGGTGAAGGGATGGCAATGATCTTTTGCTGGATGTGACATGGTCACTCCTGGCTTCAGACAGGTTGTTGTCACAGGTCAGCTGCAAAAGCTTGCTTTTTATTTTAAATAACTGTGGAGGGAGCTTTGAGGTGAAAGCAGTTTTTTCTTGACTCAAAAACTAACATTCCACCTGAAAATAGCTGTTAGATTGAAACCTGAAAGTCTCATCCCTCCTCCAAGGCTGAGGCCAGGAGAAGCGAGCAGAGCTGCATTTTGGGAAGAGTATGGCTTAGGGTGCTTAAATGTCCTTGTCCTCCTCCTTCTGCAGGTTTGGAGCTGTCTGTAAATAACCACGCTGCTGACTTCACCCTGACCACAGAGCTGGGCCCTGCCATCTCCCTCTCGTGCCTCGTGCACAACAGCAGCCAGGCCGAGGAGCTGCTCTGGTACCGCGGAGATGGGCGGGTGGGTCTGAAAGACGGCAACAAAGTGAACATCAGCAACATCTGCATATCCCCGGTCAACGAGTCCGACAACGGAGTCGCCTTCACGTGCAAGCTGGCGCGGGACACGTCTGTGCAGGTGTCCGTGATCCTGGACATCCAGTGTGAGTGGCCGTGGTGGATTCCTGTGTGGAATGGCTGGGGTGGGATGGAGCTGTGGGCAGAGCAGCTCTCTCTGGGCGGTGTTTTGCACCCTTGTCCGCTGTCTTCACCGAGAAAAAATGCGTTTAGGAGGAGATAACTCACCTGATAAGACACTCCCTTCCCACAGTGGTGCTTATGGCCTGATCTAAGACTCTGATTCTTTTATAGGAGTGGGTGGGCCCATAAGAAAAATACTCCGGATATGTCCCTGCCTCCACCTAGATTATTTCCCAAGGATACAAGTCAGGGCAGAGGAAATATTGGAGCGATAGTCTTTGCCACTGACTGCCCTCCTCATTGCCAAGGATCAGGAAAGGCTGCACTACTGTGATGTGTTAGACCACTGAACAAGGAGCATGAGGGATGTGTGAAGGGAACTTATTTTGTGTTAAATGTGGGCATTCTATGAGGCTGGAGCAAGGTGGGGTCAGTTTCCTCTCCCAAGTAACAACTGAGAAGAGGAAATGGCCTCAAGTTGTGCCAGAGGAGGCTTAGATTGGGTATTAAGGAAAATTCCTTTACTGAAAGGGTCATCAAGTCCTGGCACAGGCTGCCCAGGGCAGCATTGGACCCATCATCCCTGCAGGGATTTAAAAGACATGTAGATGTGTCACATGGGGGCATGGTTTTGTGGTGGCCCTGGCAGTGCTGGGTTAATGGCTGGACTCAGTTTGAGAAGGCTTTTCCAACCTAAATGGTCCTGTGATTCTACGAGCGGCCTTATTAATGACACGCTGAACTGCATTCCTGTGAACAGTTCCTCCCCAGCTGAGTGGAGAGGAGACCCTCCACGTGGAGGAAGAGAAAGATGTTACTCTGACCTGCAACTCCAAATCCAACCCTCAAGCCCAAAGCACCTGGTATAAGGACAACCACAACTTGACCCTGCAGCAAAAGCGTCACGAGCTGTACCAGACCAGTGAGGTCTTTCGGCTCTCCATCAGAAAGGTGCAGAAGTCCGACAACGGGACCTACACCTGCGTGGTGCAATCACCCTTGGGAAAGGGGACAAGGGATTTCCACCTCATAGTTGAAGGTAACAAGGCTGCTGCTGAATAATAACCTTTACAAATAACTCTCTGTTCTCTTTTATAATGACAACAATCCGTTTATATTGCCAAGTGTAAGTGGAGCGTGGTAAATTCCCTGCATGGATTTCTGAGGGCGCAGCAATGGCAAGGAGACCTCTCTGCACCTGTGCCTGGGACCACAGCACCAGGAAAGCCCTCTCCTGCTCTACCTGCTCAAAAGCACTTGCCAGGTGTGACCCAGGGCAGGCTCATCCCACTGCTGCTCTTCCCACATTGACAGGGCACACCTAAGTGTGGTTTAAAGCACCTCAGGTCTTACTTGAAGCGTCTTACTCTGACCACAGGATTCTGTCATGCCCAAGGAGCTGCTTAAGGCAAGAGAAGTTGTGTTCCAGAGATGACTACAGGGGCTGGGTGCTCAGGGCTCAGACAGGTGACACTAAATCACCTCTTTCCAGACCCCTTTCATTTCTGTCCTCCCGGCACAGGGAGGGAAGCAATGTTACCTCTGTCAGTGGTACCGCTGGACAGCCTTATTTCTGAGCATAACAGTGCCTGAGGGATCTTCTTCAGGAACTGATGGTTCGATTCTTCTTCAGTTCATGAAAACACAGGCTCAGCTCCCTTCTCTCCAGGGGAAAACACGTAGATTCAGTCTGCAGACAGCAGAGAGAGCAACAGTTAACTCAGCAGTGACAGCTGTGGGAAAAGAAATGTCTTTCCACAGTCCTGTGAAATGTTCTGTGTTATTTCTCACATATCGAACCTCTTCTTTCCTGACAGATAAAAAAGCTGTTTTTCCCAAGGAGGCTGTTATTGCTGCTATCGTGGTGATTACAATCACAATACTTTTTGGAATTGTGGCTCGAAAAGATAAATTTTTTAAGGTATGGAAAGCTCTAGTTTCATAGGAAAAAATAGTATTGTTTGCTGCAGTGCCCTGTTTTTTTCCTACCTTTTCTATTCTATTTCATAGTGTTGCTTTTCACTGTTAGAAAACTGCTACAAACTACCTCCTGCTTTAGAATTACCAGTAGATAAATCAAGTATTAGATATTTCATGTGGAAGGCATTATGTACTTCCAATATTTGTAACAATACCCCCGAGGTCAGGAAACGTGAAAGATAACAGGACTGTTTTTTTTCTTTTCTTTTCAGTGCTTCAAGAAACCAAGAGAAACAGCTCTGTAAGTATTTGACTGCTTATTCACACTTATTCGAAATGAATTCCTTCTTTAAAATTGTCAGAACCTGAAAAAGTTCACTCAGCATGATAAACCCACCCAGCTCTTGCTCTGGCTGGTGAACATCAGCCCACACCTCTTGTCCCAGCAGAGAGAGGTCCATGGGAATGTGACAGGACACACAGAAGTCCTGCCCTTCCATGGCCATCTCAGGGCTCTGGATACCACTGTGTGTAACCACTGGAAGGGAAAAAAACCCTAATGTCATATCCTCAGCCTGCTGGCAGCTTTCTGAAGCTGAACACAGCCCGGATGACCTCGACTTACTTGTGGTTTGTTTTTTTTTTTTCTTCCTAGGAGATGATTTTTTCGTTTCTTCTGTTCATTTTGCTGCAGGTAAAGAACACCCAGAAAACATCATTTCTAGTGGTCAACCAAAGCCATTGTGTGAGATGATGAGATAAAGCACTGAAACATTCTTTTTTGGGATCAAGTTTATATGGTTGGGTTTTTTTTTCAAAATATAAGTGGTTCTTTGGATCTGTTGATTCTAACCTGCTGCTTAGAGGGTCAGGACTGTTAGAACTGGCCACTGGGAACCTTCTCTTGGAGAGGGTGGGCTGCATGAGATGATGCCAGCTCTTGCCCTCCATGCTTATTCCAACATGGAATGCATCTGCAGTCAGGCTGTGGGTTGTGGATCAGTCTGCAGAGGAATCTCTACTGCATTGTGATGCTGATGAACGCAGATAAAGTGAGGTGTTGGGCTGACAGCTGCTTTCTCTCCTGCAGTGCCACTCCACAGGGTGTTGGGGTGGTGGCCACGCAACTCCTTGCCCCTTCCCAATGATGCTTTGGCATCTCAGCTTCTTTTGGCAGAGCAAAAGCTGCCTGGCACTCAGCACTGCTGCTGCACCTCCTGTCCCCATGGCTGAGACAGACCCCAGGGCTTGGGGCAGCACCAAGTGCTCGATGACACACAGTGAAGTTCCAGTGTTGATTGCTCCAGCGCCACGATCTCCATCCATCCCTTCCCCCAACAAATGTGCCACTCCAGCACTTTTCTCAAGGTCCTGGCAAGATGTTGAGGCCTCATCATGCCTTGGAATAGTCCATTACTAACACTGTCAATAAAAACTGCGTGCTGTAAATCAATTTGAGACAGTGATGCACCAGTCAGTGCTCTTCTTAGAGGAGCAGGCACTTCCTCAAGAGGAAGATTCTGCAGCCTGACCTGGAGTGCGATCCAGAGCGTGTCCTTGACTCACCAGTGCTCAGGGAGGTCCCTCAAGGTGCTACAGCGGTGCCACCTCATGTTCCTGGGCACAACACCACCGGCTGTGGAGAGCTGCCCCAAACCCTCCTGTCAATCTGCCACAGCACAGGGCACGGTGACACCGTGCGGATACAGCTGGGGACAGCGGCATGGGGGTGCTCGGGATGGGTGCCACTCACCCAGGGGTGACACCAGCCCCGCGGAGCCGAGCCTGTGCCACACACGGCCCCCGGCGCTGACGGGAGCCTGTGCCACACACGGCCCCCGGCGCTGACGGGAGCCTGTGCCACACACGGCCCCCGGCGCTGACGGGAGCCTGTGCCACACACGGCCCCCGGCACTGACGCTCCTCGCGGGGACCGTGTGTGGCACAAGCTCGTGTCAATACCAGGAGCTGTGTGTGGACTCCAGGCAGTGTGGAATGTTCTGGAGCCCGAGTTGCGTGCGTGAGGGGTCGCTGTGAGGGGTCGCTGTGAGGGGTCTCTGTGAGGGGGTCTGTGTGAGGATCGTTGTCAGGGGTCGGCGTGAGGCGCCAGTGCGAGGGCCCTCTGTGAGGGGCCGCCCCACCGGCTCCCCCGCACTAAACGTGTCCCTCGCCTCTCGCCGTCCGCCCTCCCGTCGCCGCTCGCCCCCCCTCGCCCCCGGCCGCGGCCCCGGGCCCCTCTTCCGGCTTCCGGTGCCGGCGCTATAAGAGCGGCTTCCGCCTCGGGCCCGCGCCGGGATCGTGCTGCCGGTGCCGCCATGAACGCCCGCGGTGAGGGGCGGGTGCAGGGGGCACAGCGGTACCTCAGCCGTGGCGGGCGGTTACCGGGGAAGGGAGATGAGGAGGGGAGGTCTTGTCCATGGCGGGGATGGAGGTGGGGGGGAGCTCATCGTACCTTAGCAGCGTGTCAGGGGAGGGAAATTACCGGCGTGGGGAGGGGGTTACCGGGGGTATATAGTCCGGGGGGTGGGAGACTCATGGTTACCTCAGCAATAGGTCGGGCGGGGGGGAATTACCGGGGGCGTTCCCGGGACCTTACCGGGGCTGTGGGCAGGGATAACGTGCCCATTGCCGGGAGTGACGGGAGCCTCACCGTTACCTCAGCGGTGCATGGGATGGGATGTGTGTGTTACCGGGGCCGGCGCTCACCCTGCCCCGGCGGTGACCGTGCCCCGGCGTCCCGCAGGGCTGAGCACGGAGAAGGCCGTCGCCTTCACTCGGCGGCTGCGGGCCGAGCCGCAGTTCCTGCTGGCCCAGAACGTGGCGACATGCAACGACCCGCTGGAGGTGTGCCTGCAGCGGCAGGTGGTGCAGGACACGGTGCAGGTGTTCCAGCACGCCGTGCCCGCCGAGGGCAAGCCCGTCACCAACCAGAAGAATTCCGGTAAGGGCGGTCGGGGGCCGGGGGCGGTGTTTGGGGGCTGACTCCTAACGCTGATGGTGCTCCTGGGAGCCGCCGCTGCTCCAGAGCCCTTTGTCCGGGCTTGGGAGCAAAGTCGAATTCCTGCAGCATCCTCCTGAGTTAATAACGCACGTTAGACTTGCAACGTTTGCCTCTTTTCCCTTCTGCGTGGTGTAATCGAGAGATGTGCTTGCAATAAAAGGTTTCAGAACAGCTTCAGAGCTTTTTGGTGGTGTAGAAGCCCAGCCAAAGGCTCGAGGCAGAACTGTGTCATGGATCTCGTGGTAAAAGGAATTGTTGTGCAGCTCCTGAGCACAGGCGTTCCAGTTTAATTCGTGTTCCTTTGATCTCTCAGGGAGATGCTGGATCTTTTCCTGCCTCAACGCAATGCGTCTTCCTTTCATGAAGAAATACAACATTGAAGAGTTTGAGTTCAGCCAGTCCTATCTCTTTTTCTGGGATAAGGTACAGTCGTGTAGGTTGTTGTAGGGTTGCTTATGCAATCAGGTGTTAGTGTTGGGACAGAGCTGCTTTTTGGCTCCATTGTTTTAGCACGTACGAGAAGAAACTTCAAAAGTTCTTTAAAAATGGATTTTAAATGCAGGTGGTCAAGCAAAGTGGGACTTTCAGCTTGAGAAGAAAGTTGCCAAGCTGTTGATGTTTTGGAGTAGTGGAAGTCTTTTTTCTTCAAGAGTTCTGTGTATTTCAGAAGTTACTTGTTGGCGGTTCAGGGTAAACGTAACTGTAGCTCTGAGGTTTCAGTTGTGCTTGTGACCTCATGGGTGAGCTGTGTGCCTGCTTCTCCCCCTAAAGGAAATCAAGCAAATTTTGTACTAGTTTGGGCCAGGCTTCATTGCATAACTTCTGCTTCCCATTTCCTGTTCCCCTTCCCTCAAGCACTTTGTGAAGTCACTTCTAAATATTTAGTCTAACAAAGAATTTTATAGGGTAGCCCCTGGAATGCTGGAGGGGAAAATGAGGATGTCATTGGAAGAGCAGAAAGTTGCTTCATCTGTTCTGTACTTGCAAAGAACTGAGCAATTTTGCATAATATGTCAGACTTTAAAGGGTCTTTTTTTTTCATTTGTGTGTTTCAGGTTGAGCGTTGTTACTACTTCTTAAATGCCTTTGTGGAAACAGCTCAGAAAAAGGAGCCAGTGGAAGGAAGACTGGTGCAATTCCTGCTCTCCAACCCCACGAATGATGGTGGACAGTGGGATATGCTGGTTAACATTATTGGTGAGAGAAGTGGTCACAAGGAGCCCTACCTGAAACTGCAGCCTGGTTTGAGAAACGGGGAATGGAATAGATTAAAAAACTGAGCTTGAGACCTGGGAATTGGCTAAGGCACATGATGCCATTAACCACTGAATTTTTTTTGATCAAAGACTTTTTTGGGGTCAGATTATAAATCACTTTTGTATAGTCATGTTGATGATAAAAGCTCAGATGATCAACAAATAATTAGATAGCCCTGACTTTACATTTAATAAAAAGGTTCAGTCCCCTTTTCCTCCAGTCATCAACTCAACCTCATTTATTTTTACCTATGTACACAATCTTTAGGGCACATGGTAAGGAAAAAGCCACTGCTGGACTCAGGTGTGTCTACAAAGCAGGAGCAAAACTGCTTGGAGTTGCAGCCTGAAGTTGGTCTAAAGATCAGTGAGAAGGAATTGATGTGGAATGTGGCAGTGCTGGTCTTACAGTGCTCCAGCAGGAGCAGGAGCCTACGCTGCTGGAGATAATTACACCAGCACTCGATCTCATTTGTGTTGTGAAACAATGTGACACCTTTGTTAATCAACAAGCCAATAATACAAATTTAGAATCACAAAAGGAATTTGTTTCTTTGAAGCCTGGGGGTTCCTTTTTTCCTCATCCCACTGCTATAAATACTTAATCAGGGCAGAGATTTTGGCTGCTGCTGTTACATCCAGATACTTGCACGGTGAGATCTGTGAGTGGTTCTGTAATGTAGGAAGCCATTGAGCTGCTGCTGGTGTTTTATAAATGTTGAGGAGGAAAGGAGACTGGGAAGTCAGTTTTAACCTTAGGTAATTTACATGCAGTGGTTCATGGGAGGCCCAGTTCTTTAGAAGGTATTTCAGGAGATTAATTTCAAAGTAATCAAGTTTTAGTTTGGGTTTTTTTTTTTTTTTTTCCTGGTGAACGGGACTTCCTAAAACACTAATTAATTCAGAACTTTTAAGTGTTGAGTTAAATAATACTGAGTAGTTTAGGGATTCCACGTTCTGAGATCCCTGTGGAATGCAGATCAGAGGTCAAGATTTGGTCACAAATTAAAATGTAAGCTTTTGTACTTGTAACCTTTAAATAAGAGCCTTTCCCTTATAATCTCTGCATAAACCCAAACTCTCTTATTTCTCTCTCATTTCTTTTAGAGAAGTATGGTGTTGTTCCCAAGAAATACTTCCCAGAGTCTCACACCACAGAGGCTACCAGAAGGATGAATGAGATCTTGAATCATAAGGTAAAATTGATTTAGATGATTGAACTTAGGGGAGGGGGTGGGAATGAACCTGCTCCAAATATTCCTAACCACCTTACCCTTATTGACCAAAGCGTTAAATGCATCTCAGCAACTTAAATTTATTTACAAGCAGGCTGAAGTCTCAGCAAAGTGTGATGTTAATCTTGAAACAAGGAGCAGGAAGGTGAGATCACAGAAGATGTCCATTGTCAGGCTTTAGGAGCTTGAAAATACCTTTTGTGGTTTTAGTAGCAGTTTTTCCTAATCCTCGGATTTCCAAAGATTTCTTGACATGTGGCTGCTTAAATCTGTTTCTACAAAACCAGCACATGGTGTCTAGGTGTCTTTCCCACCCTTTCAGTATCTCATCTCCCTGTGTGCCAAGGTTTCTAGAGATGACTGCCAAATGTGGTGAAAAAGATGGAGGAAAAAAAAAATGTATTTTAAAAACGCTGCATGTTAAAAACCAGCTTTCAGTATGTAAGTGCACAGCTTTGTCTGAAGGAAGGTGTTAGCTCAGTCCCTGACCTGCAGAAATGAATTAGCCTGGGAAGATGCTGGTGTAGGTAGCTAGATGATAAAGGCAATTAAAACATTTTTTTACAGTGTGCTACATTTTTTCCAGTTTGTAATGCTGCGTGCTCAGGGAAAACTGCCTGCTGAAATCCACATTAAAAAAATGCAAAATACGTGGTGGAATGAGCTTGGACACTTTAAATGTTGTTAATGTTGTTCTAACCCTGAGCGTGGCAAAGCAGCTGGTCCTGAGGGAGCCCCATCACCGCTCCTGCCCTTACGGATGGTGACACTAATGGGAAACTTGTGCTGCTCTGAGTGCAGCTGTGCATGCAGTGGGGAAATGCCCCTTTCTCCTCAGCAGCCAAGAGATCAGTTATGCATTAGAGCTGCAAAATGAATGTGACAGTATGAAGAAAGTGTGTTCTGTCAGTCACAGAGGTGCTGATGTGTGTGGATGCTGTGGCATCACTTATGGGACTGAGAGAAATGAAGCTTTAAGAGTTTAATGGCTGCAAGCCTCACATCAGTGCTTGGAAATGGTAATTGAATTGTGACTATTTGTTAATTTTTTGGTGGCATTTTACTTTAACAGCATTCATTTATCTCGTTATTTTGTGATGAATCAATCTCTAACAAAGCTTCTGAAATATATTTTCATTTTGAAAACGTTATGAAGAGTAAAATAAGTGCTTAAAACAAGCAGATAGGAAGTCCCGAGAGTGATCAGGTGACAGCTTTCATAACCTTGATAACAAAGTGACTTTCTCTTTAAACAGATGAGAGAATACTGCTTGAGGCTAAGAAATATGGTGGAAAGTGGAGGAAGCAAAGGAGAACTTTGTGCTGCCATGGACATGATGATAGAAGAGGTAAATAAACTGGTGTGACATGAATCTTGGAACACAGGGCTGGAATGGATGAGATCCCTTACTTTTGTTGTGTAGCTGTTGGATCAGCCAAAACAAGTGCCTCTTGTTGCTTAAAGTGTTCTTGGAGCTGTTCAAGGGAGTTGGTTTTGCAGTGGCTTGTTGCTTACCTCATTCTGCGTTTTTCCAATCCTTCCAAACAAATATTTTGAATCCATATGTTTCAGAATGATGATATTTTACAGACATCTGCCCCTTGCTGTGGGAAAAGCTGCATTTTGTCTCTTGAGAGATCAAAACATTGGCCTGTCAGGCTCTTAAAAAAATCCAGGAAAGGTTGAAATTTGCATTCTTATGGCTTTGAATGCAAATCCTGTAGCACAAGTGTTGTGCAAGGTTTCCCCACAAGAGAGCAGAAAAGAACCACAAAAGGGAGATGTGTGCACAGGGCTGAGTCCAGCTCAGGGCTGATCCTGGGGGCAGCAGAGGAATGAATCGCAGCATGGTTCTGGCTGTGAATTGACTCCATCACTGCCAGTGTATCTGCAGTTCCTGAACCTCCTCCTGCTCACACAAACCCACATCATTTTTCTCATTCTGTGCTGCTCATAGTTGATTCTTAAACTGCCAAAAATAACTTAAACTTGAGGCTGTTTTAGTGAAACAGAGTCCGTGCACTTTAAAAAAATATGTATTTAATTCTCAAACATACAATGCCAAGTGACCCAGTGGTTAAATGTATGTCTTTAGATGAGTCAAGAATCAAATGTTTTGGTGTTGTGTGTTAGCTTTTTTTGCAATCCACTGAACATCACAGTTAGGCAGAACCTACCTAGGGATGTCTGCATTAGTTCCATATTGATTAATGTGTTTTGGGTTTTGGAAATTCATCTTTGCACTTCATGTGAAATTCTGTAGTTTCTTTTAATCTAATTGTAAGGGTAGGTTAAAAGAAGAAAACTGTTTTGTGTTCCTTGGGTTTCATCAAAACTGTTGTGAAATTCATGCCTTAAGAATAAGTATGCTGTGCTTTGAGCCTGCCCCAGAATGTTGTCAATCTGCACTTAGTTCAAAGGTGAATTATTGAAATTTACATGCCGTGTGTGTCCCAAAGCCCTTGGGGGATTCTGCAGCAGACATCAAAAGCTTCCTTGAGATGGTCATTCTTAGGGCAGAGACGCACAGTTCACTGCTAAATGTTTCTTTGTTTATTTATTGCCCTCTGACAAGAGATCCTGGAACTGACATGAAAGGTTCTTCACAGATTGCAGTGTGTCTGTTCTGTAAAAGGTTGTGTTTAATTCTCTGAGGTTAACACAGCATTTTCTCCTGCAGCACTAAAGGTGGTTTGCGTGTGTTTAGATGTCTATGAGAGGTATTGCCTCTGTGTTTTTGTGGCAAAGCAGAGCTTGGTTCTGTTCTGGGAGGTTCTTTTTGAGCAGCAAATCTTGGTTTGCTCCTGCTGGGAGCAGCACTCAGGCTGAAATGGGGCAGTTGTGGAACACAGGATTAAATATTCACTCCAGAACTGTATAAACATTCTTATCAAACCAGTGCCCAGCAGGTCAGAAGCTGAAATCAGCACAGCTCACGTGATAGAATTTTTCTTCCTTCACCCTTCTCCTCTGTAGACTCTTCCTTATCAGAAGTGTCCTCCTATGCCCCTCCTCATTCATTTTGGGGTTTAGCACAAGCCACTCAATCTTTCCTTATCACGCTTCTAGTTGTCACTAGGGCAATGTAAATCACCTTTTAGTTTAAATATGCTTATTTTGTTTATTGGTAGAGGAAGCTTGTGAGATATGAAAAGAAGGCCTGTGTTGGGTGTGGTGGCAAAACAATTGAGAGAGGTCATTCCAGGCTCCAGTGCCTCTGTTCACTGGAGACTTCTGTCTCCATCACTTTCCTTCCTCTGGCTGGAGCCCATTTGGTTGCTGCTCTCCTTTTAGGCATTTTTCTTGCTTATTTTGTGTTCACGGCCTCACCTCTCAGCGCTTGCAGTTATCTGAGGTAATGTGGGTGTAGCCACAGCAAATGGTACCTTTTGTGCAGTCTGTGCAAAATTAAATATTTATAGTAGTTCAGGGGTTTATATTTGCTCTTTACCATATTTATTGAGAAATGTGTGAGTTCCTGCAGTAGAAGCCTTATGCCCACACCCATGTTTCAACCTGTAATTAATCTTTTCACTTGTTTTCTTAAATTGCTCGGAGCAAGAACACCTTTGTTTAGCAGGAGCATTGCACTCCTTTTGCTGCCAGCACGAAGTGCACATTAACATTAAAGCCAGTTCTTATGGAACCTTAGGATCAGCTCCAGAAAGTGTTAAATTAGCTTTGGGAAAGGGGATTGTTTCTACTCTGCTGTGTAAGAGGGAAGCCTGCCAGGCTGGGAAAGCCGGCACAGACCACAGGAGCTGGATCCCAGCGCAGAAGGTGCAGCTGAGATTTGACTCCCTCTCCTCTTATTTTAAATAACCTGATGGTTCCTTGCAAGGAAGAGACTTGGACATAGATAGAGCTGAAGATCAGTGCCAGCTGAAATAAAACAGATTCAAACCTGATTAACTGTGATTAAATTCCCCGTCTCCAGAGTACCTGTGGCAGGTCCTGCTGTGTATCTCTAAGGATGCTCATGTGGTTACACTGCCAGTGTTGGCACATTTTCTGATAAGCCCTGTGAGAAAGTACAGCAGTGGTTCTGAAGTGCAGTTCTGTGTTCTGATTTACAGGGAGGCTGATGACTTGAAATCTGGTCAACTTTCTGTGCTAAAAATCCAAAGATAGCTGCCAGCTGCAAAGGATGTCACAGGCAGGGAGCTGGAATTAAATTGCATAACCTGCCAGCTCAGCCCTAAAACAGAGATGTTGTTAAATGTATTAAAACAGATGTGGAGATTAATCTGGGGTTTTGAAAAGAAGCAAAGGCCCATATTTTAAATCCAAATGAACATTACAGTAAAAAATGAATTAGTACAGGGGAAACACTGGGATAAAATGCCCACGTTAAAAGGTCTGGTTTGTCTCTGCGTGGGGCAAACCACCTGGTGGAGCAGCTGATGATGAATGGTCAAGCCTTTCGAGAATCTGTTTGATAAAGTTTCTTTGGCAGTGTTGGAGGAGCTTCAGAAATACTTACAAAATGTTGTAACGAGGCTGGAAAGTTTTCTGCTTTGGGCTGCTGCATTCCTAGGAGAACCTGGAATTTGTAAGCTTCTCTTTTGTCTGAGAACATGGAGTGTGAGAGTGAAGACAGAAGCTCTCTTGATTTTCCTGAGGCCTTTCAGATTGGTTTTGAACTGCTGAAACACCAAGATTTCAGGAGTTGAATGCAGATAATTGATGTGTGTGTGTGTTTATTCATGCGTTCAAAGGTGACCGTTAAGATCCCATTTCTCCATCTGGTTTTCACGTGGAGAGATCCATGCTCCAGTGGCATTGCTGTGGTAGGAGAGGCCCAGCTGCATGTTCCAGCAGGCTCACAGCTGTTTGCTTCTGTGGGCAGGTATTCAGAATAGTGAGCACTTGCCTGGGCAGCCCTCCGGAGACTTTCTGCTGGGAGTTCCGGGATAAGGAGAAGAACTACCACAAATACGGCCCCATGACCCCGGTGCAGTTCTACAACGAGCATGTGAAGCCTTACTTCAACATGGAGGACAAGGTTGGGGGTGCTGAAAACTTTCCAAGGCCTTTTTTTTCTTTTTTTTTTTTTTTTTGCTGCTGAACCATTTATTTTCCACTGTTAGCCGTGCCTGTCCCCCCTGTAGCTGCAGCACGTGGGATGGGCACCGCTTGCCCAAGTCAGTGTGTTTATTCTCCCTGTTGTGCTGTTTGTGCTCTACCCTTCAATTATCTGGGATCTTGTGTTGCAGTCCAGGATGGTTTTGTAATGATAAAATATGCAGTGATCTAATCAGTTGTAAAATGTCATAAGGCTGACATTAGAGAAGGAATAACACGCAGAGCTGCTCTGCCACAGTTACGAAGTGAACTTGTGAAACAAAACAAAAGAGCCCCAACAAACACAACCTTAAAAGACCTCTTATTTCAGCCAAGTGGCTGGTTTGCTAATGGAGCAGACAGCAGGCTGGGACAAAAAGCTATTCCCTGAAATCCTTCTGCATTCAATCTTCAAAGATTTCACTTAGGTTCCACCTTATTTTATGACACCTTGGTTTTTGGCAGATTTGTCTAGTGAACGATCCCCGACCCCAGAATCCCTACAACAGGCTCTACACCGTGGAGTACCTGGGCAACATGGCTGGAGGGAGGAAAACTCTCTACAACAACCAGCCTGTGGAAGTCCTGAAGAAATTGGCTGCAGCATCTATTAAGGATGGCGAGGTGGGTTTGGTTTCTCTTCGTGGATGGCACAGTGCAGCCCATGCCCTGTAAAACTCCTGGGATTTGGCCCAGGTGTGACCCTTCCTTCTCTTTGCAGGCTGTGTGGTTTGGCTGTGATGTGGCCAAGCACTTCTATGGCAAGCTGGGAATCAACGACCTGAATATGTGAGTAGAGGATCAAACCAGAATGTCATTTGGGATGCTCAGTGAGAACACGAACAGCCCTTTAGCTGATTTGTACATACTTTGGACTATATACCCCAAAAGAGTATATTTAAGTAATTCAGCAGCAGCATAGTTTTTTTTTACTTGTTAGTTTAATCTGAATCCTTTAAAGATGCAATATGAGTAGCTGTTAAATGTTCTTATTTAAATGTCTAATAGATGGTGAGGGAAACTCCTAAAGGGATCAGGGTTTGCATTTATTCTGACATTAAAATTGGTTGAACTCGTATGCCTGTGCAGTGGCTCCTGGCACAGGGCAGTCTCCTGACTCCCTGGCTTAGTCAGAACTCCCCCTGCATCCTTTCTCATGTGACTTCTTTATCTTTGTGCTAGATTCAATCATGAGCTGGTGTTTGGTGTCTCCATCAAGAACATGAACAAAGCAGAGCGGTTGATCTTTGGAGAGTCCCTGATGACCCATGCCATGGTCCTGACAGCTGTCACTGAGAAGGTAGAGTCTCCCTCCTGGAGTTCTAGCACTGACAGGGATGTGCTGGAGTATCCTGGCAGCTTCTTTGTGTCCTGGGCTCACTCAGAGTGTGCCACAAGGCCTTGTTGTTTAATTCCCGTTGTGTTGTTTGTGTCTGAGAGTTCAGAACTATAAATATTTAACAAGGAGGGAAGAATTTTAGACACGTCAAGAGACTTCTTTCCTTTCACCCACAAACTTTGATTGGACAACCCCTGCGTGGTTATTCCAGTCTGGTTTAGAGCCTAAAGCTCCTGTTAAAATGCTGGTAGGAGGCACTTTGGAGCAGGGTTAATCTCCTGCAGCTCCCTGGCATGTGATCTCTGACCTCTAATTAGGGAAGGGAAATGGTGTCCAGCACAGCTCTGTGGCAAGCAGCAGGCTGAGATGAATCCACAGCTAGATGTGCTCCTGGCACCATAACAAAGCGCATAATGAAGTTAAAAGAAGCATGCAAAAACTTACAACTTGGGGTTATCTGCAAAGTTGATGTTTCCATTTATTTCCAGAAGTTGTCATTATTAAAGTTTCTTTGAAGTGATCTCTTCCTGTCCAGCTTGACCTTGGCTTGAGAAATAACAGCTTGCACTGAACAAGTTTGCCTGAGCTGTGGAGTTTTGAGACTTGAGATGGAACTGCTGAGTCATAAGAATGTTCCAAGTTACTTTTTACAACTCAATATAGTTTTTTCCTGTTCTCTGCATTCTGAGCTTTTAACGCTTCCATTGTGCATCAGATTGCACAAACACTTCTCTAAATAGCTAACTGAAAACCAAGGAAAACTTTGTAGTTGGTACTTCTTAAAAACCTTAATCTGAAGGGGCTTTGAGAAACTGAGTTGTAAAATGTAATATTCTGGATTTACTTACGTTTTTATAAAACAGCTTTGAAGATTTTTTTTTAAAAAATCATATTACATTTTTATAACATCAAAAATAGATGTGGATTAAATGCACCTTTTGGTTAAAAAGTTACTGTATGTGAATGTTCTCCTCCTAATTTGAGAGCATCCAGAGTTGACCTCCTTGGTCTGGGAGCCCTTGAGTGTCCTGTCTTAAGGACTGTTCTCTCTCTCCGAGGGAGAACAGCAGCATTACAACAATATTCCATTCAATATTAAAAATGGACTTATGGGGTTTTTTTCAGGGTAGTTTTTTTGTATTAAAATACTTCAATTTTGCAGCACCAGACTTGGAGCTGTGTCCTTCAACTGGATTTTTCAAGGGCTTGCACTTGCTCTTACCAATGCTGTTCTGAATTCTGACAGTTCCTTGTTCCTTCCTCTGATTCCCAGTTCAGGCAAGTTGTGCATCCTGCATTTAATTTCCCCCATGCCCTGATGGGGGACAGGGACAGCAGCTTAAATTCTGAGTCAGTTAAGTCCAAACTAGAATTTAGTTAAATTTCAGCTTCCTGATAAAATAAATATTGATTGCAGACTCTCTTCTTTACCACGTTTCCTGATACTTTATTGAGGTATGTAGATGAGTATTTTATACAATGGCATTTCTCCAGCCATTAGGAAGAAACCATTGGGACTCAGGAGTGGAGTTCTGTTTTCCTGGTGCTGGATTTGGATGTGAGAGGGGTTGCCTGCTCAGTTGTGGCCTCTCCCTCACCACTGAATGTCATGGGCTTGTTTTGGCACAGGATGGGCAAGAAGATGCATTTGAAAAATGGAGAGTGGAAAACTCCTGGGGTGAAGACCGTGGCAATAAAGGTAATTTATAGTCATGAGAGCAGAAAGCAGAATGTTTGGAAATAAGGATGTGGAAGGGACAATCCAATGACCAGACTGGATTGTGTATGGAAGGCATGGGAAGATACTGATAGACTTCATCAAAAGGTCATATTTTATCAAACTTTACTGCTGCATTATCAATTTTTGTTAAGGTTGTTGAGTTTATTGCAGGGAAGCTGCTGATACTCTTAAGCTTTGATATCAGTTTCTGTTGATCCCAAGTGAACTCCCAGCTATTATCTCTGCCAAAAACCCCAGCAGCTGCAGGAGTTTGCTTTCCCTCTGTCACACTGGTCAGAACCTTGGCTGTTATGTTGCTCATAATCCTTTGCTGCAGAACACAAGTGTGGAAAATCTGGTAGCACTTGTCCTGTGAGGCACCAGGAACCTCCTGCGGGTCTGGAACCAGTCTCTTCACCATGGATAAAAGTTTGGCCATATCAATGAAATAGGATCACTTCCAAGGACTGCACTGTCTAGGAATGATTTTCCTTTCTAGTACAAAAGGAGAAATAACAGCTTCCCTGCTGTTTTTAAATGTACTAAAGCTTTTGGAAACTGGGAATGACCACAGGATGTTTCTCTGCTGGTCTGAGGGGCAGCTCTGAGTTCCCCAGCCCTTGGTGAGTGGGGCTGGTGGTGTGAGAGCTTCCCTGCTTTGCCCTGCCAAGGCCAGGCAGATTTTCCTACGTGGGGTGGAGGAGAGCTCTGTGTTTTTTGTCATCTCCTGAGTGAGACAGGCTGGATGTGGGCTCAGCCGTGGCACAGCCTCAGTGGTGACTGTGCCAGGCCAGACTCTGTGTCCCTAGGAATAACAATCATTGCTGGCCACATTTGTCTGCTGCATGTTAATCCCAAATGTGCTTGTAAGATTTGGTGGGACAGAACTTTCCCAGGATGTCTTGGTTTTCTTCTGGGAATAGACTATTTTTGGAGAACTCCATTTTAGGATGTGGTCTTATTTATAAGCTTTTCAATAACATGAACAACTTAGAGGAAAACACAGAATACTCCTGGAAAAGTGTCATAATTTATGTTGTGGCCTCTCTTGGTCTTGCAGTAGTTTCTGTTCTGCGTTAACTGTATCCATTCACAGTAAAGTATTCCAATAAAAATCTTCAGACTTGACAAAAGTTGACATTCAGCCTTCAAGGCTCAGCAATATGGCAGTAGTGACATGTTCTTTGGGATGTTGGATTAAATAAAGCCAGATCAGTGCTGAGGTAACATCAAGGGCACAGGGCAGCAGCTGAACCCTGACACTGCTGGGCTGGGTCTGAGCCCAAATCCACGCTCACTTCTCAAGGATGAGTTCTAGAGCTCTGTAAGAGGAGCTGGTTGTTCCTTTGAAATAGAATAGGAGCCTGGGGTGACTTGAATAAACCCTGCCCTATCTTGTCCCCATGGCTTCTCTGTGGACTTTGCTGGGTGAGTCACTGTCCCTTATCTGCTTTGTACCAGGGGACACCATCATCTCGGGGAAGTCTTGTTCCCTGAGGATGCTTTTGCTCAGGGAATTGCCTGGAAAAGTGCCTTGACAGAAAATCCCATCAGAAGTAGGAAGCTTGACTCTATTTCAGACTGTGTTTTTTCAGGGAGCTGAATCCTTGAATGATTTTCTTGGGTATGACCAAATGAGCTGCTCTGGAGCAAAAGGCAATTGGATGAGTCCTCCAGGGCTCCTTCCCAAACACTGGGAGAGGTAACTGAGAGTCACAGAATCTTTTAGGCTGGAAAAGCCCTTTTAAGGTCCAAAAGAGTCCAACTGTTCACCCAGCACTGCCAAGTCCCCACAGATCCATGCCCCTAAATGTGACTTCTACACTTCATTTAAATCCCTTCAGGGACTGTGATTCAGCTTGGTGGGGTTTCTTCTCCTTCCTGCCCTGATTTTCCACTCTTCAGTGTCCAGTAGTAGCTGTGTAGGAGGGTGAGGACTCAGAGTTTGTCTGAGCTGTCTTGCAGTGCCACTCACTGAGTCTGTGTCTCACTGTGATAAGATTTAAGATTTTTATCTTATCGGCCTTGTTAAGGAATTGGGAAGCTGTGTTTGGGTAAGTCCAGCCCAAAATAACCAGATTCCCACATCAGTGAAGAGTCAGCCAAGAATGATGCTAAACTTGGCACATCCCAGCTGGGTGTGGGGGATAGGAGTAAGCCCCAGCTCCCAGGATTTCTTGGACAGGGTGATTGAGGGTCCAGCCTGCACCGAAACCCCGGGGACAGGACTTGAGTCATTAAATAATGAACAAACAAACAACTCTTTTTTTTTTTTTGTGAGGAAAGAGCAGTCATTTTTCATGTGGGGTTCCCTGTTTTTCCAAGTACACTCCAGGGTGCCAGGGGTCACCTGTTTCCCCTGTCAGGAATGGTGCAAGCCTGGAAAGATTGGGACTCCTGAGTTGGGAATTATGGGATGGAATCAGTTACGTGTTCACACTCCAGAGTGGGCAGAATTGAAATCTTGTGGTCCTGCTTGTCCTGGAGAAAGGGAGCCCCTGTGAACCAGCCCAGCTTCGCCTCTCCTAAATATTTAGTAATTACATTTTTATCTGTTGTACAAGTGTTTCTGGAGCCCTGTGTGCTTTTCTTCGAGGAATGAGCACAGCTGCTGACAAACATTGCTTGTTTTCTGAGGTAAAAAAGTCACTTCCCAATCAAATATTTCCTTTCTGTTTTACTGGCTCTTTTTCAACCACACAGGCAAGTTTAATTATTCTGAGTAGTCTTTTGTTCTGGAGACACACAGGACGTTATTACCTAACTTGAACCCAGCTTATCCCATCGGATATCTTTTTTTAAAAGCAAGGAAAAGGGGAATACTAAATCACACTGTGGAGAGGGGTCCATCTGCTTGTTTTGGCATGAAAGGAGCTTTTTTAGGATGCATCTCCAGCTAGAGGTCAGCTCCCTTTGGGCTTTTCGTGTCTTGTATTGGCTGTTGCTCTCCTGCAGGAAGGCATTTCAAGGATTTATCTGTGGGCACCCGGTGTCTGTTTGTGCATCTCTCACCCCAAAAGTGCCCTGTGACAGAGGCTCTGTTTGTCTGCACAAGCACAGCGTGGCTTCTCCAAGGCTCTTTGGGGACTTTGAGGGGCTTCCCAGGTGTCTGTAGGATCTGTGTGTGGGGGTCTGCACTGCCCAGGCCTCCCCAAACCCGAGTTATTTGCATGTTCTGGAGTCGTGCTCGGCGCTTCCTCCCCGCTCAGACGCCGCGATCCCAATCGGCTCCGAGGGACAGGATGTCAGAGGCAGAGTTCATTAATCCTCCCGGGGTGCAATTACTCCTTGGCTCTTGGGAGTGAGAGGTTTTTGTGTGTCCCAAGAACTCATATCCTGAAGAGAGGATAATCAAGGCAGCTCCCTTTGGCAGTGTTTCCAAAATGGCTTCTAGCTCGGGTTACAGTTGATAGGGGTTTTAATTTATGGGATTATCTGATCTCTTGCTTTAGAAACAAGATGGTGGAGATAGATGCATTTATTGTCCATATTCTTTGGGCATTTTCTTGTTTCATTTGATTGTGTGATGATACAATATAAGGATACGAGGAACTTTATTACATAAAGCCTTTTCATCTGTCTCCTAAATGCTTCCTTTTCCACAGCCACTCTTATTCCCAGTTCGCTTGGAATAGCTTGTTTCCAATGGCAGCTCTCTGCTACAACCTCTGAAGTGACTTCCCTCACTCCCAGTTCAAAGGGTGTTCACTGTCATTTTCACACTAAGGGAGACAATTAGGATTTGCTTCAGCCTAAGTGTGATTTAAATGGCTTTGAGGAAAGCAGTGGCTGCCTCCTACTGCAGAAACTAAACCAAGCAAGTTTTCTTAGAACAGGTTGATACTCACCTGGAAAATTCTAAAGCTTCAAATAATTTTACATTCTGCCTTAAATTAAGGCTTTGTAATTCCCTTGAGTATTCTCAATGCCCATTTTAACAGGGCAAACATAAATTATGGATATTCTGGCTCTTGTTTTTCCTGGTGGGCTTCTTGCCTGACCTTTTAGTGCACACGAAGTACATCCTGTATGTTAACTTCCTCGAGATGTTTTTTGGTGTGTTTTGAGAGATAACCAGTGTGACCAGGCCCTGTTTAACGCATCATTCATAGGTGAGGCTTCTCTGTGGCTGCTTTCCTGCAGTGGCTCTGTGCTGTGATGCTCTTTTCCCCCCAGGTTACCTGATCATGACCGATGACTGGTTCTCCGAGTACGTGTACGAGGTGGTGGTGGACAAGAAGCACGTGCCCGAGGAGATCCTGGCCGTGATGCAGCAGGAGCCCATCGTTCTGCCAGCCTGGGACCCCATGGGGGCTTTGGCCAAGTGAAGCACGGAGCATTTGCCTCCTCATGGCCATCAGAAGTAGCTGCAATAGAGAATTCAGTGGTCGGAAGCCATAGCCAAACGATAACGAGACCGAGCCCTCGGCCTGGTCCCTATTCCTGAAATGTAAGTTAAGGATCCTTGGGAAATAGCGCTTCACTGATCCAAGCTCTCAGACAGGCTGCTCCAAAACCCAAAGGGGAAAAGGAAAAAAAAAAAACCTCAGAATGAAAGCAGATAAGCGCTGTCAATGGCAGTTTGATTTTACCTTAAATTTTTAATGTGAATCAGAGTAGTAATGTAGTAAAATTATCTTTCCCTAGATAAAAAGGGCATTAAAGGCCCTTTAGTTAATTAATAGTTAGGTGATTGTTAGAGCAAACATATTGAGATTATTAACCAATTATGGTATGACTTGTCCTATAAACTCCCCAAAAGTATTTTATATATTTACAGTTTTTAGTTTTGCTGAAATTTTGGAGGGGACAGATGAATTGGAACTGCTAAAAATGACCTTTAGAAAATTTTCTCTTCCAGCAGAATTGGGGATGGAGAACGGTTTCCTTGAGGTATCCAGTTCCACTTGGTTTTATTTTTCCACTATTGAGTTGGGACTGGATAACCCCCCCCAAGGGCCAGTGCTATGTCTGTGTGCACAGGAGCGCTATTTTCCAGTTATTTTAGCAAGAACAACCATAAATATGTTCACAGGTGGAGTTAGTGTCATGCTCAACAGAAAAACCAACGTTTTAATTGCTGCATTTTATTTGGTTGTTTTAAAAAACAAGATGGTGCTATGAAGCTTTTGAATAAACACTTTCTAAAGTGACTGGGACAATTCTGGTTTCTTTTTTTTAAAGAGGTGCACGGAGCTGATGGAAGATGTTGGTGAGCTGCAGTGAGGGTGTGGTGCTTCCATCACAGACCTTTAACAGAAATGGGTACAGAAATGTCAGAAATGGCACTGGTGGAGCCGATCCTCCTTTGGGCAGGGGGATGGAGCAGATGATCCTCAGGGACCCTTTTGGGGTCTCATGCACAGTCTCCACTTTGTGCTGTCACTTGAGTGGAGGCAAGAAAACAGTTCCTGTGCTCCCTGGTGGCTCTGACATGGAGCCAGATCTCTTGGAGAGCTGGGCTATGAACAATATTTTCATTATGACTAATGCATGTGTTGTTTTGGGTTTTTTTTTCCTCTTCCAAAAGGTCAGTAATTTTAGTCCTTTGAGATCTTTTCTGCTTATGACTTTAACACCAGTTCTTCTGTTTCCTGTCTCCTATCTATGAATACGCTATCGGCCAAGGAGAATTAACTTTTTCTCTAGAGTTTAACTGACATTTTTGTTGCTGGTGGTAGCACTGATGGGGATTGAGCTTGATAAACCCCATACTGATTCCAAGCCAGTTTTTGTTGGTTTCAGTATTTTAAAGTATTGTCCAGCCTGTGCTTATCTCCCCAGTTCTGGCCCAGATATTTCCCTGTACACTTTATACAATAGTATTGTGGGTTTTTTTCCTTTCCTTCAAGTAAGCACAGAAAATCCACATGGCTGAAACACGTTATGGGGAACGAAGCCAATCTGGCAGCAACACTTCTGCCTTCATGCCCTGCAACTTTTTATGTTCTTTCCATGGTGGAATTGGGAAGGGGAGCGGGGGAATGCAGATGCCAAGGTGAGAGCTGTGGTTTTTCCTCTGGGGGCCGTTGAACAAAGTGTTCTGAGGTTTGTGCTGGTGCCAAGTCAAGGCCATTCCTCTGCCTGTGGGAGAACAGCCAAGGAAATATGGGTAAGGATTGGTACCTGCAGGCTCTTGTTATCCATAAACACCCTACAGGTGCCTGGGGTTGTTTTTAACCTGTGGTTGGAAATGTGGGTAAAATCTGGGAATGAAATGATTCCTTTTTACTGGGTCGCTCTGCCCTTTTGTCCTGAGGGAAAGCTCACTGCTGAGATCAGCAGCCCCCAGCTAAGGCTGGAGACAGCTGAGTGATGATGGAGCTGCCATGGGCTCCCCCCCCCGAGCCTGAGGAAGTGCTCAGGGTCCTGCACAGCTGGATGGATCCAAGGAGAGCCTCAGCCTCTTCCCAGGTGTGTGGGGGACAGTTCACAGCCAGGGATTGTCCCCAATGAATTGTTCCAGCACTTCTCCAGAGCGTGTGCTGGAGGAACAAACCACTTAACCCCTGTCAGTTCGCAGGAAATGGTTCAGAGAAGATAAAAAATTAAACTTTCCTAGGGATGGAATGGAAGTAATGTGGGAATAAGCCTGGTTTGCTGCTTTGTTGTCACTCAGCAAAGAAAGCTCTGTGAATTGTAGATCCAAACTATGAAAAAATTAACATACAGCTGGTAAAAAGATGATTTGGTTAGAATAAAAAAACAATTAATGCCCACTGTACTTCAGTGCTGATTTCTCCCTTAGTTTATATATATCTCCTTTGCAAAGCCTTACCTTTAGGTTGCTGAGGAACCAGCTGACTGAATAGTTTCCTTTTCCATGCAGTTTTCATGTGAGAATTCAAAGACGGTTCCCCTGACAGGGGGCAAATATTGACAAGATGGTATTATGAAAGTCAGCTCTCTCAGATTAAGCAAGTGGTAGAAAATAACAAATTCCTAATGAGGGAACTGAGGAGAGGTTATGTGTAATGGTGGTTTGTGGGTTCTAGGAATCAGATTTCCCCACTGGAATGTGCTTTTAAAACAGTTGTAGTGGAAATAACAAAACCTCTCCAAAACTCATCCAACTCCCAGATGTGCATCCCAGCAGTGTGGAAAATAGCAGGGAAGGGCAATCAGAATTTCTTTTATCCCAAAGCCAATTGTAATAGCTGCTAAATGTAGTCTGATTGCTAACTAAGGAAAGATGAGAACAAACAAATATTTCAGGATGTTTGGTTTGTGTTATTTGGAAAATTGTTCCAATCCTTTTATTGGCAGTGAATCAGAGACGCTTGCAGAGCCATCGCCGACCTCATGGTACAGTTGGTGCTACTTTTGTGAGGTCATTTCAGTGATGATTCCCATCCTTGTGCTGGAATCTGCAGCTGCTTTATCTATGTGTCTTGTGTAAAGTCCATTTTCTTTCTCTTTTCTTCATGCTTTCCCTAAATCATCAGAGTTTCACCCACCAATGCCCAGATTTCATGAGATTCTGGAGGTGGCTCAGGACAGCCCTTGAAAGGTTTTTCACTTATGAGATAAATAAGGTGTCATGAGGTTAAGGGGTTTTGCCTGAAATCTCCAGTCTGTTATTTCTATTATGTCCCAAAGGCTCCAGACTGTTTGGCAAGAAATTCAAAACAAAAAAGAAAAACCAACACAAGAAAGCCAAAAATCCAGTAACTGCTGCAGAAGACAATAATGAAAGAAACACCTGAGCAAAAAAGGCCAGGTAAGGCATAAAAACCCTGCTTTAAGCAGAGACTGAAACAGAGAAAAAACTCAGACAAGGGTCATGATCTCTCTAAAATTTTTAAAAACCCAAGTTGTTAACTATGGGATGAGCAGAGGGGCTCTCAGCAGAGAGAATTTATTTCTTGTAAGAGAATAGGAAAAGTGAGTTTGGAAAACCCTTTCCAGTCTCCCAGCAGTAATGAGCAGGAAATCTGTTTGCAAAGTAAAGGTGCGGATTCCTTGTGCCATCCACTCTCCCAGGAAAGGAAAAATGCTGCTCTCCAGAGCACGGGGTCTGATCCACAGCTGGATAATTGCACATTAAAACACTGCTGTGACCTCCAGGAAGGTTCAGAGAGGGAGGCACGGCAGGATCTGTCCTTGGGAACCTCCCGGAATAGGACAAAAGAGAGGGAAGGCTGTGGAGGAGAATCCCAGGCAAGGACAAACTGGCGGGGGCTTTTCCAGCCTGCAGCAAGGGGAGGTGAGCACGACCAGACCCGATTAATTTGGAAAGCAGGACACAGGAGGTGGATATTGCCATTTGCACTAAAAGATCGATGAATTTCTAAAGCAAGTGAAGGAAAAAAAAAGCTCCATTTGACAAAAGGGCCTTAACACGGTGCCCAGGGGAGGTAACGGGAAACAAAACTGATTTTCAGGACGCGTCCCTGGTGCGTGGAACTGCAATGCCCGAGCTCTCCTTGAGATGGTGCAGGTGCCTCGCCCTGCCTGGCTGCAGCTCTGCCAGGGACAGGGACAGCAGGGGAAAGTGCAAATTACAGCTCTTCAGTTTTCACTTTATTTTCTTTTCAGTTGTTTGGAAGAAGTCTCTGCAAACCGGCAACTGCTTACAGCAAAGCTGCTGCTGCTCCAACTATCAGCTACTCTTACTTGCCCCTATTCTGCTTTTCCACCTTTTTTTTTTTTTTTTTTTCCCCCCTAAATCTGCCACCTAAACTACTGCCACTAAACATTGATCTGTGATTTATGTTTTTTTATAAACAAGTCGTGAAGTGCAGGAATGAAGAAATCCTGGATGAAAAACACTGGAGGAAAAAACGTGTTAGAAGTGGAGTGAGGTATTTCGAGTAGTGGTAGGAAGAAAGGAAATTACTTGTTGAGCTTATTGAGGCAGCAAAACGCTTGTCAAGAATTTCTGCTTCAAGCTTTAAAGCAAAACGAAACCTTATTTCTATATTAAAATAATGCAACGGTTATAATTTTTGAAATTATTCTTCTCAAGCCCTTTTATTGTGATAACATCCCAGTCCTTCCTATCCTGTAATTTACAGACCCACCTATAAATTTATAATTCCCTGACTCCCTCAAAACTTTGCTGTGTCCATCCTGGTCCCCATCCTGTTATTTATATTTATAACAAGATCCAGCAAAGCTGTCCCTTCCCAGGAAAGCGCCCCTTCCCTCCTGCCTCTGCCTTCATTGGATCCTGCTCGCCCGAACAGATCAGAGCAGGCAAATGTAGCCACCCACCTCTAGGAGGAAAACTGAGCTGCAGCCCCGGTGAAACATAAAGTTTATTTGACTAAAGTGACGCAAAAATTCTTAAAGAGCTCTTTGGCAGCAGATTATCTGGAAATCAGACCATGTGAGGGGGACTGGTGTACAAAAAGCTGCCCAGGATGCTGAGTTGCCCACAGGCTGAGCTCCCCAGGCTGAGGTAAATGTGGGTGAAGGGGACTCGAGCGTGGATCTCTCCAAGGGCAGCGCTTCGGACCGACCCCGAACACAGGTACTTTATAATTTTGTCTTTGCACAGCGATGCCTGAAGCGCTTTTGTGAAATTCAGACAGGCACAGAGGCAGCTGCTCCTCAGAGCTGCCCCCCTGCAGCAGCGGACGCTGGAGTTTCATTAACTTTCCCTCCTCGTTGCCTCTTTCTGCTTCAGTTATAACATCTGAAATATGAATGACGGGCTAAAATCTGTACCCTAGGTTTTGTTTGTTTTTAAATCAGCTTTGAGGTCTTTGACAATTTCTAAAACATTGTCCGTCTAGCAAAGCTTTGGGGGCAAAAAAAGATACGTTGATTTTAGGTTTAGTTTTCCTTGGGTTTTCAAAACTTTTCGTGCCTTGTTATTTCTTTTCTGCTGTTCCATGCTCTGCTCTGTCACGTTCAGGCACTTGTCCAGCAGTTATGAATGTCAGGAGTCGAATGCCTGTAGCAGAACATGTTCTGACAATCTAAACTTAAGAGTTTTGGCAGCCTGCATAACTGCACTACAGATGTAAAGTTATTTAAAGCTTGCAAGAAAGCATTAAACTATAAGGAAAAATGAAAGAAAGCAGCAGAATCTGAAGGAAAAAGAGGACAAAATATGCAATTTAGGCTATTTATTTTGAAAGGGTGAATGGAGCTTAATTAACCATATTAAATTATATTTTAAAAGGTAAATGATTCCAGCACTGTAAATTATTGAACTCAATGGGGCAGATTTATTGCAAATATTAAATCTGAAGAGCATGTCCTATGTATTTATAGTCAATCATGTTTACTGAAACCAACTGGCTTGCTGGGTTACTTTGCTAAGAAATACAGAGTTTAATTAAGGAATGAAATGCAACTGAATATATAAATAGGCAAGGAAAATATGTTTTGATATGTTAAGAAAGCCTGGGGGAAAAGGGATCAGGCATTTAAAGGATTTGGATTCTTGAAAATGTTGTGGCTTTTTTTTTAATGTGGATTGTCAGACATTTACCAGGGAAGGGCTCAAACAGTTGGGCTGCATCTTCTGGTGATTTTGATGGTGAATTAACCATAATTTTCTTGGAGAATACTTTGCAAACTTCTCATATAGCAAGTGACTGTTGTGATCATTTTCTAATTGGACAGGGTGTGATGAATTTCAGACGGTTTAATTAAGAAAAACTGCCCCAAAACTAGAATTTAGTAACAACCCAAAATTATTCCCACAAGTGGAAACGTGCAGTGTGTTTAAGTTCTTTCCTGCTTTCCTCCATGGAAATATAAATTGCTGAGTTTTCATTAGCAGCAGCCTAAAGAAATATTAATTCTGTGTCCTGATCTCCTCCTGATGCTCATGTTTGAACTCTTTTCCCAAGCTGTGTGTTTGCAGCTCTGTGTCTTACAGAACTGGTAAAAAACAATGAGCTCTGCCTGTGGGATAAATGTTTCATAAAGAACTGGAGTAGAACTTGGAGCCCGAATTCAGGGTTGTAATTTGGAGATAGCCATTAACAAATCCCCTTCAGAGAAACATCATCTGCTACCAAGCGATGATGCTCTGTTTATTTAGTGATCTTTGCTGTGTTATGCCCCTTCCCTCAAGTTTATATAAATAATTGGAGGAAGAATTAAAAAGCAATATCATGCCCTCCAAGTTTATCTGTTTCCTTGCACTACACACAGACACTCTCCAGCCAAAAAGAAAAAAAAAAAGCATTTCTCCTCCTCCCTGTTCTTTAAATGACTGACACCAGCTTGGCAGCATTCCCACTACAGTACAGTGCCTGTCTTCTCAAAAGAATTTTAAAGGTAAAAATCTCTCTTTCCTGATGACTTTCTAATTTCAGACTGAGACACGGACAAGGTTGTGACATAAAGCTCCCAGTGCAGGTTTATATTTCCCCCAAACTGCTGCTTTCAGAAGCGCTCTTCCCTTCTTCCCCAAGTTTAGCCTTATCTGGGAATCCAGGAGTTAAGCTCTCCTTGTGGCACTCTTTGGGAAGCAGCCTTTGACTCTCCCCCAGGGCCATTGTCTCACCAGCAGGACTTGCTGAGCTCACTCTGCTTCAGTAGGAGTGTGAGGGAGCCCTTGGAGCCCTGCAAATATCCATACAAAGGGTCCATTTCGTCACCTGCATGCTCCAAGTTTCCTCTTAAAATACTCCCAGCTCACAGTGCTGTGCCAAAGTGCCCAGCTTTTGTAACACTTAAAATCACTGGCATTGGGATCGAACCTGTTACAGTTCACTAATTCATTAATTTCAGTGAAGTTTGATCACTCTTTATCAAAATCCAATTCTGATTCTCTTCAATTAGAAAATAACTTGTAACAAAAAAATAAAATCCCCTGAATAAATCAATTTTCTGTTGTGGAGGGATGGTCTAGGTATCAGCTTAGATCTGCTTTACACCTAATGTTCCAATTCTGTGGCTCCCAAGTTTTTATGATTATCAGGTTTTGAAATCTGAAATACAAACTGTCACACTTGCTAATGAGCTAACAGGAAAGGACATTCTGGGTACTCATTTTTTAAAGAAATCAGTAAAAGTGAACACATTCAACATCAAAAGGCACTAATATTTTTAGTATTACAAACTTAAATATGACCTGTGTATGACACACAGCAGGTAAAATTCATTGTAATCGGGAGCAACGCAATTTAATTGGCTGAAATTTATATTTTTTTAACAAGTCCTCACAGTGTGGGGACATCTATGCCATGACACTTTGATTTAAGGGTTGCTCCTGACCTGTGCAAACTGAGAGGAAAAATCACGAAATCTCTCTGGCTCAGAGGAGAGAACAGGTCCAGGCAAAGAGCACAGCCCTGTCCTGCCCGGGGTGAGTGATTCCTATCTTGTCATAGAAACGTCTCGCTTGATATTTGAGATAAAAGTAACGTCCTTGGACTCTTTCCATTTATGCACAGCTGCCCGGGTGAGCTGCAAGGTGTCGTGTGAGTCAGGCAGCTGTAACTTTAACCATCTTCAATTCTTTGTGATAAATGTGAGATTTAGGTCAAGTTAACAGGAATCATCGCAGCGTTTGATTCTGTTTGCCAACACCCTGGGCTGAGCCTTCTTCTTGAGGTTCAAAGTGCTCCGATTCCCTGCAAGTGCCGGGGTGGAGGCGGGAGGATGGAGGAGCATTGGGAGGGAAGGTGGGACCTGAGATTTCCCGCAGCCCAGCGAGTGCCGCCTCTCCACTTCCACAGAATTAGCGCATGAAATAAGGACCACATTTGTGTGAAGCGGAATTTATACAAACCTACCAATTTTGCGACTGCGAGAGCTAAAACGGGAGGCACAGGAGGTGCGCACCGCAGCCCCACCTCAAACTCAGCGACCTCCCGGTGACTCGAGATTTGCCTCCCTTGCAGCATCTGCTCTTTGCTGCGTGTTAAAAGCCAATTCCTCCTTTAAAAAGTGCCGAGAGCAGGAAAATCCCGCTGTCGTGGTGCTGGGAAGAGTTGTTTACTCTGTGGCAGAGCAGGAAAGGCGAGGGATTCCCGCACTGCCACGAGAGGTCACGGCGAGCCCCCAGAAATAAACAGGAGATGCTCCAACACTGGAGCGGGAGGAAGCGGGCTCCAGGCCAGGGATGCTCCTCCAGGATCGCTCTGCAACAGGCCAAAGAGCCGGATCTGTGCATCCAGGAATATGCAGGGATTTTACATCCGCACTGTTGGTTCAGGTTCATCTCCGTGTGGGAGATAAAGAAATATAATTTAATTAATGTTCGGCTGACGTGAACTGCGTCGGTGGCTGCGGCCAAGCGTGTGGAAACGCACGTCTTCAATTGTCCACCCAAAATGTTTTCAGCAAGGCTGGACCGGCTGCGGAGGAGTCCAGGGTCACTCGCCTTTAGTCAGCCTTTGCTCAGGGAGGGTGACATTCCCAGGGCTGGCACATTCCATGTGCCCGGCAGAGCAGCCCCGGCTCAGGGCGCCAGGGCCTCCCAGAGGAGCAAAGTCACAGATGTGCCAAACACAGATCAAAAGGAAACCAAAGCACGGAGCTCTGTCTTCTTCCCTTTTTCATCTCCCCTTTTTCTCTGGCAGCTAATTAGGGCTGAGAAGGAGCCAAGGTGCAGTTATGTAACAGCAACCTTTGCGACAGCCCGGATTGAAAACAGGTAATAAACTGAAATTTCTGAGATCATTGCTGTCAGCACTCAAGCACCTGAATTAGGAATCTGTGCAGAGAAGAAGTGGAGGCTGAGGGGGCAAAGCCCTTCACTATTGGGGTCATTTTCACCTGGATATGTCCCCTGGTGTCCGAGCATATTTTCCAACCCTAAGAGCTTTCTCTGCAGCTCTTTGCACTCTTTGTAGTGCTCACAGTGCCTTCAGTTTTTAATTTTTTTTTCTTGATTTGTAGGAAAGCAAAGAAAAATGCACATTCTCCCACAGTTCTTTACGGTGTAATGAAATAATCTGAAACTGTTCTGTTTGCATGTGCCAACTATGCCCCTGTGAGCTCCACTGTGTAGCTGAGGACTTCATCACTCCAGAGATTTCCCAGGACAGCTGATGAGCTGTAATTATTGTTCAGAAAGAAACAGTTCAGATTTCAGCTGAAGCCCTTGAAAATTCACATGTAATTTTGCATATTTGAGGCTCAAATTACTGAAAATTCTATGGAAGTATTTCAAATACTTTTTCTTTTGTCCTGCGGTGTGCAGAAGAGCAGGAGAAGGAGTTTAGGTCTGGATGGACAATGATTCTCGTCACAGATCTTGGAAATCAACAATACACTCTTTGAACTCCCCTCAGTAAAGCAAGCACTGAAAAATGTGCAGAAATAAAGTGTTTTACAAACACAGTGAGAGTTTAAGCCTCAGGTATGGAAAAATCAGTCCCATGAGATAATGCAGTTAAATCAACATCCTTTACTGCATTCCCATTTATGGGTGAGAGGTGTAAAGTCCAGAAGGGCTCAGGTTACTTTTCCATATTCTCACCTGGTATTTACCATGCTCTGTACAAGGGGAGGATTGGCTCTGGCCTTCCCTTGGATTTCTATGTGGCCACCAGGGCTGTTTCCATCTCCATAACCTCTTTTGGGACATTTGGAAGGGTTTGGACTCCAAAGGCGTTCAGGTTTTGTAGTCCTGCAGGTAAAAGAGAACCTCCTGTTCTTTGCCCTGGTGATTCTCTCTGGAGCTCTGGAGATGTTTCAATCTTTGTGGATGTTTAATTACACCTGCTCTTGTAAGAATTCACATTAATGATGCACTGCATGCTGTATGACAAAAAGGAGATTATTTGGGTAGAGACAATGTAAGCCTGGAGAACTAAAGATTTCCCAAAGTTATAAGCAACATTTTCAAGTGACTTTTATCTGAAAACCATCCTCCTGTTTGCTCTGCAGCTCAATAACTTTGCTTCTCTTTCTGCTTGCACTGAGAAATGTTTAGAAAAGGTTTAGCAAACTGTCTTTGGAAAAGGTGGAAAGCTGGGAAAAACTTGAATTTTAATAGCTCTGATAATCAGCAAATTCTAGAAATAAGCAAATCATATCCCTTCTCTGCTTTAGTTTTTTTCCTGCAGTTAAAAGTGAATTAATGCTTATTTTTTCTGCTAGGTGACAATGACAGTTTCTACCACGATACAATGTTTTGAAAAGGAAAAATCAGGTGTAATTGTAGTAATTTAATCTTGACATGCTGTACATTGTGTGACTCTTTGCTAGCAATAAATCAGGGTTACTGCCCTTGGGAATTTACAGCAGGGGATCAGCTCCTGTTCCAAGGTTTTGTTGGGTAAAGGCAGCTGGGTGTTTTCATCACCTGAACAGATCAGCAGAAAAAAAACAAAACAAAACATGACCTGCTCATAGAATCACAACTCCTTCTCTGTTATCTTTGTTCTGCAGGAAAATTAATTGTGTTATACCTTATGTCAGGATGGTTTCTTTCCCTTTGAGTCTGTTTTTAGCTCATGAAGAGGGCAGAGAAGCCAGGGACTCCCAGTGCCTGTGGTTTTTTTTTGCTGGGAGTGGGCAGCAGCACAGGAGTAGTGCCCACCACCCTTCCCAGGACTGGAATCATGGTGTCAGCAGATCCAAACAGAATGAAAGATGCTTTTATTTGCCCAGGGAGTCAAATAAAACCGGGGACAAGTTTTGTCCTTTAGACTCACACGTTAGCTCTTAATGAGAAGAATCAAATTGAAGTTTATGACCTCTTCTTGTTATTAGTGTTGACCGAGCCTCAAAAGTAAGTTGATGCAAAACCACTGAGATTTAAATATTTTTCTAAAGTTTAATTTAAGCCTTCTACATCTGCTGCTAAACAGAGCAGACGCTGTGGAATTTCTGAAGAAATGTATGATGAAATTTATGATGAAATTTTTATATCCATGGTTATCTCATATTTATTTAATGAATTCTTTTGCCTTCATACCGGGTGAATCTAGAAACAGCCGTAACATGAGTGGGTGAGCCGCAGGATGAACTTAGGAAAATGAAAATAAAAGTCCCACTAAGCTCTGCCCTCAGTTTGCAAAGTGGGAGTCCAGCAGTGTTCAGAGGAGAAGGTGATACCAGAAGACAGCAGGACTGTGACTGGGTGTGAGGTGTCCAGAAATGCACAAAGTCCAGCAGATCCTCCTGAGAGGGTGAGATCCAGGTACACCAGGTTCTGCTGTCAAAGAGGACGATTTTTTCCAGCCTATTTCTGGACAAAATCCCAGATTATCTGCTCCATGATTCACCTCGCATGCTGTGATGGTTAATTACCTCTGTATTTTAATCACAGAATTTGCTGTCTGTAACTTGAAAATTACCAGCACCAGTAAAGCTTGTAATGGACTTTCAACTCTTTTTCATGTCTTAGATGGTGCTTGTGCCTTCAATCTGATGGATTTAAGTATGGAAGAGGAATTCTAAAAGTGCTGGGAATAAAGGTGTGGGAAGACAAACCCCGAAGGGACCCTGTGGTGCTGCCTGTCTGCCAGTGACCAGAACAAATCACAGAAAAAATGGAAAAAAAGGCCACAAGCAATGAGACACAGCCCCTGACTTCCAAGAAGGACGTCTCAGACTGCAGCAAAGGAGAAGACTGTAAAGAGAACGGACTTCTGGTCAGGAACCCTAAATCTGCCCTGCGGCTGGTGGAGGATGGCAACAAAGTCCACCCCAGCCAGGGCGATAAAGGGGAGGCAGCTCAGATCTCAAATAGTTATTCAGGGGTTCAGAGCTCAGTGCCCTGCAATGGAGAGGTGGAGGATGGCCAGGGCACGGCCCCAGCAGCCACCACCACAACCACCACCACCACGTCCACCACCTGCGGGGCCGAAGCTCAGCAGCAGCTGATGGAGCTGGAGGACAGGGAGACCTGGAGTAAAAAAATTGACTTTCTCCTCTCCGTCATTGGATACGCAGTGGATCTGGGAAATGTGTGGAGATTTCCTTATATCTGCTATCAAAATGGAGGAGGTCAGTGCCCGCTCCTGTTCGTTGTTCCTTAATGCTCAATTTCTTGGTTTATAAATGGATGGTTTAGTGGCTTTTAAAATACCATGCATAGCAAATGACCAAGGAGAAATTATTCACTAATAACCTAAATATTGGTGTAGGATAATGACAGAAAAGCTGTTCAGCACAGCACAAGAAGCTGAGAACAAGGTAGGTGCAGACCCACACCCCAACACCTCAATCCCTTTCCCAAGAACATTTTAAAATCTGATAAATCAACATGCCTAAGCCAACTCATGAGGAAGGCTGCGTCTTCGACTCACTGACATAAGAGACAAAATATAAATCTAAAATCTAATCAAGGAGATCTTAGAAAGGACTTTGGTCTCTCTGATGTAACAAAGGCACGTTATTGGAGAAATTCTTAATTTTATCTGTAGCTCATCTCACAGCTGTGAGATGGAGAATTTGGTGAATCCTGTGTTGCAGAAATGTGAGGAGTTTGGCTTGAGTGCTGCCTCTTGCTCACACTGCTGAGTAGTTACACTCACGAGAAATCCCACAGTAATCCAGTGGTGTGTTGGCTAGGGAGGGGATATGCATTTTCCCTGTGGGATAAAAGGAACTCCTCTTTATGGAGTGCTGGTACTGTTGGAAGAGAAGTCTGTGAAGAGTTGCAATCATCTGCTTTCTCTCTTGCAGGAGCATTCCTCATTCCTTACACAATCATGGCCATCTTTGGAGGGATTCCTCTCTTCTATATGGAGTTAGCACTAGGACAGTACCACAGGAATGGCTGTATTTCCATTTGGAGGAAAATATGTCCTATATTCAAAGGTAACCGAGGGAAATGGAACTTTCTGAATAACTGGGAAGTTTTCCTATAAAGGTGACATTTCGCAGGCAGGGGGAAAGAAAATCTCATAAAGCCAAGTAAGACTTGTTCTACACAAGATTTTGGCTTTTCAAAGAAAGCTTTCCTAAAACTCCAGGTACATCTGCACGTGTGTGAGTATACACATACAGTATGCAACTCAAATTGCTTAGATAGAAGCTGACCAAGCCTAAAATTATAAAGAATAAAATGAACTGTTCTATATCCTCATTTACTCTTGTTCCCAGTGCTGTAGCTCTGATCATGTCTCTTTTTTTACTGAGACTACAAGATGCATATTTCTAAACTGCAGAAATTTAGGGACACATAGAAAATATCTCTTTGTAAGCATGTTTTGTCTCCATTAAGGATGCTTTGCTGGAATCAGAGTATTTCTGAAGTCACAAGAATTGCCAGTGTTCTAAACACTTGGGAGGGTGTGTGTTCCTCCTGCAGAGCTGCCTTAGGCAGTTACTAATGGTAGTCAAGGTGATAACCGATTCCTTTCCTCCTTTTTTTTGCCTAAAACACTGACTGAACACATTTATTTCCTGCCTCTCCAGGAATTGGCTTTGCCATCTGTATCATAGATCTTTACGTAGCTTCCTACTACAACACCATCATGGCTTGGGCTTTTTACTACCTCATCTCCTCCTTCACGGCGGAGCTGCCCTGGACCAGCTGCACGAACCCCTGGAACACAGGAAACTGCACCAACTACTTCAGCAAGGACAATGTCAGCTGGTCCCTGCACTCCACCTCTCCTGCAGAAGAATTTTATACGTAAGTGCATGTAAGTGAGGATGGTGGTGGTAGCCAGACTGCTGGGACACCAGCAAGATTTTCCTCGGAGGGCAGCAGGGCTGATTGTTGATCAAACCTTCTTCAAACCACTGGATTCTTGCAGGGGGGTGTAAGCTGAGGGTGCATGGAGGGTGCTCTGTGGTTTAGGAGCTTCCCAGTCCATGTCTGCTGTCACTTACCATCACTGGTGTACCGTTAATAAAACTTTTAATTAAAATGAAATGAACCCCAAATGTCATGACTTTGAAGGTTGCTTATCAAGATCTCAAGATTCCTTGGAATGCTCAGACCACAGTATGGGACTGTCAAATGCAGGTTTAACGGAAGCATTTGTTTAAAAAGTATCTCTACTGTGTTTTTCTTTTCTCTTGCAGGCGCCAGGTTCTGCAGGTGCACAGGTCCAACGGGCTGGATGACCTGGGGGGCATTAGCTGGCAACTGACCCTCTGCTTGTTGTTAATCTTCACCATTGTGTACTTCAGCATCTGGAAAGGGGTCAAAACCTCTGGCAAGGTGAATGCAAAAGCAAGACACATCAGCTTGTCTTGAGGCAGTTCTACCTGAGCCAATTAACTGTCAGGGGACCAGCTCAGGTTATTTCCATGACAGGGATTTTGGGCTGATGTATTTGGGGAGCACTCGCTGTACAGTGACTGCTACTCTTATCCAAGCAATAAAGAACAAAATTAAATGATGGCACTGTTCTCTGGGCAGGAACAATCCTGCCAGGGAAAGGGGACAGATGAGCAAACTGCCTGTTTACAGACCTGCAGAGAAGCTCACGTGAAGATGCTGTAAATGCTGAGAGATATAATATTATTAACTAATTCCTACTATCCCTGTTAACTTTCTACCCATGGCAAATGCTCTCACCATGTTCCCTCACAGGTGGTTTGGGTGACTGCCACGTTCCCTTACATCATCCTCTTCATCCTGCTCGTGAGAGGTGCAACTTTGCCTGGGGCTTGGAGAGGTGTCCTCTACTACTTGAAACCTGACTGGCAGAAACTCCTGGCCACTGAGGTAAAAAACTTTATAAAAGGGTAGAGATTTGCTTTCAGCCTACCCGTGTGTGTATCACCACAGATACATGGAGCATGACTGAACAGATTCTTAGCATGGACTTGAAAGCCTGAATCCATGCTCTTTCCAAAATTATAAAGAATTTTAAAGAGTCCACCCTCAATTTAGCCTGAACTAAAGGCAGAGCTCCCATACAGTGGTTGAACAGAATGAGTGATCTGATTAGAAGAAAACAAGTAACCAAACACTTTTTCACCAGGACTGACACTGAGTAAGGAGCTGTGAGTGCTCCTACACTGCAGCAAAATCCTTCCCCTGTGAGAGTCACACTGAGCAAACTGAATTTATTAAACCTAACAAGAGGTAGAGCTGCATTTTTTTTGGCTTAAGGGGATGAGTACAGTCCTACACTGTCCACAGCTGCCCCTATTTAAATAGTGCAGGTTACTGGAGCAGAAACTTCTATCTCCATCCTCTAACAAGCTCTGGCAGATGAGCCCACAGACACCAACTAAATCCTGACCCAGTAACTCATGCAAGTGCCTGTAGAGGAGGAATAAATCAGTCAGACCTGCATACACCACCAAAATTTGAAAGGAAAACAGGAATGAGGACAAACAGCTAACCAACAAACCCCAGGCCCTCCAGTATCTGATCCAGCCTTGAACTCAGTGGATGACAACCAATCCATCAGGCTCAAGGCTGCGCTCACTTCACTGCCTGTGAAAGTGTCTGGTGAGGAGGGTGATGGAAAAAACCCCAAAGCAATAAACACTACAAACACAAAGATTAAAAAAATTCCAATGTTTGCAAGTCTGCTGCTGCCCAGCTGATATGGAGAGCTTTGAATGAAGAGGAAATGAAAAGACACCAGTCTCTGATAAAGCAGCATCTCCAATAAGGAACCACATCTTCTGAAAAAGCAATAAAGGCCATTGATATTGTATTGGCTGTATCTGGAGTGAGGACAGCAGATTGCAATCTGTGTGCTGGGCGATGACAGAGCTCTGTCTGGGTGATACAGGATGGCCTCACACAAGGGGAGAGAATATTAGAAATGAGTTGTAATGAACTCCATGTTTCAATCAAAAGAGAATAAATGAATGAGGACTTTCACCTTCAGAAAGAGAGCTGATATTGTACTTTAGAACATTACTCATTAGGGCTGTGGCCACTTTTCAAGTACAACACGCTTTTCATAACAAGATCATCACACTTGCATCTGTCACAGCTACAACAAAGCTGAATTGAGCCCCAGGAAACAGAACTGCATCCACACAGTCAAATGGATTTCCATAAATCTAGGAAATGTCTACATAGCCTAGAGGACGCATTGCCAAACACAGGACTATTCCACAGCACTCAGAGTTTGGAGGAAGATTTGGAAGACTTCAAAATCATGGGCAGAAAGTTCTCTATACACTTCAAAACTTGTGTGACATTGATTATAGGCAATTCACTGGATTAATCTAAGCCACAACAGTTCTATGACAAATATTCACATTTCAACATCTCTCTGAACAGTGTTTGTTAGACCTGGACTAGGACATAGGCAGACCAGTGAAACAGCCTTCTGTAGACCTAAGTGATATTCTGAATATGCCAAACTCATTCAATCTGTTTCATGTCATGTTTTTCTTGGCCTTCGGTGTTTTTCAGGTTTGGGTGGATGCAGCAGCTCAGATTTTTTTCTCCCTGGGACCAGGTTTTGGGGTCCTGTTGGCTTACGCCAGCTACAACAAATTCCACAACAACTGCTACCAGTGAGTTCTACCTTATTCTATAAGTAAAATTGAGTTAAAAAAAATATAATTGTGGGTATTTATGAAAAAGAAACAGGGTGCTGGTGAAAGGCACTAAATTGTCAGACCTGTGTACATAGAAATCAGAATTAAGTGTAACAGAGAATCTGCAATCTAAAGCATTTCTCCTCTGTTGCCTACCTTAAAGTAAGATAATTTTTACTAATTACAGGAAGAGATCTAAAATGTAGAAACCTGCCACAACAAAACAGACGAAACCCTTTCCAAACCAACACATTGTAGTTATTTAATCTCTGTAGTCAATTAGGAAATAACCTCATAGTCTTGAATAGAAAGGCAATTTTGGTTTTTCCTTGTTACCTGAAAAAAAAAAAAAATCTAACTTCTAAAATAAAGTACTGAATTCTTTAATATTCATGTAGTAATTCCTATTCTTTTAAAACATCAGGATACAGCCAGCATTCAACCCAGTGGCAGACTGATGTTACAACGTCTGCATGGATTTGAGAGAAAAAGTACTTATGAGTTATTGGGGTTTTTTCCTCTTCCTTTCAAATCTGCTGCTTGTTTTTCCCTTGTATTCCCCCAGCTTTTCTAGGAGTCTGTCTAGATTGCAGACCAAGAGGTTGTAAACCCTCTCTAGCAGGTGCAGATTCCCTGATGAGAGTTAGGTCTTCTGTTGCAGAGATGCTCTGGTCACCAGCACCGTGAACTGCTTGACCAGCTTTGTGTCAGGGTTTGTCATCTTCACCGTGCTGGGATACATGGCTGAGATGAGGAACGAAGACGTGTCAGAAGTTGCCAAAGACACTGGTAGGTGAACCTTTCATACACACCTCAAACTGCTTCTGGGATAGGATATATTTGTATACATAGATTGAGAGCAGCCTGAGCGATGAGAAATATTTTATATATTATTCAGGATGCTGAGTTTATTGGGCACGGTTACACAGTACAGCTAAAAATCTAGCCCATAAATATAAAAGCCAGATTGCAGTTTCACAGCTGTGGTGGTAACTGCACATGGCACAGCAGCCTGTGGGGAGCAGTTTTCCCCTGGGGGACACCGTGCACAGCCTGTCCTCCCCTCAGCAGTGCTGGCTAACAGTGATGCCAACTCTCTGCTCCAGGACCCAGCCTGCTCTTCATCACCTACGCAGAGGCCATTGCAAACATGCCAGCTTCCACCTTCTTCGCCATCATCTTCTTCCTGATGCTGCTCACGCTGGGGTTAGACAGCACGGTGAGTAGCCAGCAGGGGAGACCCTCAGGACACAGCCTGAACCCCTCCGGCACCAAAGAAACAGAATTACAAACACTGCACTGGCACTGAGGGGTTTGCAGCATCAGGTGCCTTCTCTAAGACAGACACTCCAATTCTTATCTGAATAGCTTTAAATATAATCAAGTGATTTGTCACTGTCGTGCTGTGACAATTAATAAGACCCTGAAATACAAGCAAAGCACTTGATTTATACACTCCTGCCTGAATGCAGCCTTCTGGGCTCTTTTCTTGCTTGTAAACTTACAAAGCAATTATGAAAATCTGGAGATTTTTCCCACAAGTTAGATTTAAAAGGCGGGAACTGTAGATACGCTAGAAAATAGTCACGTGAGTCTGGTTTTACATGGGGAGAATCAGCAGCTCCTTCCAGCAGGGCTGAGCTCAGCTGATTTCACAGTCTTGGTCCTACTGAACCACCTCTCATTTCTCCACATCCTGGTGCCTGTAGCACAGGACTGCCTTTGGATGACAGTGCATTTCCACAGATATTGCAACACTAAACCCCTACCCTAAAGAGATAAAAAAAAAAAAACGAGGAGGAAAGGCTTGTCTAAAAACCCCACACCAACTCTACAGCAGAACAAAGCACCAATGGTTCGATGCTGTAACGCTCCTTTAAGCACTCAAACATACTTTTGAGCAGGTAACGCTGCCCTCTATTTTCCAGTGATTTTTCCATGCTTTTCAGTTTGCAGGACTAGAGGGAGTGATCACTGGAGTCCTGGATGAATTCCCGCACGTCTGGGGCAAACGCAGAGAATTGTTTGTCCTTGGTCTGACCATCGTTTGCTTTTTGGGGTCGCTGGCAACCCTGACATTCGTGAGTATTTCACCCACCCTCAGCCTCCCTCACTGGTACTTTCCTGTCAATGACACCTTGGAGAGGGTAGTAATTTTTTAAAGAGAGTTTCAAGAAATCAGATTGAACCTCCAGCCTGTTTCCTTTATGCATTAGAAATCTATTACTTGGAATAAATGTGAACAATATTTCACTAGGAAATATGCTGCAAAATGATCCTACTGCAACTCATGATGTGCTACACATCATAAATGATGCTGCTCATCAGTCATCAGACAACCAGCCACATTTTTTATGTGGTTTACTTCTTGTTCCCAAAAGCTCCATGTTTAAAAAGAACATGAATGGTTATTATAATCGTCACAATGTGTAAAATGTATTTTGAATTTTTTTAAAAAATAAATTCTAGTAATGGATTTCCTGGATCTTCCTCATTGTTTCAAGGCAGAAATCATCATTAGTCACGTTAAATAGTTCCCATGGGGCTTGTGGATTTCATTCTCACAACAAGCAATTTTTGAATAATGAGTATAATGATCATAAGGGAAAAAGAAAGGAATACTTGGCTTTCCTGTCATGTTTCACTCCACTTGCTCATTTATGTGTAACTTCCTTCTTATGTGAAGTGTTTGCTGTTAAAGGATGCTGAGTTCCTCTGCAAGAATTCTCCTCCTTCATGGTTCTAGATCCCAAATGGAAAGCAAGCAAAGGAACACTTTATTTATTTGCTGTTCATTAGCTATGATCCCTGGTGGAGAAAGAAGAGGCCATGCAAAAAAGCCATCCTATAAAATCCCCTTTGTTCACTAAAATCCAGCAGACTTTTGCTTCTCTGCATGGCAGCCCCCAAGGGGAGGGGAGTCCACAGAGAGTGAGCAGCTCACCAGGGTCTCCCTGGAAGAAACAGCCACAAAGTGACAGAACGGGGTGAATTTCCCACTTGTGAACGTCCTGCTCCAGCCAAAGGCAGCACCAAGCAGGGGCAGGGCAGGGTGGCCATCACTGGATGCTGGGGACGCTGACAGTTTCATCTCCTTTCCAGGGAGGAGCGTACGTGGTGAAGCTGTTTGAAGAATACGCCACGGGTCCAGCTGTCCTGACCGTCGTGTTCCTGGAGGCAGTGGCTGTGTCCTGGTTCTATGGTACCTCCAAACACCCCTGACCCAAACTCCTGAGCTCCTCCAGCTCAGCATTGCCTCAGTCTCTGCAGACATCACCCATGTCTCCAGAAAAAATGACTTTTACAAACTCACCGATAATTAAAAGCAGTGAGAATTAGTATTAATTGCTCTCTGACAGAAGTACACAGGCATCTGAAAGTAACGGGAGGTATAATTCAGAATAATTAAGGATTTAGTAAAATTAAGAGTTATAGGAACAAAATGGTCTTCTGGGAGAGAGTCTGAATTTATTTGCTGGGCATAAAAATGTGTGAACTATCTACTCAAGAAAAATTTAGATCTGCTGTCATCGCTGTCCTCTCACTTGTCTCCACAGGCATCACCCAGTTTTGCAATGATGTGAAAGAAATGCTGGGCTCTGCCCCAGGCTGGTACTGGAGAGTTTGCTGGGTTGCAATTAGTCCCCTCTTCCTTCTGGTGAGTTTTCTTTAGAGCTTTTTCTTTCCAGCACAAGAAAACAACCACTGAACAATGCAGTTCCTTAGACTCCTAAAAGCTTAATTCTAGAATTCTCTTGTGAAGTCCTTTGGTAATAATACTTGTTAAATCAAAAAGGCTCAATTAGTGAAAAACCCAAAACAATGTTGCAAGGTCTTGTTACTAAATCAGAGTTTTAAGGATTTTTGTAGATGAATTAGCTGAATAAGTCTGGGTTCTGAATAACTCCCCTCCTGCTCTCTGCTAAACAAATTTACTTTGTTTTGTTGCTTTATGTTTACCTCAGCAAAATGAAGCAATAAAAGCTGATGAAAAAAATACCGTCAGAGGAGGAAAACCAAGACAAGTAAATACACTGTCTCAGCAACTGCTGATGGACAACTTGAGAATATTCCACTTAAAATTTACAGCAGTTAATTGCAAGCATTATAAATCTGTTATTCAGAATTGGAAATACTGTCCCAATGTTTGGCTTGGCAGTGTTATTAATAGCATTTGAACATAAAGTGTTCATTTCCTGATTCAAAATTAGTTCACGCTCTCTTTTATTCTGGCTGACCATAGTGGGAGCAGAACAGGTCAAGATGGAGTTTATGAAGCACAGAATTTAGATTTAAGACCTACAGAGTGAATTCAAAACTCTTGTAATGATCAAGCTATAATTAACAGACTTTCATTTTATTACCCCTAGAAAGAGAAGTCTATAAATAAAAATGTCACACCACAGTAATCTTTATACTTCTGTCCTCTTTGTAATCCTAAACCAGCAAAATAATCAGAGGGGCACAGAGCTCTGGGGATGTGGTTACCAGGCAGAGCTATTTGTATTCCCTGTGAAACTCACCTAAAATAAGGAAAGCTCAGGATGTAGGACGTCATTTCTGTACAGAAGTTTTGCTGGTAAATCCACAGCTTCTGATGATACTCTGGAAGAAACAATCAGAGATCCTTCCCAGGACAGTTAAAAATACTATTCCTGTAATATTCAACTAAAAGTATTTGTTGTTTCCTAAGGAATTTTTCAGTCATGAATGATATGCTCAGGAAAATGATCCAACAGCAGTAACTGAGCTGACATTTTTTCCTTTTCCTGCTCTGACAGAGAGCAGTATGGTGTGGAGAGCAGCTGCTTTGGGAAGGTTTCTTTTGGTCTTTGTTTTGTGATTTGTTGTTGATTTGTTTTAAATCTACACACATGTAATTTAGGATTTTTTTTCAGTTTCAACATATTTTTAATCCTGAGTCCTACTGATTTTCTATTTATTTCAGTGCTACACTGGAACACAGAATTCCCCCAAAGTGTGTGCCATCAAAATCCACATATTCACACTTTCCCTTTGTTCTCTTTCAGTTCGTCACTTGCAGCTTTCTGTCCAACCCTCCTGAGCTGAGGCTTTTTGATTATGATTACCCCTACTGGACCACAGTTGTGGGTTACTGCATAGGAACCTCCTCCATCATCTTCATTCCCATCTACATGGTCTATCGCTTGGTCATCACCCCAGGGACACTTAAGGAGGTAACCCTGATGCTCTCTGTTGCTTCTGTTGGACTGTTAGGAAGAAGGTGATTCCTAAAAATATCATGACTGGCTGTTCTGTTCCTGAATTGCCTTCTTCCCATTCTCACAGATCTCCCCAGTTCTTACTGAGGCTGCTGACAAATTCTTATAAAACACATCAAGTATTTTTTTTAAAGCTCTGATGAATTGGAGAGTCTTCCTAAAATTCACCCCAGGCACTCAAAATCCCCCAGCCAAGCAAATGAGGCAGTGAAGGGCTGGTTTCCTGGCGTGGATCTGTAAGAAAATCTTGTTTTTCTCTCACACATTTAGTGAGATTTCTCTGCCATAAATCTATAATGACAATACTGAGATTTCTTCTAAGTTCAAATATCAGTTCATAATGAATATGTTTAGTTGGGTCAGGGTATCCAGCTAAACTGCAAAGTCCTAAAGCATTAATATGACATCTGCCAAGCTTTGATTCCATTTATGTTACAAATAATTTTTAAAATCCTGCTGTGTACTTCTATAGCACTTTCCATCTTCATAGTGCTAACGGAGGCCAGAAACACTTTTAAATAGTTCAAAAGGCGTAACTCAGTAGTTTTATTATTATTAATCTCTTTCTAAATGGCTGACGTGTTATGTAGTGCTTCTAAAATTAATCAATTTCTAATACTGATTTCTTTCCAACAGCGTATTCTGAAAAGCATTACTCCAGAAACAGCCACAGAAATTCCCTTTGGAGACATCCGCATGAACGCAGTATAAGCTGACCTGGTTCTGGGGGAGGGAAGAGGAGCACAAAACGTCACTTTTCCCCTCCCTCTTCCCCCAAAGAACCTCCCTTCCAGCTGAGACAACAAACGGAGTTTTCCACGGAGGCTGCACCACCGGCACCAGTGGGAGAGGCGATGCCTCCAGCACAATTCTCCAAGCAATCCAACGACATCTACTGTGCACTTCCAAGCAGGCTGAACTGAGCACTGGCTCTGGAACACGAGGGAACATCCCTGCTCCGGGAGTGGCACCGAGTGCCTGCAGCAGCTCCTCCAGGACGAGCAAGGCAAGGCAGGACTAGCTGTAGACCCCCAGTGTGTGGCAGTGCTCCCGTATCTCCTCCCTCCGTGTGATCGTTCGTACCGGGCAATGTCGTATTCGCTTCTAAGGTTCTCTACTTGCTTCAACTACATGGGAAAACGCACAAATATTTCTGATAGCCATACATTACTCGAGTAACGCAGGGGTTTATAAACTAGGAAGACAAAAATAGGAAGTTCCCTGGGTTTGTGGTGGAGTAGACAGAGGGAGAGGAAAAATGCTGAGCAGCACAGCTCTGCGCACATCAGCACACAAAGCTGGTAGCACTGGCCTCCTTTTCATTTCCTCTGGTTTGTAGGTGGTAATAATTCCTAATGTTTCTTGCATTAAAAAAACCCCAAAAACCTTACAGAAGCATTTTTTTTGTGATGTTTGAGGCTTCACTTTCCTTTAGACCCAATCAAGCTGCAAAAACTCATCAAGAGTTACTTGACAAGCACTTAAGTTGCCAGCACCTACTGTACTGTTTCCAAAACCAATCATTGTCCTGGCAGACCGATAGAAACTACAGAGCAACAGTGAATCTTTTTGAGTTCTGATGCCAAAACGTGCAATCTTAAAGATCTCTTTCTCTGCTTCACTTCCTTTTTTTTTTACAGTTAATTTCACACCTACAATTTGCCGGAGCCTGTGGGTTTTTCCTCCTCTTTCCTAGTACAGAAGTAAAATTTAGACTAATCCTTTTGGATGGCTGACAAAAGTACATTCACAACTATCCAAACCTACTTTGAAAGTTCAGTAGCTCATATTCTAATGGGATTGCATTGGGTTTTCAAGCTGAAGAAGAAAAGGAGAGGATTTTTCTTTTTTCTTAGCGAGAAGCTGAGTAGAGTTCAGCAGGACTGATTCTCATCAGAATGATTTTTATTAAATTTCAAGGCACTGACACAGACATTAACCCCCAGGTCCATCCTAAGCTCTTTACATGACATGCACACACGTGCTCCCCAAATGCACCTGCCCTGGCCCTTGGAGGACACGAGTCCTGCTGCAGTGGAAGTGCAGACAAACCCAAGCAGGCACCATTCATGCACAAACTCACATGGTGTTTTTACTCTGGCACATAGATTATGATGAAAGTAAAATAAAATAGAGGATAAAAGGATAAAAGTCACTTTTGTATCCCTTTGCTAAGGCTGCAGAGGTTCCCTGTGCAGCCAGAGCAGGGGGCATTAAGGAACCTGTTGGAGTTCACCTGGGTATGAAGCACTTGCCAGGTGAGAGGAAAGCAGGGATGTTCTGTTTGCCTTCTGAAAACATTTCCATCACCTCTGCCCAAGTTTTTCCCCTTTGTGTACCTGGAGAAACGCCTCTTCCACTTGGGATAATGACTTTTGAGTTCATCCAAGTCTCAATCCCAACTTCCAATGAGGAAATCATTTAAGAGGGACAAGGACTGTTCTTTCAGAACTGGACTCCTGAACTATTTTTGAAAAGGGAATATGTTCTTTAACTGCCACTAGTAAAACATAATAGATGTCTTACTGGACAGTTATTCATGAGAAAGTTTTGTAGCTTATGCCTCAAGTGTATTTGAAACCTACTTCCAAAAATTAAATTTTCTGAGTTCATTAACTGAAAAAATACACATGAAATGTCAATGTAAGATCAATCAGGTAAGTATCCAACAGCAGAGCGTGGGAAATAAAGGAGAAAACCCTACCCCACTTCTTCCCTCTTCAGACAGGTGGTTTAGCTAACAACAACAAGAAGTTATTTTTAAGACACTGACATAGGACAGACATTGGCTCTCTGGGAGGTTTCAGAGAGATTTCCCAAGAAGTATCACATTTGCTAGTGAATTAAATCAGCCAGGAAACCCTGATAGTAACACAAGCCCTGCAGCAGCTGAAGCATGAGAACAATGTGCTCTGAGTCCCAAGAAACTGGGAGAGGATGAAAACTCTTAGAATTATTTGAAGATACAAAAACCAATGTAGATTAAAAAGGCTTTTCTCTTCCTGAATAATACAAAGATAAAATACATCCATGTTTTCACTCTATAAATGCTGAACTTGAAAGGCAGTTTAGTCCTCATTACTTTTTTGTTACATGGTGTTCTGGTTTGAATATCTTATTATAGTAAGTTCATTTTTTAGTATTTCTATTTAGCTGAGTGGTTGAAATATTGAGAAATGGATTTATTTATACAATTCTTTTTTTCCTTTTACATACCCATCTGAAAACATGTAAAGTAATGAATATTTATCAGGTAGCTCAGCAACCAGCAAAACACTGGTTTTGTATAAAAAATACTCATATTGATACCAAACGAGCTGCACAGCAGTTACAAAGTGTTTTGAGGCAAAAAAAATTCCTTCTCTTCAGCTCACCTTCCACTCACCTACCACGAGTACATCCTACCCTCTGTTCTGAACAGTGAAAAGGAACTAATGAATAGGTAAATTAGGACTATCTTTGCCTTTAAAAGAGAAATAAACTGGAGTTTTAGCTGTACAGAACTAAGTATTCCCTCCAACTTGTACATGATGCACCTGTATTAATTTATGCAGCTGTTTAGTTACAAGTGTTGCAAGCTGATTGTAAGTCATCAGTATGTGCCTTGTACTGTCAACTGTTACTGTAATAAATTTAATATTCATAAACCATCTGCAGACGTCTCGTGTGCCTCTCTTCTGGGAAGAGCAAAGATAAAAATCTCAATTCTAAGGAACAGAAGAATATCTAGTCCAGTTTACAATGCCAAGAAGGCCTCTGACAAAAAGCAGAGGATTTCCTTCAGTGCTTGAACCCTGGCGCACTGCTAAACACTTTCATTCCATTCCAACAGAAGAACCAAAGCTCATTACAGTTGTTTACACAGAACAGCAAAACCAAACTGCTCCACACTATGTGCTTAACTACTTGATTAGCTGACATATAAAAGTCATTCAAAGCCTTTATAAAGTGGCAGCATTTGCACTTCATTTTACTCATGCTTTCTCATTGCTCAGTCTGCTGAACAAATTATTAGGGAAACACCAAGCTCAAAACCTTTTTTTATTAACACATAAGCTCACCTTACTCTAACATAAAAGTGATAAACCTAGAACGAAACAAAGTGAAAGAAACAATTTAAAAAGTGTTGAAAATGTATTCTAAAAGCTATGACCACTGTCAGACATCCTACTTACCAAGTTGGAAGATCATTTCATTCTTGAATATGAACCTTTGAACAGAAGACTGACAAATCTAAAATATCACTTAACAAGTAGATACAACTGTAATACATGAAAACAGACTCATCTACCTTATTCCATGCAAAAAAAGATGCAGTAAAATAACCTACACACGAGAAGACCCATGCATTTGATCCAATATGTATCTTACACTTTATTAATTGTTTCTGTACATCAGGTCCCCAGACCAAAACCCACACATAATACAAAATTCGGACTGCAATATGCATATATCTTACAAAACTCCACTCTTTGTACAGAAACCTCCTAGGTCATTATTCAGGCTGATTTTCTTGCCTTTTCACCCACCTTTACAGGTTTGCTTCCTATTTTTGAGAGCAGTAGTGGGTAATGAGTCCTCCTAAGGGCTGAGAACACCTTTGTTTCTTTGGCTGCTGAAAGGAGCAGGGGGATGCATTCTCACCTTACACTGTTTAACTCTCCCAGGTCCGTCCACAATCTTCATGTTCCAAGGACACGGTACTGAAGGGCAGGGTGGACAGCCAGCCACATTTAACATTTCAACTGTACAGACAGACTAAAGGTGTGTGTCAAGACACCCAGCGATCCATTCCAAAAATTGTTCTCTTAAGGGACACACAACTTCTCAAAGGAAAACCAGGAATAAATAGGCAGGATAACCTTTTCTGTACAAGAGCCTGCACAGCAGTGGCCTTTCCTCCTGGCTGACAGCCCAGGTTTGTGCCCAGCCCAGGGCCATCAATCCTCCTCCTTCTCGATGTAAGGCTTGGTGCTGACCCGGGCCATCTGCCGGGCCAGGTACCGGTCCCGTGCTGACATCACCGTCTCCTCATTGCTCCTTTTGGCAAATTTGCTCAGGCTCCCAGGTGCTTTCTGTGCCTGTTCTTTCTCATCTTTCTCCCCTCCTTCTCCAGCTTTACGTTTCTGCTCAGACATTCCAGAGCTGGAGCTTGCCTTCTCATCCCCCTCTCTGTCTTTTCCCTTTTTCTCTTTTCCCAGATCACTCTCACCATCTTTTTCTAAAGATGTAGGAGTACTTTCCCTCCTCTCCCTGTATTTCTTCTCATCACTGCCATATTTCTCTCTCCTCTCCTTTGTATGATCTTCCCTCTCTCTGTATTTCTCTCCTCTCTCCTTCTCTCTGTCATTATATCTGTCTTTATCATTCCTTGTTTTTTCTTTCTCTCGTTCCTTCTCTGAGCCCTTCTCCTCTCTCTCCTTTGCCCTCCTCCATTCTTTGCCATGTCCCTCCCTCTCTTTTCTTTCCTTGCCCCTTTGTTTATCATCTTGATCTTCCCTCCTTCTGTAGTGATCCCTATTAGTGTGATCCCCATGCCTGTGTCGCTCTTCCCTTTCCCTCTGGTGATCCTTTTCGTGGGTCCTACTTCTCTCATAGTCCTTTTCCCTGTACTGTTCTTCACTTCCCCTTTTGCTTGGCCTGCTCTCTCCCCTCTGATGACTTGCTTGGGCTTTGGTGCGTGGCTCTTCCTCCACACTGGATGAGCTTGGTGACCTGGAATGCCTCTGGCTTTTGTGATGTTTAACCTCCTCTTCACTGCTCACAGAGTTCTCCCTTCTTTTCTTCTTTTTCAAGTTTACTTTACTATGCTTGTGTCTCTTGTCATCATCACTACTATCTGTTTCTAGGTCGGTATCAGCATCTGGATTATTTTCTTTCTTAGAGGGCTTCACTCTTTGTCTTTCCGACGGGGATTTGTTCCTTTCGTTGGGTTCATCCTGACTGTCAGGTTTTTCTTCCTTTATCCTACATTTTTTACATTAGAAAAGAAAAACAACATTAAAAAGCCTGAAATCTTGGACTCTTCTATGAACTGATTTCAGGTCAGGACTTAGGTAAAAGATGCTGCTGAAAAGTTTTAGAAAGCAAATCTGTCTGTGGCTCAGGTTCCAGGAATCCAGCACAAAGTATCCATATCTGGCTCACTGGTGAATGTGAGCTGAAGAATTTATCTAAAAGACTATGATAAAGTATGTGCAGCCTCCGTCTAAGGAAAAAAACCATCCATTTGTGTTCCTGTGTAAGCCTGCTGGCAAGTTACAGGTTTTCTTATGTGTTTGGTCCTCTATTCACATCAAATAACTATCCAGAGAAGCAGCAGGTTGTGTGTTTTGTTGACAGAGAACATGCTTTTTTTGATCCAGTGTTTCTGAAGATCTCACTTGTGACTAGACAGAAAATTAGTGACTCTTAACAGCTCAAATATTCTTAACTGCAAAATGCTGACCCATGAAGGGGGCTGTGCTTTGTCATTCTCTTCTGTCTGATGAGGAAATCCACGTTCACTCACACAAGCCACGTCTCTTCCATTTAATGACACAGCTCCAGGAACAGCCTGTGGGGCACTCTCCTGAGTCACGACACCACCAGTGAGGTTTGGTGTCTGCTGAATGCTTGAAGGCATGGATAGCTTATGAACAAGGACTAAAAATTACATTGAAAAGCTTGGTCATTTACTCAGTAATCCAACTCAAAGGTTGATCACTTTAGGGACACTACTGAGATCTAAAAATGGAGCTGTTTTATCTCTGTGTCCTGCTGTATCACCATGAGAAAGAATAAAATTAAAATACACACCTGAGTTTGTTTGAAAGCCTTGCTGGGAACACCATCTACAGGACAATTTGTTTTCCCTGAATTAATTTGATGTGCCACTAAAGGAAATTTCCTTAATTTGCACGATTAAAATAATATTTCAAATGCTCTCTACAAAGTACAAAATCACATCATGCTGAAGACTTCATGGAGAACTCTCTTACTTCAGGCAGCTGAGTAACTTCAGTGATCACCTTCTTCACTTAGGGTAAGAATTTACTTTCTAACAATCCAACCTCAGATCTAGAAGATCTCTTGTTGAAAGCTGCATTTTCTTTGTGACAGCAAACACTTAACTAGCGATTTCCATGCTTTAAACCTTTATTAAATGAGGTTTAACCTGAGTTAATAGTCTCAAATTATCAATTGCTGTATACAAGAAACATCCCCCTCATCACACTTATCCACAGGGCAGAATGTTGCTATTTTAAACACCTAAATAATTCAGTCTCATCTCATTACTTTGCTTTGGAATGTTCAAATATTCAGATTTCAAAATACTCCCGCTGGATTTCCTATATATTTGATTCATTTCCTTTTACCACAGCATCAACATTCAATTTAGTTTTCATGCAACTAAATGTGGAGTAAGTACAAAGTGAAGAGACTCACATTCTTTATAAGCAATTCATAGCATATTAATTTCCTATGACTTACTGTTATGCTCATTATTTTACCTCGACTTCCTCATGATTCAAAATGTGTAACTTAATACAGATTGCTAAATATCATGTAAACCAAAGAAAATGTAGGTTAGAATAATACCAAGCAGGATTACAATCAGAACTGTCCTGTTGATGCTTTTCAGACAGCATCCCTGTCCTGCTTGTTTCATTTCTGTGTCACTGATGATCAACAGTTATTTACCAAATAATTCAGTTCATCAGCTGTATGAAATGACCAGTTTACCTTACCACTGCATCAGTGCTCTTTGTCTAATCTTCCAGTGAGTATGGAATCACAATCAGCCAGATGCTGGTTTTTAGACCTGAAACCCTGCTGGAATCACATCCTACCTGGCTTCACGGAAACTGCATTTAGGCATCTCTTCTTCCCCCACACGCTGGTTTAAAAGATGTCTGTAGAATCCACTGAGATCCCTCTGTTTGGTCACATCCAGGTATGCTGAGAGAAAGAAAGGGAGGTTGGATTTACTGTGCCACAAGTACTCGTCACACACAACTCACAACTGGTACACACCCTCACAGCTGCCATCTCCATCCTGGAGGTTTTCAAATCCGAAGCAGAAAAAGCTCAGAGTAACCAAATCTAGTCCTCTTTGAGTTTAATTATCTCAAGCCTCACATAGAGACCACCAAATGAATATATTGTAAATCATGTACAAGGCCCTACTTTTTTTGGGGGACAATTATTTCACTATGAATCTCACCCTCAAGAGCTGATTGTCTTCTTTCTCTCTCCTCCTCCTCAGCTCTTTCTTGCAGCTTCTTCTTATAGGCTGAAGTCACAAAAGCCTCTTTGTCTGCAAACTCTCCTCCTTCCATTTCACGCTCTTTCTGAATTTTTCTTTCCATTCGTCTTTCCTGTTCCTTCTTCCTAATCTCGGCTGCTTTGAGGATATTGTGGATGTATCTGGGCTGAGGTAGAAGTGAAAAAAGTTACCCTGCTGAGAGGTAATTGTGGTGGCTGAGAAAACACAAATTGGGATTGATGGAGATGTTGAATTAAGTTGGTAATGGAAGAAAATTGTCAGGAGCTACACTAATGTGTTCTCTCTGTGATTGATAGCTATCCAAAACAAACTGCCATTCCTTTCAGACCCCTAGCACAGCACATTTCCCAGTACAAAGAGAGGTTGCTGTATTCAATCAAAACAGTCATCCCACCTTTGACTAGGAAGATTTTTACTCTAAATGAAAATATATGGGTTTTTTTAATTTTTCATCCCTCTGTCTTCCTAACTCTAATAGTCTTGTCCTTCTTTTAAGGAGTGGGAGGCTTCCTTTCATCCCCAGAACCTGACAAGAGCCTTCAAATGAACTAGAATAAGTAACAGTGAAAGTATCACTTGTCAGGATAATCCAGCAATGCTGTGAAGTTTACAAGTTAACCTGTCATGGTTACCCCAAGCAGACAGAGTTGGACAGACAGGATACATTCTCAGGTACTGACCTTTTTGTCATCATTCCCAGCAAACATTTTGGCACTGCTTTCTTTCTTCTTCTGCTGCATTTCATCGTAAATACTGTCATATTCATACACTGTAGCATCTTCTTCTAAAGCCTTCTGAATCTCCAGTTTAGTCTAAAACAAAAACAGGGAGCAGGAGAAGAAAAGATATCAAAATAATAATAATTAAATCTTTGCTATTTTCAAAGATTTGATTCCTATATTGAAATTTAAACAGATCTATAGTATAAATGTACCCATCAGAATATTGAAAGTAAATTAAGAATAGTCCCTTACCTGTTTCATTGCTTGCTTTTTCAATGCTTCTCTTTGAAGACTTTCCCCAACAGTTGGCTGTAGGAAGGACACATTGCAGAAACAAAATTAATTACACTGACACAGATAATATTCTTTTTCTACAATTCTATCAAACAACCACGTACTAGGCCAATTACAGACAGCTGTGATTCAGAAAATACTGAATTCTTCCTGCATGTCCATCAGAGATATATCAGTCACAAGGAGAGATGCTGAACATCACATGAAAAAAGAAAAACTGTATTCATGGTTAAATACAAAAATCTGCAAGCATTTGGTATTTATTTCAAGTCTCATGTGTATCATTAGTTGTGTATTTTCAAAAATAAGAACACAGCTAAACAGCATGTACTTCAAATGCTACTGTTTAATTTCTCAAGATTAACATGCTAGAAAATAGCAATACTAGTCTTCCCTAAGAAGAAACAGATCCCCACTGCAAATATGTTTTCTAATCATACTTTTACAAAAAAGCTTTGCATTTTATTTACTTTTTTCTTTTAATTAGTTTTGACCTAAACGACATATCTATCTTTTCTCAACCAATAGATAATAGTGTTTATTAAACAGATCCACTATAATGGTAGGACTTGTATCCTTGTTTACTTAATTAAATATCTCTTAATCTTAAAAAGCAGAAATAGGAAGGAAAAATCCTTTTGCATTTTGGTGGCTTCCCAAGTTCTGCAACTTTGACTAATACATGCTCTGTTGTCACATTTAAAAAAGGCAATGAGATTCTGTAATTTGTTCTTAATAAAATTAAAAACTAAAAACCAAGTAGCAGGGAGCTTGGCAGCAGGAACTAAGATCTTCTGAAATCAAATAGAATTAGCACCATCTAAATTCAAACAGATCCCCTGAACATGAAGGCCTTTAAATTCATCTGATGTTTAAAATAAAGTAATAACATGCCGTGACCCCTCTTTCTTATCCTATTAAAACTTTAACAGATGTGTCGACAAGAAAAACACCAAGTGCTTTTCCACAATTTTCTACAGGACAGACTGTAAACAGTTCAAATCTTTTTTTTTCCACTGGTTAATTTCAGGAACAGGGAAGCCGTGCAGGGATGCAGTTTCATGATACGTGACTCTGTGCACTGTCTCTCTCTTCTCTCCTCAGAGGTGCCTGCTTGATTTGGCCTGTGGGCAGTGCTGTGTGAGCACACACTGGCCCTGTGCTGAGCACACAGTTCCTCCTTGGCACTGGGAAAGACTAAAATCACAAATTCTCATCCATTTCTGTCCCCTCACCCAGCTGGCATTTTCACAAAGACCACAGGAACACCTGATTATCTTTACAGTCTCTGTCACCCACCCAGGAAGGGACTAACAAACAGGTACAGACAGTGATCACCTCCGAGGGAAACTCTTACACTGGTTTAACAGAGAAGTACCTCAACAGTGAAGAATCTCCCCTGCACTATTCCAGAAAGCAGGGGCTCAGTGAAAAAAACAAAACAGATTCTGCAATTACATTTACACAATAAGCTCTATTCCACTGAAATATTTGAAACCCTGCTCAGAATGTTTTCCTTGTCTGCCTACGTGGAATAAACTCACTGATCTACAAAGACTGGGTAAACACTAAAGTAATACATAACACTTATTATTGGACATATGATGGTAAAGAAGTCCATCTGCCATTTCTCCAGACTGGCAGTAAGTTTACAGAAAACAAACACCTTCCCCAGTGGTTTATGGTGGACAATTTCCTGTTGTGCTGTGAGCCCTGACAGATGAGAACTTCCCGTCCATTTTGTATTGTTTTACTTATCAACTGCCCATTTATTAAAGGCCCTATAAGCTCAGCAATCTGTCTCATACTTTTTCCCTCCCTCTAGTCAAGCCATTCTTCTGAAGCACAAAGCTTTACAGTCCAATATTTTCTGGAAGGAGAAAACTTTTTAACCCTATCCTGTGAAAGGACATAGAATCCACGCAAATCAAGGAACTCTGAGAAAAGAGGCTCTCCAGTCTACCACTGCTACCAGACCATGGAAGACAGCTTGTACACAGCTGAAAGGTTTATTTAAAGAAAACAAAACAAACAAACAATGAATTACCCCAATTTGCTAGCGTTTCTAATGGTTCTCTCCATTTCTTAGCTCCTTCTCACTCTAAAATGAGCTACTTACACCCTCATGTACATGGATTTAGGAGTGAATCCTTGTGGCCCACCCTCACAGAGAACTGTACAATCCAAGTACAACCTGCATGTGAGACGCCAGTCTTCACGGAGGTAAAAAACAAAAATCACATCAGGCAACAGATTCCTCTCGATTCACACACAATATGAGTCATGGTTACTAGCAGAAGATCAAGAGAATGAACATGAAAAACAAGCCATGTACACAGAATTAGCTTTTCTCAGCACTCCATCCTAGTTTCCAGAAGCCAGATCAAGGACTTCCTGATCTGGAGGATGCATCTGAACCATTGCTTGACACCGAGAGCATCCCTTAATTTGACTAATCCATTTCTGAATCCATTTATATTTCTGGCCATGCCACAGTATCCTGTGGCAAGGAGTTCCACACCTTAACTACACAACTTCCTTTTGTTTAGATTAAACCAGTTACTGGGTAATTCTGTAACGGAACCTACTTCTCATATTATGAGAAATGGCAACATCATCTTACTTCTCTGAATTACTCTTGATTTTACATATACCATGTGGAACTATTCTTTTCCACTTCCTCCTTCTCAGAAAACTCTTTTCTAGGAGCCCCTTTACTCTACACAATCTTACTTTGCATGAGAACTGTTGCATAAACTCTGGTCAGCACCAGCATCAATTACTCAGCAAATCCTTTTAGTCAGACTCCTTTGAAAAGTTCCAAAGGGAATGGAAGTATCCATAAGCAAAACCAAAAACTTGAGCCTACAAGAAGATAAGAATGTGCTGCTTATTTTCACCTTCTGCCTGCTTAAACACGCCACTTATCTTTTAGCTGGTCACTAAAAAGCCCACCAAATCCAGCTGATACAGTCACAGAACTGTTCACACCGGCTCCACAATTTCCCTCCTGAATTTAGTACCCACTGAGGTCTGTGTACAGTTATTTTTTTCATCCCGTATTAACAAATCAGTTTTGAAAGACTGGTACAGCACAGGAACATACATTGGGTAATTCTGGTGCAATCACAAACCAGAAATTTTATCTGCTGTACCACAGAGATAATTTCAATTAAACGCCAACGGTAAAAGGGAACAATGAACATCACACTGACTGAGAAGCCTCCTTTTCCCAGTCAACACAGTATTTCCACATAATTTCCATTCCAGATGCTCTGTTCCTTATGAACTAACACAAAGACCATCTTCAGCAACTAACAGCCATTAATGTACTTAACCACGAGGAAAAAAAAATCCAAATTCCTTCAGGAAGGGTAGAGGCAAAATCTGAGTGAAAAAATGCATAGTAATGTTTAAAAAAACCAAAAAAGTTTGGTATCTAATATATAATCACAGAGAAGTCAGGTGTGCTGATTTCCCAGCACAAACTTTATTAGAGTTCAGTTAAAAATACATAATCTCCAGACATTTGAGATGTAGTTCTGACTGATATGGTAGCAGACAGGAAATGAAACCCCTCCCAAATGCTGCTCCTTATCTTGAAAAGCTCTGAAATCATTACTGAACTAATAAAATAATTCTGATTTTTTTTTTTTTTTTTTTTTAAAAAAAAACCAATCTTCTTTGATAAAGGCAGTTATGAGATTATTACTTTTTGCTGGGTATGTACCATACTGATGAGCACAACAACTTTTAAGAGCTTTTATAACAGACTCTGACAGTGAATCTGTCAGCTTTTCTGAAAGGGAGGACACTTGAGCTGTTAAGCTAAAAGTTGGCAGACAGCACTATATATTATTTTTACTAGAATTATTAGCATGCATTCTCCTGCTTCAATGTTTAGATATTAAAAGAAAATGAAGAAGCAAAAAAACCACAAGACAGCCCCCAGGAAGGTTCCCAGACCTACCACACAACATTTAATGACAACAGGTTACACGAGGTTTATTCCTGGGATCTGGAAAATGTGGGGTCAGAACCTTAATGCAGAGAAAGACACCAAATTCCATCTAACAAGGAAAAGTGCTCCATTACCATCTCCAGCAGGGGTATCTAAAGGAAAGCCTCTCTTTATAGCCACAAGGTGGAGGGATGCACCCCTGAGGATGACAGCTAAGTGAGGATAGAGATAGGATTTAAAACACATTCCTGAACTGTTTCCTGTAAGCTGCACTGAGGCAGTTTCATGCTGAGGGCTGAGTGGACATCACTAGAAAGGTCCTCAGCCCTTTCATGCCCTATAAAATGGGAGCTCAGACACCTTCAACACCAGCATTCCAGATTTTGTAATGGGACCAGGTACACAGGGGCTGGGAATTGATAAAATTCAGGCTTTCTGTGACAAAAAACTAACGACTTAAAATAAAAATAGATTTTAAAAGTAAATATTTTGGTGAGTCAGAAACCGACCAAAATTATTTGATGCTTTATTAGCATTGTTTTTCTCAACCACACAAAAGAGCAAGCATGGAGTGAGGCTCCAGGGGGGAAAGAACATATTTGTAGCTCAGGGTTCTGTAAGGAACCAGCCCAGCCCTTATCTCAGCCCGTTCCTGGATACTTCCCGCGCTTCGAGCCGCACATCCAGGTGGGATTTACACAGCACACAGTGCCCTCTGCTGGGGCAGATACAGAGAGAGTATTTTGAATCTAACACTATAAAAGAAATTATAGAAAAGAACACTCTCACACAATACCACACATCCTCTCTTGCTTTAGAACTTTTGGGTTGTACAGCTTTGCTTTTGTTCTCAGCATGAACATCATAAAATCAATTACATCAAATTCAGGTGGAATGAGCTAAAGGATAAAACACACTTAACTACCACACTTTAAAGTCAGTATTTGAGTGAGACTTGTTGATTACTACTGGTCTTTCTATTTGCAGGCATTCACAGTGACAGCCAACAAATCTCTTTACAAGTTACAGTTAACTCTGGCAAACAGCTTGTCACGTGTGCTGAACTTCTGGAAGGGCTGACAGAAAGTAACAAAAAATCATGACTTCCACGTAATGTATACTAAAGAAAATACAGATAATATTTCACACCCAAATCCAAAATGATGACACATATTCTAATAACACTGCCAAAACCTGATGCAGCTATTGGACACAAATAAATTTGCAGAATACGGGGCAAATTTTAGTAGAAAATTGTTCAACTGACCTCTTCATCTGACTCATCTGCGAACACCGAGAGCTTCTTTGAAACAAGGTTTTTCTGTGGCAACTTTTTGGGCATAATAAGCCCATATCTAGAGAAAAAGAAAAAAGATACCTTTAGCATCTCTTACAACATAGCACGTTCCAAACCAAAAAACTGCCATTTACCATTTGAGAAGGAAAAGTCAGCATCAACATAATGTATTAAAGTTATATATGAGCAGCTTTTGCAGCACAGCACACCTGCCAGAGCTACTGCTGTCTTTTGCCAAGCATAGCTTCTGGATGCAATGATTGTCCTAAATTAGGACGCAAATCCCTCTTGTCTAGAGTTCTCCAAGTAATTTTCTTTTCTCTCTCAGAGAAGTAAGAAATTACTGTTTAATCTGAAGGGATTTAGTTTATACCAGGCACTACTCCATGGCTACGTTTGCAGTGCTGTAATTTCATGTTTTGATGGCAATGTAACCAGAGATGCTACGGCAAAAGGCAAGATTTACAGTCAGATTATGCCGCGCTGAGATTGATGAACCACACACAAACAACTCTTCTGCTGACAAAGTCCACTTCTGTGCTAAACACACTTCCTTTTGGTGCTGAGCAACCTCTAAATCGGGATTTCTTGCCCACCTGCCTTTCCCTGAGTCCATCACCGAGCCAATAGCCCGTCACAGCGTGTATGGCTGAAGTGTCTGGATTTTAGGGGTACCACACCGTCCTTGTGACCGCTGTTTGCTTCCGTGAGCCCCGAACCCGCCCTCAGCTCCGTCTGACCCGGCCGCGGACGCCGAGCAGCAGCCCCGGCTGCCAAGGCCGGTGCTCCAGGGTGGGAAGTGTGAGGGAACATGGAAATTCTCCTCCGTAAGAGCGGAAAAAACACCCCCGGGCAACACCGCCGCACCTTTAAGGCGCCTGCCCGCTGTTTGAGTTCTGCTTGTTTTTAATAAACACAGTTTTAAAGCCAGGCCAACGCAGCGAGGCCGCGCGGCGGACACCTGGGACAAGCGAGTCCCTGGGCAAGAGTCTTCCAGCGCTCGCCCCCGCCCTCAGGGCCGGCCCCAAATCCCCCCCTGGCCGCTGCCCCCGGCGCTGCCCGGCGGGGCCCGACCGGCCCGGCCCTGCCGGCACTCACTGCTTCCCCAGCGCCGCCATCTTGTCCGGCCGCCTCCCCCGCGCAGCCGCTGCCGTTGCCCGTCCGCAGATTCCTCACGGCCGAGCCCTCCCCAGACACTTTTCCCCGCCCTCCCCGGAGACCCCTCCGGCCCCTTGCCGCGGTCCCGCTCCGGGAGGGAAGCGGAGAGCGGGCAGAGGAGCTGGAAGCGGCGGGGGATTTTTTTTTTATTATTATTTTTTTTTTTTAAACAGCTCGTTGTCGAGGGGCGAAAGTGCTAATGAGGGAAAGGCGATGGCGGGCGCTCCCTGAGGGGAGCAGCGCGGCGAGCTGGGGCGCCTGAGGGCAGTGGCGGGAAAGGTCCCTGAGGAGGGAGAAGCCCTGAGGGGGAAAAGACCGCGAGACGCTCCCGGGGCCGCCGGTGGTCGCCGCTCTGGGGGCCGGGGCTGTGGAGCCACGCTGGTCCGTCCCCCCAGCCATCACCGACCTGTCATTTGTTTCCCGCTAAAGACTGAAAGAGGAGTTTAATTTCCCAAAATGTTATTAAAAAAGTGATTCTGCCATAAGGGACGTTATTGGAAAGATGAAATCTCACTGCAGACAGTGCGGTTGCTGTAATCTCAAGCTTTATCCCAATAAGAAAGCTTTTTGTGTTGTACTAACAGCGTTGGGCTTTTCTGAAACGTGTTTCCGAAGAACGTTACAAAATGCTGATTAACAACCTTTATTTAAAATTATTCCTAAAAGGTCCTTTAAGGAGAATGAACCTTCAAAATTGATGCTGTCTCATTTATGAGCATTGTAATGACTTATTAAAGAAATATGGGTATTGATCTAGTATCGATACCCAACTGTGACGGACAAAAACTCTCTTAACAGTTTAAAGTTAGAAAGTGTGTGTTTATTACGGCCGGGCAGCACGCGGGATAGCTCCCTAATTCGCACTGCGAAATTCACAGCTAATTACAAAGCCTTTTATTTACAAAAGTGTTGAATATCCAAAATACAAATGCATATTCATACCCCTGTCACCTCCCATTTCTCGCTTCGTATGCTAATTGGCAAAAAGGCTATTAAGCATGCGTACTTTGTTTCTTAAAATGAGTCGGGGGTCTATTCTGGGGAGGGGTCACCCAAAATGAGGAAGTAAGATGAGTCTTCCTCGTCCTGACCTTTCTACCTTTTCAATGCATTCATGACGAATGATTCCTTGGTAGAACTTACAGTTTCCTGTGTTCAATGGGTCCTTTAAGCAGGAAATCTGCAGCTATCTTATGTCCTATTTACCACATTTTGTTTTTCATTACAAGCAAAACTACATAAACATAAACCTGACAAGAAATGAGTTACAAGATCCGGGGTAGCTTATCTAAGATCCGGCTTCTGTTAACTGCGAACAAAGATTACCTATCTACTTCAGCTAGTTCAGCAACTTCCTCAAAATTAACGTCTCAGTAACTTGGGAGCCATAAAGATGTCCTTGCCTCTTATTTTCCCATCAGAATTAATTTTAAAAACCCGTAAAACTTTGATTAAGCCTTTAAAAATCAGTAGCTATACTGTCAAAATTCTTCCCTTTAATGTTTCTATTGCTTTTTCTTGATAATCCTTAACAGAGTCCCTATCATCTTAACTAATAATCCTGAACAGATTTAAGCCATTTTAACAACAAATACTAGTGCCTATGCACAAAAAATAGAAAATCAACAGTTAATTTAATAAAAGATGTGAAACACCAGAATCATGAGGGTTAGATGAGAAATTAAGAGATTTATTTGGAGGCGCACTAGAGCTGGATGCCAAAAGGGGCTAAGGATGTTTATTTTTCAGTGTGTTGGCTCTTTGTGATCTCCGCGAGTGCCAGGCAGGTGTGAAGCCACTGGTACAGGTATTCAGCTGGAGCAGAGTCCTGCTGCCACACTGCTGCTTGAGGGACACCTGGAACAAAAAAACCAGCTGTAAATACAACAGGGAAAGTCAAAACCGTGAGCAGTGTTGCCACAAGAACAGAAGATCATCCCCTCAGCAGAATTTACCCTGAATTCAGTAATTCCAGGAATGGTGATGCTTTGAGAAGCACACAGCTATATCGTGACAGTGACTTTCCACTACATTTTATCTTATTTTGTGGTGGGTGCCCTGTTGTACAAAGTGCTCTGCTATATTTTAATGCTAAACTAGCACTTATATATGGAACATAGGGACATGCCCTGATGTTAATTTTTAAGGAATTCCCATAACTGTGACTTAGATCTGCATTCACACCCCTGATCTGACACTGCTCGTTCAGAATAGGTTCTGTCCTGGGCAACCAGCCTTTCCTAGCACACCTGCAGTTTCCAAAGCTACATTCTTTAATCTAATTAAATCAGCGTCCCTAGCTGTAGGAAAACTGGATGCTCTAGGCCTGTTTTGTTCTTTCCAGTGAATTAGTTTAATATATATGAGGAGAACACATGAAAAGGAACTATGACTGCCTCAAGTGTTTACTCTTTATCAGCAGGCAGGTTACTGTTGATAAATATCCCTAGCTAAAGTAATAACTCTTGTCCACGTTTGGCTTTTAACAGGCCTCTCAGACTGGTATTAGATCCTGAAGAGAGAGATCTCAACAAGAACAAGTAATTTCTCTTGCACAGATATTGCAAATAATAACAACAGCCTCTTGACTGCTCTGGCACCAAAAAAAGCTCATGTTCATTAAAAGAGAGAAAAACAGACTGACAAACAGCTCCTGTCTATGGCCTGTGAGTACATTAAGCACTTGGCAGATGGTGTTTATGAAGAGGAGGGCTCACACTGTGTGTTCCTGTCTGGAGATGGGTCAGTCCCTAGGGCAGGGCACAGAGGTCTGAAGCAGATTTACTTGCCAAAAGAGCCATCATTCTTCATAAGTCTTTACTCATTACTTGCCAAAAGAGCTCTCATTCTTCATGTTTATCAGGTTTACAATGAGATCACTTGTTCTGGAAGGTTTCAAAGCTGATCTGCTCCCCTTTCCTGAAGGCAGTGAATTTTGAGTTTAACAGGTTGATTTCTATTGATCAAAAAAGACTCCAGATATTTAGGACCTGATGTCTGTTGTTTAACTTATTGTGAAATCAAAGTTAATTTCTTAAATAAGGCCCTCAAAAGCGCTCAGCTGAATGTTGCCATTGACACGATTTCATTGTTGAACCATGCCTGGTAACCTCACAATGAATTTATAATATTTACCAGTGATGAGGTCCAGCAGCAGCTCTGCTTGGACTTGCACAGATGAAGCAGTTGGATCAAAGCAATAAATCTCCTGAATCAAATTGTCATCAAGTTTCTGCAATGCAGAGAACAAAAAGATTAGGGTGTTTGTGAAAAGCTTACAGAATGAAAGCTAGATGAGAAACATATTGGAAATCTATAGGTAATGAATTATTTCACTGCCATTTCCCTGTGGCAAATTCCACTGCATCTTCTTGGAGGAGGAAGAATAGAAAACAAATTCTCAACAATTTGAATTCTCACCAGTTTACACTGACTCCAGCTCTCAGTCTCCTCTGAGCCCGTCCAGTCTGGATGCAAAAGCAGCAGCACAGCCTTAACTACGTCATGTACCAGAGCTGGGGGTTCTGCACAGCTCCTTATTCCAGCAAAGCTCTCAGCACTGAGTTTCTGGACACACTCACGCAGCTCTTGCAGCATGAACCGGTGGAACAGAATCCCTGCGTGCCTCACGTTTGCCAAGTGTTCTGCCTCTGCAATCAAAAACAAACCTCTGAAGAAGCTGCTCAGAAACATCTGCTCCTCAGGACTTAACGTTATTGAGTGACAGTCTATGTGCTAGATTTCTGAGGGCAGAAAGGTGTCTGCTTCACACCCCTGATTTCAGCACCAAGTACCCTGTAAGCAAGAGTTAAAATCTGCCCATTCTGTTTAACTCTACTCTGCTAAACTCTGAGACTTACTCGGGAGTAGTTTATATATACCAAGGATTTGTATTTGTCTTTCCATACTTGTAGGAATTATACTTTTAATATTGTTTTACTGCGATTCCTAATTTCACCCCAAAAGACTATCTCACATCTGTATGCACAATACCCAGCACTTGTGTTGGTTGTGTTTCCTCTAGAGACCTCTGCAGGATCTCTGAGCAGGCAGCTTGAGCCATCTTTAGCATTTTCTGCAGGTCTTTCTGTTCCTGAGGTGGTAATTTCTTGTGCTGTCCGATGCTGATATCAAATATGCCGAGAGTTTGTCTTGATAGGTCATGGAGAGGTACTGCAATGTGGTGTTCTCCATAGACAGAAATGAGAGTGACCTCTGAACTGTCTTTGCACTTGAACAGGTAATCTCTGAAATGAAACGTGCTAGGGTTTACCATCCTGGTTTGTTTTGGTGATTTACTTAGCATATTTAAGGTGCCATTATCTCTTGTTAAAATAAAGGTATTACATTACTAAACCATAGTTTGTTTCCTTGAACTGAAATTTGCACAGGTCTAAGTATCATTCGAGGTATGTACACAAAGGAAGAAATAGCATTGGGAACACAATATTGCTAAGCCAAGGTGATTGCTGAAAATCATGAGAATTTAACAATTCTTGCTTTAAAAGCAGTTTGCTGTTTCTATCTGCAATGACATTTGTTGTAGACAGTTCTATCAAAAGTAAAAACAGCGGCTGGAACAGCAAATGGCTGTTCAAACAACTTTGACAACAAGGATGGTATGCTTAAAAGTCAAGTTTGTGAGGATTGTGGCAGTGGAAGGAAATGAGACTAATATGGTCAGGAAAAAATACAGATTATTCTAAAGAGCAAAATGGTTCAGTGTGGGCTGTAATCCTGCTAACCTTGGCAGCTCAGCTGGTAAGCATTAAGTCAGAAGTTTTTGCAGCCGAAAGTCAAAGAGAAAATACTCCTCAGCCCTTCCCAGTTCAGTGCCATGTGCATACACAGCAGAATCCTTGATAGCGAGGGGGCTGCAGACACTCGGAGGGCTGCACTGCCCGGGGCTTCATGTAATGTGGGTCAGCCTGATGCAGCTTGAGTCAAGGAGCAGAGGGGATCAGCCCCATTGCAGGTACTGGAGCCTACCTGAGGAGGTTTTCCTCTCTGAGGAGAACAGCAGGAGAGCTGTGGATTTCCTTTTGTCCTGTGTTATCTGTGGTGATCACCTTGTACAGTGCATAGTTCTGCCAGAGAGAAAAGAAATGTTTAGTTGAATCCACGAAAGGAACATATATTTTGAGGCTTTGAGAGGGAGGAAATGGTTTCTTATAGGAAACTCCCATGTACATTAAAGGGCAATGGGATTGTTTAAAGACATCTCCCAACACTGCTTAGTTTTATCCCCAGAGATGTGTGAAGAACGTGCCCTGGACCTCCCTCAGCCAGACTATTTAATCCACGCCAGGCTCCACACTGAGGAACACCCACAGGCTTAGAGGTTTCCATTCTTTTTCCCATCCTCTTGCAGTCCTTTCTCGTGCCATGTTTGTGTCAGTGTGTTTTGACACAGGGAAAGCCGAGAGGGGAGCCAGTGACCTGGCTATCAGGCAGCTAACAGGGGAACAGTGCTGAGCCTGAAAGACAACAGAACACTGCCAACACAAACCATGCTTATCAGAGGAAGCAGCTGAATTATGACTGCAGCAGATATCATACAGACTTTGGGATGACACGGGATCAGTCCTAAGTATTGCACATACTTTTTGTCTTGTTAACTCCCTGGTACATGAAGTGAGAAGCTTCCAAGGGCCTGAGTGCCTGACGAACAACTGGACTCTGACCTGCATGGAGCGGGGCTGCCTTTACAAGCTGGCTAATTGGGAACCAGTCACTTCCTGAGCTGTATTTACATCTTGGCTGCTGACATAAGTTCAGAACAAAGAACTAATAAATTAGTTGATACATTCCCTTGTCCCTATAAAATACCATAATTTTGGCATGCAGAGGATCTCCAAAGAGAAGCATTTCCCTTAGTGGAAGTCCCAGACAGCAAAGCTATGGATGGATGAATGGGTGTGGGGTTCTGCTCTGTTGGTTGCTATGCAGCAGTGAGCACTGAAGTAGGAGAATAGTCCTTTTCATATGGAGAAAGGGTTATACTAGCAGTGCTTTTGAATTATGGGAGGATGAAAACAATGAAGAGGGGTCTCCTTTACAGAGGGAATCCTCCCTCTCTGCATTTGTAGCCCTTTTGTTGCATGAGCTGGCAAAAGAATCTTCTGCGGGCTTCAGCTTTAATGATGAAACCAATGGGAAAACACAGGCTGCTGGAAATGGCACTTCCTCTCTAAAGCAGCCTTTCAGCCCCTAATGATTACAGACCTTTTCTCTGCAGTACCTTGTCTTTGCCAGGTGCCACCAGATAGGTTGTGACAGTCTGGATGCTGGGTGTCCTCGGGTACAACCAGTCCAGAGCAGTGACAGCCACTTGTAGGACATTTTCCCGCATGCAGACGTGGTGGTAGGCTTTGCTGAATGCATGGCAAACTCCCTGTGAAAGCAGAATCTTCCAAGTGAGCCAGACAATTCCACACAGTTTAGGAGACAAAAAAGCTGGGGAAATGTTCATGTTGCAACAAATTGCTTTATTCAGAATTTGTAAAGCGGAAAAGTGACTGTGAAATGTCCCTTATCAAATAATGCCCTGAAGCACTCAGTACCCGGTCACAGCCAAGTCCTTTACCTGACTGAGCTGCTTTTTAGTGGAAATAGCCAAATGGACCGATAAGGTTGGCTTGCTGCGCTCCCTGCTGCCCAGATGATGCATCCACAGTGACACTGATCCCAAAGAAATCCGGACAGCTGTCACTTATAATTATTCCACCACGTAAAAAGTAAGGTATCATGTCATTTTATAGAAATGAACCCAAAAATGAGATTGAGAGCTTCAGGAAATAAAAGCTGCTGCCTTTGGACTTTGCAGTCCAAAGGTCAATTAAAGTTCAAAATGTCAATTAACGTCCTAGTCAAGGTAAGATTAAATAAATTATTGATGAAGTGATACCTCATAATAAATTTCAGACAAGATGCTAATCAGAAGGATACTGATAAGGTGATCTCCTTACACCACTTTCACCATATACTGCAGAAGGGGACCCACAGATATTTTTTTAGTTGTACATCTTACATTTACTGAGAACAAACATGTAAAATTCACAATTTTTTTGCGGGTTGGTGTAACAAACTGCTTTCTGATGATGCCCACCTCATAGAAAGTGATCTCATGGGTCAGGAAGATGGATTTCTCACACTGGTCCCGAAGAGTGTCAAGTCCTAGAATGCCAAAAGCTCTCCAATGAGCATCATACAGGGGCAGCACCAGGACTGAACCTTTCCTCTCCTCCACAGGGCAGTCAGAGTTCCAGAAGTGAATGTTTCCGTGGAGCTGAACTTTTGGAACATAGATTGGCTTTCCCTGGTCAATGGCTGCAAAGCTGAAACATAAATTTATGAGGAGGTTTGTCAGGAGGAGCAGAAAATGTTTAGTGAAAGAGTAAATACTGCAGCTTTGATTTCTCCCTGGTTTTTGGCATCAGAGAAGGAAGGTGTGAACTCCATACCCTGACCACACTCAGCAATACCACATTAACCATTTGCATCCTCTGGGCAGTGATAATAAAGAGGCAATTTTCACCCTTAGGACACTTTTAAAACATCAGCTAATGAACGGAATGAAAAGGAATACAGAAGCAACCAGCAGTTACATTTAATAGGTTAGAGGCAGCAATGTTTAAAGAGACAAATATGTCTGGGCTTTTGGAAATGGCAAGTGAAGAAGCATGAAAGCTGTTTATACCATAAACACTAGGGAAGGAAAGGCATTGTTCTCAAAAATATCCTGTGGATATAAACTGGCGCAACAGAATTAATTTTTAAAGAAGAAAATGTAGACCCAATGCCACAGACATTTGCTAAAGGATGAGATTTATTAGACTGTGGGCTAATCTCCGCAAGGAAAGGAGTGAAATCCCAAACAGAGCAGTTCTAAGCAGACCATGTGGAGAATAAGAACATGTATAGGATATTGGATCATTCCACAACAGCCTCTTGAGAGATTTCCTCTCTGGAATGCTCCATCAGCCTCAGTTTCCAGTGCATCCCAAACACTGCCCCATACATTCCAACCAGTCTACAGGAAAAAGAACAGGTACTTGCAGCTTTTCTTACCTGATTCCTTTCATGTCTCTGTGCAGCACTTGGTTTAGGACATGGGGAGCATCGTCTTCAGTGCAGGCCACGTAGCGCAGGCAAACCTGTCCCTGCTCTGGGGAGAGCTGGTTCTCTTCCAAAAGGGCAATATATGCACTGATCTTCTTGTTATCCCCATGGGCTTCCATGTCCTAGCAAATAAATGTTCCCCATTACACTCTGTACATTAGCCACTGGCACTTATTTAATGGACTTAGCACTTGTTTAATTTTCTCTGAGATGCTGCTCTGGGTCACTGAGTTTGTGTCACCAACCCCATGACGTGGCTGTGTCTCTGCTGTGGCCGTATCTGCCCGGTGCACCCTGTGACAAGCACAAACACCCTGTATTTTGATTGGCAAGGGAAACTTATTTCCTTTTTCCTGTTGCTGATGGGGAGAAGTAAATAGAAAACTAATCCCTTACTATTATCTGTACCTAAGAAAAAGTCCTGTGGATTTCTTCTCCAATAGGAGATTCCTTTAAGAAAAAACCCAAACCAGTGCCAGACTTGCCACATTTACAAACCTAGACATACTGCAAGAACACTTCAGTTACACTGAGAAAAGTTTGGATTTGAGGAGGGCTTTAATGGTGAGGCTTTAATGTTAACCATCTGTGTCCCAAACTGACTCTGGTGAGTTTCATTTCAGAAGCTCCAAAACTACAACTATGGATTTCCAGATCTGACCTGAGTCAGCTCTTCCTTAAGTGAGACAAAATTATCCGTGAGATTCCTTCAGTACTGGCAGAGCAAGGCTGCCTACCTGGGACAGGGCCCTGATCACTGCTTTGTACACTGGTTCCATGCTTGTTCCGCTGCTCTCAGCTGCCTGCTGGATGTCCTGCAGCCATTTCCTCCTGGCTGAGCTTTGCAAGCTCTCAGTGGGACTTTGTTCCACACTTTCAGTCAGGAATTTCACCAAGTTATCAATAGTTTCATCCTCATTGCCAGTGAACTTGGAAGCAATTAACTCAAGGAAAGTCTGGAATGCCTTTGGGGATAATTTCCCCACTCTACTGAGCTGTGAGTATCGGGAGCAAAGCTGTTCCTTTGCTAGTAGGAAAAAAAAATAGAAAATAAGACAAGTAAAATTGATTCATCAGTTAATTAATCAGTTTTGCAAAATGCAAATCAAGACCTAGACAGGCTTTGGGTGGAGTCCATCCAGCCCATCCTTCTAGCTTTCTTTCAGCTGTCTCCTGTATGGCAGTGGTCACACTGCCAGGTAATCTCCAGTTTCCAGACTGGCCGCATCCTTTTCTCTAGATGCCTGCACTCCTCCTATGTGAAAGAATCCCGCACAGCCCAGTTTCGTCCCTGGTGCTGCTCAACTCCGCAGCCCGTGTGTCCGAGCTGGCCCAGCCCCGGCTCTGGGCTCACGGGGGTGCTCTTGCACAGCCTGAGGAACGTGCAGGCGCAGCCTGGCTCCGGGAGCCCGGGCTTCGCGGCGTCTCTGTGACTGATGCTTCCATCGTTCTTGCTGCATCCTATTGGACTCTAAGATGTCCCTGCTCATGGCAGGGTGTTGGACTAGATGATCTTTACAGGTGTCTTCCAATCCAAACCATTTTATCATCATTATCACATATTTTATAGCAAGTACTAACTTGGCCTCAGTCATGGTGGGGCCATGATGCTCAATGCTGTCTTATCCAGCCCATCATCGAAGGAACATGCAGTATTCTAATTGAATTTCTGATTTTCTGACAGAACTAGGATGGAGAATTTTTTGATCACATAAAATGTTTAGATTTTTACCTCCACTTTCTCCTCACTTTAAAGAAAGGGATTTCAGAAAAATATACGTATGAAGTTGAATGTGATATGATCACTTCCTTCACTACTGAGCCACAGCAAAATGAATTATTTTCCCCTTTATATCTAATGTTACACTTTTCACTTGTAAGGACAATCAAATAATTCTACTCACTTTTTACTCTGTGTTTGCATCCAGAAGAAGTGCAATGTCTGTGAATCCTTCCCCCAAACCTGCTTGTTCCACATCCTTGAGAGATTAGGCTGAGACTGCTGGAAATAGTTCACGTTTGCTGGTAGGTGGTATTGATTTTACTACGCTCCCTTTCTATTTATTTGTCCTTTCGTTTATGAGCCCTTCATGGAAGGGACTGTGTCCTTCCATATTTCCATGGTATGTTCTGGCAAGCTTTGAATACAGGAGAGCAGTGAACTGCCAGTTTCTCCTGGCCGAACAGCCTGGAGATGATTAGCTGTGAAATGCTGGTGTGCTCCCCACCAGCTGCCTCCAGTGAGCTAAAGCATAAAGAGATTTTGGTGGTTGCCAATGTGAGCCCCTTTTAGTGATTTGCAGCAGATCAAGATGAGCATGGAGATGAAAAAAACAGTCCTTTCCACCCAAGCACACATCAGACATGTTCTTAATTGCTAATACAGTGTTTCAGAACACCTTATGCCCACATGTTAATATTCATGAGGCTACCAGACAGGTTCAGGTGAACCCGCAGCACTTCTGCTGAACCCAAGTCTTTTCTATCAGGGACCAAATTTGCTAAGTTTATGCAGTGAAATAACCAACAGAGAAGTGATACTCGAAGCTGCTCTGTAATTCATGAGAGCTGTGTGACAGTGTGGATAACTACAAGCTATTTGAGATCCATAAGGAAAGCTGTTCTCTCCTGTGAGGTACAATCCTGCTGGAAGCACAGTAAAATGTATCTATTAAAAATGGCTGGATGACACAGATGGACTGCACTAAAAGTGCAAACATGTCCTCAGGCTTTATGTGTGTTTTTTCACTACCATATCACATGTATACCTTGCATGTTACAGCTGAAATAATTTTTCAACTCATCCCAGTGTCATTAAAAACATTGGGCTACTTCTCTGTCTGGGAATCTTGCACAGGAGGAAGGGATGGAGCAATTCATTAACAAATAGGTCTTGGTAGCTGTTCCTTTCCATTTTACATCTCAAATTGTGTATGCTTATGACTACTTGCAAAACCAAACTGGTGCTTGCAACAACGTCATTAGCCCTGTCACTGAATGGCTGAAGGCCTCCTGTTTTGTGCTCACAGAGCAGAGATTTTTTCCTTACCCTTCATCAAGGCCTCTTTTCCCATGTCTCCCTCAAATGTGCTCAGAACAGCAACCACCTCTTCCAGCTCCAGAGACCCACATGCTCTGCTGTCCCACTTTTCAAAAAGCGCCTCCAAAAGCTGCTTCCTTTGGGCCACGTGAGACATGTGGTGAACCTGCAACAGAGGAACAGTTGGTGTTTGGTAACTCCTGGGCACTACACAAATGGGGACACTACACAAGAGTGGACACACTCTGCAGTGGTTGTGCCAATCACATCATTCCTATGGGCCAGGCTGACTCTGTACATACGTGGCTCAGACCTAGAGATGAATCATCAAACCTGGGAGATAACTTAGAAACACTAAACACAGGTGACAGTTCCATTTACTAGGCAGGACCAGCGCTGCAGAGTTATTTCACAGTAGACAAATGAAGCCTGGGCTGGTTTTAAGGTGAGGTCAGCTCAGGTAAGTGCAAGTTTCCCAGGACACAAATGTCTCCCCAGCAAGAGCTAACCACAGCCTTGTCAGTGACACCCCGAGATGTGGCAGTTCATTTTTCTGTACACTGTTATTTTGCTGGTGCTGCCCTAAAGTGTGTGGGCTCCAAGCAAATGCGTGTTACCATTTGTCCTCTAAACCCAGCACAGAGGGATAACTGGCTGGAGTGGAATTCTGTCAAATGCCAAAACACTGGCAGTGTGTGCTGTGTTCAGTGAGGACTATGGAGCCGTCAGATCCAATATCTCATTCAAATTAGGTCAGCAGCACAGAGGGAAACCAGAAAGAGGTCTGAGGAAAACACGGCTAGAGAAATGCACCATAAAACAGACCTGAAGTGATGTGAGGCACCCTGATGCTGGGCATGAGGAAGGGGAATATTTTTTTTCAACATATGACAAGAGCACCTTGTAATTTAAAAGGAAAGAAGCCTCTGCACATTCACATCCAGCCATGCACATAGCAAACCCAAAGACACTTGTTTTAAAATCCTCCCCAAACATCCACAACCTCCTATGTACATGCCAGTGCAGTAGGTCAGAGATCAGGTTCTTGGCTATTATAAAGTTGAATAAGCAGAATGGAATGTTTTGGGCTCTTTCACAATTAAATATCAACTGTTGTCTCAATGAGTCCAGCTCTAGGACAGACAGACAACGTCTTACAGGACGAGTCTGTCATCACTTCCAGAGCTGAGGGCTAGGGAGGGAGCATCTGTATGAAAACAAAGGGGTAAAATGTCCCCTGAAGGAACAGAGGATGCAAGGATGCAAGTGGAGAGCTCTGCCAGCATCAGATTAACAGTTGACTTTGCTAAGTGTCTGTGGGCATTTGCTTGGTTTTTGTTTGGACATGGGATCAGTCAAACTTATCAATATTTACTTTTTCTAGTTGTTTAATTTTTTCCTCTTCTGTCTGTTTGTATTCTCCTTTGATAAATGCAGTAAGCCTCTTCACAGTAGGCAGAGAAACGTGTTCACCAACAAAATTGTCCATGAGCTGTACGAACTGTGGCAGGGTGAGGCAGCTTGCAGCAAAGGAACGCATAGTACAAGAATCCTGAGGGTTCTGAATCTCTGCCACGCTGGGACCTGAGTCTGAAAGGCAGAAAGCACAGTGTGTCACAGGAAGCCAAATGCTGCCCTAAAGCCAACCACGTGGCAGCTATCAACACAGCCCTCAATCCTGCACTTCCTATCCAGGGAAATTACAGATGAATACAGACTGACTCCATGCTGAGTAAAGGCCTTAATCTGCTTATACTCTTCTAATAGTAGCTCTGCAGATCCAGTCTGGCATGGATGCCATCCTACAGCCAGGTCAAACCCTGACTACAGGTGAGCTGGAATTGCTGTTACTCAGCAGGGGGCTGTCTGAGACAAAGACCTCATTGAGGAGCTGCTGTCTCAGACAAACAGGATGCACATCCAGGGACTGACAGAAGGACAGGGTAGTGCTGTGCACTGAAAGTTACCACGGAAAGCTAGGTAGGTACCAGGGGGCTGTACCATCAGCTTTACAACCCTTGACATAATGAATCTGTCACTGGATTGCTCAGACAATGTACACCCAGTTCTTGCAGTGTTCCAAACCGTGAGACACAAGCGCTCACAGAGTGCCAGCAAGGAGGTTGGCCCTTCTAGGATATTTAAGAAAATACCTCTTTGAAACACAGTTGTCTGATCAAAGCCTTCCTAGAACAAAGGCCTTTGCAGACAATGAAGGAGGATTATCCTTTGGAAACACAGTGAGAGATTAAAATAAAAGGTTCCTGCTAGATGATCTCATAGCACATCTCGCTATAGGCAGTCACAGTCTAAAAGTTATTTAAGTAATTTCTAGATTTAATGTGCTCAGGTTCCTGTCTTGCTATAGTAATATTACAGAGTGAAACAGAACATAAAGTTTCTCCTTATTATAAAAATGCTTCTGCTTCACGAAGTCCCTACTTGAATTAAAGTGTCTGCTCAGCGCCTTGAATACAGATCACCAGCAAAGTGACTCACCTGCCATCCTGTGAGAGGAATAAGCTCTGAAACCGTGGCAGAACACACCATGCTGAGAAGACAGCAAAGTTTATGGTCTTCTCTACTCAGAAATCACTCACATGGTTTTGAAATGGATTTAAAACGCCCTATAGTTAAACCAATCCAAATATATGCATTAAAAAATATTGAGGTCTGTCAGAAAAAAGGAGAACACTTTACCTTTACTCTGGTCATGCAGAAGGTCCTCACCCTGCAGTCTTGTCTCTGAGCTTGTCTGCTGGTCAGACTGGCTCTCGTTGCTTGCAGGGGTTTCTTTCACAGCCTCTGCAGCTGGAGCGTCCTGTTGGGAATCAGTGACATCCGTGTCTGTCACGGCTCTGTCTCCTGAGGCTGTGCCTGTAGCTTCAGGTGCTGTCTCTGTAACTCCACTGTCCTCTTGACTAACTTGCCCTTCTGATCCAGGTTCTCTGGCTGAGGTATGATCTCCTATCTCAGGCTCTCCACCCAGGATGGATTCCTCTGGTTTTCCAGATCCAGGTTCTCCATCTGTACTGAGACTGTTCCCAGCAGAGGCTGATCCTGGGAGAGCTTCATCCTGTCTGTCTGCAGTTCCAGGCTCAGCTTCCCTCTCAGTTTTGGTGTCTTCATTGGAGCTGGATTTCTCACGGTGGATGGTATCTCCATCCAAATCAGTAGCTTCAAGGCCAGTGCTTTGCACTGCTGTCATGGCATCCTCACCTTCCTTGCTCACTTCAGCACCACGTGGCTCTGCTTCTTCATTTTTCTTCTTGGAAATTTCTCCAGTCCCAGCTTCACTCAGGCCAATTTCTTCAACAATTCCTCCTGTAGCACTGGTGCTCATTCTGTCAGTCCCTTGCGTATCATCATCTACAGGTTCATTTCCTAAAATCTCTCCCTCAGAAATTTCTGTTTGAGACAAGACCAGATTTTCACTGAGTTCCTCACAAACTTCCTGGTCACCAAGGCTTCCCCAGAAATCCATAAGATGAATATCTTGCAGCTCAATTATTGGCCCTAAAACAGAAAAAATATGTGTAAGCTGATAGCTTGCACTGGTTTTATGTTCTCTAATATTGCATAAGAAAATATAGAGAAAAAAGGTAATGCCAAGTAAATACAAACTACCAGAAAGTATCTTCTGCAAAGACACATCTCAGGAACACAAAACTTCGGAATAATGTCTTTGCTTGCAGAGATCTGCACTTCTGGCTATGTATTACACCACTTTTCCTTTGAAATAAATATTTCATCATTCTCTACACTAAGGAGGAGAGATTTAATTTGCCTTGCATTTGATCTCAGCCATTAATTAATGTCCAATATCTTTAAAATATTTTACTTTCATGCAGATGATTCCTGCATTTTTTCTTTTTCTTTCTGGAGGTATTTTCATGCAAACACAAAATTAACTTCTAATATTGCCCAGTAAGAAAGAACAGTTGTTTCAGGAAGAGTCTTTCTTTAATTATTTTTCCCTAAAAATACTTCAGAATTTTGTAGCAAGGAAAACTTTCGGATGCAGGAGCATTTCTGAACATTGCAACTCAGTTTGCAAAACGTGCTTGCAAATCCTGGTGTGTAGGTCACAGCACTCATTTGGGTCCTTTTTTTGGGCTCTGTTCATTTCTGGTAACACTTATAAAACATATCTGAGCCATTCAGCCTTGTGTGGACTCTCAATGTTTTAACCACAACTGAAACATCCCATGTGCTCACATTCTCTGGGGTTCCAAAATTCATCAGTCATGGGTCTTCTGTCGTAGAAGTCTCTCAGCAGGGCCAGTATCTTTTGTCTATCCAAGACACCAACCTAGACAAAAAGATAACAATTATTGGGCTTTTCCCGTGGTTCTTGTGACTAACATCAACATTTGCAGCACTACAAAGGCACCATTAGCCAAGAATTACCTGTGACTGATAATTATCCATTACCAGAACATCACTACAAATTCCAAAGAAGTGAATTTATTTCATAAAGGTAAAAATTCCTTCTGGGCTGAGCTGGAACTCCCCCCACACATTATTTTGCAGGCTCTTCCTCTTCCATGTCCTTGACAAATTACAGTGAGATAATTGTAACTGTTCTGCCAAAGGAGTTCTTCGTGTGAAGATCAAAGCTTCAACATTTCACACTCTCAGGACAGATATTGATTGCCTGACAGTACCATGGAAGAATTTTCATGTATTATGGTCTGTGCTGTGTTACCTTAGTGACTGCACATTGTAGTTTGGTTTTGTGCTCCATCATCTCCTTTGAAATGTGATGTATTGGCCTGGAAACATAATTAGTCCAAAAAGCTGAGCTATTATGACAACCTCCCTAATTTCCTTTAGAAATTCATAGACATTTGACCACAGAGGTGAGAGAGGTATCAGCAGTTCCAGTGCAGAGGAAGGGGCAGAGTTTATTAAATCCTTGTTGCTCAGGGTGAGCGTACACAGACGATAAACCCAGGAAAAGGCAATGAAATGGGTCATTTCCAATCAGGAAATTGTGGGGTTTAAAAAGTAAAGCAAACCTAAACGATTGCAAGTTTTCCATTTTATGATATATTCCTGTTGTCATTATTTAAGTCCTGCCACCTTTGTAATCTCCCTCCCATTAGTGAAATAAAGTAGTTAATTAGGAAACAGATTTACTTAAGTTCATTATTTGCAGTGAGGAGCTTTCCATCTGAATTATTGATTTCCTTTTCACATTTTGTTCTTAGATTAAAAACGACAAAATGTAAAATTCACCAGGCTTTTAATTCCTTGTGAACTTTGCCTGCCCTTAGACTAAAGAAATAAAGGAAGAATTTGCTGTTCTTTTCTGGAAATTAGCTCAAGATGACTGCATTGTTTATAACCTGAAACTGTAATTTTTGGCACCAATAGTTAAAAACAGAGGATATGGAAACAACCCAGAGATACACATCTCACCTACTGGTGAAATTAATACTGGAACTAAGTGAACACATCACATTTGCTGGTACTGCAGCACCTTCCTCTACAGGGAAGGGGTTTTGCCAGTTCTGCAGAAAGGACCAGAACTGAAATGTAAGAAGCCATCTGGTCCAATTTTAGTGCTCCAGACTCTGGTAATTTAATTCCTGCTGGTAAAAAAAATAATAATAATAAAAAAAAAGCTGGAAGTCAGAGTTGAATTTCAGCTGTGGGTGGGTTCGGAACAACAAATGTCATCACAGAATTCTGTCCCTAACCTTACAAGATGTAGGTCCTGATTCCCAGTATCTTCTGGCATTAACATACAGACACCTTGCACACCCCTGTGCAAATATTTCTTCTTGTTATTTGTCCTTCAGTGGAATATATCAGGTCGTGCTCTGATCTGTTTACGAGATGCACAAACATACAACGTTTTTGAAGGTGTTCCGGGATCCCTGTGGAATATTTGGATCCTCCATTCAGTATTTCCATTACACACACTTAATTTTCCATTCAAATTCCCTCGGCTGTTACTTGTCACAATCCTCTGCTGGTTGCCCTGAACTTTGCAGTACTAATGCATAATTTTACTTCATTAAAATGGGACTAGATGAATGAAGTATTATTAAAAAGAAAATAAGGATGTTGTTTTGGGACTTAGTTACTTTTTTGTCATATTAAAATAATATAACTGGAGGATTTAGATAACTTAAAGTCTTGAAGAGCTTTTTGTTATTTGGATCAAATAATTTTATTTTTTATATAAAAATAGGTAAATCTATAAAAATAGATAAAATAGCAGAAACTGTAAAATATTAATGAGGGTTTATTTACTTATTTAAACATTTCCAATTTACACAGATTTGCCATTTTAGCAGGGTTTTGCTGTTATTTCAGGACATTTTGCCTTACAACTTACCCTGGGAGGAACATGTCACAGTACAGCCATCTATAGAAGAGAGGAGCACTACAACAAGAAACCATTTCCAACTCCCCTCCCCAGCTGTGATATTTTTCCCAGTTCCTAAATTTAGTAGAAAAGGTGACTTTTCTTTGCACGTTGGTGTGTGACTAAGGAGGCTGATGACAGATTCCTGCCCACCTGCCCTTCGTGCTGCACCTTGTGAGCAGGACAGGTACAGCCTCTCCTCTCCACAACACAAAACCATCTGTGTTTGTGCAGCTGCCCAAACCTCGGGGCAGCTTTAGTGCCCAGAGAGTTGAAACACGTCGACCTAATTTTTTTGTCACCTAGATATTGGCAGGTGATGATTCTCAGCTGTTTTCAGCAATGTTCTGTGACCTGTAATTCCTTTGGCAACACAGACTAAACCAGACTTGCCATTTAATCAGGGGTAGGTCAGTGTTTAACCACTTGATTATTTTTCTGGAAATGTGATGTGTGTATCCTGAACCCTACAATGAGCTTGTTAGTGAGCAAAAGGGAAGACAGACACTTAGAAAAGGTCATGAGAAAGCAGACTTTGTTGTTGCTGTACTGCAAGGAAGATAATCGGGAGTGTTTCAAACGTCATTAGCTTGAAAACTAATCTCTGACTAAATTCAATTTCATTTTAAAATCCCATGTTTAAAACATCCCTGGAAATTAATGCATAGTTATAAAAGAAACTGATACAAGTGAGCAGAGAGACAATAAACTAAAAATTCACAGAGCCATTGCCTTTTGGGGTATTTTGGGGTATAGCAGTGATCCAACAGTGTCCTGGGATTGGCTTGGGAAGTTTCTGCCGCAGTGGCTAGTCCAGGCTGTCCTTGCTGAGCTGCCATCCTTCTGGATGCATGCATTTGAAATCATAATAATGATCATGTGGATACCTTCTAATTTGACTGTAATTTAAACACTGCTTTCTCAGCTCCCTGGCCCTAATTGCAGCTCATTGAGGCAGCCAGCCACACTCACCACGCAGACTGGAATAACTGCCTGCTACCAAACAAATGGAAATTAGGAAGTGAAACAACTCCTTTGCTGTGCTTTGCAGAATGGGCTCCACAGGTAATGGATCACATTCAAGTGGTGCAAGTCCTTGGGTTACTTTGCATTTTTATCTCCCCTGTGGGTACAGTAGAACTTTACAAAATAAACCAGGCCAAGTTTAAAAGAGCTGCGTGGCCCACATGACACTTTAGTGAACTCATTTTGCAGGGCAGGGCTACCTCGGAGCCTAGAAACCACAACTCTGTGCTCTGATCAGTTTGTTGTTGTTTTTTGCGTTTTTGGGTTGGTTTTTTTTTTTCCCCCCCCCCGCAGCAGTGGCGTCATTGCTGATAGCTGCTCGCTCCTGTTGTGTTAGTGTTTTTGGCTCTTTGCCTCTGAGATTCCACTGGGATTAGCAGCATGGAGATGGTGATTACTGCCACAGAAATAATAGGAAGAAAGTCACTTTAAAGCATGAAAGGAAAGAAGGGATCCTTTGGAGACCTGTGGCAAAGACAGGACACGGGTTTATGTATCCCTGTAGCCAGGAGGATCCATCACAGCCCTTCGTGACAGAGCCCCTAGCTGGGAAGCAGACACATTTCTTCCCTCATCCCTGAAACAGCAGCTTGCCTGCTATTCTCTAAAACACACTATTGGTGTTGAAACGAGCCCTGTAATTCCTTTCTCTTGGCGGTAATGACATTATTAGCATGACATTGTAGAGCACAGTTCACTCTGGGTAGGCGCTGCAAGCATAGCTGGAGGAGTGCTGGGTGGAATATAAAATTTATGGAGGGAGAAAACGAAGGTTAGGGCAACTGCTTGCTCTGTAGCAGCCAGCAACTGCCAAACTGCGGGTACTCATAACAAGTACCACACTTTTTGGATGAAGCCCAAGTTTTAGCAATAGTTTATGCCATTGATTCCTCAGTTCCTGCTATTTACTGGTTTTCTAATGAGTCTAGCACTTTTTTTGTTTGCTTTTTAATGGGGATGCAGGTGTACTGAGAGGATGATAGATAGAGTTTAAGGCTGCTGAAAACCAAATTATGGCTTTTGAGTTTCATTGCCAGCTCTGTAACTGACTTAACTGTATTTTAACTTCCTGTCCATAAACTGTGGCTGAAGTTCACAGAAATGTTCTCAGAGAGTCTATAAAGGTGGATTATTTTGCATTTTAAATTTTAACTATGAGATTTATCGATAGAAGCCCTTCAGATCTATAAAGTAATACAACATAATTAATGCAATATATGTAATTCTTGAAGTAATGTGCACATTTGTTAAAGTCAATCTACACCAGCTTAGCTTTGCTGAAATGCAGCTGCATAGATAAACTGACACTCAAATATTCTGAATGTGCTATAGAAGCAGGTAATTTTTTAGAATTAAAGGTCATGGTTAATTTCTTCTCCAGAATCACCAAACATCAGTCCCAAGTCATCAGTTTAGGTAATTCAGTTTCTAATTAGCCCTCACTTAATGGGCTATTGGATGTTTCTGTGTCTAAGAACTCTGAATTTGACAGCAGTGCAGCAGCTATTGTTCTCTAAAATACTGCTGAGTAGGCACAAAGAGAGGATCTAGAGTTGAGAAAAAGAAAAAGCAAGTGACCCAGAGAAATACCAAACTGGGAGCACGCCCACATGGAAATTAGGCTGAGAGATGCTTTGCCTACCTTTCCATAAGCACAAGTGTGGAAGAGGTCAATAAAAATTTGCCTCCGTGTATCATGTTTTGTTGCTTCTTGGAAGTCCTCAGCACACTTATGGAGATATTCCATGATTTCTTGGAACTTGTCACTTGAAACATGTTCAGTGTAGGAATGGACAAGCTATGGAGAGAAAGCAGCAGTGGACATAGTTAGCTTTTTTCAAGCATTTTCAACCTTTAGTTGAACTCCTAAAAATCGATTGCGTGCAATCAAATATTTAGGAATTTGTAATTTAATCTGCCAACGCAACACAGACTTGGTGCCTACTTCATTCTCCTCTTCAGAAGAAACAATATTCTCTAAACAAGCCTGGGACACTGCAGAAATGTATCCTGAACAGTTCCTTTCCTGGTCCAGAGGTCACTTATCAAGTTCAAGCAGAAATGCTGGATCAGGTCCCTCCTATGAAATGTTGTGGCTTAAGCTCAATTTTCTTGTGGAGGATTTGAGTTTTCCATGGGTTTCTGCAGCATTTAGTATTCTTGACTTCACTCCCAAGGAGGCTTTTGAGCCATTACATTCTGCAGGAGTGACAGTCACTCAACTCTCAAATGCCACAAAAGGAGCATTGCCTACAATTTCAGTGTTTAGAGGAGCAGTTGGATGCAATAAAAAAATGGAAGATCCTTCTGAAAATGAGCCTGCTGTCACCCAAGTCCTCTGACACTGGGAATACTACTGACTTGAGATTGATTTTATGTTCCAACCTTGGAGACACTTTAACACTTTGGATTTATAGCCATGTGGCTTTTATGAGCAAAAGCAATATGGTTCTAAAAATGTGGTGTGCATGACATAAATAATAATGGCCATCAGAACAAACCACAATCCCAGAGCCTGGGCTGAATTATTATAGCAGGTTTCTAGAGCCAGCCACACTAACAGGGAACCCAGACAGTTAAAAGGAGGAATTTCCAAAGCACAGACCATTTCCCATTATCCCATTTTAAAAGTATGGATACCTGACATTAGTGCTAAAATATCTTGGACTTGTTGAAATGCCACACAGGCAATAACCAGCTGAAATATTAATATATGTCATTATTATTCAGGTCTATATTGCATAATTTCCAAATATATGGGACAAGTGGAAAAGAGAGGAAGAGCAGAAAAAAAAGCAATGGCCTGAGGGGTGGTTGGTAGGAAAGAAGATCTCCTAATGCAATGTGGGGTTTTTCTTCATTTCAGCATTAAAAGAGGATGTAAGTTGGAGAGAAGGTGGCACAGCTCGGGCTATGGGGATCCACCAGCTTCTTGGGGTTATCAGAACCCAGAGCCCTGTGACAGAGGAGCCTTAAAGGTGAGGCTGTTGGGATCAGGCAGGTTGGACAAGCAGCCCATTATTTTGGATGTCACCTTGATGACACATCCAAAGGCTCCTGCATTTGTGTCTAACAGCTTCACAGGACACTGTTTACAAGCACCATGTGGGCAGGAGGCACCATCACAGGCTTAAGCCTTTCTTAGCTGATGTGTAAATTACTGTACACATAATTAACATACATTTATTTATTATTAACCCAGAGATTTTGACACCTCTCCAAAGAAAGCTGGCACACCTCCTTCTTGCTACCCAGAGACCTTGGTGTAGTTTGTGAGCACATTATCATCAAAAACAATGGATCTGTTCTTCTTCTTCCTACTGATTTCACTAGGAATAGAGAAAGCCACATGCAATCATGGAAAATAATCTCCCCTTTAAAGCCTGATTCTGACCCTGCAAAGGCAATGTGAGCATTTCCCTTAGTGTCAATAGCTTTGTGCCAGACTGCTGGGGGTTCTGTGTGTTAGAGCACAAAGCTCATGAAATAAACTATTAAGGGCTGGTCTCTAGGATTTAAATGCTTTTCATATAAAAGACCCCACGAGGTTGTCACAAAGGATGTAAAAATACAACAGCCACTGTTCTGCATTTCTGAAAAAAAAAAACCCAGCTCCAAAACACAATGATGTGTGAGGTCCCTCTACTGAGTTTCTAACAGCCTTTAAGTAACCCAAAGCTGCACTGAATTCAAGGAAGAAAAAAAAAAAAGAAAAAGAACCCAAAAAAAAAAAAAAAAAGTGCTATTTAATTTTAAGGTCCATTAAAAGCAATGCTTTCCACATGGGAAAGGACTGTGGCCAGCGTGGAGGAAGATCATCTCTTTCTGGGTTTGGTGGATGATGGAAAGGGGTGAACAAAGGTAAATTGTAGCTGAGGGTTAGAAGCAGCCCTGTCCTAATGATGGAACAGCTCCCAAGGGAAATGATGAAAGCCTCATCATTTGATTCAATTAAAACCGGACTGGACAAAGCATCAGAGAGTATGTTCTGAGAGAACATTCCTGGCAAATCAGACAGCCTGACAATCCATGTCTTTCGTGCTTCTGAGCTCTGTTGTCATATCTTTAATTGAGTTAAAATAAATAGTACACAAAGTATATTTTCAACAGTTTTCTAATGCTAATGGAGCATGAATTCATTCAGTGATTATATATATGTACCATAGGGGTTATGGACTGACGCTTCATTGCAGTGACAAAAGCAATTCTCTGGGCTCTCATTATCCACAAGTCTTCTTAATTAGATGCAATAATTCTGAGGTTAAATTCAAAAATATCTCATTTCATGCTTAAAAAAACCTCCAAAAAGTTACCATAAAAATGCATCTCTGTGCAAAATACCAAACATGTGAGTCTCCCGAGAGGGAGGAAGGCACAAAAAAATCACACGTGGTTGCTTGGAATTAGTCTCTGCACAGCTGCTTTATACTCTGGTTTTAATTATTATAACAGCACCCACTAGCACTGCTGCAATGAAGGTCTACCATTATTCCTATTCTAAACACTTCTTTTTACAGGTTTAATTACCCAGCCATAAAATCCAGCTCTGTCGCAGGTAGAAAATTGCTAGCAAAGCCTTGGCCTGGACAGTTTTCAATAAATACAGTTTGAACCAGTTTGGTTGTTTTCAGCTTGAGGAACAGCAGAGTAATGGGGTGAAACTTCCAACTACTTTTGATGAGTTAAAGCCACACTTCTGATGTTTCCCAATGACAGCTTTTGAGTTTAAAACTACTTAGTTATGCTTTGTGAATATTTATGAGACTTATTGCAGTTTGTTTACGTTTCAGACCAGTGATAGTTCAGGACAAACTCTTCTCAACCCAGGTCTTCATGGTTTGGTTCATCCTGGTTAATGGAACTTAGTCAGAAATAACAATACTGTAAAGATGTTACTAATTACCCCAGGCTAATGGTGGTAGTGGGACACCAAACCTCCTGTGAGCAGCCAAGCAAAGTCTGAATTCACAAGTGATTCAGGACTTTGACATTCTAGAAAGGCACAGGGAGGGGTGTCCTAAAAACCACTGCTCCAGGAGTAACTTCCCAAAGAGCAGCAGAGGCTGCAGCTCTGAGGAAAGCAGAAAAGTTCCCTCCAGTTGGCCAGAGTGGAAGTGTTGTGAGAGCAGAGGATGGAGATGGAATGTGAAATATCCAGATACAGCCAGTTACCTGGGATGTTGGAGAAGGGAAGCGCTTCACTTACTCCTCTGGGCTGTCCCCAGGGAAATGCTGACACTTTGTGATAAACACCACATTCTGAACCAAATGCTCTGATTTCATTTCTCACCTTTGTGAACTCATCTAGGCTTACTGTTTTTTCCAATGTGTTTAAGATTTTCAGCTTTCTGTCATGGGTTGCTGGTAAAAAAGTGAAGGGATATTGGTTTAGAAAGAAACAGTTGTGATTTTGCATATTGTACACATATTTTTGCACATTAAGTTACATTAACTTTCTTACGTTGGATGACATTTATTTGAGGTTATCCCACAGTAGCTGAAGCATCTGACTGTACAGAGACTGTCTAAATCTGCTTGCATTTCTCTTGCTGAGAATCTCCATTTAGCTATTCAGAACCGTAGAGTCGTATTTATTCTTGACATAAGTTGGTGCAAATTGCGATGATTTTAACAGTATTTACAACTAATTATGTGAGGGAGGAAACGATTTTTGATTTAACAAACAGATAAAACTGCCTTAGAACTCTGGAGACACGGATTCTGCTTTGCAAGAGAGGAATCTGAAAATCATAGTAATTTTCTCAAGAATATGGGAATATTTTTACTGATGATGATATTCAAAAGTATGTTTTGGTCAGCCTCTGGGCTGCTATCATGGAACTGAGAAGAGACATCAAACATCTATATAGGTTTCTGAATGAGTTCTTTGAGAACAGACATGCTATTTCTGTTGGCATTATTTTTCTTCTAAATACATCTAAATATATCAGGAGTAATGAGAAAATTCATCATAGAATGCATTTATCTCTTGTTGGTTAATATGTTCCTAAACTGTACATTATCTTTATTAAACTAAAAAAGAGCGTAATGTTCTGTTAATGTACATTGAATGCTATTAAGTGAAATAAAAAAAGAAATGGAGCCTATTAGGGAAATAATACAGAGAGCACCCCCAGCATCTGGAGAGCAAATATCTGGGCAGGAAATTCCTTCACAATCTCATGTCCCAGGGTCTGTTTGCAGTGGGAAACCACAGCTCTACAGCAGGAGCACAGGGACTGTGTTTGGCAATCACACAATGTCCTACCAGTATTGGGTGATTACTCAGAGGAACAATTCTGCAATACAGGCAGGGCTGAGCAAGGGCGAGCTCCAGGCAGGGTGACTCCAGCAGCGACAGAAACACTCTCTGGAGTGCCCTGTTTATATCCCAAATCAGCAAATACACATTTGTTACCATTGATGATCATTACAGGCTCTCAGTGTAAAGGGCTGGCAGCAGGCTCGAGTTGCCACTTCAGGGTTCCTGGTTCTGTTCAGTTATCATCATCTGGGGAGGTCAAGTGTGAGCTATATGAAGTGGACAGGAATTATGGAAATCTTTCTGAGCTGAGAGCTCTGGTACAGAGGTTCTGGGCTGCGTCTCCCTGGATGCCTGGGACTGGCCAAAGGAATGGCTTGATGAGATGAGCTATTGGGTGGATCATTAGGTAAACCTCAGCAATTCCCCTGAAACCATAACAGGTAACAACACTGTCAGACTTTAATTTTGTTGCTCCTACCTTTGTTCCATATCTCTCAGTATGCCAGTATTTCCAAGACCTCCCATGAGACAAATACAAAAAGGAAGAAGTTATACGGTGATTGCTAAAAATAGCAATAAGCACAGGGCAATGTCTGGCTAATAAGGGTCTGGTCTTTCTAGCTCCTGAATGATTGTTTAAACATTTTTCCATACTTTTCAAGATCATATGAATGAATTACATGGTGGTTCAGTCTCTTTCCAATCTGTGTGAAGATTTGTGGTTCATATCCTGATGTATCTACCCTTAGAGATTCTTTGTTATCAAAACCATTTGGCGTTTGCTCACAGTTCACATCAGAACTCAGATCACAGCAATAAAACTGAGGAAGACACATTGAAAACTTGCCTTTTCTCATATCTTCAGGAATAGAATCAGTGACATCTGGAAAAGACCTCATGGCACTCTGAACCTAAAAATCAAGGTAATAGTCAAAGGCTCGTGTCATGCAGACAACAGACAATTACTAAAATAAATCACCCAGAATAATCAGACATATGGGCCAGTCATGGGTTTTACACATAGGTCAGATTTGTGGACAACACCCTGTCCCCTGATCCTGTGGTGGCAGAGCCATCACCCATCCTTGTGCCCCTTGCTGCCATGCCAGGGCATGTGGCACCAGCACAAATGTCCTTTTTGTCCTGTCTGCAACAACCACAGTAGGATCTCCCCTAGTTACCAGTGCTGCTGGGATCCTGTCACTGCCATCCACTGTCCACTCCTTGAGCAGAGCTGCCACCACCCCCTTTCTCCTCGCTGTCTCCTCAGCCTTCTGTCTTTCCACCTCCTCCCTTTCCTCACGCTTGTTCTTTGCCTCAGCCTTCATCTGGGCCAGCCTGTAGGACATGGGAACATGGATTAGAAAGATACCATCATAGCTCTACTAAAGATTGATTAAGCCTACCCTGAAGAAAAAAACAAAAGGAAGCAACTCTTTTCTGAAATTCCTGTCTATGTGGAAGATATTTAATGGAAAATCACTTGTGCAGCTCTCCTAGTTTTGTGTCATTTCAACAGTGACACATTTTACCTTCACATTTATAATGACATTCATCATTTATTGTGTAGATGGCCTTCAATTTCCTTTCAATTCTAGCAGGGAGACAGGTGCATAATTTTGCTACAGTTGATTTACCAACAAAATTGCATCAGTCTTCATTGTCTCCAAACCCAAGTACCTTTTCAGACAAGCACTTCACTGGCAAAGAACAATGTTCAATGAAATTTCTGAAGCAGCCTCACACAATAGACCCCTCACTGCCTTAGGACAGGGATAATACCTCAGCCTCTCCATCATTTTGAACACATGGAGTTTGCAGGTTTGGACTGCCAGTCAGCTCCTTTTCTTCCTGCTTTTGTTTTCTTTGCTTCTCTAAACACCCAGCCATGTTTTTCCCAATCCTCCATTTCACACAACAAAAGAAGTGAATAAAATTGATCCTGAACTCAGCTGCTTTGATTTTGACTTGGTTAATTTATGAAATGGGAAAAAAAATCTTTAGGAAGGTCAAAATGCTTCAAGCCAAATGATCAGTTCACATGGAGAGAACAGCTCCTGTACTTGGAGGCTGCTGAAATCTCTCTGCATTGAGGCAGCTGCTTCACACCCACTGTAGATACTCATAGAAAGCAGAATTGCTCCTCTTTTGTACCTGAGAATTCCAAAAACTACATTTTAGCTAATGATTCCTGCTCTCTTCTTCCCCTTGTGGTTTACGTGCTCTGAAACGTGCTGATCCTGTCCCTGCTCTCTTCCATTCCTCTGGGGTCATCCTACAAATTATAGCCCATGAATATTTTCTGTAATGAACAGAAAGACCTGTTTTACATGTCACAGCAATGCACTTTGATCACAGTCAATTTTATCACAAGGTCATTGTTCTTCATGGCCATTTATCACACGGGTTCCTTAATGAATCATTGGTTCCTTAATTGTTGGTGGGCATTGCACAAGCGCTGCTGAGGAAGTTCAGCCCCGGGCACTTTGATAGCAGGGGAAGGGTAAAATATTTTACCATCTTCTGACTCTTTCCCAGAGCTGGAGAAAAGAAGAGAAGGAATGCAGCAGATACCAACCTAAGTGGACAAACAGATTTTTCTCCAAAGTCTGCTGCAGCAGAAAGAGAAAACTAGACCATTTGTAGAGATAGCTCCTCCTCTGGAGCTATCTGCAAACTGGAAGCAGAGCCTGGGCTGTGCTCAGAGCTGCCAAGGTGCTTTGGTGATTAATTTGGGCAGTGTCCAGCACAAGTTACATTCTGTGCTGCACCTGCACTGGGCTGCAGTTTGTGTTCATTTCTAGGGTTTTACAACTGAGCAGCTGCATCCTCTGCCTGGTGTCCCTCAGACAATGACAGCAAAACAGGGATAACAGCACCGGGCACCCATTGCAAAGCGAGCTCGTTTCGGATCAGATGTTTCCAGAAAAGATGAGATGGCAGCGAGGTGACTTCTCCCTGCAGAACCAAACATGTTTCCTCAGGAACAGAGCTGCCTGCCTCCCACACAGGGATGAGTGACTCAGCCTGAAGGACTCCCATCCCTGGACAAAGGCTCTGTTTCAGGTGTCAGTCCATGTGCAAAAGGAATTTCTTCCATCTGTTCTCCTTCCTGCTCTGACTCCCAGTCAGGTGGCAGTTAAGGAGAAACTGGAGGAAGTCCAAGAGAGCTCACTGAGGATAGGTAAGTGTTAGATGGGAACCTGTGGTGAATCCTGCTTTGCCTGAAGGTAATGCCAAGGCCCCCAGGACCTTCATTTGGGCCAGAATTTCATTCCTCACCTTTCTGGTGCTTGTGTGAGAGGTGTGGAGCACAGACTGGCATTGCTCTTGTAACAGTTCTGGCCTGTTTGAAATCCAGTGCCTCACATGAGGAACCTCACTGCTATGCGGTGGTGTTAAAATCCTGTGTTGCTGTGATTTAAGAATTCCATGCAAATCCCACAATGCAGCCATCACAAATATGTAAATCCTGAGCTGCTGTGAATGCAAATCCCAGGATACTGCTACCAGTGGATATGCAAAACCTGCTAAAGCCATGATTACAGGGCCCCCCTGGCAATGCTGTCTATAGAGATATTTATTTCTGTAAGTCTTGATAGTCCCTTCCTTTGACTCAGCTCTGAGAGCTACAAATTGAGAACCCGTCTCCCAATGTAAAGATGGGCTTAACAGCCAAGGTCATTATAACAGGTCATGGGTAGCCAACACTTTGCATTCAACAGGAAATCTGTCCTCTCCAGAATCAAGCTCTGATTCACAAAGAAAGCCAAGAGTATTTTAGGAGATGCAAATAAGCCCATAAAACAGAACCAAACAAAAGCCCAATCCCAAACCCCAGGAAACTTTATGTATTTTTGTTCAATTACTTTTTCAAAATGAAACAGAGATATGGTCCAGGTGTCCCTCTGTGAAGCAACAGGAATGATAAAACTGTTCCCAAAGCAAAGGTGTGACAAGGCTGACGTCCAAAACATGCCCCTAGAACAACCTCTGCTTGAGTGAAAACTCTCTGAAAGACATATTTCCCCAGTTTGTTTGTTTCAGTGGACCAACATATAAAAAATAGAAAATAAAACTGAAATTCTTTTATCAGTGACTGTATGAAATTCACTTCTCACACTGCTTTGTTGTATTCACATCAGGCATGTTCCTACACACTGCAGCAGTATGTTTAATGGAAATGTGGAGACAGAAGCTCAGAGAAACTTAACATATCCTTTTAAGCATTATGATACTGGGAACTTCAATTATCTTCATTTAGGGTTTATGCATAAGACATGTCAACATTTTACTTCTCTAATTCCTGACATTGAAACCAATTGTCAAGGTGTATGCACTATTTATGCAAATAGAGTCATTCAAACAGAAGTCATTATTCTACAAACACAGATACAGAATGAAGTGATCTAGTAGTGAATGAGTAATTTTGACATTAATCACAATCACCTCTGGATCATCTGTGAACTGAAAAGTTCACATCTATACTTTCCTGAACAGAGCAATGAAAATAAAACATTATTGGTGATCTAATGCTCTCATATTCCTACCTTACCATTTTGTAAAGTGCCATGGAACCCCATTCCAGTAATCATTAAGTATTATACTAAAGCAAACAGCCTAGAAATAAGCAACAGAACAAAATACAAAACAGTTTCTACTTTAAAAGGAAAAATAGAATATAAAAGGAAAGCCTAAATGAAAATCCCAGGAGAAGGAGTTTCTACAATGTGCCAGGACAATGTTGGTGGCTTGGTCAGGAGAACATCCTGAAGGAGGAAAAAAAGTGATGTTTATATTAAGTTTGGAGGAGTAGAGAAGAAATGATCTGAAGAGTCTCCAGACCTTTGATACTAACACCTGTCCCAAAGAGCTCTGTCACTAAGCTAGACCGGTTTGGAAGCAGTTTGCATTGCTCATGTGTAATTAAGATAGAGTCTAAGGAGGAATTATATCCTTGCGAAGGGCAGAATATTGCCTTAAACAGGAATAACTAGTGTTTCATTTTGTGTGCCATGTTCTGGCATTTGTCCTGCTTCTCAAGTTTTTATGAGACAAACGCCATCCCTGGCACTGCCCTCCACAAGGGGTGTTTTGCTCAAGATTTGCAGCAGCCAGGCTGCAGGGACACCATTCCTTCTGTAAAACAGAGACCAAGACAGCAGCTCTGGCCTTGTGACCAGCCACACTGTCAGTGCTCTCACCTCTGTGATGTTGTGCCTTGCCTCAAAAATTTAAGCTCCTCTGAGACCATCTTCATTTCTCTCAGGTATGGGCCTGGTTTTGTAGGAACACTATACTGAGGGTTATGCCTCATCAGGTATTCTCCAAGATAATTAATGGGGTTAAATCTGGTTGGTTCTTGGTCTGATACAAGCACATGGTTTCTTTCCACTTCCATTAACAAATTTTCTGCTCCTGGGATTAATGTAGGGAGGAGGTTGTCGAGCAAATAGATGCGAGTACCGAGTGTCTCCTTCTCCTCGTTGTACCACTCTCTGGCCAACCAGTCCCCGGGTTCTCTCCTTCTCACCTTTGCTTCTTCTGCCTTTTGTGCTTGAACCAACCTCACCTTTGTCTCCTGCAGACTCAGACACCTTTGTTGTACCTTTTCATGAAAGCACTCTTTCCACGAAGTGTAATGACTAGGACATGGCAGTTCATCACCCCCCTGATTGCTTTCCATCTCTGTTGCAGTCCTATCCTTATGTTCAAGTTCAGGATCTTGTAGATCTGCGGACTGGGCTGATTCTTCTGGCTGAGCAGCCATACCTCAATCACTGTGACACAAAAAAAAAAAAGCAGCTGTTATATAATGCCAAAAGATGCAGCAGTGCCCTAACAGATGACACAGGAATAGAGTCTATTGTTAGGCATTAACTAATATTTTTTCTATGTTCCTTTTATATTTTACTGCTGCTTTCTACTCTTAAATAAATACAGACCCTTTACTTCAAAGATCAATAAATGATTTATAAAGATTAATTATGTATCACAACGGCCCTTGGAGACAGAGCAACTAAATTAGTGTGTTCCTTTCTCAGGGCAGAAGAAACTGAGACACAAAAGGGGAATGATTAATTCCAGGTCACTTAGAGAATCAGAAACCAAGCAGTGAACAGTGTTTGGAACTTGTCCCCCAGCTCCAACCAGTGGAATCCTCTTACCCCCAGCACATTATTTCTGTTTAGGTCCATTCCCTGCCTCCAGGAAATCCAGTGGATATGGGACAAAGGAAGCAAGTAATGGAAAATTCCAGATACCCAGGAGCAAGATTCCTTTAGATGCTTCCTCTGCTTCAGCTTTTTTAAGGCTGTGAAGAACAGTGAGGGAGCTTGTCCCACAAACTACCTAACTTCAACTGTGGCAACTATTTTTTGCTCTGGATATTTTGTTAAGGTAACCAGGACACAGGGGCATGGGTCAGCAGAGCTTCTACAGAAAGGAGAAACCTATACCATGAATTCTGTGATTAAATTGTTCTGAAGCACTTTATGTTGTAGATCACTCTGTAAAAGAATAATCCATTTACAATTTCAAGAACTTCACTGTTCAAATTGTTCATTCTGTGAAATATCAGGAAGAAACTGAGGTGCTCACAAGGCACAATTTGAAAAATGTTCCTATATGTCTCCAGGCATAACTGTCTGCATCTGGAATAGGATTTACACACACAGAATGGAGCAGAAGATAGGCTACTACTTGATTCAAAGCATGAAAAATCAGCAGCATGCTGCAAATCCCCCAGCTCAGTGTTAAACAACAGCAAGGGAAGAGTGACATTAAAAAATAATTTAACACCGGTCCAAATTAGAGATGAAACTTCACTCTGAACTTGTTGCCACACTACCCTCTTCAAGTTTTCATTTAAAAGTGCTTTTCACTGAGGCCTTTCAGTATCCATAACAATAGCACTGCTTTTGATATGTAGTGCTCTTCCTGTTTAAGCATTTGTAGCCGTTCTGAAGATGTTCAGCCTTCCAGGAAATGCATAAATGTGATCTACAGCCCTCCCGGCACACAAATTTAATTATGAATATGTTGACCTTCTGGTTCATTAACACTGTTGGAGTACAAACACTGCCTGGATGGGTGGAATGCTCCACAGCATTAAATTTCTAGGTTTGTTTTCTCAATGGGCTTTTTGGCATCTTCTAGTAAATTTTTTCCAAAGATCCATTCCTGCTGGGAATGGGATGGATTTCTGGCTCAAGCTGCCTACCTCACCCACACAGAGTGGTTTAGATTGGTAGTTGGTTTTACCACCAAAGGACATGAGCTGGAAAGGGTCTGGATTTACAATGGTAGAAAGGGAAACCTGTCCACCCTGTGGAATTGTTCCTTGTTTAGGTGAGTTCCTTTCAATAAGTTGTAAAACCAGACTCCTTGGTTCAAAGCAGGGTGTTAACCAAATGTTCTGGTCACATTCCAAGTCAGCTGGTTTTGTGGTGCCAAAATAAACTGTTCTCGTAATTTCAGATACTTATGTTCTTTTTTAAACATCCTGTATGAAACCTTCTGCAGTTTCTGTGCAATGCTAAAGTGACAACTGCACTCTGCTTTATGAGGTGGCTGATTCTGAAAGATGATGAATATGTTTTCTACACTGCTCTCAACCTTTTGTTAGGATGGTTTTGAGGATTAGTAAATGTTTATAAAGGATCTCCATGTCTCTGACCAAAACAAAACATGAAACAACCAGTGTGACTGTTCTGTCTCAGTTCCATGGCATCCATGTAACTCCAGGAATGGAAGCAGAGCATGGAGAACTGTGCCCAGTGCTTTAATGCGGGACAGATGAAGAAGACTAAGAGGGTATGGAAGAACAAACAAGAAAAATAAACAACAAAGGAATGCTACAATCAGGACATGAAACGTGGGATTTGTGGAGGATTACAGAGACACACAATGGATAAGACTCCTTTGGCTCATAACCTTCAGTGCTGATTTTCATTAGTTGAGAATTTGGCCCATAAAGAAGAATTTCTCCACTGAAAGGGTGGTCAGGCATTGGAAGGGATGGAGCCACCACCCCTGCAAGTGTTCAGGAAACAACTGGACGTGACACTCGGTGCCATGGTCACATTAGCAATGTGGTGTTTGGTCAAATGCTGGATTCAATGATCTTGGAGGTCTTTTCCATTCTTAATGATTCAATGAGTTTATGATTTTATAACAACATTGAGAGCTCTCAGGGCCTATGGCATTCCCAAATGGAGCCAAATAACAGCAAGCATGGAGCACAGAGGCAAGCTCTACAAACACCCAGGAAATTTGAAGTGTGATATAAAGTTTCCTGTAAGCCTTTGTTCAAGCTGAAGGCAAGATAAGCTTTCCATTATTTAGTAGGATGCCACTTCCCTGGCTCCTTTGCTGTGAGAAAAATATTCTTGCTGGAATCCCTGCAGGTACAAAAAGATTATCCCCGTTTTTTCTGTACAAAACTCAAATCTGCTCATAAATAATATTCCTATGGTTTCATTGTTATTCTGTAAGAGAATTTTGATGGGTAGGATAAAGCCAGGCAGGATTTAAGTTTGTTTAGGCAAATATTTTGAAGATGTTGCCTTATAAAAGTCCTTTCAAAAACAAAGTCCAATCTCTTTGACATTCTATTGCTCAGGAAATAATTTTGCCTTTCCCTAATGTGTTTCATAGCATATTTATCTAATCAATTACAAAAAGCCCAATACCCTTTACATACATGATCTTTTCAATACAATTTAAAAACATTTTCTCCATTGCTTTCTGAAGCTTTGAAGAACTGTTTTTCTTACCTTTGGAGCAGGTATCAAAATAGATCTTATTCCTCCTGTGGCTCAAAGCCTCAAAGTGGCTTTGCAAATCAACAGGGATTTAATATATGCCCATCTGTTCTCAACCATTAAAAATCTTGAAGTGAATTAGGGATTTCTCAGACCCGCTGTGGAGCTGGGCTGTGAGTTTTACTCCTCTGTGTGTTTGCAGTTGCTAAGCAATAATCCCAAAGGTTGCTATGTCTTTCCACAATCAGAATTGCTGTAGGTTGTCTTTTGGCTTTGGCACAGCCCAACAGACTCTTCTGTACTGAACTTAGAACATTGCATCACATGACTGAAAATAAAATAAAATAAAATAAGGACTATGAATAGCAACAGAGAACATTAAGAGCACAAATAGAGAGAGAATCCACAGGTGCCAGTGACAGGTTACCTTCAGATTCAAGGTTCACAAAGTCCAGAACTGTCTCAAGTCCGTTACCAGCTGAAAGAAGGACTGTATTAACCAGATGTGAGGATCTCAAACATAAAGAGAAATTAATTACAAACTGAATTTAAACATTTTCAGTCTTTCTTTCTTGTGTTGCTTTGAAGCAGCCTTGCAGGAAAGGCACACAAGCACTAATGAGCAGGGAGTGCATGGTGCCATTTTCTCAGACTGCTTTTAAACCTGAATCTAAAGGAATTTGATGAATCCCCTTTCATAATCTCTCCTAGATTCTTTGAAGAATAATATGACAGGGAAAGGAGAAGGCAAAAGACAAACACATCAACAACAGGCATTCTGCACTCATTTACAGGAATGTAAATCAGGTGCCTGTTCAGCAATTCCCTTGGGTTAGGCAAGGCTTCCAGCTGAGAAACTTATGGCAATTTCTGCCAGGAAATGAGGTTTATCTAATGCTGTTTCTTTCTTTGTATTTTATACTGGAAGTGACAAAACCGTTGGATTGCCTACCTGCAGGAAAACTGAACTGGGGCTTTATCTATGGTATTTGTCATTGGAACAGCTGCGAGGTGCTCTGCCCTCTCTTAGTCTCCATTTCATGGGATAGCCTGTAAGAAACCCTGAAACAGAGGAGGTCAACTTTCATGTGAAAAATACTGTAATAAATTGTCATTTCTTCGCTGTTTATTTGAAGGAATGTATCAGAAGGAAATATGATCTTTGCAGTGCATTTCCAAGATGTGTTGAAGTCTAGCATCAATTATGTTAACAAAATGAAGCAGAAAATTAGTGCACAGGAGTAATTTAAAATGAAGCTTTAAACTGGATTGTGCACTTTTTCCTCAAAGCAGTTTGCACATGATTAATTCCTGTTATCTCTTCTCCCAGGAGGGCTTGGTTTTTCCTTTTAGTAATTCAGAATTCTGTTGCTGTTGTGATTAACTTACAAAACTTTTTGAGAATGAAACATAAATTAAAAAAAAAAAAGGTTGTTTTGTTGTTTTTTTTCCCAACCCCCAAACAAGAACATACAACTAGAATTTAGAAGAATGGATCAAAACAGCTCTATTTTTATTTTTCTGGAAGTGGAATCCCGTGGGTTAAGCAAACCTTTAATTGTACCCTATCTAACTTGGCTGTTATCCCTTAATGTTTGTGCTAAGCAAAGTGTATCCTTTTATTATGCCACCAAATACTTGCACTGTTGACAAAATAATAGGCTGAATATGTCATCACACATCACAGATGTTTTGCTGGAATTGCCTCTTCTATCTTTTTTGTTGTTGTTGTTTTTCTGTGTAAGATACATTTTGGGAGCACTCTGTTGTCTTTTGCAACTGATGCCAAGATTATGCAATAAAAGCCCTAACATGTAGTAATAATAAGTTGTGTTAGCCAGGGAAATGTTTGCAGTGTATTAAATAGTCAGTTTTGGAAATGTGTACAAAACCAGCTCATGTACAGCTCCACTTCTTTTAAATGCTACTCCTTGCTGAAGCAGCAGGTGCTGACCACAGTGCTGCCAGCACAGGAAAGAATAAGGCCACAGGCTTCCAGTCTGTTTTTTGTACCAACCCCGATGCTGTGACCACAGCCTGCCCTCTAATTGCTCTTTTCAGTCCCAATACATCTGCCTTATAGCTTCCTCCTCCACATTTAAATTCTGCTGCTAAAAAAACACTGCACATGCAAATTACACCTTTTTAGAGGCTGGAGAACTATCACAATTTGTGGTTGTTGTAGCTAATAACTGATATGTCGGACTTTTAGTGAACTGTAGATAGCAACTCTATTGTTTACCTGTGGTAAATGTTTTTTAAAAGTGTTTGCTGTTCAAATATCCAGAAGATCTACAGGGTATATGAAAACTACACAAAAGTCTACTTTGGAACCTTCTTTAAATAATAATTTCTTGATAGCAATCCCTGCATGACTTGATCAAAATCCAGAATGAAACACCAGTCTCAGGTGAGGGAACTGCTACAGTACTCTAGGAACTTTAATCTTCTAGCAATCCTCTCTATCAATGCAGACATATCTGAACATGAGCTATGTGCCAGAAATCAGCCCTATATTTGCACGTTCAAGACCCTGGCTTGCTGTGCAGCCCACTCTGTAAACTCGGGTTAGTCCAGTTTAGGGAGCCTGTCCTCCATCCCTCATCCTCCATCCTCACCTGTCCACCAGGAGGCAAAACGCCCCATTAGCAAGCCTGACTTCTCCATTGCAGCCAAGCTCAGCTACAGGAGCCTCCCTGATCATTATTTTAACTGGGGAATAACCAAAAGAGAGACCATGTAACTTCTCCAGTTCTTAAATTTACAGGGGAAAAGTGCTGTCAGCCTGAGGAACAGATCGGCGCAGCATCAGCCACGCGCTTAAATGGAATCTGTGGGTTGATACACACTCCTGACAGAGTTTGCTCTGTTTAAGGTTTAGAACAGCTTCTGGTTATCATATGTAATGTTGTCTTTTGATGCCCAAGACGATTCTTGATCCCAGTCACCTCCTTCACATGAATTCTGTAGATTCTTGATCCAAATTACCTCCTTCCCATGAATTCGGTGGCACCAGGCTGAAACTGCAAAGCAAATGAAGTTTAATAGCACTCGACCCTTTGTTTCAGAGCCCCCAAACACCAAGCAGTTCTGCATCTGGGAATGTTTGAATGCTTAAGTAGTTATCACTAGACTTGGTTTTTGGTGTTTTTTGGTGCATTGATGTACAAAGAGGTGTTACATGTTGCTTTCACTGTGATGTTACTGCTGCTCCCTAATCCAAGGAAAAGCTATGTTATGTGACCATTAATGCCAACTTTCACCAGGGGTTGCCATACCCACGATCATGGCTCCCAGTGGGATGGGATTCCACAAACCAGCACCAGCCAGGAGGCACATTGAGGGCGCCCTGCTGACATACATTAATAAAAGCCACCTAGGAGGCTGAGGGGCCGGGGGAGCTGAAACCCCTTCAGCAACCGGAGGAAGAATGCCGGGGCACCCCAGGTCCCTCAGGAACGGGGTGGGGATGCCAGGCCCCCCCTGCCCATTCCAGCTCCCTCAGGGACCGGGAGAAGGATGTCGAGGCCCCCAGCCCATCGCAGCCCCCTCAGGGACCGGGAGAAGGATGTCGGTCCCTCCTGTGCATCGCGGCCCCCTCAGGGACCAGGACCGGGGGTGCCGGGACCCCTCAGGAGCCGCCGGCGCCGCGGGGGTTAACGCGGCGCGGCCGCCAGGGGGCGGCGCCGCGCGCGCGCTAACAGCCGGCGCGTGCGCGCTGGCGCCTCATTGTGCCCGGCCGGCCCGGCCCCGCCGCGCCTCAGTCGGCGAGAGGCCGCGGGCGCGCGCGGAGCTGCAGCCGCTGCCGCCCCCTGCGGCCGCCGCCGCGCCACCTCCGCTCCGCTCCCCTCCCCTGTCCCCGCCATGGAGTGAGGCCCCCGCCGGACGGCCGGACGGGGGGGGCCCCGCCGCGCCTCGATGGCTCTGGTCACGGTGCAGCGCTCGCCTACCCCCAGCGCCACCTCCAGCCCCTGCGCCTCGGTGAGTCCCGGCGGGCACTGAGGGCAGCGCGGCGCTCGGCGGCCGTTGGGGTCCGGCGCGCGGCGCTGCGCATGCGCCACGCCCCCTCCGCCTCACCCCCCGGTGCCGCCGGTGTCCGGGACCCGTGCCGGGGGCGATGCGGGCCCGCGGTGCCCGGGAACGGGGCTCGCACACCCTTGGGCTGTGGCCTGCTGACAGCCGAAGGGATGGGCGGGGGTCCCGGTGCCCCTCAACAGGCCCGGGCTGGGGCAGGGCAGCCCACTCTCGGCCCTGATGGTATCGCAGGGTCCCGGTCATACCCAGCTCCTCTGTGAAGGATGGGGAGGCGCGGGGCTGTTTCTGTAAATACGCCCGGTTTATTCTGTGTTCATTGTATGCGGTGGGAGAGGCGGGAAGCGTGTGTGCAAGCGACCTGACATGGTTGGGGCTCGGGCCGTGCTCAGCTGATCTCATCTGACAGCACCCTCTGGGTATCCCCAGTGCCCGGCTCTGCCTATGCGGGCACCTAAGGTGGTTTTCTCCCCCTTTTTTTCGACCGGTGCATGTTATCTTCACAGGGCTGTGTCAAGCCCAGGAGAGACACAGAGCGGCCAGATTCTAAATCCCTGAGTGAGATGTGCCGCAGGACAGATGTTCCCATCGCTGCCCTGGGTTGGGCAGGCGGCTCTGAAGGCTTCTGCCTTTCCACACTCTTTAAACTTGGGACAGGCTGTCGTTTTGTTTGTTGTTTGTACTTCTCTATTACAAACCCCGGGATGTTAACCCGTTAAGCTGCTACCTACCCCCTGTGTGCCGCTTCTGATGTAGTCAAAGATGAGAATGAAAATAGCTTTGCTTTCGCTTCTGTATGCTTAGTTCTAAGTTAGCATTTATCCTTAAAAAACCTCATGCATTATCACACTGCTGTTACGCCTGGTTTGCAAATGTTTGGAGGAAGAGAATAGTTGAAATCCCAGTTGCTTCCATCCTCAGTGGTGGGGAATGAAAAAGCCAGCTACTCTGAAAATATTTCTTGTTGTGTTAGGTAACCTCTTCTGAAACTAGATCAGCTACTTGACAGGTCCTGCCTGCCCCAATGGCATTTTAGCTGTCAGAACACTTACCTTTTTTTTCGCCCTCTTTCATTCCCATGTCTCTCCTAAGATATGTTTACTTAGCAACACAGATTAATTTCGCTTATACTTACCTGCTATAAATATTAATGTGCTGCATTACTTCAGGGGTTTCTTCCCCCTCTGACTTCTTTACCCTTTCCACTATTCCTTTTCCCATATATTTATAGCATTGAATGCATCTAGTGAGAATAGATAGGTCTCTCTTGGCATCTTCCTTCTTTCTCCCATTTGGATGCATCTTCCTTCTTTCTCCCACTTGGATGCATAGGCCCTCCCTTTGTTAAATATTTTATATATATATGAACAATTAGTTGTGTTCTCTAAAGCTTTTCCATCTGCGACAGCCAGGCTGTTTCCCAACCAATTAAATTGAAACCGTGCTGATATTTGGATACTACTTAGTTGTTAAATATAAAAACTCCCTGTGGAACCTGATAAATCCAGAGATGCAGCCTTGGGTTTATGTGTCTATATTCCCTCTCTCCCATGCCACGGTATGGAGGTGTATTCTGTACCAGAAATAAGTGTGGCATATTCCTGGCCAAGTTTTGGGCCTCGTAATTACTTCTGCTTTCTCAGACTTCTCTTGCAGTATAAAGTGAACTTGATTTTCATCATGATCTTAACTGCTGTTGTTTGAACTTCTGCATTTCCTGTTGCAACTTCCTAACCACACTTCAGGATTGGGCTGCCCTTTTAGCCTCTTAGATAACTGGGGTGGGTTGTTTCTCCCTCCTTCTCATGTGTTAGAGCTCATGTGTGTTCCTCCTTTGCCACAAACTTCTTGTTTCTTAATCGCAACTTTAGTATCATTTCAGATGATTCTCCTTGGTTTATGGGCAGGGCAGACACGTTTTTAGTCCTTAGGAAGGCTTTGTTCCTAAGCCTGCCACACTTGCCATTCTCATGGATCCCTGTCAACTGCATCAGGAGGACTTGATTCTTTCAGCTTTAAGTCATATTGTTTCAACCAACCTGTTGTAAACTGGTAGGAGCTTCCTTTGACTGTCTCCAGGTTACCTCTTTAAATGAAAGCTCATCTTGCTCAATAATTTTATCAGTAGTATAGGGGTCTGTCCTTGCTTTGTCCGAGCAAAGATTATCTGGTAACTGCTGGAACTTAGGTGCTTCAACTTGTGGGCAAGGGAGAAGCATGCCAGTGTGCAAGCATATGGCTATGTCTAATTCTGTTTCCAGGACACTAAGAATTTTGAGAACAGAAATGGATTCTCTTTTTAAATTGCTTGATGTCTTTTTGCTTCAGAGATAAACTTCTCAGACAAGGAGAAAGGGTGAAGTTGGTGTCCTCAGATTGGATTTTTTGCATTAAGTGTGCCCTATAAACTGTTATAATTGGCTCTTATGGATTCAGGGGAATAGCTGATCTGAATAATTCTGAAATTGGATGGCTTTTATTTATAGATTTTTTATCTTGTTCTCATTGCCACAGAGCATCTCATGAGCTTTTTTTTCAGGGTAGTTCATGCAAAGTGTTGATTATACATTTACAGCCCTCTGGTTGCTTGATGGCTTGTAAAATTCCTTTAATTGTCTGTCCAGACTTCTGCTGTTTGTTTTGGCCTTTGGTTATGCAGTCACTCTTGAAAAATAAGACTGCAATCTTCAATCCTTACAGCAGAACAGTTGTCTTCTGATGTGCCATGTTAGCAGAAAGTGGTGGCAGACAGGACTGTGTTACAGTAAAATACAAAGAGGTATTGCCATGAGGTCCGTGGCACTAATGCTGATGTGTTGTTGTTCAAGGCAGTTCTTGGCTGATAATTACCTGTATTGGAAATAATCTATTGAAACTTGGCCTTTTAAAGTATTTTTGATGCACAGTTACAAAACAAACAAACAAAACAAAACAAAACAAAAAAGTATCTGTAATTTCTGGAAAGTGCTATTTTCCTTTTGTTTATTATATCTCTTTCCTGAGAAGTGAAGAAGCTGGGCAGGCAATCTGGCCCTGGCTGCTCTCACAGTTCACTTGTCTTCCCTACCCTGGGGGAGACAATATGCTTTTATTGGAAGGGACCGACTGACCCAAAAAGAGAGGATGTGCTGGGTATATATTATTCTAAAATGCACAGTTTGGGGAAAAAAATATGCTAAAGCAAATTAAAACCTAAACCAATGGACTTCCCCTCCTTAATCCCATGAGAACAGCTTGAGTAGGAAGTAGAGTCCTGGAAATGTGTTTGGGAGTGTCTGTCATGTTGTGCTTGGAAGCTCCTTGCTGGTAGAATGTACAGGAAGTATTTTCTCCACTTCTTTATGGGGAAGCTAAATATAACATTTCTCTACCCCTGGTCCTGTAATTGCTGTTAAACAATGTGGTAACTGTGAGTTTACTTAATCATTGATAAGTCCAGTCTACCTCACATAGAACTTATTTTTTCTATTTTTCTTTTTTAAAAAAAAAATAAATTAAGATCCTGATTGCTGCTGCATGGATAAGGTTATGGAGAGTTGGTTTTTGGAGGGAACTACAATGTAACTGGATGATCAGAAGCTTCTTATGAAATATTTAGTAAAGCTAGGAATGCCTAATATTTAAAGATGCTCTGATCAGTAAAGATCATCTATTGTTTCTTGGTTTTCTCCAGCTGATGTCTTTCAGGTATAGCCAGAGCTCATTCTGGAAACTGAAGTTTTCAGAGGCAGTGGCCCAGAAGAGTGAGCTGATTCCTGCTTTAAGCAAACCCTATAGTGCCCTACAGGTACCTGTTTCCTCTGGTGCCAGCTGTCACCATCTGGGGGATAAAACTGTTTCAGTGGGGTGATCTGTAACTTCCTGTCTTTGAAACAACTTCTGCTGAAAGCCCTGCGAGGGAACCAGGAGGCCTCCCCCTCTTGCTGAGTGTGATGCTGTGTTGTTAAAAGGTGATTTCTCTCCAGCTGGACAAGACCAGGCTGTTGGAGCACAGATAGTTTCTGTGTGTGTAAATGCATTCATGTGAGATGAAACTCTCCTGTTCCTAAAGCATTTTGATGGTTAAACTGTGACAGAGGACCTGTCCTTCTCTGGAATATCTGCTGCCTGTGGTATGCACAATTACCAGGTTTCCTCTAGGATCTGCATGAAATGGAATATCCCCTTAGAGGTGACAACAGTATTTGCAGCTGAGAAGGAGGGTGACAGTGGAATTGGAGCCTCACTGAGAACCATAGAGAAACATTCTTTAAATCTGCAGAGTGCATGAGAAAATCATTATCTTATTTTAAGGGATCTGACTCCTTTTGTAGCATATCTCAATGATAGCTGGATTTCAGTTTTCACCTCTTCAGTGGCACATAAATTCTTGTGTTTTGAAAAGGAGCTTGTAACTTGAAAATGCAAATAGCTTGTGATGCTGTAATGAGTCATTATCTGACCAGTATTGATTCTTGCTGTTTAAGAAGTGAAAATAAGCTGAAAAGGGCAGGGTACGGTAGCATCTATAGCCATTCTAGGAGCAAATGACCTATTTATTTAAGTGGAAAATGCTATTTTGAGCGGAGACTGCCGTCCAGAAAGCACTCTGCTGGAAATGTTTTAGTGTAAGAGAGCTGCCTTTATGCAGGAGTAATGCCTGAGGATTTCCAGTTACTGGAAGAAATCCTGAAAGATCTAAAGCTGCAACTATTCTGTCTTGGGAAATGAAAAAGAAGAAGAAGAAAAAAAAATGAAAATAGCCTTTGGGCTGCTTAGCCAATTGTAGCTGCTCCCTGATCACAGCCTGCAGCTCAAGGTTTCATTCTTCAGTCACAACAAACCACATCCTCCCAGGACCAGCTGAAGCCAGGGGGCTGTTGAAGGCTTTGCAGTCTTTTCGTCTGACTCTTGCCGATGCCATTAGCAAGAAGTACAAATGGAGCTGCTGGTTTGTGACCGGTGCTGCCTTCACGTGAACTGGCCCTGCCACTCAGGAGCATTTAAGCTGGTCATCTGCCTGCTCCAGGTGTTCCAGTTGTTTAGTTCAGCCTCTGAATTAAGGATATCTCCACTCTGTGCCATTGATTTGCCTGAGTGTCCTTTTAATTTGATTATTAGGTAGTGACAGTGAAGCTCATATCTTTTCCATAAAAGGGGAATCTTGGAAGCAGGAGAAGAAAGAGGTGATACCTATTGGAAGTAGTCAGTGATTTAAGCAAGGCACACATTGTTTCTTACCTTTTGGCTGGAAATCGTTCCTCTGGAGTGCTCTGTTTAAAGGGATAAAAAAATTACGAGGGCTAAAAGCCATTTTTGCATTTCTGAGTTGGGCTATATAAATTGATTAAATTACTGTCAACCCAACCATCTGCGAAATGTCTTATCACAATACTGCAATATCGCAGTGTGTGTGTGTGTTCATGTGTTTTAGTCAGCATTTGGGCAGGCTTCTGTATACAGGGGTTTGAATGTGTCAATAGCTTTTTGCCCAAATAGAATTCCTCTGAATATGCATCTTATCAGCATTGCTCATTGCAGGCTGCTCTGGAAGGCCGAAAACGTTGCTGTGAGATGAGTCACACAGTTTAACAGCTTGTTGCTTCCATGGTGAGACGCACCCTTGCTGTGCATGCCAGTGATCATGAAACTCCTGGCAAATGCCCTGTGACGTGAACTCCTTATGGCCCCGGTAAATGGAACGCCCCTGGCACTCGCTGAAACGCATAGTGCTTGTGGCTCCTCGCTGCTGTGGGGTGCACTGCTCCTCCTCCTCTTCCTCCTCCCAAGAGACTCCTGAACTGAGGCTTCATGGAAATAATGAATTTACTGCATTGGTGAGGGCTGTTTCAGGGTGAAATTACTGGGGAACTTAAGGCCACAGTGTAAACTTCTTGCATTGAAGTTTAAAGCCATTAGAGTATTTTATCTGACCTGTTTTGAAAGAACTGTTTTATCAGAGATCATACTGTCCCTGTACTGAGCTCATACCAGAGATCAGGAGGTGGCTTTGATGCTTGAGCTTTCCATTGCTCTGCCAATTGCTGTGCTCCAAGCACAGGAGATCTTGGAGAAGTAAATTCCAGAGATGTTGTCTCAGCAGTTGGACTGCAACTGGTTACTGCATTAAATATCTGAAAAGTGAATTTTAATGTGGAAAGCCAGTCCTGTCCCAGGGAACTGTAGCTGTCCTGTTCTCTGTGGCTGCTACCATGTACTTTCTGTTTTGATGTACAGAACTATTATACTTAAAATTGCAGCAAGAACTTTTAAGACTTGTTCAACTGGCTTGATTTAGCTTCAACAGCTGACATCTGAGAAATGTGTACATTAGGATTCTTCAGAAAAAAATCCTGAAACAAAACATGTCAGGCTTTTCATCTCTACCCTTTTTACACAATGATGAGAGGGAGGGATAGGGCATGTGCCTTGCATGAGTAAAATGCTTTGCTTTCCAAAGGAGAGCTCGTTGATAGTTAGAAGTAGTCTCACCCTTCTGAGTGGTGCAGACCAACCCTTTCACTCAGTCCATCTAAAAATGGAGTTTCCCACAGGTCTCTGAAGCTCCTGGATGGACTGCAGAGAGTCAGCTGATGTCTGTGAGCTTCTTGTACAGTAGCAGGTATCCTTTGGAGCCTGCTGTTCCTTTGCAGTAGTTCTGAGTTTTGGAGCATCTTCAGTGGGATGTCACACTGGAAATTTAGCTCATGAGTTGCTGTGGGGCAGGCAGGGAAGTGACTCAGCTCTCTGACTTACAGAGCTAAACCTAGGTTCAAGAGAAAATGCTAGGTGATGAGATAAAGGTGTTTCTGGAAAAGGATTTATTAATTTTCTGTTCTTCTTTGTTTCTGTTGTTGTCTTTCTGTTTTTGTTTTCCTTTCCGAAGTCCTCCTCAACAGTTTTAAATACTTTAAAGGCAAACAGCTCTGGGCAAGTTTCTCAGAGATGCTGTAACCACTGCATTTAAATACAGTGCTTCAAGATGTGGTAGGAAACAGCTACCTAGGTGCTGTATTGTCTTCCTGAGTGAAGTGCAAACCTTGAAATGACAGCCCTCCCCTTTGCCCTTTCACATGTCAGAATGGTTGACAACGATTTAATTCACTCTCTGAACAAATATTTTCCTTATGTAACATCTAGTGAGTTTCGTTACTGGGAGTTTGTTCTGTTGTTTTTTTGGTTTTTTTTCAGCTGAGTTGTGCTTACGTGGGGGACCGAGCTTGTGATTTCAGAAAGTGAAGTGAGACAGGACAACTTAGACCACTTTGTTCTTTGTGGTGTTTCTTCCTCCTTGGTAGTATTTTGGTTCAGCAGCAGTTAATAAAATGTGTAAGCCTGAATTCCACCTCTTAATGAATCTTGAGACTGCAGCTACCCCTGTAGTGTGGGTCGAGTTTAATATTGCATAAACTTGTCAGTACAGTTGCACATGGGAATCAAATATTAATATATTATCTCTTGCTTTTAGTGTTTGCCTGCCGGGGCGTCCCTCAGCACTTTGCTGTGTGGCTGCCTTGGTTCTGGGAGGGAATTGTCCTTCTGTGCAGCTTCTGCTCTGCCCCTGAATCTCAAATAAGAGATGATCAGGGAAAACCAATATGAGCAGAGCATATTTTCAACCTCCTTCCCAAAAGCTGGCCATAGTTGTAGGATACTTTAAGGCAAGGGAGGTATTAGTAGTTAACGTTTATAGTATGACTGGAATAGAGTTTGCACAGTCTCAGTGGGTGAAGTGAATATTTTTCACATACACTTTACAGATCCCTGGTTTCGACTTGTGCTTCATGCTGCAAAGATAACAACTGTGCCACACGCTTCTGCAACCCACACTTCTGATCATTGAAGTGGAATTTTTCTCCTTTACACATAAACCAGAAACTGCTCTGGTGGGGAGGAAGCTCTTTTTAACTTAGATCTGTTTGTGTTGACCATACATGGCTGAGATGGTTATGTTGGAGCAGTTTCTATCTGCTTCTCGTATGACTGAGAAAGTTCAGACTTGACTTTGCCTTGAGGAGAAGGGAAAAGTTTGAGAACATTTTTTTTAGTATTTGAGAAGATGGCATGAGCCAAAATAAATTTTTAAGCTTGAGCACTTGCTCGCATCTTGGTCCTGAATTTGAGAAGTGCCCCATTAAAAAAGTAAAGTAATAAAAAACCCAACAAAACCAAAGCTAAACAGCCCCCTCCCTGCAAACAGCCCCACAAAACCCAACCCCAAATTACTCAGCTTGTTTAAAATTTAAACTAGCAAGTTTGATTTTAGGACAGATGAGCACAGAATGCCTTGAGCCAAAGGGAGTACATGACAGAGACAGCTTGAGGTGAGAAGCTATCTGTGCGTGTCAGAATTTCATTTGCTCGCTGGGAAGTGGAACATCCAGAACATACTTCACCCTCCTTCACTTCGCTTTGGTGGTGAACATGCTCTGCATATGCTGTGGGAGATGCTGAACAACCCTGAAGGGTGAGAGATGCCAGCAGGGTTTTAGTGTAGACTCTTCTCTCGGGGCAGATGGGGAGTGATTTCCTGCCTGAGTGCTGATAGTTTGTCTAACGTGCAGCGTTGCTCTTCGTGGCTTGGCACAGGTTCAGTGCTCTGTGTGGTGTGGAAGCACGCTGTGTAAAACCTGAGAACTTCCTGCTGTGATAAGGAACCAACAGTTCTTCCAACAGGTGCAGTCTTTAGCTGCAGTCCTGAAGATGTAACACAAATGTTTGCTGTCATGAGCCTTCAATACTGTCAATCTCAAACTGAGTCTGGCCTGAACAGTTCAGAAGGCGGAGCTTTGCTTTTTGCCTTGCACTGCTATGATAAGAGAATTAGGAGGGGAAGCTGTGTTCAAGAATCTCTAATCCGTGATGGTGGCCGTGACTGAAATGAATAATCTTATTTTAAAGGGTGCTCTAAACCACTAAAGCGTTATAAATATTAATTTTGTTCATTTGTTTCCTAAGAAAAGGCTTTTATTCATTAAATCGCTATTTATTCATTAACCTGACAAACTAATAGCAAGCTCTCTTCGTTCAGTGTATGCATGTGCCATATCACAATTCTGCTTGTCACCATAATAAGAACTTCATTCATCTGCCTTAAAATGTCATTGATAACAGCCTGGCAGTGGCCCAGCTTGGAGCAAGTTAACTACAAAAGGCTGCATTGTAAACCTTTCTAAGAGTACATGCTACATTAAGTCTAAAATTTAAAAAAAAAAAAAAAAAAAGAGAGAGAGAAAGGGAGAAATGTGCAGGCTGGTCCGAGCATCATACATCTGCCAAATATCTTCAAACCTCTGAAAAAAAAATGGAATTCTGTATGGAGGAATTCTGGCTGCAGATGGATTTGTTTGGAATGAAGGATGCATTCTGCTTGCTTTAAAATCTTTGGGGTACACTGAATTTATAAGCCTCATCTTTAAATGAGAGGGAATGCCTTGCTGAACCACAAGCAGCTAAATAAGAGCTTGGACATGGAAGGATCTTGTTATTTCCTTTAGTCTCGTCTTTCTGTGACTGGGATAAAAGCTACAATCTGAAAATAGTCACATGCCTCTGGAGTTAACTGCTAGCAATACTGTGAGGGTTTTTTTGTTATAGAAACCTTCCCTGACCCCATCTGTAGCCTGTGCACCAAACCTATTTATCCACCCGTAAGTTAACAGAGTACAAGGAGGGTCTATCACACATTGAAGTTCAAGTATCTAGCCTCTGCCAACTCCTCTGGAGAGACCTGAGCTGCTCTTTACTCTGCAATCCTGTGTATGGGGCTTCACGTTCATGGAGGTTTAGGGCTTCCTGCCTTTGACTCTCCTGCTCTTAAAACTATTACAAATGAAATCAGTAGCCTGAGCGAGGGTGAACTGTTCTGTCTGTGAAACCAATGCAGAGTTTGTGAACTTTATGGGGAGAAGCTCCCAGGGATTTTTAAAATGGGCTGTGTCCTGTGCTGCATGTGAGGGCTGTGGGGTTTGGTACAGCCCCTGACTAACCTAGGCGGTCTCGCTGAACAATTTAACAGCTGAGTTGACCATGAAGCTTTAACACATCTTCATCCAAGGTCTTGTGGGAGCACTCTAAGCACGAATTAAACACCATGGTTCTCATCCTACACTCCAGACATGGCAAAGGCTCAGGCACTGTGGGGAAGGGCTTGCTCACAACTGATGGGCTTACAGTCGGATTTCTTAACTGGAACAGGGACTGCAAGAGTCTTTAAAAACTAAGAACCCAAACCCTGCAATTTCATGCTGCTTCACTTCTGTGGTTTTTGTTTTGTCTCTTTCTTAAGTATAGTGTATGGACAGCGCCATGGGTTAGGGAGCACTTCAGCTTCATCTTCAGAGACTTTTCGTATGTAGCCTTCTGCTGAAGTCAATGGGTGTGGAGGTAAGCTGTGCCGAGTGCTTTCTGACAACATCACTGCCACCCACTCTGCAGCCTGATGCACACAGCACTCCTTGTATTTGAGCATTGTTTTTCTCCAAAAAAGTCGCATGCGGTTGCACAATAAAGACACGGCTTATTTGTGTAATGCAAATCTGTTCCTGCTTGTTGGTACAAAGTGCAAGCAGCGAGCATCAAAGTGCGGAGACTTCACAGATCCTGCATGAACACTTGCCACTGAACTTCGGTGACATCCTGCATTATGTCAGAATAAAAGATGACATCACAGTTGGTCTGTGAGTGAATGGGATTTGAACTCAGGGTTGAATGTTGCTGCCTGGAGCTTTTGCGCTACTGATGTTCAACACCCTTTGCTCTGCTACTGTTTGTTTATGTATTTTTACAGCTGCTGAGTTTAGTTTCTCAAAGGTTAATTATTTTATCAGGAGCCAGTCAGAATCAGTTTCCTGTTTCCTTGTCTTTCTGTTGATTTCCTTTTCTGTTGAAACACAACTTTCTCTGTTGAAACAACTCAGTTGCTGCACTCTTCAGTTTCCGTCAAGTGACTTGAAGTGTCTGAAATGGCCTGATATTCTCACAGAGATATTGACAGTGGGGTCTGCTGGCTAAATTGTTGTGATAAAACAAAAATTCATTGGTTGATGCTGTTGAAATCCGCTGACTTTTCTATGCTCCTAATAGAAGGCTTTAAAATACCCAGCTGCAGACTGATCCTCTCCAAGCATGTGACACTGACATCAGTCCTAGAAGTGAGGCATTGAACTGCCTCCAAAAATGAGCTCATCGGGTAATTTTCAATGCACCAATTTAACAAAATATTAATTAATTTGATTACGTGGTCACCTGTACATACTGTTTGAAAGATGGGATTCATTCCAATTTTAGTTTCTACTGTTCCCGTACTGGTATTATAAAGACCCTGTTCATATAATACTGTGTTCCCACTGTATGCTGGTACCTGGGCTTTGCAGAGCCTATCTCAAATTGCCACTAATTTGCTCAAAACTTGGCAGTTTCTTGACTTTTCTTCTCCCTACGTTCCTCCCAATAAGCTGCAGGGAGTAAGACAAGATTCTCTTGTCACACCATCTGTCTAAAGCGACTCATAAAACTTGCTTAATTTTCTTGTGACTCCCTAGACTTTTTTAAATGGCTGTGTAATAACACAGCCATGTGCTTTCCCAGAAGTTTGAGTGGTGGTCCATCTTCATCTTGACCTGCCTGACACCAAAGCTGGGTGACCATAATGAGATTAAACCCTGGCAGAATGGCCCTGGAGGTTTCCTCCCCTCCTGGAGCTTGAGGTCACCAGTAACTGCAAACTTCCTCTTACAGCCCACACAAAGAGCGTAGATTTGGGCAACATTGGACTGATGATAACCCCAAACGCTTGCCTGTTATTTTATAAACTTGAAGAAATTTTGTATTTACCTTTAATTACAGTAATAGCACATTCTAGATGCAACTGTCCAAGCACATCAACATGTGTCTGATTATTTATTTATTTGAAACGTGGGCATGAGAGAAACAGTTCGTTAGAAGGGTTCGTGTGCGTTTGTGCAGAAACAGTTTTGTCTTCCTCCCCCCACCCAGTATTTTCTGCCTGTTAACTGCACATTGCAGGATTGTTAGTTTTGGATTCTGTTTCCCTCTGAATAAGTCTTTATGGAGCTGCCCATAATGTTGCTCTTTTCTTTCAAGAAACGCTGCTGCTAACTTAAGACAGAGGAAGACGCTGAGTGTTACAGGGCTGTAACGATGCCTGAATTGCAAACTGTTGTGCAACTAAAGAATGGTATTGTGCAAAACAGAATGGAAAAACTGCTGCTGATGAGCACAGAGAGTTGAGGCAATGAGAAGCCCTGCTTAGAGAGCAAGAGGAGAAGCTGGGTTTGAAGAACAAGGAGTAGAAAACAAGATAGGAAGGCTCTGTTCCTGCAAGAGTAAATGATTCCTTAGAGCTGCCAAGGAGGCAGTTTGATGTGAACTCTGTGCAAAGTTCAGTGGAGAGCGTGCTCCAGTGTCCCGGGCGATACTGCTTCTTCCTCCTTCTTGTTTACGAGAAGCTGGCATGATTTCAGAATAAACTTCTGAAGCATCCTTGGTGGGAGAAGAATTGGAATGACAAAATACTTCTTTGCATCTAGAATGTTACTGTTACAGCAGTAACTGTTGAAGCTGGCTGAGTGGCTGCTGCCTGGTTTTGGTTAATGTCAGGAATTGTGCTGGTGGGAAGCGAGTCCTGGGGTGGGACTGTGCAGTCCCCGTTGTGCCTCAGCACAGTTCTCAGCATATTTCAGATGCTGCCTCTGCAAAACGATGAAATAAACTTCCTCTTTTCCCAGTAAGATGCCTGTGGTACACGCATCGTGGAATTGTTTTTGTCCATCTTTATTTAACAGTAACAAGGATTGTGCAGAAAACATGCAGGGCATGGAGATAGAGAGCTGAGCCTCGTCTATCTGCTGCTGAAGGGTGGGAGGAGGTAGGGAAGCATGGAAAAGAGGAAAACAGCTTTGCCTGTGCCTGTTTTGATGCTGAAGAGCTCTTCCCAGTGATCTGAGAAGGGGGTGGGGAGAGAACCAGATGCTCTTAGGAAGTTCATACCATTGTTAATAATGTAATTCACAGATGGCGGTGAAGGCCTTGAAGAGGCTTTCATGCAGTACTTACGCTCTGTAACAGATCATCACATAAGGGCTCACAAATAGAGATGACTTAATCCCAAGGATGAGTCTACAGTGATCTGTTTGATGGTAGGTCTGCGGATCACTGCAACCTGTTTAAACGGTTAAGAGCCTTCAGGATCCCTGGATGCTGAGCACTAGAATTGGACCAATCTGTAATTAAATTGTCAGGATAAAATGTTCATATAGCTTTGAGACTTTTCCAATGAAAATGGCTCTCGAAATTAAAAAACAGATTCCTTTGTCCTGGTGCAGAAATCAATACAGGTAAAGCGTGAACATCAGTTTGTACAATGACATCTTCTTCAGAGGCAGTTCTGCTTTTATTTCCTTTTATTTGCTTGGAGCTGGAAGCAGAGCTTGTGTGTGTTCTCTGAGTAACTGTCAATACTTTGTGAGTTAGCTAAGGAGGATTGTGCCTTGCATGTCCTCCTGTTGAAAAAGAAGTCACTCATACCAAACAAACAGGCTGCTGGTTTTCAGACATGTAGAATCAGAAAAGATTTAGCTCATGTGCTTGCAATAAAATTCAATATTTGTATGTTTGTGAGAGGCTTATTGATAAGATCTTCGCTGGGTGCTGGTCAACTTTTTTATTTGCTGTAAGCCATGTAACTACAAGTATTAGCAGGGACTTGTAAGCAATACTGGCTTGCACGGGTAGCACTAGAAATCAAAAGTTTCAAATAACATGAGAACTGATCTTGGCTTTGTTGTTTGTTGCTGTCTTTTCAACTGCAGCTTCTCCTTTTCTAAGAGACATTCCCATTGTGGGGTTTATTATTATTATCAACTTCTTCAAGTTTAAATTGAGTTTAGTAAATTGACTTCTTGTGATGTTTGTCATGTGATGGTTCATGAGCTCTGAAGAATGTGCTCCTGTGACTTCAGCCATGTATTTGCCCGTACCAATGCAGGCTGTATCATGTGTTCTTGTTGGTCTTGCATTTTGAACTAAGTAGTGGAGGGGGTTGGGAGGGAAAAAAAAAAAAGAAAATGAGAGGAACTAATTCAGGGCTAAGCTATCAGAAATTCTCAGACTGCTTAATTTGTGAGCTTGTTCCCTAGTTAAATGCAACCTAGGATTTTCTGCCTCTTCCATAGTTTCACAGAAGTGTTTTCTGCATTAGAAGCTGAGTTTTTCTCTTACTATTCTTGTTAAAAACCAGGAAAACCCAATGCTTTGGTAAAAAAATATCTTGACGACTTGGGGAAAGGGATTTTTTTAATCCTTGGTGGGTGGGTGTGCTTTAACTGAGAAAGTTAGAAACTGTCTTTCTGATCCACATTTTTTGCATATATGAACTGTAAAGTAATATCTTTATTACCGCTGTAAAATGATCAAAGTTGAAATGACTGCATCTGTGCCAAGAATTTTTGGTTTCTCCACAATGGCCAAAGTTTTGGAGGACTAAAATTGCTGTCAGTGAGTCTCCAGCTCCTTGTCCCACTGCCTGCCTGTGGTGTCTGTGTCCAGTGGAAGCAGAGCCCTCCCAGAACCGAGGACTCACAAGGTCAGAATTCATGTTAGGTTTGTTTTAAGCAGCACTTTCCAGCACTGGGCATCCTTCTGTTTATTTTCCCGACACCGTGTAATGCTTTTTTCATTTATATATACACATACATACACATATACATACTTATATGTATGTGTTGCTGCTGCTGTTCAATCCTCTGCATTTGTCTAAATCATGTTTGAGCAGATCTGTACTTTATACAGTTCCCATACTATGGGGGTTTTTGTAGTTTTTATATCTGCATGGGCTAAGCATTTCTTTAGATTTGAATCCAGCATTAAAGTAACATTGGTTTAATACAATGTTTTTATATCACCTTTTTTCCTCCAAGCTGGATTTTATTTTCAGCTCTGACTCTCATATATTTGCTGCATGATTTGAGACTTTTTGCTTGCTCTTCACATTATTTAAAAAAAAAAAAAAATCAACCCACACACAAAACTCTGTTTTCCTTAGCTCATACAGTATTTCCACTTGGCTCAGGAGATGTGGATTTGTGAGCTGAGGGAATCCTCGTTTGGCTGGTCACCCAAGCTTTCTTCAAGAGTATTAGAAGGATCTACAGCTTAAGTTCATCAGAGAGCTGACCTGCTCTGGTTTTAATGAGATTTATTATACCTGTACCTGTTGGATTCTGTGGTTTTGATCTTCAGAATGATCTGAATAAACCTTTTAGTGAAAGCAAAACTGTGCACAGAAAACTGGCTCTACTCAATCTGCCCCGTGTTAGGATTTTTGATTTTTGGAATTAAAATAATATCCACTGTGGCATTGGCATGGAACTTCTGTGTGGTGTTTGGCAAAATGCTTGTATCCATGCTTCTCTCCTTAACTCCTCCAGTCCCCCTCTCAGAAAACCACACTGATCAAACCCTGATATCGCAGTCCAGGCTTGGAGAGGGTGGAAGAAAGCAAATCTGGATGTAGGAGTTGATGGATGATTGTGTGTGGATGTTACGGATACAGCTGCATTCCTAACACATGCAGGAGAGATTGGGAGGGGTCGGTGTTGGCCGAACGTAAATGTGTATTTTCCCTAAAAACTGCCTTTGCTTTTCATGAAAGCTCAACAGCATTTAATGATTTGAGTTTTGCTAGTTTAAAAAACCTGAGAGTTCTCAATTTGCTCCAAAATGAGTTCCTGTGAACTTTCAGCTTGTCAAATATCTGTGATCCTCCAGGGCTTGGAAGGGGATCCAGAGGCACTGGAGGGGTATAGCTGTGCACTGGGTATGGTCGAGAGAAGGCAGCGCTGCGGAGCAACGCGAGCAGGGAGAGCAGTGTCTGGAATGAGAGTATCTGGGTCAGCCTCCTCCGGAGCTGCAGGACACGTGAGATGCTGCTCTAGTCTGGTTTAACTTCTTTCAGTTTGGGGACTTCCACAGAGGTTTAACGCAGCTCTAGAAGATGCAGGTTGACAGGACTGCAGCAGAGGTGGCCAATGAACACAGAGATTTGACTTGTTCCATCAAGATTTGGCAAGCCTGATGACTGGGTGATCTCTGGAGCCGTGAAGAAGAATGTGGCCTGTCAGTAAAGAACTCATCAACTTCCCTGTGCTGGCGCTGGGACTTCGGACATGCAGCACTCGAGTCTGAGACAAATGCATTGCTGGGTGTAACGCCTTTCCTTTTTTTTTTATTTGTACCTATTAATGGAAGCAGAGAGCATAATGTAATCTTAAAATAGCTCCTCCGTGAATGCAGAAACATTCCACTTCTGACTAATTGGCCATTCAGAATGAGCATTTAAATATGCACCAGAGACTGAGCGGCGGCTTTCCATATCCGCGTGAATGGAGTTGGAAACGTGCTGCACTGCAGAGTTGTGCAAGCTCCTTGCTTTGTCCCCGTACCCCACACTCCTCCCTCGGTGTTACTGCTTTACCCTGAGAGGCAGAATGCATGTCCTGCTTGCTGTCTCTTTGGTTAGGCAGCAAGCTGAGGGGGCTGTTCATTTTCTCTACTCTCGAGACTGAGGATCTTGGAAGCACTAGGCTGATAAACAGCCCTCAAAACGAGATTTCTCTTTCTCTTGATTGTGAATGACCAGGAACACAAAGAGCTTATGGTCCAAGTCCTGGCTCCAGTGCATGGCTTGGAGAGCTTGGCGCACACCAGGGAGCCCATGTGCAGTGTTTTGACTCTGGCAGGCAGTGCCTGCTGCCCCAGAGTGTCTGGGCCAGTGTCACAATGAGAATAAGACACACAGCTACACGTGGGGGCTGCGAGGGCAGGATCGATGTGGTCAGTTGTGTCACTGACCTAAACCCTCTCTCAGTTTAAGGACTTCTCTTGCACCCATTCACTGCCTGACCAGAGGATGGTGCCCCACAGGGCTCTCTCCCAGGGGAACAAGTGCCACCGAAAGTGGGTAGGGTCTCACCTGCCAGAAAAGGGCACACTTTCATTCACCCACTTGTCCTGGTAGGAGTCAAATTTCTCAGTGCCTTCACTGGGTGTGTTTTGTTTTTCTACTGAGCAAATACACATCATTGCTGGGTCAGACTGTTGATGTTTTGTGCGTAGTGAGACCATCCTCGTGGTCTGCATGTGCCGGCCTGTGTATGGCACTGGCCTCTCCTGGCAGACTGAGGGAGAGGGCTGGCTCCCTGTCCTAGTGCTGCTTTCGCTCTCCTGCCCACGGGCTCAGTGCCAAGGGAGCTGCCTGGGCCAGACCAGCCAGGCAGAGCCTGTGGAGGTGATTTTCTTTCGCTCATCCGTGTTGCTTTTCCAAATCCCGCATGGCCTATCTGGCTGTAATTGTAGCTCATTTAGAGCTGACCTCAAAGGCAAGTTCTCCTTTCCTCCCAGAAAGAGGAGGTTTTCGCATAAGGGCTTACTCTGGTTTAAGGCTGCTTTATCTTAGTATAACATAAACCTGTTTCTAGTTACCTTAAGGCAGAAAGCAGCTAGGGGATTTGGACTGGACTGGATGATTGATTCCTGCTGATTTAAGCAATCCATAAGGAGTGCCTTTTGCCCTTACCTAGCTAATCTTGATTTCCTTTTCTGGCACGGGCAGCAACAAGAACTTTACGCTGTCTCTTGCAGGGTGGGACAGAGTTCTGGGAAGTGCCATACTCTGAGTGTTGGTTTCTTCAGCTCTGCTCTTCAGGTGGTTATTTATGCAAGGCACTAGCCAAAGGGAAAGGAGAGTTTTAACTGGATTAACCTCAAGAAGAGAGTGTGGGGATTTAGGGATTAAAGAGCCAAAAGCAGCCAGCAATCAGTGACTTAAAATCTGCAGTAAAATAGCCAGTCTCTACAGACTGGGAATACAGCCCTTCCTTACCTGCACAACATTGAGATTGGCAGTGTTTTTACCTTTGAGATGTTGGAGAAGATGGTCTTAAGGATGCAGGGTTTGTGTAGGGTGTTTTCTCTGAAGACTTGTGTATAGATGGGAAATTGTTCACGACTTGCAACTCTTTAAAAAAAAAACTAGTGAAGGACTGAGTCCTCAGATGAGATCTCAAACCTGGCACTGGGAAGGTATGTTGGTGACTTGCTCCAATATAATGAGAACATCTGGTTTCCATAGACTTGTAACTCTTGTAGCTTCATGCACTTCCCTTTTACACCTTCCACCCTTGCCTTAAAGTGTTTCTGTCGTCCCATATATTTTTTTTCCACTGATGCTGTTATGTATCCCCTGCAGGGAAAATCCTGCTAGATTACCGGATTGATAGAAAGATTTGGAGGCGTGGGGGAGATCAACAAAAACCTGTTACTAAGGAGACACGAGTTTTAGCATTGAGTCTCTAATGGCCAGTCTGCCGAAGGGGAAACAGATGGCACAAAGGAGGCTGGGATTATACAGACAAGTACCACAGGGCTGCAAATCTGATGCATCCATTGAACTTCCTGGGGTCAGGCAAATCCAGGCTTGTGCCAAGACTAATGTGTTTCCTTTGCCTTTGGCACTTTGTTTGTGTCCTGTTAAAGGCCGTTCTGGACAGTGGGCTTCTGCCTCAAACCTTCCTGCCCCAGGGAAGGGCCAGATTTGGCTCAGAGTGAGGACAAGTGGCTGTGTGGAAGTGTCTCCCTTTGACAGGTCAAGCTGTACCCACTGCCAGTGGTTCTCCCTTCTTGAGATGGGGAAATAACCAAACATAGTGCTGCATTCTGCTTGAGTACAACTTTTCTCCTGTTACCGATGCACTCATGTAGAAAAGTAACTTCTATCCTGGGAGAATGGGAGGATGGATGGTGGCCACAGTCGCTCCCGGCTTTTGACAAAGCCTGGCCTTTATTGCAATGTAATATTTTGCAGAGGCTTAAGTTTCAAGAGCGGTGCTCCCAGCTGTGTGCTGCTTGCTGGGCTCCTGCTTCCCCAGCTCCTGCCTGCTCCGGAGGGACGTGACACGGCACCGCTGGTCTGGACAGAGCAGTGGGTAAATAAGCAAAGGCAAAATTCATCCTGGCTGAGGAGAAACAGCGCTGGAGTCACTTTTGCAAGAGGCTAATTAACATCTGGTTTTGCATTTAACTTTCAGGCTGGCCCTGGAGAGTATTGCAGTAAACAGGACACTGATTCGTTAATAATGGGAGAGTGCTAAATGACTACAGTGCTAGAATTAATAGCTTGACAGCATATCCTCTTCTCCTTTTCTCTCCTCCCACAGCAATTTGGACTGATACCCAAATAAACAATAACAAATAGATTTCTGGAGGAGCTGGCTGGGAGAAATAACAAAAGTCAAGGGGCACTCGTTATGCAACATTGTTCTGCTAGTATTTGACTCATCCAGAAAACCCTGTTCTCCTCCCTAGCTTCATTTTCCTTCTTTTTTTCCTTCTGCCTCTGTTGAGGAGGTGTTTGCTGCCTTGCTTTTGGTCCCTCAGAAACTCCCTCTGTCTTTGGAACTCCATTTGCTGTAGGCATGGAGTGCTGGAAGAGTGTAGGCAGCAACTACTGTAGAGAAACAGCGTGCGAGAGCCTATAAACCAGCTTGTGTCAGGCAAGAAAATTGCCCTGGCTTTAATTCCAACCACATGAGACTAATACCTGGGTGTATTTTGTGAAGAAGTGAGTGAATCTGAGTAATTTATAACCGTTACGTCCCAGTTCTAGCAGTGGCAGTCCCCTGCCAGAAGTGGGGCAGCTGGGAGGCTGTTGTGCACCCCGGGGATGGCGGATGTGAACAAGGAGTACGCTCTGTACCTTGTGATTCTCTCTGCGGTGTCTTGCCAGCGAATATCTTCAGGCGTTCCTTTCCCTCTACTCTCCACAGACTCTGCATTGTGTCCTGCATGCACAGAAAGCTGTCCCAGCAGTTCCTTTTGAAGTTTTGCCCTGAAACACTTGGGGGTTTTTCCTTACCCAAACGGAGGCTAGAGGTGAAGGGACTTTGCTGCCAATTCCTGTTCTGATCTAGAGTCTAAACTCCTGCTGTTAAAGCTCTACCAGCCACTTCTGTTCTAGATATGTCACTGCAATAGAGCAGAGCCTCCCCGGCTGTGCTCCTGCTTGAATCCAGGGTTACGCAATAGCAGCCTGCGAGTGCCAACGCAGATGCTGCTGCATCCAGACACGCCGTACAATGTAGTTGCTTGGATACCCTTTTTTTTTTGTTTTGTTTTGTTATCTTCCTCACAAATGCTAGGTAATAATTTGCAACTCGTAATTACACTGTTGAACACAGTTAAGCAATGTAAAGAATTTGAAATATTAATGAAATATTAATGATTTCCTCTCTTCTTTTTAAAGGCTGAGCATTGTGGAATTTGCTAAGACTGTGTGTTGCTCTGTTCTCCTCTGAGAATCTTTATTTCATCTTCATAAGTGTTAAATAACTTTCCCCTTTGAAAATATCTTTCATCCAGAAAATCATCTCTTAATTATTGATGCAATATGCCAAGATCCCTGAGTGGCCTGGCTGCTGGTGCTTTTATTTTGGGTAGGTCACGAAGATTTCTGCGCTGCTCCTAATTCTCTGTGTGTTCCTTACGTCAAGAGGAGATTTGACAGGGACTTGCAGGGATTGGATCTCAGAGGAGCTGAGTGGGTGAGAGTCTCCTGTAGCATTCTAGCAGAGAGAAGGATGCCTTTGTGTTACAGGCAGCCCCTGGGCTCTACAAGCTGGTGTAGGGTGAAGGTGCAGCTGAAATGTGTCTCAGGGATGGCTGCATGTGCTTCGATCTGTGGAATTTGAGGCAAGCTGTCAAAATGAAAATGCCTGGTTATGCTGCTGCTGAAAAGGAATTAGACTTTTAACAAGAGGGCTGTGCTGGCACAGCTTCATTTTATGGACACAGCTAGGACATAAGTAGGAGTGGTATCCAAGTAGCACTATTCTTGTTCCATTATGGGAAAAATAAATTTCACATATGTTGCAGGTGGATCAGCGTTGTTTTAGTGACCCTACTGTACATTCTGGAAATGTCAAAGCTCTGGAGTTACAACTTGATCAGAGCCCTAGAATAACTCCCTGATTTTTAATTGAGATAACTCCTGCAGGGATACAAATGAGCATGCACCAAGGTAAACTAGATGCTAACAGGAAGATGGCTGATTGCAGGACAAAGACCCTTCCCTTTGCTGTGTACCTCCCTTCCTTCCACCCTCCTCCTCCTAAAATAGCCTTTCAGCATGAGTGAAAACCACATACTTTCCTCTCTTAAAAACACTTTTAAATGTTTGTTTGTGTCAATGGGAAAGTAATTTAACCCAGGAGCTGGTGTTGTGCATCTGCTGTGTCTGATCTATGTCCTTATTTCTTGTAACGCTTTCCTATTGCTCATGGATGGTAAAAGAGTATCAGCTGCAGTTCCAGGTCTCCAACTTCCCTGCATATGGCTCATTAGCCAGTTTGCTTTTCAGGCTCCTTCAATCTTGTTTAATTCTAGCTTTTGCCACTTTTTTAATGCAGCAGTTGAGGTGAGTCTCTTTCTTTCCAGCTGGAAACAGGCCCAGCTTCTGAGGTGAAGATGTGAGCCCTGTGGGTGAGGAGGTGCATGGCCAGGGCTGCTCTGGAAGCTCTGGAGGGCATTGAGAGGTTGAGTAAGGTCTGTGTTTTAACAGGCAGTGACTGGAGAGAGTCTGAGGTGTGAATGTCCATCCTGCATAATAGCAGAGGGACAATTTCATGCATGTAAATGTGTCAGCCTGCATGAGTGGATAATGAACTGCTGCTCATTGTGGTAACCTATGGAGCTGGGATTTCATTTTAATCACAGACTGTTGGCTGTGTAGAAGCCCTGCCCTGAGATTCACCAGTGTACACATGCATATCTTTGACTTGTCTTAGTCAAACTGTACCCTTGACGTCAGCAACAGTTTCCAGTATGAAAACTGGAGTTCCAGTGCCTGTGCTTATACAGCCAGTGAGTCTTGTCACACTTGGCCCATTACCAGAAGCATTTGTTATTGTTCTAGAGAAAAAAATACTCCTAGATTCTAAGATTTCCAGTGGACTATATCACTAACTTTGCCTGAAAGGAGATTAAGCAGCTACATTTAGGGTTCTGGTAGGCATTAAATCCAGCAAAGCATCTAATTACATTAAATACCTGTCTTTTCTGTTGTACTTGAAGGGTGCTGAAAGGCCTTTTGAAAGTCAGGGGGAAGGTCTATTCAGGGAGACAATCGTTCTGCTGGGTTTTTTTCCTTATTGTGTGAAAGTGGCCAGAGTTTTAGAGAGAAGTTGCATTAATACACGTTTGATGTAGGGATATTTAAAGTGAATGTATGGGTGGGTTTTTTTGTTCCCCCTAGGTGGGTCTCTGATTAAGGCAAAAGCTGTTGTACTCCCCATCAGGCAGGCTGATTTCTCTGCAGAAATTCAGTTGACAGTAATCTGCTTTTTAATCTGCTCTTGTGGTGTAATGTAGCAGGCTATGTCACACTGTATTTCTCATCCTAATTCTTGTTGTACCAGTTGAAGGCTTGTAATTTTTGTCTTGAAGTGTCTGAGTTTTAGTTCTGCAGTTTTTAGTGAGTGCTAATCTAAACAAGGTTTGCATAAATATCTTTGCTCCAGCGGGAAGATGAAAGCTTTGATAAGGAACTTGTTTTTTTCTCTCTCCCAAGCACGAGCACAATGTCTTTGACCTAAATATACCAATTACTGCCATAGCAAAGTGATACAGAAAACAATCCAGAAGGAATGCCAGCCTCTGAATGAACACTTGGCTGCAGAAAGCTACTGCTTATGTGGAACCTCAAATCCAGAAGACATGTGAGGAGGAAAACAGCGTTCATTCAAAACATTTCATGCAAATAGTGAGGGGTGAGAGAGCAATGGCTGGAGAAATGCTTGTTTATCCCTTATCCCCATGGCTCAGGAGAGGTGAAAGCTCTATGCAAAACACAGTGCAGTTTCCCTCTTTCTCGTTTGTGGCCTGGTTTGCTCACCTTTTTGAAGAACTTTTCTGTCAAACTTAAAGACTTCCTGGTAGCAGCTTCCATGTGTTTGATGGCAGATACAAGTATTTCAAAAAGTAGCAGTGAGCTTCCTCTCTAGAGCATGCTAGGTGACTTTATTAATTAGTTTCATAAGTTCTACTCATGATTAAGGTTAACTACCTCCAGAGACCGTGGGAGTCTGAAGTGAACTGGTTTTCAGTTCAGCTTTGAGACCTGTCCTCTATTAGTGAGTACTTGCACATTGCTACCACACTGATGGTTTCCAAAATACACTGAGTAAATTGGTTCACACAAACTGCTGCAGATTTCTGGTTGTCCATGTTGCAGCTGTGGAACTTGCAGACTCTGGATGCCCATTTTTTTGGTGGCCAAGTGACCGTTTTTAAAGGCTCAAACTACTACTAGATATGGTCAGACTGGAAGTGGTACCTGGTACAGTTCTGCATCTCCCCTCAACCCCCAGTAAATTTGTGTGTAGTCTTGGGCTCCTTGCAAGAAAAAAGGGAACCTTTTATCACCCCAGGTTTTGGGGTCAGCCCTTGTTTCGTTTTCCCAGGCAGTGTTGTTGCTGGCACTTCAGCCATACTGCAAATGCAGCATGTGTGGGCTTTTTGCTCAACACAGTTTATTTAAGAGATTGATACAACTCAAGACTACTGCAGGAAAGTCCCTCTGCTACAGAGATGTGTAATAGATATTTGGCAGTGCGACTCAAACATGTGTCTTGCTTTGTTCCAGCAGATGATTTGAGATTATTGATAGGACCAGCTTTGTGCAGGGTCTGCTGTTGAACAGGGATCTGTCAAATATTTAATCTTGGAAGGCACTGAACTTCGGTTGTGTGCGATGTCCATGCACAGATCCTCATCCCTTGGACTTCATAAGCCTCTACTGAGCTGCTTCTTTGGGCATCTGGTGCCAGTTCCATGCAGATGTTGGGTACCCCAGGACATCCCCACTGTCACCACGTGCCTGTGTCAGGAGTTGAGCCCTAAGGAATCTGATTGTCCGATGGATGCTCCTGTCTCTGTGTGCCTTGTGCTGCATTAGAGGAGGGGCTGTGGCTGCAGCAGTGGCACCCTCTGCAAGACTTGACCAGACTGGGTTATCCATGTGTTGGGAAATAGTTGTGGGAGGGTGGCTTTTGTACTGACTTGCTTAATATTTGCTGGCACATGAGGAGAGCTCCCGTATGGAGAAGCGTGCAGTGCCCTGGGTGGCTGTAGCCCAAACAAAGGGACACTGGGACACTGCTGGATGCTGTGAGAAGAGCATTTGCGTGGTTTAACGAGTGGATCAGTGCCTGGTTGCACAGCCTCTGATTTGACTGAAGCAGCTGTCTTCTTCCCAGCAAAGGTCGTGTTCGGCTCAGAGGCACTTAGTTTGTGTCTGAACAACTGGATGGGATGTAGGCATGGAAAGAGTAGGCAGGGAGCTGGGAGACTGCTCATTTAATTGCAGTCCTTTGCTTTGTAGTTCTCCTTTGAGACTCAGTCCAAAGCTGTCCACATGGTGGACCTTTGACCACGTTAAGTGAAAAGCCCCTCTGATGGCATGGATACATCTGAATATTGCTGTGGGTTTGGGGGCAATCTATATTGACTAATTTTCTGTAATGTCTGTAGTGTTCACCTCACAGCTACAAGCAAGATGTTGACTTAAGGGGTGAAAACTCTCTAAATTGTTGGTGCTCTTTTGATATTTGCTGGCTGTGACCACTCACTCCTGATAAAAACGCTTCCCAGGCATTGTCTGTACAGTCAGGTATGTTGGCATAAAATCATACATAGCCAGCAGTTATTAAATGGGAATCCTTTTAAGGTTTGAAAGATGTATTTTTAGGGTGTAGTCTGTGTGAAATGTTCCTTGGTTAATAGAAATGTAGTGATTATTAGGCGCATGACTTAGGCTAATAATCATATCTTACAGTACGAGAACTTGCTGTGATGTTCCTGATGTTAAATCCAGGCAGACAGCTCCAGTCCCCGTACGTACAAGTGGAGATTGAATCTTGTTTATCATTACATCAGTCTGCAGAAAGGAGATTTATAAGAGGAGAATTGTTTGCGTGACATGGAGTGACTCCCATTGTATAGAAAAGAACAACACTCCAAAATTTCTCTCCTCTCCCTTGCCCTTTTGATGACAGATAGTTGGCAGCGGATCAAAGCACAAACAGGATTAATGTTTTGCATATTCTGTCCTACATGGCCTGAAAGGAGCAGAGATGGAATTTTTCATCTTTCACTTTAAACTGCATTTAATATCGTGGCCTAGTTTAGAGCTATGCGACTCATTCCTTCCATTTCCCCTGAGGCCTCTGTTTCTGGTCAAGGAAAGCAGGGCATGACTCCCTCTGGAGCTCATCAGTGCTGCTCAGCTTCCTCCTTCGTGCGGGCTGGAGGAGGAGGCTGGTTTGAGGCTGCAGCAATCCAGCATCAGGCATCTCCAAGGAGCGTTGGTGGGAGCTGCCATCTCTTGGGTCTGTCGCTGTGGTCACATCACGAGTGCTGCAGGGCACGGAGAACCCGGAGCTGGGGCAGCATCCTAAGTTCTTGCTACCCCCTGTGCAAAGGCAGCTGTGAAAGCTGGAGTGGTGTCACAGGTCACACCTCCAAGTGTCAGCAGTCACTATCCAAGGATGCTGTCCGAGCGTGCTGCTTCTCAAAGATGTCCTCGGAAAGGAATGTTGGAGCCGCGTCTTGGCTGATAAATTGTTGTGCTTTTTCGCTGGAAATGGCGAGAAAGCGTGGAGGTGCTGGCGTTAGGGGTCGTGTCAGTGCTGGAGCCGTGTCCCCTTGGATCCTGTTCCTCCCCGGAGCGGCGCCGGGGCGGGCACATCCCTGTCCTGCCCTCCCCTCTAGCGGGAGGAAGCGTCACTGCAGCCGCTCGGGCTCCGGACGGGCACCGGGGGGATGTTCTGTGCCTGCAGGATTTTATAGTGAGTGACCACAGCACAGCGGGAATGGCAGCAGCGCCTTGGGGTGGGATATGTGAAATACGGGAGCGTTGGCTGTGTCTTCTTTCACGCCCTCTGTCTGTGGATGCATTTGCAGAGGGGGCAGTGGATGGGGTGAAGGTGGTTCAGATACCTGAATCCGACCACTCTGTAAATCCAAAACATGAGGTCCAGGGAAGGAGTAGGCTGCAGGCTGGTCAGAGTAGCTGATGAGAAGAGGAGGAGGCTGCTGAAGGTTAGTTTTGTTCCAGACAGCTCCCAGGTACTGGCAATGGGTCTCTTGCTCAAATCACACTTGTCTACAGTTGTTTTCATGGTCAGTGATATTCTGAGTGAATGTGCTCCTCACACAAACATTTATGTCTGGTATCAAAGAGATGTAAGAACTTCAGCAGAGACAGATGGTGATTAATTGGGCCATGTCTGGCCTCCTCCACACTGAGCTCCTGAGGGCTGAATTTTGAGGGGAGCTGAGATAATGATCTATATACTTCAGGATCTTCTCCTGTCATTTGTGGAACTTTTGGCTATGGCACACCAGGCTTGCCAATTGCTGTGACAAGGATTTTTCTTGGCAGGTAGAAATGGCCGTTCATTATAATACTAAAAATGTTTGCATAGCTTGAGTTCCTGAGCAGCACAAACGAGACTTCAAGGGCTCTTTCAATTGTTTTGCCTTACTGTGGAGTTTGAGGAACTTGTTTTCTAGCTGAATATACACTTTTTATTCAAAACCCCCATCATGGCTTTAGCAATTCTACATGTAATGAAACAGCTTCCCCTCTCTTCTGACCTCTTTCTCTTGCTCCCCCAAGTCAACTTGTTGTAAACCCACAGGGAACTCAATTGCAGCTTATGTTCTGACAGGATTGCCTGCACTTTCCAGTGCTGGGGTGAGAAATGAAAGTACAGTGTCCTGGAAAATGCTGGTAATTGGGATTACAAATCTTCAAGGACTTGGCTCCCTGGCCTTAAGAAGCTGCTTCTGCTCCCATGGCTGCTTTTCATCTGCATTCTCTGAATGATGCAACAGCTTCTTTGCTGTTGACTGTGGTGTTTTCATCTGGAAGGGGTCAGGAATGCTACTTCCCTTATCAAGCTGCTGAGCCAATTCTCAGGTATGATGAGTAGAAGGCATTCCTGCCAGCTTTTGTTTGGTGTAGATGGTCTGCAGGTTTTAGCTTGAATCTGTGGTTTCAGGTGGCTCCAAGTGAAGAACTTGGTGGTGCAGTGGTGCTCTAGTCCTGTTCTTAGAAATAGAAGACCAGTAGCAAGGAGCGTTGTCTAGTTATTCTCATATATCACAGATCCAGATCATTGAAATAATGAGAAAGAATATCCAGCAGGAGCATCTGCATTTTAGTCTGATTAAAAAGTGAACTAAACTGGACCTTTGCATCCAAGTAAGCACAAAGAGTTCAGAGGAGCTGTACAGCCTCCCCTGGGGTTGTTTATGGGAGAACATCATTGGAGCCTGTTGCGGAGGAGTCTGGGCCAGGGACAGTGCTGGGAACGAGAGCACTGTCACTGTGTCACTGCAAATTCAGCTTCACCCTTGTGTGAAACACTCTTGAGTGGCAAAGGTCTCTTGCAACCACCTTGCTGGTTGTGGCTTGAAAAACTCACCACGCCAAAGGAGACCTGCAGGAGGGAAGCCCAGAGCAACCAAGAACAAAATTATCTCCTTCCTTTCTCTGTCTGAACTTTGGTTTTCATGGGATGCCCCTGCCCTGACAAAACCCTTGGTGTGTTTTAAAATGCTTTTTCCCTGTGGACCTGCTCAAACATAGTATGTTCTCATTAATACAACAGATCCTTTACCCTATCTCCAGTGCCTGGCAGGGCGTATGTAAATGTACTCTGAAGCAGAATTAATTGCTGAGATCTCTCTTCTGAGGTATTGCTTTGGGCTGTAGTAGGTAGGCCTAGTAAAATTCCACAGCACATTAGAGATTTTGCATATTAATATCTCTAAAGCAGCATAATATGTCAAATTTCTCCTTTCTGGTCATATCTGTGCTCACTCAGTCTGATTTGTCAGGTTTATTACATGCTGGTTTTGTGGATTTTTACACTTGATTGCTGACACTGGACTATGAATTAATATGATCTCCATAAAGGTAATAAAACCCCAGAGATTTTTGCCGAGAAGTGAACTATGTATTTGGCTCTTGGCCTGCCATGTTTGGCAGGGGTCACTGGAAGTCCGTGCAAAAGCATGCAAAATCCTGCAGGGGCAAAAATTCCTGTAACGCTGAGTTTTGAAAAGGCTTTTGAGAGAACGTGAAGTGACAGCTGAGCAGAAAGTGAGTTCCTCTCTAGTGACAGCTGCATGCAGGAGCAGAGAGAATTCCCCTTGTCTTACACAATCAAACCAGTGAAATGCAAGCCTTTGCTTTCTACGTGTATTAAAGGATATTAATGGTTTTCTCCTTTCCTTATGTATGCAGGAGGCAGACAGTGGGGAAGAAGAATGCCGGTCCCAACCCAGAAGGTAAGATTGTCACTCGAGGCTCACAAGAGTCCTTGAGGATGCCTTGCTCTGTGGAATGTTCCACAGGGCTTTTGTTCTTCCTCTGGCTTGTCCTGCAAACAACGCATCACTTTCTGCCTGTTGTTGGTCTTGCACAACTTTCTTAAATGAGCCTTACTGAAAAATGGGTTCTAGTAAAGGGTGTGCTGCAGCAGGAAATGGGAAAAATCAGATTGCACACTAAAAAAAAAATACGGGAAACAGTTGGCAAAGATGTCAGTGCATATATTCTCCAAACTGCTGCTTCTGTAGCTCCCTCCAGTGTCCTGTTGCTTCTCAGGATTTAATCCACCACCAGAGTATTCTGAGAGGCATAACCAGACTAATAAACTCTTGTTCTCTGGTTTTGTTTAATTGGGATTGTTTTGCAGGGAGATGTTCGCCTCGTGTAAATACTGATTTCAGTTGCTTCAGGACGAATTTTTTTGGTAAATGTTATTTGCTCAAAAATAAACATTGAAACTCAGCTGATTGAATGGTGACAAGTAATGGTGATTTTTATAATGTAGGTGTAGTCTGCAGGGTAAGACTTCATGGGATCCTGTAAGCTTTGTCTCCTTTACTCTAAGCCATCAAAAGAATTATTTCAGCTGAACCAAATAAAAGCAGAAATTGTATATATCAGGTGACTTCTTCAATGGCAGGAACACTTTTTGGCTTAAAATGTTGCCGTCAGATTTTGTGAAAGGCTTCAGATTCCCTCCAGAGGGAGTAAAGGGGAAGTGAAGGTGAAATGGTTATGAGCTCTCTGACTGTTACGGTTCTTTGCTTAATGGTGTTTGTGTGAGTAGGTAGCAACAGAAGCCGTAATATCTAGTATTTAAAATACTTGAATGAGATCTGGGCTCTGTGTTTTGGGGCCAACTTGGATGAATCTGCATAAGAAAAAGCTGTTCTGTTTGCACATTCCCATGATCTCACTGTAGTTCTGTGATTCTGTGGCTCAGGGAAGGTGACTGACTTGTTTACTTCAGTCTTCTAGCCCTAAATGATGATTTAAGAATTGCTGTTTCTTCACTTTTAGCTTTCATGAGTGAGAGGAAAGCTGGAAAGCACAATTCCCGAAGGCTCAAACTGAACTCAGCTAAACTCCAATTTTTCATTTCACTCTTGGCCTTCCAGCAGTCACAAGATCAACTCATGACTTGATCTCAGTATACATAATGTATTGGAAGGGATGGGAGGTATTTAATTGTTGTGGGCACTTAGCAACCATTGTAGGTTAGGTCTGAAACAAGCATTTTTTTAATATATTTGAAATAACTTCCTGGGGTAGGAAATGACAACCTGCTGTTGATGTGGTGATCCGAGCTCTGTGACTCCTGTTACTGGGGTCACAGAGCTAACTAAAACCAAACTCCTTCTGGGGGAAAACAAGGGGGTGGGTGTTAAATGTGTTTGATTACAGTAGGATAAAAATAATAGAGTCGAATGGGGTAAGCAGTGAACCTGGAGTCCTGCTGTGGAGGAGCAGCAGATGTCCATAAACAGTTCCTGAGTATATTTAATGCCCACTTTTCATGAGAACATAACACGTAGCAGCTATTAAAAATCCAGACAGTAAAAAGGCTACCGATTGAGTTTGGCTTAGAAGGAAAGGTGTGTTTCCAGCTGCAGTGTCACTCAGGTAGTGCTCTGCAGTAGCCTGACATTCCTCACTGCCTGCCTGGGCAGGGCCCAGTTCTCCTGAGGCTTCATTCAGGTGACCTGGCTGCAGCTCCACTCAGTGGTCAGTGTTTGGGGTGAGATTTTTTTTTTTTTTTTTTTTTTGCTGTTTGTAAAATTCTTCTGATGAGGAGACCTTTTGTCTCCTGCGGTCATGGAAAATGTGTTCACATGCTACATCAGCGTGTCAGGCATCGGGCATGTCCAAACTCATCCTGTTAACTGGACATTGAAGCCAGGAGTACAGCTGTGGTAGGACTAAATGTGTGTTTGCATAAATAAAATAACTTTTCAAAGGTTATTAAATATATTTTAATGCACAAAGGTGTTAATGCTTGCAAAGGAGTTAGTGAAGACCTAAGCATAAGCACATGGACTTGTTTGGTGTCAGAAGATTTTTGCAGTGGTCAGTCTTGACAATCATTGGGTAGAGCCTTTATTTCCACTCCTGTGTCCCCATGTCTCTGCACAGCCTGGGGATTGCTGTCTCAGAAGAAATGTTACACTCAGACCCAGCTCAACAGCACTGCTAATCCTGTGGTTAGCAAAACCTAGATAGCTTCTTGTGTTAGGTTTCTGCTGTTTATCTTTCCTCCCTGATGAGGTATGGGATATATATTGAGGTGAGGGGGAACATGCAGGGAAGCCTGGCAGCAGGACAGCAGGAGGGACAGTGTTTGTTGAGCAGAGACTATGAGGAGCAGCAGACTAAAATATCCTCCGAAGAGGCAGAGAAATAAGTTAGAAAGAGAAGTTTAAACTTGTAGGTGATTACATCAAGATCACCATACTTGAATGAAATTATCTGTCTGTTTGCTGACTTGTGCTTTTTAAGGTCTAACACCAGAGAGGCCTGTGATTGCCTGGACTGGGTCTCACAGAGAAGGGAGAACTGTGTGAAAATGTTGTTTAAACATAAACCTGCTCTACAGAGCATTCAAATGACCTGACAAGTCTGCGCTCGCCAATACCATCACGGACTGAGGAGCTTTTTGCTTTGGGAATTAGCAGAATCTGATTACAACTTTTGTCTAAAAGATGGAAAGAGCTATCAGAGTGCAGAAAGAGAGTTCCTGTGTACTCTGCAGTCATCCTTGGAAAGGTGCTTGAAATGGCATTTCCTGTCAAACTCTTTTGTGTTGATGCAGAGAGGAATGGTTTGTATCCCTGCTGAGGAAAGTACTTGGGTATAGTGAACACAGATCTGATTTCTATAAATATTTCTATCCATTATTAAAAACCCCAGCAAGTTAATGTTGCCAATACCTGAAGCTGAACAAATAGGTGAAACCAGCTTGGTTTCTGCAATATTTTTTCTCACACCCAAGCTCTGCTCTGGGGGAAGCCCAGGGAAGCTCTCTGTGTCCAGCTGTAGCAGTGACCGTTCATGCACTTTATGGGTGAGATCCCCAAAGCCCTGACACCGATCCAGGTTCTTGCTCTGGAATCCCTGATCGAGCCAGTCCCTGTCACTCTTGGCTAATGGAACCGAGACAGTGCTGCATAAGCAGATGTCCTGACAAATCTATTTATTACATTTATTACCTTCATAGCTATGTTCTGACATTTTTATTAGGCTGTCTGGAGGCTGTGGAGCTAAACTGGCCTGCACATCTGTCCTGTCCCCAGACGTGCTGCTGCCACACTGAATACACTCTTAATGGAGCATCTGAGTTAACGAGCTCTTTGCAGTATCCCGAGGTTGTTAAAATTTACCTAAAACGCACATGTATTGAGCTGTGAGTTGTGTTTACACCCGCTGAGGTATTGACATTCAGGTTTTGTGTGCTCTGTGCCAAGGTTGCAAGTATTCAGCATCTTTGTTTTGCTGACAAACGATATCTCCGGGCCCGGGGCAGCAGCAGTGCTGCAGCTGCATTGGATTTGCTGTCAGGATCTGCCGCTTGCTTTTTGGGTTTCATCTTTTAAATGGTGCCTCTATTTCCAAACCATCATGATTTTACTACTTCTGTGTGCCTTGAAAGTGCTGTGGTTGCTGAAATGCAGCATTTGGGGCTGCTCAGTAACTGCTGCATATAAAATTGTGTGAGCTGTATTCTGTAGCAAGGCTGCCAGGGACTTGAGAGGGAGTCTTTGAACTTTTATGGTCTGACAGTGGTTCAGACTAAAGTCCATTTGTTCAGGTAAAGCTGAGGAGCCTGTCGTTCCCTTCAGGTACCACAGAAAGTGATTACATCCTGCTTGAAATCTGGGGCTTGTTACCTGAAAATGTTCTCAGAAAGTGCTTGTCCTCCCCTCTTCAAGTGGAGGCAAGAGTGTGGTATTAAATTATAATTTACAAAGAAAAAAACCCCCACACCTTTTGCAGCACAAGTATGGTTACCTTCTGGTTTGTTTTTTGTAGTCAAAATAGTTCCTTCCAGGAGTGAACTGGGAAGGGAAGCAAATCAGATTATTGCCGTGATAACAGTTGGATGTGCCAAGTTGCCTCAAGGTCTCAAGCTGTGAGTAAATACCTTTGTTTTAGGAGCAGAAGACCACAGTCTGATGCAGGAGCTGATGGTTTATAGAGGTATAAAAGTTGCTTTTCAAAGAGTAAGTGGAATTGGTACATGTGCTTCCTTCTGCAGGGCAGCAGCTCAATAAACTGTGAGCCAACCCGTTTGATTTTTAAACTGAGACCTGTTGTAAAATGTGTGTTAGTCCCTGTGAGAAATGGGGGGCTGATTGTGTGATGCTGAACTGTGTGCACTTCCAAAGGCTCATTCACATTCCACGCTCAGATGTAGGGATCTGCAGCATGCTGTAACTTTTGGAGATGTGTGTCATCACCTTTTGGTGCTCCTGTGGCAGGTCCCTGCTGCTCCTGGTTATCCTTAAAACCTGTCTGGTGTTACAGGAGACACTTCCAAAAGCCGTGTGTGAGAGTTCTGGCAGTGAAACCTTCTTTGTGCTGCCTTTCCTTGCCGCTGCAGCTGCCAAACATTTACTCTGTTGGTACTTGAACAGTAGCTGGGTCTTTAATAGGTGTGCAAGACAGTTTGTTAACTCCAGTTCTTGAGTAAGAAGGGGCTGTGTGTGTGCTATACAGGAAAACGTGTGTTTATCCGTGCTGGAGATTGCTAAGCTCTTGTAGTATGAACCTTATCTTTAGAATGTGTTTCCTGAATTCATCTTTCTGTCTTTCCTTTCGGTGACAGCTCAGCCTCTCTCTGGCATTTGCTACAGCTGCTTGAGGAGAGTGTAATGCTGAGATAAAGAACAGCTCTGGTCATCTGCCAGCTCTGCTGACCACCAGAAAAAGTTCTGTGGGCCTTAATTCAATACAGTGGCCTTCATTTTTGAGTACCAGCTCTTTTATCACCAAACTGTGAGCAAAGCTATTGAACTGGCAGTAAAATTTGGGTTTATTAGATTAGGAACAGGTATCTGCAGGGTTGGAGGGTTGGTTCACTGCAAGGTCTGTGTTTGTGGTTGCAACATGTTCAGTCCAGTCCGATGACATACCTGTGGATCACAATAATGTGTGAGATGATTTCAGGTGTGATCTTCAGGCTGAAGGATCAAGCAGAGTAATATCATTGCATTGCCAAATTACCAGGTAAACACAGGGAGCTCGCTCAAAATCTGAATGCTTATGAAAAGTGGTTAGAATTTGTCATTCTAAGCGTGTGAAGAGAGGAGAATGAGGAACAGGGCAAGAACAAGCTGGGAAGTAAAAGGAATGAAGGTGGGTCAGATCCTTCAGCTACCAAAAGGGTCTGGAGTCCAGAACAGCTGCTCCCATGCACTTGTGCTTCTTCAGAGGGTCACAGAGGAGGGGCTGACCAGGAGGTGCTTTAAGGATTCCATACGTGCTTCTGGCTCCTGCTGAGCACAAGCCAGGTGCTCTAAGCTAAAGGAATAGAAAGGGAAACTGAAATTCCCTTTCCTGGTGAGACACTTCCACAAGATTTTAAAGTTAAACATGAATCTTCAGAGTTTTCAGCATTTCAAGGACTTCAGACACTTAGATGAATTTTGATAGTCTGAGCCAGGGTTTCTGGACTCATTGCCATTCAGCTAGTTGGTGTCTTTGCATCAAAAACATTCCTTTATAAAATTGGGTGAGTGAATGGTTGGACAGTTGGGAGGATTTAGATCTTTCTTTTCCACAGGTCACTTAAATAATACATTACCGACACTGGTGTTGCTTGCTGAGAGCAGACATTGCCGCTTGTGTCCCATTTCCTGCTCAGGTCCCTTCAGTCATCTTCGCTTCAGGCTCTGTAAAAAAAGGTGTAATTGAGCATTGGCCTCTCCATGTCAGACCCTGTAAGATTTAATGATAAGTAAACTATACAGTGATTGGATGTGGGGCTGGTGAGGGAAGGGTTTAATGAACTGATAATATTGCAAAATAGGTGTTGAATTCTCGACTAGGCAGCCTAATCATCAATCACGATGGGCAGCTGACCAAAGGGCTTTAAAAGCAGGGGTTTGTTCTTTCAGTGATGCTTATCTCCCTACCCCTGTACTTGTCTGATTTCTTTGCTCAGGAACTGGAAACAGAAATACTCTTTGACAGCTTAAATAACCAAATTTAGAATGTGGCTTCCTGTTCTGACTGGTTCTTCAGGATTAAAGTACAGTTTTGCGTGCTTTCCCTGTTCCTGCCTTCCCCCCTGCCTTTTTTTTTTTTTTTTTTTTTAATTTTTGTTTTGTTTTAACTAGATATGGGCTCCTTTATAATTACTTGGTTAAGATCCCCAGTCTGTGTGTAATCCAGCTGGTGTATGTAAGCTCTGCCTTGGTGGGTGGTATGTCTGTTAATCACTGGGAAAGCTTTGTGCTGTACTCTATCTCTGCCCTGCGTGCATTGGCTTGTTTATGATTGCTGCTACTGAATTCGCTTCATGTTTTCCTGGTAAATTGGATGCAGAATGCAGAAGGCTTCACCTCCCATGCTAAAACCATCCAGGAAGCTGCTGGCAGATCATCTTCTCCACCGAGGTGCAAAGGCAGCAGTAGCAGATGAGTGCAGGAGGTGCTGCCAGGTGGTCTCTACCTGTTTACAGGTTTGCTGCGCTAATTTAAGGCTCTTCCCAAATAAATCATCTATTTGGATGCTTAATCCACTCAGACTCATCTGTCGACTGTTCAGTGCTTAAAGCCACATGTCCTCACAGCAAAAGAATGACTTAACTGACTTCCCACCAAAAGTGCCAGGTCATCAAGTCCTTTGACCCTCAAGGAGCTCAGTGTGGCAGCAGATTTTTCAAGGCTACCCCTTAGGACCCTTTTCCCATCAGAGCTGATGCAGAGACAGCTGCCTTTGTGGACAAAGACTGAGTGAAGCTGCCGGTGAGAAAAAACAAAGGACTTGGCCCCACCTCTGCACACGGAAATGAACTTGCTACCTCTGCTCCCCGGCGGTGCCTGTGCAAGACTGCCGTGCTTGGCTGTGGGCAGGGACGTGTTGTTTTCAAAATTCGGTGGCTTTTCATAAGTATCACCGGAAACAGCTGTTGAACAGTAAAGAACAAACTTTCCACATGTGCAGTGAAGGTGGCTGAGCAGGCACGGCCGTGGCACGTCGCTCAGCAGGGAGAGGATGTGCTGGGGATGAGGGGGAGGTTTGTTTGTCTAACACAACAGCTTCACGAGTTTTTTTCATAATCCTCTGAAAACATGTCTGGGTTCTGCATTGCCTTATCTGTGATACTGATAATGATTGAGGGCAAAATTCCTATGTGTGACAGCCTCCCACAGTCCCCTTTACCTTGAACATGACCAGTGTTACAGCTGTAGTACTTTCCATATTTGTAGGAACAGAACATTCCTTGCTTTTGCAGAGTACCTGGACTTCAGTCTAAACAGTCTTAATAATACCCAACCCTTCACACCTACTGGAGTTAGAAAGACTATGACAGTATATTGTGTTCATTAGGGTTCTTCAATAAGAGAGAACTGAGGGGACCAGAGAAAATCTCACTGGTTAGCTGTACTCTAAAATGAAAAGAGGTCATCAGGTCCCCCTTAGTGTAGGCTAGCAATTGAAGATGTCTAATAAGACAATCATGCTCCAGATTTAATCATGTTAACACATGAGCAGACCCTCAGGAAGCCCCTGTGGGATAGGAGTGGGTGGAACACGATGACACCCACACCTTTGTGTGGTCTGACAAGAAGCAGCAATTCAGCCTGAAGCTGTTGATCTTGGATGGAAACAGAAGCTTGATGAATGCCCTGTTTGCATGTGGACTATGTGCACTGACAGGACTGGGTGTCCAGCTCTGAGCATGCCTCCTGCAAGTGTCAGATCTGGGCATGCCAGTGCCAAGCCTGACTGGAGCACTTCATGGTTACCCATGCACCGAGGCCTGGGCTGGACAGGGAGAACCCCATTAGCAAGTGCTAGTCCTGTGCAGGACACAGAATTACTCTGTTACATCACTGCAAGATCAAAAACTGCTAATATGCACCAGGAAAGCAAAACAGCTGAAGGTACCGTGCAAGCTGCTGTGATTGTGTAGTTTTGCAATGCAGACACTGGTGAAAATGATGACTGCATGAATAAACAATATGTTGTCAGCCTTGTCTGCCAGACTGAAGACTACAAGTCAATATGAAGAGATTTGTGCATGCCTGTTTTCCTTCCAGCCCCTGAAACTTCTCTCTAGAGGCAGCTCTGGTAGCATTCCCTCTGCTCCCTTCCTGTGGAGTGCCTGCTCAGACATCCCTCACACTCTGTTTTTTTTTCCATTGTGCTTCCACAACTGGTTGTAGCTGCTGCCTTAGTGTAGCAAAGATTTGGGGATGGGTGTTTTTATGGTTATGTATATAACTCATTTATTAGTTTGTGTGGTGTTCAAAGGTTAAACGGGATCCTGCTGTCCCACAGGTCTGTGGTGCTGCTGTGCCTTGCAGGGTTTGCTGCCTGCTCCCCTGAGCCCCGATGATCCCATGGCCTCCTGGGAAGAGCAAAATGATGAGAACTCAGACAAGCAGTGCCCTCTTCCTTGCAGCAAAATATCAGTTGGTGCACTGGGCTGGGCAGCACTTGAGACCCCAGACAGGCGTATTTACATCTTGTCATGCAGTGATTAATGGCTCTGCTCACATGCTCTGTTGCAGCATGGCGGTGATTTAGGCTGCTACCTGTCATCACTGCAATTTTGTGCACTTTAAATTCTTTGTGTATTTGTCCCAGCAGAGTGCACCTGCTTCCAGCCAGGAGCAGTTTCTTGGCTGTCTTGTGACTTGCTGCCTAAACTCCAGCTTGTGCATCCCTTTTTTTCTGCCTGCTCCTTGTTCCTCCATGCTGAGACATCGATTTACTAAACTTTTACTCATTTCTAAACCTAGGAGCAACTTTGACAAAGAAAGAGTTGTTCCCTAAGTCTGATGTTAAAAGCAAAATATGAAAATAACACAGCACTTAGTGCTGTTGTTTTGTTGACAGCGTGGTGATGGACCAAAGATTTGACTTGATCTTGGAGGTCTTTTCCAACCTTAATGATTCTCTGAGTCTCCACAAATGGACAGCGGGAACTGAAATGCTAATCTCACTAACACGTACCTAAAAGTAATGCCACTCTCAGGCTGGGGTTTCAATCTTTATGGCAACAAACCCAAGTTCAAATAGCTTTTATTAGTGCAGATTTCAAGATATGAACTTATTTGTGGATTTCCCATTTCTGTTCTCCAAAGGTTCGAAAACAAATGGGATATTTTTGTTATCACTTGGTTCCCTGACATATGGAGATGCAGTGCATGATTGTATTAATCCAGGACTAATTCATTTACAAATCTATTATCCATATGTTATGAGTAGCTGCTTGTAGTTAATCACTGCACTTGTTTTCAGCAGGTTTTAAGGGCTTGCCTTTTAATGGTGGCTACATGTAAGAAATCTGACGTGTCTGGACAGTATCTAAGTACATTTAGTCTTCTGCAATGCTTGAATAAAGCCCTTAAGTTATTAATTAGAATAGAACAGAAGTTCTGGGCTTGTTTTTCGGTCTGTGAATGTGTGGTATGCGTTACTACTGAATGTGAGGTTCTTGCCAGTCTCTTGACCTCTGGAAGGATTGAGTTACCCTCCATTTCTTAATGTCTCCATTTTTCCATTGCTTCTTGCAACTGATTTCATTTCTGCCTAACAGAATTTTTTTTTTTTTTTGGCATTGCAGCAAGCTGGCACTGCATTTCCTTTACAGCTGTGAGGCACCATTCCTAGAGCTGCACTCCTGGCTATATAGGATGACATTGCTTAAATTATTGCAACCAAACAATACTCTAGCAAAACTCGCAGAATTACAAATTCCACTGCTTTGCCCTTTTCTCTGCCCACCCCTGAAGTGGAGATGGTCAAGACCTTTCAGACAAGTGTCTTCTTGCTCCTGTCAAGTCTCCTATCAAGACCTGAAGCAACTGCCATCACACTGTGTAGGTTTTTTCAACCTCTCTCTGTTTCTCTGGAACTTTTAGTTAATAATTGGAAATAAAGCTGATGAAGCTTTTAGCTTCCAGCTCTTCTGCCAGATCACAAGAGCAGCTCTGCAGTTGATGCCTTGGTATTTTTTGCTCTTGAGTAGACGTCATTAACAAGTAGTTGTGTTTAAACTCACATCTTCCCCTGCCAGCTCACTTGTGCCTCCTTGCTGGGCATGTGCCACCCACAGCAGATGACTTAAGGCTGGTATATCGTGTTCCTCTGTGCTGGGATGTCATGCATTCCTATGGGAAACACAAAACTGAGCTTGCTTCCAATCCAAGGCTCCTCGGTTGTTCGCCCGTGCTGCTCGCTGGGTGTAAGGGCTGGAGAATGCCGGTCTGGGATGGGCAGTGCAGGGTGGGATCGAGCCGCCCCCGGCTCTCCCCAGTGGAAAACTGTATTAAGTTTCCCTTGCACTGTAACTTCTGAATTCCCAGCAGCCAAACGACAAGACTTTTGTTCTAAATAACTTAATTTCTTCCTTTTCTCGAGGGGCGATGGAGCTAAAGATAAAACAGCACTGAAAGGCAGCTGCTTCTCCTTTGGCAGAAAGCAAGTTGTCGCGTCTCTGCATATGAAAGTTACTGCCAAGAATCTCTTCTCCCCGTCTCTTGCAGGAGAGAAATTAAGGTCGTTTCCTAAGCACCCGAGTTGTCGCTGCCTGCCTTTGCAAAACATCGCTTGATGTGCTGCATCAAACCCGGTTTGCAGGGCGTGCAGCCTCGTTGGCCTAGATCTGAGGAGGGAAAAAAGGGGAAAGGAAAAGGGAAGGGAAAAGGAAAAACTGAGCGCACCCGCGCGCGGTACTGTGCGCCGTCCCTCGCTGCTGCCCGCCGGCGGAACCGGCAGCTGAAGCCCGATCCGTGATCAGGGCGGACCGTCCGCGTGTCCCGGTCCCGCCTGTCCCGGTCCCGCCTGTCCCGGTCCCGCCTGTCCCGGTCCCGCCTGTCCTGATCCCGGTCCCGGTCCCGGTCCCGGTCCCGGTCCCGTTCTCCGCAGCCCCGCGCCGCCACGTGCGGGTGTGGGCGGGGCAGGGGCGGAGCCTGCGCTGACCCCGCCTTCGGGCCGCGCCTGCGCGGCGGGGGCGGCGCGGCGGGCGCGGGGCAGAGCGGCGGTGCCGATGCCGCGGGGCAGGGCGGCCGCCGCGGTGGGGAGCGATGATCCCCTACTTCTCCGACAACGCCGTCATCTCCCAGGGCGCCATCGCCCAGCTGTGAGTACCGGTACACACCGCCGAGACTCCCCTTCCCGATGCCGCTCCGCCTGCCCCGGCTGCCGGCGGCTCCCCCTGCCCGGGCGTGCGCTGCGCTCGCTCCGCTGTCCCTCTCTCCCCTCTCTCCTCGCCCGCTCCGTTCCCCGTAGTTCCCTCTGCCACCGGTCGCCTCCGGGCGAACTTTCCCCTGCCCGGCACCGCAGTGTGGAAGTGCTGATAAGCACCGGCAGCGCCCGGCGGCTGCTGCTCCCTCACCGCTCACTTTCCTGATTTTTTTTGTTTTTCACTACAAGTACTCCGAGTCCCATGCGAGCGTTTCTCTCGGTGTTACACGGGAGCTGCCCGGGCCGCTCAAGGCTGCGCTCCCTCCTGCCGGAGCCGCCTGTTCCCCTTGCGGTGCCGGTGCGGGGTCCCCGCGGACCAGGCTGCGCGCTGACAGCGGGGTACAGATCCCCCGGCCCGCACACTTCGGCCGTCTTTTGGGCTTAAAGCAGAGATTAACTCCTCTATCTGATCTCTGGGCTTATCGCAAAGCGGCAGAGAGGGGCTGCGGGGCTGGCGTGTCCCAGGTGGGAGCCGCAGGAGCAGGTCTGAGGCATTACTCTCAGCACCTGCGGGTCACACGGCACAGACGTGAGCTGCTGCCGGTTGTTAGGTACTGTCAGTCTCGGGCAGCTCGAAAGTGCGGAGTGTCTCCGTGTCCCAGACTAAGCCGCATGGAAAATCAGTCTCTCCAGCTGCACACCCCCCCCGCCTTTGATATGCAGATACAAGTAATCATTTAATTTATAAACAATTAACAGACACTGCCTGAGTCGTGGAGTTTGGCTGGAAGGATTGAGGAGGGAAGTGGCAGCTCTGGGGTTGTAGATAAGGCGTTCATGGAGATAGTCGCTGTGGTCTAGCCATTCTTGATACTTCTTTAAAGAAGCCAACAGACTGTTTTATCTCTTGGAAACATCATGAAAGGCTTCCAGATAGTGGGATAAAGTTCTGGGTCCCACCTGGAACTGTGTTCTTGTCACAAGAAGCTCCTGCTAGAACTGCAGCTGCCTTGCACTTACAAAGTCTTTATGAGATATCTCTGCTTATGCTTCATATGGAAATGAGTCCCCAGACTCTGTGCCTTCTTTTGTGAGCACTGGCAATCACTGCTGCAGTTGGTAATCAGTTCAGTTAAATCTCTCTGAGCCTTTCATACTCAACTCAAAATGTTTGTGATTAGTAATTTTTTCTGCTCGCAGTGTTGCCTGTAAACATCAGGGCTTTCCCTGCGGTTGCTGATAATGTAGCTTTAACAGAGATGTACCTAAATTGTTCTTCCAAAGCAGTGATGCAAAACTGGATATGCCCTGGGCTTTGGGAAGTTGCAGCAGTTCTGAAATTGTGGTGAAAACCCCAACATACTGTGGGCTGAAACATTTCCTAGGTGCTCTGGATGATTTACCGAGCTGGAGTAGGTAGCCAGGTAACAATTTAAGTGCTTTTAAGGTGTTTGTTTTGTCCGCTGCTCAAACACTTTACCCTCGGTTGGAGACTGTACAGAAAAAGGATCAAAAGAAAGGGGAAGTGCTACTCGTCTCTGCTCCTTCTGTCACATGTTACACGGATCCCTGCAGCAAAGTGCCTTGTGGTGGTTTAAATGGCCACTTGGTTGGAAGGACCACCCTTTCCTTTTCTGGGGAGAGAGATAACCGAATTATCAGAGTGGAGCTTATGCTGTCCTTTGCCTCCTGTGAGGGAAGATTAATAAGCACAAGAATGACAGAGCTTTTGGCCCACGCAGAAGCGTTCTCACAGGGCTGAGTGCTGGATTAATATTTTGCTAGTGTTCTCAATCAGGATGGTGCTGCAGCTCTCGGGCTGGCCTAGTTAAGGCCAGTATTTAAAGTTTGTGCTCCTAATTACAAGTTCACAATGGCTGATTAATATTGGATGTCCTTTTTTCATCATGGGCAAGACCTAAAAATCCAGATTTAGTTGTTTGCTATGCTAAAAATGTGTTCTGTGTGGAGTGGGAAGGGCAGTGGTGGCCCAAACATTATCAGAAACTTCTGTTTCAGTGTATTCTTTAGTAGATGTATTTGGCTGATCAGCTCGGACTTTCAGAGATCAGCAGAAATTACTCTTGTGTTGACGCTTTTAGTCAGTAATGTAGTCAGCTGGTCTGGGTCTAATTCATTTCAGGTTCACAAGGATTCAAATAATGTCCGGGAGACTTGTGTTTATCAAAATGCTCAGAATTTATAGTTGTAACTTGTTCCAGAAAATCTTCCTACTCTCACTGAACCTAGGGGGAATTCTGCTGATTTACTAGTTTATTTGTCTGTAGGATTCAAAATTTACTTTGGTCTACTAAAACTCTAAGGCAGCTGATAGAAAAGATAGGAAAAAAAGCTTCAGAAAGTTTGCAAATATCAAAGAATTTTTAATGAGAAACCTGGAGGAATTGCCATGGATCAGTTCTTCCTGCCTACAGTCGCTTCCTTTGCCTCTGGCCAAGTTTTAGTTATTCACTTCATTGCTGGTGTCCCTAAAGTGGCTTTTCCAAGTTTCTCTGATAATGCCAGATTCCTCTGTCACCCAGTTTTCATCTTTATCTCAGTGACAAAGCAGCATGACCCAGCCATCAGAGTGCTCACTTGGGGTGTGAGGAAACCCAGCTCTTGCTTTCACTGTGCCACATCCTTCCTGTGTGACTCTTACCAGGCTGTGTTCAGCGGGGCTGGAAGGTGCAGAGGGATGCTCAGCCTTTGTTCAGAACCCGAGGATTGATCACCTCCCTTTGGTGCCCGCATCCCTCTGACATTTTGAAGCATTTTTTTGTTGTGTTTAAATACTTTTGACTCTGCCTTGGCTTCCTTTCTGCCAGGCAGCAGTGGGAGCCCTCCCTGAGCACAGTTGAGCACATGTTGAAGCACCCCTGCCCTGTTTACTCCTTCATCCTCCAACAGTCGGGAGCCAGATGGATCTAAAACCACAATTACGCTCACTGCTTTCCATGTTCTCATGCTTGCCTCATACCAGTCTATTTTCTGTTATAAGATGTTAACTCGTAGTTTTTATATGTATTTTAAACTTTGAGGGGGGATAAAGAAGGAGCAGGAGTGGACACTTTCTTCACAGCATTGTGAATTTATGGTGGAGCTCTTAGGGGGGAAAAAAATCAACCCAAGTTGTTAAACAATTTTCATCATTAGGTAGGCACAAAATGTCCTTTCAGACCTGGCTTAGCAGCCTGTTGCTCTCTCCCGTAATCAGTTTTCTTCTAAGTGACAACCCTTGTGTGCAGAGTGTGAAGAAGCAGCACTTTACAGTGCAAGAGGAAGTTCTGAGGCTGTGCAGGTAATTACACACTGTACAGTAAATGACAACACTGGGTAATTCAGGCTCATTGTGTTGCCACCTCCGTGCTGTCTTTGTGCCCGGCCTGCTTGGCCCTTTGTCCTCCCCCACCCCTTCTCCTCTGTCATGCGGCCATGGCCTTTATGGTGGGAAATTTCATGACCACCTAATCTTGAATTGTGCCCTGTCAGGAACTTGGATAGGTGCGTGGCTGCTGTTGCCATTCTTTGGAGAGCTGCTTATTTATTTATTTATTGTATGGGAAGCCTTGCAGCCTTTTTATCTCCTTACAATGTTATTGCTGCCAAAACCCTTGACCGTTCAGCAATTAGACTGCAATCCTCTGAGCAGCATGTTATTGGAAATCTTTAATTGCTTTTGTGCCGTTGTAAAGCACTGTAGCTTTGTGAGTATTTTACCATTGTGCTGAGAGTCAATGATATTTAAGAGCCGAGGAGGAGACGCTTGGAAACTCCTGCACAAAGCCAGGAAGATCAGCAGTCGTTCCAGTTAGTTCTGTCAACTCTAACTAAAGGTGCCTTATGAGCTGAGGGTTGCTCTGGTTGGAAGTGCTTGAAATAAGAACGCAGTTGATCAGCCCTTCATGTCTTGTAGAGCCTGGTGGGATCAGGGCAGACTGTTGCAGTTGTTTTCTCCATTCAAGTGTGCGTTGTGCTCTGGGTTTGTACGGCTGCAGAAGCCAGCCTCGTACTCCATCAGGGATGTGATGGGAATGTGCAGGCAGGGGAACCTGACCCCTTACCCTTCCTGCCCACCCCTCCTCGCAGCTGAGCTCACCCTGCACAGTGCATGGGCTTCCTGTTGACAGAGCAGAGCCGTCGGGGATTTCTCATCTTTTTTATTTCTTTGCTGCTTGTGGTGAAACAAACGCGACGCATAAGAGACCTCTTACAACCCACTGATTACTAAAAACCATTCAAATAGGTTGTGGTATTTGGGTAAAAGTAGTATGGTCTGTGCAGGGTTGATCATTAACTAAGCCAGGGCTGTATTGTTCATAACCACTTTTCCTGTTTGGCTTTTCCTTTTACTCCCCTGGAAGCAGTGGATATTTGTCTCACCGATCCTTCCTGGTAAGGGCTGGAGGAGAGACAGAGATGGTTATCGGACCTCAAATCAAAACTGAGCCACAAACCAGTGTTTCAAGGACGAACCCCCCACGCCGCCACCCTTTTTGAGCAGTATGTTTTAGTTAGGAAGCCCACACTGCTGGGCTGCCAAATTAATGTTTTAAAAGGATTTAAATGGTAGAATTGACTCTGAGATTGTGTTGTCTTGAAACATCTGCAGATGTTCCTGTCTCTGGAAATGCTTGGGATTTTTCTAAAGACCACAAAGCAGAAGGACCCCGGTGAGATTATCAGCAGAAAAAGACCTTTTGGGGCCAGTTAATAGCTGCCTGGGATTTTTTTTTTGCAAGACTCTACGTCCTTGCACCTTTATCTCAGAGCCCCTGGTTAAAATATTGCTTCATTGTTTTGAAAACAACTTCAAGCTAACTTTCTTGACAGTTGCTTCTGACTAGTGTTTGTGGGGTCAGGGAAAATTTAAAATTTTGCATCCCATTCTAAGTAGGCTCTGAAGAGCTGCTGTCTCCCCTGCATTGGTCTGACAAACAGCATTTAAATTATCAGCCCGTATGAGCTTAAAACTAGTTCAGCAAATATTTTTCTCCAGTGTAATGAATGTAATGTGTACAGAGCAAATCTGCAACTTGAGTTTCCAGCCATGGTGTTTCATCGCAGCTGGTTGAAAACTCAAATTTTCACAAACACGTGGAGCAAAACTCACTCTTGTCTTTAATAGTAAACACTTGTGCTTTTGCTGAAGTATTCCAAAGCCACCCCTTTGCTTTCCATGTGCAGCTTGGCCAGAGCTTGAATCCAGCAGCTTAGGAAGGAACTGCAAACTGGCAAGAGTTGTTCTGCAGCCACCTATTGCTGGGTTGTGTGGGATTAACCAAGTGTTTTGTGACAGGCAGCAGCTTTCTGGTTCAAGGACATCAGCCTATGGATGAGGGAGGGTGGGGAGGAGAAATGCCTGTAAAGGTAAACTTACAAGTTCCAGACTTGCTGAAGGCTGGGAGTGACACAGGAATCCAACCTGGAAGGTCTCGATGTAGAATTGACATTTCTTGGTGTGGGCAATTTGATAAATTTGGGCACTTCTAGGTATATTGAAGCCACAGGCTCCTTGTTCAGTGCATATTCCTGTTTATCCATTACTTATCTGCCGCTCATTAACTTAGTGTTCAGGCTCTTTGGGCTCTCTGGTTTATTTGCAATAAGCCATTTAAGCAGAATGCTTTTCCTCAAAACATCTTTGTTACAAGTAGGCTAAATCCAGACTGCTGAACCAGAAACGATTTAGTCCTTTCTTTTAAACAAATGATCTTTGTCACTTATTAGCGAACTCCTTCATTTGTTCGCACACTTCTCACCATGCCTTAATGAGCTCCATGCTGTCCCACCAGCCCCGGGATCTCCTCGGGAACGCCGCAGGTTGGGCTTTGGGTTGCCCTGTTAAACTTCCAGCTTTTCCCTGGGAGAGCACAGATCTGTGACATCTGACTCTTGCAGTGTGGCTTTAGTGGAGGCACCAAGGTGAATCAGAGTTAAGTTCATCCCAGGGTGGATGGGGGCCGGTATTAAACTGGGCGTAGAATTGTCTGTACTGTGGTGTTACCGTGTGTAGTGTGCTGCATTTCCTCACTCCCTGTGATTTGTTTGCCAGCGTGAAGAGAATAAATTTGCTTCTCTGAGCCTCTTGTTGCCCTGCAGCCTCTTTTCAGTATCCCAGCGGGATGCTTTGGAGTGGGCTGTTACCTGTGTCTGCACGGGCAGCCTGTTCTGGGTGTGTTGTTGATGTTTTGTGACACTCCCAAGTGGCAGGTGGGACTGGAGAAGGGTCATTTTGATCACCAAATGGTAAATTTACCTTAGGTTATAATGTAAGAGGGAATCCCATTTGCACAAAGATGTAAAAAGCTATCATTAGTCTTAACCTTTGTCCTCCTGTTAGTTTCCTGCTTGTTTTCTGCAAATAAATGCTGAATTAAAATGAACCCAAATTGTGGGAGGAGTTTTACTGGGATTTTTTTGTTTGTGTAGTCTGTTTGTGTTTTTTAAGGGCTCATTGCATGGTGGTGTGTGAAGAGCTTGTCACTGGCTTTGTTGTTGTTATTGTTAGGGTTGGTTTGTTGGTTTTTGTTCCCCTTTATTTGCTTTGTAAAAGAGATGGAGAAATCAAAAAACAAATGCAAAGTGGAGCAGCCGCATTCCTCTGTGGCGCAAAGACTGAAAGCCAGTTAGTCTAAATAAAAACAAACAGCTTGTCAACACCATTTCTAGCTCTCCTGTTGGTTTGCCACAATGAGAAAATTGCAAGAAAGCAAAAGAAGGAATATCCATGTGCCTTGATAGCAAGTGGGGGTGACACAAATATCCAGCCCAGAGGCGGGTGATGCTGAGGCAGCCCAGGAGCTGCATTTCGGAAAGCAGGGTAAGGAGATGGGCCAGGGCATCACCCAGATTCCCAGCACAGTCCCCAGCAAAACCTTGACACTGCTCTAATCTTCCTGACTCTTTTGTCCTTAGTTCCTTCAAGTACATCATGAAATGTTCTATGAGAGGCTCTCTAGCTTGAAATTAAGCAAATATCTATTCTGGAGTCTTTTTAAAAGCTGTTTAAGAGCCTTTTCCCTAAAGTACACTCTGTTCTTGTTAGAGACTTTGCTGGGTCTGTGGTACATAGCAGTGTTTAGTATTCTGATGGTCTTTCTGCTTTAATGTGTGGTTTTTAAAGGGTTTCTATGCTTTTAGGAAATTCGAAGACCTGAATTAACCGCGGAAAATTGGCTGTCAAACTGCTTAAAGTGCTAATTCTGCTGAAATTTAGCACCTGACTTTTGCAGGGATAAACACATCTGGAATCTCTATTCTTCTGAGTTCAAACTCCTGTAAAATAAAACTTTATTTCATGTGTTTCCAGTCTGAGTCTTAGTCAGCAAAAATTTGCAGGGTTTTTATGTAGAGTTAAAAAGTCCTTTATATGCATTTTGAAGTAAAGCATTGACATCCCCCTGAAAGTCGCATGAAGGTGCTAAAAGAGTTGCTTAATTTGCAGCTGTGCTGAAAAATCACAAATGCAAAACTGCAGGGTGATGCTTCAGAGTGAAGCACTTTACTGTTTTTCCTTTAATTTACTTTTTTTGTGAGCAGATACCAGGAAGAGCGGATGGTTCGCAGTACCGCTTCCCTGCTTGTATTTAAAGTAGCTGTATAAAAACGTTTCAATTCTTAGGAACATTTTGAGGAAGTTTTCTCCTATTTAGAAATCTCCCAGTTCCTTTTGCCTCTTAGGGTGCCCTTCATTTCAGCTTTTGTTTAAGTTGGGAGATGCTGTCCTGGTGTTAGACATCCCACAGTCTGTCAGCTTCTGTTTAAAGTGGTGTATGGTGAGTGATTAATGGAAATTATTTCGGGAATAAAGGACGCCTGGTAAGCTGATCTCTATTCAGAGCACCAAAAGAAAAAGCAGAGTCACAAGAGAGGTTGTCTCCAGGAAGAACTTGTAACATCCGCGGGGGGAAGAGTTGGATTGGAAAGTGATGCTGAGCTTGCATTTTGAAATGGATCATAATTATATCTCATGGTTTGATTTGGAGAGCTTTTCCTGATGTCTCCGGAGGCTGATTGTCACTTTCACCAGCAGGATGTTGGAGTGGTTTTTGTGGCTGCTGTCAGGGTAGGTGTGCTGTGCTGGGGGTGTGTGCTCTGAGCTCCTGGGAACACGCAGCCTTGTCTCTCCAGGCTTTTTCCCCATTCCCTCCGTGCTGGGTTGCTGAACCCAGAGTGAAGCTGTGTTTCTTCTTTGGTTCACAGCTTTAAATCGAATCTGAAGTTTGTATTGACCTTGGTTTGTGCAAAGAACAGTCCTTCTAAGTGGATTGAAGACACAGAATCCATTAAACTATTCCAACTATAAAATGTTTCTGATCTTTTGTCTTTGATGATTCCTTACTTCTAGCTGATTAAAATTTCAAGTTTGTTAGTTGCAGCCACGTTTAAGTTTGTATTCCCTTAATTGTAGCTTCCCTGTTCCTTAAAATAAAGTTCCTGGAGTATTTGCAAGGGGAAGCAGATCAATGGCCCGATTATGGGCTGTATCATCACTACAGGTAAAGCTGCCTGTGACTTCCAGTTTCAAATCAAAACCTATTGAAAGAAACCTGGCATGTGGCAGTCCTCTGTGAAACAGCCCACAGACCATCTCACATCACTGGCTACTGCTGACTGTCCTTTTTTTGCTAATATAAAGGGACAGTCGTTCCTAAACTGATTTTACTGTTCCTGCTGGAAACTGTCATTCAGGGATCAAATACCATTGCATGGGGAGGATGCAGTAAGAATGAGAGAAAATTGAAAGTGCTGAGTGCTGCAGAAGTTAAAATACTGAACAAATAACTTCCTTCTATATTTTTATGAGTCAAATCCAACAGCCTCTTGATGATTTTTGATGCTTTTGGTAAACAAGCATCTGCTTCTTTTTAGCAAGAGGAAAAGGCTTATTATTCAGCATTGATTTCTTTGTGTAGAGACAGAGTGGTCCTTGTTTTGGTGCTCTATTTACAGGGGTCTGTTAATGTATTTACTGAGGGCAGCCAACCAGGCTGTGATCAGAGCCAGGCAGCTTCCCCAGCGTAATTCCTCCGTCCCATGTCCTGGTTGGGGTGGTTGCAGAGCCACGTCCTGGCACGGTTCTGCCTCTCAAGGCAGCAGGAGCCCTGCTCCTTGGCTGACCACAGCCGTGCTCGGTGCTGGCCACATCCACTGGGAGCAGAAAAAGACAGAGCAGCATCCTCCTCGGCCAGTCACATCTGGGCCTGTGCCTGGGGCAGCTGTGGCTGCTGGGGAGGGAGTGGGGGGCACAGGGTGCCCTGCCTTGAGTGTGTGCCGGGGACTTGGCACCTCCTGGTCACACCATCTCCAGGAGACGGCCAGCGCTGGCCGTGGTTCCGGCAAGTCAGTGATCTCCTTCCATCTGTAAAGTGCTGGACATACTTTGTCTAAATATAGGGGACCCCGGACTGGGCTGTGCTGGGGAGGGACAGTGTGTTGCCCTCAGCGTGTCTCCTGTGACTTGTGTTACAGTCGTATTTAAAGCAGACGGGTCCTTCTTGCGGGACGCTGCCCGTCAGGCCAAACATGGTCAGGTGTGTGACAGTGACATTCAGGGAGATTGGTGTAAAAATTTGTTATAAAATATCCTGTCTTAAACGTGTTTAATCGTAGTGGGGAGAGACCAGGTTGTTAATCAACTGCTGGAGGGTCTGTCAGCTATCATGTTAAGGTTTAAAAAAAAACGTGCTGTGCATGAAGGCAGTGCTTTCGAACTCTGGTGGCAGAGGAGATTACTGGGTGGTTTAAAGATAATCAACATGGACTGTGTTAATTAGGAGAGAAAAAAGATAAGAATGTGTCAGTCAGAGGAGTGTTCTTCCTGAGGATTAGCTAATCAGAAAACTGGTGGTTTTCTTTTCTTTGTTCCTTGATGAGATAGATTCTCCTTAGGAAGTTTTCTCATTTTGATCAAAGTGTTTCTAAGAACATATTTGTGAAAGCACTTTGTTGGTACCACAGCAGCTGTCTCACTTTGGGCAGGCTGAGCTGGTAGGAGCACGGCATGTGGTGGTAAAACACTGTGGAGTGTTCTCCTGGGTATTGCTGTCCTGCTCCATGAACCCATGGTATGCATTAAAAATGCTCAAGGATGTTTAAACAGTATATGGCACAAGAAGAATGTCGTGTAGAGCTTTCATCTGGGAATGTCTTGACTTGGAGACCTGAAAGCCTTTGGGGACTATCATGTAAAACAAATTCCTTTCATGGTCTTACTTCCGGTCTGGGTCTCTTACTTTAAAAAGTGCAGAGAATCAAATTTCTTCTGTAAACACCAAGTGCCTGGATTTCTTAATCAGCATCCTAATTGTGTTAGCCACCCCCTTCCTGATCTGTGAACTACCATGCTCGGACTGCAGGAAGAATGATTTTGTGCATATCTTCAGTCTCAAATTCCAGAGCCATCAGGGCTTTGTTTGCACAACTTGTTTTGCTGTTGCTTTTTGGAATCTTTTTCTTTCTCTCTGGGCCGATTCTCTGAAGCCACCTTGGAGGCTGAACATGGGCCACCAACACTTGCTTTGCTGGGACTCCCTCAGTGTTGCATAGCCAGGGAGATGGGCAGTAAAGCTTTCTGCTATTTGTGCTGCATGGAAAACGGGTTCTTTTCAGTCTGTGATAACTTAAATAATCCTTGCTTAATTCCCTTCTTCACTGCCACGGTGATCCTACGACCTGCGCCCAGATTCGTGTTCCTTGAAATAAATCATGACCCGATGATCTGCTGTCAGCGGGGTGTCCCCCCAGTCCACCCTGCTTCTCGGCAGTGACAACAGCCACGACTGAGCTCGGCACATCTCCCTCTCCCCAGCCTCGGCACCGGGACGTTCCCTGCCTTCGCAGGCTGCCAAGGGCTGGCAGAGGCGATGGGGACGGGCTCGGCGGCGGGGTGACACAGGGAGGGCTGTGTGAGGGTTACTGTAGGAGCACGCGCCCAGCAGCAGCCCAGTGAAACCCAATCTGGAGCTGCCAGCAGCAGGCTGGGCACAGGGCTGGCTGCTGAGGAGGCAGCTGGTGTCTGTGCCAGGGCTCTGCATTGCCTGGGCTTTAGGAGTCTGTTGAGCTGGTTCTTCCATAGATCAAGAATATGTGAGGGGAACAGGAAACCCACATGGACTTTCACTTCCATCAAGCACCACGAAATGTCCAGCTTAAAACAAAACAAAATCTGCTTTCCTTTGCCAGTAAAGAATAAATCCCCGCCCTGCCTTTGAGGGAATACAGTGGATACAAGTGTGGAACTCAGCCCTGCAGAGCAAGGCTGGGGGCATTGGGAGGCAGAGGAATGCTGCAGGTGGTTGGGGTTGTCTCAGCACAGTGCAGCCCTGTCGCAGCTGCGTGGGCTGAAAACTTGGGCTGCAAACAGCAGCTGTTGTTGCTCCCGTAGCCAGCAGCGAGGCAGGGCTGAGTTTCTGGCAGGAGTAAGTTTCTCAGCCCAGAGCTGTTGTCCTCCGTGCGGTCTCCAAAGGATGCCGCTGCTCTCTCCAGCATACCCAGGCTGCCCAAGCTCTGACTGAAGTTTGCAGAGTTATTTCTGGAGCTCAGTTAAAGCGATCTGGTGGCAGAGGAGCTCTAATGGCATGTCGTGGTTGCTTCCAGCAGTGGGTGTGAGTTGCAGACTTGTCTCATTTGGGTGTTGAGTGGGTATCAAAGCTCCCCACAGCCTAGTGGGATGACCTGAGGCTGGTTTGATCCTGTCTCTGAAACCGTGTCTGAGTGTGGTTGTTTCGTGCACCTGAAGCGATTGTTCTTCACTTGCACACGCAGCCATGGTCATCAGGGTTCTCTTTGGCAAGTTGTAACCTCTCCGAATTCAGCAGAAATTCTCTCCTTACTTGGAGCAAGGAAAAGGAATTAGTCCTTTGGAATTCAGATTCACACCCATCCATCCTCACCTTTGACGGTCTTCTGGCAAACTGTGAGTTTTTCTCTGTTGTCCATATTGGGGCCCAAAGCAAGGGAGAGGTGACCTGGTGCTGGTGAGAAGGGATCAGTAGGTAAGTTCACGTGGACGAGTAACAGTTGGCATTGCAGATCTATCTGTGATGATGCCTGTCTGTGTCATGGAAGCTGAGCTCTCTCTCCAGGGAGCCCCACCTTGGAGCAGAGGAAGTGCCTGCAGACAGTTCCGTCTTTAAAAAAAAGCAAAAGGCACAAATGCAGATGTTGCTAAAAATGCAGTTTGCGTCAAACCTGTAAGCCCAAGTGGATTCCCACGCTCGGTTTGTTTTTCTCCTTGGGCTGTTTCTTAAGTTGCAAAAGTGCTGAGTGGTGAGAGATGGCCTTTGGTGGAAAAACCACTTCCCTTTTCTCTCCCTGCCCTCGGTGGTGTCACCCCTGCTGACAGTGTGACTGACCCCTTTTCGGTAAGCTGTGGCCCTTGTTTTGCTCGACGCTGAGTTTGTTTCTGTTTTGGGTATCAGAGAAGCCTGCACTTTGTGTTTGCTGCCAGCTGACCCTGTTAATACAGATGTCAGTGCAGGGCAATCCTGAGTTATCCTTGCCTTTTCAAAACCTGTAGGGTTTTGGTGGGTTTTCTTTATTGATACCTGGTGTTGTGCTTTATGCAGCCCTGAGATCTGCCCTGTGTGGAGGGAATCAAGCACCTTCATCCCTTGCCTAGGAGCAAAGGTTTAAACTGGAAGCCAAACATTGCATCCCTCTATTTAATTCATTAATACTGTAGGCAGTTATTAAACCAGGTGCTTTAAAAAGGAAACGAGGGAAGTAGGGATGTTGTTTATTGGAAAACAAACTACAGTGAAGGTGAAAGAGACACTTCCCCGGGGAGAGATGCTGGAGGAATGCAAAGCTTTTATCTGGTGTTTGAGGCAGAAGTGCCCTGGGCTGCCGGGCTGCTCATAATCCAGCTGTGCACCCTTGGCTGTGGGACTGATGCCTGATTAACCAGGACTTTTCTTGTGGGCACGTGAAGGGGTGGAAGGCTGGCAGTGGGAGCTGCTCCCAGAGCAGGTGTGATGCCAGGCCCTGGGCCTGCCTGCAGAGAAAAGGAAACAGCCAGTTTGGGAAGGGGAGCAGGAAGTGGCTTGAGGTGCTGAAAAAATCAGCAGGCTGCTGTGCCTGCCCTCCTGTTACTTCTCCTGTGCCAGGCCCAGCGGGCTGCGGGGGAATTGCTGCTCTTGCAGCCCTGGCTGCTCCAGAGCTCGTTCACATGTCCCCAGCTGCCCTCTCTCCCTCCTTCCACGCCTCAGGAATGAGCTAAGAATTGACGCCTGCTGTGCCACTCCTGCCAGCCTTGGAATTTTGGTCTTTTTGTTTGGTTTGAGTTTTGTTGGCGCGGGATTAAGGGAGGATGATAGAGCTGAGCTGGCAGCTGAGGTGTGCAAAGCAACATTGGCTTCTCAGATTATATGAGTAAAATCTGGGGGCTCTTTGGGGCCTGCACAATTATTTTGTCATGGGGATCTACAGCTGAAGCCAGGCGTGGCATTGAAATCCCATTGTAGCTCTTTCAGAGCTCTTTTCTGCAGGGCTCTGGTTAATAAATACCTGCTAAGAGAAATCGTATTTCTGTAAATCACACAGGTAGTGGACTTCCATTCAAATGTGAAGTACCTCGAAATCTTCATTTCCCCTACCACCACTTTCCAATCTCCCATTTCATCTAAGGATAAGGGTGAGCAAGGTGGGAGGATGTGACCCCATGCTGTGCCCATGTGCCTTGGGCATGGCCGCGAGGAGGTGACAGCACAAGGAGGTTTTGGCCTCTGCCACGCCGACCTGTCCTGTACATTGTGTGGGAGGATGTGGATGGAAGGACTTCTCCTGCAGAGCCTGTCAGGGAATGGTGCCAGCTCTCTGGTTGTGCTACTTGGCAAGTGCTCAGCCCAGGGCTGGGCTGGACAGGACAGAGCCTGCTGTAAGGGAGCTGCTCCCATGAGTAAGGAGAGCAGACTTTTGGAAAGTCATCCTCAGGCTCGCAATAACTTAATTAAGTGTTTATTAGGATAAAACATTGCCAGCAGCTGTTCAGGTGTCTCCTTGCCTTATTCCTAAAAAGGTTTTCTCTCCTTTCATTGTGAAGCAGTTTCAAAAGAAAACTGCAAGGTTCCTTTTTGAGTATTTTACACTGAGGACTGAGAGTTTCTCATTGAAATTGGAGGGTGGTGCAGATTCACCTGTCTCGTGGATGGGAGCTGAAAAGCATTGTCCAGGGTGTCATGACAGTGCATCCAGTGATTTTTGATATCACATCTCTTTGGCACAGCCCCTAAACCAGTAACACTTTCTTTTTTGTGTCCTCAAACTATTTGGTGTTTGTGCTTGCGGCTTATGAATGGAGCTGTGCAGTGGAACATCTGGAAAGGCATTTATTATTTGTTTGCCATCTGTAAGTTCTGTGTAGGTCTCATTTTGTAGCATAATGAGAATTTAGTTTGAACCGTGCAGTGATTTCCTTGTGCGGGAGGAGCTCAGCCCTGGGCAGCACATCAGGGAGCACAGGAATCACTTCTGTTTCCTGCTATTACTGCTGGTTAGAAACAGAGCCTTCTGAGGGCAGTGTCTGTGCTTTTTAGTGCAAAAGGCTTTAAATAGTTCTGATGTGACTTGTACAATTTCTACAAAACCTTTTCTGCCTGGGAGAAAAATTGGTGCAAGTAGTGATTTCCATAGGAGTTGCTTAAATCTTCTGCTTGCATTGGTTCTCTTCCCAGTGAGCAGGGAATTAGAAACAGCACATCTCTGGTGGCCTTGAGGCTGCTGCTTCACTGCAGAAGTTAACGTGGAACAGAAGGGGTTTTTCCCCCAGCTGTAGTGCTGAGAATTGTGAACTCTTTCATAGGTATGTCCTGAGTAAGGCTTCTCCTGAAAAAAACCTGCTGTGCAGTACAGAGGACTGATGACAGGCCTGGGGTGCTGATAAAACACAGCTCAGCTTTGTTACCTGTGCCAAGTTGGCTCCTTGTCTTCTGCTGTCCTGGACTCAACTTCTCCCCTAACCACGCTGAGTGTCTTTTAACACCAGTCTGTTCCAGGAGAGTGTTTCAAAGAGCACTGGAGCTCCTGTGGGCTCTGGCAAGCCAGATTTTGTGAAGTATTTCAAAGCGCACATTATGCTTGGGAGCCATCGAGCTGTCAGCAGGGTGAAATCAGTAGTGGATGGCAACACTTGTTTTAAGCCTTAATTGCCCTTTTCACAGACGTCTTTTCTACCTTTTTTGGTCTTGAAGTGTCTCATACTGGGGCCTGCTGTTAAGAGTCCCACCTGAGGAATCCTTTTTTTATATATATCAGGGGCAGTAACCAAAGGTGATTTTGCCCTGAAATATGATGGATTAGGTGAAGATCATGGCAGGGACTGTCCAAACAGGATGGACCCAAATGGAGCAGCCACCTGAGTGTGGCACAGAGAATGTCAGGCCAGTGATTGCTCTTTTTTTTGTCCATGTAGTGCATGACAGGCACCAAAATCAGCATCTGCTGAATTTACTATTAGAGCTACTTGGACTTTCCTATGAATTTGTTGCCTTTCCTCCTAAGATTTTCTTTACTGGTGGAATCTCAAAGCAAGAGCTTAGTTGTGTGTGTATTACAGGTTTCTTTGCTGGATACTGGTACATCTGGGGTTAGAATTCAGGGCAGGTGGTTCCAATAGTGTGCCTTGGCTGCACAGTGAGTGTCCCCACAGCTGGATTTGGCACAAGGCTCTTGTCTCCATGGAGCTGCTGTTCTCCCAGCAGTGCTGATGGCCATCTCCTGCCCTCGCTCCTGCCCTGCGGGAGGTGCTGCCCTCCCTGCCTGACCTCCTTGTTCCACGAGAATGATCTGCTTTGCCACATTCTTCAGCTGTTCCAGCCCTTTGTATGGGAAATTACTTTCCTTTTCCCTAGTCCTACCAAGTTACACTTAAAGCCCGTGGTTAATGGCCCAAAACAAGGCTCCCCTGGCCTTAGGAGAGAAGGTGGCCTCCTGGAAGGATGCACTTGATGGGAATCTCTTTAGTTCTGCTGCTCTTTCCTTTCTAGGCAGGTGGCTGAGAGCTGGTGATAAGGGAAAGTGATGGAATTGAGAAGATTTTTAACCTCCTGGCCCTCTTAGCTACATGCTGCATTATCCACTAAAAATAGTTGCTAATTCCGCCTTCTGGGGGAACCTCAGGCACAAGCTGAAGGATTGCTAATATTAGTGGTTGGCTTTGCTGATAAAATTAACTGTGTGAAAGCTGTCTGTGAGTGCTGGATTCTTTCTCTTCCTCTGCAGCCTAACATCTTTTAACAGTTTTCTTCTGTGGTGAGATTATAATGAGAGGAGGTGAAATTCTTTTTATCATTAATAATAATATTATAATTTTTTAAGTGTCCTTAAGATAACTCGGTGTTTCTCTAGTTCAGGCAGTCAGAAATTGTGTAGCTTGAGAACTTTGAGAGGATTTATTTGTCAACAAAACCTAGAAAGGCTCAGTCAAATTTTTTAATGTGAGAATAGTCTAAGGAAACATGTTCAGTGTGCCCAAGGAACTTACTATTTTTTTTTTTTAATTAATGTAAGTAGAGAGCTCTGATTCATTTTAATTTAGGATGAGTGGTTTTCTCTTTTGAAATTCTGTTTTTGTTGAAACGTTCAGAGCATGTTTGACATCTGGTTCAATTTTAGGAAAAAAGTTCTGGGAGAAACTTTGTCACTCCTGAGTGCTGAGGGTATGACAGCATGGTCTAAACATTGGGATGTGCTGCAGCCTTGAGAAAAGTCTTTCTGACTCTGTGCATCTGCTTTTCTGGAGCTTGGAAAACTTCATTTTTTTTTATATCCCTGGCAGCAAAATGGAGAGGTGCCCAGAAATGTGCATGAGCTTAGGGGGAAATCCAACTTTAACACAAGCTTTTCTAATTCTTTTACTTACAAAAATGTAGTCAGAAAACCCTTTGCTAAGGCAGTCAACCTCAAATAATGAAAATATATGGCAGGGCTTTTTACTCTATTAATTTCCCAGTCCTCATCCCTTAGAGGAAGGGAATAACTAACTAGGTTTGATATTTGTTTAAGGGGAGAAAGGAATAAAAAGTTCCTAAGCTCAGTTGAAGGATGAGCCAACATCTTTTTCAAAGCATGAAGCTGTTGGGATGCACGATGCCAGGAACTGTCCAATCCCATCTTATCATATTCATCAACCGTCCTGTTGACTAGAGAATTGTTTCTGGCTTTCTTCAAAGCCTCTAGGACTGTCTTATCAATTCTGAGAAAAGCAGGAACCCTGGAGTATGCAACAGGGTGGCTGCATTGCGGAATCTGGAGTGTGTCTTGCTTTTTCCACGAACCACAGCATCTGCAAGAAAACAGCTGGAAAATGTGCTTAAAATACCAGATGCTCCCCAGTACTTCAGAATTCTTCGTTGCCCCTTTTTACAAACTTCTCTCCTCACGTGACTTCAGAAAGGGCAAAATCAAGGCATAAAGTTATGGCCGATTTCAACAGCATTACAGTTTCTTGCTTTTGTGATTTATAAGTCTTTGAGAGTTAATCATCCTGCAGCTCATAGAGAGTAGTTTTATGATTTCTTAATCTGTTGTGTACACTAATTTTCTTTTGGCTAACTGCTGAAGGGAGACATTTGTTTCTGCGGGGCATCAGCTGTGCCTGAACCACAAAGCTCAGGGTTAACGGAGTCCGTAATTACCCAGATGCGTGGGCTTGTTCTGTTCATCAGCATTTAGAAATGTGGATCTGTCATCTTGACTTTCAAATCGAAAATGTAGCCATAGGTTAATCCCCTCTGCCTGCTCAGGTTGCACCTCTGCAGGCAGAGTGGCACCAGAGTGGTTCTGCTTTTCAGTGTTTCTCTGTTTGTGTTGTTCTCAGTTATGCTTTGAATGTTTGCAGTACTTACGTGGGGGGAAAAGTTCTTTACCAGCAGAATAATTTGGTCTAAATCACTTGCTTGCAAAAGACCAGAGCATACATTCAGTGCTTTTAGCCTCTCTTGTTTCCTTTTTGAAGACAAGACACTTTTCCTCACTCCCTTTTTGTCTTTTCCCGTGCAGCATCAGCGAAAGCTTCCTCACTGTGAAAGGTGCAGCTCTCTTCCTGCCACGAGGAAATGGGTCATCCACTCCCAGGATCAGTCACAGGCGCAACAAACATGCAGGTAAGTGTGGTATCAATGGCTGGGGCTTGTCTGCTTCATCTTGTTTCAGAGTCCACCTTTCCTGAGCTCATTCTCACCTGATGACACATGTTTGTCTGGCCCACTTGCGTATTAAAGCCTGACCTGCCAGTCTCAATGCTGATAGGAAAGAAGGGCTTCAAAACTCTCCTGTTCAAACAGGATCATCAGACAAATGAGTGACATCAGGGCAGCAGTCAGAGCATGGTGGAGACTTGAGAATGAGTGCCTCCCCCCCCCAAAAATATCATCCTGTAATTTCAGTATGAGAGAAGGAGGGGAGGATTGGCTTCCAAAACCTTTGTTCACTGCAGTGAGAAACCTGAGTTTGTTTTATGGGGTGAGTAATGGTTCTTCCTAATCTGAAAGTAACCGGATATGATGGAGGAAAGGGAGGAGGCTTACCAGACTTACCTCCAGGTGGGGGTGAGGAAACCTCTGAGCAAAGTCAGTGTGACTTCTCAGAGGTGTGAGCAGAGTGAGTAATACAGAGTTGGTTATCATTCCGCCTCCTTTATCTGCTGGAAGTTTTATTTCTGTTTTCGCTTTGACTCTCTTTGAAAAGTTGCTCTGAATATCATAACTCAAACATTTCAGGGTAGGGTATTTTTCATTGGCTATATGGCTTAATATATTGGCTTAATCACTGATAGTGTTTTACAGGGATCAGATAGCGTGGGGATTTTTCCCTTCCATAAACCAACTGGCAGGAAACAAAAATAAATTGAGACCTTCAGACTTTTGCAGATGGGACAAAGATAGTAACAGAGACAGGAGTCAACGTGCTTTGCCAGAAAGTGACCAGGAAAAACGTGATTTGGTTTAGTTCCAGGTGTAGATCCTTTGTACTTTGACACCATCAGACTGTCATCCACCTCTGCATCTGTCAGAGTTACGTATGTGATGACTGGCCACCTCAAAATCTGTTTGCAAACATATTTATAGAAAAAGTTTAAGTCAGAAGGCATTTAATTATATACTTCCCTCAAACATAGCACAAGCGGTACCCAAATTGCTTTGGTGAGATGCATTAATTACCAGTTGTCAAAAGAAAATGTTCTGAAACTTTATTTAAAGCTGGTCTTTCTGGTCAAGAATGAAGTGAAATGTCCTTTGGTGTGAAAGTAGAGTCAATAGTCTTTCAAAGTTTCTCTTGGCCTGTCTTGGTTTTTGATCTCTCCAAAGTCCATTGCTGAAGCCCAGGTCTCCCCCTGGCACTGCTGCCTTGGCTTTGCCTCGCTGAGGAGACCCACAGGGTGGTTTTCCTGCTGAACCACTGCAAAGCAGCACAAACAGCTGTTGAGTCTCTCTCCTTGCCTCATCTACTCGTTCCAGCTGATTTGCATGAGGTCTGGAGACCTTGGTGGAAAATAATTGCTTGTCTAATCGGCCCAGAGCTCTTGGAAGCCAGATTGCCAAGGAAGCAAATCCGGTGTGTTGTAATTGCTTACAGCGAGATGTTTGGTATTGCCGAGGCTGGCTTGCCTAAGGCGTGGGATTTTTGTTCTTAGAAGACTTATTTTATTCCTGCCTCTTCAGTTTACAGGGTGAGATTTAACGAGGCATCAGTGCTTGTCGTTTCCTCAGTTTCCCTGCCTGTCAAGTGATGGGAATGCTCTAGGGGTTTTTTTATGGTGCTTGGAGGTTTCACTGGACAGTCCCTTGTCTGAGTGTGCACCCGATTTCTGTGAATTTTTCCAGTATCAGCAGACCAAGGCACCAGGGGATCAGTGTGTCACCTTCCTGAGCAAAACATCTGTGCCACCAGAATTAAATCAGTGATGTGGAGAGCGTGGCTGGCACAGTGTGTGCAGCTGCCTCCTTTCTGGGACACCGATAATCCATGCTCAGCTTCCATTCCCGTGTGTGTCGTGACTTATCTCTGGCACACAAAATTAGAAGGGGGTAGAGAGCGGGCATAACTTTGGAATTGCTGCCTATAGATGCAATAGTATTTCAAGTGGCTCCAAGGGCATTTTCTAGGAAGGCTGACTGACCTTCCTGACCCGATTTTTTAATTCATCCGAGGCGCTAGAATCCAGCGTGAAGAGTGAATGGGTAACAGGAAATAATTAATGCTCACACCCATTTCTCTAATCACACCTCCATCAATGGGAATCATTGGCAGACTAGATATGGTACCAGCTGTCCATATTCCTCTCCCTGGGTGGTCCCGTGCCACCTGGCAAACTTCAGTGGGATGCTGGGCTTGCTTTTCCACAGCAAACAACGCTGGAGAAGGCCAGAAAAGGATGTAACTTCCCTGGGGCTTTTGCCATCTCTGGAATACTGTGAATCACTTTTCAGATCCCACCCTTGCCCATGCTTTGCACCTTGCCTGCCAGCTCAAGGAAACAAAAGCATCTGCTCAGCGCAGGATAATGTGCTAGGAAGCAGCAGCCCTGCCATGACTGCCAGCAAAGCCAGCTCTTCACAGGACAGGATGTGATATCTTTGTGCTGATTCTGGCATGTTTAAAGCCTTTCCTTTGGTTTTTTTAAATCCAGGAAGTTTACAAAATGCCTTGTGTGTTTGGGGCTGAAAACCCTGCAAGTTGCTTAAAGCTGGCCAAGGAAGTAATCCTTTACTTTCCAGCTCTGGAGATCCCAAGGCTGGCAGGGGAACAGGGAGGAGTGTGGTGAACTTTCAGAGGATGAAGGATAATGGAGCTCCTTGGCCGAGCCTTGCAGAGAAAGGGTTGTCATAGAAACTTCCTCTCTCTAAGTATTGAGATAATCCAGTAGTCCAGGTGATTTTTTTTTTTAAACTCTGGGAACTTTGGCTCTTAAGAGGGTCTCTGAGTTACTGGCAGCAGTAAGTGGAAACTGCTACATTTTGGAGAGGGGGAAAAAGCTGAGGTGAAGCATCTTTTTTTCAGACTAAGACGTGTGGATGCTTCATGAGTCAAATACTTCCTGAGCTCTTCCAGGCTGTGGGCAGGAGGTGCAGGGGGACCTTTGCTTGTTGACTGACAGTTCTCAGCAATTCCCACGGTGTTATTAGCTGGAGCTTGCTGGAACTGAGCAGTGCTGTCGGGATTTGGCGCTGGTGTTGACGTGGGGAGATCCTGTCATGGTGCTCGTGGCAGAACAAGCATCTGATGGATGACTTGGTCTTCCTGTCTCCATAAATAGTTTCTATTTAGGGAGACTCGTGCCAGCCACTCCCACACTGGGAGCAATGTCCATGGGCAGGAAGCAGCTTCAGGTGCTGGTTGTCGGTGATACTTTGTGATTTCCCTGGCACTGCTGAGTGCCTCAGTTTTCCCAGCCCAGTTAAAAAGGCATTCCCAGAGCATTGACTCATTCCCCATATGCTGAAATGTCTTTCGAAGAGGAAGGCAGAGGAGAGCAGGGATTGCAGTGTCCTGTGTGATCTCCTCCATGCTAGGTTGTCTCTGTCCCATCCAGAGAGGGGCTGCACAGCCCTTCGGCCTTGCTCTTCCGCCAGCTACAAAAATCATTTGGAAACCAGGTACTCTCACTGGGCAGCCTTTCCTTTCTTCTCCTTCCCTTCTCTGGTATTTCTGGATGCTGCTCCGTGTCCAAGCTTTCCTTATTTCTGAGAGTCTGTGGAATAACATGGATTCCAGCGCCACTGGTGAATCAGAAAGGGAGGTCAGGGGGATTAACCAGCCTTCCTAGAAAAGGTTCTTGTAGCTGATCCTGCTGAATATTTGCTCCTTGCGGTGTTGCCTAAACTCAGCTTCCTTGCTGTGGGGGAGTGGGAGAGGGTGGAAGAGTAAAGGCCCCTCTTCTTGCTGATCTGTGCCACCCACCTGGCAGCCCTGCACTCTTGTTTCTGGGAATGCAGATTAATTTTCCATGTAATGATTGAAAAACCAGCCCCTCGCAGGAGGTGTTGCTGCTGGCTGGTACTCAGGGGGTGATGTTGGCTCTCTACATGCCAGGAGTAGTGCTGAGAAATCAGTGCGGCAGTGCTGACAGAAAATCATCTCACTTGTCTTTGAAATGCTTGATGCTTTAGGAACCTGGGACACCTGTCTCTTCTTAATGAGTCTTAAAATCACGGTCATATACTAAATTTAATTTTCCTTTATTTTTTCCTCAGTTTCAGCAGGAAACGTGTTACAAGTGTTTTCTAGAAAAGAATTATAGGTGTTTGATTTTTCGGGTGGCTGTACTTAGCTGCTTTTGGGTGGGGGTGGTACACAACCATAGGTGAGCGTGTGCTGCTCTAAAGCAGGACTAAATCTCACTCCAAGGAGAGTACATTTTTGCCTGGGTTGTAGTTCTGCACTGAGTAATGAGCTGGTGTAAAAGAAATGGCAAATTTCTGGTTTGGAGCACGTGGTAGAATGAGATGTTGAACCACAGGGTGGGGTCCGTTTCTAGCTAGGTTGACTTGTCTGCCCGAGGAACAAAGAGTACCGAAACACTTGTTTATTTCTGTTAAAAAAGACAGCAGAATTTAGCAGGAGGGAGCATGGTAACACAGGAACAGGTGAGCACATGGAGCAAAGAGCAGCTGACTAAGAGATGACAAAACTCCCATCCCTGAGTAGGTGGGAGTGACAGTGACGACACTCTTGGTGACGTGTCAGGTTTCTCGGTGGACATTTGCTCTGGCTGGACAACCAGGAGCTTGCATATGATTTCAAACTATTTTTGTGCACTCACCTTGCCCTCTTGCCCGCAGGGGATCTCCAGCAGCACCTGCAGGCCATGTTCATCCTGCTCCGCCCAGAAGACAACATCAGACTGGTAGGTTGGCTTTCTGCTTATCTCCTGTGAACCAATGCAAAGGTTAAGCGCCACTTGACAAACACACCTGTGTAACTCAGGGAAGCAGTGCTGTGTGTGTTGGAGTGGTTTTGTCAGCAGGTTTGGGGAGCCTTTACAATCACAAAGGCAGGAAAGCAGCTAGCTGTGAAAGGCCTGCTTTGGTTGTTCAGTGAGACAAATTGTATGGCTAGAAGGTTGTCTTTGAACCGAGGACTGATTATCTCTGCTGTCAAAAAGTAGTGTAACAATTGCCAGAGAGGATGGGTAAATTTACTTGGTGTCCTGTTTAAATCAAGAGTAGGTGACTTATGTCTGACCAGTGTGATCACCTGCCCATCTGTGAGAGTTCATTTGTGTTCCTCCCTCTGCTCTCCTGACTTGAGGCATCCCAAAAGGCCATGGCTGAACAGGTGGGAGCATGTAGGACTCCCATGTAGCCACACACCTGCACTGAACCTTGGCCTTCTGCTTTCCTGGGCTGTTGCCTCGTATAATGATGTAAAATGAGGCATTGCTGTTCATAGCATTGATGTGCAGTCCTGAAGAGCTCCAGAAGCCAGATGTGAGCAGTGAGGAATTTGCCTGGGACATGTTAGAAGTTCTCTACAAGGCCAGGCATGACTGCAGTGTGTCTGCACCTTTCATCACTCAGGAGCCTGAAGTTTGTTTCCTGTGTTTTCTTGGTGCATCTTAGCAACGTCTGCCCAAAGAAGGACTGCCAGCATCACAAGTGTTATTCCAGCACCTCTCATTTGCTGAATCCTCCTGAGCTGTGCTGGAGATGGACTGATTGGATGAGTATAGCTAGGAAAGAGCCGAGGTTACTGTGGAATGCTTTAGCTTCCCAAATGACCATCGAAAATAATTTGCCATAAGCAAGCCAAAGGACCTACTCCCCTAAACTTCACCAGGCACACCTTGCTGTCACTAAAATTTCAGTGAAAGTGATGGGAACGGGGGTTCTCAGTGCTTTTCAGAATTTGAGCCAGGGTTAGAACATTGGAAGCTATTGAACAAGGCATTGTTCAGCAGTATCACTGGCTACATTGTGTGATTTGGGACAAATTAGCCTTAACAGCTGAATAAGGACTTTGTGGGCTGAGACATAAACGCTTTTGTCCAGAGCTACATTTGGAATGCTGAAATCTTGCAAGAGGTTAAGTTCGATAGTCTACTTGAATTTAATTGATTCTTGACGAACGAAGGGTGTGCAGGGCTGCAATGGACTCTCTCATAAAACAGCAGATACAAATGAGATTTGAAATATAAACAGTACTGAGAGAAATGCATTCTCTTCATTTTGTTGGCTGCTGTCATTCGGAGGGCCGGCTTCACAGCTCAGGGGGCAGCAGAGGAATCTAATCCTCTAAAAACCTACACTTAAAATTTGGAACAACTCTTGTTTCTGTTGGAGCTGTTGGCAGAGGTTCTTAGCCTTCCATGAGAGCAGGATTAGAGCCATGGTACCAGTGTAAGATCAGTAGGAAAGAGGAAAAGGAGTTAAGAATGCAAAGTGGTTGAACATGTTGCTGTAGCTTGGCAGAGCTGGGAACTTGAAAGTTGGACACACTTTTTTTGTCTTCAAAGCATTTATCTCCCTGAGAAATGTGTTCTCGTATGAAACACCTACTATCATGGAGCATGAAAGGTCAGTGTGAACTTCTTGGAATGTGCTGTTCATAAGGGCTGGTGAAATATCACATCATACTTCTGATGATACAGGAATGCAGCAGAAGATAAAGTTGGCTTGTGTTCAGGTGAGCCTAAAACTTAAGAAGAATGTGGCTGGCCCTGAAAGGACTACAGGGGATGACTTGTTTTGACCAGACTACAAATAACCTTCCCAAACCAAGGAGAAAGACAGCTCTGTGTAGATGAGCTGGTTGAGAAAGAACTTTCTATCTCATCACAGTCCCTGAAGCCAGGCCATCCTCCCTAGAGTGACTGGGATTTCAAATACCTTCATTCAAAAGGTATCAGAGCACTTGGTGTGCTCCTGCTGGCAGGTGAGCATGTGAACTAGCACTTCATGGAAAGGATAGAGATTCATTTGTGGTTTGATAGGCACGCCGGGGCTCTAATAGTAATTTTTGAAGCTGGCTGGTTTATAATGTCAGTTCCGCACTTTTAATACTCCAGTAAATTTAGCAAAAACTTTATCTGCCCTATCATGGTTCTTCACTTTGTGGTAAGGGTGTTAAGTGTTGAACCTAGAGTTCCACACTAAGCCATGCCCTATTTCTCTTAACTGGCCTCTGAAAATCCCACCCTACCAGTGTGTAGCTACGTGACCTTTACTCGCTGTTTGTCTTGCCCTGTTCTAAAGGGGCTTGCCTCAGGACTTCCCATTACTGCTGGCCAAATTGGTTTAGCAAAGTGAGTTAGATTTTGTTAATCCTCTTGCTGCTGGACTGTCCCCAAGAGAAGCAGAACAGAAACTCCTGTGTGGATGCCCCAGACATGGGGCAGCTGTGTCTGTCTGCTGCCATTTTAGGCAAGTCTGTGCTGTTTGTTGAGGCTTGGTTCCTAATGTCGATAATTACTTTTAACCACCAAGACCTTGGTGATTACTTGCTCTTCTAGGTTGAAGAGCACCTTTCTGTTTTCCCACAAGTGGTTAGTTCTAGAAACAACCATCTTGGGGAGAATTCGCACCTTGAAGGACTGACCACTTTGATCCTCCGTGTTTCCAAAGGAATCCCAGTGACTCAAGAAGCAAGAAGGAAAATAAGGCTGGTTTTAGCATGACTTATCCTAAGGAGATGGGGTGGGGCACAGTCTCTGGCTGTACAGAGCACAGCTGTCTGCTGGCATCAGCATTTGGGTAGTTTCTGCTGGTCTTTGGTCCAACTGGGCAAGTCTGGAAGACTCTGTTCAACACCATCTCCTGCCTGCACTTGCTGTTCCGCCCCATCACCAGAGCTGCTGCTCCCTGCAATGCCACTGGGAAGCTTTTTTCCCTGCTGCTCTCAGCATTCCCTGCCACAGAGCGCTCTGCTGGGATGGTGAGCTCTGTTCAGCTGCCAGGCACTGGTTTAACCTTTGTTGTAGATTCCCCCGTGTGCTGTGGTCAAGATTTCCCAGCTGGTGGACAGGAGAGCTCTGAGGAGATCAGAGGGGGCTTCCTCTAAGCTGAGAGGTGCCGCTCTGACCTCAAGACCAAGTTGTGAACAGCTAAAGGAACATATTGGGAAAAGCAGCCTGTTCCTGAGAGAGCTCACACAGTCATTAATTTCTTAGCTTTTTTAAGGATGGCTGTTTAAGGTGGGGTCTCTGAGCCGTGACCTCCTGTGAGGGCCACCAAGAGGCATCTACACGAGCCATGGCTCGGGGAGGGCTGCTGGTGTTTGAGGAATTTGGGTTCAGTTTGTGCAGGATTTCAAACACCACTTCAGACTTCGACCAGTGGGTTGCAAGGAATTCAGGAAGCAGGTCCCATTGCAGCAGGCAGGGATCTGTCCACAGCACAGTGCAAGGCTGGGCTGGGACGGCTCCTTCTCACACGTGTTTGCTCTCTGCAGGCCCTGCTCAAAGTTCAAGCAGCAGTTTAACAACGTGGTAAACACTGAGGCCAGACAGAGTCTTGGGGTTGGATTGAGCCACCCAAAGTTAAGGTTTAGTATACAGAATTAAGACACTTCCTTTCTAGGGATGTCCTAGTTTCTCTGGTTGGGATCCTGTGACTAAAATAGCTGCAAACAGCTTGGAACAGGGTCCAAAAAGTGTTGCAAGTAAAGGCTGCCTGCTGCAAGTGTTGATAAGCAAAACTTTAAGTGCTGGGCTCCCTTCTCCAGGCTCCTCATTAACCAGCAGTCTGTCTGCAAGGCTTCCTGGAGTCCCTTCAGTTCTCACTTCCTTGTGGCTTTTGGAGGTGCAGCTCACCTCAGTGCAACCTTCCAGGAGCTTCAGCGTGGCTCTGACATTGACAGTTTAAGTTCCACCGCTCTCTGAATGCTCTCAGTAGTATTTGATTTGGGGGATTTGGGGCTGAACACCAGTCCTCCTAGAGCTCTTTTGGCCCTGGGGTACAAATGAGCGTGGCAGGAGCAATGAGGCACGATGACTTTCACCTTTCCTGGGCAGTCTGAACCAGTGAAGGATACAGCTTAGTCACAGGGATATCTTTTCCTGCCAGGTGTAAGGCAGTACGGTTGCTTCTGCACTCGGGAAGCTGCCAGAAGAATTCAAAGGGCCAGCAGGAAATCATGTATGAATTAGATCCTGGTTGTCTGTCCAGCTGCCTGGGAAGCTGGTGGCAAGAGACTCTTTGGAGCTGCTGTGGCACACAGTAGTTTAAAGGAAAGCTCTGGGACAGAGTCCTCTGAAGGTGAAGGTTCAGCACCCATCTGTCTCACTGATAGTTCATGAAGCTCACTGAGCTGGGACCGGTCAGAGGGCTCTAGGTTGGTCAAAATCAGCCTTGGTGGGACAGAGCAGGGCCTGCAACCAGGTGTGCAGAGTGCACCAGGACCATGCCAGCTGTTGAGGAAAGCCCTGTGTGGGAGTAAAGCACTTCTCACCCAGCTGAGGAGCGTGGGACATCGTACCGGTCCAGACTGCATCACCGCTTCTGCGCCTGTCACTCAGCATGAAAAAGTGACCTGTGAAGGTAATAATGTGTGTTTTGCTGACTGCACTGCTGATCTCTTCCCTTTCTTTTCTTCAGGCTGTAAGACTGGAAAGTACCTACCAGAACCGCACTAGATACATGGTGGTGGTGTCCACCAACGGCAGGCAAGACACAGAGGAGAGCATCGTCCTAGGAATGGATTTCTCTTCCAATGACAGGTACTCAGAGTGTCCAGGTGGGGAAGTCCTTGTGCTCACCTCCACACCAAGTTAACTGTGGAAATCACTGTCTGGTGTCCTGTGTTTTCTGGGAATAGGCTGCTTCGGCTTTTCTAGCTTAACGTTTTTCTTGAGATCCAGAACTGCCTTTTTATTTCTTGAGAGGAGGTGGTAAATGTGAAGGCAACAGCGCAGGTCAGCTTTTCCCTCATTCCTCCAAGCCTCAGGCTTCTGTGAGGCTGTTCAGTGCCTCTGAATGGTCCTACCCCAAGCCCTGCATCTGCACACCAGAGACAGGGGCAATCTTCATGCAAAGAAAGAAAAAGCTGTAATTAGAGAAGCTGGAGCTCAGGGTTCAGGAGAGCAGGTAATAAGAATGGGACTGTCAGGCAGTCCCTTGCCGAAGTCGTGGCACAAAGGCCTGATGGCAGTGTCAGGGTTGGTGGTGGCAGATCTTGCACACTATGTGCTGTCCCCAGGCAGCAGTGTGTCATCAGGGTTTAGTGCTTCTGCTTAATTCATTTAAATTCCTGCTGACCTTTCCACGAGGCTGCAGAATGTCGCTGGGAAACAGCTTTTGCTGCTGGAAGAGCTGTAAGCCAGGTGACAGGAGCCCAGCAGCTTCAGGGGAAGAAGCTTCACATCTGGAAGGGGACTGGGCATTTTGGAGAGGTCATGGAGGCACATGACTCTCTTAAATAAAAGAGTTTTAAGTAAATCTTGGGCTCCACTGGAATACAATCAACTGGATATTCAGTTTTGGAAGGTTTCAGTCTTCTCCTTGCTTCCAACACAGCTGCTACAGGAATGAGTCTTGCTTTTGACAGTAGTTGGAATAAATTACTTCCAGGTAGTTAGCAGGATCACTAGAAATATTTGGCTAAGAAATTGCCTTCCAAACATTACCTGCTGGTCGCAGCAGCCACCATGCTTGGTTTGGATGCTGAGCTTGGGTGATGCTTGCTAAAATGGGGGGCCAGCTTGATGCTTCCCTGGCTCCTGTCTCTGCACATGTGTGCACAGCTGTGACTCAGAGATGCTCTTGCCTTGGGGCAAGAATAACTTGTCCTTGCACAGGTTGCTGTGAGCTTGGAACTCGCTGTTGGCTGTGCTGCACCAGCGCAGCCACCTTTGATAACTGAGAGCTCACTGGCATTCAGTCTCTAATAACATAGCAGGGTCGTTTTAGCTTTCTGCTGGAGTTCCTGGGGTTCTGGATGGTCACTGTGATCTGCCCTCCCTGAGCCCACTTGGTATTTATAACTCCATGTAGACTTGTTGCTATGGTCTCTGATAAGCGCTCGCTGAACAGTATCACTAAAAATACCCCGGCCACCTTGGGAAGCCTTTTAAAAACACATCTTTCCATGAGCTCATCTCATGTTGTCAACTGAAATAGCTGCGTGCCGCAGTGCCTCCTGTGCTGGGCACCAGGCATGTGCATTTCCAGGGCTCCCTGTCTGACCCTCCAAAGCCTGGTCTCTCCCTCTTCCCACTCTTCTCTTAAGCTGGAGACTGGCAGGTGTGCTGGAACTGGTGGAAATCTGGGAGCACTTGCTGCAAAGCATAAGAGCAGGAAGCAGTTGAGTTCAGTTCTTCAAGATGCTGCTTTGATTATGGAGCAGTTTTGCAGCTTTATGAGATTCAGCTCTTTCCATTTAACAACCTGGAGCAGGTTGTGTTGGGCTCCCCCGCCTCTGCCTTTTTTCCATCACTTGGTTTCTGGTTTTAACTTGGCTTTTTGCTCAGCCTTATAGAAAACTGGGGGGTTTCTGAAGGCAAAGAGAGCAAAGCAGCTGAGAGAGGGGTGGGATTTCCAGGAGGTGTCTGTATGGGATGGCTGTTGTGCTCATTCTTGAGGTGTGGGAGGGCGAAGAAGGGTCAGGAATCAGTCACAGGTGACAGGCTGTGATTGCCAACCTGCCATGCTGCCAGTCACCCTGCTATTGCACTGCTCTGCTCCCAGTCCCCAGCAGCTGTAGCTGAGGGGCAAACAAGAAAATAAAGCTGTGGATTGCAAAATCAGAGCTAGAACCAAACCTCTTGAGCCTGAGAGGAATTAATGTGTAAAGAAAGCCTTGAGCTGACCAGAGACTGTGAGCCCCTTCTGCACAAAGTTCAGTGGTTTTGGATCCTGTTTGCTCTTCTCCTGGGTGTCTTAACCCTTTTAAGCTTACTTGAAAGGATAGTGCTGTACCCTGAATCTGGTTAATGATCCTTGCTAGGCCCCTCTAGAATAACACTGGCAACAACACTGGCACTGTTTCTACTGAAACAACAGTGAGATTTCTCATTTTCTTTTTTTTTTCCCTAATGAATACAAAAATATGCAACTATTGCCATGAAATCAGAATAGTAACACGGTGCGGTAGTAGATAGACTGACTTTGTCTTTCTCACTGCAGTAGCACTTGTACGATGGGCTTGGTGCTGCCACTCTGGAGTGACACCTTGATCCACCTGGATGGAGATGGGTGAGTGCCTTTTATGTGTTCTATGTTACTACAACTTAGAACAAGGCGTGTGGGGAAGGATCCCAGTGCTTGCAGAGCCCTCACAGGTCCAGCAGCCCTCCTCTGTTGACCTGTCCCGGGTTAGTAGGCTCAAAGGCCCTCAGTCACAGTGGTTGTGGCAGGGAACACCAGTAATTGACTTATCTGTGAATAAACACGCACTGAGACAGTGGCTTATGTGTGTGTTTAAGCTGAAGTAAAGGAGCTTTTACTGGCGAGTGGGTGTGTAGTGAAAGCTCCTTAAAGGGATCCTATTATGTGTTCCTCCATCACGCTTGCAGCAGGCAGCACTCAGCCCAACACAAAGCAAGAATGATGTTTCTCTGCCAAATAGACACCTGACTTGCAGACTCCTGTTTGTGCCAGTTACTCAGGCTGTCCAGTGCAGTGCATGGAATGACTTTTCTTTCCTTGGTAGCTGCCCCAGGATCTCTTTAGCTGGACTCTGTTGCTCCCAAGCTGTGGCACTGAATTTGTGTTGCCAAGGTAAACAGCACAGCCCAGCTCTGTCCCACTGTCTTAGTTTCGTTCCCAAACAGCAGCTGCTTAAAGAACTTATCTTAGAGCTTTTAGTGTGCTATTTTGATCTGTTTGCTAGCTGAGCTCAGCAGTGTATGCATAGGGGCTAGACCTTTGCTGTTCTAATGTGCTACAGACTATCAGTTATTAACTAAAAAGTGACTTTTGGGACACATTTTTACTGTGCCTTTTTTCTTCTCACCAGAGGGTTCAGCGTATCAACAGATAACAGGGTGCACATATTCAAGCCCGTGTCTGTACAGGCAATGTGGTAAGTACTTACTGCAAGCTGTCCCAGTGATCCTTTTTCCAGGATCTTAAAAACCAGGTGCTGCTTTACATTATGTTATCTTGAGACCTACTTGAGCAGCCAGAAGTTTCCTTCAGAGACAGGGAAGGAAGTTTGGTACCAAAGGAAAAAAGCCATGTGAGTGCTGGTGCGCAGCAGCTTTGTCTCAGCCGAGGGCAGGAAGGAAAAGGGTAATTTTCCTTGCAAAGGGCTGCTGCTTTGAGCCCGAAGTCACATTGCTTTGTGTATATGTTTCAAATATTTTGAGATATGTTCATTGTGATAGAGGAAAGAGAAGCTGCTTGCATTTTTCTTTCCTTTTAGGGTGGTTCATGTAGTGATCATGAAAGTATTTCTGGCTCAAGCTTCTTTGCATTGCAAAAATACATCGCCTGTCAGCAATGCTGCTGTCACCCCAGTGATTTTGACCTGGATCCTTCTGATCCCAGTTAAAGATTTAAAATAAGCTAAAAATAGGAGAGGGGGATTTGTTTCCCAGCAGCAGCTGAAAGAAACTTCTGACATCTCTCGTGCAGTGAGAGAGGAAAGACACCTAAACATCTCGGTGCAGTCCTGTGCCCTTGGATGTGCATGTCTGATTCCTGGGTGTCCCTGCCCTGCACACAGGACAGCTGATGGCACAGTAGGAGCTGTCAGCACCCTGTCTTGGACACAAACTCTTTGCATCTTATTTAGGGCTTGGGTATTTGTAGCAGATTTTGGAACCAGAGACACAGGTGCCTCTGCTCTCTGAACTGTGGGCACCTTCACTGCTATCCAGGCTTGTTTTGGCATGCTCCAATTAAGACATGCAAGCTCTGGCAGCGTGTGGGAATCCACAGCCTTGCAGGACATCCTCGTGCACAGTGCCAGGGGTTTGCACCAACTGATGGGACATGAGCAGCATCCTGGATTTGGCTGCTGCTTAGTGCTTGATGCCAGCCTGAGGAAGAAATGATAAACCTCCAAGTGTTATTCCCTTGCTAGGTCTGCTCTGCAGAGTTTGCATAAGGCCTGTGAAGTGGCACGGAGCAACAATTACTATCCAGGGAGCCTCTTCCTCACGTGGGTCAGTTACTATGAGAGCCACATCAACTCTGACCAGTCGTCGGTCAACGAGTGGAATGCCATGCAAGATGTCCAGTCCCACCGGCCCGACTCGCCCGCCCTCTTCACAGATGTGTAAGTTGGGCTGGCTCTGCTGAGCCAGGGTTTGACTGTCCCCACATGAGGAGAGAGTTTCCACGAGAGATTGCTCTTAATTAGGTATTAATGAGGAGAGGCTTCCTGTTCCATGTAATAAGTGGGTTCCTGGTTAGGTAAACACCAGCACTGGGAGTTTAGCCCTTCTGGGGCTCTCTTGCATCTCCTCCAGCCTCTGTTTTCAGTTTAGTTGTTTACCTTGGGCTTTAGCCTTGCAGACCTTTGCTTCTGCAAGGTAAGTCCCATATTACTGGTGAGAGAGGTGTGGTGTATCTCAGCATTCTCTCCTGGTTTTGTCCTCTTGTTCCAGGCCTGGAAGGAACAGGTTTCACCGGACTTTGCTCTTACACTGGCACGTGTCTGAGCACATGTTTAGACTAACATGGTCTTTTTATTCTTACTCAGTTCATTTTGCTGTAAAGTGAAGTTTTTATGTATGAACTTCTGAGCCCGTGAGCTCAGAAACATCCTCATCTCATCCATGCAAAACACCGAAGAATGGGGGCAAAGAGCAATGCAGGTTTTTGTCATTCTGAGTGTGGAACAGGAGAGTGTGTAGGTTCCAAGATACCTCCAGCTAAATGCTTGGGTATCAGGTGATGGTCTAAAACAGTGGCTGAGGTAAATGGGTAGACAATTCAGAAAGGCAAAATTTATAGGCGTAATCAACATTCAAGATTTACCACCCCTGTCATTAGTAACTGCTGATAGTCCTGATACCATATAACCTGAAAGGTATTCTGAGACCAGATGTGGTGCCAAGTGTGAGGGTTTTCATTTGCTCATCTTGTAATTACTTCAATGGCCACAGCCACTTTCCCAGCATAATAGTGCCTTTGGTTGATTTATGCTCCCAGATATTTCCTGTTGCTGGAGTCCAGTGAGTGAATAATGATGCTAAGCAGTTGTTCAGCTGTGAACAAGTCTTCACACTTGATTGTTTTTTAATGTACAAGGCGGGTGGCTGAAAAGATTTGGCAGGCTGACAGATTAATATTTTCTTGTAGCTTTTCATATATAAATTTTATCTAACCCACCCTTTCCCTGGTGGCATCTTGAAATGGAATGATTTCCTTGGGACACTTAAACAGCATTCTCCTAATGGAATCCTGAAATAATGCACGAGGTTAAAAGAACCAGGAGTTTCCACGATTTTTATTTGTGAACCACCAGTTGAACGCTTGTAACATCCATGCCCTCCCCAGCCTGGCAGCCTTCCAGAGAAAGAGAAAGGTGGAGGGAGATGTCGCTGCTGGGTCCCTTGTAAAGATGCTGGGTGAGCCAGCCCCGTGCTGCTGCTCTGCTGCAGCTTCCCCTGGTGTTACTCAGGCTATTTTTGCAGCTGGTGATAAGGCCCCTGGCAGCAGAGGCGGGAGGAATGCGGAGGCTTAGCTGCCCTCGTCTCTCCATGTAAGGAGTTTTGGAGCTGTTACCTTTCCAAGAAAGGTAGGGAGAGGCTTAGATACTGCTCCAGAGGGTATAATGCAGCCTTCCCAATTTAAATTTTACCAAATACCAGAGGTTCTCTGGATGACTACAATGGATTAGGGGCATTCAGTTGGTGGCTTTCATATACGACTGTGAATCTAAACTGGGCTTTACTGTCACCTGAATTCCCTCCAGCTGAGGACATGCCTGGGGGAAGTAGTGTGAGAGTGTGAGACTCTACAGAGTATGCAGTCTATACCTATTTTAAAAGTGTCATGAATCCAGTTTGCTTTCCGTCCCAGTGACTCTGTTGCTTTCTTCTGACAGCCCAACTGAGCGGGAACGCACGGAACGGCTGATAAAAACCAAATTAAGGGAGATCATGATGCAGAAAGATTTGGAGAACATCACCTCAAAAGAGGTGAGTGGTGAGGGTGCAGCACTGGAAATGCTCTTGTGCAAACTAACGAGCTCTGTGCTTCATGCCATGAGGAAAGGCCAGAACAAAAGTTTCATCTGTGTCCCTCCTACCCACGCAGATACGCACGGAGCTGGAGATGCAGATGGTGTGTAACCTGCGGGAGTTCAAAGAGTTCATTGACAATGAAATGATAGTGATCCTTGGGCAGATGGACAGCCCCACACAGATATTTGATCATGTCTTCTTGGTGAGTCTAACAGTGAATACAAAAGTAAAAACTCCTGACACTTTTCACTATAGGCTGGTTGACACGGTGGCCTCTGGAGGAAGTTAAAGGAATTCTGAAGGAGAGGTTGGTTGATCTTGGGGTCACATACTCTGAAGCAAGACAGTAATGAACAAGAGCAGCCTGGCTTTTTGGCTGTACTAAACTTTGCCATGCAGCACCAAGCTGTAGAGACCCTGTACCTAAAGGATGGAAGGTACATGGTCTTAATTCTGACAGTTTCTCAGGGCTGTTTCCATTGATGTAATGCCACTTTTGTGGCTTTAACTGTCCAGGGTACCCACATGCCAAGTTCTTATGTTTGGGAAAGACATAACTATAGCAGAAGAGGGAGGGGAGCTGTGTGACATCCCGGTGGAATGGCGCTCTTGTAACAGAGAAAGCCCTGAGTTTGCGTGATCCAGGAGGAACGGAGTAACATAACAAAGAATCCTGGAGATAAGTCACTTAAGGAAACATAAACATTTTGCTGTTAATTGTTTTGCTTGCTTAGTTGCTGCTGGGGCCTGTCTTAATTACTGCAGCTCCTTCTGGTGAGTCAGCGCTCCGCTGGATTTCCCAGCCCCGGGGCCACGGACACAGCTTTGGTTGGGCTGTCTAGCCTGTGAGGTTGGCTCAACTTTAAAGAAAGCCATTCCTCTTGGACCAGCTGGTCTTTCCAAGTGGAGATGGAGATGGCCTCTCCCAGTCTCCGGCTCAGAAGGGATGGTCTCTGTTAACGTGAGCACTCCCAGGATATCACGTTGGGGTAGAGCCAGGAAATTTGAAATTACCTACGATGTAATGGATTTTTTTTTTTTTTTGCAGACTGTGTGTTGTAAGGAGAGAGAGGGACCTGTTACAGGCTTATGGTGCTGGCCAAAAGCTGTTGCAGGCAGCTGGATCCACTGCAGGGCTTGGAGTCTTGGCTCTGAGTGCATTTAATGGGGAGAAAACCTTTCAAACAAGGCTTGCAGGCAGCACCAAGAGCTATGGTTAATGTGTGGAATAAAAGTGTTTGCAGAGCAGCTGCTGTGGTGAGGAGCAGTGCTGCTGAGGCTGGGCACCAGCTTCACCCAGGAGTGCGTGTGCTGCAAGGGTTGTGTTGTGAGGGTTCAGAAAGGCAAGGAGCTGTTTCCTTCCAGGTGGAGGCAAGAACCCTGTGGGATCCCATTTAAGGAGTGCTAAAAGAGCTAAGCAGGAAATAAGAGAACTGATGATGTTGGCAATTGTGGATCAAAGGACAGGAGAAAAGGCTTTCACCCCTGCAGCATTGTTCTCCTCACCTGTGGAAACTGATGGTTCCCAGGCCTGAATTAAATTGTTCTTCCTTGACTGAAAGAGACATTAAACTGAGTCTGGGCCTTGGTAAATACAATCAGTCAACTTCATCTGGATCATCTTTCCATTTGGGAACCGTTTTAGGGCAGGGAAGCAGAGAGCTTGTGCACCTTAAACTTTGAAGGAAGCCTTTGAGTGGTTTTGTCCTCAGGTGTCTGTTTGAGCAGGAAGCAAGCAGCTTGAGTCCCTGTGTGTGCTGCAGAGGAGAGGGTTGCCTAGCCAGGGTTAGTTAAACATCTTCATTTCTCTGCTCACACAGGCTTTGGACGTGGGGAGAAGAGGTGTAACCCAAGTGAGCTTAGGTGTTGCTGCCTTTGATGTTCAAGATGGGTGTTTGGTGTATAAAGAGCACCTGGATGGTTTTTAAATGCAGGCAGCTTCTCCTCTGTGGGGCAGAACTGGCAGCAGCCTCCAGGGACAGGGTGGAGTGGTCTTGTCTTGCTGAGGTTGATTTGTCAGCAGTTTGCAGGAAGTGCCAACACGCAGTGCTGGGTTCTTGTTGGCAGAGCTGCTTCTTGTTTCAGAAGGGATCTGGTTAATGGGGTGAACATCAGTTACACTTGTGTACCCCTGTGCTCCAAGGACACCCAGCCCTCCAACCCTTGGCTGGTCAGCTTCCTCCTCTGGTCCACTGGTGACCCTCCCTCCCTCCCTCCCTCCACCAGTTGCCTGGCCATGCCTTCCTTCTGCCTGATGTGTCCCTTTGCATGTTTTCCCTGCAGGGCTCAGAATGGAATGCCTCCAATTTGGAAGATTTGCAGAACAGAGGGTGAGTAGCTTCAGGCCATCAGCTTAAAAGCGAGAGCCTGGCCTTAACACTTTTCTCTGCAACAAACTCTATTCCATACCTGCTGAGTAACCTGAGTCTTACTTAAGGGTTTGCAGATCCTAACAAGCTCTTGCTTCCTCCAAACTTCTTGTCCTGCAAACAGGCACCTTAAAATAAAAGAATCTTACTTCTGACCTTGACTAACGTCCCCAAGGCAAACAAAGGAAGGCAGCAAGCTCATAGCTATAAGCAGTAAAACGCTGCAATTACTGAACTGGATGCTGCATAGTTGGCTCCGTGCCCTCGGCCCCAGCCCCTGGCTCTGGACTGATTACAGAGGCACTTCGGACCTCTAGGCTGTGGCAGGAAGGAAAATGTGGAGAAGAGCATTTGTTCCTCTGAGTGGGGCCCAGTAGGAAGTGAGGTCCTGTAACTCTCAGGCTGAGCACCAAAGGGTTCCTCTCTTTCCTGCCCTTTCTACTTTTCAAGTTTAGATTGTCCTTTCTCTAGAACAGGTGGTTATAAGCACCAAGATTGTGCAATGAAAGAATTATTCATGGGTTTGGCTTATTTGTGCCGAACCAGTGGAAAAAACGAATCATGCTGCTGAACTGGTAGTGCAATTCTGTACCTCAGAAATTCAGCCTGGCAAAATTGACTCTTCTTGGTGAGCTCAGGGTCTGCTGTGGTTTCCTGGAGTCTGACAGGTCCTACTTGATTGCCAGTGATCTCATACCTGCTTGGGAAAAGGGATGTCACTCTCTTGCAGAACCCTTGTTCTGCCTGATATCCCAGCACGAGTGCATTTCATAAGCATCTTACAAGTAACCCTCAGGGCTAAAAATACTGAGTGCTGTGTACATAAATACCAAATGCTTTCCCTAGCAGTTTCCTTTCCAGAAAATTTAGGGATAAGAAATAAATCCTCTCCAGTGGCTCATTGTCTGTTACATCTCTCTGTAGTTACTTTATGCGTTTGTTTAGCTCTGGTGTTACTGGGAGGTTTAGTCTTCCATCTTCCTGTGGTTTTAGTGCAGCAGGAAGAGAGATTCATAAAGGGGCTTGGAGAAAATGTGCAAACACTAATTGCAGGAGCTCCAGTGGCACAAGTGTCGCTGACACGTAGAACAGAGGTGGTGGGCAGTGTGACCTGACATTGTGCAGAGGAAGTTTCTGTCCCTGGATTCTTGTGATCAGGCTCTGAACTGCTCAGCAAAACCTATTGTCTGTGTTAGCTGCTGCTTCCTCGCATTAATTCCTGGTTTCCCAGGAATTTTGTTCAAGAGTGCACTTCCAAATGCCCTTGGCAAAGCAAGGCAAGGCTGCAGTGTAGCAGTGGGACATCTCTGAACTGGCTGTGTTTGTCTCTGCTGTTCCCATGCAGGGTACGGTACATTTTGAATGTGACTCGAGAAATAGATAATTTCTTCCCTGGGCTCTTCGAATACCACAATATTCGGGTTTATGATGAAGAAGCTACAGATCTTCTGGCTTACTGGAATGATACCTACAAATTCATCTCCAAGGCAAAGTAAGTCTTTTCAGAAAACACAACACACACATTTAGAAGATGTATACTAAGCATTTTGTTTTCATGCTGATTTTCTTAACTGCTTTTCCTCCTTGCCTGCCTAGCATCACAGCATTTTCATTTTGTGGCTTGCAGCAGAAGAACATCTCTGTGCTAGAGGCTTCCCTGAACTGCTCAGTATCTCTCTGGGATGTGTTTCTAAATTGTGACACCACGTTTGTGGTACAAGTTCTCTTTTCACTTGGAATACGACTCGATGCCAGTGAGCCGTTTGGGCTGAGCTCAAGGGTGCCACACTAGTCTTCAGAGGTTTTCCTGTATCTCTGTGTTTTCCACTTTGCAATAACAGCTTCAGAAGAGCTGTTGTAACAAAATCTCTTAGGAATATTAATAAGACCTTGTTCTTCAGTTTCTTTGTGTGTCTTGCTCCAGTTTGTAAATTGGATTATCAGATCACATCCCAGGCTCCAGCTGTGGCCACAGTGTTGAAAACATATTGGATAATGCTCTGGTAAAGAAGTCGCTGTTTTCTTAAGCTTGTCAGATGTTTTCTGTTTAACGATCCTCTTCTGTTCTTTCTCCCGCTTCAGGAAAAATGGTTCCAAGTGCCTGGTGCACTGCAAGATGGGAGTGAGCCGCTCAGCATCCACGGTGATTGCCTATGCCATGAAGGAATACGGCTGGAACCTGGACAGGGCTTACGACTACGTGAAGGAGCGGCGCACCGTCACCAAGCCCAACCCCAGCTTCATGCGGCAGCTGGAGGAGTACCAAGGGATCCTGCTGGCCAGGTGAGTGCAGGGAATGGTCCTGGTTATCCATTCTGATAAACACTTCAGTGGTTGTCTCTGTTCTTTCAGTCAGAGCTTGTATCACTGTGTTGTGCAGGCTTGGGATGTTAGGAAGGGTAGCGCTCTTTTCAGGGTTATCTCAGCTGAGCCTGGGAAAAGGGGTGGAACAAGGAGCTGTCAGGAAGCTGTTTGATTTCTAGGATGTTTGGTTTTTGGAAAGTAGCATCCCACAAAGTGTTATCTGAGTGCAGCATTCAGAGCTATGCAGGCTCCAGCAAAGATAAATGATGTCCCTGTTGCTTGTAACATCATTTGGCAGGGAACTTGTGTTGTCTCCTCACAGTTCCCTGTTGAACATGCCCCTCCTCAGCAGCTGGTCTGGTTTTATTTAGATCCCTTTGGTAAGTGTTGGTGTGAGGGGAGGGGACAGGATGTTCTGTGCATTGCAACAGTGGTGTTTATTCCTGCCTGGAGTCCTGAGGCTGGTCTGGAGCTGGGCCTGGGTATGGACGAGTGTGTTGTAATCCCAAGCCTATCACCTGACTAGCAAAAAGACATAAATATTTCATGTTTCTTGGCTGTGTTAAGCAATGTCTTCACGTGATCAGCAGGAAGGAGGTAGTGATACTCTGTTTTGCCAGATTATGGTATTTTGTTTGGGATCCTGGTGTGCTTTGCCTGGGAGCAGAACTTCAGCAAACAGAGTTACCCAGTCTGAGCCTCCTGCCACAGGAGGTGGCTCTTAGCAGGTTTGGACCAAAGTAAATAGTAAATTTCAAAGCATTTTGGTGCCATTGGGAGGTGCCTGCTTCTTGTAGAATCATTTCAGTTGGAAAATAGCTTTAAGGTCGAGTCTAGCCATTGTTTTATATTCTGTTACTAACAGCAGCTCCCTCACTCATGTCCTGTCTTTAGGGCACACTTCTTACCTCTGTCCCCTGCTTGATTTTGTCCCATCATGTCTGTTCTATCTATCCCCTTGCAAAGACCTCTCTTCCCTTTCGTTGTAATGACTTACCCTTCCTCCTTTCCTCTCCACCTGTTCCCAGCAGCCTGTGTTTGTTGCTGGGCCAGGCTTGGATTCCCAATTTTTACACCAAACCTTTGGTGTAAGCTCCCCTGCCACTGGAATGTGCTTCCTCTTCCCTCTCTGCACAGGTAAACCACCTCAAGGCTCCTCCCAACTTATTCCCTGACCAGGTGCCCCCACAGGATCTTCATCCTCCACCTCTTCCCATGGCTGCCTTCCTCCCCCCTGCTCCCCCAAGCCCCACCTGCCATAGTGACCCTCTTTCTTTCCAAAAAGCAGCCCAGCAGTATCGAGTCTCAGGACAGATCACATGGAATAGACAATTTTAAAAGATAGTGCCCTGCTGGACTGAAACCCTTTGAGACAGACACCACACCTGCCCTGGGTGCCTCATGTGACACCAAACATGCTGCTGGCACCAGTTAGTAAAGGTCAGTGCTTAACTCTGGGCCAGAGATGACCCGACCAGTGTGGTGTGCACTGAACAGACTGGGAAATTAAATCTCGTTGGTGTAGGTTGGATGGAGGGAAAAAAAGGCTTTTTAGGCATGAAAAAAGCACCAGCGGGCTGGTGAACACCTGTGAGGAGCTCTGGTGTGGGAGCAGCTGGTATCTCACATCCTCAAACCCTGAGCACAGCAGCTGGTTTGGGTAATCTGCCAGTCTGGTAGCTGGTGACATGCCTGCAAAGCCACCCTGTACAAACATTTTGGTTAAGGATTATTTTTCCCCGTCTTTAAGTAATTTATTTTTTGGAGGTATATCTTTGCTGTTGCCACCGTTTATAGCATGTGGCTGCCCTTCCACTGTAGTACAACCCTGCAAGTCCCTGTACAATGGCACAAACAGGATTACTTGTGAGGCTTTAAAAAATGCAAAAGCAGTGCATTGCATCTGTGTAGGATGAAAAACGCTGCAGTAAATGAAGCTTCACTGAAGCAAGGAATGGCCCCTTCCATGCTGCAGAAGCTGTTCCTCTTTATCCACTTCCTCTCCCAGCTCCAAACTGCTTCTTTTACTCTTTCTTCGTGTTATTTAGCTTTGCTCTCTGGCCTCTGGCTGCCTTATTTATTACTGCAGTATTCCAGGACAGGTAAAAAAACCAAAAACAAAAAAAAAAACAACCCCAACAGATTGACACTCATGTGACTGCTCCAGTTTCAGGGGGAAAGTATGTGAGGGCAGCCATGTGCTCGCACTATCCAGTTACGGTTTTGTGCTGGGGTTATAGCAACTGGGATATGTTTTCCAGCTGTAAAATGAAAACCCCCTGCCTGCTTTTAGTCACAACAACAAGTGTGTTTTGCTCTTTGGGACTGTCATACTTCCTGGGATTAGTTAATCTGTCCCCTCCCTCTGTTGATAAACACAGCAAGGCTGAGCCAGGCCTGTTTCTGTTAGTAGTTATAGATAAGTTACAGGAAAACAGTGTTTGGGATCTCCTGTGCCTTGTGCAGCTTGTGGATGAACAACAGATTTATATTCAAGCCTGGAGAGCTGGTGGGAGATGTGGGGGGCTCCTGGCCCAAAGCTGGTGTAGGTACAAGCACGGGGAATGTTTCCCAGGAAGGCCAAGAGGAGGTGGCTGTAGGCTCTGGGAAGGGAAGTGGGCTCCTGTTCTCTGACCCTGCACCTCATGCAGGTTGTCAGACTGGGGAAGTGTCAGATGGGAAGATAGCACAGCACACCTCTGCCAGTGGCGCTTGGCATCTGGTTTGGTCCTCAGATCTGCGCCCTTGCTCGCACAGGAGGGTAATTTTCACTTTCAGAATCAAATGTGCAGCAGAGCTGGATTTGAGCACTGAAGTGCCCTCAGGAAACGCCAGCAGCACCCCAGGTTGTATGAGCAGAGATGTCAGATGACATTCCATACGGAGCCCGGGCAAGAATCTGCCTCGGGGACAAGCCTGTGTCTGCTGCCATTGTCAAACTGCTCCAAAAGCCACCGGAGACAGAGCGTGTGCACTCCAGGACAATGTCTCTGGCCTCTGATCTTGACCCTCCTCTCCTGTGAGAGGACCTGATCTTTCTCGTGTGACATAGGGCAGATTGTCACTGATTACAGGGTTAGAAAGCTAAATCTGCAATGGATTATTTTCTTTAGCTGTTGGGCACCCACAGCTGAACTGGCACATTGTAATTAGCTCAGCACCGTCTGTTAATTACCCAACTGTGGCCACTGGATGTGTCTGGGAGCGCCTGCTCGTGCTAGCAAGGGACTGGAGGGGTTTTGCAAGATCTGCAGCTCCAAGGAGGTTTCTGTGGTTTGTGTGTTCCTCCTAGGGGCAATGGGTGGAAACACATCCCTGTGGCCACTGCACACCCTGGCAGCCTGGGCTAGCTCTGGCATTTCACGGCAAGAAGTTGCCTGCAGTGCTGTCTGTAAGCCCAGGTGCACGGGCTGGGGTTTTTGGCAGGTGGAGATGAGGAAGGTGATGCAATGCCACTGGCAGTTACTTGGCCTTTTGATAGCTCAGACTTTCCTAAAGGGGCTTTCCAGAAGCTGGAGGAGTTCTGAGCTTCCTTCCTGTGGAAGGTGGGTGGTAATTCGGGCTGTGTTTACTGTTGAGGATGTCTTGTATGTTTTTGCACACGCCCACCTCTACTCATCCCACCCTGTCCTTGGTTACAAGAACCAGTTACTGATGACTGAAGCTGTTCAGAGAAGGAATCGGGAGGGAAATTGGACTTTATTCAGTGTCCACCACCTGCTTGTGTCCAGCACAAGGGCTTCTCTCTCTTCTGGTCACCGCTCACCTGCTAGCAAATGGAAAAGTGCTGGCTGAGAAAAGACCAAGTTCTGCAGTCAATTAAACATTGCATTTGTTGAGTGGGCAGATCCAACGCTGCTGAGGAATAGGGAGGGGTGTGTGGAGCAGAATGGTGCCGTGGAATTTAGCTCCTGGGAAGTGGAAGTGATCGTTACTGATCAACTTCTCCAGCAGCAGGTCTGGCCCTGAGCTGTTCAGGTGAAGCCGCAGTTGTGGTCAGTGACTCCAGCATTTGGCAGTTTTTGCTGTAGGTTGTGTCCTCTTACCACGAGGTGGATCTGGCTGTGGTATATAGCAATTACTCACTCTTTTCCTTTGCTCTCCTTCCCCGCAGCAAACAGCGGCACAACAAACTGTGGCGCTCACACTCGGACAGCGACCTCTCGGATCACCACGAGCCCATCTGCAAGGCTGGGCTGGAACTGAACAAAAAGGAGATCACCACCTCAGCTGACCAGATCTCAGAGGCCAAGACCAACGACAACCAGCAGCCCATGTCTCCCATCTACTCAGCTGAGCTGGACAGGGAGCAGCAGCTCCCAGAGGACGCAAACATGATCGAGGACGTGTGTGTGAAGGAGAGAAGGATCCACTTAGAGTTTACCTGCAGAGACTTCCACGCTGAGCAGATGGAGGACAAGCTGAACCTGAACAATATCAATGGCTGTACAGCAGGGTGTTGTGTAGACTCTGTCCCCCCTGACAACTGCCGTGCTTCTGAGGCCTTAATGCAGCTCCAGCATCCCTTGGAAATAACGGAGTTTCCTGATCTGACAGTGGACGATCTGGAAAAAGATGCCCTTAAGCCCGATATGAACGTGCACTTGGTTCCCATGGAAGAATTCACTTCATGCTTAAAAGACTTCCCCCAATCCCCAAACCAAAATTCTCCAGGTCTCCAGCAGAACCCTCAGCCCGAAGTGACAGACCTCAGCACAGACAGGATTGATTTCTTCAGCGCTTTGGAGAAATTCGTGGAGCTCTCCCAGGAGAGCCGGTCACGCACCTGCTCCCATTCCAGGCCAGAGGAGCAAGGGACTGGGAGGAATGGGGTCTCCAGGGTTCCCATGCTGGAAGTGCCACCTGCTGCTGATGGGGGTGCAGATGCTCGAAGGAACAGCCCTGGAAACTCTCCTCAGGCATCAGATGACTCTTCCACAGATGAAGAGCAACAAAAGGTTAAAAAAACTTGCTCATGCTTTTTAGGAACTGCTGCTCGACCCTATCTGTGGGCTGTTTTCTGCTGTGGGGTGGCTGTGGATGGGATTTTCTAGCCCTGCTTTCACTGGCCACGGGGTTTGGGGAGGGATTGCTAGATGCTTCTCCCTTCCTTCACTTTTAGATACTTGCCCTTTTCTGCACTTTTTCCTTAAACATCAGTTTGCTGGCATTGGCAGGGCCGTGAGCCGACCTTGACCTGACCTGCTGTGCTGTTCTCATGAGAAACTTATTTTTGAGTTTTGCATCAGGAGAGCAGAAAGGTGGGACTTGACCCACTGGTGTAGCCAGACCCTGAGCCCAGCCAGCATCCCAAATCTTCACAGATATTTATCTGGCTTGAAAAATCCACCAAAGAATGGGGCAAAACTGGCCTATTTCCCTGGCTGGGAAGCACCAGCGTTGGGGTAGTAAATCAAGGCAGGTGTAGAGCTTCCAGTGCTGGAGGAAGAAATTAACCTGTCCAGGTCTGGAGTGATGGGATCGGGCACGTCATAGCTCACTTCTCCTGGGTAGAGAGATGGTCTTGACAAAATTTAGTAACCTCTAAATTTAGGTACCTTTTTCTCATAATTGCTTTTCAGCCTCCAGGACTCTCAGAGGGATTGATGATGTCCGGGGCCATCATTTCCTGGGAGCTTCTCTTATTTAAATTCCACCCTGCATTGCTTGAATCTTTTCCATCTCCATGTGAGGCAATAAGGCTCTTCCAAATATAATAGGCCATTTCTCTCTCCTGTGATTTGGCAGAGAGTGTCTGTGAGGATTGGGAGCCTCCTTGGCCATTTTCCTCTGGGAAACCAGAGCATTTCAGTGCTTGGTCATTCTTTTTGCTGTTCTTCTGCATACATGAGCAGAATTTGTCATGTTTTCAGTTCAAAATGGTATGTTTAGCAGTATTAGGATTCTTTTTGTTTGTTGGACTTTTCTTCATTTAGAAAAACAAAAAAGCTACTTTTTCCTTGGAGTTTGTTGCCGTTAAGGTTCTTAGATCTTAGTCTAAGTGAAAATCCAGCCTGGAGTGTGTTATATCAGTCTCACAGACAGTAAAAAAACCTATATTAGTGATCACTGCTCTTGTGATCTCTCTCCACACACTGCCACATGCTTCTTTGTTCCCTTGGGGGTGTGCATCCCTATTTTCTCTAAACTGCTGCTATTTACTCTGTGTCAGCACAGCTGATGCACTTTGTAATTCTCCTGTTTGTGTGTTGCAGGAGGTCCCTGAGGTGCCTGGTGCAGGTCATCTCACGAGATCCCACTCGGAAAACGCCATTTCTGTGAAGGAAATTATCACAGAGATCGAGTCAATCAACCAGGGAGCAGGACCTGCCCAACAAAAAGAGGGTTCAGCCAATCTCAGCCAGACACCAAAGAGGAACACGGTGCACGACCTGCCAGTGGAGGTGATTTGGGCATCAGAAAAGTTGGAACAGAGTGAAGGAACCTGTGCTGGACACCAGGAAAAGGAGAAGGACCCTCTGCCGACTGAGCAGGAAGAAGCCCCGTCTCTGCAGCTGTCTTCTGGTAAATCAGACCTGGAGGAAAGCAGCTCCGGTGGGGAGCAGCAGGAGCCTCGTGGCTCCATCAACCCTGAGCCCAAGTGGTGCCCCGGCTCCGTCCGGAGAGCCACGCTGGAGTTCGAGGAGCGCTTGAGGCAGGAGCAGGAGCACCAGCACACGGCCCCAGCCTGCACTTTACCCACCCGCAAGAACTCCAGGAACGACTCTCCTGCTGCCGAGCTCCTGCCGCGGGGGAAGAGCGAGGAGCCGCCCCTGGAGCTGGCTCTGGAGGGTGACAAGGCTCAGGGCGCTGAGGAGCTGCTGCTGCCTCCCGGGGCTGAGCAGCCTGTGGGCAGACACCTGCCTGCCCCCCTCGGCCCCCGTGCCCAGGAGTCGCTGCCCGCAGAGCCCAGCCCGGGGCGGGAGGGAGCGGCACAGGAGCACAGGACAGTGATCTCGTTTGACGGGACGGAGGAGCCATCCCTGCCCTCCCTCCTCCCAAAGAGGATCGAAATCATCGAGTACACCCTCACGGTGAAGCCTGCGGAGCAGCGCCCCGATACAAGCTGTGAGCAGGGCGGGCTGGCCGCCGCCACCCCGTCTTTAGATGAAAACTTGAACCCCTCAACGTGCTTGGAGAAGGCTCCAGCGGATCCCTCGCCGCCGGAGCGCGCGGTACGCAAGCAGGCCGCCTTCAGCGTGGGCAGCCCCGGCGAGGAAGGCAGTGGAGTATCTGCTCACCTCGGTGCTGCTTCTCCCTCTGCCCCGGTGACCTGCCCACCTTCAGCCAGCCTCGAGCGCTCTCCTTACCCCTTCATTCACCTGGAAGGTGTCACCGAGCAGAGCACGGGCACAGACGATGAGCCGGTCATGCCGCGTGGCACCGAGGGAGACGCGACTCTCCCGTTCAGGGACAGTCCCAAACCTCTCTGCGGGGCTGGTGCTGGCATCCCCAGGCAGCTGAGCAGCGAGGACCTCACCAAGCAGCGTGCTGAAAACACGGACCTTCTGGACATCTCGTTCCTGTGTTACAGCCTCCCTCACAGCTCCAGCAGCCTCAGCGTGGAGGAGCACTCCAGCAGCCCCAGGCCGGTCAAGCAGCGGGCGAAGGAAATAGAGGCTCGGATCCGGCATGCAGGGCTCACCAGACCCTCCCACATGAAGCGCTCGGCATCCCTGGCCAAACTGGACTGCCTGGACCTCTCCAAGGACGACTTACGCGACAGGGAGTCGGCCTCTCCCAATGCCAACCCGGTGCTTCTCACCTGCGTTGCCCTCGGGCGAGGCTTTTGTGGGGGGAGGTTGGAGAGGGGCTCGGAGAGCGCGTGTGGGAAGCATCTCCTCTCCTCCCCAGAGCCCACTAAGCATTTTGTGGAACAGCTCAGAACAGCCGAGTGCATTGCCCAGAGCAAGCCGGTGGAGAGGCCGCTGGCTCAGTACGCCAAAGAGTGCAGCTCCAGCCAGCAGAGTCTGTGTTCCAGCACAGATCCAACGTGGACTAGCTCCGGGGAGGGCCCTCCGCTGCTCCAGGTACAGGTCCTGGACTCCTTGTCTCCATCTCAAGCTCTGGCTGTCGCCCCACGGCAGCAGCACGGGAGAACTCACCCTCTGAGGAGGCTCAAAAAGACCAATGACAAAAAGCGGACAACCAATCCCCTCTACAACACGATGTGATCCTGGGCCCTTGGCTGTGATTTCTTACCCAGAACCTGTGGTGTTGCTTTCACGCAAGGGGCAGGTGTAATATAAGGAACATGCACTTTATTGGTTAATTTTATATATATTGTCATTTTACTGTTCCTGGCGCATGTAGGTGTGGGTTGGTTCTTCTGTGTGTGACTCTGACTGCAGGACTGTTTGGGTTTTTTTTTTAAGTTTAACTCGGATAACCTCAAATGTTCTTTTTTGTTGTTGTTGTTGTTAGTTTGTTTTAAAAGAACACCTCTATAATGAGAAAGTTGATGTTGGCTTGCTTTGGCAAGGTGGAGTTTTGCTTACAACCAGATCCTAGTTCCTGACTTGAATTTTCCCCATGCCTTGAAATGGTGCTGAGCAGTTGGTGGGGTGAGTGCCCCTGTAAATGTGAAGGTTGTGCCAAGGTCCCTTCGTTTGGCCTTTTATTCTGCAAACTGGAACTCCACCGTGCTGGCAGATCCCTCACAAAGCTGCTTCAGGACAAACACCCTGGGCTCAGTTCAGCTGGTGCTTCCCCAAAAGGAGCACACAGGGGTAAATCTTCCCAGTGGATGAGCTCTAACAACCCTGAGCAGCACCAGAGCAGCTCTCCCATCTGCCGTGGGGCACACAGAGCTCTCTGCTCTGTGCTGAGGTGGGGCAGAGCTCCTCCAGGAGCTGTCACATTCACCTCTTTCCCCAAAGCCAGTGTTCTTTTAAAACAAACGCCTCATTAGGGTTTTAACCCTCCCATTACTTGAATACTGCTGTGGGCCTTCCAAGTTCATGGCCATATCATCTGTCCTCTGCCCTCCTCCTACTGCCTGCCCCCTGCCCCAAAACTGTTCTTGTGCTGCCTGAGTTTCCCTCTCCCCTCTGCCATGCTCATGGGTGTTTCTGGTGGCTCCCAAAACTTGAGCTGTTTTTGTTACATGACATACTGCCCTTAATGCAAAACTTTGTCCTTTCTGCTGTCACTCCTAATTCTAGACCCAGAGGGAAAATATTTTCTGGAAGTTTTTTCTTTCCTTTTTTTTTTTTTTTTTTTTCCTAAATTGTATATATGATATTTATATTATTTTTTTTGTTCTTTTCTATGGTTTTTTGTTTGTTTGTTTTTAAAAAAAGGGCAAGACTGCATTCTGTAAACTGGAAAACAAACACACCCGACTCAAACTCAGTGCTGTTCTTTGTGATCTGCACAAACATGGGAATGGATTTGACATTATAAGCTGTCTTCCCTTTCCAAAAGTGAGCCTCGATGCCAAATGTGTCCCTTCTCCTCCAGTCCTGTGTGAACCCCTGTTATCCCACTGTGGGAGGGGCACTCTCTGTCTGCCCATCTCCTTCCTCCTTGAAGCTGGGTTCCAGGAGTGCCACTTGGACGTGGAAATCCTTTGGCTGCTCCGAGCCATTCTGCAGGTTCTTGCTTCCCTGGAGAAACTGTGTGTGGAGGCTCTGCTCCAAATTTCAGCAAATTATGTGGTTTCTGAGCAGTTTGGCCCAAATCAAAGCTCCTCATCTGTGTGCATCTGCAAGTTGTCCCTGTGCTGTAGGAGCAGAGGGAAAGGCCAAGGGGAGCTCTGGGTCCTGTCCACAGTCCCGTCCTGAGCTGGTGCTTGGCTGGGGTCCAGACCTGCCCTCTGGGGAGGAGCAAAGCGGAGGGAAGATGCAGAATGGCTCAGGCTGCTGGAGCCAGGCATGGAGAGGACTTAGTGTGGGAGGAGCAGCAGCCAAGGCTGTGCCTAGAAAGCAGCCCTAAAGCTGCAGAGCCGTGCAGGCTCAGGTGGGACAAACTCCTCTTGGGCTGGAGAGGAGCGCTCGGCACTGGAGCGCTCTGGAGTATTGGGAAGCAGCATGTGTTTGCCCTGGGGAAGGGGTGTGGGATATCCTCAGCCCACAGCTGGTTGGTGAGGTAATGGCACCTTGCTGCCCTCCTGTAGCCCCCAGGAATCCTCCTGTGCTGCTTTGCAGCCTGGGCAGGGTCTGTGAGTCTGTGCTCCATCAGCCACCAGCACCATCGCTCCCTTTCCTGAGCCCTGGCAGGGGGTGGTTGGCCGTGCTGGAGCACAGCCCTGTCCTGGGTCAAACAGCACGTCATCCCAGGCCATTTCAGTCACTAGAAGTCACCCAAGCCCCTGGCCCAGGAGGCCAGGTATTTCTTTGGGACACTGAAAGACATGTGGCTTCTCCTAGCCCGCTCCAGCTGGCTCTGGAGCCGGGCAGGCACTCTGGAAAGGCCAAGTGGCTCATGTCATCCGGAGAAGGACAGGTTCAGTCCTTGCCTCCCCCACTAACTTCATCAGGCCCCACTGCCCACCATTCTGATCCCCAGGACGTGCCTGCCTGCCCCTCCACGGGTGGAAGGGACTGGTTGCCACCGGCCTGCCTTGCATTGGAGGGTGCATGCTTGGCTGGCAGCGTGTCCTGGTGACAAAGATCTGTGTGGGAGGGAGAAGCCCTGTGTAGAATTTTTTCCCTTGAGAAGGCAGGAGGAGGAGGAAAAGGATCGGGTTTCTTCGCCCGGCTTGATCTCAGGAGAAATGCCCTCTGGGAAGGGTCTTCGATGCAGACCAGAAATGCTGCTTCCTTCCAATGCTCAGCTGCTCTCTGGGTGCTTCAGCTGGGGAGAGCAGCAGAGGGGCAGAGGCCCCTGCAGGGAGGTGTTTTGCTGTCCCCTTGTCCTTGGCTCTGGCCCAGCATAACTGGTTTTTCTCTGAGAAGGCTGTGGGCAGGCAGAGGGAGTTGGGGAAGGTGGTTCTCTTGCAGAGTGATGAAGGCCTTGGAGGTCTGGAGGCTCTGAGCAGGATGGCAGGACGGGGACGGACTGGGGGGGTATGGACCTCCTTTTCCAGTGTCTGGGCAATGAAGCCACCAAGCCCCAGAGATCTCTGCTGGGGACGATTGTCCCTTCTCCATGCTGGTGGCTTGTGGGAGGCTGATGATTCTCTCCTGGCTCCTGTAGCCACCTCACAAGAGCTTCTTGTGACCCGCTGAGCACCACGGGGAGCAGCAGCAGCACCTCCAGGGTGCTCAGCAGCTGACAAGCCTCGCAGGTAGAGGGGGTTTGGGAGAAACCTGTTGTTTTAAGGGCATTTTTGTACAAAGCAACTGTTCTTTGGTCTCTGGCGAAGCCTGTCGGAGGACGCTTTATTGTTTACATTGACTCCTGTACAATATCCCAGCCATCGCTGCCCCGGCCGTACTGTAACGTGTGAGCCTTGCACAAACGGACTGTGTGCGTGTGAAACTGGTTCTACACTGCGTTCTGTTGCACTCGGTGGTGTGTGTGGGTGCTCTGTGTGTGTGTGTGTGAGTGTGTGTCCGGTCTGCTTGAGAAGTTGTGACCTGTACAAATCTCTTCCCCTCTCGGCCCTTTCCCGGGGGCACCACGGTCCCAGCGGGTGGCAGGAGGTGACTCCGCTTCTGGGTCACTTGGATGTTGAAACGGAGCAGGGATTAGCTCCGTGTCCCTCTGCCAGCAAAGGCTTGGTGGAAGGGATCCCGCCCCACCTCCGGCTGCTCCGGGGACCTCCTGGGAGGAGCGAGCTGGGAATCCAGGGGCACTGCACCTGCCGGGGGCTCCGGGAGCCTGGCAGCTCTCTGGCAGGAGGAAGCCATACCCACCGCAGGGCGCTGCTCCCCGCACGGTGCATCCTGCCTTAATCCGGGCCTGGCTCCACACAAATCCCCCACTTTTCTCCCCAAGGGAGGGGCCCCGAGCCCTTGGTGTGGGGCAGAGGCAGGTGCTGGCCTGGCGCAGGAGGGGCCGGGCTGCTGCGGGGCTCGGTGCCTGCCCGGCGGTGCTGCCAGAGGTGCTAACAGCCCGCCTGCGCTGCAGACATCTCTGTTGGCACAAGAGAAGGTGCCAGTGCCTTTTATTTTCCTTCGTGGAGATGTGACGCCCGTGCGCTGGTTTGTAGGGATTGTCCAGGGCCGAGCAGCTGGCGGTGGGGTTGCGAATCAGGGAGGAGAGCGCTTCTGTCTGCCCCTCCTGCATCTTCCTTGGTGGCTGGGATCGTCCCCTTTCCCCCTAAAGACTTTATGACCGATGTGCTCAGCTGTTTTTAAATGTGAACTTGTGCACTGATGTGCAGATTCAATGTTCTTGTTACCGAATGAATAAAAGTTTTATTTTGAAGATGACAGAGTTGTGCGGCTTCCTGTTTGGGATCCCTGGGGGTGAGGGAGTGATCTGTGCTGCTTTCAGAACATGGGGTGGCAGAGGGGATCTGGTGGATGGTCCCATCCTGCCCCAAGTGCTTCCAAGCAAGAGGTACTTCCAGATCACGCTGCAGTTGCAGGAAAGATTCCAAGGGTTGTGTGTTTAAAACTGTCAGGATGCTGCAGGTGCCCTCCTTGCACTGCTGCAGACACAACTGTGGTGGGTCCTGGGTTTAAGCTCCACGGGGGATATGAGGTCTGGACACTGGAAAGCCTGTCTCAGGTTTTGGTTTTGCTCCACTGTGGCGAGAAAGGCAGTGCAAGGGTCTCTGTGGCCGTGCTGTGAGGAAGGAACTTGAAGAGAAAGCCAAATCCTTGGGCTCAGCCTCGCCATCCGTGCAGGAGCTTCCCCCCAGGCCAGAACTGAATGGGCACCAGGGTGTGGGGCCAGGGCGGCAGGGCTGTCACTGCAGGGCTGTCACCGTGCCTCTGGCAGTGCCTCTGGGGTGCCCCATCCCTTCCTGCTCCCCCCAGCACCAGCAGGGGAAAGGCTGCCCAGGGCCTTTTCTTGACTTGCTGGGGATGTGTCTTGGAGTTAAGGACACAGGACATGGCACTTGCTCCATCCCCAGACACGGAGTGAGCCTGGGCCGTGGTGGGACGGGGCGAGCAAGGGGTGCCTCTGCAGCCCCCTCCCTCCCCGCCACCCCTTTGGCCGGGCAAACGAGGATGTCACCTCTTCCTTGCCTTTTTGCCAGCTGCCCCCTCCTGCCCGCTCAGCCAATGCTCGTCCAGCTCCACACGGTGCCCTTGTAGGGTCCAGGGCTTTGCTGCCTTTCCAGGAACCACCGCTCCCCTCCCTCTGGTCCTTGAACCCTACAATCCCTTAATCCCGCTGGGCCAGGGCATCCCTGCAGGGCCGGGCTTCGCTGAATCCCAAATGTGATTTCTGGGTGCGCCCGTAACCATCCTGCTGGGCTGGGGCTGAGGTGGGCTTGCAGACCCCTTTTCCCGGGGGCGGTGGGTGCGATGCTGTGAAATTTGGGAGCCTCAGGGGCCGCCCACGGCCTCGGTCCCTGTGGGGGGAACACATCGCAGGGTCACAGCCCCGTGCAGAAGTGATCCCCGGGGTAATGCCCCATCCCTCGGTTTCTCCCAATATTTCAGAAAGGCTCGGGGGGCTTTTCCTGCCCCCCATCTCCCACGCACCGCGCCGGGGGGCTGCGGACACCCTTGGGACCCCCCCCGCCGCGTGTGGGGTGGGAGCCGGGGAGCGGCCGTGGCGGGGCTGCCCCCGACCCCGCGGGCAGAGCGGGGGGCCGGGCAGGGTGCGGGGGGCCGGGCAGGGTGCGGGGGCAGGCGGGGCCGGCCCGGGCCCCCCCTCCCCTCCCCTCCGGTGCCCGCCGCGGGGGGGCCGTGCCGGCCCCGGCGCCCGGCTCGGCTCAGCTGTTCTCTGCGGCAGCGGCACCGCGCGGGGCCGAGCCCAGCCCAGCCGAGCCCAGCGGGGGCCGGGCGGAGCGGAGCCCAGCGGGGCCGGGCCGGGCCGCGGGGAGCGGAGAGGAGCGGAGCGGGGCTGAGCGCGGCCGGAGCGGGCGGAGCGGAGCCGAGCGGGGCGCAGCGCGGAGCCGGGCGCGCCCGGGCGCGGAGGAGCCGCGGAGCGCAGGTGGGAGCCGGGAGCGGGGCGGGGGCGGCGGGAGCGCGGTGGGGAGGGACGGGGGGACGCGGGGAGCGGGGCTGAGCCCCCCGGGCCCCGGCCCCTCGCCGCCCGCCGGCGGAGATGGCTATATTTGGACAGTGACCTCTGGTCGTTCCCGAGCAGTCGCTGCGGATTCAATTGTGGCAACGTAATGGCACGGCCGGGGAAGCGGGGAGCGGGGCTGTCCTGCCCGTATCCTGCCCGCACCCTGCCCGTATCCTGCCCGCACCCCACCTCTCTTGGCCAGCGCCCCATCCGACCCCACTTGCGCCCTGCCTGCACCCCGCCCAGCTCTCCTGCCTGCGCCCCACACCTGCACCCCGCTCAGCCCTGCCTGCGCCTTGCCAGCCCCCCAGCTGCTCCTCCCGACCCCTCCTGCACCCTGCTCAACTCTGCCTGCGCCGCATCTGCGCCCCACCTGCACCGCACCCCCTGCCCGCGCCCTGCCCAGACAGCCAGGCCGTCCCTTCCTTCCCTGCTGACACCCCGGACTCCGCTCCCTCTGGCAATGGTTGAGGCGCTTGGGAGAGCGTCCCCACGGAGCCTGCTCGCTCCTCCCCGGGGCTGGGGACCGTGCTCGACACCGGGGGTGACACCAGCAGCGCCGTTGTCCGGCCCCGTGTGGCAGCCGGGCTCTGGGTCCCTTTGCACCCAGCTCCAGCCCGTTCAGCCGTGCCAGAGGTGATGCTGAAGTGCCCTGAGGACTCCGGGGACGCTCAGGGGCCGGGCAGACGTGGTTTGGCAGGGCGCTGCTTGTGCCCTGTACAAGATCCACCGGCTGGGACGTGGAGGAGCAGATCTGCTCCTGCCGCTGCCCACACGGGCTCTGTGGGCTGGGGACGGGGGTGCCTGGCTCTGGTTTGCTGGCTGGATGTGGCTCCTGACAATGGCTGGGTACCCAGAGGAGCACAGGGGATTCCCCGGGGTAGCTAGTGGCTCACGGGTGCTGCAGAGCCCCAGCTCCAAGGGTTTTGTGGTCCTGAGTGTCTCAGTCTCCTCCTGGGGCAGGTCCCAGGAACAGCGCAGGCTGTGAGGAGAGATGGGTGACAGTGGGCATCGTGCCCAGCTGTGGCTGAGGGCTGGAGACCCCTCTGGGGGCACCCCAGTGTGTGCCAGTGTCTGTGCCAGGTCCAGCCCTGACCCAGGTGGGGTGCAGAGCGGGTGGCAGGGATCCGTGGCACGGGACAGGGATCCATGGAGGGAGGTGTGAGCCACCAGCAGGCAGCTCCGGAGGCACAGCTCTCCTCCCGGGTGCTGGCTCAAGCCAGGAGACCTCAGGCCACTGATGCAGGATGGGATGCCAGGGGACAAGCTGTGACTTGGTGCACGGCACCTTTATGTCCACCCCAAAGTCCCCTCCACCCTGCCACTCTGCTGCAGCGGCTCATGTGCCAACCCCATGCCAGCCACGGGGCACAGCGCAGCAGAGGGGTACGGCACAGCCACAGGGCATGGCGCAGCTGTGGGATATGGCACATATATGGGACGTGGCACAGCAGTGAGGTACAGCATAGCTGTGGGACATGGCATAGCTGTGGGATACGGCACATATATCAGACATGGCACAGCTGTGGGATACAGCACAGCCACAGGGCAGAGCACAGCTATGCATTATGGCATGGCCATGCCCCTGCCCCTGCCCGGTGTCAGGTGGCTCTGGCCACCAGCTGACGGCCCCCAGCACCTGCAGCACCCCCACATCCCAGCACCAGGGCTGCCCTGCTCCCTGATGCGGGGTCAGGGCGCATCAGGCGCCATCTCGCATCCTCATCCCCCGCCACCTCAGTGTTCCCAGGCTTCCCGCTGTGCCCAGGGTAGGAGGAGTCTCTGGGAGCTCGAGGCCCGAGGGGACCTGGACCCCTGGAGGCTGTGCCCGGGTGGGGAGGTGGTGGCCTGACCCTGTCCCCGCAGCCATGAGCCGCCGCGTGGTGCGCCAGAGCAAGTTCCGGCACGTGTTTGGGCAGCCGGTGAAGGCAGACCAGATGTACGAGGACATCCGTGTCTCCAAGGTGACATGTGACAGCTCCTTCTGCGCCGTCAACCCCAAGTTTGTGGCCATCATTGTGGAGTCCGGTGGTGGCGGGGCCTTCATTGTCCTGCCCCTTGCCAAGGTGAGTGGGATTTGGCCACGCTGCTGAGATGTGTAGGGCGGAACACGCTGATGGGTTTTGCTTTTTGGGAGCAGCTGGGGCTCCAGTGGCCCCCAGCTTTGCCCCAGCACCTCCTCCCCATGTGGGGGGGCTCAGAGCAGGAACGACCTGGGTCATCATTGGCACCTGCCAAGGGTGACATCCCTGGGGCAGCCGAGGTGATCTGGGAACCCCCAGCTGCCTTCTCCCCACCCCAATTCCCTGGGGGCGCAGCATGCCCAGGGAGCAGCACCCAGTGGAGTGGGGGTCTGCCCTGCCAGCCCTGGCTGGAGAGACTGGGAGAGGGTCCCCAACCCCTCCTTGCCTTCAGAGCAGGCACAACACCACCTCTCACGGCTCACATCATTCCCCTCAGTGTTCCTATGAGGCCTTGTGCCAGCTGAGCCCCGTTTGCACCACGTGCCTCAGTTTCCCCCTTCCAGGCAGGTGCAAACCTCCAGCCACCACCGGAATCCCCTGCACGTCCCCATTGTGCCACAACCCCACGTGGTGGCCGGGCTGTGCTTTGGGGGGTACCTGGCAGGGTCTCTCCTGGGGGACTCATCCCGGCCCCTCCCCGTTGCAGACAGGACGGGTGGACAAGAACCACCCGCTGGTGACGGGGCACACGGCGCCCGTGCTGGACATCGACTGGTGTCCCCACAACGACAACGTCATCGCCAGCGCCTCCGAGGACACCACCGTCATGGTGAGGGGCTGGACCCCGCGTGGGAGGGGGGCGGCGGGCGCTGGGGGAGCGATGCAGAGCATCCCCCCCTCCCTCTCTGCCTGTGAAGTGTCACTGGCCTATTTTTAGCCCCGGTGCCATGCGTTCGCGCTGGCGGCGGCTGCTCGCTCCATGATGCAGCAGTTTGTGCTAAATATACCCGCCCTGGCGACTCAGCACGCAGGAATAGCTGGGGGGGGGCTGCACCCCGGCCGTGCCCCCCTCCCTGTGCCCACCAGCGCCCCGAGTGCTGGGGATGCACCCCAGGGTGGAGGCGCTCCTGGTGTTCCCTCCCCGCAGGCTGAGCCGGGATTAATGATGAGGTTAATTGGCTCCGAGGCCCTCATCCGCTTAGCGCTCACACGCGGGGTGATCCCCAACGCCCCGCTCTCCGTGCCCCCCCCAGGTGTGGCAGATCCCCGACTACGTCCCCGTGCGCAACATCACGGAGCCCGTGGTGACCCTGGAGGGACACTCCAAGCGGGTGAGCATCATCTCCTGGCACCCCACGGCCCGCAACGTCCTGCTCAGCGCAGGTAAGGGGGTCCCGGGTCACCCTCCCCGGGGTCTCAGGAGATCCACGGGGTGACGGCATCTGCCCCCTCGGTGCTCCGCAGGCTGCGACAACCTGGTGATCCTCTGGAATGTGGGGACCGGGGAGATGCTGCTGGCTCTGGATGACATGCACACCGACCTCATCTACAACGTGGGCTGGAACCGCAACGGCAGCCTCCTCGTCACCACCTGCAAGGACAAGAAGGTCCGTGTCATCGACCCCCGCAAGCAGCAGATCGTAGCGGTGAGTGCCCCTCCGCGTCCCCCCTCGTCCCACCGCGGGGTCCCCCCCAGCGCCTGCCTGACCCTACTAACCCCGCACCGCGCGTCTCTGTGTCTGATTTAACCCGCTAACGCCGGCGCAGGAGAAAACCAGACCGCACGACGGCACCCGCCCCATCCGCGCCATCTTCGTGGCCGATGGCAAGATCTTCACCACGGGCTTCAGCAGGATGAGCGAGCGGCAGCTGGGCCTCTGGGACCTGGTACGAGACGGCGGCTCCGGCCTGGCCAGCGCCGATCCCGCAGATCTCAGCCCGGCCAGGAACGCTCCGGGTGCCGGGGGTGCTCTCTGGCAACGCGCGCGCTCGGGGAGCGTCACGGAACAGGAATCGGCGGCTGTTTTGGGGGACAGATCCGGACCCCCTCCGTTTTCCCCCCTTCCCATGCCCCGTGCTGACTGTCTCCCCCTCCCCTCAGGAGAGGTTTGCCCCCCACGAAGGGCTGAGGCCCGTGCGGGCCATCTTCACACGGGAAGGACACATCTTTACCACGGGCTTTACCAGAATGAGCCAGCGGGAGCTGGGCTTGTGGGACCCGGTAACGAGGCCGCATGGAGTGCTGCCCTGGGAACTTGGCCCCCAGACCCCCTGCCAACCCCTCCCCGCCCCAGGATGGGCTGTCCGCCGCCTCCCCCTCCCAAAAGATGCCAAGTTCCCGAGTGTGCCGTGCTGTGCTGGGCTGGGGAGGGGGCTGGGAGGCAGGGAGTGCTGGGGAAGGGGGGTACAGCCAGGCCGGGGGGTACCAGCCGTGCAGGTAAACAGGAGTGGGGCGGGGAGCTGGGGGGGGCATGCCAAGATGCCTGCCTGTGGGGTTGTGTACCCCAGAGGGGACAGGCCCCGTCCCCCAGTGTGCCGTGGCTAATGTGTGTGACTAACCAGGGTGGGGGCTTTGGGGTCACACTGCTCACACCCCTCCACCGCCGCTCCGGCCCCGCAGAATAACTTTGAGGAGCCCATTGCCCTGCAAGAGATGGACACCAGCAACGGGGTCCTGCTGCCCTTCTACGACGCCGATTCCAGCATCGTCTACCTCTGCGGGAAGGTAACCACCCCTCCCCCGGGGTGCAGCCTGTCCCTGGGGGTGCCAGAGCTGGCTGTCACCTGCCCCCACCCCTGCAGGGCGACAGCAGCATCCGGTACTTCGAGATCACGGATGAGGCTCCCTACGTGCACTACCTGAACACCTACAGCAGCAAGGAGCCCCAGCGGGGCATGGGCTTCATGCCCAAGCGTGGGCTGGATGTCAGCAAGTGTGAGATCGCCAGGTGAGAGCCAGGGGGGCTGGGGGGAGCCGGGGGGGTTCGGGGGGCTCAGCTGTGCCCTGACGGCCTGTGCCCTGCGCAGGTTCTTCAAGCTGCACGAGCGCAAGTGCGAGCCCATTGTCATGACGGTGCCGCGCAAGGTGAGCCTGGGGGATCCCGGGGGAGGCGGGGGCCTGGCGGGGAGACACCCCGCGTCTCACCGTGGTCTCTCCCCCTCCTGCAGTCAGACCTCTTCCAGGATGACCTTTACCCCGACACGCCAGGCCCCGAGCCGGCCCTGGAGGCAGACGAGTGGCTGTCGGGGAAGGATGCGGAGCCCATCCTCATCTCGCTGCGGGATGGGTACGTCCCCATCAAGAACCGGGAGCTGAAGGTGGTCAAGAAGAACATCCTGGACAGCAAACCCCCGCCAGGCCCCCGACGCAGCCACTCCACCTGCGACTCCGACTTCTCTGTGAGTGTCCGGAGGATAGGGATGTGGCAGCAGGGCTGTGCCCCTGCCCTGGGGTGGGACGGGAGGGGCCAGACTCGTCGGTGACCCCGTGCCCCCCCTCCCTGCAGCAGCCAGCCTTGGAGGAGGTGCTGGAGGAGATCCGTGCCCTGAAGGAGACGGTCCAAGCGCAGGAGAAGCGCATCTCCGACCTGGAGAACAAACTCTGCCAGTTCACCAACGGCACGGACTAGCGCGGTGGCCACGGCCACGACCACGGGCAGGGCCAGGACTGCCCCGGCCTCCCGGGGATTAAAGCGGAGTCCCCACCTTGGGCAGGAGCCCGGAGCCGTGTTCTTTCCCCAGGAGCCGAAGGGGCAGGGAGCGGTCGGACCCCGACCCCGCCTCCACTGGCATCAGTCGCATCCCGCTCCCGCAGCAGCCGAGGGGATCCCGCTTCAGTGCCCGCAGCCTGGGGCTGCCGAGCATCCCTGCGCGGGGCCCCGCACGCCGGGGATCGCCCCCGGCCGGGATGCGCTTGTGTACGGTGCTACACCCCCACCCCATCACCCCCTCACCTCCCCCTGCCCCAGCGGCCCCTCGGCGGGTGCTCCCACCCGGCTCTTTGCTCCTGGACCCCTTTAATAAAGGGCTCAGCCACTCTTGGCTGCGTGGCGGGTACCGGGGACGAGGGACCACCGTGCCAGGGGTGCTGCCCGCACCCCGCTGCCTGCGACCCCCGGCACAGGCAGAGGGAGGCCGAGAGAGACAAACATTAAAGAGCATTTATTGGTGTTGGCCGCAGTCGGAGCTGTTCGGGCTCCCCCGGCCCTGGCCCAGATGTTGCTGTGGGGTGCACGGGTGGGTGCAGGGAGGGGCACCAGCTATGAAAAGTCCCAGGAGAGCGAGCCCAGCCCTCCCCCACACTCCCCCCCCACCCCGCAGCCCCCAGCCCCCCGTGTGCAAAGGGGGAGCAGCCGGGGCAGGGGGCCGGGTTAGCACCATTTGACGTAAGGTTTCTCTCGGGGTCAGTGCCCGGGACGAGGGGGTGCAGCGCTGCCAAGGGGGGGCATCCGAGCAGGGTGGAGGGGTGCGAGCAGGGGTAAGGGGGGGTGACACCGGGCCGCCCTTCACAGGCACCCCTTCAGCTGCCCCAGCAGTCCCCGTGCCGTGGGGGGCGGCTGTGCAGCCCCTCGCTGGCTGTGGGGTACAACACGGCCGAGCCCCCACCCGTGTTGGCAGGCAGAGCAGCTCCCGGGTAAGTGCACTTGGTAGCGCCTGGGCAGGGGGGGAAGAGGGAGCTGGGCAGAGCCCCCTGACTCTGGGGGCACCCCGGGACCCCACGCCACTGGCAGCCCACCCATCCAGGGCAGGATGCGCCCCCCACCTCCTTCCTGGGGTGAGGGGCTGAGCAGCACCCCATAGGGCAGCTGGGGGAGTGGGGCTGGCCTGGAGAAGGGGTACAGTCCGTGGGGTTGCTCTCCCCAGTGCAGGGTTAACACCCACCCCCTCCCTGCGCCGCTGTGGGGTGCCCCCACCTCACCCCAATACTGCCCCGGCTCTGGAGACATTCCAGGGCCAAATCCTGCTCCCCCCTTCCCCGTCTGCCCTCCGCAGTTCTTGGACCGGCTCCCCCCACGCTGCTCCCCCTGTGCGCCCCCACACACGGCCCCGGCCGCGTCCCCATCCCCACGGGGGTGGGCGAGGGGCTCAGCAGGGGTGCGGGGTCACTTCTCCGTCAGCGAGAGCTGCAGGATGCGCTGCAGGTCCTCCTCCTCCTGGCGCGTCCGGCGCTCCGCTTCCTCCTGCTCCCGCGCCGACAGCGCCATGGCCAAGCGCAGCTGCTCGGCGTAGCTGGGGAACAGCGCCCCGGGCCCCCTGCCACCCCCCGGCGACGGGGCCGCGGGGGGACGCGGGGACGCCGTGTGCTGGGGAGTCCTGGGGGCGGCAGGGGCTCAGTGGGGTCCCCTCGGGTCCGGCGCCCACGCCCACTCCCCCAGAGGGGCTGGCCGGACCTTACCAACCTGTCTCCTCGGCGGCCCTCGTGCGACAAGGGGTGGGTGCCCGGCTTGCTGTTGGTCAGTGCTTCCCAGATGGTCACCTGTGGATGGTGACAGAGGGGCGCTTGGAGGGTGGCACCCCAAAAACCAGCCCCTGCCCCAGCATGAACTCTGACCTGCCACCGTGGGATGGATGTAGGGATGGGGAGAGGTGTGGGGAGTGAGGATCCCAGGCGGTATCGGGACTGGGTGGGCAGCGGGGTCCCTCAGCCAGGGGGACAGGATGAGGTGAGGGGGTGGCGGTGCCCACCTGGTCGTACTCGCTGCCCGCTTCCAGCAGGCTCTGCTGGATGGCGAACTGCAGCAGGTCATCCTCGTCCTCCCGCAGGGCGTCCTGGTGGGTGCCCACCACGCTGTAGCCCCGCGGCACCTCGAACAGCGCCGGGTCCATCTCGCACGCTCGGCACGACGCTGGGGGGAGACCAGAGCCGGCCTGGCTGAGCTCCCTGTGTGCCCCCTTCCTACTCCACCCCGCCAGTCATGTGTCCTTTACCCTGCTGTGACCCACCCCCACCAGCTGTACCCCCAGACCCCACTGCAACCCCTTCCCCTGTCCCCCCACATACTGAGGGAGCTGGAGCTGCTGACGCTGGAGGAGTCGCTGCTGGGGGAGGGCGCCTCGCTGCTGGGGCTGTGCCGCAGGGAGCTGACTGGCTCGTCACACCCATTGAGGTTGCCGAAGGTTATTCGGGCGTTGAGGATATGGAAGATGGGGATTTCTGCAGGAAAAGGGAAAAGGAGGAGGAGGGAAGCCGGCTGTGCCAGCTGGGTCAGCAGCAGAGCCCAGTCCATACCAATCTTGACGGGGAAGCCGGGCGGGAGGCGCAGGGTGATGAAGTCCCGCAGTTTGGCGAAGAGCGCGTTGCTTATTGCCATGAGGTCGATGATGGGGGCAACCTGCTCGCAGAGGGACAGTGGGTGGTCCTCACACAGCCACAGCTTCGCCTTGAACCTGCCAGGGACAGGCGTTGGGCTGGGGACCCCCATCTGTCCCCACCCCTCGCTCTGCAGCAGTGGAGGTGGGCACACAGGGAGTCCCCGTCTGCTCCTCTCCCTCTCACTTCTGTGTCTTGGTGGTGAGCTCCATGGGCCGCCCCATGTCCCGGTTGCCCAGCTCGAAGTTGGGGTTGAAGTACTCCTCAGGGGTGATGGCGGTGGGGTTGGCGTGGCTCAGTGTCTGCGTGATCAGCGTCTGCACGGCGGGACAGCCCCGTGGGGTGAGAGGGGAGGTCTGACCGCAGGGCCACCCCCTCCCACCCCTGAGCCGCTCACCCCATTGTTGGGCCCCACGTGCTGCTCAGCGATGCCCAGGAAGGACTGCAGGGGGGTCTTACAGCCTGTGGGAGAGGAGGGGGTGAGGGCAGGGCCGGGGGTGCCCCGCCCGCCCAGCCCGTGCTGGCTCCACCTTTGCTCTTGCCCTTGTGCTGGTCTGAGAGGTGCTCGGTCCGTGTCCGCGTGATCAGCTCCACGTTGGAAGCGCCATAGACCTGGCCGAGGACAGGGAACGGCAGAGGGGGGCACCTCACAGCTGCATCCAACCACACACCCACGGCGGGCAGCTCAGCTCCCTGCCCCTCACCTTGGCCTCATACCCATTCACCATTTCCGTCTTCTCGCTCCTCCAGCCCAGGATCCCGGACTTGTTCCTGGGGTGACAGGGCACCATGAGCTCGCTCGGACAGCCCGGGGCGCCGGCACCCCCGGGGGCGGGCTCGGTGCCACCCCAGCCCACCTCTCGAAGGCGATGTTCTTGGTGTCGAGCTGGGTGGTGACGACGGGGGCCGTCAGCCGCCCCATCACCTGCTCCTCGGTGGGCTGCACAGCAGCCAGCAGCACCTCCTGGTCGTGGCCAGCCAGGGCCAGAGTCTCTGAGTAGACCACCCGCCTGTCGTGGTCGATCTCCATCACCACCGCACTGCTGTCTGCAGGGGACGGGGTCAGGACGAGCACGGTCCCCACCGTGTCACCCGGCACCGCTCCCCAGTGAGGGGGACACGCCGGCGTCACCTCACCTTGTCCCCGAAAGACGAAGCTGCGGTTGCCCCGCTGCCAGGTCATATGGTCGAAGCCCAGCAGTGTGGTGTCCACCCGCAGGTTCTGGCCGCTCTTCCACACCTTGTAGGTGTCGCTGGGGCAGATCTTGGACACCAGGGGCACTGGGGAGAAACGCCCATAGCCCGGCTGGGGACGGGGACATCTGCACCCCCCGAGGGGGCTGCCAGCGCTGGGCTGGGTGGGGGACGCACCTGGGGAACGCGATGCCTTGGCGGGATGGGGTTCTGCAAGCTTGGGGTGTCGGGGGCCAAGGGGGCAGGTGACCCCCAACCTGGGGATGGGGATGGATGCTGGGGCTGGGGGACTCTGCTGGGAAATTCCCACTCCCCCCACAGCCACGCTGAGCCCCGAGCTCACCCCAGCTGGTGAACTCCCACTTCATCTCCACGTAGAAGTCCTGGGCCTGTGGAGAGCACGGAGGGGTCAGGGGAAGCCCGTGGCCGCAGCCCCTGCAGCCCCTGCCGAGGGAGGGAGGTACCTTCCGCAGCTTCTCCAGCAGCACGGGGATCCCGGCCAGGCGCTTGATGGCTCTCTGGTAGTCGCGGTAGCGCAGGACCAGCTGCACCAGCTCCAGGTCACGGGTGCTCACAGCCTCCTGCAGGACTGCGGGGCAAAGGGACAGCGTCCGGGGCCATGGCACACATGGCACTGCAGAGCTGGGCACTGCGCAGGAGCCACAGGCACGGAGCACCCCGTGGGCATGGGAGCTGCAGCACCAGGGTGAGCACAACTGTGCCTGTGCCCATGTCCACGTCCACATCTGTGTCCACGCTCGTGCCCACGCCCATCTCCGTGCCCGTGCCTGCGTCCAGGGCAGCTTGAAGGAGGATGGAGGGCAGCAGCCACCCGCTCACCTGTCCATCCACTGCGGTTCTCCTTGCCCACGTCGGCGCCATGCTTCAGCAGCACCCTGGCACACTCGAGGTGGCCCAGCGTGGTGGCCAGGTGCAGGGGAGTGCGTCCTCGGGGGTCCAGCTGCTCGATGTCGGCCTGCCGGGAAGGAATGAGGCTCTGAGATCACTGGGGTGGCCGGACCTTGCCCTCCAGTGCTCTCCCACAGATGTGCAGCGCCCAGACGCAGAAAGCAGCCAGCATCTGACAATATCTGGGACAGCACCCGCAGCCCTGACATCTCCCAAGAGAGGCACCTCAAAAGCCTCTCCCTGCTGCCACTGCCAGACCCATGGAGAGCGGTGGTGGCTGCCAGCACCCAGCACACCTGGTCACAGCCAGGCTGGGCTGCACCCACCAGGCGGGCACAGAGCAGAGGCACAGATGCCCCTGGCACAGAGCACGGAGCTCTGCACATCTCCATGCAGCTGCGAGCTCCAGAAAAGCCCCCACCACTGGGATTTGGGAGGGGGGCTGTGCCCAGTTGCCAGGCAGCAGCTGCTGGCAGCCCCCCTCCGCCAGGGCCGGGAGCGCGGCGGGCGCCGTGGGCTGCGGCGGGCGCACGTGTTCCCCTGCCTGAGCCGGGGGCGGGCGGCTGCGGGAGCGGAGCGGCTGCTCGGAGGATCCCCGGGGCCCTGGGGAGCCGTCGCTGGGGCTGCCGTTGTTTGTGCCAAAGCCGGAGCCTGGCGCCCGGCCAGCCCTGAGGAATCCCTGGTGCGGTGGCGGGTGGGCACCCCTGGCACCCACGGGCCCCGTTCCCCACGTAGAAAGCGGCGTCACACCCGTGCCCAGAAGAGGACGTGGCTTGGGGAAGGGGGGGCACACCTCTGTGCCCCGAGCACCCAGCTGGGGTAGAAGCCTTGTGCCCGGAGAGGGGCACTGAGATGCTGCCAGGGCAGGAGGCAGTGGGGCAGTCCCCAGATAATTGGTTTTGGGGAGGCCACCCTCAGGAGAACAAACCTGGGGCACAGGACCAAAAGGTGCCAGCTGGGATGGGGCAGCCAGAGGTGTTTGGGCATGGGCAGAGATGGAGCATGGGCTCCCTGGTGCCCAGAGTTTCACCTGCAGCACACCCCTGGCTCCACCTGGGTACGTCCTGCATTCCTGCTGCCCCAGGGGTGTTCCCATCCCTGCCCAGGCTGTGGGTATTCCCATGCCCCTCATCCCCAGGGACTCACCAGGTAGGGGAACCCCCCAGTCCGCCCACACCACCGGAGCAAAACAAAATAACCCCAATTTCCTGGGAGTCAATGTACTGCTCCAATGCTCTCCAGGCGACTGCTGCTTCTTAATTGCACTAATGAAACGACTCTAATTAAGGCAATCGCCCCCCAGCTGGGGGCGGGGGCTGTGGGCTCAGTGGGGCTCCCCAGCTGCAGCCCTGCCCCAGCGCTGGGCAGCGTGAGGGTCCCGAGTGTGGGGACATGGTGCTGGAGCCACCCCAGGGGACACGGCGTGACCCAGATTTTGCCAGCAAGAGCTCAGTCCTGAGCCCTGGTGTTGGGTTGGCTCTGGCTTGGGGACCACAGCAGAGACCTCCAGGCGCTGCCCATCCTGGGGCCGTGACACCCACCGGGGATGGGGACAGGGACGGGGGCGGCTTTGGGGCGGCAGCGGTGCAGCGCAGAACCGCAGCTCAGTCGCTCCTCCTGTGCCAGCCAGGCACGTGGCACTGCACGTCCCTCCACTGGGGTTGTCCCTGGGTTGGAGAACCCCAGCTCCTGTGCCTGGGTAGCAACAGGGGACGTGAGCCATCACGGGTAGATGGTGCCAGGCACTGCTGTCCCTGTGCAGCCCCGGGTCCGTGTCATGCCTGAGGGGACAGGCTGTGGTGAGGGGTGTCCTGACACAACAGGCTCCACGTCACTGCCTGCCACATCCTCGTGGTGTCCCTGTGAAGGGCACCCACTGACCCTTGCTCCCTTGTGGAGGCAAGTGTGGATGGGAGCTCATGGTGACAATTTGGGGGTGACAGACACCAAGCTCTTATGAGGACATGGGGAGGAGCAACGCTCTCAGCTGCCCCAGTGCTTCCAATCCCAAACACCTGCACTGGGGAGGGGCAGCACGTGGAGCCTCTGCCCTGTGGGGATCACCAGTGAAGAGGGAGGGCAGAGCCCCGAGCAGGGGGGCACCCAGCCTCCAGCATTTCACACAGCACCAGCCTCAACCCCTTACCTGGAGGATGCTCTGGCAGGGATAAGGGCTGAGCCGTGTCCCTGGATGCCCTGGACCGAGCAGGGAGCCTGGGCTGGCCCTCACCTCCTTCCCCCAAGCCCCCACCTGCAGCACCCACGGGCCCCACCCCGTGCACCCCTGGGGTACACACATGGCTGGCTCTGCAAATGCCAGTGGGGGCCAGAGCAGAGCCCCTCTACTCCGCAGGCTGGAGGGCTGGAGCCTCTCTGCAGACGAGCGGGGCAGAGCCCCCCCCAGCCCCTCCGCCTCCCCCCCGTCTGCCGAGCCCAGCTTTGATCTCTGCCGCGCTGGGTTCCTGGGAAAAGTGACCCCAAATCAGCAAGAAAATAAAAACACTGGCCACGGGGTGGGAGACCGGGGCGATGCTTGGCGCAGCCTCCGGCTGGACCCCACAATGGAGACGGGTGTGGCGGGAGCCATCGCCTGCATCCCGGCGGGAGCCTGGCAGCACAATGACCCCCGTTTCACGCATCACCAGGGTCCATCCAGCACGGCCCTCAGTGCCTTGGGCTTTGAGGACCCGCGCCGAGACACTGGGGATGCTCAGCACAGCTTCCCCGGCAGCCTCCCTCCAGCGCCTGCGGTTTCCTGCGTCTTCGGGGTTGGGTTTTAATTACCTGAATTGCAACGCCACGGGGGAGAGGGAGGCTGGGAACCCGCCGGGGAAGCACCCACACCCCGCTCCATCACCGGGCGGCTGGGAGGTTCCCGGGCTGAGGGACAAAGTGGATCCCCTCACCCTGAGAAGAACCCTGGTGAGGCTGGGGGGGCTGAGCCCCGGCACCATCAGGGCCTTGTTCCCCCGCCCCCAGAGGGGCTCAGCCTGACAGTGGGGAGCTGAAGGGGGGTGGCAGTACCCTGAGCAGAGGGGTGCGGGCCGGGGGTCTGCAGAGGCCTAGCGGGGAGCTGGGGACACGTGCGGGGCGATGCTCGGGGCTGCGTGCGCTGGAGGATGCAGAGGACCGGCGGGTGGTACCCACGGCTCCCCGGCAGCCCCGGGGGCAGCAGGCACAGTCCCGGGGAGCAGGTGGGGACACGCACCACACCCCAAGAGCCCCGCCAGCTCAGAGAGCGACCCCGTCCTTATCACCCCCCCCCTCATCTCCATCCTCATCCTCACCCCGGCCCCGAGCATTGCATCAGCCCGAGCCCAGCCGAGCGGAGCCGGGCCGTGCCGGGCCGGGAGTGTCCCCGCGCCGCCCCACCTGCTTGGCGCTGAGCTCCCGGTCCAGGTCACGGGCGCGGTTGTGCCAGACGAGGTAGTGCAGCGGGTACCTGCCCTCCGGCCCCTTCCTGCCCGAGCAAGACGCGAGCATCCTCCGTGCATGCTGGAGCGGCGCGGCGGGCGCGGCGCGGGGCGGCGCGGAGCGGGGGGGACGCGGGGCGGGGCGGGCCGCCACCTCCCGCCCGGTGCTTCCCCGGCCCCCCCCGCACCGCCCGGCCTCATGGGACTTGTAGTTGCCCTGCCCGTCATCGCCCCTTTCTTCTTCCTCCTCTTCATCCTCCTCTTTCCTCGCCCCTCTCCCGCACCGCTCAGCCCATCACCGCGGCCTCCCATCCCGCGGGGGGTGGGGATCTGCAGAGGGGCACCCCGCTGGCCACCGGCATCCTCCCCAAATTCCCCCCTTTCCCAGGCTGATCTTCCCCCTCCCAGCTGACCTCCGCTCCCCCAGCGGGGCAGCGGGCCCGAGCATATGGCAGCGGTGAAGGCGGCAGGTGGGGGCCAGGTGGGGGCCGTGGGGGGACCCCGACTCCCGCCCCCCGCAGCGCCAGGCACGGGCCCCCAGCCCCGTTTCCTTTTCCGCCTGCGTCTCTCCCGGGCGGGCGTCGCGTTTTCCGGCTGCCGCCCGAGAACAATGCAAGGCTGGGCCTCTGCGGCCGCCCCGGCCTCCGCCGGCGCCACGCTCCTGTCCCCCCACCCCGCCGCTCCCCACCCTGCCGTGGGGGGGAACCACCCTCCCCCGGCGTTATTCTCCGCTCGGCCGCGGCGGTGGCGGTGGTGGCATCCCCCCGCCCCTGTCCCCGCACAGCATCCCCCATCCCGCTGCCCCATGACGTCATGTGCCACCTCCCCGCGGTGAGGTCACCCCGCCGCGCTGGGGACACGGTGCGGCCCCGCTGCCCTGGCCCCCGCCGGGCTCTGACCCCCCACAAGCTGTCTGTGGGGTCCCCATGGGGTGTCCCCGCTGGTCCGAGTGCTTAAAGGGTCACAGCAAGGAGCAGTCACCGGATAGTGCCCAATCCCCCCACCCGCCCCCAAAATCGCCCGCCGAGCGCCCTAAGGGGCGTGTGGCCCGCCCCAGTGTCCTGGAGAAGGGGTGTGCCCTGGGGTGCAGTGTCACAGGTGGCGCTGGGGACAGGGCTGGGGGTGCCCCAGGACTGCGGCTGCATCCAGAACAAGTGTCCAGAGCAGGACTGAAGCAATTTGGGGGTGCCCTGGGCTGGGACTGCGTTACACAGCACCCGGAATAGGAATGGGACAAGTGTTTATCCCTCCAGGATAAACAGGACAAGGGCCGGGAGAAAGAGCAGGACCAGGACAGCGCTCAGGGCTCAAAATGAGACCGTGAGTGCACCGAGGACGGGCACCGGGGTCAGGACGAGGGGATGCCCGGGATCAGGAGCAGGGCAAGGGCAGGTCTGATGCCCAGCAGGTGCCCGGGTGAGGTGCCCGGGTCCGGTAGCGGGGCCGTGCTGCCCGAGGGGGCGTTTGCAGGTGCGGGTGCGGGTCGGGGGCGGCGCCGGTGCCCGTGCGAATCGGTGCGCGGGTCCGTGTCCGTGTGCGGGGCGGGGGCGGCGCCGGTGCGTGTCCGTGTCCGTGTGCGGGGCGGTGCCGGCGCGGGTGCGGGTTCGGGTGCGGCTGCGAGCGCGGGGCGGCGCCGGTGCCGGTGCGGGGCGGCCGCGGCAGCGCTGCCGGTGGCGGGGCGGGGGCGGTGCGGCCCCTCCTCCGCCGGGGCCGGGCCTGCGCCGCTTCCTGCGGAGCCGCCGGGCGCTGGGAGCAGCCGGCAGCCCCCGGCCCCGCCGCCCCGGGCCCCGCCGCCCCTTTCCCCGCCGCCCGGCCCCCACCCCCTTCCCCGCCGCCGCTCCCCCGGCGGGCCCGGGGGCGCCGCCGCCGCCCCACGCTGGCGCAGAGGCCCGGGCCCGGGCCCGCCTCGCCGCTGAGGATGTCCCGGAAGGCGCCGCGGGCAGAGGTGTGCGCCGACTGCAGCGCTCCAGGTAAGGGCCCCCCCGCATCGGCACCGGCACGGCCCCCCCGCGCCTCCTGCCGCCCCCCGGGGCCCGCCCTGCGCGCCCCCCGCCCCACCGAGAGCCCCCTGTGCGCCCCTTGGCGTCCCCCGCACCTCCTCTGTACCCCCGAGGTGTTTGCCCCCCGGACTGCTCCCCGTGACCCCTTCTGCATCGCCTTCTACGCCCCACATCCAGACCCCTTTGCGCCCTACCTGAGTGCCCCCGGGATCGCCCCGGTTATTCCTTTCTGCTCCCCACTCTGCACACCCAAGGGAGCCCCATCGAGTCCCCCGTGTGCCCCCCGCGAACCCGCTGATGTGCCCCCAGACGAAACGCCTGCATGAACCTCACGGTGCACCCCCTTGTAGCCTCCTGGAATACCCTCATGCGCTCCAGACGCGACCCCGATACCCCCGCATGCCCTGCTCCGTGCCGCTCCAGCGCGCCCCGCGTTCCCCCCGCCCCCCTGCACCACCCGCAGCTTTCTCACCCCAGCGCGGGGGCCGCTGGCACAGGCTGGGGACGCGCCGGCAGCGCTGGTGACCCTGTAAATGGCAGGGCGGGGAGGGGGGACACCCTCCTGCAGCCCAGAACCAGCACCCACCCCAGCCGGATCCGCGCTTGGCGGTGCCGGTTGGGTGGGCCGGGCGGCTGCAAGCCAGAGCCGAGCCTGGGCAAGACCATTCCCATCCCCGGCGGTGCCGGTGCCCGCAGCCCCCACGCGCCCGTGGGCGTCACGGTGGGTTTGGCCCCCCAAACCCTGCCCGCGGGAGGGCCGGACCCCAAACCTGCCCGCAGCCGGTGCAGGTGGCCCCCACGGCAATGAATGAACGGGTCTCCGAGCCGGCCCCGGAAAGCTGCCCGCGGGCCAAGGCTGTGCCGAAATTATTCCGGCCACGTGCCAATGGCCGGATCCTGCCAGGAGAGCTGTCGGCACGCGTGGGCGAAAGGCTGCCCTGCCTCCAGGCATCCCCCGTGCCGGCGGGCAAGCGGGGGGCCAGGGGTTCCCGGGGCGGTGCCGGGGCTCCCTGCTGCGGCCAGGGGAAATGGAAACCGGTTTCTTCCAATCTCTTATCGCCTGGCAGCCATGGGAGGAAATGAGTTATAAAGTCCAGAGGCCGTTTCCTAGCGCGCTGGGAGCACCCGCTGTCGCTGCCGGGGATGCGCTGCCCGGCCCGGCATGGGGGAGTGCCCGTGGGGTGCTCCGCTCGCTCTGCCCGGCCTCCCTTGGCCCCACGCACGGATGCCGGCTGGCCCCAGCCCTGCCATCACCAGTGCGGCGCCGAGTGCTGGGGGTCCCGGTGTCAGCCCGCATCCCGATGGAGCGATTGAGGTGCTGGGAGCTCCCTTGGACTCCGGGATCCTCCCAGGGTTTGGGGTGTCCCTGTGCCAGCGCTCCTCGAGCTGCTGCAGCGCCCACCCGTATCCCACCGCATCCCAGCTGTCCTAGGGCCGGAGGGGCTGTTGCCCCGGGGATACCCTGGATCCACCCGGTTTGGGGGGCCGCGGGCCGGCTCCCCCCGCATGAAGCGTTCTGTTCCCGGCGGTGGCCGTGGGCAGCGGGTGCGAAGGCGCAGATGCCGCCGCACCGGCTGCCAAGGCGCTGCCATCTGCGTGCGCGGGGCTGCCAGGCTGGGGGGGGCCACCGCTCCCCCCGGGCACCCCACCCCGGCCCCGGGGCACTGCAGCATGGCAGGATGCCGTGACCCCCAAAACGGTGTCCTCAGGGCTCTGGGGGGGGAGGGGGGGGCGTGGGGAGGGGTCCGGGACCCTGCAGGGAGGAAGGAAGTGGGGGAGGCTGGGCTCCCTGCCTGCCCCTGTGAGGTCGTGGGGCCACTGTCCCCCCTCGGGGCCATCGGTCAGGCCAGTGCGGCCACCCCCCCAGCCCCTGTGTCCCCGGGCTGCCCGCTCCGTGGGACAGTGTGGTGTTTGTGCAGGACCTACAGAAACAAGGGGAGGGACTGGGGCTGGGCAGAGGGTGGCAGGACTGCCCCATCCAGGGGACACCTGGGAGCGATTCAGCATCGTCACCCCGAGCCTGGCTGCGTTTCCCGGGAGCAGGGGGCTGTGACCCAGCGGGGGTGCTCAAATCCTGTCCTCATTCTGCTGTGAACAGCTGCGGCTCAACGGCCACACGGCGGGACCAGACCCCCTCGTCCCCAAGACCCGTTTTTCGGGGCGCAGGCGTGGGGAGCCGCTGCCTGGCCGGGAGCGGTGCCCCCGCGGGTGCCGGGGCTGGTGCCAGCGCGGGGCCAGCGCGGCTGCTCAAGCGGCCCTTTGTTCCCGGCGGGGACACAAAGGGCTCCAGTCCGGCAGGCCGGGGCCGGCGGCGGGGCCGGAGGGGCACGGCAGCGTGGGGGGCCATGGCACCTGCCCCGGAGCTGGGGTGTCCTGTGGGCTGGCTGTGCTGGGGGGCTGAGGCTGCAGAGCTGGTGACCGCCCTACGTAGGAGCCCATGGACTAGGGGTGCCCACCCACTGTGGGGCACGCCGCCCCCATCCAGGACCCCCCAAACACCCAGCCAGGGGCTCCCGGGGGTGAGTGACCTCGCAGTGAGCCAGGGTGCCCCCGATCAGGGTGTGCTGGCATCGTCCCTGCCGCCAGCTGTCCTCCTGATGGTGGGGGGCCAAACCCTGCCCCCTTTTTGGCTGGTGGTTGCTATGGGAAACCCGTGGGTTTCCCCTGGTGATGGGCTGAGCCCCTCTCCATCTCTCGGGAAATGGTTGCTGTGGCAACACATCCCCCCTGCCGGCTGGATGCATGGGGAGGGGACCTCATGGGGAGGGGACGCCCGCTGACACCCCCATGCCACCCCCAGACCCTGGCTGGGCGTCGATCAACCGCGGGGTGCTCATCTGCGATGAGTGCTGCAGCGTGCACCGCAGCCTGGGCCGCCACATCTCCATCGTCAAGCACCTGCGCCACAGCCCCTGGCCCGCCACCCTGCTCCAGGTGGGTGCTGGGGACACTGGAATGTGGGGAGATGGGCACTGGGAACCACCCCCCATGCCCACTGGGCCCTGCCTGTCCCCCGCAGATGGTGCACACCTTGGCGAGCAATGGGGCTAACTCCATCTGGGAGCACTCTCTGCTGGATCCAGCGCAGGTGCAGAGCGGGCGCCGGAAGGCAAACCCCCAGGACAAAGTGCAGTAAGTGCCCCCTGTGCCGTGGGGAGGGGGTCAGCACTGGCTGGGAGCCCCCTCCTTACCCCAAAACTTGCTGCTTGCCCCCAGCCCCACCAAGTCAGAGTTCATCCGTGCCAAGTACCAGATGCTGGCCTTCGTCCACAAGCTGCCCTGCCGGGATGATGACGGCGTCACTGCCAAGGACCTCAGCAAGGTGGGGTGGGGGCTCAGGGACGCCCCCGTGGCGGTGGGGTCAGATCCCCTCATCACCAGCTCTCTCCTCTGCAGCAATTGCACTCGAGCGTGCGGACAGGGAACCTGGAGACCTGCCTGCGCCTGCTCTCGCTGGGTGCCCAGGCCAACTTCTTCCACCCGGTGAGCTCTGGTGGGGCTCGGGGACCCCAGAGGTGGTGTGGGGCCCAGAGGGGTCCTGGAGCCCCATGCCACACATGGGCTGCGGGGCTGAGGCTGCCCATGCCCGCAGGAGAAGGGCACCACACCGCTGCACGTGGCTGCCAAGGCCGGGCAGATCCTGCAGGCAGAGCTGCTGGTGGTCTACGGTGCCGACCCCGGGGCGCCCGACGTGAACGGCCGGACCCCCATTGACTATGCCAGGTGAGGGCAGGGAAGGGGGTCACCCCTGCCTGCGCCCCCACCTAGGGTGGGCATCACCCCTGCCGGCCCTCCCACAGGCAGGCAGCCCAGCACGAGCTGGCGGAGCGGCTGGTGGAGTGCCAGTACGAGCTGACTGACCGGCTGGCCTTCTACCTCTGCGGCAGGAAGCCGGGTGAGCGAGGGGGTCTTGGGGTGAGGGGGTTACCCTGGAGGGATGGCGTGGCCCTGCTCACCACCCCTCTCTTTGTGCAGACCACAAGAATGGGCACTACATCATCCCGCAGATGGCTGACAGGTGAGTGCCTGGCACCCCTGGCCCCGCTGCCCTGTCCCATGTCCCCCCCGGCATCCCCGCTGGGCTGAGGGGGGGACCCCGGTCACTGGAGCATCCCTGGGGGGTGGGGGGCCGGCGTGCCCGCGCGTTTAACGTCCGCCTTTATCCTGTTCTTCCCTCCGCTGCCTTCTCCGGAGCGCAGGGTGCGCCCAAAGTGCATGGCACAGAGGTATTGTCCGCTCGGCTCTCGGCTCGGGGGGCCCCCCCATGCTGCTGGCATGGTCCCCCCCTGCAGCCCCGGCCGCTCGGCCCAGCCTGGCACCTGGGGGGCACTCGGGGAGGGGGGTCCCGCTCGCCCCCTGCCACCTCATCCCCCTGTGCCTGCCCGCCAGCCCTGCTTGGTGAAGCCCCCAGTGCCTGAGGGGGGTGCTCCCTGTCTTGTTGGGGTGCAGCTGGGGACCGTTTCGGTGGGAAGAGGCCAGGAATAACCCCCGCTTTTTGTTTCCCCCCTCCCTGTACCCCCCAGCCTGGACCTCTCTGAGCTGGCCAAGGCAGCCAAGAAGAAGCTGCAGGCGGTGAGTGGGGGCCAGGGCAGGGCTGGGGGGGGTGTCCCGCCTGCTCCTCCCATCCTGCCTGACGCTGTCCCCTGTGCTGCTGCAGCTCAGCAACCGCCTCTTCGAGGAGCTGGCCATGGACGTGTACGACGAGGTGGACCGTCGGGAGAACGACGCGGGTGAGCGGGGTGCAGCCCCCCAGGGCCAGGGCGGGCGACACGGTGCGGGGAGGAGCAGCCGGCGGGGCCGCGGCTCTGCCCTGCGCTCCCCCCGATCCGGATGCGTCCGCCGGGACCGCAGGCCCCTCCTTCTTCATTCCTCCGGCCGGGAGGGTTCGCTCAGAGCGAGGGGCCGCCGCTGGGCGCCCGGGCTGGGGTGCTGCCGGAGGTGGGTGCCGGGATCCCCCAGGGATGGGGGCTCAGCCTGCAGCGGTGCCCCCGATCTGGGGGGTGGCAGGGTGGGGGTTGTCGCTTTTCCCTGGGCGGGGGTGGGTGCCGACAGACGTGTCAAACCATCTTCCCGCCAGCTGGGCGGTGCTGAGCTGGTGCTTGGAGGGGTGAAGAGCGTGGGGGGGTCCTGTTAGGGGGTTATGGGGGGACTCCAGCCCTTGCTGGGTGGCTGGGGGAGGTGATTCCCGTCAGTCCGGCCAGGCTCCACTCCCAACCCCAGCAGGCTGGCCCTGCGCCCGCGCCTGCGTCCTGCCGGCTCCGGGCCCTGCAGCCTGCCTGTCTGGGGGCGTGCAGCCCCTGTGTCCCGGGGGTCTGACACCAGGTGCCTTCCTGCAGTCTGGCTGACGACGCAGAACCACAGCACGCTGGTGACGGAGCGCAGCGCCGTCCCCTTCCTCCCTGTCAACCCCGAGTACTCGGCCACGCGCAACCAGGTGAGGCCCCCTCTAGGCCACACCATCCCCCCTGTGCACACCAGACCCCTGCTCACCCCGTTTTTTCCCTTTCTGCCCCCAGGGCCGGCAAAAACTGGCCAGGTTCAACGCCAGGGAGTTTGCCACCTTGCTCATCGACATCCTCGGGGAAGCCAAGCGCCGGCAGCAAGGGAAGAGTCTGCTCAGCCCCACAGGTGAGGCACGGAGGGCAGAGAGGTGGGGCTGAGCACTCCCCCCTGGCCTGTGCTCAGCACCCGCCCTGCCCTCCCCCAGACGCCCTCGACTACTCGCTGCGGAGCCAGAGTGACCTGGACGACCAGCACGACTACGACAGCGTCGCCTCTGACGAGGACACAGACCAGGAGCTGCTGCGCAACGCCTCCCGCAACAACCGCGCCAGGGTGAGCCCGGGCCCCCGCCTGGACCCCCACCCAGACCCCCGGCTCTGGGATCCTAGCACTGAGCTCCTCTCCCTGCAGAGCATGGACTCCTCCGACCTGTCAGATGGCCCCATCACGCTGCAGGAGTACCTGGAGGTGAAGAAGGCTCTGGCTGCCTCTGAGGCCAAGGTGCAGCAGCTGATGAAGGTGAACAACAGCCTGAGCGATGAGCTGCGCCGGCTGCAGCGTGAGGTGGGTGTGGGGCCAGCGGGACTCCCCTCCTCAGCGTATCCCCCCACCCTCGCTGATGCCTTTCCCCTTCTCGCGGGTGCAGATCCACAAGCTGCAGGCAGAGAACACGCAGATCCGGCAGCAGACTGGTCCCGCACATCCAACCCCGGCCCCCAGCGAGCGGCCGGAGCATGGGCCTCCCCCGGGCACGGCCCGCCGGGACCGCCAGGCCTTCTCCATGTACGAGCCGGGCTCGGCGCTGAAACCCTTCGGGCAGCCGGTGGAGGAGCTGGTGACGCGGCTCCAGCCCTTCAGCCCCAGCGTGAGTGTGCTGGGGTGGGCGGGAGGGTTTTGGGGCGCAGCGGTCCCCCAGCCCCACAGGGTGCTGGGGCCCATCCCCACGGGGCCGTAACCTTTCGTGTGTCGCCAGGAGGTGGAGGACGAGGCTCTGTACTCCATGCACATCCCGGCCAGCGTGTACCGGGTAAGGGGGCCGCAGCGGGGGCGGCTCCTGCATGGGACATGGTGGCTGTCGCCTGCCCAGGATGTGGCCTTTGGGATGTCCTGTCCCCCCGCCGCCCTGCACCCCCCTGGGTCAGGCCGGGGACCTCCCCAAGGGATGGCAGCTGCGGGATGTTCCTGCATGCAGGGTGGCGGTGTCCCCTGTGCTCGTCCTCCCCTGCACGTCACCGGGGTCGGCTCCACACCCTTCTCCACCCCGTTCAGCATGGGCTCCCTCTCTTTTCTCCCTCCAGATCCGGAAAGGTCCATCTGCCTCCTCGGTGCCCTTCCCTCCATCCTCCCCGCTGCTCTCCTGCCCCTCTGATGGTGCCCGACACATGGTGACGTATCAGGAACGGGGAGCAGCTCTTGGGATGGGGAAACCCCTGGCCCTGTGTGTGGGGACGGGACTGGGCAGGGCTTGACACTGCTCCCCTCCCCTCCAGAGCAAGCTGGACCGGCACGGCAGCGGCACTGACAGCGACTACGACAACACACAGGCCGGTGAGGTTCTGATCAGGTGAGTGGTGGGGCTGAGGGCTGCACCAGGGTTCTTGGGAACACAGGGACGGGCTGATACTGACCCAGGGCGGTTGGTTGGTCCCTGCAGCATGGATGGAAAGCGCTTTGGGGATCTGAGCAAGGATGAGGATTTTCCCCATGAGCTGGACCCACTGGACGGGGAGCTGGACCCCGGCCTGCCCAGCACGGAGGATGTCATCCTCAAAACTGAGCAGGTCACCAAGAATATCCAGGAGCTGCTGCGGGCAGCACAAGAGTCCAAGCATGACAGGTAGGACTGGGGCACAGCCTCGGGGTGCTTCTGGACACCCACACCAGGGGTGGGGCCATGCTTCGTCACTCGCCATGGTCGGGAGCCGCTGTCCTTGTTGCTCACCCTTTCTCCTTGCCCCCAGCTTCATGCCCTGCTCAGAGAAGATCCATTCGGCTGTGACAGAGATGGCATCGCTCTTCCCTAAGGTAGGAGGAGCAGTGTGTCCCTGGGGTGGTTGTTGTCCCCACCAGACACTGTCAACCCCTTGAGCATAGGTTCTGACACTGCTCTGCCACAGAAACCAGCACTGGAGACGGTGCGGAGCTCCCTGCGGCTGCTCAACGCCAGCGCCTACCGGCTGCAGAGCGAGTGCCGCAAGACCGTGCCCCCCGAGCCCGGCGCCACCGTGGACTACCAGCTCCTGACCCAGCAGGTCATCCAGTGTGCCTACGACATCGCCAAGGCCGCCAAGCAGCTGGTCACCATCACCACTCGTGAGAAGAAGCAGTGAGCGCCTGCCCGCGTACCCCACCCCTTGTTCCCCAGGTCCCCACACTCTCCGTGTCTCCCTTCCCTCCGGCAGCAGCCGGCACCTGGGGCGAGCGTGGCTGCAAGTGGCCTTTTTGGGGAGCCGGGGTGCGGGGTTCCTCGTGCCCCCCGCACCGTCAAGGAGCTGGTGCTCAGCCTTGCGGGGTAGGTGCCTGCGTCCCTCTGTACAGCCCCCTGCCCGCCCCGCAGCACGCGCCTAACTTATCCTGTACATAAGCCTCTGTAGCTGTCCGTGGCGGCGGTGGCCTTGTACCCCCACCCCCCACAAAGCCCCTCTCTGGGTGGCCGGTACCCCCGAGGCCACCCACGGCATTACACTGGACTGGGGCGCCCGCGGGTCCCCCCCCCTCCCCGGGCGTCCTTAACCCCCTCCCCGGGCGTCCTGCCCCGTGCCGGGGCCACGCTCCCCACTGTAAGATGTGTCCTTGTACATTTGTATCAATAAAGGTGTGAGCATTGCACGGGGCCCCCCCCCCGGCTCCTGCGCCCCTGGAGGGTCCGTGGCTGCAGGGGGTTCGATCCCTCCGGCGCCAGGCAGGGCTTGGCCACGTGTCCCTCCCGTTTCACCCAGTCCCCTTGGCCCTGCTGGCCGCTCACGCCATCCCCGGCACAGCCCTGCTGTTTGCCCAGCCCCGGGGCTGGGCTTCCCCGGCACGGCCCCGCCGTCGCTCTGTGAACCCGCCGACCATCGGGGCTGCCGGCTGCAGCTCCTGCCGCCTCCATGCTGTCCCCGGAGGGTTTGGTGGCCGCGGCCGCGGTGCTCATGGGGCTGGGCCTGCTGGCTTGGTGCCTTTGGGCAGGGAGGCTGGAAATACCTGGAGACCTGGGAGAGGAGGAGGAGGAGAAGGAGGAGGAAGGGATCCCCTTCATGGCCGAGGAGGGCTCGGGGCACTGCCGGCTGCTGTGCAAGCCCTCGGCTCTGGCTCAGCACCTGGCGCGGAGCTTGGGGCGGTCAGCAGCGCTGAAGGGGGGACGCTGGCTGTGGCCGCGCTGGCCGCAGCTCCAGCTGCTGTGGCAGCTCCTGCAGCCACCTGAGCCGGAGCCGCTGGTGGCCCGTGAGCTCCTGCAGCTGCCCGACGCTGGGCTGGTGGCCTTGGACTGGCTGGTGGGGCCGTGGGGGGCTGCGAGTGGTGGGGGGGGGGATCTCCAGCCCAGTGCTGCTGCTCATCCCCAACGCTGCCGGGAAGGTGACGGGGGGGCTGCTGCAGCTGGGGCTGCGGGCGCTGGAGCGGGGTTTCATCCCCGTCATCTTCAACCGCCGCGGCCACAACGGCTGCCCCCTCACCACCCCCCGGCTCCAGCCCTTCGGGGATCCCGGGGACCTGCGGGAGGCTGTGACCTACCTGCGGTGCCGGCACCCCTCTGCTCCTCTGCTGGCCGTCAGCGAGGGCTCGGGCTCGGGGCTGCTGCTCGCCTACCTGGGCGAGAGCGGCTCCTCCAGCCGCCTGGCCGCCGCCGCCTGCCTCTCCCCCATCTTCCGTGGCCGGGACTGGTTTGAAGCCGGGATGCCCTGGCTTTACGAGTGGCCGCTGCTCCTCCACCTCAAGCAGGGATTGAGCAGGTCAGTGCAGCCTCTTGGGTTTGGGGAGGTGGATGGGGGTACCCCGGGAACCCCTCGGTCATCCCTGGTGGTGTGTGTGGGGTGGGTGCTGCTGCCGACACCGGGAGCCCCAGTGCAGGGGCAGAGGTGCTGAGGGCAGCAGAACGTGCTGGTTAATGAACACCAGCCTGGAGCCAGCTGCCATGGGGCCGCCTGGGCCACCACATGTGTCCCCGGCCTGGCTGGGGCTGCGGAGCATCTTGGGGTTCCTGAGCTGGGAGATCTGTCCCCCCGGGAGGGGTTGGTGAAGCCCCTGTGTGGTTCTGGACCGTGAGGGGTGAGTGGGGCTGGCCCCTCTCCCTGCACTGCCCCTTGTCCCCGGCACCTGACCCTCGCGTTGGCCCTGTGGGGGGACTGTGATGCCAACCCACAGCTGGGGAGGGGGCTGTGACTGCTGCTGTCCCTTCCCAAGGGGTCTGGGTCCCCTATTGCCCAACACAGCCAAGCTCGAGTGGGCCAAACACTGGCTGAGACAGGAGACAAACTGCCCTGGGCCAAGGCCTTGAGCAAGTGAGCCCTTCCCCGGGTGGTGCTGAGAGCTCGTGAGGGCAAAGGGACCCTGCAGGTGGGCAGAGAGGGGCCAGAAGAATGCAAATAAACCCCAAAACATAGGGGCAATCAGGTGACAGGTGAAGCTGCAGCAATCCCAGATGGGTGCAGCAAGGTACAGGGCTTACTGCAGGGATGGGATATGGGGGGGTGGGCAGCAGAGAGTCTCCCCCTTCCCTATTTCCCCATTCTCACTGCAAATGCTGCTGTCACGGTAACGAAATGGGAGTGCTGGCTGTCTCCCGTTGTCATGGCACCCGAGCTGCGCTGTGGGCACCCTCCAGGATCCCAGGCAAAGGGCTGGGATGGGCCTCCTAAGCCACTCTGGGAGTAGGGCAGTCGAGGTCACCCCTGTTCCCCTGCATGCAGGGCCAGGACTGTCGAGCAGTCATTTCTGACAACGGGGCACACTAGCTGGTGGCACCCCCATGGCAGCATCCCTATAGCCCCCAGCTCTAGGTGGGGGCTCCCTATGACCCTCCACCCCCACGGCAGCATGCCCCAGCCCCTGCCAACATTCCCTGTGGCCCCCATCCCAAGCAGCATCCCTGAAGCCCCCAGCAGTGTCCCCATTGCCCCCAGCCCCCGGCGGCATCCCTGAACCCCCAAGCCCACGGCGGCCACCCCATCCCCGCAGGTACGTGGGGGCCCTGGCCGAGGTGGTGGACATGGACAGGCTCCTGGGCAGCCGCTCGCTGCGGGAGCTGGAGGAAACCCTCTTCTGCCGGACTCGGAGCCGCCCCACCAGCTGGGAGAGCTACTGGGAGCGCAACGAGCCCCTGCGCGACGCGGACGAGGCGGCGGTGCCGGTGCTGTGCCTCTGCAGCGCCGATGACCCCGTGCGCGGTCCCCCGGCCCGGAGCCTGCCCACGGAGCTCTTCCGCAGCAGCCCCTACTTCTTCCTGCTGCTGACCCCGCACGGGGGGCACTGCGGCTTCCCCCGCCGGGGGCCGGGGCGCTGCTGGGCCCACGAGGCCGTGCTGGAATATTTCAGGGCCATGGCCGAGTTCCTGCGGACGGAGGAGAGGAGGAAGGGGCTGCCGCGGCCCCGCAGGTGGGGAGGTCTCCCGGTCGAGCCCCCCGTGTTCACCTGGCAGAGGTCCTACACGCGGTAGCCCCCCTGGGCCAGGGTCTCACAAAAGCAGGCAGACACTCCGTGTACTAAAATTACTTTATTACAGTTGATTTTTTTTTTTTTTTAACATTTCCTTTGCTATGATACAAAGGATACTTACAAACAAAATATTACATATGACCTTATTTTTTTTTTTTCTCTTCTCTTATTTTCTGACAACTTGGTAACAGCTTTAAATGCACAATCTATACAATTAATACAGGTTATATATGAGCTATAATGTATGTTGAACCAGAAGAATACCAGAATACTGACAATATACTGTACATTAAGCCTTACCAGTTAGTGCTCGTGGCATTTTCTACAAGAAGGAAAACGCACACCTGTAGATTCACTCATACCAGCTGGTGCTACCAGACACGGAAGCAAGAAGGAGTTTAATTCCCCTGGTTAAATCCTTCGTGGCCCATCACCGCGGTGCTGAGCCTGGAAACCTCAGACCAGTGTTCATAGTAAAACAGCAGATATGTGTGTGGTTTTTTTTTTCTATCTAATGCTCTGTGGCACAGCACGGCGCCAGCCGGGCTTGGCCATACCTGGATGATGCCCCAGAGCAAACGGCCATGGCGCTGGGGCCGGGCCCTGGGCGAGCTCTTGTTGGGGAGCTGGACCTCCTTGGGGAGGGGGAGAGGAGGAGGAGAGGAAAAGCAGCAACAGCTTTGCTGTCATCAGCAGGCAGCTCTTGGGTTTGTGCACATGAACAGGCGGTCGCCGAGGGGGAAGAGCAAGCCCGAGGCGCGGCGCTCCCAGCACGGCTCGGAGCTCGTGCCCGGCAAACCCTCCACGGGGTCGGGCAGCAGCTGCCCTGTGGTCGCCTCCTCACCAGGAAAGGTTTGCTTTTGTTTTGCAGCCAAAGCCAGAGGTGTGTGGCTACAGGTGTGCACTTCCCCTCCTCCCGCTGGGGTCTACATCGCACTGATAAGGTTACATTTTTGTTTTTTATTTAATTTTTTTTTTTCCTTTTTAAAGCAACCAGCAAGTGAAGCATTTTTTTTTAGTCGACTGGCAAAAAGACCTGGCATTTGCACAAAAGCTGCAAATGGAAAAGAGCCATCCCCTCCTCCCACCCACTGCATCCCAGCCCAGAAAAATCCCAAACTGTTGGCGGAAGAAAGAAAAAAGAAAAAAACCACAACAGGGGTGGAGAAGAGGAAGGGAAGGGGAAACAGGTTGGAAAATACCAGGTTTGAGTTAACATTTCCTTGACTTCACACAATTCTTGTGCAAAAAGAAACAACCCCCACCCCCCCAACAAAAAAACCAAGACCCAGAAACATGCTGGAAATAATGAAAACGAATGGAAAGTAATATATAAAATTAAAAATATAAATAGGATGTCTGGCTGACTGGTAGAAGAATAGGTCATTTAGGTTACAAAAAGGAATATACATTCAAGAGGCTCTGAACCCAGTGGGGTAACTGATGTTAAACTTGTGTTAATAGTTAGGCTAGAATTCTCAAGTTTGTCTTTAAAATCTTCACAACACAAGCAAGCTATTTTTAAAAAATATACACTATACACACCTCACACAGCTTCTCCTATCCGTATTACACACGTTACGCTACCCTCCCATCCACTACACCGAGGGGGGGGTCCCCCCATCCTGTCCCGACCCCCCGGCCCCGTGGTGGCGGTGGGGCAGCGATGGCTATGGGGCCGGGCAGGTCGCTTGGCCCCTCCACGTCTTACCACAACCTTCTCAAAGCATTTACAAGTCACCAAAGGGCTGTAGCCTTTTATGTTATACACACTTCACTTTGCAACGTTAATTATTTACATCAGGGCTGCCCCCCCATCTTTTAGCTGTTTCTAGGCAGGTAAAAAGAAAAAAAAAAGAAAAAAAAAAAAAGTTCCTGTTCCAAGCAAGCAGGGGGAAGAGCTGCAGGGGGTTAGGAGGGAAGAAAAGCTGAAGAAAGGAAGCGAGTGGTTTGCTTGCCAAAAGCCAAACCCATACGTGCTTGTCTGCCTCTCCTTCTCTCATCCATGAATGCTTACAAGCTCCCATTCCCTACAACCTCCAGGACAACCAGACCCGAGAGCACGGCCTCACCGGCGCTCAAACTCCTCTGCTCGCAGCTTCCCGGGATGCTCAGCACAGCTATCGACTCACAGGCTTGCCTCTGCCACAGGACACGGAGCACAGATCCTGACCATTCCTAGGAGCTCACCCCTCACTCAGCAGCAGGTATCGCAGGGCAAGCCAGCTGCAGTGGGGCAGGGACACCGGGACCCCCACAAGGCACCACACTGCACCCCCAAACTCGCCCTTGGAGCTGCCACCAGCCAGAGTCGGGCTCTGCCAGAGCCGTGCAGAGGCAGCGGCCGCCGGCTTCAGCTTGTCAACAACCCTGCGCTGATTTCTGCACTCCACTGAGCTCAGAGTTGCCATAGAAATGTGTGATCCTGGCACTAAAAGCAGGCAACGATCTCAATTCAGTGGCTTTTTTTTTTTTTTTTTTTTTTTTTTTGGTTTGTTTTGTTGCTTTTGGGTTTTTTTTTTCCTCCAGTAGATTTAGATGAACTCGGGTTTAAGACAAAAGCAGTTGGAAGGGGAAAAACAGATCATTTCTAGAGAGACTGAAAAACAGCCGCAAGCCGGTATTAAACTGCAGCAAAGAACCTGAACTTGGTTCCCGTTGAGTTCAGCTCCAGAGCAAGCTCAAAGCCACCGCTCTGTCCCTCGCACTGCCCTCCGTGCGGCACACGACGCCCAAGGGAAGGAGATTCCACACAGCCATCAGGGAAAACGCAGCCAGAGGCTGGAAGCTGAAAGCCCCGGGCTGTTGGCCTCCCCAGCTCGCAACATTTAAGCATAAATTCCTTACAGCATCACTGGACAAGTCTCGGGGATTAGGTGCATGCTGAACTACGACTGGCAATTACAGTAGCTTTTTGCTAGCTGGCACATACTGTATCTATAAATTTTAGTACAAAAACTTAAAAAATACAGAAACTAGGTCAATTTGTTAACTACATATTTACATTAATTACAATTCTTTTCACTGACAATAATTAAACTAATTGTCAGTGAAAATTCAAACTGTGCATGTTCTGAGGTACCCGTACTCAAGGGTGGGGAGTGGGGCAGGGGCCCGGAGGGGCGAGGTGGGGGGAAGTTTCCCCCCAGGGTTTGTTCACATCCTTGGGGGCAACGCTCGGCCCTCCTGGTTCCTGGTCTCACTGTGTGCACTCAGAGAAAGCAAGGAGAGCGGGAGCTGAGATTGGGGTCTTATTTTCCCGAGGACACGGCTTAAGGATGTTTTGAGGATGCCAGGCAGGTGCAGAGCCAATGGTCATGTACCAAACTGCCTTTACCCCCACCACAGGGAGCCTTCAGGTGAAGTGCAAGTATCGAGACCCACAGCTCAGTGGTTAAGGTGCTTGTTTGCTGGCAAATCCGATTTACTAAGTCCCTCTCTAGCTGACAAAGGGCTCTCCTTCTCCCCAGAGAAGGGGGCAGGGATGCAGCAGGCAGCATCACAGCCCCAGGTGGCTGAACCTCATTGTGCAACAGGAACCTGGGTTATCTGCCGCCACCGCTCCCTGGTGGGGTGATGTTTACCAAAACAACTAAATCTATCAGGTTTTCTTATTTTCTGGCTGTAAACAGCAAGCCCCAACCCTCCAAAGAGCCTCACATATATTCCTCAAAAGACTCTGGTTCAATCGATTCGTAAAAGTGCAAACTCAAACAACCACAGCAGAGGGACAGTGACCAGCATTCCCTGCCTGGGTATCCACTGCTCCTCTGTCCTGGGCACATGGCTCTGGGCTCACCGCAGGCCAGCACTGGGAACGTCCTACAGGTAGGAGCACAGCTAAAGACAACACTACTCCTTGGGAAAAGGTAAGAATGACCCAACCAAACTTGAATCTCACCTAAAAAACTTCCAAGAGACCTTCCAAAAGGGACAGGGGGAATATTGCCTCTGAATTTTCCGGCAGCACAAAGAGAGCCCAGGGTTGGCATTCTGCTGAGCTGGCGGGGCGTCCTTGGGGGAAATGAGTGATCTGACACATGCAAGAACCGCTTATCCCCTGAACTGTCAAATGCCTCCCTAAGATGGGGTCTGTAGAGGACAGAGGAGAAGGTCAGAAGGGTCTTCACAGCTTGAGGAGCTGGTGGTGTCCAGCTTGGCACTCGCCCCTCTACTATGAGAAAGACCGGGGCAAGATTTACTAGAACTGCAGAGCAAGCACCCAGGAGAGGAACTAGACTTTCCGCTGCTGGCTGGACTTGAGTGATGTAGCACACAGGCCTAAGCAGAATAAAGAATGGACCAAGAGCATCTCTGTGTGTATTTATGGATGTATAGACCGTACACACATGTGTACTTTAAATCTCCCAATTTAGCTTCTCTTTTGCCCCTCCACACAGCCTAAGAACCTCCAGGTATCAGACACACACCAAGGCAGTCAGTGTTCGGAGCTAGCGGCAGCTCCACCTCAGGAATGCCAAAAGCCAGTGCCGGTGCAGCGAGCCAAGACCGTGCCGGGCTTGTGATCTTTCGTGGCGAGACGCAGCTGGGGACTCTGAGCTCAGCCTGCTGAGCACTTCACCGGCCCACTCGCCGCCTCCCCAGCAGATCCCTACATTGCCTCCACTGCTTGCCTATCGCTAAACCATCTGGTTTTCTTCTATGCTGCCTTCTGACTTTCTGGTACCCTCAGGGAGCTCCCTCCTCTCCTTCACAGCACACCCGCAGCAGCTACCTATCCTCTCATGCCCCAGAAAAAGCAAGCTGCAATTAGCAGGGCTGCACTTCAGCGAGGGTTCAGCCCTAGCACAGCCTGTGCCACGTCCGTGCCCTGAGAGCCCTGCTGAGGGGTTGCTTTTGCTCACAAACAGGAGCGCTGAAGAACAGCAGAACTGAAGTGCCCTGACAGAAATGCACAGCATGAGGAGTGTGTGCACCTATACCCACACACACACGTACATACAGAGTATATAAATATATACAAATGAGATACCATATATATATCCAGAGAGATGTGCGTATTCAACAGAGTAATGGTAGACAGTGGTACGATAGGATTTATTGCCTCTCAAGAAATGGCACGTAAGCAGGGTCGAGGGGCTGGGAGCCTGGAGGCGAGGGGTCTTGGGGGTTTAAACAACAGCACAGCCCCAGGATGGCCCTGGCTGCACCCCCATGCAGGTCACAGCGAGTGTGCAGTGCCCGTTCTTCTGGCGAGGGAGGGCTGGGTGGGACACAGAGCGATGCCAGCCTGGCTCCAAGCCAGGCAAGTAATGGCTGCAGGGAATTTTTCTGCGGAAAGTTTGGTATCACACCACGTATTTAGTTGCTCAACTTCTTTGAAGCTCACAGGCTTGGAGGGAATGCAGGTGAAACAGAGCTGTGGCCTCCATTTCAGTGCTGCATCCAAGGAAGAAAGCATGTCATGTTGAACATGGAAGGGAGAGGTGGCTGCTGGCTCCCTGGGACCATGAAAAACAAGGAAAATGTGGTCCCTTTCACTGATTTTAAATAAAATCAAAGGAAATTTGAATCAGAAAGAGGTAAAAATGCTGGCTACTCTGGTTTTTCCATCTCTGGGACAAGCTACACCAGAACTCCAGGTCTTTGCAGAGGGGAGAGAAAAATAACCACAGAAGAGATTTCAGGGGTCAAACTGGTCATTTGATAATGCCGCAATAAAGTTTGCAAAGTAGTCCACGCAAAAGAGTTCCCCAGCGTTAAATATGAACGTAAGAGATGCAAGAGAACATCTTTGCTGAGGTACTAGAGTAGTTTCCACAATTTACAGATTACAATAATTTTAAAACCAAAGTTAGGGCATGACTGCAATGAGCACAACATAGAGCAATTGGCCTCACTTTTTAAAATGCTTTACTTTTAAAAAGAAGAGTTTGCAAACTGATTCAGAGAGTGTTTGCATCTCTCTAGTGCACAGTTGTTCATGTATCTCAGAAATAAACCTGAGACACATTAAAATTCTCAACACCGAGGGCCTCCTCAATTACCTGCAAGGCAAAGCCTGACCCTGAGTTCCTCTGGCTACAGCTGTGTAATGAGGTGCTTCCCCTCGAGATCAGGCAGTTTTGGGACAGCTTTTTTTTCCCCCACGTACACACAGGGACACACACATTTAGACCAGTTGATCTGAATCAGTTTTTGCAAACTATTTTAATTAAAATATTAACTTGTTGGAATAGTCCAGGTCTGCACATGATATACATGTAAAAATGGTTACTACACAATTCTTTTTGAATACAAAAAAGCCAATATGGGATAGCCATCATTTGGATTCAGCATTCAGTCATGCTTGACATTACACAAAGAGATGTGTTGAGAGAATTCTGTTGAAGTAGCTCAATTTAAGCCAGAGACTTTGACCAAATTCAAACCATAACAGAAGCAGAAGAATGAACCCACTGAACTTGCAGGTAAAGCCTGTCCCCACTGTAGCTGCTGCTGTTTGGGATAGAGGAGCTGAACTCAAAATGCTGTGTTAGCACCATGCTCTGGGCACACCCTCCACACTCATGTGGCGAACCCCAATATAATTTTGGCCTTTCATTTCGGTTTTGTCTCTCCTTCCAAACCTAAGAAAACACGGGTACCTTTCCTAAATGAGTTTCGCTGCATTTCAACAACACTGCAATGCAAAAGAGTGACCCCAAAACATCCAATTCCACATAAAAACATAGCAGAGGAAAGGACACGACAATTCAGTCACCACTTGCCCCCAGGAGCATCCAGAGGCACCTCCACGGGACCCACACCTCATCCAAGGCTTCTGTCAACTGTTAGTACTACAAAACTCCTCACTTAAGGGGCTGCTCAAACACGTTTTGGTAGAGTTTCCATCTTCAATTAGAGTGATACGTTATGTCAAGATGCTAGCAATCCCAGCTGGATTCACCGGACACTGGCAGAGAGTTAAGGAGTGGGAGTGGATGTTAATTTAGCTAATGAAAGAACGCTGCCCTGTCGAGTACTGAACAGCAGCGAGACACTATTTACTATATAAATATGTCACGTGGACAAACACATTTGGAAAACCTCGCTTTTGAGCCCTATAAACATATTAAAGGCAAATCCTAGAGTTAGCAGCTAGTGTTTTCTTCAAGATGATTAGTGTGCAAGGAAAAACATTTACAAAGAACCCTGGCTGGTCAGTCCCCAAGACGGAAATCTTTCCTCAAACCAAACTTCATCTACCTGCTCTTCCCACAGTCCTGGCTGACCCAGATCATCCTGGCACTGGCACGAGAACATGGGGGCATCTCTGGTTCCCAGCACTAAGGGATGACACGATGCCACAAAGTCATTCAGTCACGAGACTCCCTGACCTTTTATCTCTGTATGGATTTCACAACCTCCTTTGCTTCCTTTCAGTAGTACAGCAGCTCCAATGAGCCCTCTGGAAGTAGTGCCTTCTCACATGGTGATACGCTGCCAAAATATCACAGCATCTCAAGGGACTGTAAAAGTTGTGAAGTATTGCAGCAATGAAAATAATAAAAAAGGAGCCTCACATGCAGCAAGATCTACAGTGGTGATGTGGGTTAGTCATCAGCTGGGAAAAGAGTCATTGGCTCAGCTCCTCCTGGTACACCATGGCAACTAAACATTTCAACAGTTGGCTACACGCTACATGTAAACAGGAAATTGCAACAAGCCAAAAAGGTAATAAATTGGTGGATGTAGTGTAATAATGAAAAACCCGATCAATGGCATTTTGTAACTATGGCATCCTTCAAAACACCTCTGGCATTTGAGACTGATTGGCTGAAAGTCTAAACATTTCTGAATGGAGCAAAAAAGACTACGCTGGGCTCCAAGAATTATTCTGATGCTTAGCTAAAATGAGATGTCACAGTACTAGCTGTACAAGTGCATTACTCACGCTCCTCTGCCCAACCTCATCTGAGCTACCAGCAGCACAGTCAGGGAGTGCCAAAGCAGACAGACAATTTCAAACATTCCTAGCTTGTTCCCTCCAGACAGGTTTACCTACAGAGTTGTCGGGAAGCTGACCAGTGCCTTCTGAGAGAACGTCGCTTCTTACACGACACGGAGCGGGCACTTGGGTAGAAGGGCCCTGTTGAGCCCTGGTGTCTCTTGGCCTCTCTTCTCACCTTCCTCCTCACCTACAAGCCTTTGAAAATGCCTCCTCGCAGAGGCAATACCCTAGAAATTTATCCAATTTATTGACAAATAAAAATGGAACAGAAGATCCAGCTGTTCCTCCCCTGGATGTTGGTTTAAAGGCAGCTCGCCTGGTTTTTGCAGGGTGGCAGATCGAAATTTATGGACATGGGAGGAGGTCTCCATTCTCCCTCAGACTTCCTACATGGATGGCATGATGAGGGCAGTCTGAGGCCCTTCTCTCCTGTCAGTGTCATGACCACCAGCCAACTCTTCTGACTAATTGCATATATTTCTCAGACGCCCTCCCAAGACCCCTCCAAAAAGTAAAAAACAAAACAAAAAAAACCCCCAACAAAACAAAACAAAAAAAACCAAAAACCACCCCCCAAACCCTGCAGCCAAATACTATGACATCCCAGTTAGTAAACACAAAACATAATGCTTTACAAAATGAATACAATATTCCATGTGCACCCAGCTTCCACACGTCAGCACCGCACTGAGGAGGCTGCTGGGCTGGTGTCTGTAGGCAGTTTCTGTTGGCAGACAGCTCCAGTGGAATTGCCACCCTCAGTTATTGTTTAAGTTATGTATAAGACATGTGTGAACCATTGGATATTTGTGAAGTAACACTTGTGCTCCTGCTCATGCCCTGCTCCGTCCGTCCCCCAGAAGCTGTCCGCCTCAGAGCCTGGGGGCTGTTGCGGACCCCTATAGCACTACTTCGAGGTACCCCCTGCATGGGCCCCGAGGGGTGACCCCATGGCTGGGGTCCACCTTGCATTGGATGGCCCCAAGCTTGTGGTGGGCCACCCATGGGATGACCCCAGTGAGGTCCTGCACCCCCAGTAGGATTGTGGGACCAGCCAGAAGCTCCCGGGTAGCTGTGGCTGAACGCCTCGGGGGAGAGATTAGAAAGAACCATATTACTAAAACCTAGCCTCATGCTTTCTGAGTCAAAGGCTTCGATCTCGCGAGCTTGACGCTCCAGCAGGCTTCGTATCCGCTCGGTGCGCTCGTTCTGCAACGCCAGCATCTCCTCCTCAATCTAGGAAGGAAAAAAAAGAGACAGTCTGCAGCAGCAGGACAGGCACAGCCTCTGGAGGACCTGTAACAGCTACTGAGGGACTTTCTCCCTATGTCCGTGCAGGAAACTGGCTCTAGATCAGATGTCCATGGACATGCAGTCTGTTCTGTACAGTCTGTTGAGTACAAAAGGGTGAATTTTATAAGGGTTAAGTCCCACAGACCCGCACAGGTCAAAGGGTGGTGAACACCAGCTGGAGGGTGTAGGTCCTTGTTCCCCGGTGAATACATGAATTTGAGGGATGAGAATCTAAAGTTTGCACTGATACCAACAGCTTGACGTAGATTCATCTTCTGAGATAAAGCCAAGCCTACAGCTTCCACAGAAGCCTGCTGGGAAAGCACCCTCAGGTACATCCTGCCAACACTGCTAAGGGTGACCCTCACTGTTTGTAGCTGAATCTGATGATGAATATGATGGTGACTGTTGTTTTCTCCAGGATTCAGTGCACAAGCCCACATTCAGCTTCCTCTCTAATGTTCACTGCCCAGATTTTCTTAGCTCGTGTATTTATCACCTCCTATCTATTCCTTTCCTAATTTGGTTTTCTCATATTTCACTGCCCTGATACTCTTCCCAGGGTGTGTGGCTGAAGGACATAGGCAGTGGTATTTCAGTTGTGTGGCAGATTATTAGCTAGATGATATGCAAGCTGGCAACTCCAATTTCTCCCCACAACACTGTTCCAAATTGGTTTCAAGACTGCTTTGGTAGGGGCACTGGGATCAGCACTTTAAGTACTGAAAACACAGGACTATGACCTCCTGACAAACATCCATCAGACAGGATGAAAGCCTTTCTTATTGAAATCTTTGCAGTCAGGTGGAGAGACAAAACCCATTATCTTCTTGCCAGCACTGAAAAAGCATCTTTTGGCCGCAGTGAAAAAGACCAAACGGGGAAAAAGCAGCAGCCAAGACTTTCAGCACAGCTCACTGGCATCTCCCTGCTGTCAGCAGCACCGTGGCCAAGAGGTGTTATCTGGGTCTGTGCTGAAGGCACCGGGCAGAGCCTTGTACTTGTAAGCACTGTCTTGCCTGAGTCAGGGAATATGCAAAGCAATTTCATCTGGAATTGAGGAAACAATCTGCTCCAGCATGAGTCATCTCCTGAGCCATTTGGGGTTTTCAGAAACTCCTTCTCCACTTGCCTGTTACTCTAGGTGAGTGACAGACTCTGCACTGAGCAGCCCTGCTCACTATTCCTGCTGAAAGCCACAAAGGCAGCAGAGGAAGAAGGTGCCTTCTCTAACATTAGCTCTTTAAAATGCTCCGCTTGTTTTCTTTCCTGTCCTGCTATCTAAGCAGAATCCTCCTTTTTCAATGTCTTCAGCATGTCACCCTTTTCAGTCTCAGTGACAGTGTAACACACAGGACTCGGTGCAACCGAACTTCACTGAAAGGCCTGACACTTTGCTAAAGTGACATCACTCAAACCACTCTGAAAATGAAGTGTCTGAGGCATGTGGGAAGGAAATGACTAAATCCGAATTCTTTTAAAGACACTCTTGGGACATGCTCATTGCTGGTGCAATACAAACAACATTTCACATCAATGAGGCTTGGCTACTCCCTCCTTACTCCAGGGTTGGACATGACACGCATGCTCTGCTGAGTTATGGTGATGGGCACCACCAAGAATAAAGAGCAGCCTGCTGAAAAGGAAGCAGATTTCTATGCATACACTAACTTCTGGAATCTGGTTTATTATTGAACCCCAGGGACTGACTTTGCCACAGGCTACACATTTATTTGTTCCTATAAATGCAGACATTCATCTTGTGCACATACCTGCCCTTTCTCTGGCTGCCAGCTTCAGTTAGCACATGCCAGCAAACACCAGGTGACATCGCTGAGGGACCCACACCAGAACACTCTCAACTCTTAGTTCTTACAAAAACAGAACATCACCTCTCCTCCCAAAAAAACACCCCTGCAAAAGAACGACGTGTCTGCCTCTGGACCCACACGTTTGCCCTTGAGTCACTGCCAAGTGCCTGGAACCCCACCAAGGTCTCACTGCTGGTGCATGACTTGTGATTTTCCTGTGCCAAAACTGCACATATTGCTACAGGAACCTATGAAAGCTGAAGCACCGTCAATTTTTTTGCTATTCTAAGGCAATATAGGGACACAAACATATAGAAAATTACGCTAGGTGATATTTTTATCGGTTTTTCCTCTCTGTGAAGTAGCATTGCTAAGCTTCCTATCCCCATTACTGATGCCAAATCCTCCACAGGGGTTTTCCATGCATAGAGACTTCAATCCTGGTACACAATGGACGACTTCTACAACATTATTGGTTGATGTGGGTTTCTTTTGCTGGCCTCACTGCAGCTTCTAACGCTATCTGCAATACACGCTGCTCCCACCAAGCAGGGAGCACTGGCTCACGGTGGCACTTCCCCCCTGAGCAGCTCATGCCACCAGAGGGCAATGCACCTCCAGATAAATCCATACTCGTGCCAGGCTGTGACAGGAGCTGGGATCAAAGAAACCAGTACTGGTGTCTAAAGGCAGCTATCGCACACGAGTGACACACACGAACTCTGCTTTCACAAATTCAACTGTTTTCGGAGAGCAATTGCCTCCTTGCAGAAGACCAAAGCCTGACAGGGCTGTGCTGCCTCCTTGGGGGTGCTCCCTCGTCTGGCCGTGAGGTGGAGCAGTGAGTGCTCTGTGGACTATCCCAGCATCCATCCATTAGCCCCTGGAAGAATTTCAGTGCAAAGAACCTCAAGGCCGCAGAGGAATCACCCTTGTTGATTACACACCGAAAAACGAAATTGGGAACTGTTGTGTGAACGGCAATGGCTAACACCTATAAGGCAAGTCCAAAAGGAAAAACAACTGCAGAAGGAAGGCTGACAATGTATTTCCTTCCACCAGTTTTTGGTGCATTTCCCTTCCCTTGGTCTGTGTAGGCCACTCCAAATTCCACATGTCTGACCCTGCATAGAAAAGCAAACTTCAGCAAGGAGCACCTGAATACACGCAGCCAACTGCAAGATGAGATTTGGGGAGCAGCAGATACACATACCTGTGGTTTTGGCTACCTGAGTTTGCTCATAACACACATAATGTCATACGGAAACTGCAGCCTCCAGCTTTAGGTTGTTACTGTCTGATGGGCCAGAGAAGCCAATCTCCAGCTCAGAGACAGAGAGTACAGTTCTCTTTCCCTTCTGCCCAGAGAGGCACAGCCCCCTCTGGCACACTTCAGGCAGCTCTATCCCAGCCAGAAGCTGCTCACACAGGAGGGCTGAGCTGGCAGAAAGTTTAGTCTATGTGTCACTGAGCTTTCAACCCCAGGGAGACAAATACCCAAATAATTAGTGTTACTATATACAGCAAAGTAAGAGCAGTTTTTCTTTCACTGATAAGTGGAATTTAGGATCTGAAATATGGAGTGTGCTCAGGATGCTCACACGCCCACTTTACCTTCTGCTCCAGGAGGGCCCGGCGGAGGGACACCCTCTGCTCAAGATCACGCAGCTCCCGATCATGCTGGGCTTCTGCCTGCATCTTGATTTTACTCTGATATGCGTTCAGCAGCTCCAATTCTTGCTGCAGCTGCATCTTCAAAACCTGGCACTCTGCTTCCTGTGCCTCATCCAAACGCAGCTGGGAAAGACAGACAATAGAGACGTTTCACCATGGGGTAACCACTGCTGACACTCCAGGGGAGGACCGTGGGGAGGGGGGGAATGGGTTGGGACATTGTTTTCTTAGCAATACAATTGGTCTCTATTGTACTCCGCTTCGCTGAACAGAGGACCTACAGTGACAAAGACTGGTGACAGTGAGCCCACAGCACTGATGCAAGTGATGCTGATGAGCAGTGGCGCCTCAGGAACCACGATCCACACTGCAGAGACCAGACTGCTGGAGGTGCAAACATCCTCAGCTCTCCTTTCACTAGAGGCAAAGAGAAGCTCTCTTGCTCTGTTCAACTGGATTAACCAATTACCTCTGCCCAGGAGACTTAAGTCCGTAGCCCTGCCAATGCAGGACTCTGGGCACAGAGATATAATGAAATAAACCTAAAAGCAATATGATACTGAACTTTTAACCTTCCCATCATAAATGAAGCCAGCTACCCTGCCTCAGAGCGTTAAATTTGTGTACAAAGTGATGTGAGCAGGAAGCAATATGCAAGAATTGCAAAGTAAAGTGCACATTTAATGTAGCAAGGATTCGAAGCATTGCTCATGTGGTCACTCCTTAAAGAAGGAATCACAGAACTTTCACAACACTTTGACCTGAGATTTACAGTCAAAACTGTGGACTCCTCCATGACTCAATGAGCAGCTTCTACCAGTGACACATGCTTGGGTTGGTATCATCAACAAATCAAAATCTAAATGAGTTAAGACAGCCAGTTGCAAACTATGTGATGATGCTCTAACAGGGATGTTTATGTTGCCACGTTTCATGCAAAAGCAGTCCTCTGGCCACACAGATGCATCACTTTGCATCTCTACAACAGCAGCTTCAGCTTCAGCCTGCCTGGAGGGGGTGGTAGGTCTTTCCTCTGCATTTGAACTCTGCTTTCTAAACACAGAGGAAGGACTGTGCAGGGAATGGCGCGTGCAGCAAGGAAGCAGAAAGCCTGCTGTCAGGATACGGAGCGGTTAAAATGCAAACATCCCTCTTTGGCTGAGGAACCCTGGGTCCCTCGGAGGCGACTCACAGCTTGTGTAGAGAGCATTTCATTAATGCTGTGATCATACTGCTCAGCCAGGATAGCCAGCTTCCGGGTCTGCTCCTCCTTGAGCCGTTTGAGGACAGCTTTATGTTCACTCTTTGGCGTGGTCTCCAGCAGATGGTTTCTCAGTGCTTTGTACTGTCTGGTTTGGATCTTGCATGTATCCTGAAACTGCTTCTTTATCTGTAGTTCTTTTGACTGAAAAGATGGAGGGGACACAAAGAAAAAACCAGCATGTTTCAAATGAGCGAAATATCCATTCAAATGGATATTTAGGATTACATTACGGATATGAGTTCAAGAATCCACAAATGTATATTAACATCTACAGTGCAAGGAGGGAAGCAAAATACACAAGAGGCAATGACTACTGCTGCAGCTGCTTTGACACTGCTACTGTGCGAAACAATTACAATACAGACACTTTCATAACAAAGCTCCAGCCTAAATACAGCTGTCTTTGCACAAAGAGCCTCACATTTGTCACTGGACTGGATCCAGTCCTGGGTGTTGCTTTTCAAGAAAAGTTCTTGAGGGACAGGACTAATACTTACTAGCACCAAAAGCCATACTTACACGACTGTGCTTGTATGGCACATATATATGAACAGCACTTAATGTTATGAAAAGAAGCAGATCTGGTGCATGGGAAAGGACAGGAAAAAAGAACAATGTTTTTTCCACTGAGGGGTTGGTGAATATAAGATGCATTCTAACCCTTGATACTATGAACTTGGTTTTCACAGAGAAACCCAAAAGAGACTAGATGCTTTAAAATGTACACCACAAAACAGTAGTATTGCGCTGGTCTAGCAAACAAAACAATTCCCCAGTATCACTGGAGCCTTACTGGAGATGGAGTTTTCCTCCCTTTGCACTTGCTAGCATCTCTGTATTGTTTAGAGACATAGCTGTGATTGCACACAGGGCTGGGAGACCCCAGTCCTGGAAAAGGTATCGGGATCTGGTTTTGCAGTATGACCCTGAAGAAATTGTTTTTTTTCTTTTACCTGCCTCCAGAGAAGCTTGTGAGGGTTAACATTTACTAAGTGTTTCAAGATCCTGAAAAAGAGGGTGTTCTGGAGTTCTCTGTATCTTTTTATGGGATGGCTGGCAGGGATACTTCTAACAAAGCAAAACCCAGAAGTGATGAGTGACGATGGTTAACTGACAGATGGTCAAGTTCACCATGGTTAAGAATAATATAAATAAATAAACACAAATCACTAAAATCAGCCATGAGGGCCTTCCCATTGTTAGGCACCATGCCAAATACCGAAGCACTAGAGGCACAAACAGAGCACAGGACCAGATTCCTGTTGGAGAAAGCGGGAAGAGCTCTGGGATGAGAACCAGTGAGGCAGATCTCTGTGTATGGCCACATCAGCCCCTCCACTGCCTGCTCCTGGCACTAACTCAGGGCTCAGCAGGGCAGGTGATAAGCACAGCACTTGCAGCTACTTCAAAAGGTGCAGTGGGATGAAACAACACCCCCAGCCCAAGCACACTTTGCTGCATAAAACAACAATAACACTTTGCTAACCTGATGCAGAGAGCAGGACAAGCATGGGTTTCATTCATATCAAAACATGTATCATGAAGAGGAATGCATCACTTTTAACCTTTCTAAATTTCACAGAAAGTTATTTCCTTCCAGGAAACCTTTAAGGTTGTTTCTCACTGCCCTTAAGGGAAGTGTCAGCAGGTTACACATTCCCACCAGGGACCTGGTCACAGCAAAACACTATCAACCTATTTTGTCCTCATTTTCTATGAAGTCTTGCTTGGACATCAGACTGTTTACAGGCTCCCAATCCAAAGGCTTTAACAACAGGAAACAGAAGGGAGGGGTAAGATTTCCAGTCAGACTTCTGACAAGATCATTTTGACCTAGTATTGTGAAATACCAGCAAGAGGGTATTTGCATCACAATTAACACACTCGAAATAATAACAGCCGTTTTCACTGAAGGGTGAATTCTAGTTATGGGTCCTTCTGGTGCTGTCATAGAACAGACACTGACCGTTAAAAACCTGCTTCCAGGACAAAGGGCCTCACTAAATAACAAAGGGAAAGCCTGAAATGTGCCCTTGAGGGAAAACGTTGCTGGGGAGAGAAACTGAACAAATGGTCAAATTATCTATTCAATTAAGAATACTTGCCTGCATTAGTCAGAAGCAGGAGAAGGAGTTAATGCTACAGAACAGCCTCGATAAAGAGGGGATTGTGCTACAAACCCAACGGTTGTCCACGGGCTGCGCTGCTAGCACTGCATGTACGCAAAGGTGCAGGATTGACAGCTCAAGCCTGAAATCCCTCACTAATCACAGAACAGCCATGCAAAGCAAAGTGCAAGCTTTCCATGCTTCCTGCAAAACGCTCCAGCCCTGTGCTCCCTGGAAAAGGGAAGGGGTAGGAGAGTCTGCAGAGGTGAGAGGGCAGCCAAAAAGTACCACAAATCCTGCTGTCCCGACAGCAGCCAGGGAAGAACGTGCTGCCCACTCGTGTTTGCACCACATCACCTTGGGGAGGCAGAACTCATTCATGCTAATCTCAGAAGGATCAACCTAATACAGCTGCTTCAGTTTTATTCAGCTCAGAGTGCAGCACAGCTTCCCTGTGAAGTCATCTGCTATTTATACACTATATCCTTGGAGATTCTCAACAGTGATCAGATGGTCCCTTGTTCTCTTTCACAAGCCAGGTTTTCATTATTTAATATTACTCTAATATTGACAAATCAGGTATAATTTTTTCTTTTCTGAAGTTCTGTTTTCAAGTTGGTTTATTTTCTCTGTAAAAACATAACTTGCAGGAGGTGAAAACTAAGTCAGATGGAAAATATCATGAAGAGGAAAGATACAGAACAACAAAGAAACTCCATGTTCAGTATGCCATACACTCATTTTGTTACTGGCACAGCTGAACTCTGGGTGGAAAGAAGAAGTCTGCCTCCTCAAAGGAAATGTACCAGGCAGCTTTGTGAAAGGCCTCATACTCCCTTCTCAGACACTTCAGAATAAACCACTGGACTTCTTCGGATGAAGTGAAGGCTTAAATGAGAACATTAAAAGCCTCAATCACAGAGGCCCCATAATTCTGGTCAGCCACCACAGCTATAAGGGCAGCATGAGAAACCCAGGAGAGAGACACAGCAAAGGTCAGTGCCAGGAGCTTCCTGAGGACACTGCACTTGGCTGGCGTCTCTCTCTTCCCCCCTCCCCACTAGCCACCATGCCAGCTTTAATGTAAAAACACCAACCAGGTGAGTTAGCCAAGACTGAGAGTGCAGTTCATTTTGATGTATGCAGCAACACAAAGTTTTTGGGTTTTGTTTTTAAATTACACTGCTTCATTACAGAAATACTGATTTTATTTTTGTATATGGGGGAGAGAAGGATCAGAAAATGGCGTAGGAGGGGGGAAAAAAAAGCGTACTGTGAACATTAAATGCATTTTAAACTACCCAAGAAAGAAAGGGACATTGATGAGAAGAGTTCTTCAAAGAAAAGGAGGGACTAGAGCTGCTGTGGCCTGCCCTGTAACCCTGATGACCACAGCTATGAAACTCTTCGAGTTAAAAAGCTTCAAATCACCTTGGCCCTGCCTGCACTGCCAACAGGCTGTAACGGACCACTTTTCCACGGACCACCTTTCCACTACCACCAGCTCGCACCAGAGTTCCTACATCCCTCGGTACCTTTGGAGTTCCTACACCACTTAGTACCTTCAGGCTCTTGGGCTGCTGCCGGACCTCCATGACGTGCTTGCGCCGCAGCTCCCGCTCCCGGCGCTTGTTGTATTCCAGCTGGTTGGTGAGCTCGGTCTGGTGCTGGAGCCGGATCAGCTCGCAGCGCATCTTCTGGATGGTGCTGAGATGGCGGAACTCCAGCTCCTGCATGGACTCGTGCTGACGCAGCAGCATGGCGTGCTCCAGGTCCTTCTGTGTCTGCCTTTTGTTTAGCTCCTAGCAGGAGGACAGAGGGAATTATTAGGTTCTTTGTACTTACTTGGATTTCCGTTGACAAAGTGACATTTCACTTTGTTCACAAGGGCATTTCTCTCTTTCCAAGGCATCTGAGGACAGACCACAGAGTTGCTCGGTCTTATCAGCAGCAGACAGCAACGCCACCGGTAATTTTTCCTTCCTCATTTCACTTTTCTTCTTCCTGTTCTAGATGCTCAACAGGATTCACAGTAAGCATTTTCTGTTAACTGTTGCGTCTGATGACTTTTAGGACCTAACAATTCTCCTGCAACAGGGCATTGACCTGTACATTGGATGCCACAGGGACTATCAGATGGCACTGCAAAGCATCCAACTGCTGTTCTACCAGGACAAATACTTCAGTTTGATTTGAGTTGGATTGCAGGTGCTCCTGTGAGATGCACCTCACACAGGTGCATCCAGGTCTCATCTCTGCCTGTTCCCTTACCTCCCGAACCAGGTCCTGCTCCAGGTTATGGCGGCCCAGGAGCATCCGCCTCTTGAAGCGGCGACACTCCAGCTCCAAGTACTGCCTCTGACGCCTCAGTAAGTTGGCCTCTTCTTCTGCCTGGAAATGCTGGATGTTCTCCTTCTGCTTGGAGAGCCACTCCTGCTTCTCCTTCTTTGGAGTGCTCTGGTTTTCATTCAGCTCCTGATAATCGCAAAGTAATTAATTGTGGAATAGTTACATTAACTTCCTTGGCCATGAACTGGACAGACCTGACTAATAAATTACTCAACTATGTTCTACCCTCTCTTCTCGCAGTTGGTGCCATCTCAGCCTCTTCAAAATGCATCACATCATGTAAGGAACACTAAGGAAATACCAGGGGACAAATCTCAGTGGAGCAGATTCAACTACAGCCCTTCTTTTTTTTTTTTTTTTTTCACTGGCCAAAAATACTGGTTGATGTCCACAGTTTCCAGACCTATATATTAGCTGAAAATGTCAAAATAAGGGGTTTGCCCCTGAAAACACTTGGAGGTACTGCCATACTGCCTCTAGCAAACATTTTTACAGGCTCCCAAAGGACAGACAGAAGGAAAGCACTGACATCCTGTGGTTCAAACAGAACTCCAACCACATGAAGCACATCAGAAAAGTTTTTGTGACTTGCTTGATCAGAGTACATACCCATTTTACAATAACTCATCAAGACAGAGCTGCTCACTGAGATGTCGTAGCTCACAAAAACAATGTAAAGAAGCTCACAGGTAAAACTTCAGAGTTTCCACATTTGTACTACATAGCTTAAAGTTCCTTTGGCAAAAGACTCTGCTTGCTTGAATTGCATACTAGAGATGCCCATGTAGTAATTAAGACTTGTTGTGATACATTTCAACTGAAGTATGAGACAGAACTCCTCTGTATTTCATCAGTGTTTCTTGGTGCTCTGTGATCTACTGCCCACTTAGAAAAAGATTCTATGTTATTATAAAGAGCCCACGCTACTGTAGTTTTTTTGTTAGATCTTTCTTGGCTCTGCTGCTCTTTAGCCTTTTTTTTTCTCCTGGGAAATGCCTATGTTTGGGAATATTCCCCTTTGGAGCAAGTTCCAAAATTGTGTCACACAAGCTGATGGTTGAGCATTAAACGGTTCTTTCAAAAAAATTATTTATAGAGCTTATGGTTTCAGGCACTCCAGAAAAAGAATCAGGAAGTTTGATTCTACAAGTTTCTTCGCATTTCACAGAGATCTCAATTTTCACTAAAATTCAATGATTATTAAATAGTTACACAGCTTTCTCCACTAAAATTAATAGTGCTTTACAGGTATTTTCCTTACAAAAAATGCAGGTCATCTTTACTGCTCTGTTCTCTTGCTCCTGTACAGGAATATCATTAAGTGATAAGAAACTTCACTAACTGCTGCAGGGAATGGTCACTACCTGCAACAACAATGTATGAGAAAAATCTTCATGACCTTTCATAAACTACTTTTTTTCATTCCTTAGGATTGCCAGATTTGCATGTTTCTGGCTAAAAAGCAGTATTAAACAATGGAGAGGTTTGTACTTTCACAAGATAAACATACAGGTACCAATAACTAACTAAATTCTCTTACTCAAAGATATGAAATAAATAGAGTATACACAGGACTCTGCTCATGAAATGCAGAACTTGCTGCAATCCTGTGGAAGATCACTTTTATTTTTGCATTTTCACCACTCTCCCACCGTATCATACATTTCTCACTGGAGATGAGTTACCTCTTTCAGCTGCTCCTTACGGAGTTTATATTCTCTCTTCTGGGACTCCAGGAAACTGTTCAATTCTTTTTTCTGTTGGGCCTGAATATGCTGTTGAAACTTCTTTTCTTCATTAGCCATCACTTTAGCCTACAGCAAATCAGCAGCAAGTCAGTTTGAGTCCCAATGGATTCCAGCTCGTGTCCAATTTCAGCCTCAAGACCCAGAACTCATGGTAGTCACCACAATGTTCACCACACCTCTGGACAAGTCCAAGTCAGAGGAGTTTGTCCTCATTCACTCTCTCCTCATTCCCTATCCCATCAAGGCACCCAGCAGAGTCCTCCAGTGCCACACTCCCTCAGCCTTACTGCTCAGCTAATCTTGCCTAACAAAGCCCAAACCTTATGATAAACTATATCCTCAGCCTTCCACTGAGAGATCAGAGATGAACAAAAATCGATAATAACTGCTGTAGGCAGCACCACTTCATTATCAATTATTTAAAAGCAGAGTCTCCCCATATCCATACACAACTAGACAGCGAACATTTAGGCGTAGCTGGCACATTTCTCCACAGGCTAATCTGCCTCCACAACACTCAATGGCAGGCAATTATTGACAGCACAGACAGGGCAAGAGAGAGGAAAACCCTCACAGTGTTTTTTCTGGGGTCAGGATTCTAACATTCAGTGTAACCCACTGCCATGAAGGACATACCTTTCCTCTAGTTATGTAACCTCTTAGTGTAAGGAGGTGATGTATTAACTTCTTTGTAATTAGCAATTTGCTTGGCTCCTAAAAACAAGATGTCTCAGAGTCCACACTGTCATCTCTGCATCAGTGAGGGGAAGTGGACAGTCCAATGTAATTAACAAACATGGGTTGGTCTGATAAACCATAACCTCCTACCTCTTTTTCCATGGCCGCTTGGTGCTTTTTAATTAGCTTTTCCATTTCTGCAGCAAAATTGTTACGCTGTGTTTCAAGATCTTTGTCCAACCTGAGGCGGTGCTCGTCCATCTCTGCCTTCAGTTTATTCTCTAATGCCATCAGTTGCTTCTGGTGCTGCCTTCTCATACGTTTATAGCCAGACATCTGCTCTCGGAGCTCAGAGTCTTGCTCATGTTCCTGCATTTGCCTTGTCACCTAGGAAGATAACCACATCGGGCCAGAGGAAGTTAATGCTGCTTAATCTGCTTTTCAGCAGTCTTCAAACAACAAAAGAAAATGATTCAGTTAAGAAATATGATTTTGTGGTAAAGAAAAGCACATATCCTAATGGCAGCAGAGCAGATTAAAAACTCAATTCTGCCGTAGGAGATAAGCTCACATGGGCTCCAGGAGAAAACCAGTACAACTGTTACAAAGCTGGTACTAAATAATGGCCTTTTAGCCAAATACAATGAGGGTGGATACACACACATACACAAATATTCGTAATATGCATATGAAAATAAAAACCAGCTTGTAATTATAAATGGTTTCCTACATTCTATGGGGCACACTGGATTTGAGAGTATTTAACATACACAAATTACATCTGCCCAGGTGTCTCACCGAAGCTTTCATTAACTGACGCTACGACAGTATCTCAGTCAATGGAGACAGCTCATATTCTGGTGATATTCTGAACGCTCTGAGAAGTTGCACAGAGCTGTGTTCAAAGCATCCCCTCCTGCAGAGCTCTCCCCAGACCAACCCTCCACGTACCAGCGACGCTGTGCGTATGGTAGCAAAGTGCTCCCGGTTGCGATAATGAGACTTGTGGCGAGATACTTGGGGAGGAGACTGGGGTTCTGATGCCCTTGTCCGAGGATCCGACTCCTCTCTGTAGTTCTCTTCCTCCTTATCAGCAAATAATGTCAGAGAATGAAGACAAACTGTTGTTACTGAAGGTTTTTAATTTCGGTCTTTTTATTTAAAAGGAAGAGAAAAAGTGGTTTACGTTCATCAGCCCTGAAAGATCCTCCTGCCAACGAAGGTGTATACTGCAAAAGGAGTTCTGATCTACAACCTTTGCTTTCAGAATTTTCATTGTAAATTTTTTTTACTAAGAGGAAGATTACTAACTAAAGCTGAAAATGAGGAAAAAAAACCCAGAAAACTGAAAGCTGAGTTAAACAGTTTACTTCAACAAAACATAAAAGCTACGAAGTAGATTTTATCAAGTCTGAAAGACAAAAACAACATCTTTGTAGCTCTGAAAGACAGAGGAAGATTTTCATTACACCCACTGCAGAAATACCTCAAAGCAAATTTTAAAATTTGTCATGGTGTATTCCACATTCTTATTTTGAGTTTGTCATTCATCACAGAGCGATTACTAGTTAGATATGATACACTAATTAACTCCCTGAGGAAATACCTGTGTCTTTGTTGCATATCTGGGCAAAGAACAAGACATTCTAGCCATGCCTTTTATTAGCCATGGAAACGGCAGTGCTTTGAGCAAACGAGTGACAACCACTCCATGGCAAGGGCAGCCCAGCTCAGAGGGCTCTCCCCAGCCCACCCTACAGCTGGCAGAGGGAAAGCAGGGAAGTGGTTTCTGCTGCATTTGTTTTTCCTATACTTTATTCATTAATAAAATATTCAAACAAGTGCTGGGAAGCTAGGTGCTGCAGAACTGATCTCAGCTTCTACTGTAGGTCCTAACTTTAAGAATTCTCTCATGAGGAAGTAAAAAGGGGAACTCACACATCCTGCTGTCCCACAAGGCAGTGCTATGCATGTTAAGGGTATCCACCAAACAAATCTATTTACAACCTCCCACTCCAACTCCTTCTGATAAAGCAAAGTGCTTTTGAAACAATTCCATTAGTAAAATAATTTTTAGTGAATTGACGAAAATAAACGATCTTCACAGCCACTTTCCCAAGTCTCCAGTGCACATACATATATCTATTTGGGGCACAATAATATAAACTGCAGATAATGACTTAAGAATGGGAACAGCTGACTTTGTGCCAACCAAATTCTCCCCCACTTCACACCTTCAAAGTTCTCCACTAAGAATCCAGTGCTTACCGGCTTTAAATGAATGACAGAGCTATTTGACATCACGGTGTGGTCCCCCTCCATCATATCCAGCTCGCTCTTATCATCCGAGGCATCTGGAAGACTGTTAACACTACTGCTTTGGCTACTGGCACTGATAGACATACTAGGAATGGACTGATTACTTCCGACACTGTTCACTGTTCCCGTCCTGCCCACACCATGATCTTGTTCCTAAGAGAAAGGAATTAGAAAGAAAATTCAAACCCATCCCAGCGGTACCTGCGGACACTACCAAAAGGAATGTTCATTCCATTTCTCTCTACAGGCATCCACCTGCCATGTCATGGCACTTTCCACCCTCCAGGCATTGCCATGAAGCGTTTTTCTTGTGGGATGCTGGGGAGAGAAAGAGTCAGCCTTGTCAAGATTAACTGGCTGATATCAGATTCTTTTCAACAGCAAGCCTGTTAACAAGCTGAACTCTATCATGTATCAGCCACAGCACGTCACCAGAAACTGCTGTGACACCAGATTCCCCTCAGTGCTCAGCTGGGACCCTGCACCTTGCAGGTTTCCTTTCTGTACGTGAGAATTGGAATTCAGAGTCTCAGTCTCTGCACAGTGACTGCAGCATTCAACCCAAAAAAGAGAAATCAATTTCCTTGATGACCTGTGGTTTTTTTTCCCTCTAATAAATCAAGTACAAACCTCTATGCCTCAGACTCAGAACAACATTCTCAGTACATATGCTCAAAACAGAGTCTGACTGCAGTTGCTAGAGTCCTCATAAAGCCTCACAAAGAGGCAAAGAAAGCGAGGATTTACAGGACTGGAAGCTGACTGTTCAAGCATGAACACATGGCACAGCTTCTTGCCAGCACCAAGCATCTACCCTGTTTGTCCTTGTTTGCGCCTTGAGGTAGTTCAATTCCAAACACAAAGAGGGAGACAGTGTTTACAGCCAGGTGTGTAAACAGCCTCCCTTCATTTCAGCAATATCTGAATTGTGGTTATTTAAATGACAGTCTCATTTTCTCTGGTTCAGTGATGAAATCCAGCATTTCTCTCACCTCCTCCTCCTCCTGTGTTTCCACTGCAGGGCCATTGTGGGCCTCCTGGAAGAGGAGCTTCTTCATTTTACGATACTGCAGGTTGTCCAGTTCTCTCACTGCATCCTTTGTTCTCTGAATCAGGTCTATTAACACTGTTTCGGGCCGCTCTCGAAGAACAAACATGTGCTGCAGAACACACAAATAGGTGAGTGGCCTCTCCTGCCTCCAGTGCACATGCTTTGAGGACACAGTGATGAGCTCTAGTTGGGTTTATCAGCCCTCTTCCCTGCACAGGAGGAGAACACCTTCACAGCTAACACTGGCATTATTTTTAGACTTCACAATCCAGAGAGATTTCAGAATGATTGTACCATAAAAATAAAGGTGTAAAACCTCAAAAATGGCATTTTACATGCCATGAAAACTTACTCACTACAAACCTAGACTTCAGAGACATTATCTACTTGTGGTTTAGTGAGGGAAGAGCAACAAACACCAAATAAAAGCTAAAGGTTCTAGACTGGCTAGTATCTTTAACCAAATGTTAGTTAACTCATCAGCTAACTCTCAGCATAAAACCCTTTTCCTTGTTTAGAAAAGCTTGGGAATCAAATATTCATCATACAGCTCTGAGTCATAAAATAGGCTGTGAACCTTTCCCCGTGTTCTGCTTCTCTTGGAGATATTCACCACATTTCTCTGCAAAGGTGGCTACATTTTGCCAATAGGTAAAGCAAGAACTGTCTATGTATGTCAGAAGCAGCTTTTGCAGTCTCCAGATGCAATGTGCTGTGCAAGCATGAGTCATTATTAACACCACCACTACTTTCATTTTGTTCCTTTGGAGAACTGCAGTGCTGTTTCCAACACTGCACATTCCCTACCTGTCCCTGTAAAGTGGCATGCAGCTGTTTCAGACTATAGTTAGGGAAGGAATACATTCCCAAACGTATTATTTCCATCAATGTTCTCTTTAATTGCAGTACATTGCTCAAAATAAAACCAATCTGTAGAATTCTGAAATGGCAGGACTACACACCCACACCAAAACCTTTCCTGGATAATTGCATTTACTTTCTGAATAGGCAGTTTTCAAAGAGGCACAAGTCCTCAGAGCCATTTTTAGGTAAAAACATGCAAAAAGGTGCTGATAAAACCTTCATAAATAGCATCCATTTCCCTGCAATGCAAAAAATTTGGAAAAACACTGCTTAGCAGAAACAGGGCCAGGATAAAAAGAAACCCAAAATGCGAGAAGCACTGTAAAGAGAATGACAAGTTAGCAAAATTCTGAATGCCACCTGATGCCACAAAGGAAATCCATCAAAGTCACACAAAAAAGCAGTCCAATACCCAACTTCTCTGTGAGTTCTGTTCACATGTCAGCCTTTTGCAATAATGTACCCCACTGGCTTTGATTCCAGTCTACACTGAGCAAAGCCAAGTACCTGCAGCATTCAGGAGCACAAATAAAAGAATGAAAAAAGAAGCTAAGAAATAAAGCAAGAGAAAGCCTGCAGACTGCCAAGGCTTTTTCATGCCAAGGAAAAATACAGGGAGGAAAAACTGCTTTCTTTCGCCTCCTTTTCCCCAGCAGTGGATTTCAGGTACTGTGTAAAGCACATTGGAGTGTTCTACAGCACAGAACACTCTACAGCACAGAACACAAAGGGAAGTACCAAAAGGTATTTGTTAGCTAATGCACAGCAGCCCTGTCAGGATTAATTAGAATCACTGGAATGATTGAGTTGACAAACTAAAACTCTCGACAAGTCGATGGTCATCCAGTGTCACAGTGACCTCTGATGATGAGAACTCCAAGGTTGGATTGGAAAGTCACCTGGGGAACACTGAGACACTGCAGACAGGCAGGAAAGCCAGGGCTCAGAACACCCCACAGCACTCGCTGCTCAAAGGTGTTTGAGCATCATTAACTATAACCTTGTACAGTAGGTGAGACAGATCATCATCACAGGGCACAGCCCCTTTTAATACCACATGGAAAACAGAAAGGACAAGTAAGCCAACCTTCAGAAGCTCCTCTGATGTAGGCCTGTCTTGAGGAATTTTCTGGAGGCAAGAATCTACGAAGTTTCGAAAATAATCAGACCTATGTCAAGGAGAGGGGGAAAAAAAAATCCGCCTAAGTTAACAATCCAGTTTAATTAATTAAGGAGTCAAGATCCTCACATCTGGATGTTTGTAGCTCCTAGGCCAAGAACTATGGTTCAGTAAACCATAATGAGGAAGTTTTTAACTTCTGAAATTAGTTTACTGCATTTGCTGTTTTCAAAAGACAGTTGTTGAGGCTGGGAGGCGCAAAATGTTACTACTGTGCTTTATTCTTCTGAAGTTTATGCAACAGACACTTGCCACACACAAGCTGTGTCTTCATCTTGCAAAGCAATACTTCAACAAAACAGGGTTTAGAAATTGACAGTGTGGTTTGTGATAAAAAAAAACAAACTAAACCCCACAGTTTTGGTTAGCTTGGGAGCTTCAAGTTTACTGACCCATGAAAGGAATTTTTTACAGGATCTCAAGCTCTTCCAGCAGCCTGTCCTGTTCCTACTACACTGAAGAGTTTCAAACGTATATTTAGTAATTGGTCAATTTTGTGTACTAAATGTATAGTGAATCTAATGAGAACCTTCCAGCTCACATCCTCCCAACAGGACTCCAGCCATTTCAAGAACTCAGCATGACAAAGCACTCCATTTACAGCGATCCCCTACAACATTCCTCCCTCAGCAATACTCACCATTCATTAGACTGTAGTGTAGGGGATTCATTCTGCGCTATGTGATATAAGGCACTCATTGCGTTCATGTTAAACAAAGGAGGCTTCCTTTCCGCTGCACACAAGAGAAAAGAAGGTTTTATATAGGGAGATAGTCTCATGTCGTTGCTCTTTTTTTTTTACAGTTTACATCCCTTTAAAAAGAAAACCACATCAGCAAAATCCCTACTGCCTGAACATGGAACCCCAAACCAACGCTACCCTGCAATCAGACAGATATGTTGGCATATGTCCTGTGCCATTGCAGGAAGATGAAAGCCCTTTGAAGATCAAATGCCTTGTCCTCTCAAGCTTTTAAATTACGTGGTTTATCATAGTTGAGTTCTCTGACTCATTGTAATGTACTAAAATAGGAGTAAGTTAACAGTAAGCTCTATACTGGGTGTTTAGCCACTAAGCATTCTTGGTTTCATACACCCCCCCTTTGTTGTTTTTTTTCATCTACAGTTGCTAAAAAGCTAAGAAATATTTATTTCTAGCAGAACAGCAGTGATGAAGAAAAAGCTGGTTACAAGAACCACCAAATCACACTTAACTGACTAAGCACATGGGCAGGAAGTCAGCAACAGGCCAACTCTTTATACTATTTTGAGAGTTGCCTTCTCTTTGGCTCTTCTCTCTCTCTCAGGCTTGTGTTACTCTTATAGACTGACACAGCATGAAAGCTTAATGAGGAAGGAGATGATCTCACTGCAACAACAAAATTGAAGCTTCATCAGAATGTTTATGGGGCAAACTTTATAAAGCTCAGCCTCGCCATAGACATTCCAGAGAAGCTGGTCAGGCCACGAGGACGGTCCTACACTACTGAAAATGCAACAGAAAACTTTCCTTCCTCAAAAAAAAAAAGTAAACAAGGAAAAAAATAACACTACTTTTCTTAGTCTGCTCCTCAGTTCTGAGTTGAAGAGTAGCACTGAACTATGGATCGGAGATCATGGTTCACTTGTGGCTATGGCAGGATGGACTAAGCCCTACAAATTCCTCAGAATAGGTAAATTGATGACTTGAGTCTATCCTCAAATTCAGCACTTTACCTCCTCTAATCTGTCAGATAACAAGTTGCTGCTATCAAGGATCAGACAGATTATTCATTCAACTATTCTAACTGACTGCTCTCTCTATCTCTCTCTTAGCTCACCTGAATAAAATAGAAATCTTCTGGAAAAACCCTGAAACTGAGCCCTCAATAAAACCATTTCTAAGACTAAGTGATAATTTGAGAAGACTACCAGACACCTCATTTCCCTGCTGTCTTCCCATGCTTACTCAAAGCAACACAAATGAGCCAGGCACACGGCCCCAGCCTGCACTGCTCTGCTGTCCTGACCTAGTCTCACCTCCCACCACGCCAGCAGCCATAGACGAAGCCCAACACACTTCATCCTGCAAGAACGCGGCGTGCAGGACTCCCGGGGGTGTGGTGGCCATGAGCTCACTGCATTCCTGGAGCCCTGCAGCCAGCCAAGTCTCCTTACTCCACTCGGAGCAGGGTTCTGTCATGACAGTCACACCCCTTCAACTTGCTTTATATTGGCAACCAAGAAAGAAAAAAGAACAACAACAACAACAAAAATATCTCTGTTCTGTAGAAAGAATCTATTTTGCGTCCTGGAAGAAAATGAAGTTGACAGTTTGGAATGCCAGACAGCATTTTTAGCTAAACCGTGCAGTTCACATGGATTAGTGTGTTCCTGAGAGCTCTCACTGCCTGGCTGGGCTGCTCCTCCATGGAGGTTGGGTTGGAGCAGGAGCAATCAGATCTGACAAGGATGGGAGGACAGCCTCAGGTGCACGGGAGCAGTGGCGTGCATGGTGTGCTTCAGCGAGGGCGTTTTTGTTCCAGGAAAGCAAAACATGTTAAATTTAAACAGAATGCTACACTAACAATGTTCCTTTAAACTCACATCCTGCTTTAAAGGGCCTGTTCTAATGGCAATGCCATCATTTCTTTAAGCTTTGAGTTTCAGGTTACCACTTCAAAATTGGATTATTTTGTACCTTTTCATTTAAGGAAAAAAAAAAATCTATTCAGAAGTGACAACACAGACTGAATACAGCTTTGAAGGTGTCCACTTCTCCAGAACCTCATCACTGCAGAATTTGTTAATGTATGTTACATTTTCACAGAAACAATATAAACTAGTATCTCTAAATATATCTCCACATTGGTAATGGTTCACTTCTAAAGCTGTTCAGCAATTGACTGTTTTTCATTTCAGAAGTTAACTGTCTTTCCCTCAGAATGTGAACACCCTTAGTGATATCACTTGGCTACTTTCTTTGTCTCTATAACTCCTTTTCTTCAGGTAATGAAAACACCAGTTCCATAAACATCAAACTGGAGACTTGGTCTTGAATTCTAGAAATCACATTTCGCTCTTTTCTCTAAAACTCAGGGCCCAGAGAAACCAGGACAAGAACCTCTGCACTGTGATTTAGCTGAGTTAGTTCTAGGCATCAAACAACTAAATTTTGAAGTTTTTCAAAGGTAATAACTTACCTAACTCAATACAGGTAATTCCAAGAGACCAAACATCTACTTTGCCATCATACTGCCCTTCATCCATGGCTAAAATCACTTCTGGGGCCATCCTAAGAAAAGAAAACTGGTGCTCAAAATAGGCAACAGAACACATTATCTTCATCAGTACAAAACAGGCTGTTTTCCATGATTTCAGATGCCACAAACAAATCATTCCCCAAGGTATCAGGTATGACCATGGGATACTGGGAACAAAGGCCAGGCACGCACACAAGTGCAGGCCTGCAGGGGCTCTGTGATGTTCTGTGCTTTGCCCAGGTCTCCATTTTTGAGTTATCACCACCTTCTCGCCCTCCCACATTTCCAATAGTTTAGCTGGCTGACCAACTCTGGTGAAATAATTATAACATGCAGTTGAGTAAACACCACAGATTAGGTGTAAGAGATCAAAAGCATACAAGGGATCTGCAAAGGGGTTGGTTCAGTGAACCTGGCCTTTCCTATGAAAGAAAAAACACTTCAGTTATTTCAACAACCAGATGCGGTGAGAATACATGAATTGTTTAAACCACTGGGGGGAGTGATTAAAATATATTACAGATGATTCAATCCCACCTCTACCACTCTAGGTCAGTCTAAGTAGAACAGCAAAATATTTTTATTACTTTTTGTGAACTACAAACACAGGGATACACAATTTCTTGGAACTCAGAGCCTACTTACTATTTAAACTTTTTTTTTTTCCCCCCCTAACAAAGTACATTTTATCACCACCACAACTAGAGGATTACAAAGCCAGCTCCAGTAAGCCCAAGTATATGAAATAGTCAGTACATGATCCTTTCACTTCACAAAGGCAGAAATAAGTAAAAGTCCTGGCTTACCAATATGGCGTCCCCACAAATGAGTTGGCAGGAGATGCTATGGAAGCAGACCCAAAGTCAGCAAGTTTCACCTGTCCTGGCTCTGTCAGCAGGATGTTCCCTGCCTTGATATCTCTGGTGATAGAATAAAAATGTCAGCGTAACTCCTCTCCAAAGAGGAAAACTCTCTCTTGGACAGACTATGAAACGCACCAATATTCACATGGTCAAGCTGCAAAATATTCATGTTTCCTCCAAACACAAAGTGTTTAACCATTAGGTTAAAGTGGTCCTCGGTTTTGGAATCTTTTGTCTTACATGTTGGTCTTAATGCCTGCCTTAATAATGAACTTTAAATGGTACAACAGGATAAGCCTCACATACAGTTCAGTAAAACCTTCTGAATCAAGTAAGTCCTTTATCAAAGTTTTTTAAAAGGACTTAATAATGTAACTATTCAAATTCTTCATCCTACTAAAATGTAGAAGCTACTTTAAACATTAAGAACATTTGCATCCCAAACTTACTTTCTCAACACGTGTGTTTGTGTAAAACTAATCTTTCAAGAATTAGTGCTCTCCCTGCCCCAGCATTCTTGGCCCTGCAGTTCCTACAAACTCTTTGGGTGCACTTGCTATTCACTGCTTCACGGACAATCAGCACTGAAAAGCTTAGCAGATTTGAAGGAATTCTGCAGAAATTATGAGCATCAGCTGTAAGAGGCAGTGCATGCGCAGCTACAGAGCTTGCTAGTGTTTAGACTACTATAAATCACTTGTTTGGGAGCATATGGATACTGTGAAAAGAAAATCTCTGCTTACAATGTTGAATTTGGCATGGAGGGGATACAATGAACAAAACAAATTACGAATAAGTGTGTATGAGACTGCACAAGTACAACCACTTACCTATGGATCATATTGTGAGAATGCAAGTATGCTAATCCCTGGAGAGCACCATGGGTAATTGCTGCTATTTCCACTTCTTGCAATGGCTTTTTATGAACTTAAGGAAAGAATTTATGTGAAATTCAGTATTACAGAAAACAATACAGTTTGCAGCATGCAAGCCAGTACTGTTAACAATGTAAACAGAAATACTGAAAGTTCATTTTCACTAGGTTCAGTATGAGAAGCAAATGTAAAAATAGTTCACAGAGTACATTCTATAATCAGATGTAATCTTCTAACTGTAAACCAGCAGCTATTTACTACCAAAGAGACCACTCTCCAACCGTAAACTACATTCCTGTCAGTTATGTGATCATTCTCCCAAGTAACTACTTGAGACTCAATATCCAGCTTTCCATATATGAAGTGAAACCCCAAACCCCAGAAATTTACAGCAATTAACACATAAATGAATTGTAGCAACACAGATCAGATTCTGGCAGGTCAGCTTTTGGTCCTAAATGCTTCTGGCAAGGAAAGGAACAACTTACTGGCTATACATAGCTCTTCAAAGAAATAAGAAGCCTGACAGAAAAATGACCATTTAATGAAAGACCTCATCAAGCACAACCCTAACACTGCTCTAGTGATACTCTAATCAACAGGCCTAATGTTAGTAAGCATTAGGATCAACAGCAAGGGTTTTCAGAAGTAAATCTTGAACTGTCACATGGCAGGAGAACCTAAAACTCAGAGCAAAAAAAACAGCTGACTGACAACTTTAAAATAAGGTGAACCAAGTGAGAAACTAAGCACCTGAGAAAGCCAATATTCTACAGAAAAACCACTATAACTATGCAAGAATTTAACAAGCTGTGCCTATTCATACACACTCCGGCCCCAAACAAAATTTAATGCAAGGAAATGCTGTAACCTCCTAGTTCAGTATTTTACTTCTGACTTTCCATCGAATAAACATGTATGACTTACCTTCTAGTAAGTCTGATGCTGATCCTAAACAATACTCCATAACAAGCTGTTATAGGAAGAAATCAAAGTAGTTAGAAAATCTGTAATAGTAGATATATGTTTTCTAGACTTGTGTGGAGAATCGAGAACTAATTCCAGGAGCACACAGTGCAGGCTGCCACAACAAACCAAGTATTGCTTGTACCTTCAACTCAATTCCAGCACTGTCACAGTGACCCTCCCACAAGTACAGCTCTGACTGGAATTAGGCAAAACCCTCCTGTGTAAGATACCAAACAACACCACTTGTAAGGCAGGCCAAAGCACATTCATAACCAGTTAGGTATTGTATTACATATCGTATTTTATATGCACATACTTAACAGGAATGTTAAACTGCACTTAACAAGCTTATCAGAGTATTAAAGGGCTATTTAGGGATTTACTTAAGATTCTGTCCCAGTCAGATTTCAAAAAGAGAAACTAAACCTTTGCCCTAGAGGTTTATTGAACAGTACTTACAACTTAAACTATTAGTTCAATAATATGATTTCTTTAGTATATTGCACTACAAAACTTTATTAGTGATGGGTGTACATTATTTCAAATACTCAGTTTATCAAGCTAAATACACTAGAACAGCAACACTTAATCTAAGCAAAAGGGAAAATTTCCTTAAACCTTGGTTCCAGCAAGTACATTCAGCTTGCTGAGCACCTGTAAGGCCCTTGGCTATGGTCATCTCATTCTGGGCAACACCAGTGCTCAGGTGCCTCCCAAAATCCAGCTGCAGAGATTTCAAAGTACCTTTAACCAAGGCAAGAGAAGTGCAGAGCAGCAGATGCTTACCCATGCTGTATGCTCCCGCAGATAGCAGCCTTTGTATTCTATACTGTTAGGGTGTTTTATTCTTTGGAGGAACTTGACTTCCTTAATAATATCCTGCCATTTCTGTAGGGAATAAAAGGAATAAAAAGGCTTTATAGAACTGTTACTTTTTTGTTGTTGTTGTTGTTATTATGCCATTTAATTATTTTAAGAGGCAAAACTATCTCAAGGTTCAAATCAAAATAAGTTTGTATTGGCACTATGATGTTCACTGCTTAACTCCTCAGCAGACCTACAAAATAAGTTGCTGATCAATTAGGCTGTATGCAAGGATCAATAAAATGTTTTATATTTATACGTGTACACAGGATATACTGGTAAACACTTGATATCTGAGCAAGTCCTCAAAAAAATAAGTGATCCTCTACTTAGGGATACCAATCCTGTTGTCAAATCAAACATACACCCCAACCTGAAAGAGATGTGGCTGATAAGTGTCCTTCAGCAGGATCAGCTGCCTCTCTCAACTCTTGTTACTATAAAGACCTGTCCCTACTAGTCACTGTATTACACTGGATGAGCCTCCCTTTATCAGCTGCCAACTATCAGACTACATTCTTGATAATGTTTCTCTATTACTAGTTTAATCTTTACAAGGGGCAATTTAAAATGAGTTACCTACTAGATAAAGGAATGATTCTGCTGGAGAAAATATATAAACAGATAAAACAAAGCCAGGTTTATAAAAAGGGGAGCTCTGCTAATGCTACTTTAAAGCACAGAAGAGGCCAAAATGTCAAGCTCCAATGTGTGCCTAGACACTGACACTGCTTCCCTTGGAGACCTCAAGTCCCCTTATGTGCTGCACATCCACATCTCATCAGGAAAGAAAGGCAAAAAGTCTGAGAGTGCAACAGCAAAACTACAACTACCAGAAAGTACCTTCAAAACCAAATGCAGTAGCTGAAACCATTTAAGTATGCAGCCATCAACACAAGTGTTGACACTGCAAATGTTTTTGAGCAAGAGTATCAGTTCTGAAGTTAACCAGAGGGAGTAGAACCTCACCCAACACCAAAAGGTGCAGAAGCTGTTTTCCAGGTCCTGTTAATCTCTCAGCACACTCTTCCCCATGTGTTGGTATGTGGGCAGTATTCCAGAGGGACACAGGGCCCATCTAGCCTAAGGCTTTGGAAAATGTGTGCAAACCCCAAATCCTCCTCAATAAAAATTTTAAGGTTAAAGAAACACATGGGAACATAGAAGCCCACAACTGAGGCAGCTGACTGACTATGCTGAGCATTTCTCAGCACCAAAAATGCTACAGGATTACACAGTGCAGCTATAACACAAACTATCTCACTGACATTGGAGTGACTTAGTTGCCTTTTACCTTCAGCCACAAAGGCCTTGAGGTACTAAGCAATGAAAGACAAACCAAGAAAGCACCATGCTAAATTTCTACACTGGGAAGAGAGAAGTGATGTATTAGTCAAGAAGTATTCATGATTTCCTGCATTAAAAAAAAAAGCTCCATGATCACATTAAGAGCACAGCACTACATTTTCCAAAGGCTTTAAACTTATTTTTAGTATAAAATATGACCTTATTTGAGAGAATAATTGTTCCCACCAATGATAAAATCATATTGTGAAACCAAAGTATATATAAATGATACCAAAATGCCCTTAATCAATTTTCTTTACATAGGCTAGATCATAACTCCAGTGAACTTCTGAACAAAACAAATAAATATGGACATAAAATAGAAAGTGTTTTAATCCTGGGCTTATTATTTTCTTCAAAATAAAGAAACATATGCATTGAAGACAAACAAAAGCTATTTCTGAAGCATGCACAGTTTGTTTCATTCATGTGAATAGAGTATTTATAGCTCACAGTAATTAAAACAGTAGGACAAGTAGCAAGTACAAATTATTCTTTCATCAGTACACAGTTAAACAAGTCACCGCAGCGACAAAACAGAAACAGGCATAGCAAATTTAACTGTAAAGCTAGAATTCAGGACTGCTGGAGAGACACTGCCACCTCTACCTCCTACACACACACACACACACACACAGAGGAAGGAATAGCTCAGCTCCTCGGGAGTGCAGATGATCAATACACAAAAGGCAGGCACAAAAAGCAATGAGCTGTTAGTCGAACTCATCAAAGCAAGACTGCTGCTACGACTGGAATAAAGAGAATGGAGGGAGGGAGCCATAAATGCTTTGGGCAACATGCTTAAGATAAATACTTCTGTTGAAAAATCATGCCATGATTTGATAGATGTTATTTACCAGAAGTAATACCAAATCAGCTGCTGGTGTCATCTTGGGCTTTTCAAGAATCTGTATTAGCACTTAAATGCTTCAAGTATAAAATCAACTCTCTCTGCTAAGCATCCCAGGGAAAGGAGACACATCTGGGGTGCCCATGAAAACACTTGATGTCCAAATCTCAGAGGCCCGCTTCTACAGACCCCTCTGCAAAGACTGCCTTAATCCCTGGCTCTGGCAATTCTTCTGGAATTATGCTGCTGTTCAGATTTTCACACTCATTCATTCACCACTCTTTTGCCTTCGTTTCAGCTGCTCATGAGCACAGTCATTCCAGGGAGGGATGCATTCTGCCTCACTACTTTGTACAAGCAAGGTTCCCTCTGAAGCTCTTACTATTGCATCCATTCCTGTTATTCCTCTGTCCAGGAAGCAACATGTTTTTTTGGAAAGGTATTTAAAATGGAACATTTAAGGGCAGTAAGGCACCAACAAACAAACCCATCATTTTTAATTTTCTTTTTTTTTTTCTGTGTACACATTAATGTGGTCTCAAAAAGAGCCCTATCTGAAAGAAGAGAGTTCTACCCACCTTTTTCAGGAGTAGATTACATAGAAATACACTGAATGGTAAACTGATTTATTTTGTTTACACAGTACTCTTATTCACCTTTACAGCTATAGAAAATACTTCTGCAGGAACCCAAGCTAAGATCATCCCATATAGTAATTATTTGCAATGATCAAGGTTTAATATACAATATGTTCCACATACCTCATTGGACTGCTTCCCACTATATGACATTTTCTTGATGGCCACCACTTCATTGGTGCGCACATCACGTGCCTGGAACAGGAAAACACAATCCATCAGTTTCTTCAGGCCCAAACTTTCCATAAGATGCAAGCCACACACAATCATAAAATAATCTCTATTCTTAGTTAACTTTTTCAGAGCATTAAACTAAAATATCTTCCAAGAGGTGAGACTGCTGCAAGAATTAGAAATTTCTTTCCAAAGTGAAAGATCACCCTCCTGTCTGGGAGACAAGGTGTGACATTTTTCCATGCTCAGCATCCACCAAGTCTCTGCAGGAGTCAAGCATTGTGACTTAAACTAAAAATCACAGCTAATAAAAGCAGCCTAGATTCAAGTAAGAAGGGATTTTTCCTAAATCATCTCCTCTCCCTGCCCAGGTCATTCCATGTGAAACAGAAGCAAGGCTCAGGCACCCAGTTCCATTCAAACCATATGGAAATATGTGACATAATGTACTGGAGATAGCCACCAGTGTCTGGAGCAGGTTTCTCCCCAGTGCTCCCAAAAATTAGCTTTTGTGTCTTAAAGGAAGGCAGATGATACAGAGAGACATGGCAGCAATCCAAGTGACCCATCTTCAGATAAGACTTCTCAGTTTCATGGTATTGTTATTTACACTGCACCATAAATGTACACAGTTTTTCACACTTCAAAGGCAAACTTCCTGACTTCAGACAGCAACAATGCAAGGCAAGGACAAGACAAGAAGCTTTGTTTAATTCAGCACCAAAGCAAGGGCTCATTCCCCATGGCAGGAGAAGAGGCAGCACCACGCAGAAAGGATGGCTCCAGATAAGAACCCAGATTTCTCTGTTAAGAGATTTCAGCAGCACAGGAAGGTGGTGGAGGATAAGACCTCTGAGTCTCTCTGATAATAATAATCAACTTGGACACGAAGCCAAAGGATATAAATCAGAATAATGTGCACCACAGCATTCACTGATGACTGATGAAAATGCTGATTTTTAATATATTTGTACTATCAAGCACAGCCTACCAGAACATGGATTAATGAAGTACTAGGGCTCTGCCTTTTGCAAAAAGGTTTTTCAGACATGTTTTGATTCTACTGTTCATTAAAGAGATTCCCAGAGTTCTCTATCAGTCTTTATTCCAACTGGTTATGATAAGCTTGAACCAGTATTATTTTTACTTCTCTTTCTGTTTGAGGGGATCCACTCACTGATAATACCCGTGAAAGTTGGGTGGGGGAGTGACTATTTTTGTTGTTTGAGACAAAAAAGGTAGAATAAAACTCTGACTCCTAGATCTTTACTGATTAAAGACAATCTCTGATACATTCAACTGTGTGAAGAACTGCCAGTAAAGCAGGGAAGCAAAATACTACAGTACAGCAGAAGGAACCCAGCTCTAACAAAAGAGAGTAGGTTATTCTTCTGCTCCATCTGCAGTGTTCCAGTGTAGTAGGTTTCCTGTGTCAAGCAAAAGCTATTATTACACTGCAGAGCAGGGAGCAGGGTAAGGATAATACCAAAAATGATTCAGAGGTGCCAGACTTGCAGTTTCTAAGAAATTAACTCCATGAGGTGAAACAGCAAAAATCATATCAATTATGAAAGAAAAAAAATAAAAAGAACTTTCTGCCATTGAAGGATGCAACAGAAACAAAGAGATATGAGTAAGATCAATATATATCACCCATTGTTGAGATCACTGCTAAAAGGGCAGGAAGATGGGTACAACTAACAGTGAAATACTAAACTCTATTTTAAAATAGGTAGGGGAGATTTCAGGATTATATGGATTTTCTATTGGGTAATTACCCCCACATCTATTTATCAAAGATATTTTTTGGTGCAGGCTATATGCCATGAAAGCTGCCTGGAGAGAGGATGCTTCGCATCAGAAAACCCAAGCAAATAATACCTGACAGAGTTTGCTGAACACCAACAGTCCTAGAGAGGGAGAACTGTCCTGGCTGACACCCCAGAAATATTAAAATCACAGAGTTTCATTTGCCTTTTTTAGTTTCCCTGTGACCTTGGATAATTGAAAAAACACCTCCTAGACAAAAGCCAGGAGGACGTGTAAGGCCAGTTCCCTTTAACCATCCAAATGAACAAGGCTTGTTTTATGGCAGACATGGATGCACATATATCCTGCTTTCCTCCAAAAACTCCACACAAAGGATCAACATCTGGTGACCAGAGTAGCTTCAGCACTGATAAGACAAATTACGCACAAAGAAAAAGTGGAGTATGGCAATGGCTTCAGTAATATCATTTAAAGCAGTTATTAACTATAATCAAGTATTATATTAATTAGAGAAAGTTTAATTGTTTGCAGTAGCAGAATCAAAATCTTGTTAAAGAAACTTAAGAAGTTTTATTTCTCGCTTTACAGAGGAATAAAGTGACCAAGATAGAGACTCCCCTATGTTTTAGTTCTTCTTATTTAATTCACATTAAGCTTCCCTCTCCGTGTTGTCACCCTGATCTTTTGGGCTTCTGCTTGAAGGATGGGGCATATTGTATGGAACAGTTTCAGATTCAATATCTCAGAACCATTAGTAGTAAAAAAAGGCACAAAATAAAACTTATAGGTTTAAACTTCCTGATACAGAAACAGCAATAGAATGTTTTTATCAGAAACCCTCTCTTAATGAGGATGAAGCCCCCACCTGGGCGGGGGTTGTGTGATGTACTGCTTACACTCGTCTTTATGCAAGTGCCAAATCAGAGGTATTTTCTGACAAAGAAGCACAATCCAAATGCCAGCAAGTAATTGCACTCTATAGTGAGTAAATACCGATCTATAATGAACTGGTGATTTAAAATGGTGGGGGAAAAGAGAAAGAAGGGCTAGAAATTAATGGCCTCTGAGTTGCAATTGCTTTGGAGATGGAGCTGGTAATGGGCCATCAGCCCTTACCACAAGGACAAAGTTCAGGCAAGCTACAAATACCCCATGGCAGCTTCCTGCCAGTGTTTGGGAATGCTGTTTGCTTCAGCTCACAGGCTACCTGCAGCTGCATTATGGGTTTCCATATCTGTGTGGTCCATGCATGCCTCTGAAAGGTACAGCGTTCCCAAAAGACTTCCATAATATTTCTTCAATAATATTTCCACACAGCAGCAAGACAGATTTGTCAGTTCCCTCCCTTTATATTCACTCCTCAACCAAAGTGAGTAAACGAGGTGAATTTAAGGCCACAGGTGAGTATTGTTTCGTTAGAAAACACTTCCTCCCCCAGATCTCTTCCCAGACAGCGGTGGCTCATAGTTTTAAGCACTGAACAAAATTAAGAAGCTTTTCCTAATTAGTTCATCTGTGCTGCATTAAATTTGTGCTGGAAGGTTCCCAACATGGTCTGCTGCAATTATTAACAGTGAATAGGCATCTCATAAAATAGTGACACAAATGGCTTTCTGAAGGAAAATTGGCAGGTTTGGCCACACCTCCTACAATTATAAACGTGAAAAGGTTTTCAGAGGAAAGTGTTTTTTAATGAAGGCCCCACAGTATCTGGTTAACACACAGCAACCTGCACTGAGGTTGCCATGAGGATCCCACTGCCAGTTGAGCTATATAAGCAGCCTGAGAAAAATTCTGCTGTCCAGACGTTCATGTCAAATAAGTTTCATGCAGATGGATACTGGGATTCTTGCCTGCAGTAGGAATGGATGTGACAGGACAAATGACAACAAAAGCACCAACACTCAGGTGTCAAACACAAAGAATGGCTTTAAGGGAGCCTCGGGGTATGCACAAAGCGGGAGAGAACTCAATTTCTCTCAAAGAACAAGAAGTGATAAGGAGATGATCAGACCAAGAGAACTGCATTGCCAGTCAGAATCGATGGAGAAGAAGTCCGTGTTTTAATTTGCACATAAATCCCTGCTTGCAACATAATGATGCTCCTAAAAGCACCGGGCAGGGACCAAGTTTCCAGGGTTTTTTTGTATGCAAACACCTTGCAGAGACTGCAAGTTTGTGAAAGAATTGAGACCATACAGACACACAAGATAACATCTCTGCCCCAAACACCACATAAAAATAGTCACAGTAATTCTTTTTGTCATTCCTTTCCTCATTATGCTCAAAAAAGTCTACACCCACAGTTTAAAAAGAAACACAACTAAAATTGAACAGTTACGGTGCTACTTACAAAATAAACTGCTCCAAAGCTTCCATGGCCAATCTCTCGGAGATCTGTGAAGAGCTTTTCTGGATCTTCTTTGAAGAAGAGCTCTGCAATTTCGGGGTCCTTCAGGCTGCCCGCTCGGCTGGTTGATGGCATCCTGCTGGGCAGTCAGCCGACCGACTATCTGGGTTTAAAGTGCTGCTTCAACCCTTGGCTCATCTGTATGAATGGAGCCTCTTCAGCATGGATTACTGCAAGAAAAAGATTGCAATCCTTCACTGATTATCCTCTGCTCAAAGAGCCCGAAACAAGCCACAGCAAAACAGCTTCCACTTCCTTCCAGAGCGAGCAGCAGACCCTGTGCGCTGGGATAATGTCACAGCCCCACTGAGACACCAGTCAAGCATTTCTCTAGGACAGAAACCAAAACGAAAACACAAAATGAGGTGAATTCCAGCCCCAGCATCTGCTCGATCACCTGCAGAGCAGTCAGAGAATCTCTGACCTGCAGCGACAACCAGCTCATCACCAATGAGTCCGTACTACCATGACACCCTCCCTCCGAAGAGTTACACCCACTGTGTCCTAAAAAATTATTTTAGTTTTGTGATGTCTATCACGAAGTGCCTGTTCTTCAGAGGCTTACTTGCAACCCCCTTCTTCAGAGAACGAGCATCCAGAACAGGAGATGTCCGATTCCACACCCGATGCTCCTCCTTCTGCTCCGCTTCAGCAGAGGCAAACACACATTTAAATTGTGATTGGCACATGAGACAATGGACAATAGGCTATTGGCAAACACTTTCTTCAGAGGAACTTGCAACTTCAGACACAACTGGGAATGTGTAAAATTCTTTCTGTCTGCACCATGAGTTTGCTTTCATTTACTACAAGCTTTGTGTCTTGGAATCTATCCAGAATAAAAGTATACTGTTAAGTTGTGCTAAAATCTTACTGTATCTTTACAGCAGGTGATGCCAAAAAAACCACTAAAAATAAAAAGCCCTCTTCTTTTCCTCTTAATGGGAGGTATTAGGATTTCCTATCAAATCCCTGTAAATTATCACCAATAAAAACAATTCTGCCACTGGCAAACAGTTAATCACACATCTTGCTCCTTTCCAAAAAATCTGTCTGGCCAAGACTTGTGCTTTTACTATTTCTATTTTGTATCTCAAATTTGTTTCTTAAAAAAGCTGGGGGTTTATTTCCACTATGAAGATGTGAAAGACAACAAATCTGAGTTTAAATAACACCTCAGAAGGCCCTGTCCATTTCTCCTCCCTTTCTGGACACTATAAACTCCACCTTTCTCCAAGCCTCTAGACCATCAATGAATCATTTGTTTTCCAGTCTCTGCAGAGCAATTCCTGCAAGGATGGAAAAAGACATACTCCTGCATGTTTGTGCTCAGTGGTTCTCTTCTCTGGAGAGCTGCAGCATGTGGAAGTGCCACAGCCTGCCTGCTCCTGCGAAACACAGCCAAGATTTACCTGGCACTAAACTTCACAAAAGTCTCCAGCTTTTCTGAGGAAGACATGCATGGGAGAGAGAATGCACAGAAGGGAAGCAAAATCCAGCATTTTCCTCCACGCAGTCAGCATTCAAAGAGATTTATAATGCAACCCAGAATGTGTTCCTGTGATAGCTCGCTGTCAAAGGATAAGGAAAAGCCGACACTGAAATCCCAGTGGTGGACCAAGCAGAACGTATACAGAAGATATGCAGCTGCTCACAACTCTGCCACACTGCACTGCCGAGCACTCACGCATTTCCTATCGATGCAGGATCACTGCAGGAGCCTCGGAACAGCCAACATCTGCACACAGCTGCCAGCGAGGCCGAGTGGGATGCACAGGAACAGGACTGTGATATCCCCACCTTCCCTTGCATAACACAGCAACTAATACCGTGTGGGAAGGGAAATAATTAGCTCCAGCTCAGCCCTTACCTGAAGCACACCACATTTATGAAAGCTCGAGGAAAAGTGGGGTTTTTGTTATTTTTCTTTCTTATAAATCAACAATATTCTACTTGATTCCAGCTCTAGCAAGCACATAACACTGAAAGACAACTGTTTCACATTTACAGCCCCCAACAAAACAATAGACAAAAAGCATGTCAGAAAAGCAAGAGAAAGGAGCTGGGGGAAGGGAGCTGATAACCAGAGCACACTCAGTATTATTGAAGGAATGTTTCTTGGATCGACGGTAATGATGTCATGTTCCATCTTTTAAGAAGCATCAGATTCTTACAAAAAGGACATTGTTGTTCAAAAGCAACTGCTGCAATCCCAGAATGCCCTTTTCCCTACATCTGTTAGTCAGAGGGGCTAGGCTTGGATAAACCTGCTAATATGGCCAAAAGTCACATGTCCCCGTGAGTGAGCGTGCGTGTGAGAGCCAGCACGAGAGGAAAACCCCGCGCTGGCCGCTGAGATGGATTACAGCCTTCCCTCCCTCCACACCGACCCCCCACCGCCAAACCAGCCACCAGACTCGCTCTTGGCATCCTTTCTGAGCGTGCCTCTGAAATGTCATCAACAGGAACACTTCTTCCTGCAGCTGAAACACCTACCAGGCCCACTGACAACACACACAGGCGTGGGACAGGACAGAGCAGAACTCCTCAACTACCATGACACACCTTAAAATACACTTTTTCCCTCTTTATTCCTGAGAGCCCCAAGACAAATTTCATTATGCTTATCCTTGGCAATAACTGCTGCTTTGAAATGCATGAGAAAAAAAACATTAAGTATTAAAATCCATTTAACAGAATAGTCACAAACGTGTACATGACAGTGCTTATCATTTGATCTCCTCAGACGGAACAATAAAATGTATTAATGTAAATTCTCTCCATAAGAAAGCTTTACACAGTCTTGCTTAATGAAGTGCTCCCATTTTTATGGATGCTACAATATTAAATTCCCTCAGTCTGCTTTTTACCCAGACAACATGCACTACCTGCCAAAGCCCAGCAGTGACAGCAGCAGAGCCCTGCCTCCTGCCTTGCAGTAATGACACCTGAATGCTGTGGGGAAACGGAAGGGAAGGCAGAAGTGGCAAGCAAAACAGTCATTGCATTATTTTAACTGTATTAAAAATACAGGCAAGACTTAAGATTAAAACAAAAAAAAAAAATCAACCCTACAACTAAACTGCACTGCAAATTAATTCACACACCAGCAGGCAGCTGGTTTTCTAAAGCACAGTCAAGCTGTACTTGAGCATTCTACATTCTTCCACCAGTGCAGTCTATTCACTCCAGGATTTTTGGATTGGTGCAGCTATACTGTTAAATACAATTGTTCCCAGTGGATGAGGCCAATCATCTCACTTTAGTTCAGATCAGGTGGCTGGATTCTGGCTCTGGCCAAGGAACAGGCACTGCAAACAGGATACGGCATCCTCCGACTGTGCGTGACTACCTACAAGCTGCCTTGCAGGCTGCTAAAATTAGAAAGAAAATAAATTCACTTTTTCTTTCTAGGTGTCACTCATACAAAAAGAGAATCTTGCACTGCATAAACACAACAACCAGGACTTAGATCAACTTCACTCTTAACCAACAAGGCGGTGTAGGAACATGAGAAAGATTCAAAGCAAACCAGGGAATGACCAAGGCACAGGACTAGCCCAGCTCTATTTCCACACAGTAGTCTCAACTCACTACACTCAGTGGCTACCACTGCTGGTGTAAATGACACTGACTACAGACCAAAGCGTTTTATCAAATTACTTTCATCTGAACAACTATCAGTTAGCAGAAACCACATGCACACATCCACAAAGGTCTATGAATCGATAAGATGTTACATCCCTGTAATTATGGCTATATTAAAGGTACACACACACCCCTTGAAGCTCTGACACAAGAAAGCTGAAGATGAGGGCGGGATAAGACCTGTTCTCTTTGGAGTTTTCTGCCTCCTGCCATGTCATCTCAAACTGAAGTTAAGACCCACCCCTGTGACTAACATCCCCTGGGATGCTGCAGAGCAGAACAAGCAAAGCTTGAAATGGTCAGCTGCCATATTTAAAGTGCATATTTCAGTCATATGGTACAGAGTCCTCTGAGAAATTAAGATCTGTCCACACTACACTAAACTCTCTGACAGCTGTCAATGTCACAGATAAGGGTTTTCAGGTAATATAAACCGATGTACGAAGAGAAGGTGCTTGGCCTTCCCTGCAGAAGAGAAGGGAATCACACACTGCCCATATTATTTCTCAAGTTCCCATTCAGATCAACTCAGTGAGCGACAGTGACTAGAAGGTACTTGGTTACACTAACCATGAGATACAGCACAGCATTTTTAGTTCCATAAGACGGTTCAAAAGTTTGCAGAAACCAAATTACACCACACACTTGCTTGTGGATGATTAGCACTGAAGAGCATGCTTTGTCCCTACAAATGACATTTCAAGGAACTAACACATGCAACAAGAATATGAAAACCAGAACTAAACAAATACCATGTGAGCACAAAATAGAAACAACAAACAGATTTCTGCATCCATCATCCCATGTCTCCCCATTTCACTGGGAACAAGAGCCACACAGAATTCCACAATGGCTACGGAGGCCAACAGGAAAGCTGTCCTCTATTACTGAACTATAAACAAAGTTATTTACAATTCAAGACATAAATCTTGTTTTATGTTATAGTCATCTGGTAACACATACACATAGCACAGTAACATCTATAAAAACTTCTCTTTGGTGTCAAACATAGCTACACTGTGTGTTTTTCCCTGATAGAATATATCTGACACTTTAAAACCAAACAAACCAAGCAGGAGACCAGTTACAGCCCCTATGGTCTTCACAGCTGACAGTCTAACAGCAAAGACTCAAAAGTGAATACTCAACACAAAAAACTACTGGTTCTTTGCAGATCTTCTTACTCAAAGTAATAAAACAACCAACAAAAAACCCCCCTCACACTACTAAAAAACAACTCCCCACCACGACATAACTTTATTTAGAAACTGACTATTTAGATTTTTTTTTTAAAGAAGCTGCATTGCTGGTAGTGCAAACAGTTGCTAAATCTAAGTGTCATTTTCTCTGGCATGATCTAATGGCTAATCCCCATCAAATAAGATGGGGAATGAGTGTCATCATGCAACTATCAAAAAAGGGAAGAGGGATTTTCTCTTACTTGCATATGGGTCAGATCCAGGGAGTGTATGAAGCTGAGATTAAATTATCCTCTCAACACACTATTAAAAATTTCCTGAATGGCTTCCAGCTGACACTGAAAATTTCCACAACTATCCTAAACATGATAAACTGAAACTATTGAAAGAACTGGCTTTCATTTTTTTTCTTTTATTTGCAATTACACCCAAAGTAAGGGCTAGATGGTAAAAATGCTTAGAGAATGATTAGATTATAAGAAAATACAATAACGATTTTTAAAAGTTTCTTTGTAGTATTGAATACCTGACCTGGGAGCACAAATTCTTTTGGAAGCAACAAACAAATTACTATTTGTAATTTGTAATTTGTAATTAAATCCCCATTTCGATAAACTGGGAATAAAAGTTTTCAAGATAAAAAAGACAAAAGCACTCTCATAAAAGTAAGAATTTAACCTGGAATGGGAAGTCGAAGTATGACCTGTACAGTTCATGGGAACACAGCAGAAATGATGATCAAGGTCCAGCATCAGAAGAAATTAAGAACCATCAGGCAGTGCTGATATATTAGACTTCAGGAATTACACCATTTACCCTTGACTTAATTTTGTGATCTGCATTTAAATCAGCCTTTAAAATTTTAGCCTGACGAATTCTATACATGGAGTTACCTTATCCAGAAAGATAAAGGGCAGGAATTACCCACTGCACATCCTATCACTTTATTTACTGTTCCCAAAAGCCAGGTGCCAGCCAGTGGTGGGGCCTTTCCACAAGGGCACAGACTGAAAGAGTTCTGTTGGTTATCCTGAAATTCAGGGAACCTGCAGCCAGTGTGATATTGTCAGATTGTACCCATCCTTCTGCACAGCTCGGCCAACACAGAGGGGCTCACGTTCATCAGGTCCTTCATGGTTCCTGGGAAAATACATTCCTGACCACTGCACCACATTTCTCCTTCCAGCAAGCTTGTCAAAACTATACACACAGTCTTTTATTACTTTGCATTTCTTCAAAACTCTTTTAACCCAAGGCTCTGCTCCACCCAGTCAGCCGTTTTTTTTTTTTCCTGTTCTGACAAAAGCAGAGTAATTCTCAAGGGCCTTAACATGCTCTGAACACATGGAAGAAGAGTTACTCTGCTCACAGCAGAAGGTGGCTGTTTCCTTGAATAGCGAAAAATCAGCTTCCTGTCCACCCTCAGTGACCCCAGGCAGATGGCATCAAGACAGTTGTGTTCCAGTGACTGTCACAATGGAAGGTCCATCAGCACCTCAGACCTCCCAGGACAGACAGGAACTGTAGCCCCTTGACTCATGCAAAACCCTGTATCACAGACTCCTTGTGCACTTGGCTAAGCCTCTCCTACCAAGCTAGCAACATGTTATTTTTATTTCTCCCAGTTCTGCAATTTGGAATTCTTCCTAGAGTGGCAATTAAAGGGGAAAAAAACCCAAAAACCAAACCAGAAATGAAATAAGAAAAGGGTGAAGATGCAGCAAAGGGCACTTAACTTCTCCAATGCCCTGCAAAGGGGACAAAGGGCACTCAGGAACATCTCCCCTGAGATCTTGCTAACTTACTTTTACCACTTCGTTGTGAGCCGCAGCTCAGACAGAAAAATGCTGACAAAGTAATGAACTTGCCTTTCTCTTAATGATCTTAAAATAATTCTTTTCATTACATTTGTTCTCCACACTGGATCCACCAGTGCTGTCAGTCATTAAGGAAGAGGGAGGTGCAGATGAATGACATTCTACAAGAAACTGTTAGAAAAATGTTAACTACTCAGAAAAATATCCAAAAAGCTGTCACCAAACTGATCATCCTAAAATAATGCCAGCTACAAGCAGAACAAAACCACCTGGCATGGGATGAGCAAACTGGATTGTGGAAGGTACCTGTGGAGCATGGGAAGCCCCGCTGAGATTTTTTTCCACACTGCTTTTCACTCCAAGCTCACGGACGTGAGATGCTCCTTTGCTTTCTGCCAGTCTCCAGGGCAAGGGAAAAGAAAAAAATTTTATCTCCAAGCGAGGAGATCGTTCTGCTGCCAAAGCCTGAAACAGGTGAGATCTTAGAGCCTTGCTGGACACTTCCATCTCTTGCCTTGTAGCAGCAAGGGCACCTCACATGGTCTCTAACCCCATGTACACCTCTGTAACAAAGTTCTGGTCCCTGCACAGGAACAGAGATCCTTCCCCATAGGAGCTCAGCAAAGGACAGGCATGAAATGCTGTCCCCTTTATCTTTCACATTCCCTCACCTAGGTATTTCTAGAAGGAATAGATTAGAAGGATAAGATGAATCTGCACCTGGATATTAAGTGAATTCTTGCAATTTTTTTGTCTGTGTGAGCATCTATGTTCAAACAGGCTTTTCTTCCCCACTCAGTACTTCTTTCTTCATCTGAAAAGAAACAAGCCTACTATTCCTATAAGATTCCTTTTTCAATTTCTTTTTAAAAGATTCTTGAGGAATAGTTCTATCCTGAAAAAACATCTTTGCAGATTTTTTCTTCCTTTCTCTCCCTGCTTTTCTAGCTCTGTTTTTTTCTTTTATTATACTTTTTCACAGAATAGCCTCAGGAAGACACCTTTATGTTCGAGCACTGCTTGCATTTCTCTTATATGTGTACTTGTAGACTCTGTGCCTTACTTTGATTTCCTCTCAAGATTCTGACACTAAAATGTCCATCATCAACTCCTTGAATTACTTACCCCAGCACACTTTCTGATCCCACTGAGCTGTTCTGCTTGGGTGTTTACTTTCCAAGAATGTCACTAACGAAAGGGTCAGAAAGTTGCATTTCACAAACCTTCACTGACAAGCCCAGGATCTGTGTTTCTGGGCTGGGTGTAAATATTTATTTTTAATTATTTCTACAATCCTTCAAGTTTTCTAAGAATTTAAAAGATAACTAACTGGGCAAGTGTGTTGTTTTGTTAAAGACAAGATATGCTGAACAAACTAAATCTCTTTTGACAGGTTTCATATGTCAGTTATAAGCAAACACAAATATTCCTAACACTACGTGGACTCCTGAAAATACTAGTTTTGTTAACTGGCAATTTTTACAGTGTCACTCACACCAAATCTACCACTGATCCTACCACTTAAACAACATATATAAAAGACATTATTGATGCAGTTGAGAAAAATTAATGCAAAAAAAATCTCATTTTTTTCTACTATTTAAAACAGAATATCCCACTAGATCAAAAATTAGACCTACAGAACAGCTGAAGAATAGCCAGCACTCATTTCTCACAGACCAATGCTATGAAAGTTCAAGAAGTGCTCACCATTCCTTGACACAGTCAACGCTAACATCTCCTGGATGTCTTTGGTTGTGATAGTTCTGGTACATTTATTAAGAAGATCAAGTCTAAATTTAGTGATTCCTTAGGCTAGCAAAGCTATGAGGAAGGCAACTGGAAAAAATGAAATCTTCTGTCCCTCTTCTTTTGCAATTCATTAAGTCCACGGTCGTTGCCAGCTCTTTTCCTCCACTAAGGTAAAGCACCACATTAATAAACATTCTGTGAGTGCACCACCTACAGCCAGCTCTCCATGGCCATGTTATAATGGATCCACTGTGGGAGATGCTGTGCTGGCAGCACACTGGCCAGGAAGAGGTTAGCAACAGGCCAGTTGATGGGAGTCAATTAAATCCAGAGGCAAAAATACTGGGAAACTCCAGCTGCCCATAAAAAAAAAAATTAGTCAGATATCCTAATGGGACTTGAGTTTAAAGAAACCTTTTCTTGACCCCTAAGCAATTCTGTCCCAGAACAATAAATAGAGTAAACGTAAGCAAATTAGCTATTTTGGATTCAGCATAAATAACTCAGAAATAAGCTACTAAAGCTCACAACATAGATAATTACCCTGGAGAAAAGAAGTAATTAAAAAGTGGCAGTATCACCATAGTTTTAAAAAGAGGCCTGAAAGGAAGCAATTCAAAGTCTTTCTGGTCAATCAGTTATCAAAAAAAAAAAAAAAAAGAAAAAGAAAAAGAAAAACAAGAAAATGTTTAAATTGAGCTTGCAAATGAATTCCCTGGAGTGCAGAAGAACTCCAGGACACACTCCCACTCCAGCAAGAAGCTGTATTCAACCCTCCAGTCCATAGGTCAGATTCTTACTTGAGCAAGTATAAACCTGCCAAAACTGATGCCAGTACGAAGAACCTGAGGCAGAAAATAAAGCCAAACACAAACAGAAAAATCCAGGAGAACTCTGTGAGATTCTGTAGGAACAATCTTACAAACCAAGCTGCAAGAGTGAGAAGCCTTGGGCAGTCACCCAGCCTGACAAAAAGCCACACAGGAGAACAAGAGAACAGAAGAGAAGGTAAATAAAATACCTGCACAAAGAAGATAACTGGGTATAAGGTAAAGTGCTGTCACAGACCAAGACAGATGGTCCTTCCATAAACATGTAAATTAAACATTACTGACCTATGGGGACGAGTAAGCAGCTGCCCTTAAGTCTGACGTAGCTCCAGAGTGACGTACAGCTTTTGTCACAGCTGCTGTCCCCTTGCAGCAGCTGCTGCTGCTCCAGAGAAGGTCCCAACAATGGCTGCAGCCAAACCGAACAGAAGAATTAACTGAACTATTAATTAGTGGGAGCAGCATGCTAATCACTTGGTGACTGTGCTATGCTAAGAACCAGAAAACGAACCATTTATGCGCTAGACTGTATGTCATTAAAAGAAAAGAACAACTCAAAAGGATATTCAAAAAGAAGTGGAAAAAGTACACAAAATTACTGTGAGAATTAGTCATAGGTGGAGAACAGAATCATCACCACTGAACTGATACAAAACTAAAAAAAGCAAGGCCAGATAATAATGACATTACATTTTTGAACAATAGAAAAGGCTCTTGCAATCAGAGTGACCACGGAAAATGTGTGGAACCAGCATAATATCTGCACTGAAGATCTGGATGGGAGGGAAAGGTAAATGACATGTTTTATTTAGGGCAGCTGACAGCATCAAAAACTACACAGGAACCTTAAAAAAGAGTATGAATGAGCAACAAGACAGGAGATGAAAGGTCAAAAAAGTAAAGAACCATAAAGCACACATCTACTCTTAAACTAAACATAACTCAGGAGCTGAGCCTGCTGCAGAAAACTCAGCAAAAATAATTGCACAATTCTGCCAAACACAATGTCAGACTGTTTTTTTTAAAAAAAAAAAAGATGAAGGATCAATCAGAAAAATAATACAGAATTTCTGACAGTACTTGAAGATGTCTCTGCCATGGCCTGCTCCTGGAGATTATTCTTCATTCATTATATTGCAGTAAAATGGAAGTACAGTAAAAAAAAGCCTTAGAAATGGGAAGTTATAAATGCCTAAAAAGACAAACTAAGGTTGAAGAGAAAAGGTTAAAAATCATAAATAGCAAGGCCATGATAAGTGCTCAGGCTTCAAAAACAAAGGGAGAAGCCATAAACTATAAGAGCAGCATGTTTATAACAGAGAGAAGGAATGCAACCAATGAAGGTATAAACAGCAAAATTAACCTGCAGAAATGACTGAGAGGCATTGAGCCCAAGAGATAGAAACGCTGCTTTTTAAACCAGACATTTCCATGAGTAAGAACATCCACAGCCAGGTCAGGTAAGGTATTCCTGGATGCTCCTGGCACTGCTTCTGAAGCACCCAGGTTGTCACCACTGCCAGGGACAGCAGATAGGACCAGACAGGCGAGTTATCAGAACCTGGATGACAATTTTTATGTTGCTAATCTTCTAGGGTCAAACAAGCATCAAAATAGACCTTGTTATGAAAAAGGTCAAATTCTTTTAACACAGGATTTTAGAAAATACAGGATTACTATCATAAATAGGAAAAAAAAAAGTTTATTGAAAGGCTGCAGGGAAATAAGGAGAGGTTCTAGGAAGGTGCATGTGTGTGATGGCCTTTCAGCACTGGGCACAGGCAGAGAAGCCCTGTCAGAACAGATGACCAGTGAAAGATTATTCTGCCCTTTAGGAGTGACCAACCCATTGCAGAACACAGACACTGGCAGTGCAGCAAGGATTTACACCTGCCCACCTAAGTTTGTAACTTAAAGCAGGTTCAAAAAGGGGTTCAAACATATTTCAGCTTCAGAGGAGTTTAAAGCCTTTTATAGCTGTTAAATCTGTGCTACCAGATTATCTGTAGCCATAAATGGGGTAGCTTTAATGAGCAATTATGTCACACGTTTCTAGAGCCCGTGAGCACCTCCTTTCCTGCTGGAATTCCCCAAAGTGATGGCAATTTGTCCAGTTTTACTCCAGCTCAGGTTATTTTTTTTCCAGTCTTCACATGACTGAGCAGAACCATTTCCTACACAGCACACAAGGGGAAGAGGCAAACAATCAAAACCAAACAAAAACAAATTTTAAAAATCCCCTTTTTTAACTATTCTACCTACTTGAAGAAATGCCTCTCCACCGGTTTCTGCAAGGTCTGAATCCCTTCTCTTTGTGTTTTTCACTTAAAACAAAAAATAGTTTTCAGTATGTATTAAGATAACAAGCATAACCTTTTAATTTGATGAGTTTTATCTGCTTTCATGGGGAAAATGCTTATTTCAACTAATACACAAAACAATTTGTGGCTCAGATATACAGAGTGTCTCAATTGGATTGTTAGGATTACAGGACTGAAGGTCCAATTAAGTCCTGCTTCTGCTATTTTAAGCAACTTTATAATAGAATCAAATCATCAAATAATAACCAACTCCTGAGAACTTCTCAAAGCCACTACTCTGATTACAAGGCTGCTCCAGAACCCCACTCCTATTTTGATTAGGAACCAATTTAAGATTAAGAACTGATTAAGACTGATTTACAGATTTATTACTGTAAGTTGACACTGCCTTACTCTTTTTCCCACACCAGCCTTAGTGTTTAAACAGTTTTCTTCCCTTTTCAATACTGGGGGATAAGCACAAGGAGAGATGGAATACTGTCCCCTTAAGCCTGTTAGCTAAAAAAAGCCAGTTTTGTCTCCCTCTGATGCAGGAGAGAGAACTGACTTCCCAGATCATTCTAATAGCCACTCCTCACATCTGTCCCAAATGAAGCTTAAAAAAAAAAAAAATCCTCAACCACCATTTTCCACATCTGCTTATTTCCTAGATATAGAGCACTAAAGTTTAAAAATCCCCATGGTATCAAGGGATATGTTCAAGTCTTTTGCATATTTCCACTGATAAACCATATTTATTTATATATTTCCACTGATAAACCATATTTTTCTATTTCATATCTATCTTTATATCTTCTGTATGTTATTATATATTTGCTACCGCATGACCATTCACTTTGCACTCTTCCATTTAGGTCTTCACACTGCAAATCCTCCAGCTCACTCAGTCCTGCCAGAGACTTCAGTCCTCCTCTCTGCACAGCAAATTCCATTAACACAGTCCTTTCACATGCACATCAAGACTAAAACACCACTTAAAACTGTCTGAAGGCTGGACCTTGAAAAGTTACCAGCAGCTTCCCTCCAGCCCATTTCTCCTCACTAGGACTAACCATCCTTACACTACACTTGGCTTTAAGAAATCTCCAACTTGCTGCTGCGCCCTGTCCTGACCCACACCTACATGGGCTGGACTGTACTTGCAGTACTCATCCATCCTGGACACTGCTTGCTCCATCAGCTCTCCAGCAACCCTGTCCTGTTGAGGATAATCCTCATAACCCACCCGCCCCCAACCACAGGAAACACTGCAGAAATGGATTTTCAATCAGAAGGTGTATGTGGGTATGGAAAACATACCCTTGCTGCAAATGGAGGAAGGGAATCAGAAGTGTGCAAAACCCACCATCCTTTCCACTCCTGTGCCAGCAGCTGCCCCACATCCCTGCCTGACACTCCCCAGGATGCTCTTGCTCCTCCATCATCTTCCCCAGCTGCTATGGCTGGGCAAGACCTCACCATCGCCAAAGTGCCACAACAAACACAACGGCTTCTGGCACAGAAGGTACCAGCAGCACTGCCCCAAATCCACCTAGACAAAAGCAACAACAGTGGAGAGGGGAAAACTGGTTGTGTGATGCTGGGAATGAGTCCCACAGCCGTGGCTCAGCCTTTGAGCAAGGAGGGAGACAGGAGCCAAAGCAGAGGGCAGCAGCAGCCTGCTCCCATCCCGAATGCTCGTGGTGTGTCCAGCCAGAATCTGTCCTGTACTTCCAGCAACTGGGAACAGAGACCTCCTCATCCTGGCACAGAAAGGAGGTACATTCTGTTTACTCAGAATTCTTGGGCATGTCTGCTGAAATTCCAAAATCCCCAAAGATTTATTGTAGAAGCTCTGACGTCACTTTCACACAGGAACACACATCCTGGCAGTGAGAAATGAGACTGAAGCAGGAGAAGTTTGTTAGGGCCTGCTTCCCAAATTCCGGTAGTCACAGGTTTGCGTGCTACATTACAGCTGTTCTGATTGCTGACATCTCATCTCTTATGTACTTATATACCCATTACCATAGTAACCAAATTCCTCAGAACATATAATGCAATTTTTGTATCTGGTGTATTAGAACAAAATTATTAAGGTTACAAAGGCAAGCATTCCAAAATTAGAAAGTGTCAGAATTCAGACTGCCATCTCCCTTGCCAACCCATCTTCTTTTACTGCTTCCCTCCCTATCTCCCAGGCTCCCAAGTCACCTTTCCTGCAAACCTCCAAGCTCCAGGTCTCCATCAGCTCCAGCTCCTGCCTCTCCGACCCCTCTGCAGTCCCAGTTTCACTGTACTCTGCCCTGACATATTCTTATCTCTCTCCTCTCATCTGACTTTTATACCTCCCGCATTCACACCAGGCATTTTCCTCCTCCACACTGCCTGAATGCTCTCCAGGAATGATTCACTGAACACAGGACAGATTCCTGACAGTCTAGGAACTGGAAACAAGAGGAGCCTCTCCTGCAGGAAAAAGTCCTTCTGATCTCTTAAGAGTCCAGGGCTGGAGCATCTTCTGCTGCTCTCCAGGGATAACTGTCTCCTCAGCACCAGGAGCTGCAAAATGCCTCAGCAACACTCAGTGCTGGTTCACCTTCTTATTGCAAAGATGGGTCCCACTAGGGAATAAGCCCCCAATAAACAAATTAACCTTTATATTTTACCTGCCTATAGCATTATTTTATACACATAAATATATTGCTAGGAGGAAGACACATGCATGGAATGCTTAAGTGCTGTGTTTTCCCTGAACACCAGCACCTGCAAGCACTGTGGAGTCAAGAGCTGAACCCACTGCAGTGGAACACACCCAGCACATCTCTCCTTACAGGTTTCCTAAAAAGTCCATCAAACCACAGACTTAGACATCCTTGTGCTTGACTGCCTCTCCACTAGAAAAAAAGGCTGGGTTGATACATCATTCTGCACACACTGAAGGTAAATGACTACATCTTTTCTCCAAGAATCTGCTCTAAAAGAATTATCTGTGTCTCTTCTGGCTTGGCAGTGTTACTAATTGTCCTGAACACAAGGGATGAAAGAGGTAGCTCAACATCTGCACCCGAAGCAAATACTTGGAACAACTCATAAACGCGGCCCACAAAGCAGGTTTAACGTCCAAGTTTCATTCTACCTGGCCTAACTCTTACTATGAGTATCTTTAAAAACTTTTCTCTGGTAGACCAACTCTTCAGCTCTCAAGTAAGAAAAGCAGCACTTTCTTCTGCTCTAAAGAGAGGAGGAAAGAGCTTAAGCCACTTGTATGTATCTACCAAGTGCTACAGCATTTTAAGGCTGGAACGGCAATTTCAGCTCATGTAGAAACACATCCATCCTAAATTTGACAGAAAACTGCAATCAGAAATTGGTCTATTTCAACAGTACAAATCCAAACACCTCTATATTTCACAAGTTCTTTGTGTGCTCACACATAAAGCCACTTAATCCAGCTGTTCTCAGCAATCATTCACAAAAGCAAATGAACGAAAAAGAAATAATCAGCAACCATTTCCACTCCTACCCTTCAACTGAGGGGAACAATAATTTGACTGCTTCAGTCAATGGACAAAACTATTTTCTGTGCATTTAAACAGAAGGTTAATTGAGATGTGGTGGAACCAGCTCTCACATAGACTTTCTGAAAACAAAGTTGTCCCGCCTGTTTCAATGACTTTGGCCTCAGCTTTTTCAGGAAGTGAGGCAGGAAGCTGCCAACAGGTGACTTTTCCAAGACTGAACTGATCTTCAGGAGACATAAGAGTGGCTTTGCAAACAGAAAGCCAATTAAATTAATCTTATTTTTCTCCTTAAGCATTCCTGCTGGCAGGGAGTGGGCTGGAAGGCTGTGTCCTGGCCTGGGCCATGCTGGGTGGCAGTGCTGGCTATTCCCAGCAGCTGCTGATCTGAAGGCGATCAGTGATTTGGTCCAAGCTAAACCACTCTGCTCAGAGCCACACAATCTCCATCTAATGAAGGATGGGAGCTGGAGATGATTAAAGCTACAAACCAGAGCAATAACCACACAGCACAGCTGGAGCAGGACTCAGCTCTATGGTCTGAAGGGCCTCCTTAAAATGCAAACATGCAACAGGAGGGGCCTGGCTCTAGCAAGACATGAAGAAGCAAAGCATCAGGGAACAAGGACAGTCACAAGAACAGTCCCAAGAGAGCAGTGGCACAAGGGACCTTGCCAGAGATCTGGTGGAAATTTTCAAAAATCAATCACCTGCTGGTTTGTTTTGGTTTTCGGTTCGTGTTCTTTGCCTTTTCTTTTTTTTTTTTCCCTCCCCTTAGAAAGAGGGTTTGATATTCTTTCTCCATTTTCATTTTGGCAAATGGACAACTCACATCACACTCCTCTTACGTGACAACTCCTAGAGAACCTCCCAATTCTCCCTAGAGAATTTATCAGATGTTTTGAGACAAAGCAGGAGAAGCTGGCTGCATTAGAGTTTCAATCTTTGCAGAAAGACAGCTAAGTAGGTGAATAACAGAATCGTGACCACTAATATCTTCTGCCTCGAGACTTTCAGCCTGCCTCCAGTCAGAGAACATGGGGGCCCAAAGGCTGCCTCTGCTCCAGCAGCTGTTTAGAGGTAGATGTTATCAAATTCCTTCCACATCTGTTTAGATTTCAGGAGACAAGCACCCACATCACACACAAAAAAACCACCCTCACATCCTTTTGTCAGCCAGCTCTCTGAAGGGGTGTGGAGAAAGGAGGAGCTCCTTATCCCAAGAGGCTGCCTGTGAAGGGCACAGGTAGGGTGCAACAGCAGAATAAAACAGGAAATTTTTGCACTGCTGCAGTCTGCACCGCATCTTCTCTAGGGATAAATAAAATTCCGATCTCCACAATCTCCATGGCTGTCAATCTGACACCTTTTGTGAATACTAAATTCACACATACAAAGAACTTTCTCCTTTGTAGGTTTTGAAACATTTCACATGCCGTTTCCTACTGGTAACGGAACAAGCAGCATAATTTCATACCTGGCAATTTGAAGCTCCTTTCAGCAGTTTGGAATAATGGATTATGCCTTTTGTTTGCCAGTAGGAACAGACAAATAAGAGGAAAAAAAAACAACTGCAAAGTTTCAAGCAACAATTCGTGTATTAGAAGAAGAGCTATTTTCTGACTGCTCCTGTTGGCTAATAAACAAAGGGAACGTCAGGTGTCTATTTTATAAATTCTTAGAATTTTGGATTTTTGAATCAGAAAAGTACGACAACCTCCTGATACCTTGGGCAGATACATCCCTAACAACCAACAAGCAAAAAGCAAGAACTGGTTCTCATCATGCATGCAGCTCACCCTAGCAGCCCAGCTGGACAGGGAGCTACTGAGAGCTCAACAGGCCATGCCAGAAAACACTATTTACTTTTTGGACACAAGCTATAAAGAGCAACCAAGAAGTAATTAAGGTTTTTGAACACAACAGGGCAAAAAATATCAGCTCCAGTGTTGCTCACTGCCCAGAAGTCCTTACTACATCTGGACAGCTTCTCAGAGACCACCCTGTCACTACCAATACACAGTTTAGAGCCTCCAAAAGCCTCAAAATGTCTCTCTGCAGATTATTTTGCAAAGTCATTCTGAATGAGGGAATAGCTAAAGCTCTAGGCTGAAAAAGAATAAACCTATCCATGTTAACAGGAACTGCATTGCTCAGTATAGCTAACAAGCTGCATGAGTGCCAACTGCTGCCAGGCCACAAAAGGGCTCCCAGAAAGAAGGAAAAATTCCAGTACATTCTTACATTAAGACAATTCCAAAGGCTTGAATAAAAATCATCCTGGTTATATCAGCCCAGCAGTTGGTTTTGGCTGCTCCCCTGACCCTGGCCAGGGCCCAAAGACAATCTTGGTGGAAGGCTGCTGCTAGTACTACCTTGGTATCTTCACAAACACATCAAGTGTATGGAACAGTTCCCCAGTAAAAATTCACATAAGCATGGCAAGAAGACACTGTGTAGTGCTCATTTAAATATCTCCCCCCCCCCAAAAAAAAATCAAAACCAGAGAAAGGTTATATTAAAAGATAAAACATCTCTGAAACAAGGAATACTTGGGTATTCATAAAGTGTCCCTACATTTGCATGTGGCACAAAACATACATCCCATCCTCCAGCAAGGCTGGAAGGAGTTATTTTTGAGATCTTGATAGTAAGAACTGGAAAGAAATAACTCTGCTTCTCTCACTCTCTTTTTCTATTAAGCTAATTCCTGTTGTATAAAGTCAGCTTGAAAGCTCCTTTCAAAGAAAAAAGGGGGAGGGAGAAGAGGAAGAATCAGATCTGCTTGTTTTTTGCATTTGACATTCAGGTCTCGTCGCCCTGTTTTGTTTTCCTGGAGGACGCAGCGGCGCAGACCTCGCAGAATGATGACATCACACCTACAAAAAAAGCCAAACCCAAACAGGAGGGAAGCAGCTCTCTCTCAAACGAGCTCAGAACATCAGCTCTGCTTTTGGCCAGTACCTTTGGGACAACTCAAAACCAAATATTCCCTTCAGACCCCTGGTCTATGTGAGCAGCCCATGAAAATGGGGAAGGGGAAAGTCCTGCTCCTTTCCAGGCCAGGCAAAATCAAGTCAAAAGGTGTTTAGCTGCTGTTCCCCTCTAGAGATACCTTGAACACTACATTGTTTTCTGCCTGTTTATACCTGTTTTATTGCTGGTTAGGAGTTACACAGTCAAGTGGCTTTTACCATGATGAAAGAAAGCAAAGCACAGCATGTTTAAGTCAATCAGTAAATTGGAAGCTGCTCTTTCTGAAATGGTTTATAAAATTATTTTTCTGTATGAGGTAGGCATTCTGAGCAGCAGCTTTCCTGCAGAGCAAGGAGCCAGGCTGCACCAGGAACAGAGGAACTGCTAGGTGTGCATGCACGCAGAGTGCTGCACCTGCACAGGATAAAAACACACCTCTTGTGGTGAAAAGGTGTTCATACCTTGTCTGTATTTATTAAAACTCAGGAAAGGCCTTGCCAGAACATGTGCCCTCACTGCCCTACGTCACAAGGAGATTTACCCTTCATGTAATACCTGAACTCAACACATTGACAGGATTGGCAAGCTCAGAAGTAACAGGTTTTAAGTGAGAAATACCTATCAAATCTTGGAAGAAAATCTCCATTTAAGACACCAAACTAGATAGCACACGACCACTCTCCTTGCTGCAAACAATTTATGACGTAATTTTCACAACAACAACAAGCAGGAAAGAAACAAAGAGAATTACAGAAGTGGAAGTTACTAAATACTCAGTGGTCACATGGTTCCACTTATAGCTGCTGAACAGCACAACGGTGACAAAGCATTTGATTGCCTTCACTGAGATTTTTTGGTAATTGAACATGAAACTAAGAAGATTGCCACCTCTACCTTATGTACAAGCTGCATGCAGACAGAACACTAATAATTCCTCAAAGCAGCAAAACAAACCTAGACTTGCTATTAACTTAGGAACAATGCTCCAACAGGAACATCAGCTAACCAGGGGTTATTACCAGGTTTTGTCCAGAGAAATATTTTTAAAATATGCCCTCATAGAGGTTTTCTCATTCCTCTCCAGAACTCAAAAGGCTTGTTATTAATATTCATTAAATACTGGGAAAAGGTTCTTCATCCAGAGGGTGTTTGGGCACTGGAACAAGCTCCCCAGGGAAGCAGTCACAGGCTGAGAGTTCAAGAAGTGTTTAGACAATGGTCTCAGGCACATGGCAGGGTTCTTGGGGCTACAGGAGTTGAACTTTGATGATCCTTGTGGGTCCCTTTCAACTCAAAATATTCTGTGATCATCTACCTTGAGAAATCCTATCATAACAATGGTTGACTTCAGATCAAATGCAATTACAGATTTCTGTAAAGCAGCTGATTTTTTCTATAGAATTTGACTTCCAACAGTAAAACAGTAAGTGCATTCCAGTGTCTATCTTAAGATCTCAATCTCCTGCCCCAGCGATTAAAAGGAAGGAAAATGAGACAAGCAACTGCCTTTAAGGAAGCATCAAAAACAGGTGGTAACTCCAATCCAAGATGGAATTCTGCTGCTAAGTTTGAAGTCTGAGCTCTGTTGTGTCAGATGGGCCCAAAGGAGCGTGCCGAGTCCTGTTGGCTTGACTCTGGAGACCAGTCAGGACAGTCAGACAATGACCATCTCTGTAATTTTCTGTTTACATATTTACAGAATGTATTTAAGTGGTGAAACCGTATGTGTCATGTCCTTAGAAATGCTAATCACAGGCATGAAATCACATACAGAAAACCCCTAAATCAGCAGGTGCTCGCTGCCTCCAAACCAGAAAATAAGCAGACAAGTAGAATCACAACTCACACCATCCTCTCCTTCCACTCATGCTGCTCCATATCATCCTTGTTTCCCCAACACCTATGTAAATAGGCAGGTAGATTTTGCAACAGGCATAATAAACAGGTAGGAACTACTTCAAACCAGTACAGGTAACATTAGTTTCAAAGCTGAAAGCAGCTTTTGGAGAAAGCTTGCTAAATTTCACACTCTGCGTTTGTGGCAACCTGGAACAAAAGTCCCTCAGAAAAACAAGGTCCCAAAATATTTAGCACTTTCATAAAGGTACTCAGATTTCAAGGTTTTAATGCTTCTTTGGAGCTATTCTAGTTTGAAAGAATGACTGAAGCAACAAAATTCTTAGTTTCATTACTTCCAGGTAAGCCCCAGCTATTTTACTGCATAGATTGCCTTAAATGAATCTGCACACTGCAAACCTCTCTGCAGAGACAGGTACAGTAGAACCTAGAACAGATGGAAGTTACTGGTGATTAGCTGAGCAATGGCTCACTCTGCAATGCTTACGAATTCCAGACAGGCACGGGGACTGGAAACTCCTCTTCCTTCCCAGGGCATCAGGTGAGAACCCTTTCAGCTTTTTACAGCAATGTGCATTTACATTACGCACTAACTAGACCCTGAAGAAAAGGTGAGATTCATCTGTGGCAGAGACTGCACAAAACAGGGTGAAAAGACACACATTGCACAGATCTCCATAAAAATACCCAAGTATTTTGGGTATTGTCTCCAGACAATACCCAAGTCTTGCAATTTTATATGCACAGGAATATTTTCTACTTAAATGGGCAGTCCCTGGTTATCCCTGCGTGACTGACTCCAAAAATTAAAAAAAACCTTAAGTTTGTTGTTCATCAAGTTCGGGGACTGATTTACAATGCATTAAATGCCCTTTTCAGATTTACGTAAAGATAAAAATCAGCAGAAAGTCTCATCATAGTGACAAAGAATATTAAAAAATTCAAGATTTAGCCAGGTTATTCATGACCAGCATTAAATTGCCATTATGGTAAGAAAAATCTACATAGCATTCCTATGATGAAACAAGAAACCCCAACCCCTGCATTTTCAGCAGGTCAGGCAGACTTTCAGAGGGAGATCTGGGGCAGTGCTGCTGCTGAACCCTGAGGTTTGTGTTGCTCCACCACACCCCACAGGCAAAGCAGCATCTCCTACACTTCTGCTTCCACCTCACAACCTGGGAGGTGCTGATGCTAACTGGGGACCAAGGAGACAAATTCTTCTATCCCATCACCACCAGCCACGCTGAGCAAATTACTCATTTCTCCACTTGTACTTCTGTATCCACACCCCATAAATGTGGAAAATAAATATGCCTTTATCATCCATTTGAAATACCTTGAGATTTGTGGATGAAATTCAGAGCAGGGAATTACTATTATTATCCCGCTAATTCAGAGAAAAGTATAAAATCATCACATATGTAAGATAATATTTCTTTGCTATAGCTTGAATTTCTATTTGTGTATTAATATTTCATTTCTCTTATTAATATTAATTATAGCTATTTCTGTTTAAACATAAAATATTTGTAATAGCTACAGAAAAACATTGTGATTATACCAATTTATAGTCACTAGAGTAATTAATTTTCAGTACTGGAGATTCCCACAGCAATGGGAAGACCATTCAAATGAGGATCACACACTCTGGTGCTGGACCAGCCACTGTGGAAAAACTCCAGAGGCCAATATGATGGCCCACCTGCACAGTGATCCACAATTACCAATTCTAGCAACAGAGGAAAACATAAGAGACCTAAAATAATGTGCTAATTAGTATTTTCAAGATATAAGGGCCATTCAAGAAAACAGACTAAAATACTTGGGAACATTTAGGGGCTTTTCCAAAACATTTTTTTTTAAATCTGGGCATCAAAAATTCCATGTCAAATTTTTATTCAATAAACTAGCAAATAATTCTTTAAATGTTCTTTATGGTTTTGTGACTTATTATGAGCCAGTGAAGGTAAATCATGTACTTTATAAGTAAACTATTTTCACGTTAGTCTAGTATTCAAAGCACTCTGCTTGTTATTGTCAAATCAGAAACGAATCTTTTGCCCAGTCTTGTTTTTGCAAATAAATTTACATCATCAGTATTGTAATGAAATCAAAGCAAAGGTGAGGATGAAGACTTCCTTCTTCCATAACATTTTATTTTGGATAAAAACCCATGTATACAGACATCTTAAGTACAGATTATCTTAGAGTTTGGCTCCCTGTGCTCTGTCCTTCCAGTCAGCAACAGAAATGTTGAATTCTCTGGTCAGCTCAGGACATCTGTGTAGGTTGATCTGCTAAGAATGTGGTCAACTACTGACTTAGCAGCTGACAGCAACATCTGAGAGCAGAAGGAAATTTCTCCAGTGACTGTCATGCAATCACCTAAATTCAGCCCAAGCATCCTCATTAAGCCCTCTTCTCCCACCTCCATGGGTACTTCAGCTTGTACAAATCTGGCCACTCAAGGTGGCTTCTGGAATGGAGATGCTCTAGGATTTTTCTGCCCATGTATTGTGTCAAATGAAGGGAAAAATAACCTTCCATCACTTACAAAGGACAGATGATCAGCATTCAGATGGGTTCGCCTGCATTCTTGCTGCAAAACGGGCAGGTCCCAGCAAGAATTAAAAGGAGGTTCTACCACACACCTTCAGCCAGAGACTAACCTAGTTTTAAACACTTCAAAGCATGAGTTAGAGGGGGGTTTGTGTGGAAAGGGAAGAAGGAAAATTAAGCCAAAAACACAGGTAAGAATTCAGGGTTTGCCTATATGGCAATTAACCCATAATAAAAATGGAGCTTGGCATTCTTTGCAAGGCACTGCCTCTGAAGTGTATCATTATTTCCTTCCCAACTCTGACATGCATTTCTAGGAGACAGCAGGAATTTTTGTCAAGGCCAAGGTTACCCTCTTCTTTAACTAAGTTGGAAGCTCTCATAAAAACCACAGTCTTAAGAGCCTGGCTGCATTCTCAGGTGTACCAAGCAAGTATAAAGTGGGGTTTGTACCAGCTCAGCTGACGCCAGGGAAAATCAGATCACTGCACCTCAGTCTTTACGGGTAGCAAAACCACATCGCTGCAGTGAGTCCAGTACATAATTCTCAAAACAAGACTTTGATATGCAAAGACCAATTTAAAAAGCCCAAGGAGACACAGGGGAGTGTTGGATTAAAGGCAGAAGATCATGCGCTGCGCACAGACCCTGTGTTCTGTTTGACCCTCAAAGAGGGACACAGCTTACCTAGGGGTACAGGGCCAAATCGTACCAAAATAGATTCCAAACCCAGGGTTTAACTAGTTTGCTATCTAGGCCAGGAAACAGTTCTGGAACACATTTAACACAGTTTAATCGCATCAAATCACAGCTGGCCCAGAACTGATTTTAACAACTGTCAACTGCTCCTTGGAACAGGCAAAGCCAAAAAGATCACAGCATACAGTTTACAAAGAGCACAGAGACAACTCAAACATCCAGAGCAGCACCAGCAGCAGCGCAAGGCACATTCAAATCCCATGATCTTTATTCAGATTGGGTTACAAGGAAGTGGGAACTGGGAGGAGTTAATGTTAGTGACAACTGCAAGCCAGAACTAAAGGAGAAACATGTTGCACTGCCACTGGGACAGCTTGAGAAATCCTCATAACTGATGGAGAAAGTTACTGCACTACTTACTGGATACCCGTGGCCTATTTGAGAAACAGCACTAGCAAAAATAACCTCTCCTCATCTTGGCTGGGGAGGGAGGGACAGTCACCAATTAAAAGGGGATTGAGGTGGGAAATGAGAATTGCGTATTAAGAATGGCGAAGGGGGCAAAAATAACAAACGTGCAATAGCAGATGAGCTTCTTTCCAAGAAATCTCAGTACAACATTTCTCTCGGCATGGGCTCATGGGTCTGTTACTGCCCTTGAGCAGCGGAACGTCAGGGAAAAGGAAGGATTGTTGGGTGCTTGGAAAACTGAACACATTGATGGGGAGCAAGCCAAAACTGTTACAAGTAATGGTCCCTACCCACTTGCACTTGCATATTCCTCTTTCCCATGCTCCTGGATCCCAAAGCTTTCCAGACATTAGAAATCAGCCAGACTAGAGTCAACTGAAGCTGAAACAGCAACGCAAAGGGAAGGACTGATCCTAAGGACCTAACCCCCAAAATCTAGCAGTGCTCAACAAATGGCAGAAGGCTAAAGGGAAGAAAAGTAAGTTTTAAAGTTTAGATGAAATAAGTGAAAGGCTGAAAGCAACTTTATTCATATTTTAAGAATTCAAGTGTAATATATATCGGCTTTCAGTCTAAAGCTATAGCAAAAATCTCTGAGATTAACAGTAAACATAAAAATTTTCTTTTCAAATATGGATTGACAAAGCTGATGTGCAATAAAAGCTTATAATGAAACTCACAGGCACTGTTCCCCCACATTCTGATAGGAGGCTGCCCTCTAAACATGCTACACTCCATGAGCGTAGGAGAAAACTGTTTTTATAAAATTACATCTCACTCTAAAGAAAATATTTGCATGGCTGTAGCCAGGAGTGTAATAAGGGTCATTGGAAGATCACAGGCACAGAAAACTGAAGAGCCTGCCAGCTTTAGTTTTGTGACTTTTTACTTCTTTTCTTCAAGATCTAACTTTTCCCCCCAAACAAAACATTTCCAGCCTTTTCCATCCTAAGGACAGCACTCAATATGTAAATCTCATGCTGTCACCCCATCCTGACCCTTAAAGAAAAATCAAAACTGTTTCCAGCCAAGCAATACAGCAGGCAAAACTATGAGCTACCGTCCAGTTGTATTAAGAAGCCATCATCACTCTGACTCATGTTGGACTGTCCTCACCAAGCCCTAAGAGAAAGAAAAGCTCACTGCCAAGCTATAGGTGTGTAACTCATGCTGTAGATCTGTCCTCAGCAAGCCCTGATTAAAGTGGAGAAACTTCTCTGTTTAGACAAAACTTACTGCTGCTTTGGCAATTTCATGCTGTGTTTACAGTGGCTACCTTGCCTTTTCTTCTGGCAAAGGAACAAAGATTTAGCAGAATGTGGAAAAAAAATCAGGAGTAATAATGCACTGATTTCTGATCAAGTATTAGAAGTTCCTAATGGCTTTCCTTTCATAATTAAAAAATACTGTCATTCCAGTGATCACCAAATATTTGTTCAAAAATTGCTTTAAAAACCACTTTTGGAGCCCCCACTGTGCTGGCTAATGTCCATTGTGTTACTAAGGGCCTTCAGAAAGTATTCCCTCCTCCATGTTCTGTACTGTAAATGAGCACTTAGGCAAGAAGGAAAGAATAGTGTGTAAAAGCCAACTCTGCTTTTAAACAGCTCTCTATCTTTTCCTACTCTTTTCTGCATGCTTCTTCCTCTCAGACACTTTGCACTGCACCTCTAATTTCATATTTTTATATTTTAAATATTTTTCACAGGAAGGACTCTCTCTCTGGAACTTCACATGAGTGGATAAGTGATTTTCTGACCATTTGTCCATTCAATTTTTTTCAGTCTCTTCTCCACAGAGAAATCCATGCATGATCAGCAATGCCTCAGCATGCTAAAAACAAAGAATCCTGAAACCTAACCACTACAAGTTTAGCAAAAAGTGCCACCAGCCAGCTCTGTCTCTAAACCCCAATGCTGGCTGTGGTGGTGCAGCCCAGTCCCTGGGGTTGTCTCTAACCTCACCTCACTGTGCACTGAGCCATTTCAGATCACCAAGCTGACACAGAACTGTGTTTTTCCTTAGGTTAGCTTTCTGCTGGTGCAGGATCAAAGACCAGAGCCAATGGAGTGACACAAGGAGAAGCTGGTGGAGGACAGGACTGCGCACCTCAGTCAACTTCCAGCGTAAGGGGAACTCGCCAGAGAGCACCAGGCTGCACATACCAGGGCTTCATCCTGCACAGTGTCCCTCCAGAATGAGCACTTTGAGGAAAGGAGTAGGACATAATATTATAGAAGAAGGGACAGATGTGGGTCTCAGAAAGTATTAAATCATCTTGCTCTGTGTTGTTACAGGGAAGCTTGTCCCAAGCATGGTTAACCAGGAGAGGACATAACTGAAACCCTGCTGTCAGACCCAGGAAACTTTCCAGCTCAGACACGACTCCAGCCTAGGGCTGAAGTTCAGCTCTTCCCTTTGTCCAGGTTTACAAAAGGAAATAAAAGTAAAATCCCTGATGCTACACAGCATACTTGAACAGGAAAAAAGTAATGGCCACCCAGCACCACTGCCACTCAGAAGTCAAGAGCGTGGTTCACTCCTGGTAACACCAAAGATTTTTATAATCTCTAGTATGCACTTCAACCTAACAGTATGTTGTTTACATGATTTTAATATGAACAGGAACACAACAGAAAATACTTCTAAAGATAGCATCTTAGTGATTATGGGAGTGTTCTCCAAAACACAGCAAGAATGGAATAAGACAAGTGGTATTTACCATAGCTTCCTCACCACTTTTGGATCACAAAGAGAGCTAGATAAACCCTAATTATCTTCTTGCTTGACAAAATACCTATACTGTCAAAAAAACTTCTATGAGGCTTATTTTGCAAGTGACCTCACTCCCTACTAAGTTAGATCAGAAGTATATCCGTACAGAAGTGACAGATACGAGAGACAACAGCAGCAATACATCCAGTCTGTCTTTGCTAGAAAGTGAATTACACCTGAAAATCAAGTACCTGGAAATCACCTAATGTTGAGTATGAAAGGGTTGTGTCAAAGTGGAACTCACTACTGCAGAGTCAGCTACCTCTAACATCTTTAAAACAAATCTCTGAAATTGCTGCCATATCTATTGTTCTCTGCAAAACATCCTCATTACAGGAAATCCACTACTAGGATACATCTGAAGATGTAATTATTAGTGTGATATTTGCTTCTGTTCTGATGAATCTCACCAAGCATAAAACCTGAGACTGTCTTACTACTCATTAAAAACATGTTATTCTGGAGACAAAAACTGGTGAATAGAGCTAGAGATGAAAACTACACAACTGGAAATGTTATTTAGCTGGAAGTAAGCATTTAAAGTCCTTCAGTTTAGCTTACACTGGAATTTAACAGCAGTCATAGATAACTTTTTCAAATAGTCTAACTTGAGGCCTAAGCCCCTTATCTTTGCATAATTTTAATGCAAACATCTGGTCCTGTACACGCAACACTTAATTCAGTCTAGTTAAAAATAAAAATTACATCCAACTAACCGAAGAGTTTTTACTTCAGGCAGTTGTATTTCAGCAGGATTTAACCTAAAATTAAGCTGTTCTACCAGAATCACCTTCTCTTCACTGAGATACTGTTAACAGAGGAGAAAAACATTCTCTCAAGTTCAAAGGACAAACTGAGGTTCAAGTTTATCAATGTATTTCAGTCTACAGGAAGAGGAGTCCTAAAAATGGCAAACATACCAGTCAGAACTAGGCCAATGTTGTGGAGAATCTAATATGAAGGCTCAAACCAATCGTTGATTAGGTTTGCCCTTGGACATAAGTAGCAAAAATTATGACACATTACGAGGAGGCACAAAGGCAAGGAAAATGTAGGCTCAAAGTAGGCTCAAGAAAAGCATACCAAAACCTGTATTTATTGCAACAGAAGTTGTTATTCTGTAATTCTGAAATATGAAAACAAACCTTCCCCAGTGTCAAAATGTATCAGTTTTCCACGGTTTTCACTATTAAGTGCCATCTAATAAAGCTGTTTTTCAGACACTGAAGATCTGAACTATATTGTTCAATTACATATATATATATATATTTGGGGTGGTATTTTTGAAACGTTTAATCTGAAGCATTCCAAGCTGATAACCTTTATCCAAATACATAAAACAAGAGCTATGTCAAACGCACTATAAATAGCATTAATAGTAAGGAATCAATAACATCCAAACCTTTAGGTAACATCTTATTAATCCGCCCTTGGCATGCATGGGCACACTGCTGTAAGGGCTCTCAAAATGCAATAGTCAAAGGTGAAGGACACAATTTGTTCAACTAGTTAATGCAACTGCTATTTAACCAACAGAGCCACTAAAATGCCACCTAATGAAATACCCTGTACCATGATAAGCAGCAGAGACAAGCACGATAAACACGAAACGTTTTTCTAAGAGAATATATTAAAAGTCCTTAGGGCTGTTACCGATCTGTCATATTTTCTTCCGAAGGCATGTTAAGATCTACATTTGACAACAACCATTTTAATCTCTGGTTCTCTCCCCCCCCCATTTCTTGTACCGCGCCCAACACAATGGTACAACTGCATCTCCCAGGTATCGCCCTGATATTTATTTCTGCTTTCACAGTGACAAAGGTGAACTCTGATGCTCCAAAGATGCTTGCAGCAAAGCGGGGTGAGAGATATTTCTAACGACATACCCACACGCGGGTTACAGAAATCCAGCCTCCATGAGATGTTTTAATCTGACAAATTAAAATGGTTGGGAAACGCTATTTGGGTAACGGAATCGGCCGCCACATGCATTGCTGAGGGGGGAGCAATAAAAGGTCTTTAAAATAGGTCACTTTCAGCCAAATCCCACACCAGCACCGAACAAAATGGTATATACACTGAAAACTCACCGCTTGGGGAGGAGCGAGGTGCAGGGAGGAAAAAAAAAAAAAAATTATAAAGGGTGAAAAAAATAAAAGGGCATAAATCCGCGCGGGTCTCCGAGGGACCCCCAACCCTCTCTGGGGGTCGAGGCTCGGCCGGCGGAATCCCCGGGGGAGCCGCAGACAAAAAAGGGCCGCGGCGCTGGGCACGCCTGGCCGCGGGGCCGGCCCCGGCCCCAGCCCTGGGCCTCCGGCGGCCCCTGACAGCGGGGAACACCCCTCCGCCCGCGGCCGCCCCTCCGCGGGAAGCGCCATTTCGCCGCCCGCTCCCCCGCCGGTGCTCGGTGGCGGCGGCCCCGACCCTGCGGCACTGCCGCAGAGCGCAGCGGGGGAGGCGCCGGCCCCACCGGGCCACCCCCCCCCCACCTCCTCCCGCACCCTCCCGGGGCCGCCCCGGCCGAGCCCCCCGCCGCGCTGCCTGCCTTACCCTCCGCCGCAGCCGGGCTGGGAGCGCCGGTCGGCCCCCCGCGGAGGAGGAGGAGGAGGAGAAGGAGGAGGAGCGGGGCAAGGGGCGGCGGCCCCGCGGGGGGAGGCGCCCCCGGAGGGGCGTCGGGCCCGGCCCCCGCGGGTGCCCGGGCGCGGCGGGCACAAAGGCGGCGGGGCACGGCACCTAAGATGGCAGGGCGGGCGCGGCGGAGCGCTCAGCCGCCGCCGCCGCTACCGCCACCACCACCGCCGCTGCCTGGGCCCCGCTCGCCGAGCCGCGGCCAGGCCGCGCCGCGGAGGCGCGGCGTGCGGGAGGGCGGGCGGCGCCGGCCGTGCCGCCGCGGCGGAGCGGGTCCGTGTGCCGGGCCGCGATCGCTGCCGCCGCCCCGCCGCCACCTCCCCTCAGCGCCGCCCGGGCTCCGGCTGCGCCGCCGCCGCCGCTCCGCGCTGCCCGCAGCCAGCGGCCCCCGCCCGCCCCTCTCGCGAGACTTCGCCGCCCTCTCCCTCCCCCCCCACCGCCGCGGCCGGCGGGAGGGGCTGGGGGCGGCGGGGGGAGCAGGGGCGGGGCCGGGAGGGGGCGGCGGAGGGGCAGTTGTGGCGCGGAGAGGGGGCGGCGGTCTGAGGGGTCCTGGGTGTGAGGGAAGGGGGTGGTTGTCGGTGTGAGGGGCTTTCTGAGGCGGGGTGTTGGTGTGAGGGTCTCTGTGGGGAGAGGTCGTTGGTCTGGTGGGCTCTTGCGGGGAGAAGGCAACCGGGTGTGAGGGGTTGTGTGAGGAGGAAGCCTTGTCGTGGGGGGGCTCTTGGGGAGGGCTCAATGGTGTGAAGAGAGAGTAACCAGCAGTGAGGGGTTGTGTCAGGAGGGTTTGTTTTTTTTTTTTCCTGAGGGGCGGTTTTAGGGTAGAGTTGAGGGGTTGCTGAGAGGTAGAGCACAGGAGAGAGCTGGCATGTGGGGGTGCTGAAGGGAGTTTGGGAAAGAGGCTTTGTGGAAGCCCCACGTGCGGACACTGAAGTGGGAGAGGGGCCTGAGGGAGAAGATGGTGGGGGGCTCCTGCTGAGGCCATTTGAGCTTGGCCAGGATTTTGGGGGGCAGCAGGCCTGAGGGGGAATGAGGAAAGATGGGGGGGAAGAGTAACAGGGGCTCAGCAATGGGGTACATGGGGCCTGGACGTAGGTAGGGAGAAGAGGTGTAGGGGAGAGGCCTGGCATGTGTGGGAACTTCTTGGGGGCAGTGTGGCAGAGTATGGTGGGTTTGAGGCAGGCTGGCTGGTGTGAAGACTTGGAGCCAAGTGGAGCTGCCTCTCTGGCCAGGAGCAGCTCAGCAACAGGCAGTGACAATCCCAGGAGGTGGTAGGTGACTGCTCTAGTGCAACTGCCCTCACCAAATGGGTGTATTTCAGCCTGCTCTTGGCCAAGCTGTATCTGGGTTGTGGCCAGAAGAGGGAGGGAAAAAAATCTCATGGCCTGAGCACATGGTCTCATAAACTGTACTCTTGGCTCTCAGTGGTGGGTGTTGAACTTGGTAGGTTGTTGAGCCTTTGTGTGCTTTGGTATCTCTATCTATGAAGCAGAGATAACAGTTGGCTTCACGCAGGGATTAATTATCGCATCTTGTAGTCACGTATTTGTTTATTTGTTTTTACTATAGATTACAGCTGGAGGAATTCTAAACAGTCCACTTCTCCTTGTCATGGTGTTTGAGCGCATTGTGCTCCTGTCTGAACAGAGGAAATCACTGAGGTCAGTCTCCCTTGTGTTTATAGTTGCTTTCCCTTTCAGAAGTATGGGGGCAAGGAATCATCAAAATAACAATTTGTGCTGACATCCTGATAATAAATGAATAGAAACAGTTACATAAGACACAAAGTTTGTCAAAGGTGTGTTTGTAGGGATGGCTTCCGCTTTTGACTTCAGGATTACACTGAAGTCACAGTGCGCTCTGTTATAAAGTACCCTACAAATACTCAATTTTGAGATGTCCCCAATATGAAATAATACAACTTTGTAAATCCAGTATTACTGCTACTGCTGAAATAAAACAAATGAAACAAACGTCCTTCCTATTTTCCACATAATCTAACAGATATTTTGTATCATAAGAAAGCTTTGTATCCAGCAGGTGTTGAGGTGATGCTGGATACTATTTAGGTAAATTTTGCATTTACCTTTAGACAGGCAAAGCTACTGGGGACTGTTTAGCCTGAGATGGGGCGACACCTGAGGAATGTTGTTAGCAGTAACTATTGGGGACCGCATCTAAAGTTTTGTGAACTTGTCCCAGAGTGGTCTGATACTTTTCCTTTTCAAATCCCGATAGAAAAAGTGAGACAAACATGGATCCCTTCGAACATATGTTGTTGTGGGTATTGGGAGAGGCAAACTAAAGGTTTATCTGATGATCTCAACCTTGAAGTTGGCAGCTGTGACAGGAAATTTGGTTTCATTCATCTGCCAAAGTTATTTGTAGTGTATCATTTGACAAGTTAAAAGACATTTTTGTAATGACACAAAAATAAAACCATTCGCTTTCTGAAACTAAAGTTTCTGTCTTCTGAAATAGTATGGGAGACATGCTTCTTGGGAAATTAAGGGCATGTTTGAAAAGTAAACATTTGTATTTTCAAATGTTGGAAGAAGAGTGTTTAATGTGAATCTGCTCAGCATTGCCTATTGATATTAATTTGGTTTCATACCTGTTTTGTCAAATTAGTGGGTATAATTTGCTTTAGGAGATAGGAGAACAAAATGGAGCAGGAGGAGGGAGTGATCCGCCCACAGGGTCAAAAGGTGGAATTGAGAATCAGGTTCTTCTGAATCTTGATCTTGTACTTCTTCCTGCAGACAAATTGCCTCTAAAGCTCATGAATTATGAGAGCTAGCGAGGTCTGTGGAGCTAACCCAGCAAATGCCAGCACAGAGTCTGGGCCTCAGCTCCTAGTGTTACACATGTGAGAGATAATGAGAGGTCTAGGTAAAAATCCTTAGTCTCTTAACAGTGGCTGCGGAAAAATATGAATAATGCTTTACCCTTAACTATCAAGTCTTTTACTTGGAATGCTAGATGTGCATTTGATATGTATCCAGTGATTGCTTCAAAAATACACAGTATAATCTGTGAACAGACTGTTTGGAAAAAGGTCACTGAAATTCTGAAGGAATAGCCAGTATGAAAATGATGTTTATTGTCACCAGCTGAACTAAACAGCAGATTTAGCTTTCCTAGTTCTTTGCATTTGGTGTGTTCTTGCTGCCTTCTTAAAAGACCAGAGTAAGCATCTAGAAAGTTAGTTCAGTTTCATTTGCTAATTTCCTGATGCAAATTTAGTCCACTTAAAAAAGAACTAAACAGGTTTATATATGTCTGCATCTGGGATTTGCACCAGTCTATCTGTCAGATAGCTCTACCCAAAGTTGATTCCGTCTGAAGGAGGTGCCAGAACATCAATAAATAAATATTACAAATTGCCTAGCGGTTCAGCTGACAGGCAGAACTGGTTTCAACACATTGCTCCCGATGTGCTGCTGCAGAGCTGGTCCTGGAGTAGACCCATATGACATTCCAGCATGGACAAGGCCTCTAAGAGCATGCACCAGCTCTCCATGATATTGTAGGAGAGGAAGTAGAGAACAATACTAAGTCCAACGGAAACTGTGGCAAGAATTTATTCAAGGCACATTGTAATTACTCGAGCTGGGAGTTTGGCCAGGACATTGGGGTTAACACCCCTGCTCCTTTAGAGGTGTCATAGTTTATTTTTTTAATGACTTTAAGTGATGAGAAGCTTGGCTTTCTGTCTCAGCAGAATGACACCAGCTGAAGCAGTGTAAACTTCTTAGGGCAATATGAAGGTGCTGGTTCAGAACTAACTCAGAGCAGTGATGGGCCCTAGTACAGTAATCATTGCTTTATAAATACTTGCAGAAGATAAGAAAGATAAGAGTGTGATTAGGGCACAGTTTCAGGTGCTGTAATTACAGCCATGCCTTTCTCAGCCTTCAGTCCAAATGCTGCTTGAATCTGGCCATTTTTAAGCAAACAACTGTAAATTTTAGGAGAAATCATAGCACTTGAAGCAGAGCAATTTGGTTATTAATTATATAGCAGTTGTGAACAGCAGTTATTAATGCTTTTTCTTAGGAAACTTGTCATCATACAAGCAGAATGTAATGTAACAGATTTCTTTCAGCCACTGAGATTTTTGGAAAGTGTTCTTTGTATGTATGATGTACCAATTTAGAAACTTCCAGCTTATTCTCTGCTTGCAGAGAAGATAAGCTCTTGTGTGCTTTAGTGAGTGACTAGTTGTGCAATGCACAAGTGAGGAATTGCTTTGATTTTCCTAGCACATGAAACCTGCCATCATTCCTATAGTGCAGTTTGGGCCATTATTATGGGTTATGAGGTTATACAGGAAAAACATGTTCTAGACAAGGGCTGGTCAAAATAAACGAGGTAGTCTTGCAGATTACACCGATCTGGTTTTGTATCAGTGATGTAAATGCTTGGGTGCATCCACTGGGATGAAAATACCGTGTCAGACAGTGTCCCTCTGACAGTTTGTGTTGTAAGGACAAAAATGAAGCAACACCGACAAATGACATTATTACGTAACTGCTTTTGTATTCTATGACAACAATTACAATACTTCACTCTTCTCTTACCTTTTATTAGATGCTCCTTGCTGTGCACTTTTGATTGTTCCAAGAGTTGAGTGGGTTTAGCTATTAAGAAATGGGGAAATGGTGGCACAAGGAGAAGTACTTCCCAAGGTCATATGGGAAATAAGTGTTAGAGACATAAACAGAATCTCAGCCTTCTGACTTGTCCCACTCTGCCCTCTGGGAGACCAGACAAAAGTGGAAAAGTGGCTTGCAGTGTGACTCAACGGCTTTTCCTTCCTCAGCCACTGCCATGCTGGGCAATTACAAATAAATGCCAGTAGGTCATTTCCACCTGAGTCAAACAGGTTTCCTAGGGACTCTAGGTAGCATGTGTTCTACTGGTGAGGGCTCTGTGATGGGTCTTTGCAATAAATTTGTTTTGAGTTCTTTTCAGAATTTCAGAACTAACTGGTTTTTTTAGGCCATGACAACTGAGTACAAGGAGAGTCTGTTCAGGTATCTCGGATTTTTTTTCCAACAGCAGGGCTGAAGGGGGGTTTACTCTGGCATTGGTTCAGAATACTTGCAATGGGTATGAGGATCAGTATTAGGGAATCCTTGATCTTGAAGGATGACTGATGGAAAGAAGCAGCACAGGAAAGGCCTTGGCTCTGGTCCTCAGATGGATGGGTAAGAAGAGGCCTTTGGCAGAGAAGGGAGAAAGGTGACTAATAATGTGAAACTGGGAGGAAACTCATTTCAGTTATGCAATCTGCTGGCTTGCTTTCTCTGAGGGAAGACACCTTTTGTTAGTTATTCCACTGGCACTTGCTGCTCATGCTGTCTTCTGAATAGAAATCTAAACCAATTATTTCTCTGCTTGACTTAGGAAGCTTAATTTAGCTTTGTGGCAATGAAAATACAACAGCAGTTAATTTCTTTGTTCTCTGTCTGCAGGATTTCTTTTAGATTTATTTTGTCTCTTCCCTTTATTATTGGTTCTTTTTCCTGGCTGTCCAGTAGTTTAGCCAAAATGAAGAAACGTTTTTTCTGCTGTCATGCACTCATTCCCCATATCTCACTTGTTCCATGGTTTTCTGTGTCCTTTTTGCTACATTTCCAAAGCTTCCATGGAGAATTTTGCCGTGGTGGTTCAAGAAGTTGCTGTCGTCTGATCTAATCCTTCTCCACAGGTTTTCCCTCATAGCTGAGTCAGCAGAAGTGAGTTTGTTCTGTGCCTGACCCTGCTGGGTTAGTGCTGGCTATCTCAGCTCGGACCCAACCCTGACAGTGCTGTGGCTACCCTGGCCTTTGTCCTAGACTGGCTGGTGTAGGGATGTGTATTTACACCAGCTGACGGTGGTACAGGGATGCAGCCTCTGGAAGAACAGTTTTCTGGAGAAGATGACTGGAACTGCTGGACAAGAGTTGGTGGAACTCTTCTGAGAGCTCTTATATTCTGTTTAGTATGAGGGCTTTTCCAGTGATCTGCAATGAACAGCTCTGCTGTTGACCCTATCTGGATCTCGATCTCCTGTTTTATAGATTTTATACATAAAACAACATTTTACATTGTTGTAAACACACTTCCAGGCACTGATTCTTATAATCTGTAAAACAGTTGTGAAACTGTGGCCTTGCTCTTCAGCAATTCTGCAGTCACCTATCTCTGAGGCACTGTATTCCACCCTTGAATAAGATTCTAGCCCAGAAAAAGAGTTAGGCTGCATACAGATTAATAAATGTACTGCTAGTATATCTGGCTACTGCAGCATGACTCACCCATCAGTGCTTGTCAGAGTCTGGCGTGACCTCATTGAAAGCTTCAACATCTCCTGTGTGAAGGCAGGTTGTAATCCAGTGTGGGAATCCTAAATAGGTGGGGAATGAAGTTCTGAGATTGTGGTAATGCATACATCATAAACATCTCACTGGAAATCAATTACGCCCTCACCAGGAATATTCTTACAGATTTCTGAGGATCTCTTGGTGCTAAGCTTGCCTTTCCCTGCTTTTATTTAAAAAACCACCTGCACTGTTCAAGACAGCAACAGAAATAGATGCTGGTGGGAAAATTTAAGAGTGAATGGGACATGTCAGGGAGGAGATGCTCTGTTGTTTGCAAGGACAAGAAAGAGCTAATGGTTCCTTTTTATTTATCACAGCTTCTACAGAGTTCTGGTTTGGTTTTGGTTTTTTTTTCCCTTTGTCAATAATGGAGCTTCTGTTGTGCCGGTATCTGCTGCTACTCAAACTGAAAGTGAAATCCCTGGCTGTTGGTCTGGTTGCTGTCCATAGGACATGTGAATGTCTGCTCCTGTTTTGCTGTAGATAATTTCTGTATGTGGCAAAGTTGTGCCAGCCTGAAAGCTTTGTCCATAAGCAGCAACAGTTTCTGTCTCTTGGTTTCTCAAAGCTGCAGCTCCTCACTGCTTCCACAGACCTGCTTTGTGACAGAGTCACGAACTTTGCAGGAGTCACTGCATCCTCTGCTGTGCTTGGGATCAACCCTGGCATCTGAATGTCCCTCCTGCAGATCTGCTTTTCCTATCCAGACTCTTACCTGGTGAGTTTGTTCTCCTACTCTTTGCTTTAGGTAAACAGTAGTATGACTTCTGCATTTCTTAATACTTTTTTATCTTGAGTCTGGGAGCATGGATTATTATTATTTTGAGAAGAGGGCAAAAATGCTGTTCTGAGTAGGTTCAGGAATCGAGGCATGGATATCATTTGTAAGGAAAAAATTGGCAACCTTAGGCCTTTTTATCCATGATTCCTTACCACAGAGATCAAACAGGTGCTATATCTCCTTAGCTGTTTTGTGAATCCATGATGAAATAAATTGATGTGTCTGCCCAGTTTCTAGTACTAAGCACAAAATACATCTAGTTCTAAAAAATAATGTCTCTGATGTTCTTTGTGCAGAGACCAAGACCTGGATGATGTTTTGAGACTAGACGTATCTCTGCTGGATGATCTGATGGATGTACATGGTGATGTACTAGGGTGTAAGAAATGGAAGCCCCATAGAAGTGTTGTCCATGCTGCATTCAGCTGTGGGGATGTTGGCTTAAATGATTGATCTCCTATTTGAAATACCAATTCTTGATTTACATCTTGATTTTAGTATCTTGGCACACCTTTCTTTTACATAGTAAAGCATACCTGGGGTTCTAGTAGAACACTGCTCTTGGATCAAGCTCAAACCTCATTGCTCTTCCCTGCCTTCAGCTGGAAACGGACAGACACCATTTGTGACTGAATATCCTGAGTCACCGATTCCCAGCTGGCATGTGCGCTGCAGTTCCATGTCTTCCTTTCCGATTGCACTCCCTAGAGGAGATTGGGAACAACTGCAGGCGTCAGCTCCAGCGTGGTGTCTGCGCTTGCCGGGATCCACACAATTGGTGGACAGCCCCTGTCTACGTCTATGGGGTGAGCTGCTTGTGATTTGTTACTGTACGCCTGATGTTTCCACACCGGAAAATAGAACAGGTGTAGGAATATTTTTTTAAAAAAATAATTTTCTTGATATTTACTAGAAAAATATCTGCATTGTGGAGATGGTGATAGGATATCTCCATTAAATAATCAGTTGAGATAAGTGATGATAGCAGTAATGCTCTCACAATAAGATTGTGTGATAATGGATGAAAACTAAGAATCTACAGAAATGATGAAAGGTGAAGTAGTTACTCCCTACACTGGCGAAGTTCTGCCTCCAGGAGCATGGGTCCACCATGCAGGAGCTGACAGATTATCTGTTCTGTCAGACACTCTTGTGCTGTGTTTGTTATCCAGCTTGTGCAGTGTCCCGGAGAAAGGCTGCTTAAGCTCAGCAGGGAAATAATGCAACATGTTGCTATGTAATTTCATCTGACCAAAACGTTTTCACTGTGTAATGCTTGGTGCTAGTCTTGTGCATAGCTCTGGGGGAAGCTGAAACACAAAACACTTCACTGAGCTTTTTGATCCAACAGGTCTTGACATATTGCTGCTGGACACATCTATGTCTGATCTGAACTGTGACAGTTCCATTCTGTCCTGCTAAAATAACACCATATTAAACAATACTATTCTGTCCATGCTATTTCCACCTATTAACTAAAAAGTTAAAATCTTATTAAGCTAGTTTTAATTTACATGTCATAAGATATTAGTTAATGGTCAGATGATTTTCCTGGCATGAAGACTGCAAAGTGTATAACACATTAGTGCTTGTCTGGGACCAAATGAGTTAAACCAGCTCCTCCTGCTGAAATGCCCAGTGAAATACAGTGATGCTCTGCATATCAAATCTGTTTGCAACAGGTCACCAGTGTTTGCCTGGGACAGTTCATCCTGTTAGCAGGCACTGATCCAGCTGTAAAGGAGATATGTGGCTTGTGCTGATTCATGAAAGCAGGTGCAAATTGCATCAGTGAAGTAAGGTGTGGCTCACCTTAGAAGCAGGATGTAGTTTTTTAGTGTAAGAACTGTTAACAAACCACCTTTAGAATAAAGTTGGGGGGAAAATACATGACAGAGATTTTGAAATCTGACTTGATGAAATTCTGATTCATCTTGCTGCATCAGGGGCTTGTTCCAAGTGGGGAAGGTGCGGAATTGTTAACACCTCTGAGGTGTCTTGGGAAAACATGCACTGTAGCTGCAGACAGCAGTAGTCCTAGGACAAGTTTTCTGGGGAGGGTTGGATGATAGCTGTTCAAAAACTTCCATATAGTTACTTTCTTGTTCCTTCTTTATAGATCTGACTCATCTGTCCCTGTCCTAAACACTCCAGTTGGGTTTTTTTTTTTCCTCTCATTTACCTCATATCTCAAACCTTAGATTCCTTTTGTATCTCTGGGCTTAATTCTATTAAATCCAGTTCCTCTGACTTTTACTTTGCCTGTGCTTTGCACTTGCTACAGAGCCCCAGCAAACTTGGCAGCCAACCCTTGGGCACTCCAGAGAAAACAACTGTCTAGACCAGGCACCTTCTGCCCGATGCTCTGGATGTACCCCAGAGCTCCCAGGCATTACTCTGTATTCAGAACAACATGTTGCTATGCAAATGATTCCTTTCTGTTCTTCCTCTTACCTCCACAGAGTTATGTGCACCCAACTTCTCAGCAGGCACTGGATGCTTATTGATCTTTTACAGAGGTCTGATTCAAAGGAAGGTTGATAAAATCTTGTCCGGTGTTTTTGTGAACTCATAACTGCACCTGCCTCCTCCTAGGCAATGAGGCAAATGGGAGTGAGGCAGCCCACAGGATAAATAGTACCTTCTCCAGTACTGGAGATATTGCAAGCTGGAGGCCATCACTGCAAAGGCCTTACAGAGCCTCTGGTATCCAGCAGAATTCAGAAGGTGTGTTACTCTTTTCTAAAAGGAGGGGACATCAAATCTTGGTCTAAAGAGTCCTATGGCATGGGAAGGGCACAGAAGCTTTAATGCAAAGTTGCAAGCTGTGCCCGTTCCCAGTTTAAGCCCCTGTTGCCCCAGGCAATCATTGAGCCTGTCAGCGTCCTGCAGCTTTCATACAGAGATGTGACCAAAATAGCTCCACAACTTTACAATGTGGCTAAAAATAGTTGCAGGTCAGCTTTTTTCTCAAAGGTGGTGGTGACATCACGGGGAGAGCACTCTTGCTACTCTTCAGTGCAGGTAGAACTGGGTAAACAAAGCAGGGACAGCAGCAGTTTAGCTGAACTTGAGGAATGAGAGGTAATAAGGGAAGGGAAAGGACTAGGGAGAGATAGGCTAAAATGTCAAAGGAATGGGCGGACCCACTGCTGCTGGCCAAGTTAGTGTGCTTATACCCAGACAACTTCTCCCTGGGGTTTTGTTTCCATGATGTTGGAGAGTTATCGGTCTGTTCCTGTCTCCTTGTGGCCCATGTCAGGATGTGTCACTGGATGGGCTGGCCAGCCAATGCAGCGTTTCTTGCTCCTCATTTCCAGACAGTGAACACAAACCATGACATCACCTCTGGCCAGCGGCAGATCACAGGCTAGGCCATGGCAACGTCAAGTGTGTTTTGCTGTGGCCATTCAACCAGAGAGCTGATCTTTTACAGTGCAATTTGCATGTGGAGAAATCTGGATGGCCCTTAGTTCTAGGGGGATTTTAGTATTTGTTCTTGGGCCAAAAATAGGCTGGTTTTGTGGGGTTGAACTATCTGTTTTTGTAGAGCATTACATTTTACCAAAGGAGCAAAGCTGCACACCATGATCCTCGGAGTTTTAGTCTCTGTTGTGTATACTAATCTGGCCATGGAGATGAGTCTCAGCCAAGTCTGGAAGTTAAGTGCCTGATTTGGAGTGTTATGGGAATCTAATGTAGGTTATGTGAGGTTTGCCATGACTGCAGCTCCTGTGCTGCTGAGGTAAGTGTACTGCAGCAAGCTGTGCTAGTGAGAATTTCCTTTGTGCTGCAGGTTTCATGCCTGGTGCTTTCATAGTGCTGGAAGAGGGGAAGGAGGCAACAAAAATGTGAAAAATTGAGGCCAGGTCATTACTGTCAGATGAGGACAGAGTCCTGTAGCCAGTCAGATGTGACAGAATGCACTTGCTGATGCTGCTACCGGGAAGCTTGAGAGAAATGTGACTGAGTGCTAGCAGTGCGCATGTGCCTTTGGAGGAAGGAGGCAATGTGTGTGCTCTTGCAATCCTTTTCTCTGCCCAGCAACATCATTGCTTCTTTTCCTGGTGTTCTGCTTAAGCAGCTGTTCTGCATTTATGATCCAATCTATTCTTTGCACAGGGCCATCTACACACTGAGCCACCTTCACTGTCACTATCAGAAGGACTGATAAGACCTCAGGTTTGCTGTGAGTAAGCACTATAAATAGGGCAAAAGCACTACAGTTACTGTTCTCTTAAACTAGTGTGAGTATTGCAGGACCAGCCCCTGTCCCCACCTATTTAAAATGGCTCCTGTTGCCTCACAAGAGGGAGACTTCAGCCAAATGCATCTCCATATTGACGAGCATAGAGAGAATTATGCGCATGATCAGCTTGCTAAGAATTTCATTTGATGTGCAGCTGGAAGTCAGCTGCCAACAGAAAAGGGAGCTCTGCATCCCTACTTGTGTGCTTCTAGTGCATTTAGATGCTACAGGCCACATTAATTGCAGGCTGCAGTTAGAACAGGTTATGGGTAAAATCAACTCAATACCATCACCATGACCATTCAGTACAGTCATTTCTGAGCACTGCAATTTCTCACCACAGCCTGCGCCTTCCCTTCAGTGAGAGCTGTTCCTTGGTCGGCCCTGCCCAGCTTGTAAATGTAGTTCATCAGTCTCTGCTTCTTTGCAAATGAGCTGCATAGGTAATAGGAGGAGGAGGCAGCAGCCCTGCAACCTGCCCATCCCCAGCCAGTCATAAAGGCTCTGTGTCCCTTAGGCTTCCTGAAGTAATTTGCCACGTGAATCGTGTGGGTATAAAACTTTGTTCTTTCCTTAAATGCTCTGCCTTTTGCAACAGGTCACCTCCCAGTGGGGAAAACAGGCTGTTGATGTGATAGGCACTCAGCTTGTCGTTTGGATAAGATCCAGAGCCGATTAGTTTGGGTGCAGCAGTGTGCTAACACAGGCAGAATGCACCCAGACTGGCTTCTGTCGAGATAGCCCCAATCTCCTCACTCTCCCCAGCTCTGTCCGTGGCCCCTGGATCAGCGTGAGCAGCGGTTCCTGTCCCTCTCCCTGCCTGCGCTGGCATGCCCACAGTGAAACAGAATTTGCACCCCATGCTGCTTGCCCATGTTCTGATCAGTACCAACCCTCCCAAAGCAAACACTGATTTGCCTGTCTGCACTGACTCAGCTGTGCTGAAAGCAGGAGTCAGTAATAAATCCGGTTCTGTAAAGTCCATAGGTAAGGAACAGCCTCAGATACTGAGGCATTTTAAAGGAACTTGACTCTGTCCCAGGAAGTGCACTGAAGTAAGCAATGCTGCATTGGGCAAGAAAGTCTACCCAGGAGCCATTAATCTCTCAACATCTGTAGCCCTGCGGTGGTAAGCACTGGGGGTTGTTTTCCCCTGCCTACAATCACTAGCTAACAACTGAGAATTCAAAGGAATCTGGACTATCTTTAGGAAGCAAGTACCTACTCTTTGCCTTCTCTCAGGAAGCAAGGTCCTTCATTACAGCCTGTCATGGCAAAGGGGCTTGCAGATAAGGAGGAAGGGCAGGAAACCTGCTGGGCTTTGCTTCTTTAGCAACTCTAAATATTTTCCATGGTCTTAGCACTGTGAGTCAGCATTTCTAGAGCCTTGACTTGTTTACAGCAGCAATCAGTGAGATGGTATAAGGTAGGTGGGGTGTGGAGGTATGTTTGTGTCTAAAATGAGAAACCCTTTGCCCAGGCACAAGTGGAGAAGTCACCAACTGTATTTTCCATTTGTGGCTAACAGGAAGCAAAGGACTGGATACCCTAAACAGTAACTGCAGTAGAGCCATTTCCAGGGTAAGGAGTTTCCTAGTGTGAGTAAGGGAATTGAACTTCACAAAGCTGTAAACATCATGTTGTTGTATTTCACTTGATATATATATATATATATATATATATATTTATTTATTTAAAGCAAATATTTAGCATTATCAGTATAGTGGGATAAAGGTAACACTTCCCATCTGAAGTAGTATGGATTCATTTTGCATTGGCCCGTGGGGCAGGAAGACCCCCAAAAATGTACAGGTAACAAATCAGTCACTGAAGTTTCCATTCATAGCCCATACCCTCACTGGAATAAGGAACATCAGCCATGGGATATCTTCTGTCACTGCATGCAAGTTTTTTCCCTATGCCTGACTGGTCAGCCTGGCTGGATCTCGTGGTAAAGGGAGGTGACATCAAACCCAAGATATTTTAGATCTGCAACCTCAGTTCTGTAAAGGTGTTTATTTTGAAAATTCTAGTTTCCATAGCGATGTAGTGCTGTTTTCTCTCATCTTTCTCCCATTAACCCAATCTTAGCAGCCATTAGATAAATTATCAGTAAGGCAAACCTTAGCATTTTTTAATCTTAAGTGATTTTATATGTGTTGGTTCCTTAGTGAATCAGAGGCATTTAGTCAAGGATTGACTCATATCCTTTCCTGGGGCTGGCATGAGGTCTATTGCAGTGAAAAGATAATGAAGAGTGAATATTATTAATTGGACTTGATTAATGAATTAGGAGGCTACTTTAGAATGGGGGTCTTATGTCTAGAATTCTGGTTCAGTTACATGTCTTTAGATTTTGTGTTCCACTATAGCTTCATTAGGACATTATATTTTTGTTTCATACATGTACCAAATAAACCCTTTTGTAAGTGTTGCTGTGTACTGCTGTTCCACTGCTTTTCTCCACCCCAGAGGTGACTTTTGGACACAGTTCCCCTTCCCATTGTTAACAGAGTCAGTGCTCGTGGCTCATTCCTTCATTCTTCTTTCCAATATCTACAAAAAATGCAGTTAAGAAAATAAGGCGAGATCTTTTTTATTGTGTTTTGTTTGTTTGGTGGTTGTTATTGCTTTATTTCGTTTCCTGGTGCATCTGGCTTTCCTGGTCAAGGAACTACTAGTTTTGCCAGAATAGTTATGCAAGTTGGAATGTAAAAATCCCAGACTTAACCCTGCAGCAATAATGGCACGCAAAAAACAGAGATGTGGAGATGATTTATTCTGATGGTGTAGCTTGCCTTTTAAGGAGATGATTGAGTTCTTTTGCCTATATGAACTGTATCTCCACCTGGGGAGCTATGCCAGAATAGCTGTTCCACAAACCCTTTGCTATGAACAACAGCCTTTGTCCTGGAATTCAGTCCTCATGAGTAGGTAAGCAGTGAAGTACAGAAACTGTGTGGGAGAATGAGAGTGGCACTGTGAACCAGATTCCAAGATAAGGAAGTAGGGCTAAATACAGGCAAGGGTTAGCCTTTGACTCTTGCAGCCTCCTCTCTTAGTAACAAAAATACCTGAATTGTATAAAATAAAGCACAGATGCAATAAGTTGAGGATGTAGGAACACCTCTGTGGAATCTGGACGTTAACAGGCATGTGCTGCACAATGCCCATTGCTTGCCCTGCCAATCAGTTTCCTTCCCAGATAGAGCCATCAGCTATTTCATTTGTATTCAGTCCATGAGTTCTTCAGAGGAGATGGGTTTCTAAAAGTAAGTTCTTCACCCTGCTTCTATTTGAGCTCCCCAGGTCCTGGATATCTTGCAGAAATAGCCTCTTAAATCCCAAGAGGTAGAAGCTCACTTGTGCTCGAAAGAATAGTAATCCTAACTAAATCTCTATTTTAGATGTCAAATATTTACTTTTAGCTGAATTATTCCCATTCATTGAGACAACTAATAATACTTTGCTCTTCACAATGTAGCTTATCAGTGAATCCTGATATATATTTTATGCAAAACATTATAAGGTGGTTGCTTATCTTTTCATTTACCTTTTTTCCCCCTTCATGTTCCTGCATTCCTATGTTTTGAGATAAGGTGAACAAAAGTTCTCTAACTGCTATCTCTAAGCTATGCATTCTGCAATACCTTCCCTGTGTTCTTTCTGATTCACTCCCTCTGAGGTGAATGGTCCCAGTCTTTTTAAATTTCCTTCAGACAAGGGCTCTTCCCAATCCCTGATCTTGCAGTCAACCATCATTGCCCTGTGTCATATAATGAAGCAGCAGTCACAGTAATAACTCAAACAATAACCGCTCCAGATCTAGTGCTCTGTCACTGCTGGGCATTGTTAGGTTGGAGACCCTGAGTGCAAACACAAGCAGTGGAGCCCCCATGTGCCAAACGCAGACATACCCAACACACATCTAAAACCTAGTAATTTTTTTTAAAAATCCTGTTTCAAAATAACTGCTTGGTATCCAAATGGATTGAGAATGAAATGTGACTAGCAGCCTTGTGACTGTTGTGTTGTATAACAAGATAAAAAGTGCTTGGGATTTGTGGATTGAGCTTTTTTTCATTTGTCTTCTAGAGGTCAAAGTCTACTGCAAGCAGTGACTGATACAATTCCCTGTGTAACTCAGGCTGCACTGCCTGTGCCTCAGGTTCTAACAGCAGAAGAGTTTGTGCAAGAACACCTTGGTAGGTGTTTGTGTGGATTTCTCTGTGGTCCCTGTGATGATTCTATGAAGCAGGAGGAGATACAGGATTATCTGAAAGCCAGAATTATTTGAAATCCCAGAGAAGTAATGTTGAGAGATGTGGCTGAGGCCAAGGTGCTAGCCTGCCTCCAGTGCTGCTTCCTGTATGTGTCCAAGAAGCTGCCACCATTTTATACAATTGCACTCTAGTAAACAATATTGCATGCAGATATGGGCAGCAGATGTTACTCATGCCTGTGTGAACACTTCAGTGTTTTTACAACATGGATGATCCTCAGATTGAGTCCTGCTAAACAATGCATGTACCCACCAGAAGTCCCACTGGTTACAGCCATTCGGTTAGAGCTTGCTCAAAACACTTTGAAGGATGGTCACGCCATCCTTCTTTGGCCACTCAAGGGGATTGACTCACAAATATGAGCAAAATAAAATTAGATGGCTTAAGTGGCTGAAACCCCAGCTGTGTCTCCACTGCCCAATTCCCAGAAGGTCATCACTGCAGCCAGGCTGGCTGTGGAAGGCAACTCCTGAGCTGCTGTAGTGACAGCCCATTCTTCAGGGTGTTAATATTTGTCTGGCTCCTCTGTGAAACAGTTTAGGAAGCTTAACCAGAATAAAAATGTGCACTTTTCCATCTGAAGAATTATTTTTTAGCTTATTTCTCAAATGGGCTCTGAGAAGCAGCAGCATTGCTGTGAGGGCAGGGCAGAGAGAGATGACCTTCCCTTTTGGGAGCAGCCATTACATCAGTTTTGCTGCCTCACGAAACTATGCCCTATGGTTATTTTTGGTGCTAGACTGCCTTAATTTTCTGGAGAGTGAATGAAGGATTAACATAATGTGCTTATAACATTTGGAAACTAAGCTTTTAGGAAAAAAAATCATAATTCAGCATGTGCTGAGGTGGAAATGTTTAAATTGCTAGGGATGGGAAAGATGAGTGTCCATGGTATTCATTTCTACAATTCAGCTAGGGGTTAAATCCTTTTTTTAATTTTTTTTTTGGTTTTGCTGCTTTTTAAGACCTCGAAACCAATGCCTTCTATCCAGCTGCCTCTAGAGAGAGAAGTCTTTAAAGAGACCAGCTTTGTACCTATAAATAATGTACACAGCAGAGTACAAAAATGGAGTCAAGGAGAAGCTCCTCCTTACCTGAACGTAACTGCAGCAGCTCTGTGAGAATAGCTGTGGTCAGGCTGTGAGCAGCACTTCTACCCTGTCATCCATCTTGACTAAACTGCTTCTGAGAACTAATTCTGAGGTTCAACAAACACTAGAACATCAACTGGTAAATCACAACTGCCTTGTACTGAAACACATTAGATGCCAGCAGCCAAATGTGGCAAGGTTTTGAACAGTGTGGTTATAATTCTACTTGGAACTAAAGGTCTGCTGGAGTGCTTTGTTAAGTTGGATGTGCTGGAATATGGAGAATTTCGCAAGTCTGAGCTCCTGCCACAAATGAAAACATTGTAGCAAAAAAATGTAAATAAATGCCACACATACTTTGTGTAAGAGCCCTTCACAATATCTATAAATACTGTAATTTCGGTGTTTCCCAATTTTGAGTTTTAAACAGGAGACAGACACACGAAATTTTACAAAGCAAGCATTTTATGTTTTTCATGGATTAATTTTATAATTTCACTTTTAACTTATCTGGAAACATTTAATGGAAATTAAATGTAGTGTTTTAAAGAGGATTTGAAAGGAAATAATTTGTTCTTGAAAAAATAATTTCAATAGCTTCCTAGTTTAACTGCATTTTAATATGAACACAAAACTCATCCCGGGTCAGACTCTCCAGGAAAACTTTCTCATGATTCCTGTAGCAGTTGATTCATTCCTTGCTGCCTTAATTTTGCAGCTTTAAATGCAGGTTCTCTGCAAAGCCATCCACTTCAAAGCTTCATAAAACAGAGCTTTGAATAAATTACGGAGTTAGAAATTACACTGGCTGTGCCCGGCTTTGTGCCTGGATGTGGGAATACTTGGCACTGGGTGTGGAATTCCAAGGAAAATTGCACCTTTGCTGGCTTGCCAAAGAGCAGTAAGAAGGAAAACTACTGCAGATGAGCAGACACGGAAATCTCCAGTTTCCCTTTCCAGAGAAGACATCCTGAAGAACCTTTGGATATTAATACACAGTATAACTGATGCAACACTGGGCAAACACTGGGATTAACAGAAATTACTGCTTCTGGAGGGGCCGCGGGGCAGCACCGCCTGCTGGAACTGCTCTTACCTTTAAAATGCGTCCCTGTGGAATCAGTGGGAAGTGGGGAAGGCCTGCCAAGTGTGGACACACCATGTCAGGGTGTGGGATGCCTGTGCTTCTTGTGCCAGGTGATGAGCCCCAGGCTGTATTATTTTGGATGTTTTTTCCTCTCTTTTGCAAGCTTTAGATAATATACTGATAACATGACACTTCTAAGCAGTGACATAGTTGCTTTGTCTTTCACAGAGACAGCCCACCTTCCTCTGTATTCACATTTCTGGTATGTGTGTGGAGACGATTTGTCTATAATTGTTTGCTTTCTTCGGAGTCTTTTGAAGTTTAAATCTTCAAGCCAGCTCCCTATATTAAAAATAAATTCTTCCAAGCCACCAATAAAATGTCAGCTGTGATTAAAGCCCGACTCCTCATTTTAAGACTTGTCTCCTAAGCACTGTGAGGTCACTCAATGAGTCAGCGTTTGAAAGGACCAGGACCGTTATTGTTTGGGTAAAGCCCAAAGTTCATCATTGCTTGCTCAAATGGTTTCATCACGCTTTAAATTGCTTTGCATTGTGCTGAAAGAAATGTAAACTGCAGGAACGATTTGGCAGAGAACTTGTGATATTTCAGGCATCTCAAATCTTGAAAAAACCCTCTGTATATTAATGTCGAAGCTGGTATTTCTGGTAAGGAAAAGCTTTACCTTCTGTGTAGTAAAGAGGAGAATGAAGTGAGAAGCTGTGTTTGAGGCATAAACTTTCAACTGTGTTCTCTTAAAATAAAGCTTGGGAACTGTAAAATCTCCAGACGAGGGCTCTTGTACAGTGCCAAAGTCTGATAGGGCTTTTCTACACATATGAACTTTATTAATTTTGTTAATTAAAATAGTGAAAAAATAGAACAGAGCACTAAGCCGCAAGGAAAAGCCTTGAGAAGCAAGTCCATACTATTTTGAAGACTGTGAAGCCCATTTATATTTTTTGGGTACATTAATTGTAACACTCTTTAATTACATGAACACATTTTATTTTGTCACTTTTCCTCCCTGTTTGCTGCAGTGCACACTCTTTGGACTATTTGGAGGCAATTAATCACACCAGAGCAGCAAATAACTTGGAGCAGGACTCTGCCTCCAGCCTGGGGCAGTCGTGGGTCTCCCCATTTTCTCTGTTCTTTTTCTACATTCCTAATTAACTCCTGCCTCAGTTCCTCACTGATCCATACAACTCAAAACCCTTTGTCTCAGTGATGTCTGGAGAATTGGGCCTTGGTGTTGAGGAGGAACCCGGGAACAGCAGTTGAATGTCTTGCCCTGCTGCAGTGGAGGCTGGTCGGAGCAGAGGCGGGAGTTCAGGTCATTTAGCTGCCACCACCCACCTCCCCACCCAGGAACATGCTCAAGGGGGGATAATCAGAAATTGAAACTGTATGAATTCTGTTGTAAATTCTGTTGAGTTTCAAGCGTTCTCCTTACACTCTCGGGCTTCCCCATCAACCTTTGATTTTTTTTATTTTTTTTAATTGATTCTTTTTTTTTTTTTTTTTAAGCAACGTTTTTATCTCCGGTTCTTCTCTCGGAGGTGGACAGGTGCATTTGTTGAGCCCACCTTTCCCGGGCCGGGTGGGTGCTGAGCACGCCCGGTGTCGGGTCCGTGCGGGGAGCGGCGGGTCCGCCCGGGCGGCTGCGGGTGGAGCCGTGGAGCCGGGTGAGCTCCGGCTGCCGCGGGAGCGCTGCAGCTCGGCCCGGCAGCGAGTCGGGGCGCTGCTGCTGCTCCGCGCTTTCCGTGGCCGCTGCTAGGAGCCCGGCCGCTCACGGTGTTCAGATCCCTTGCCCAGATCCCCTCCGCGTGGTCCTGGCTGGGGCTGTTCCAACCCTCACCGCCTGCCCTCGGGGCGCGGTTCACCCGCTTCATGACGGTAAAACGCGGCTTTGCAGCATCCCGAGCCGCCCTCCTCACCCTGCGGTGAAACCCCCCCGGGGCCGCACGCCGCTCCCCGCCGGTTATGGAACACCCCAACGGCGAGGCCCGGGGACGGCTCTGCCGCGGCCGCTCATTCTGGCTCTGCCTCGCTCGCACGGGGAGGGAGCGAAGCGCGCCCGCCCCGAAACAGCCCCGTCCCTGGCAGCCTCACCTGCCGCCGGCCCGGGGAGGGGGCGGCCGGGCGGGTCCGCGCTGGCCGGGCCGGCTCTCCCCCGGCCGCGGTGCGGCGGGGCGGGGCGGGGGGCGGGCGCGGCGGCGCCGCTCGCTGATTGCAGGGCGGGCGCTGCCAGTCCGCCGCCTCCCCCGCGCCAGCCGCGTCCCCGCGCCGGAGCCGCACGGCCCAGCAGCGAGCGCCCAGCCCGGCCCGGCCCCGCCAGCCGCCCCCCATGGAGGAGCAGCCCCACCACCACCATCACCACCACCACTATTACTACTACGGCCACCACCACCACCACCCGCAGAGCGCCTACCTGCCGCCGCCCGACGGCCGAGCCCAGCCCAAGCCGCCGCTCCGCCACGAGCACAAGCACGGCGGCCCGCAGCACACGGAGGCGCCGAAGCGGAGACCAGGTTGGAACGGGCAGCGGGACGGGGCCTGTTGACCTTCGCGGGGCGGCGGTGGGGCCCCCCTCTCTTCCTCCTCCTCCCCCTCCGCCGCCGCCTCCCCCGGCCCGGCTCGAAGCTTCTCCGCCGCGCTGGGGCCGCTTCCTGTCCGCCATGTTGGGGCTGCGGGAGCCGCGGGCCCGCCGGCACCGCCGCCCGCCGGCACGTGGGGCCGGGCCGCGTTACCCCCGCCGGCCGGGCCCCGGGGACGCGGGGGGGCGCGGGGGGGCGGCCGAGCGATTGATGAGCGCCAGGATCAATGAGTCACAGCAGGCGGACGGGCCCGGCCCGGCGGTAGCGGGAGGCGGCGCGGCCCGGCCTTGGGCGCTCGGCCGCCTCCTCCATGCCGGGGCCGGGGCTGCGGCCCCCGGGCCGTGCCGAGCCGCCGCTGGCCGGGCGGCAGCGCCGCAGAGGCGGAGGCCGGTTAGCGGCGCGGGGGGAGCCGATCCCGGGCAGGGCCGGAGCCCCCGCCGCGCTCCTGGGGGGCTCCCCGGCTCCAGCAATCCCTTTGGGGGGGGCTTGTGCGGGGTCAAAGCGAGTGCGTGGCCTCCAGCCGGCCGGCGTGCCGCGAACCTTTTTTTTTTTTTTTTTTTTTTTCCTTCCCTTGAATTTTCCTTTTACATAACGAGGCGGGAGGTGGGAGGGGGCCTGGCAGCAGCAGAGCGGGGTCGGCAGTGCCCCATGTGCAGCCTGGGCAGGCAGGGAGGGACCTGATCGGGCACACGCTAAAATAAGTTACCGAGCAAAAATAAGTTGAGAAGTCATTTCACTGTTTGCAGCGTGCCCAGGGTTTTAATATGTGCCTAGGCTGGCACCCCTCCCTTCCCAGCTCTCGAACGGTTTGTGAGCTTGCCAGATCTTCTTCACCTGTTCTTCTTACCATCCTGGGTTTTTTCCTCTCCCCTAAATTTTGGTTGCTGCACCTCCGTGTCCAGGCCAAGGCCAGCTGTGCCAAATGTTGATTTGGAGAAAACTCAGGCAGCTGAGCTGTGAATGCTTGAGAATTGGAACTAGAAACTGCTGACACACTGACTTACTGAAATGGATTTTGTTCTTCATTTTATTCTTTCACTCCTCATCTGCAATGGTCTTATGACCACTCTTATTGTTTTGTTTCATTAACAAGTGGTGTCAGAAGTCTTGAGTCATACAAGGTCAGCTGTAACACTCTGCTCTTGAGAGGGCTTCCTCTTCACGCTATTCTGTAACACTTAATTTTAGAGGATCCCACCGTTCTAGTTCTCTCCGGGGTGAAGTATTTATGGTTAATTTTCTTAACAACGTATATGAAAGTTATAGTGGAAGTTGTGGTGGTTACAGATACTTGCATGTAGTAAAATCCTTTTTGATCCCCCTCGGCAAACTCAGTTGTGGAATTTCTGTAAAGATCCCTACAAGGATTCTTGTGTTCCCGACTTGCACAGAACTTGAGCTGTTACATCTGCCAGACATCTGAGGCTCCAGGATGTGAGGGTAACAATGATTTTTAGTTACAGCAGTTAATTCCAACAACATCAGCAACAACAAAAACATTCTTCTTTCAAGCTGGACTTTTGCCTGCTCCAGTTGTTGAGGGACTCCCTCTCTGCTGACTCCGTGCCACCGTGGCTGCAGATGGAGCCTTAGGTGGGTCAGTGGTTGTGGGGGATGTGAGGCTTTCCAGTGTCGGGAAGGAGGACGGATGAGTCAGAGGAGCAGCGGGTGCAGTAGGAGGGATTCCTCTGGCTCCGCAGCTGGACTGTATTTGTTGAGCAGGGCACAATGTGCTCTCCCTGTCTCCCACTGGGGCCCCGGGGCTTTAGCCAGGGTCCTCGAAAGCAGCAGGGCTCTGGCCTGAGATACTTAAAAAGGAGAAAGCAAAGAGGAAGTTGAGGTGGTTCAGTGTGGACTGTGCTGGGCTTCCAGCTCTGCTTGAGTTGCACGCCCAGTGTTCACTTCAGAACCGTAAGGCCTAGAAGTGAACTTGAGAAGGAAAGAGGAAAGCTCAGTCTGCAGCACAATCTCATGGTTTTATGAATTGAAGCCCTCACGAGGTACTTTATTTCTTGGGTACCAGGCTCATACCAGCTTTCCTGGGGACTCTGAAATACTAGTTTTTCCAGTGGGCAAGAGACCCATTGCTGGTGGCAGCAGAAGGGTGCTTGCAGGGATGCATTTCTTAGTTTTATCACCTTTTCAGTGCTAAAGAACACGTGTAGGGAGGTGCTGGTTGCTATCTTGAAATGCAACGAGGAGATGTGGTCACATTTTCTTCCCTCCGTCTTCCAACTGGACTTGCTCGTGTTCTTTTGGAAATACTGCTTTTTGTTCCCCACCTCTTTACTGAGATGGCAATTGGGAGGAGGATGGGAAGGAGGACTGCTGGTGTTGCAGGCCCAGAAGCTGATGGAGGTGGTAGGAGCACTCCCTCGTTCACAGTGTGTATCCTGAACCTCCACAGATCTTGTCACAAAGGCAGTGGATCCCACTGTCTTGAAGCATCCTGGGAATTAATTTTTTCCTCTCTGTGACCTGGAAATAGTAGCTGATGAAATAGCTCTCCAGCTTGCCGGTGATCTTCAGTACGATACATTTTCCTGACATAGTATCTCTACTTTCTTTTGCTTTGTTATGTTATCTGTATGTCACTCAGTTATGCGAGAGTCAGTCACGCTGGTCCTTCCTGCTTAACCCTTCTTGCAGTGGATTCCAGCAAATAAATTTATGCAGCTTTACCTCAGAGATTAGATATTTTCCTATTTTAAAACGTCTGCGTGAGGAAACTGGATATGTTTGGGTCTGACTACAGCTTTCTGCAATGACAAGTCTAACATTTCACGTTCTAATTCTTGCCTTTTGCTGTTTTTGGCTTCCCTCTAGGCTATGGAGAGCTAAATGGTAATGCAGGAGAACGAGAAGTGTCACTAAAGGGCCTGTGCTCTGATGAAGCCACCGCCCCAGGATCCAGGGTACCCAATGGCAGCCAGCAGCTCGTAGATTCTAATGTCACCCCAAAGCAGACTGTGAAGGCCAGTGCTTTGGGGAAAGCTGGAATCAAAACCAAGAACTTCATTCAGAAAAATAGCATGGACAAGAAGAATGAGAAGTCCTACGAAAACAAACACAGAGAAAACCAGTCCTCAGACAAGCCAGAGGGAGTGACTATTCCAAACGGCGTGGTAACCAATAATTCCAGCTACATCACCAATGGCTACGTAGGCAAAGGGGCCGATAACGATGGTAGTGGCTCCGAGAGTGGATATACTACGCCGAAGAAACGGAAAGGCAGGCGCAACAGTGCCAAGGGTTGTGAGAACTTGAATCTAGTACAGGACAAAATAATGCAGCAGGAGGTCAGCGCACCAACCTTGAAACAGGAACTTGAGAGTTTCAAGCCTGATTATAGTGAGCAAAAGGGGAACCGAATTGAAAATACTAAGCCTGTTTGGAAATACGAGGCTGGGGCTGGTGGAGCAGGCCGGGGAAAGCCTGGGCTCGGGGATGTACCGCGGAAAAATTCTGATGCCAAACCTGGGATTAGCAGCAAGAAGTTTGATGACCGGCCCAAAGGGAAGCACGCATCATCGGCTACATCTAAAGAGGACTCATGGACCTTATTTAAACCACCCCCAGTTTTTCCAGTGGACAATAGCAGTGCTAAAATCGTTCCCAAAATTAGTTATGCAAGTAAAGTTAAAGAAAACCTCAACAAAGCAGCTCAAACCCCATCCACGTCATCCTCATCATCTTCATCATCTGCTGGGGAAACTCAGGCCCAAACATCAAGTCGACTTTCCCAAGTCCCCATGTCTGCTATGAAATCTGTCACTTCTGCCAGCTTCTCGAACGGGCCGATCCTGGCGGGGACCGATGGAAATGTGTATTCCCCAGGGGCCCAGCCACTGCTCTCCGCTGCTGCTAGTACTGTACCATCGACCTCCTCCTCTGAGTCCGTACCCCAGGACGTGAGTACAACTTCGACAGCCCTCGAACAAAAGAAATCTGGCCTTTTTATCTACCCTTCAAATATGCAAACTGTGCTCCTGGGGACGGCGCAAGTCGATTTCCCTTCGCAGACGAATCAGCAGAACCTGGGGGATATCTTCCAGAATCAGTGGGGCTTGTCTTTCATAAATGAGCCCAGTGCTGGACCTGAAACCGTTGTGGGGAAATCTGCAGATAATCAGTTAATGGAAGTGACATTTCAAGGGGAATATCCTGCCACTTTGGTTTCACAGTGTGGTGAAATCATTCCCTCAGGAACTGAACAACCTGTGTTTCCTAAGGCTTATGAGCTGGATAAACGGACTAGCCCTCAAATTCTTAGTGCTATTCTTAAGCCTGGGACTGCTGTTGAGGGTGGTGTCTTAGCTTTGGAGTCGCATCACACAGGTGACCTACAAAAGGCAGACACCGGTAGCCAAGGTGCTTTAGTGTTTCTTTCAAAAGACTATGAAGTAGAGAATCCTCTGGCCTCTCCTACGAACAATTTGCTAGCCTCCGCCAAAGAACAGAGGTACCAGAGAGGCCTAGAAAGGAAAGATAGCTGGGGTTCTTTTGACCTGAGGGCTGCTATTCTATATCACACTAAAGGTAATGGCTTAACTTGCTGCCTAAAGGCATTATTTTTTTTTTTTAATTTTATTTTTATAAGTGCAATATTCTAACATGCTATGTTCCATCCAGCAATTCTAATTGTTTTAAAAATTACCCTTTTTTTGTTTTGTTTTGGGGTTTTTTTGCTCGCATATCTCATGGCAATAACGGTTTTGGTGAGTTACTCAAAGGGTTGTTTAATTAATGTTAAGAGGTATTTGTTTCCGTGTTCCCGTGGACAAGCATGAGTGATGTTGATAGGGATGATACTTAGGAGGTTCTCCTAAGCCACTCGGAGTTGGAAGGAGTTAAATGTGTAGGTTCAGCTGCTCTGTTCAGCTGTACCAGGTGATATTCTGTCACTGTGAAGGCTTCATAGTCTGTACTCACACCTCTGCCACCAAAGTGTTGCAGCTTCTCCCCTGGGCAGATCAGACCATGAAATCATGGCTTTGAAGGAAGAAAAAATTATTCCTACAGCTGTAGGTGTGATTTATTTTTTTTAAGTGTGCCCCACACACACTTTTTCCCTGCCCTTGAGTATTCCAGTAACAGCAAGACCAATCTTTTCTTATCTGCTCCTCTGTAAGCTGCAGATTGAATTCTCTCCTTGTCTTTGTAGGCCACATCTTTCAGATGATTTTACTGCTTTCATGGAGTCCTTTGTAGTCCAGCTCCCTTTTTTCCTGGGTTTTTTTTTTTTTTTTTCTTGAGATTGAAATGCCTCAAACATGATACAGACACTTTTAAATGGGAAGGAAGAGAGGGAAGCTTGCTTTCTGCATTAGCCTCAGCCCCAGAAGCTCTGAGGACTTGGGGCAGTTCTTGGCTTTTGGTGCTGGCTCAGTGTTAGGAGCCTGGTTGTGTTCCCTTTTGTCACAGTGTTATTTACTCACTCTTGACCAACACTGGGGCAGTTCCTTTTTTTGACCCTCTTTTTTCCTCTCCCTGCACCCCTCTACCCTGAAGGGAACAAGGTGATCATGCTTTTTTTGTTTACTATCCCACACGCATATAGGGATAATGTCTTGTTCCCCTCTGCAGAGGGTGGGTACTTGGCTTTGGCAAATTTGCTGTTTTCACCCACTGCAAAGTTCTTGAGTTACCACTTCACAAACTCCGTATAGCATAAATTCGAATGCCTTCCTGTAGTAATAACAAGCCCAGTCATTTAAAAATAATAACTCCAAATATTTTTTCCAGGTCATCTCCCTCTCAAGACGTTAACATTTCAAGCTCTAGTATTCTTGAGAGCAGTGTTCATCAATTGATTTTATCTGGGTCCTCTCCCTTCTGCTCAGTTTATTCCATCGGTTTATTCCAGGCTTTCTAGTCTCATTTATGTCTGCTTGCAGCTTAAATCCCAGCTTCCCATCAGAAAGCATAACATGGAAGAAAATCCTCGGCGATCTATTCCTTAATTTTGCAAATATTCCCTGGACTTCTGTTTGCCTCTCTGTTTTTGTCGCCTGAATTTGTGGAAAAGCAATTGTGCTGCCAGCAAGGCTCATCAGCTCTCCCATTCTCACTTGCTGTGAAAGGCAGACCTCTGTGAAACAATAGGAACAACAGGAAAATAAAGAACACTCCCATCCCATGTCCTCTCAAGGAGGTGTTAACTTCAAAGCCTGGCTGCGCTGAGCTCTTCTAAACACAGGAGTTAATTACATTTGTTGGCAAGAATGGCCACTTAAAGTACCCGTTAAAATACTGTTCTCTGCTCGTCTTCTGCGTGTGAATGGTCTTGCTTTGAGCACCCAGAGCAAACACCCTCATGATGGCCTGGGGATACCCGATCCTGCCCCAGCACTCATCTCTGCTGATTTCTTTTTCAGGCTGTGTATGTGCCATCTTCAGGGTGTTACTTAGGGGTAAAAGATAATGGATGTTTCTAATCAGCGTTGGCATTAATGCAGTGATGGGGTGCTCCAAACAGCTTGGGCTTATCTTTGTCCTGTTTAGTGTTCAAAAAGCTATTGCTGCTTTACAAAACAGGAGATCGGTCCGGGTCTTAGTACTTCTGTAGTGATGGTGGGTGTCGCGTTTCGTCCTTGGGGTGAGTTGGTTTAAGGAATATTTGGGTGCCTCCTGTCCTCACTTCATGGCGGTGGTCCTGCAGCCAGAGCCCACGGTGTGCTGTGAAATGCCTCAAAAGCAGAGCAGGACAGCAGCGCGGGGGTTAATTCCCACACTATTCTCTCCGTTTATCTTGGGCTGTTTTCCTGAGGTCCAACTCCAAGCCAGCCAGTTCCTCTGCAGTAGGAAAAGAACGATTTCACTCAGTTCCTTTTCACAAGCTGCCTTCTCCTCCTTGCTCGGGACAGCGTGTGGCTTTGCCTGGGTCGGTGTTAGGGCATTCCAGGCAGCCAGGTCCTCAGACTTTTTGGTTTTGATTTTGAGAGTCGGGTGAACTTCTCCCTCTCAGATTGATCTGTTTGCTTTTGAGCAAAGTCTCGGTAGTTTGATCTTTGCATCTGCCCTGCCCTTGGGGTTATGAACACAGAGAGAAAAGATCACGGGACGAGGACGGGGGTGAGTGTGGAGAACTGTGGGGTCCTGGTGTGTTCCCTACCCTGAGGTCCACGTTCAGTGTTTTAGTGCAAAAAGATGAAGTTCTAGGGGTTGAAGAGAAGAATAAGCTGCAGTGTGAGTGGTTGCAGTGCTTTGAATGTCACAAATGTGTACTCTTTTGTGCACTATTTGTGCCTGTAACTGTGACCAGGTTGTGTAGATCCTCATCCTGGACTGTAAATTTCTCTGGGAAAGCCTCCAGCTTACTCAGTAGCTTTGTTCCCAGCAAACCAGGCTTTCCTGTGCGTGGTTTGCCCAGCAACTGCACAGGACATTATAAACTGTAATTGCTTCACAGCTTCCCTGTGGAAAGATGGATAAGAGGAGGTGGCACCCCGAGAGAGCTGGCTCTGGTACAGAGCTCCTGTAACTCACCACAGTATCCCCGAGTGCTGGTAAGGCCGTGCTGGGGTGTGAGCCTGGGTGGCTGCAGAGCACAGTGAGGTCCTGGTGGAGGATTCCTGTGTTCTTTTGCCTCTACCCTGACTGCTTTTTCTCCAGAAGTCAGAGCACTGGGAACATTTAGGCAAGGATGATCATGCCCTCTCTTATTTTTCTTGGAAGCTTTTCCTGTTGGTTTCCTTGTACCCCTGCTTCATGCCTTGCTTCTTTCTCTTTTTTTTCCCCCCTCTATTTAAAGGGCAGAAAGACTCCCTTGATCATCTGATCTGCCTGAGTGTAAAACACGATCCTTCAATGTGGCTGCCTTCATTGACAGCCCGTGCCACTCGCTGTTTGTGACGGTGCCTTGAGACACTCACAGGTGACAGATCTGATTTACCAGGGGAGATCTGATTCAGCTCAGCGCTGGTGGGCCTGCTCTGGATGTGCTTGGAGACAGGGATGGGCTTCACATGGGAGACTGGAAGGCCCAGGAAGGAGCAGTGCTCTCATTTCGAGTCACTGTCCCCTATCTAGGTTAGAGTTGAACTTCTTTCTTGGTGTGGCATTGCCAAAATCTTTGTCTTTTTGAGGTAAAACTGATTCTTGCAGATATTTTGGTCCTTCAGATCAGGAGGCTGAGTGTATGTCACTTTATTTGCATCGAAACCAGCATCTTCTTACTGCTTTAGTCCTTCTTTTAAAGTCAGCTGGATGAAGCACTTCGTATCAGAATAATTGTCAACACGTTGGAGAATTTTGTCATGTTCAGGCAATTGCAGTCTTCCAGGCCAGGCTGTCACTAACACTGAGCTCTAGATATGGCAAGCTTTGTGGTGGGAAGCTCAATAATTTGCTTGTCCTGAGCTAAAAAGCAAATAATTGAGGCCTCCAGCTCAGCTGCACAGCAGCCAAGACCACATGGGTGGAGGAGAGGGAGCTGCAGGGTTTCCCTTATCCTTGCCCCTGAATTTCTGCCTGTGCTGCTGCTTTGTTCCTTCTCAGCATCTCGGTTGCAGCAGCATCTCTGCTCGCGTGAAGAAGCAGGAGAGCAGCATGGAAAATGGAGCAAGGCAGCGTGGGCCAGCCAGGAGCGGCGTTCACCGGAATGGTGAACTGGGTCAGAAGAAATAGCAGAGCTGTGAATTCAGCAATTTTCATCCTGTACATCAGGAGAGGGGAGGGAAAAAAGCTTTGCTTTCCCATCCCCCCATGGTGGGAAAGGGTTAGAGCTCGCTCTGTTGGTTATGGCCTTGTGGGGCCTGAGCTGTGGGGCAAAAGCTGATTTAATTCTCCTTCCAGTCCTTGCTCTTTCCAGTTGTCAGGATGAGTACAGTGTATGCTGTACAGCCATGAGTCTCTACAGCATGGAATACTTATTCTTTGCTTTGTTTCCAGGGCAATCCCCATACTTAATCATTGTCCTGCAGATACAAACAGAAAAAAAAAAACCAGAGAAGAATGGTCCCTTCTTGTTATTTCTTCGGTGTTGTATTTTAGGGACAATTTTGGGATTTATAAGGGCAGTGATATAGTAGCATGGCATTGTGCAGACACTTCTGTTAGCAGGGACTACCTCTCTAGCAAGGAAAATGTGTGTAAAAGTGCCTGTCTTAGCAAGTTACTACAGAAACACTTCTTTGCTCTACAAGGTTATGTACCAGTCCTGCTGTAAAGTTTATTGACCTATGAGGAATCCCAGCACAATTCACCAGAGTGTGCCTTAGACTGTTCCTGACATCAAAGCTTTCCTCCAGAGACCCTTTGTTTCAGTGATAGTCCCCAGAAAAAGTGGTTTAGGTGGATGTGGCTTGGGACTGTCTTCCCCAGGCAATTCTCAGCAAACCACAAGCCTGAGGGCTGTGGAGAGGCCAGCTAATCGTAAAAAATAATCTGGAAAACGAGAGGTTGGAAGAGGCACAGGAGGTGACCTAGTTCTGCCCCTGGCTTGGAGCAGGGCTAGCTTTGATGCTGGGTTGTGCAAGGGTTTGTTGATGGCTTTTTCCCCAGCTGGGTTGGAGTCCACTTGAGAAGAAAGTTTGCTCTTTGCCCAACCACGTGTCTGGTTTTGGGAGTGGTGGCTCCTGTCGAGCAGGTCTCTGGAAAGCAGCAGTTTTGTGGCAGTATCTGAGAGACTGAGCTCAGGCTGATGGTGAGGATACCCCTTTTCTCATGCAGGGTGAGCAGCTGTAGGAGTCCTTTGCTTAAAGTCTCTCTGGAAGCTTTATCCAGGGAAAAGAGGCTCAAGAAAAGAGCTCTTTGAGCCCAAAGAAGGAGAACTGAAAGCAGGCTTGGGATCTCTTGCATGCCCAGTTCTTGGGGCCTGTCTTTCCTTCTGCTTGGCTGGAGCCAGGCATTGGGCAGCAGTGGTTCTGCTGAGCTGCCTGTACACCAGGTCAGTCACCAAGTCACCCTGTGACATTAGCCCGTTTGTCACAGTGCCTTTAGTCAGTTATAGATGATCACAGCCTGGAACTGGCAGGAAAACTTAACTGCATTAGCAAATAAAGCTGAATAAATCATACAATTCCATTGGAAGATTGAAGAAATCCCTTTTTCCCCCCTAGTTTTGTGTTGAATTTAGCCTAAGACTTATTTTCTTTCGCCTTGTGAAGTTGTTCCTTGGTCAGTGTGCTTAACCTGTGCTGTCCCCTGTCCCTGTGCTGCCAGGTGGAGGGGAGGACCTTGCTCTGCTGATGGCAGGTGATATTTAGTAAGAGCTGTTATTGCATTGTTTGCTGATGGTCTTTGGTTTTGTAGCTTGGTCAGGCTGAGCATCTGCCAGCAGGTGTGTCCAGGTGCCTGGGATTTCCAGGACACTTTACACCACCCTCTCTTTCTGAAGGAGGAGAAAGGAAATGGAAGTCTGAAAAAGTTGTAGGCTTGTTAGATTTTTTTTTTTTAATCTGTTTGTATATCTGTATATCTTATTGTCAGATACTCTTAATACAAGGAGTTCACATTCTTGTGTCCAAAGCGGTTAAGGCCAAACAAAGTGCACAGGACAACGTGGTCTGTGCATGGGGTTATAGTGGTGGGTGGTGCTTCAGCTCTGCCTTGTATTTCATGCTCAAACGTTGCTCTAATGTGCAGGAACCAACAACTCGAGAGTAGTTTTCTGTCCCCTGCCTTTGGGGAAAGCTGTTAAAATGGGAGATGTTCTTTAGCTGTTAGGAAATGATGCATCAAACTGCGCTGAATGGAAAACTCGCTCCACGGGAGGTAATTTTAGTAGCTGGTTCATTTTACTTCAGGGGAATCTGCATCTGGCAGATGAGGGAGGCAGTCCCTCGCCAGTCTGCTTCTATCCCTGGGGTGTTAGAGGCTGGCTACTACTAGCCCAAAGCACTTAGGGCTCCCCAAAGTGTTGCCGTTACTCTCCTGACGCAAAAATAACAGACCTCGTAAAATTTTGTCGGGGCCTTACTTACAAAAGGCTTAATTGTGCAGGGAGGGCTGGCAATATTTATTTGCATGCAATTTCCTGCCCCAGGGAGCTGGAGATTGTAGCGGACAAAGGACAGATGAAGGGTTGGAGAAGGGAGGCGATTGATGGAGGTGACACTTGGCACACATCGTGCTGAGGCCATGGGGTTTGTAGGGCTTTTTTTTCTTCCTTTCCCATGCTGGTTAGTTCACTTACTGCCTTGTTTTGTGCTTTACTGCACATCCCATGTAGCCTGATAATCCCTTACCATTCCCTTTTCCTAGCCCCTACCAAGGTCCTGCCACCCTTTTTGGCAGAAAAAAGACCAAAGCGGTTGTTGCAGGTTGTGTTCTGACTAATACTCATTTTCCATAATTTTGAAATCTATTGAATTTGGGCACAGGGTACAGTCAGTGTCTTAAAAAAATATTCTAGCTCATGAAATTCCAACTTGATACTGCTCGAAGTAGTTATTTTGAATGGTTCTCTAAAGATGCACCTTTGGGGCAATATTTTATCGGGAAGAGCCTCCTGTTTCTCAGTGTTAATGAAAAGAGCATTTAACTTTGCCATTATTTCTTAGGTAAACAAAAGCATGTGCATGTCCAGGGAGAAGCGGGAAGGGTTTGTCTTTTGCCTACAAATGTGTTGTAGAGGTAAATTGGGGGAAGAAGTGCAAGCCAGGTGTGTGGAGCATCACACCTTGCTCCTGGACAGTGATGTGAACATCTCTCCTCTGCAGAGATGTTCACACAGCAGCCCTTGCCTGGTGCCTCAGCACACGCACGCTGTGAACCATGTGCAGCTCGCTGTGTCCAGCAGTTCTCATTTCACACTCACTAAGCATCAACTTGTAAAAATCATCTCTCCAGGCTCCTTGTTGAGGCTGTAATGTGCAAGGCAGCGTTGGAGTCAGAGTAGTAAAGCCTGAAGATAGATTGTGATATGTAGGACTGGTGAATGGTGATGACATTTCTGATGCTCAGCTTGGCTCACTGACCCTTAAGACCATGTTACAGCCATCCCTTTGCCTTTTATTGCTGGATTATTCATGTCAAATTTGTGTAGTCCTGTGGGCTGGGGCTGTGCTGCTGGGTGGGAGGGGGTTGGCTCTGTTTGAAAGCCCCAGCACAATTGCCACACTTGGAAAATTAAAGTGTGCTCAGAGTGGTCTCTAATGGCAGCATCAATCTGCATAATAACAGTGGTCTCCTTTTGCCTCCACAGAAATGGAAGCGGTTTGGAATTTGCAGAAGCAAGGTAAGGATGTTGGACGGAATAAATGAAGGAGATTGCTGTGAGTGTTGGGAGGGGGATGAATGAGGGTGGATTGTCTCTGTCTGGAGATGCCTGGGTTCAGTTCTTCAGCGCCTGCGGTTTGTAGTCTGGATTTATCTCTGTTTCAAATCGCTGAAAGTCAGGACAATAAGCTTTGCTATAATGGTGAGCTGCTTGGAGAGAGTCAGAGTCTCTAAAAGAGCAATAAACCCAATTTAATGACTCTTCCTTATGTGTATACAAAATTGCTTTCTATTTCTGGTGTTGGGTGTCACATCCAATAATAAGTTCTGAATTCTGGTGTATCCCCACAAGTCACCTGAGAGGAGGTTTTGTGTGGGAAGAGCCGTACATGGAGACCTGCGTGCTGCTGTGGGGAGCAGGCTCCGCTCTGGGGGAGCCAGCCCGGCTTTGGGGTGGCTTGGCAGGAGGGGGGCATCCAAAGGGAAAAGTCTGTTAACAGCCAAGTACCTTGTGCTCATTTTCAGCCACAGGGCCTTGAAAGTAACTTGTCCAAAACTTATAATTCTGCTTTCTTTCCAGATCCCAAAAGGATAATCACTTATGATGAAGCCATGGATCGCCCGGATCAATGAAGGTAGCAAGACAAGACTGCCTGTTATAACCTTTCTGCAGCATTTGTGCTGTTCGTGGGGGACAAAAAGGCTTTTATGCTCCTTCTAAATCTTCAGTGCAGCAGAGGAACCATAACTAGAATCACAGGATAATATATACAAATATATATATAGTTATTTAAAAATGGCAACTGAAAGTAATTAGACTTCTTAAGGAATCTGAAAATTTATTTCAACGAGACTACACACGTGATTATTTAATCTCCGGTACTGAATAGATTTTTTTTTTTTTCCATTTTTTTTGTTTTGTTTTTGTTTAAAGAGTGAATGCAAGTGATTAAGGAATACAGACTCAATTACAAGCCCGGTTACAAAGTTCCTGCTGTCGTCTGCATGGGCAACAGCAACCCACTGGAGAGGCATTTCCACTTGACAAGGTTTCTGTTTCTTGTTCTGTGACTGTAGTGACACACTAATCACAGGGAAATCAGGATGATTCACCATCCTTCATCTCCCCTTTCCCTTCCACCTCCCCTGTTTGGTTTCTTTTTTTCTTTTTTTTTTAATTTTTTTTTTTTCTGATTTGTTTTCCACTGAATGCTGGAGAAACGCCTTGAAGTTTGCAGTTTGTTTTTTTTTTTCTTCCAGAGAATTATAATCCGCATGTTTTGCCAGGAGTAAAGCAGCAATCCTATGCTGGTGATATTGTCTTAAAAGGATCATTCTGCTGAGGGAAAGATGGTAATACTGCAGTTCTAGGATGCATGGTGAAGTCACACAGTTGACCTGGCTCCTGTTACACGTTGGACTATTGCAACTGAAGAGTTGTTTCATTTTAAAAGACAACATGGGAAAATAAGCAATCTGTTTAGGCATTTAATATGGGAAAAAAAAAAACAAAAAAACACCAAAAAAAAAAAAAAAAAATACCCCACTGTTCCCACAGTTTAATGCCATTCTATTACTGGGAGCAAGGAAAAAAAAAAAAAAAAGACAAAAAAAATTATCTTCTGCTTTCAACTGTAGGTGCTTCATATTTGCTTTGTCTGTCTCCTAACACTAAATGTGCTGGATTTTTTTCCCATTTTCATTGGAAAACTGAAGAGGAATTGAGTTCTGCTAACTTTCACCCTTCTTGAATTAATTTTTCTCTTAAAAAAATTTTCAAAATAACAAAAAAAGGAAAAAAGTTTAAAAAAAAATTAAAAAAATGGGAATTTGAATCCTTTTCAATTTGTCCATGGAACGCCAATGGCTGGGCTTCCTGCCCCTTGGAAATGCTCTTTTATATTTTAATGCAGTCTGTGTATTTCCGGGCTCTGCTTCTAATTATCTCTTAATAAAAATATATTTTATTACAAAAAAATGGAGGACTTAGGAATGAAAATAATAATTAAAAAAAAATAATAAAAAAATAATCCCAGGGAAAGGAAAGCTTCCTAGCAGTGGTAGGGAAGGCTGAGCAGAGTGCAGGCTGCAGCTGTGTAACCCCTCTGTCCCATTGCAATTTGTGTAATGTGTCCAAATCATCGGGGGGTCGGGTAGTTTTTCTGGGTTTTTTTAAAAAGGTGGAAAATTCACAGGGTCCAGTGCAAGAGCGAGGAATTAATAAAGCAAGAATGGGTTTGTTGACCAGCCCCAGCTCCTCATGTACCCAGTGCTCACTGTGGGTGTCTGTGGCCTAATCCTGGCTCCTGGCTGTCCAAAGCAGCAGCAGTTGGTGTCTCCTAAAATGAGACTGGACCCTCTGGGGCATTATGAGGAATAGAGAAACCCAGAACTTTGGAGCACCCTTTGTGCTTAGATCTGTCCACCAAGCCATCGAGCCACTGTCCGGTCACCAGAGAGTTCCACAGGGCTCCATCCTCAGCCCATGTCTCTCCAATATCTCATTAACAACCTGGGTTCAGGACTCAAAGAGTTACTAATTTTGCTGACACACTAAACTGGGAGGAGCTGTTGACTCCCTCGAGGGCAGAGGGCCCTCAACAAATTAGAGATGGGCGATCACCAACTGTATGAAGTTTAACGAGGGTGGGTGTCAGATTCTGCACCTGGGATGGGCAGCCCTGGATACTCTGGGAATGAGAGGCTGGAGAATGGCACCAGGGAAAGGGAGCTGGTTCATGGCCTGTTGGATCTGAGTCAGCAATGCCCTGGCAGCCAGGAGAGTCAACAGTGTCCTGGGGGGCACCAGCCCAGCATGACCTGTCCTACTCTGCTCTGCACTGGTGCAGCCTCACCTTGAGTTCTTGGGGCAGTTCTGGGCACCACAATATAAAGACCCCTATTAGAGAGCATCCCAAGGAGGCCATGAGGATGGGGAAGGGTCTGGAGGGAAAGCCTTATGGGATCACTTGGTTTCTTCAGCTGGAGAAGAGGAGACTGAAGGGAGACCTCATTGTGGTCTTCAGCATCCTCCCGAGGGGCAGCGGAGGGGCAGGTACCAATCTCTTCACTCTCATGACCAGTGACAGGGAATAGCCTGAAGCTGAGTCCCTGTGGGAGGGTTAAGTTGGATTGCAGGAAAAGATTCTTCACCCAGAGGGTGGCTGAGCACTGGAACAGGCTCCCCAGGGAAGTGGTCACAGCACCAAACTTGTCTGAGTGCAAGAAGAGTTTGGACAATGCTTTCAGGCACAGGGTGGGATTTTCGGGGTGTCCTGCACAGGGCCAGCAGTTGGACTCGATCCTGGTGGGTCTCATCCAACTCAGAATACGATTCTATCGCTTTCTTAATTTTTTTTTTTTAATTAGGAGTATGTAGCATGTGTTTTTGGGTTTTTTAAATTGTTTTTATACTTTTAATAAGATTGTTCCTGAACGAGACACTGGAGTTCACGGTGGGACAATGAAACTGAATTCTGTACCTTGTGTAAGACGCTCGCTTTCTGCCACGCTTAAACATTTGACTATGGATTGCCTACTCCATTTGATGTATCCAAAGCTATATAGTATAATTCTGAGTGTGATACTATATAGTCATCATGTATTGTATCAGTCCAGGTTCAGAAATGTGTGGTTGGCCAGTCGCAAATACTTCTGTTTCACCTATAAACTGTACCACCTCTACAGGTGTGTGTAACTTTGAGATGTATAACATGTTTACAGATGTGCCCGACATCTAGTCCTCCGACGTTCCTATTTTCAATTCTGTCGAGTCTCCCAACTGCTTGCCAAAAGTTGGAATCGCCTCCAGCTCCGCTGCTGAAGAGCTGGCGTGTTCCTGAGCTTTAAAGTGTTGAACAAACTGGATGGTGGGGCTGGGAAAATGAAGGTGGAAGAAATGTTCTTTTTCCTTTTTTATTATTATTATTATTAATTTCAAAAAGTTGAAGGCTAATAGCAAAATTTCCAGTTTGTTTTACCGGCTTTAAGGCTCTGCTGTGTATTTATTTGCCTTGTGTAGTCACTTGTCGCCTTAAGGGCTGGGTTCCATTAAAAAAAAAAAAAAAGGAACAAAAAAAAAGAAAAAGAAAAAAAAAAAAAAAGGAAAAAACACCCTGTTTTACTTCCCTGGGGTCTGTGCTGTGCTGTACCCCTGCCCCAGGTCCCTGCTTGGGACCATGCAGGAATTGAGCAGCGCTAACCCTGCGCCTCTAGAAAAGGTCTGAGTCTTGCTGAATATTTGAGGACTCTCATCTTGGCCTAGTCCAGTCTGTCACCTAAATAGCAAAGGAAATGCTGAGAGAAACACGGTTCCAGCGATGGGTTGGGCTGGATTTCCCCCGATGCTCATCTCTGTGGCTTTGCCTCGCCAGCAGGACCCATCCAGAAACACCCTCGGCAGCACCTTCTCTGCTGTATTTCTGACCATCCTCTGTTCAGATGTCTGTCTGTCTGTCTGTCTCCATGAGCTCCACGGCGTGTGCTCAGCGTTAAGCAGTTAGGAATTCCTGTCTCTGAGCTCCTGTAGCTCTGGCTCCCCAGGATTTCTGGAATAGACAATTGCCTAGAGCGAGGCAGGACCATGGAAGGAACTTCCTCATGCTGTCGTGTAAACTCACCCTGTCGCTGTCTGCAGTCCTCCTCCCCAAGTCCTCACACAATTCTTAACTGAGCACTTATTAAAAATATCTTAAGATTTAATCTGTTTTCTGATTATTTTTGTGTAAACTTATAAAAAAAAAAAAAAAAAAAAAAAAACCTGAAATTGAGCTGTGACTAATTTAGCACATTGAAATAATGATAAGGTGTTACTGATAAGTCTCATGTTTTGTTTCGTTTTGTTTTGTTTGACTCAGAGTATTAGTACTGTAGCATAAACCAAATACAGCCCGGGAAGGGGAGCAGCAGCCTCCTGTCCTGGGTGTGCACCCGAGGGTGTCTGTGGGGGCGAGGAGCCGGCGGTGCGTGTGCGAGCATCTGACTTGTGAGGAGAGCGAGCGTGTATTTATTTGTGCCATTGTTTTCATTACACTGAGTGAAGAAAGTTTTCAAACAAAACCCCTTAAGTACGTGTAGTATCGGAAAGCAGTGAGATCATGGCCTATTTTTTTATTAGGGGTGAAGATGCTAATTCAGGTTAAGGTTTCTCTCTCGTTTCTGTTCCCATTGCGAGTCCCTTTCCTCTGGTGTGTTTATTGGAGCCAGGATTCCTGCACAGGCAGGGGCTGTTCCCTTTCTCCTCTGGTCATTCCCCACCTCTCCTCCTCTGCCAGCAGGTTCTTTTGGGTGTCTCTTGTACAGGGTTTTGTGTAATAGAGACTGGAGCGTGTAGCGCCAGCCAGATCCAGCTTGGGATCTGCTTGCTTTTTGGTGGATCACAGAGTGTTCTGTGTGCTCCAAGAGGTGATTCAACAACTGCTCCATGACAGTGGTATTGGGGCCTTCGTTCTCCGCTCCCTCCCCCTCCACCCGTTTGGTGGATTGGCAAAGCAGTGGCTTTCAAGCTTTGCTTGGAGTTTGGTTTAAACCCACCTCAATCCTCTGTGACACCTGGTAGAAATCCCTTTGGCCAGTCGGTAGCTCCAGGGCATGGATTCTGTCACTAACCCACTTGAAGCCTTTCTGAGCTAGTAAATCCCACTTTTTGCCTTTCATAGCTGCTGTGAACTTCTTTGAAATGTGGAAAGAAACCCTATTCTCACTAGGTTGTGAGTCCGGCGGCTGGGAGCAGGTGATGAGTGAACCAGCCAGCGAAATGGAAAGGAAAATTGCTTCTTGCTAGGGAAAGAAATAGGAAAAAAGAGAGCTGGAAGTTGTGCTCCCAGCTGTGTGTGTAATGAGTGCTTTCACCTTCAAGAGAACATGATGGTAGCACCATAGTGTCCTTTCCCAAGTGGCCAGTGGGTGACCTCAGGGACGTCTGGGAGCGATGGCGTTCACAGCCAGAGCTGCCGGTAGTTTTCCTGTGTGTCCATGTTTTGACTTCGATTCAGTAAATTGTTTATGGTGTCCCAAGCTTTCAGGAGTCTTGCCCTCTCACCCCTAGAAGACTTTTCTGTCCGTCCATCCGTCGTGGTTTGTTTTTTCTTACAGAGGCTGTTTACAAGGGGGCTGGTTGAGGTCGGGAGGGGAGAGAACAAGGATTCACCCACTTTAAAGCTGCTGCGCTTTTTCACACTGGTGTGTAAGACAGGAGATGGGTTGGCGTGGTGGAGTAGCCAAGAAAGCCAGAGTAATTCTGGCTTTGGCCACCCCCAGAGCGTTTTTCCATGTGGGAAAACCCCAGTGCACGCTGGTGGGAAGGAGATCTCCATGTGCTGCCTTCTAGGGATTACAGAGCTTTAGAGGTTTGCCCCGTACATGTTACACCCCCAGGGTCAGGCTGGCTCCTGGGTCCTGCCTGAGATCCTCTAAAGCAACAGGAGAGTGGAGCTTTGGGGAGGTAAAAGCCCTGTGGTGGCCTCATGTCCTGGGCATGAGCCCACTCCCTGTGCTGGGACTGGAGCAAGAGTCCTGTGCCCTCACCTGGGGAAGCTGAGCTGGATTTATCTTGACTGTTAATCAGAAAGCTTCGTATAACGTGTCCAGAGCTCTAAAGCCATTTTGTAAGATAGCAGTGACCCTTTTTCTGCAGCCTTATTAATTAGTAGAGGATCTTTAAAAACAAAACAAAAAGAGAGAATTGTTCATTTCTTTCTGTGGTATGAAACTTGTGTACTGCGAACTTCTGAACATTTAGCAAAAATACAACTTACAGTTTTCTTAAAAAAAAACAGACAAAAAAAAAATACAAAAAAAATCCCCAGCCTGTCTGCTTTCCATACGATCTTTCCTCAGGTGCTAAATAAGGGTTCCAAAAATGGATACTGCTTTAGGAGTTTCTGCTTTATTCTTAAAATACATATTTTTTTGCTTAGGTGTTGTAAAGATATTTTAACAAGAATGTTTTGGGGTTTTTTTAATGTAAATAAGATTGTGTCTTTAATTTTTGTTTTATCTCCTTTTTGTCCATATTGAATAGTTTAATTTTCATTTTTATCCTTTTGAGAAGGACCCTCTCATGCCCTTCCCCGAAGACATTTCATTAAGTGTTGCTGCATTTAAGAACGAATCTACAACTGTTCCATTGTCTTGGATTAATGCTGATGCTGCTGCTATAAGTAACCCTGAAAATCAAGAATGTGTGATGCACTTTTGTTTTTCGTTTTTGTTGTTTTATTTTTAACATGACCATGTAGTTCCTCTGCGGATAGTTGAACCCTCCTGAACACAGCCACTAGCTGGGGGAGCGTAGGAACTGGGGGGAGCTGGGGTGTAGGACAGGGTTGGACCTGATTTTGGTGCTGACCTCTGGGAATTTCTATGCAAACGCAAGCAAAGGAGAACTCTTTACCTTGAGAGAACACTGTGCTTTTTTTTTTTTTTTTTTTTTTTTTTTTTTTTTTTTTTTTTTTTTAAATTTTGTTTGTTTGTTTGTTTCTTTTCCTCTCCCTCCTCTTCTCAAGCTGCTATTGGAAGGGTAGTGCAAATCCCTGAGGTTTTCAACTTCTCCTTCCTCCATGGCTGGTGGTGCAGGAAAGGTGCCTGAGTCACTTGTAAAGTAGAAAAAACCTCAGTCAGCTCTTGTCTTGTCTCCAGTTTTAATATATTTGTTTTCTATTTGAATTTATCTCTAGAAGGAAATTGCTCATCTCTACAATAAAGGTCTTTTGAATGCTTTATCTCAATGTGAAGGTAACCAGCAGTATTAAGGATTGCATGGCCTCCGTCCTGCCCTTATCCCAGTGCTGGGGACCCACCGGCTCCTTCTCCACCTGGGGAGCACTCGGTGCCTGGGCTCGGATGTTTTCCAAGAATAAAAGTGGGGTGAAGCCATCCACCCAGCCAAAACCTGCCAGTAAAAGGCTTGGGGAGCAGTGGAGGGAGGTCTCGCTGCATCAAGGCGCTGCCGTGAGGCACGGGCAGGTCCAGAACCTCTTTTCATTTTGGGTCACACCTGGGCCATGGTGAGGGATGTGTACCTCCTGGAGGAGGAGGTTACTGGAGGGGGAAAGGATTTTACTTGACTATTTATAGAAGATCCTTTAGGAATACAAAGTACCTCTCTGCAGAGTGGGGGAAGAGTAAGGAAGGTCTAAAGTCGTGTAGGAAAAACACCTGGGGATTACAACTGCCTGGAAAATAGACTACAAATACGTAGGCCAGAGCTCTCTGCCTGTTTAGTTAGTTTTTTCAGCATCAATTCATTTCTTTTTCGGCCAGCGTTTGCTCTTTTACACACCCAGGTGTGTGTGTACATCTGACTCAATGTGCCTTGCATGTGTGCTTAGTCTCTCTGGAGAGAGGTGGTGGGGTGTGAGCTGGGGCCGTGGCCGGGAGCGCCGCTCCCCATCCACACTCGAGGGTTCCTTAGAGTCCCAGTGACCCTTTGGATCAGAATGAGACCTGGGCTCCAGCCTGTGTAGTGGCTGTCTTAGTTTAGGGATGATGTCCTGTGCAGTGGCACCTGTGACCTCGGAGGGGAGTGGGAGGGAGAAGGAAAAGCTGCTTTGCTCTTCTGTGGACAAAAAAATCGGCATTGCCATGGTTTGCCTGCAGAGCCAAAACAAGCCGAGGTCTGGAACAGGCTTTGCTAGGGTTCGGACTCTCTGTGGCACCATGATCCCATTATCCAGAGGATTTATTCCCTGCCAGGTTGTGGTTCTTGTTTCCGTGGGGTTTACGAGTTTTTTGTTTTGTAAAGGAGAAGTCAACACACCTTGCTTGAAGTTAACGAAATCCAAGCGCTTGTGTTTGCAGTCAGTGACTCAGAACTCCAAGCTGTGCGATTCTGGGTTCTCCATCTCCCGCCCCAGCGTGTGATGATTCTGTCCGAGTCTTTCCGTACTTCTGCCACAGTAAATGTGAAAGCTTGCTTGCATTGTTTTTTAGAAATGCATTTTGCACACTCGGGTTTCGCTGAAGCTCCGTGAAAAGGTTAGTTTGAAGCAGATGAATAAAGCTATGCACATGTTTTGAAAGTTTAATTTGTGTCTCATTACCAGAAGTGACTTAATCTGCCCTCTTTTGCATTCCTGTGCTGTCATTGCCTCCATTCTCTTCACCATCTCAGAGGGTATGATGTAAGGTGACAGTTCTTTGCTGACAGCTGTAGCAGAAAACTGGCGCTTCTTGATTTTTTTAGTAGCCTTTCTCTCTCCTTTGCTTTCTCTGTATCTGTATAGCTATATAAATATATATATATTATTTTTTTATTTTAAAAGAGCCTACTTTAGTAATTGAATCGGAGGGAGCGGGGTGTGCTGGCTGGTGTTTCAGATACACTTTGTGCTGCCGGATGAACCAGTGCCCTTTTTGTCTCGGGGGAGAACGTGGTGGTGGCACCCACCGGTGTCCCCAGGGGGACGGGGAGCCCCCACGCAAAGCAGCTTTGGGGAGGGGATGGAGACCGGTCCACTGCGCTGCAGGCCGGTGGCGTGGGCAAACTCGAGGCTTCTAAAGACGAAATGAACCAAGAGGAATCCTACCGCTGTGCATTCCCACTGTGAGGCAGGAGGGACAGGGTTCCTCACCACCCCGCCGCAGGGCTGGAGTGGAGACTGAGTTCCCTCCAGCCTCGGGGGTGAGAGCTTTATTTTGGTTTTGTTTTCATGCGTTCGGTGCGTCGGATCGCAGGTTCCACCTTTGGAAACGTGTTGCTTAGCCCAGAGCCTGTGTGCTGGAGAGTCGGGATTTTGTGACAGGAGAAGGACCCTGACAGCTTTCTCCTCCTGTTCCCTTCGCCATGGCAGAAATTTGTACTAACTTGACAGCTTTTTTTCATACAGAACAGGGCTGCTTTTCTATCTACCATCACACGTGTACTTAACACACCTTCAGCGGCTTCACAGCCTCTGAAGGTCCTCAACTTGTTTACTGGGGGGACTGATGCCCCTCTCTCCCCCTTCCCTGAATATTTCAGTGTTAAGGGCGGTGCGAAACACAACCGCGCCGGGGCTGGAGAGATCCCTGCAGGCAGAGCCGGGCGGGGTCAGTCTCCTCTCCTGCCCCCCTTTGCCCATCGATAAGTTCTCATTTCGTTCCCGGTTTGTATTCAAATCACTGCGAGGGGTTGTGCTCTACCTGCTCAGGAGCTGAATTACCTCTGACCTGCGGAGAGGGGCAGCCCCTCTTTGGTGTCGATGTTGTAGTGTGCGACCACACGGATCAGTGAAGGTAGTCCTTTGTTTCCTTCTCCCCTCCCCGGTAATTTCTGATTAGGTTAATGCACTCTGTGTGCCCAGCTGGAAAAGCGTAGGCGTTTTCCCGGTGGTGAGAGGGTGGCTAGAGGAGTTTAGTGTAAAACCTGCTGTAGCTGTGTCTGGCGCAGCCCCTTACGCTGGTGTGGGTGATGTCACGGACTGTAAGGATAGGTAATGTCCATGAGCTGTAATGGCATGATGTATCTTTACCAATGATGTCATACTTCACACTAAATGTTTAAGGAAAAGAAAAAAAAAAAAAAAAAAAAGGAAAAAAAAAGAAAAGAAAAAAAGACAAACCTTACCTGAAATTTTGTTTATTCTGCACCAACAGGTCTTCAAAATTTATCCAAATTTTATTATTTTATCAGGAAAAAAAAAAAAAAAAGAAATTTGTGTAGATCGAATACGTTAAGACAGACAATAAGTGATGTAAATTGTTGAATAAAAATTTTAAAGTTTGTGGGTGTCAGTGTGACTTTCTTCTTTTGCATTTTCAGCGGGCAGCCTGGGTTTAGATCCGGAGGCCTGGCAGTGCTGGCCATAGAGCCCATAAGCTGTGTGTACGCAAGTGGGGTGGAATCCAGGTGTCCTTTACTTTGTCAGGGGAAGGAGAGGGCAGGGAGGGGAAAAAACCCAAGGGTTTCTGTGCAACAGCGAGAGTTTGAACCTCCCTCAGTGTGAGCCCTACCCCACTTCAGCCCAGCTCAAAATGAGTAGGAAAGAGTCTGGTCCCTGCTCCTGGGATGGGGATGTGCAACCTCAGTCCCAAACACAAACCAGCAAACACACACAACAAGCTGATTTATCTTTTTCTTTCAGTCACATTTATTGGCAATTGTGGCAGTCGGTACCGTTTTTTTGGGAGTGTTGTTCCATAAGCAGTGGCAGTACGAGAGGGGGTGGTTATTTCGGGAGGGGAGTATTAGCACCAAGAGGGAGCCGGTGAGCTTTCGGAACCTTGCAGAGATGTACTGGGAAGTGGGAGAGCTACTGCTGGACACGCCTGATGGATTGGATCTGGGAGGTCTGGGCGTGCGAACCCCACTCTCTCCAGTGCTTGTAGTCTCCACCGTGGTGGTCGAACTCCAGGACGTACTGGTAGCCACGGTACCCGGGATACTGGTAGCACACCCAGCTGGAAGAAAAGGACGAAGAGGTAAGCAGGGGGGTTTACAGGGTGTCCCCCTCCCGCCGTGGCGGCGCAGCGATGGCAGCGGGTTGTCCCTGCTGCTCCGTCACTTACGCGCCACACTGGATCTTCATGGAGCCCACTTCGTTGTTGGCCCAGCCCATGGCCTGCAGCGAGGGGTAGTCATCAGCAATCTCCCACTGGCGGCCGATGAAGTTGTCTTTCTCGAAAATGGTGATCTTGGATTCCTTGTGATTCTGTGGGGGGGAGAGCAGGGGGTGAGGGGGAGTTGGTGTTCCCTCCCTGGCGTGGGTGGGGATGGCAGAGCTGTCACTCCCTACACACCATTACTCAGAGGGTTCCTGGGGTGGGAGATGTTCAGACCCTGGCTGTTTGGAGTTTTCTGGGTGGCTGGGAGGTGTCAGCTATGCCACGGCTGGCTGTCCCCTAGCTCTGGTCGTGTACATCTTGCCCAGAAATTCCCTCAAAAGCTTTAACAAACAGGACAGAAAGAGCAAATCCTGCTGGGACTGAGGAGGGAAGCGCTGAGCCTGCCCCCAGTGTAGCTGTTTTCCCTTCCTAACCTCACTGCCGTGCCCTGGGACATTTTAAGGGGACCAGAGCTCCGTGGGACACTCACAGCGGAGCAGACGGGGCGGAAGGACATCAGACGCTCGATGTGGTAGGCGTTGCTGCCGCTCCAGGCGTCCCAGCGCGGGTACTCTCCCCTCTCCAGGATGAACTGCTGCCCGCAGAAGCCGGTGTGCTCGTAACCGACCCAGCTGCAAAAACAGAGCGAGGGCTGCCAGGGCTTCCTGCAGCAGCTCCAGGCATCCTGCTGGGAGCTGGCAGAGCGGCAGGATGTAGGTGCGAAGGAGGAGGTTGGGGTCTGGCCTCTGCCCACAGGTTGGGAGGAGAGGAAGCGGTGCTGGATGTGGGCAGAGAACCCAGGGAGCGTGAAACTGCATCTGGTGCTGGGGAGGAACCCGCAAGGCATCCCTGGCTGCAGTGGGAGATGGGGAGATCCTGGGGCCCATCCTGCACAGGTGGCTCTTCCCCCTGGCTGCTCTGTCATTATTTATGCAGACCAGCATCGCTTCAGGATGCCCCAGCTGCCCTTCTCTCCCAAAGGCCTAATTTCTTACTTGTTTCCCAATTACAAGCTGACACTGCCTGAAAAGACCTGAATTCCTGATGCCCAAAGCAGGCAGAGCCCATCTGGCTCTGAGCAGAGAGCAGGGACCTACGGCCTTTCCCTTTTCTGCCTCCCTCTCTTTGCTGAAAACAAACAGGGAGAGGTGAGTGGGGTGCCTCCACCCTGCAGGACACATTTTACAAGCCCTGGTGCTGCCCACACAGCGCTTGCCTGTCCCTGGGGTGGGGATGTCCCCTTAAGGAGACTGGGAACAGAGCCACAGGCAGAGTCTGGGTGGCACGGGCTGTGCAGTGCATGGATCCCCTGCTGATGGCGTACAAAGGGCGCTGAGGGACTCGAGGGTTCCCTGCCACTGACCCAGTCCGAGCCCCAGTGCCACCCCCTGCAGCCAGCCCGCCCTGTGCAAGGTGAACGGCCTGATTAGGAACACGTCAGCTGGAGCAGGGAGCTGATTACAGCGTGAGCACGCACGCTGCTGTAATCCCATTAGCATTACACGTCCTAAAGATAGCAGCACAAATCTATCTCGTCTGCTCCCCGCCCCGGCGGGATGCGCACCGCGGCCCCGCTCCCGGCGCTCCGCCTCTCCGAGCCGCTCGGGAGGCGCCGCGACCGTGCCAGGGAAGATTCCCGTGTGCGGGGAGATGCCCGGCTCCGCTCCCTGCCCCTCTCAGGACTGCCGAAGCTGCGGGAAGGTTCTGCCCTGGTCTGGGAAGCTGTGCAGTGCAGGGAAAGCCCAGGGCAGAGCAGGGCTGGGCCCTGGGCAAGAGGTGATTCTCTAGGGCTGGTGTTTCACGGGGTTTCACAGGTAACTAGGCTAAGCCAGGCCACTCACTGAGCACTGACCCTTGGGCAGCAACCCTGACTGGTCCAACACTGCAGGAGGCAGTTTTGGGTGACACCAAAGGTGTTGCCACTGTCCTCTGTCCCTCTCTCTGCTGCTCTAGCCTGGCAGCGTGGGGTCTCCCCAGGCCTGGCTTCCCTTGGCTGCGGTGCTTGGCTCCAGACAAGCAGAATGGGGACAGCTGGTCCCCCTGCACGCTTGGGCACCCCTCTCCCAGCCCAGCCCCCCCGGGCAATCGCCCCCTCCGCTGGCAGCCGGCTACTCACGCGCCGCATTCCACCTTCAGGGAGCGGATGTTGTCGAAGCCGCACTCCATGATGTTTGGACAGGCCGAAGTGAACTCCATCCTCTTGCCCTGGAAGTTTTCTTGGTCGTACACGGTGATCTGGAACGGAGAGCGAGCTGCCGAGTTGGAAACCGCCCGGCAGTGGCCCCGGGCAATTCAGCGCCTCTTGGAGACGGGAAGGTGGCTCCGTCAGGGAGAGAGGCAGCGGAGGCTGCAGCGGGCACCCCTCTGGGCTGGGACGCAGCCCCGCACTCCGCGTCCCTGCACTGCTGGCCCCGCCACGCCCTGCCTTGGTGTCGGGGGAGCCGCAGGCTGGCCCCCGCTCCGCTCTCCTGCTCACCCCTGCGGAGATCAGTTCCCGGGGCAGCGGTGCCGTCCGGAGAGAGGAGCGGAGCCGTTCTGGGACGGGCGGGTGGCAGGGCTGTGGCTGGCGGTTCTCCCGGCCTCTGCTCCGAACGCTCTAGGGCAAAGAGGATTAACGGGGGAAAGGCGAGGGGCACCTCCCCGGGGGGCTGCGGCTGGCGCTCTCCTCTCCCGCGACAGCTCCAGGCTTCGTCGGGATGCTCCTCACTTGTGCACGTGTTTCTCCTCTCCCTCTCGGCTCCCTTCTCTACCTGTGGCCCTGGCGCTATCGCCAGACCCCTCGGGGCTGCTCCCTGCCTTGCTCTGCGGTGCCCAGTGCCCGTGCTCACCCTGTCTGCGTGGACAAGGGAGCGAGAACAACAGCTGGTGGCTTCTGGGGACTGTGTAACTGCCCGTCACGGGATGGCTGGTAAGAGCAGGGCGCAGCTGGCTCAGGGTGCTGTGAAGAGCCTTATGAAAAGTGTCCGGGGGATGCTTGAACAGGCAGGAGGCAGTTCCCATGGGCAGAGGACAGGAGTGCCAGTCTGCCGTGCTCGTCCCTACCTTACTGCCCACTGTGCAGATTTCCTGGTGCCAGAGGATGGGCTTTGCCCTTCTCCCTGTTCCCTACCTGCACACAGGGAAAGGCAAAATGCTGGGGCTGTGAGGACGTACCTTCCACGGGCCCATGGGAACAGGCAGAGGGTTTGTCTGAGCCATCTTTACTGCTGGATCGGTGTCTGGAGAAGGAAGGAAAAGCGATTTTTACTGCAGCATGTCCCTGTGCATCCCTGCTGCCCGCTCGCGAGGCTGGGGGACGGCTCTGTGCCCGCCACCCATGGCGCCTGTTCGAGGATAGCTGTCCCACTGCTGGGGACAAGCCACACCAGCCACAGCAGGACCCCCTTGCCAGCCCCAGGATGGGCAAGGAGGCACAGCGGAGAGCTGTGGGACACATCCAAAGCAGGGTGCTCCCTTCTCCCCGCTGCAGTGCCCTTTCCCCCCCTCCCTGCCATGGTTTGGAGCCTGCACGCCCGCCAGGGCACAGTGCCCAATCCCCCTTTCTCCTTCCCTGAGGCCAGAAAAGCACCCCTGGGCCAGAGCAGGGGGCTTCCGTGGGCACAGGCTGCCCTGTGTCCAGCAGTGTCCCACAGACCCTCCCGATCCCCTGCCCGGTGTCCCTTGGGAGGCACGCTGGGCTCCCACGGACAGCCCTGGCTAATGGAGGGAGATGCCAACCGGCGTGCCGTGCCGGTGGGCACCAGGAGTGGGGTGCTCTGCCCTAGAGGAGGTCTCAGCCCCCCCGGCTGCCAGCAGGGACGTGTGAGCCTGTCTTATGCCACGGGAAACAGCGACGGTCCCTCTGGGCGTCATTGGCCACCAGGCAGGAGGAAGGGTGTCTGCCCGGCCGGCTGGCAGCGGAGGGGTGAGGTGGGAGAGGTGCGCATCGGTCCAGGACTCACCTAGCTCAGGCGGTTACTGCTGCTTCGCCCATGTAATGTTTGCCTACTTCAGCGGCTCAGCTTTTATAGGGTACTGCTGGCCGGGAACCGGTGCCAGCGTTTGCAGAGCCGTCAGCACAATGCTTGCTCTGGCATTGTCCTGCTGATCCCCGGAGATTTCAGCTGCTCATCCCCATGGCCTGAGCCACATTCTTAGGGAAAAAGAAAAAAAAAATTGATAATAAAAAAAAAAAATAATCGGGGCGGCTGTTTGCACAGATAATCTTGGGCACAAATGACTCAACGATTTGACCGCGCTGGCATTTTCCAGGGGCAATGCACCGCGCCGTCACGGGGCGAGCCTGGGGGCTGGCCTGGCCCTGGCGCCAGTTGGCACCGTGGGGACAGCGGGGACACCTCCCCGTGAGACCCCGCGGGTGGTGGGCTCAGCAGGGTGTCTACCAGGCGCTGTCACTTCGCTTCACCAGCCGAGGCACGTTCTCTGTCACCGTGTTGGCGCGGACACCCTCTTCCCATCACGGGCGAGGAAGGCTGGAGGTGAGAACTGGCATGACCCTGGCAGACGTGTCCCCACGGCCACACCGAGCCCCAACGCTCCACACAGCGCTGCCACCGCCACGACCCCACACCCAGAACGCCTGCCAGGGCCTTGGGGAAGCCTCGGCCCTGCCTTGACCGCAGCCACCAGCCCCACAGCCCCCTTCTCAGGCGGGGCTCCCATGGGGCAGACACTGCAGGCCCCGGGGCACCATGGCGGGCACAGGCCGGGCCGTCGGGGGTCACGAGGCGAGCGTGGCGGCGCAGGCTGCTGCCTCAGCGCATGGCTGCCAGCACAATGCTCGCCCGCGTCTGACTGCCCCTTTTGTCTCCCCGCTGGGCAGCCGAGGCCGCACAAAACAAAGCGCCCCGTCAGCGCTGCCTGCGGCACGGCCTGGCGCCCGGCCCGGGGGACCCTGCGGGGACGCGCGGCGGGGTGGCACCCGACCAGACGGGCCTCGTGGGGCTCAGCGGGGTTCTGGGGGTCCCCTGCTGCGGGCAGGGCACTGCCCTGACGGGGGAAGCTGGGGTTTGCCGGGGTTCTTCCCCTCGCCGGCTGCTGCGGGATGGGGATGGGGTAGGGTCGGTGTCACCGGAGGGGTGAGCCGTGGGGCTGCACCCCGCAAGGCCTGGCACGCCAGCTGACAGTACAACCACATCCCAGCAGATTTGGGTCAGGGAATGGGAAGGGCAGGACCACCTGTCTTCTGCAAGGATGCCAAAATGGGGGCTGGTGGTGGGATGGTCCTGCGAAGCCTCCCCAGCACACTCCCTGTGCACCTGCTGGGGGCATCCTGGCTGAGGGGGGAGGACAGCTCGGAGCTCACCCTCCGGCTCGCTCCAGCCCCTCGGACATGCCCTGGTCACGGCTCCGGCCACCCAAGAGTGTGGAGGCTTTGCCAGGAGCCTGGTGCCACTAGAGGGAGAGCTCAGCCCGAGCAGGATGGGACACCATCGGCGCATGCGGGTGTGCGGTGTGGGTGTGTGGCACTGCGCATCCTGCTGCACCCCACACAGGCACCTGCCTCCCCTTGCAACAGGAAAACTCTCTCTGGATGAAAACCACCCCAGAGCAAAGCCCGGAGCTGACAGCCACCCCCAAGCCAGGAGAAAAGTGGGGGGAAAGCCCCTCCTGCACAGCCCACACTGGTGATGGCCGGGGATGGGTCACTCTCAGCAGACAACAGGACCCCAGTATAGCTCAGGCTGCTGTGGACCCCCCAACCCCTCACCCTCCTGGTGGGGCAGGTGTCCCCCCCTCAAGGACCTGGGGGCACAGTGGTGAGTGCCTGGGGAGCCAATGATGCTGGCAGGTCCACAGGTTGTCCGGAACAACTGGTTTTTCTAGATCCAAGAGACTATAAAAATGCAGTGACCTATTTAGGGAACCCTGCGGTGCTGCAAAAACAGATGCTTCCCCTCCCAGCCCGGCTCCAGGCCCTTGCCCTGGCCAGCCATCTGCGCCTGCCAGGGGCACGCAAAATGCCACTGGCACCGGAGCTCTGTCCCGCTTCTCCACAGAAAACCCTGGGCAACACAGAGAGTTTCCTTGGATGTGGGATTTGCCGGTGACCGGGGAACCCCCTGCCAGGGAGAGCTGCTCAGGGCAACCCAACCTGTTCCTGGCAAAGCCAGACAGGATCCTGTGGACAGGAACAGCTGGTCAGCTTGCTGGAAAACACGGGGTGTTTACGCCTGGGGATGCGGCAGGGGAGTGGCCCCAGTGGCTGGCTGCTGGTGGCAGGGCTGTGTGGCACTGGGGACCCCGTGCTGTCCCACAGCTTGGCGGTTCCAACCGGCACCAGCCCATCACCTCCTGCCCAGTGTGATAAGGGAGCGGGAGCTGCCACAGGCTGTAACCAGCTGTTCACCCGCCTGTGCCAGGGAGCAGGGGGCAGAGGTACAGCCACACAGTGTGTCCCCTCACCACCACAGCTGGAAAACCCTCCTGGAAGCTCAGACGGGCTCTGAAGCCCTTCCAGATCGCTCGACCCCATCGCCGCTCTCCAGATGGCTGCGGCTCCCTGCACTTGGTGCCACGTGCCTGGGACAAAGGACAGTGTGACAAAAGCAGGCAGCTGCGCTCACTGCTGCCGTCCTCCGCCCCTGCAAGGGCTGCATCTCCTCCACCACTGCATCCCTCGGGCCAGGGCCCAGCACGGGGCTCCTTGCTCAGCTGCCAGCTTGCCCTGCCATGCCCCACGAGTCCTGCTCTGCTGCTGCTGTGGGATCGTGTCCTGGGCACAGACTGTGGGCTGAAAATCACAGCCAGCTTCACCACTGCGAGGGAGCAGGGCTTGTGACACCCAGACAGGTGTGTCCCAAGAGTGGCTCACAGCCTGTCGGTAGGAGAGCCAGGACCACACGGCTCAGCCAGGAACGGTAGGATGGCAGCAGGGGTTTGGAGGGAGTCCCCTGGGGTACTTTGGGATAGGGCGCTGTCCCTGTCATCTCTCTGAGCTTCCCAATCAGAGATTGAGCACTGCCTGAAAAGTGCTTTTGGAAAGAGCTTGTGGATGCCTCTCCCAGGGGTCCCTGTTCCCAAAACCCCACTCCAGCTTCCCCGGGCCCAGTTGCTCCCATGCCCGATAGGAAGGGAGGTTGTCCCAGCACTGATATGGCAGGGCTTATCCTGAAACCCTCTGTCCCAGGATTCTCGCTGTGTGTGACCAGCCCCGGTGTGACGTCCCAAAGCTGGACCCCAGTGGAAGGGGTGTGACAAAAGACTGTGCCGCTCTCGCTGCTGGGTGTGCTGGGAGATGCTCATTGTTAACCGTGGGCTGTCTCCCGGGCAGAGCAGCCGCTGTCCTCGCAGTCAGTCCCTGCTGGGGGACAAGTGCTGCGGGAGAAGCTGCAGAATAGCTCCACAGGCACCTCTGCCATGGCCAGCTTTGTATTCCCCACACTGGGGCCGGCGGGCACCGGTCACCCTGCTCCAGCCGGCAGCCTGGAGCCTTCCCTGTCTGGATCCAGTGCTCTTCCGAAAAGGAGAACCCCGGGAGCGCTTGTCCGCATTGGGCGATGCACGGGGGCTGCGTGTGCGAGCGTGTGTGAGGATGGGGGCGTGTGAGCGTGCGGGGAGTGCCGGATGGACAGTGTGCCACCGTGCCACACCGGGGGTGAGCACACACCGTCTGTGCCTCCGCGGGGGCGGGGGGGGCGGTGCGGGTTCACCCCGGTTCTTGGGCGCGCGGGGGCGGTTGCGCCCATCCCGGCTGCGCACCGGGCTGCGGGCGCCGGTCCCTACGGCGGTTTACAGCCGGGCTTGCGGGCGCGGCGGGTTCCCGGCTGGGCAGAGCTCGTTCCCCGCTCCGCTCCGCGCCGACCGGAGCCGCGCCCGGCGCGGCGGGCGGCGCGCGCAGAGCCGGCAGTGCCCGCCCCGGTGCGGTGCCCGCCCCGCCCCGCCCCGCCCCGCGCCGCCGCCGGGGCCCGGCACCGCCGCCGCCGCCACCGGGCCCCGCTCCGCCGCCGCCGCCGCCGCCGGGTGAGTACCCGCCGCCATCCCACCGGGACCGGCCACCGGCCACCCGGCACCGCCGCCGCGGCACCGGCACGCACCGGCCGGCGAGGGGCCGGCCGCGGCTGCATCGCCCCCCTCGGCGGGCCGGGCCCCGAGCCGAGCTCCGCCGTGCCCGTGCCCCCGCGGCGTTGCGCGGCCGCTGCGGGTGGGTGGGTGCGGAGCCCCTCTCGGTGCCGCCCCCCCCGGCTGCGGGCTGTGCGTGTGCGCACGGCCCGCTCTTGTCTGGCAGCCCCCCGGTGTCACTCGTGTGCGCGTTTGCCTGCGTGTGTCACCTTGTGCGGGGTGTGTTTCTGTGCGCGGTGTCCCCGCCTGTCCCCCCTGCAGCGCGCCCCGCGTCAGGTGCTCCGTGTTGGGTACCCCAGCGCCCGCTGCAGGGCTCCCCTGCTTCCAGGGAGAACCCGCTGGCCTGGGCCTTTCCCACACCACCTGGGAATTGCATCCGAAGCCATTAGCCCGGCTCGCCGCTAAACCACATCGCTGCTGGGGCCGGTGCCACTGGCACCTGAGGTGCCTTTTTGGAGTGACAGGGGTGGGTGGCACTCAGCGAGCTGCTGTGCTGGGGGTGGTGGGGGCTCGCGGGGCTGTGGCCGCCCCAGAACCTGTTAATTTTCCCAGGGAGGAATATATGGAGCATCGGGCGAGGGCTGGGACGTGCATCCCTAAATCGTGTGGTTTCCAGCCGGCCTGTGAGATGCAAATTGTCTGGTCAGCGAGTGCCAGAACTAAACTTAGGGCAATTACAGGAAAGTGTGGGCACATGGCAGTGTATTCCTACACCCCAAGGCCGACCCTGGCGCTCTGGCACTGCGGGACCCCTGCCCGCTGCCCCATCCCAGTCGGAAGCTGAGCATTCCCACAGCACCTGCATCAGCCCTGGACTTTGCCCACTGATGAGCTGTGGCTCGACCCTTAACCTTTGCCGTGGGCTGGGCCATGCAGGGCGTCAGGCTGTGAATTTGGGGCCGGAAATAGGCAATGAGGGAGGTGTGCACCCTGTTCTGAGGAGCCTGCAACCCACCTGACCCCCCCCAAGCTGGCCACGGAACCGTGTACCACCTGGGAGCCCAGCCAGGATCATGCCCCCACTACTTCACTACCTCTGGGTCGACCCTGTAAGACCTGTGTCATTCCCCAGCTTTGGGGCGAGGCAGGTGCTTGCACCCCGTGCACCCTCCTGGCCTGGGGTGACCCCTCATAACCAGTCTGGGTCCCCTTTGCTGTGGGACATGGGGTTCCTGCAGCAGGAGGGCCTGAAATCCTGCTCTGGGGAGAGCCTGGTGGCACATCCTGGCTGTGACTCAGGTAGATCCAGGATTGTTTCCCTCCTGACACATTCCAGCATTGTCAGTAAGGGAAGGCACTGCAGAGGGTTTTGGAAACCCCCTAAATTTCCTTGTTCTGTGGAAAACTTGTGTCCAGCAAGGAGCCGTCATGCAGGTCAGCCCCCGTTTGCCCTGCGTAGGAGCTGGCCTGGCTGCTCGGAATCGCTGCCAGCAGCTCCTGTTCCCTGGCACGGCGTCATCCCTTCCTGGCCGGGCACAACCAGGGCACGGAGTACCCCAACATGGTGTGCCCAAAGAGGGGACAGCCACCACCTCCTGCTCCAAAGTGGTGTGGGAGCACAGCCCTAGTGCTGGCATCAGGGAGCAGAGCAGGGAGGGCAGGCGACCGTGAAACTTGCCGTGCAGGTCCCTGCGCGGGAGCGTGTCGGACGAGATTGCGTCTCGAGGAGGGAAGGAGTGGCTGGGAGTTTCAGTGAACGCCTTCCTCCCTGCCTGGAACTCCCCGGAGCCTTGGCAGGGACACGGGGGGGGCTCATGGCTGTGGTGGGGGCACATGGGGAAAGGTGCATCCGTCTCAGAGAGGACTTTTGGCTTTGGGAGAGTTGAGATGCGTCTCCCTTTCTGCCATCTGGCCCTTCCAAGGTGACGTCCCTCGTCTTTTGCCGGCCCAGTGTCGCAGCAGCATCCTCGCGTGCCGTCCCAGAGCGCAGCCGGCGCCGGCGGGCGCCTCTCCCTTCCCTGTCACGGCTCATGCACGCTGCCCCAAACATGCCTGGCCAAGGGGAGTCCCGAGGCAAGCCCGGGCCGAGTCAGGGAAGGCGCGTTGGGTCTGAATCAGGAGCCAGGAGACGCTCGGCAGCCACCTCCTGCTCACGGCATCGGGCTGCACCCATCCGTGGCGGGAGGCTTCTTGGGGAAAAGGGAGCAAACCACAACGGCATCCCACGGGGGCCGGGGACATCAGCGCAGGGTGGATGCTGCAGTCCTTTCCCCAGCCCACAAAAGTCCCGTCTCCCTGCCCCACCGCTGCCTATTGTGGGGCACACGTGGCTGCGGCAGCGGCCGCCAGTGCTGCCTGATTAGCCATGCGGCTGGGAACGCTGTTCCCCCCTTTTTGTTGAGCGTACAAAGGCTGGGAAGGCAGCCTGTGTGTGCCGGGAGAGAAACCACCGAGGACAAAGAGCGCGCTGGCCGCCTGTCTCCCGGCGCCGTGGCTCTAACCAGAACCTGCCTGGCGAGTGGCTCTGCCCCCGAGGGACCCCCGGGAAGGATCCCAGCACCCCGCTCCCTGCCATGGGGTGTGCTCCCAGGGGTGCAGCCCTTCTGTACGGCTTCAGGGATGCCCAGGAGGCTGAGGTAGCGGTGGCACGTGTCACACAGGGGGGACACGAACAGGTGCGGGTGGTTCCCTCCCTGCCATTGTCTGTGCTGGGGCCCTGGCACAGGGGAGCAGCCCCCCGGGGTGGCACGGCCATGGTGCCCTTTGTGGCAGCACCTGCTGTGGGTCATGGGAAGGAGCTGTGGTGTCCCCTGGTTCAGGTCAGTGGTCATCCCACAGCCAGCAGTTCTGGGAGAGGAGAAAGGAAGTGGGTTGTTTTCATGTCTTTCGGGACCCTGCCCTGCCCAGGTCCTGCTGTGGGTCTGGGTAAAGCCCCAGGTGCTGCAGGGAGGGCAGAGCAGCCAGAGCCCTGGGGCTGGGTGGTGTGGGCATAACTGTGGCAGCTCCTCTGGCCATGCAAGCCTGACCTTGTCCCTCGGGCTGCTTCCCCTCACTGCCTGAGAGGTATCACCCAGAGCCAGCACTGTGCCATGGCTTGCAGGGCGCTGTCCTCACCTGCCCTGTGGCCAGGCCTCTCCCGGGCATGTGTGCTCGTGGCCCAGCCCCGAGGGGCAGCGAGGTTCAGGGAGTTCCCTGCCGTCCCTGTATGGCTTTGCCAAGGGGAAAACGGGTTTCCCTTGTCCCACTGGGTGTGTTCAAGGGCAGCGGAGAACATGTGCCTTTGCAGGGAGATGGTCCAGGCAGTGATGGTGATGCAGTACTGATGCTGTGCTGGAGCCAAGGTGCAGGTTGGCACAGCACAGCGCATCCATGCACCCCAGGCAGAGCCTGCACTCCCACCGTGGGCAGCGCTACCCATCCCTACAGCTGCCCAAACCTCATCCCCACACCCTTTGGAGAGCTCTAAAGCAGATGCTTCAAACGTGGGGAGCTTTCCTGTTGTCCTTTGTGCTGAGGTTAAGTTCCTGTGCAGTTTCCTGCCCTGTTATATATAGCTGTCAGCCCGTCCCACGGGCGCTGCCAGCCGCCTGCTCCACTTTGGAATTGTTTATCCGCAGCCCGAGCGCTCGATGGAGGCTGGGGGGGGCAACCAGTTACCCCAGGGGCAGAGGAGTCCCACAGCACCCCGTGCAGGGTGAGACTGTGGGTGCCCCCAGGCACTGGGTGTCCCCAGGGTGCACGTGGGGTTTTCCAGGAGGGCTCTGGGTTTTCTGCCCAGCCGTGGTTTTCCCGCTGGAAGCTGGGTGCTCCCCCCGCTCTGCGCGGGATGCCCGAATGAAAGAGCGACTGTTCCTGGAGGTCGCCGGCAGCGTCACGAGCCTCGACGTCGCCCTGGCTAAAATTAGACACTTATCAGTGTTGGGAGGGATGTGATTTTACAGGTTCCTGTTTATTAGAGCAACCTTCGTTCCAGGCAGTGTTTCCGGCTCCTCCCTGGTGGGGACACTGCCCACGGCAGCCCCTGTGGTTTGCGGCGGCCGGAGCCGGGATGGGCAGCAGAAAGGCCTCTGTTTCCTCAACAAGGGGCTTTTGAACAGCAGGCAGGACGTTGGTGGCTGGATGGAATGGGGGTTTTACCCTGGGGAGTGTCCCTGCCGGCAGTAACTGCTGCAAAAGCCACCGGGATATTTTCTTCCCTGCCCACCCGTGCTGCTCCAAAACCTCCTCCTGAGCTGCTGAGGGTCTTGCCTGCAGTCAGCCCCGGTGCCAGGCACTGCCAGGCTTCTGGGCTTCTTTTGGGGCAGCCCTGGGGGTACAGGGCCATCCCTGTTGCATCGCTGGGGCTTGGTGCCCAGCTGGGGCAAGGACACATTGTCTTGGGGCAGTCTGAGCCCTGTGGTGCTGCAGTCCCCAGGGCGGGTGGGAATACTGGAACACGGCCCAGGGGCTGGGGTTGGCAGCCGGGGTGACCAGTGGGGAGAATGGAGGGGTGGTGGGTGGGTGTTGGCCGTGCTGCTCTCTGATGGCACCCTTCCTGTCTGTCCTTCTGCACAGGCGGCTGTGCCGTGAGCAGCGCCCCAGCCCAGTGCCCTGCCGTGGGGGCAAGAGTGCCCCGAGCCCCCATCCACCATGTTCAACCTGATGAAGAAGGACAAAGAGAAGGATGGGGCCCGGAAGGAGAAGAAGAAGGAGAAAAAGGAGCGAATGTCAGCAGCTGAACTCATGAGCCTGGAGGAGATGAGCATGCGCCGGGGCTTCTTCAACCTCAACCGTGCCTCCAAGAGGGACTCCAAGACCCGCCTGGAGATCTCCAACCCCATCCCCATTAAAGTGGCCAGTGGCTCCGAGCTGCACCTCACGGACATTGACTCCGACAGCAACCGGGGCAGCGTCATCTTGGACTCGGGCCACCTGAGCACGGCCAGCTCCAGCGACGATCTCAAGGCGGACGATACCAACTTCAAGGGCTCGGTGCTGCAGCGGGCAGCCAAGTTTGGCTCCTTGGCCAAGCAGAACTCCCAGGTGATTGTCAAACGCTTCTCCTTCTCTCAGAAAAGCCGGGATGAGAGCACCTCAGAGACCTCCACGCCCTCCGAGCACTCGGCAGCCCCTTCCCCCCAGGTGGAGGTGCGCATGCTGGAGACCCCTCTCGACAAGCAGGGGGTTCCCCCCGGCCAGCCCTGCACCCCTCCCGCCGCCTCCCTGCGTGCCAGGGTGCCGGAGCTCGTCGGCAAGAGGTTCCCCGCCGAGCTGCGGCTGCCCGCCCTGGTGCCCCCTCAGCCCCCCACCCCGCGGCAGCTGGAGCTGCAGAGGCGCAACACGGGCGATTTCGGCTTCTCCCTGCGCCGCACCACCATGCTGGACCGCGGCCCCGACGGGCAGGTGTACCGGCGCGTCGTGCACTTCGCCGAGCCCGGAGCCGGCACCAAAGACTTGGCCCTGGGCTTGGTGCCGGGAGACCGGCTGGTGGAGATCAACGGGCGGAACGTGGAGAACAAATCCCGGGACGAGATCGTGGAGATGATCCGGCAGTCGGGGGAGACGGTGCAGCTGAAGGTGCAGCCCATCCTGGAGCTGAGCGAGCTGAGCCGCTGCTGGCTGCGGGGCGGCCAGGGGACGCGCCGTGCTGCCTGGGATGTGAGTAACGCCGTCCCCGCCGCGGGCACTGCCAGGCCGGGGTTCTGCCAGCGTCCTCGCGGGGGTGTTTGGGTTGGCAGGGGCCGTGGGAAACAGCGGGTGCCGGGGCTGCTCCAGCCAGGAGCCACGCACAGGGAGGAGTGGGAGGCTGTGGCTGGGATGCAGCGGTGATGCACCGGGTCTTGCAAATCATCGCTGGTGGGTTTTGCCCCCCAAGGTGCTCGGGGTGCTGTTGAGTTGGGTTTTCCTCCTGCCGGAGGAGCCACGGGAGAGCCCAGCCCTGCGTTGCCTGCGGGAAGTCTATCCCCATCTCTTTGCTGACGGAGCACAGTCCAGCTGAGAGGGGAGCTTTGCTCCTCACTGCCAGGAAATTCCAAAGGCTACTTTGCAGAAGGACACTGCCTGCTCTACTGCCCACGCCGGCATCCCCTGCTGGGATCCTCCCCGGGGACTGGGGCAGGCACACAGTGTGCCAGGGGCCGGGAGCCGCTGCTGGCGTGCGCAGCCCTTCGTGTGCGGCTGCTACTGCTGCTGTATAAATAGAAACTTAATGGCTGGGTGACCCACATCGCTCGTGCCTGCTGCCCGGCACTGCTGACCCTGCCGCAGGCTAACCGGCATCCTGGCCACTCCAGCAGAGCCCCCCCAAAATGCCAGCATCCCGCAGGGCTGGACCCCCTCCACGGTGGCAGGGGGTGTGGCAGCGTGGCGTTGTTTAGCGTATAACCGGACTTGTTTCGTGTATTCTTTAGGAGGAGGAGGGTGCAGAGCAGGTTTCCTGCACTGGGGAAAAAAGCCACACTGTGCATGGCGAGGCCCGGTGCCTGCGGGGTGGTGGCCAGGATGGAGCGAGGGTGACCACGGGGCTCCATGCGCTCCTGGAGCAGATGCCGGCGCTGTGGGGTGGGGTCTGCGCCAAGCCAGAGCGGTGGCTTTCCCGCAGCTCCTCCCCGGAGCCCTGCAGGCATCACCGGGCAGTGCTGCCTGGATAACCCCGGTGCGATAACCCCGTGGGGACACGGCTGTCACCGTGTCACAGCGCCTTGGCGCGGAGGACGCGCGTTGGATGTCGGCGCACACGGAGCCACAGCGAGGTGCTTGTGCCTCCCAGGAGCGCAGGGCTGGGCTGGGAAGGGGGAGAGGAGACTCCGGTGCCCTTGGGAGAGGCTGCAACGTGCAGCCTTGTGCCGGAATGTGGTGTGGTTTGACGGCATCAGCCGGTGGGAGCTGGCCGGAGGGGTGGCAGTGACTGTGCCGTGGGGTTGCCACCGCAGCACCTCCCGGCACAGGATGCCTCCTCCTCCTGCGTGGTGCACCAGAGTGATGCCCTGTGCCTTTGCCGGTGCTAGGGAGCACAGACTGGGGTGCTGGGTGCAGCTGGGGGTCTTTCACACAAGGTGCTGGCACACAGGGAGGCCCAGCTCTCCCCCAGGCCCCACTGAGCTCCCTGGAATGTTTCTGGTCCTAATTTAAATAAAAATGATCCCTTTTGAAACAGGAAATTATAGACATACTTTGGGCTGTTGCTCTGGAAGGCTCTCCCTGGCCGGAGCGGGATGGTGCTGGTCTCTGTGCACCATGGGGGGGTTTAACCCCCTCGCTGGGTCACCCTTGTCCCCACGGACCCGCCTGGGCAGCAACAGCACCCGCTGCGTTTTGGGGGGTTGTCGGTGCTGTGGGGTGACAAAGGCCAGCCGGTGGCACAGCGTGGCCGGGCATTGGGGCCGGGGTGAAAGCCCCTCCGTGTCCCAGCCTTGCTCCCAGCGTGGGGCAGCTGGGCTGGCTCGGCTCCACGCTCGTATTTATTTATTTACCGGCGAAATTCCTCAGGCATGCGCCGGCCCAGCAGAAATATTCCAGAAACGCCTCTGACCGCTCCAGTGCTTCAGCAGGGCCACAGGCATCCGGTGGCTGTGCTGGACAGCCTCGTGTGCCACTGTCCTCGGGCACCCAGGTCCCTGCAGGGCGCTGTCCCCAGGGTGCAAGGCCACTGTGCCATGGCACGGCTGGGTTCCCCGTGTCCCACCAGGGTGGGAGTGTGGGACTCTCATCGTGTCGGAGGCACTTTTATCATTTTTCTGTGCATGGGAAGTTCTTGGTTTGGCTCTTTTTCTGCTCTCACTGAGGGCTTGGTGCTGCTGTGGTGTCCCAGTGTGGGGAGCTCCTGGGAGGGGGCTCGTATCCAGTGGGCTCAGCCATGGGCCAGTGTGTGTCTGCTGGATTTCCTGGCTTAAGAAGGAGAGAAATATGCTGGCCAGGCAGAAGTGCTGCTGTCACCAAGCAGCTGGGCTGGGCATCCCAGTGGAGGTCGCTGCATGCCTGTGCTGCCTGGGGACACCCGTGTCACTGCAGGCACTCTCTGCTGCGTTATGCCAGCCCTGCCAAGGGTGTTGGATGTGGCCTGTCCCTTGTGCAGTGGGGTGTGCCAGGCTGGCACCCTTTGCTTCCTCTGGGAATGTTTTTTTGCTCGAGGCACATCTGTCTCCCTTGGGTTGGGCAGGGACCTGCTCAGCTGCCAGCTGGGGTTCCAGTGTGCCATGCCCGTGTCACCGTTGCTCCTCCATGCCACCAGCGTACCTGGCTCCCTGCCACTAAACCCCTCCCAGCACGGGGAGGCCACTGACTCCCAGCCCCTTGTCCACTGCCCCACTCCCGCTGTTTCCAGGGACACCTTGGACTTCCAGAGGCAGCTTTGCCATGAAAACATCTTTACCACGAGCTGCTGGGGTGCTGTTTGTCCCCGACAACATTTTGAGGGGAATCTCGTCTTCATGGCAAAGCCAGAGGAGGAGCAGGAAGTATCAGGGTTACACCGCCTGGCACGACACCAGCACCAGGCGAGCCGGGGTGCAGACTGTACAACCCCATCCTCAGAGGCACAGAGCCCTCCCAGGCTCCCCCCAAGCTGCACTTGGCTCGGGGGGTGTCTCTCCCCCTCGCTCTGGGCGGGCGGTGGACGGAGGCCGGGCAGTTCCCCCCGCGGCGCAGCCCACATCACTTCCTCTGGCAGTGGCGGCGGTGACGGTGCTGGTGGCGAGGCCCCACTGCCCGCCTGTCCCCCCCCCCAGCTCTCCCTCCGGCTGCTGCTGCTGCGCCGGCGGGGCCCTCGCATTCCTGGGCTATTTTTAGGGTGGCCCTATCAGCCCAGCTGTCCCGGCTGCCGCCCCACTGGTGCCTCTCCCGTGCGGTGCCGCGCTCGCCCCGGCGGAAACCCTTCTCCTGGCTCCCTCTGGTAAGGTGGGGACCCACCGGCGTGGCCAGCACGGCTTGGGGGAGCACGAGGGGGGTACGTGGGGGACAGTCCTGGTGCTGGGGTAGGGGATTGCCAGGCTGAACCCACCCCCGGGGCGCTTTGGTGTTGTTTGTTGTGGGGGTCTCACGGCCGGTGCTCTCTGGAGACCTCCGTGGCAGCGCCAGGCTCCTCGGAGGTGGGAGCACTGTGGACAGAGGGTTTGGGTGTTCCGACCCAGACCCCCGTGCTCAGCCTGTGCTCCAGGCACTGGCATTTCACACCACGGTGACAGTTTGGGGGCGACAGGGACCCCTCAGGGATGTACTCCCAGAATGCTGGGTTGCTGTGGTGGCCAGGTGCTCCCCTGTGCCACGCCTGGCCCTGAGAGGGGGCTTCTCCCCAGTGGCCCCAGGCACAGCCCGGGGTTGGAGAGTGGGTGCCATCCAGGGCAGCAGGTCCCACCAGGGCTGCTGGCACGGGGTCAGGCTCAGAATAAACCCAGGCTGTCAGGGCAAGCAAGGAGCTGGGGCAGAAAATATCCCTTCCCTCACCCTGGCATTTGCTTACCGCAGCGGCCTGGCCCGCTCCGGGGAGCGGGGCCACGGTCCTGCAGCCTGACTAAAGGGGATTTTTTTACACAGTGAGTTTTGCTGGGTCTCAGACCGGTCACCTGTCTGTCCCCAGAGCCCCTCCTGCGGGCGCTGTGTATGCTGAGCAGGTCCAGGTGGGCTCAGACCCCGATTGCTGAGGATCCCAGGTGGGGAAGGGCAGGTGGCAGTGCCCTGTGCTGTGGTTTGGCGTGCTGTGTGCTGTCCCCGGTCCGTCTCACCTCTCCCTCTCTCCCCAGCCAGGGCTGCGGCTCCATGAGACATCACCATGGCGTTCTCATCCCGGTTTGCGTTCTGGGAGCAGAAGGGAAGTCTCTCTTGCATGTCTGCCTGCACCCCCACCTTTGGGTCACGCTGCTGACCAGCTCCCCCGGTTTGCCCAGTGCTGGCACCATGTTTGGAGCAGCACTCCCGGCCTCGCCATGCTGTGGTGACAGGAGCTGTGCTGGGCAACCTGGGGCTTGGCCAGGGCTGTGGTCACCAACACAGCCATGCATGTGGTCACTAACACCGTCACTAACGGCTTTGCGAGTGTCTGGTGCAGCCCCTAACACGGTGTGAGCCACCCCAGTGCCACCTGCCAGCCAGGAGCTGCTGTGGGACGGCGAGTCGGGGTGTGCTGCCCGCAGGATGCGCCGTACCCTGCCGCAGCAGTGGCACAGCAGTGGCACTCAGAGACACAGCTCAGGGCAGGGTTTTGCCCACCCCCCCAGAGGCCCCTGGTTTCCCCGGGTCGGCAGGGATCTGGCATGTCCCACACGCGGCTGCTGCAGAGATTAGCTGGTGACACTTTAAACGTGCTGTGACACCGGGGGGGTGACGTGTAGAATGACAGAACCCTGCAGGAGGGGTGCTGGGACTCTGAACCACCTCCCTCACTGGCTGCACGTGATGAGAGGGCCCTTTGGGGTTTGCATCTCTGCGCTTCACCCCTGTTTTTGTGGCTGATGGGAAGCCTGGAAGGACACACGTCCTTGTCCCTGCAGTGGGTTGCAAATTAGGGCTGGCATGGAGTGATGCTCCCAGGGGGTTTTCTGGCAGCAAGGCCCCACAGTGGGTTCAAACATGCTCCTCTTGTTTGTCTGACCCTCAGGTCAAGGACGAGGACAAATCTTTAGCTGTGAAAAGACCCGTGAAGGAGGACGGGGCTGTAAGTGTCACAGGGCACGGGCAGGGTGGAGCTTCTGGGGATGGGGCTGGTCCTTGGTGGGAACAGCCCCTGTGACAGGGCCTGGGGACACATGCAGGGTCATGGGCTTAGTGATGCCCTGAGCACTGAGTTTTACGCCCATGCTGGCAGCCTGAGGGTTGAATGGTTTGTGGGGCAGAGAGGTCAGCACTGGGATCCATTGTGGGGCTGTAGGTTGGTGGGGAAGGGTGCTGTGTCCCCAGCACTGGGGTCTGGCCTGGAGCTGTGCTCCGTGGCAGGGCAGAGCCCTGGGCACCACCGTGTCCCAAACAGCAGCGGAGGCTGGACCTCCACTCACACCGCTGTCGTTGTGGCTGCAGTCAGAGAGCCCGAAGGACGCAGCATCTGTGCTCCCGAAAGCTGAGCCCCCAAAACCTGAGCCTGTGAAGAGCCCTGAAGGCGCAAAGAGCCCCGAGCCACCTCCTGGGAGAGGGAAGAGCCCAGAGCCGGTGCTGAACGGGGCAGCTGTGAACGGGCTGGAGGGCCCAGCCGCTGAGGCAGAGGGAGATGACGGCCAGGGCCTCTCCCGCCGCAAGGTGGTCCGGGTGGTGCGCAAGGTGGTCCGCAAAGTTCTGCCAGGGGAGGACGCTGGCAGCGCCAAAGAGCCAGGCCGAGATGCCAAATCTCCTGAGCCAGTGCCGCCCCCAAGGAAGGAGGAAACAGCCCGTACCGGTGTCCCGGCGCCCCCAGCCCCACCACCTCCCCCCGCGGTGGTGCCTTCAGCCCCTGCCAAGCCGGAACCCAAGGATGAGATCTCAGAGGGGCTCAAAACCCTCATGGCAAAGGGCAAAACCAAGGAGCACCGGCCGCGGCTCCGGCCGGGGGACAGGCAGGAGAAGTCCCGCGAGCCGGCTGGTGGGGACGCACAGCCGTCCCCTGGCACTGAAACCAAACCAGAGCCACCCGTGCAGCCTTCGGGAGGGCAAGCGGAGCCGGCAAAGGCGTCTGCTCTGAAACCCACGGCCCTGGAGAGGCACAAGGTACCGGTGTGTGCACGGCAAGGGATGCTCTGACCCGGCGGCGGGTTGTGCCCACAGTGCAGCATGGTGTGAGCTCACCTGCATGGTTTGCGGTGCTCTTGAGATGTGTGGTGTGGGTGGGAGTCACTTTTTTGGGGCAGTAGTGCGTGCTGTGGCCACTCCGTCATGCTGCGCCTTGTCTCCCCTCCATTTCATGTGGAGAAGAAGCTGCAGACCAGCGAGAAGCGGCCGCCCCCTGTGAAAAATGCCCCGGCTGCCCCCCAGCAGGTGTGTAGGAGAGGTGACCCAGGTCCCTGGACACTGTGGGTACACGCTGGTACCCAGTTGTGCCTTCACCCTGCGGCCTGCCCCAAGCACTGATGGGCTGCAGGGCTGGGAAAGCCTTTGCGATGGCCCTGCTGGTGCCCACGTGCCAGGGCTGTGGGGCAGCTGGCCTGGAGCTAATGGTGCTCTGCCTCCAGGCTGCCCCTGGCCCTGCTTCCCCTGGCCCTGCTTCCCCTGGCCCTGCGTCTGTGCTGAGCCCATCTGAGGAGGCGCAGCTCCGGCTGGAGAGGATCTTCACTGCTTCTGTAATTCCAGAGGTTTTGGTGCTTTGCGTGTCGCTTTCCCAGGGACGGGGAGGCACGGGCAGTGTGTGGCTGCTCTGCACACGGTGACTGTATCCCCGTGTCTGGCGGCCAGCCCCATGGTCTGTCTCTGGGTGACACTGGCAGTAGGGAATGGGTGACCTGGGCTGTTGGTGGGTTTGGGATTGGCTGCCCAGACTAGCGTGCTGGGGATGGGGAACTGCTGGCATTCCCGTAGAGGCCCTGGCACGCTGTGGTGGCTGGGATGGATGATATCCTGGTGGTGCTGTGTGATCATGGCCATGCTGGGGCCCTGTGGCTTGTCAGGGTGCTGCTTCTGCTCTCTGCCTCTCACCTCCTCTCTTCTTTCTCTTCTCCTTCCTTGCTGCCGTTAGCTGGACCCCGCCGCCTCCGCCTCGGCACCCAGCCAGGTACTGTACCCCCATCCTCAGGAGCCCTCTGCCTCCACCAGCGACCCCCTGCCATCCTCTGTCTGCCGCTGGGCTGGCGTCTGCGCCCGCGCCTCGTGCTGGAGCGTAAGGCTTTCCCCCTCCCACCCTGCTCCGTGGGCTGCCACGGGGCCGGCGGGTGCCAGGGCAGCCGGGGCCGGATGCTTCTCCCCTCCCCAGCGAGGTCCTGCCGGGAAGCCGGATGTCCCAGGAGGGTGCTCTCAGTGGAGGTGGCACAGCTGGGGTGGGCAGGGGTGTGGAGCAGGGTGTGAAGGGGCAGAGTGCTGGCGTAGGCAGGATGCATGGCTCGTGCCGGAGCAGCCGTGGCGCGTGGTGCTGGCAGAGCTCAGAGCGGGGTCAGTGCAGTGACCCCCGGCCCCAGGGCTTTGGCAGCACGGCCTCGTGGCCGGTGTCCTTCCCAGCGCTGTCTGTCCAGCACTGCACTGGACTTGCCACCCCGCTGTCCACAGTGGTGGCCGTGGCACGAGGAGCGCCCGCAGGGTTTGGCACAGCTTTGCCCCTGCTCGCTCCCCCTCGCCTCTTTCCGTGCTGTGTGCGGGGCAGGGCTGAGCCCTTCTCGCCTTCACCGCCGTCTCTCGGCCTCGCCAGGGTCCTGCGGACGATGCGCCGGCAGCTCCCCTTGGCCCCGTCCCTGCTGCAGCTCAGGTTTGGCTTTGGGGCTCGTCCCGCTCTCCTTGTGCCAGGGACATCCCCGCTGTGCTGGCCGCCAGCCTGGCATCTCCCGTGTCAGAGTCCTGTGCCATGTCCTGTGTGCCTCCATGATGTGCCTCAGTGTGTCCTGCGTGTCCCTACGGCATGTCCCTACAGCATGTCCCATGTCCCCATAGCATGTCTGGTGTCCCTACATCCTGACACGTGGCTGGCGTGGCTGCCTGCTCTCAGGGCTGTGGTTTGGGAGCCTGGCCGCTCCAGGCTCGCCCGAGGTGGCCGTGGTGAATGTGCCCATGCGTCACTGTGTCTTTATGTCTTTGTACCCCGAGCTGTGGCAGGGCCCTGGTGGTCTCTGCAGCCCTGTGCCCAGCGGGGACCCCACTGGGCAAACTGGGGACATGTGCTGGGAGGGTTTGTGGCTTGTGCAGGTGGCCTGGCTGTCCAGCACGTGGCCTTGTGGCCAGTCAACCCTGCTCCCTCCAGCCCCAGGGACGAGGGGAGGGGGTGAGTCAGGGCAGGGGGCAGGTGACCACAACCTCTCCACGTGTGCCGTCCCACAGGCCAAGACGGAGGAGCAGATAGCGGCCGAGGAGGCCTGGTACGAGACCGAGAAGGTGTGGCTGGTGCACAGGGATGGCTTCTCCTTGGGTGAGCCAGGGGCACTGCCGGGACTCAGCACCCCGTCCTTCCTTGCTGTGGCACAGCGAGCCCCCCTGACCCTGCTGCGGTGTCCCTGGGGGCTGCCAGCACGGCCCCTCTGAGCGCCCTGTGCCCCTCACAGGCAGCCAGCTGCGGCCGGAGGCGGGCAGTCCCCTGCCCGAGGGCAAAGTGAAGGTGAAACTGGACCACGATGGAGCCGTCCTGGAGGTGGAGGAGGACGATGTGGAGAAGGTAGGGCTGCGGGGCGGGGGCCGGCCGGGGCAGACCCCCGTTCCCCGTCTGACCCGCCCCGCCTCAACCTCGCCGCCAGGCGAACCCCCCGTCCTGCGACCGCGTGGAGGACCTCGCCAGCCTCCTCTACCTCAACGAGTCCAGCACGCTGCACACGCTGCGCCAGCGCTACGGCGGCAACCTCCTGCACACCTACGCCGGGCCCACCATGGTCATCATCAACCCGCTGAGCTCTCCCTCCATGTACTCTGAGAAGGTGACGCTGCTGTGGGGGGAAGCAGGAGGGGACAAGGCAGGTGGCACCGCGCAGAGGGGGCGGTGGGGGTGGCAGAGGGCTGACCCTTGCCCCTGTCCCCATCAGGTCATGCACATGTTCAAGGGGTGCCGCCGGGAGGACGCGTCCCCGCACATCTACGCGGTGGCGCAGGCCGCGTACCGCGGCATGCTGATGAGCCGCCAGGACCAGGCCATCGTCCTGCTGGGCGCCAGCGGCAGCGGCAAAACCACCAACTGCCAGCACCTGGTGCAGTACCTCGCCACCGTCGCCGGCAGCACCGGCAAGGTCTTCTCCGGTGAGTCCCTTTGTGGGTGCGCAGTGCCTTTGCCCTGCCTGCACGCGCCCCTGGCTTTGCGGTCACAGCCCCACGCACGCGGCAGCGGCCGGACGCGCTCCAAACGGGCTGTCACCGCGTCACGCCGCCGCCTCTGCCGCGCTCCCAGGGGCTGCTGCGCTCTGGCCCCCTGCCCCACCGCGCAGCCCCTGCACTGCCCCGCTTCTCTTCCCGCAGCGGAGAAGTGGCAGGCTCTCTACACCATCCTGGAGGCTTTTGGCAATAGCGGCACCGGCATGAACGGCAACGCCACCCGCTTCTCGCAGATCATCTCTCTGGACTTCGACCAGGCTGGGCAGGTGGCGTCTGCCTCCGTACAGGTGAGGGGACCGAGGTGGCTCCCCCAGCACGGGAGCTGCTCCATCCTTGCCAGCGTGGCTCTCTGTAATGTGGGAGCCAGTCCATCCTCACGGGAGTGTTGTCCGGAGAAGCTCTAACTGCCCCATCCCCTGTTCAAGGCCAGGCTGGGCAGGGCTTGGAGCAACCTGGCATAGGGGAAAGTGACCTTGCTCATGGCAGGGGTTTGGAACTCATAGATCTCTCAGGTCCCTTCCAATCCAAACCAATCTGTGATCCCATGATTCTCCTGGTGTTTCCTACACTGCAAGCTCTGCCACAGATCCCCAGCCGTGCTTGCACCACTCAGCAGCCTGGCATCCTGCTCACACCCAGATCAGATGGGCTCCCTGTCCTTGCTGAGTTAGTCCCAAAATCAAAGGATGTGTCTTCCAGACGCCTCACAGCAGGGCCCTTAAAATCCAGAGGTACTCCATGCTCTTGTAGTAGCTTCACCGAGGAGAGATGCCCATGGGGTGGTGTTTGAATTCACATGGTGCCCTGCAGTGGGAGGGAGACCCTCAAAGCTCTGGGGGAACCCTGGGCAGGCAGCAAGGATGAGGCTGGGAGGTCTCAGTGGGATCGGGGCACCTGGGGACAGTTCCCAAATGTCCCACCTCTGCCAGACGCTGCTGCTGGAGAAGCTGCGTGTCGCCCGGCGCCCGGCCAACGAGGCCACCTTCAATGTCTTCTACTACCTGCTGGCCTGCTCTGACAGCACCCTGCGGTGAGCTGGAGGGGAGGGCATGGCCTCCATCGTGGGGGGGTGTCCCTGGGACCTCCCCCATGGGGCCAATCGTGGTGTTTATCCCTGCAGGACTGAGCTTCACTTCAACCACCTGGCAGAGAACAATGTCTTCGGCATCGTGCCCCCCTCCAAGGTTGTTGCCGTGGGGGGCTGTAGGGGAAGATGGGGGTCTCTGGCCCATTTGACTGCAAGGGGAGGCAGAGCTGGGCTCCCAGGTGAATGGCTCCTGTTGTTTTCTACAGCCGGACGAAAAGCAGAAGGCCACCCAGCAGTTTGGCAAGCTCCTGGCGGCCATGAAGGTGATGGGCATCTCAGGAGATGAGCAGAAAGCTTTCTGGCTCATCCTGGGGGCCATTTACCACCTGGGAGCCGCCGGGGCAACCAAAGGTAACAAGCTGGGAGCCATTAACGAGGGGAGATTTGAGACTGATGGATGTGAGGGGTTTCAGAGGCACCTTGCAAACAGCCTGCAGTGCAGCCAAGCCCTGGGGGAGAGGGTGGGAGGCTGTGTCAGCTGAGGGACAGTGCCCTGCCACCCCGAGTGCTCGGGGCCACCCAGCTTTGTCCCCATGGTCGGGGTGGTCTCATTAACTGGTGGGAATTGAACATGCCCAGACCCTGGGATGGTTGGTCCCTGCCAGCTTGGGGGAGTGGGGGCGTGGGTGGGGCTGAGGCAGCTGGGGGGAGTCTCCCATTCCCAGATTCCCAGTGTAACACCTTTCCCTCCATCCTCCTCACAGACCCACTGGCAGATGGAGCTGGTAATGGGAGTGGGGAGAGCTCTGCTCTGGGGGGTGCCACGCGGTGCTGATTTGAGGGCTTGGGATGCTGCTGGTGTGCTGGGACCAACCCTGCAGCCCCAAATTTGCCTGCTGCTCGTGGGGAGTCCCAAACCAGTCCTGTCAGCACTATTGGTGTTGTGGGGCAGGGCTGCCCCTGGCACACGGCACTCACCATGGGTGTGAGTCTCCCACAGCACCAGCTTTGCTCTCCATTCCTGGCAAATTTGGCTTTGGGGGCTGCCCTTCTCCCCCTGGCTTTCTCTTTCTTCCTGTTGTGCTGGAAGCCCCTGTGGTGCTGCACACTGGCAGGAGAGCTGGGTGTGTCACCCCCAAAATGGGCACCTGGGGCTGTGTCCTGGGTGAGGGCGAATTTGGCTGGTGGCTGCACCCGGGGAATTTGCAGCCCTGGAGGGAAAAAAGAATGATCTGGGGACGAAGCGGGAGGGAGCAGAGGGGTCTGGCTGCACACTGGGGTGCAGGGCTGGCAGTGGGGTGTTCTTGGGGCGCAGTGCTGGCCCATGGGGTGCTCTCGGGGCACTAGAGGGCAGCAGGGCCCCGCTGCAGCCGCCACCGCGGGATGCTCGGGCGGCTCCGGAGCCTCTCCATGGGAGCCTGCTATGGGGAGAAACCCAAATCCTGCTGGGGGGGAGCATTGCTGCATTCTGCTCGGGGCGGGCATCCCACCCCCAGATCTGTGCCGCTGCTGCTGGAGCCTCCCCTGCGCCTCATGGACGCTGGGAGTGCTCAGGGCTGCACCAGCCCCGCGATTTCCTTGGCCCCGGGTTGGATCCAAAAGTGTCTCCCCATGCGCTGGGGCAGAGCCGAGCTGCTCCCCAGCGGTGCCCATGGTGCCGGGGGGGCTCAGAGGGAAGGGACCCCCACGCCGGTCACGGTTTGGCACTGCAGCGGTGCCTGGGGAGGGGGCAGGCATGGCTTGTGCGGTGGCCGTGGTGGCAGGAGGGCGTCCCCGCCCCGTGCCGTGGCGTGCCGTTGTTTCTAACCCCTGTCTCTGTTCGCATGGTGCATGCTGCCCTTTGCAATGCAGACGCCGATGAAGGTAAAGTCCCGTTCTCCGCGCGTGTCTCTGGCTTCCCCCTCCCCCGTGCCACCCTCGTCCCGCTCCCGTGTCCCTGTGTGTCACCTTTAACCAGCTCCCAGCGTCCCTGTCCCTGTGTCTGTCTGCGTTGTGGCCGTGTCACCAAGCAGGGACGTGTCCCCGTGTGTGGGGTGGCTCAGAGCCTCAGAGGTCCCTGGGTCGTGGTGACAAGGGGCCCGTGCTCCACACCGGTGTGGCTCCAGGCTCAGCCCTGCAGCAGCACAAAGTTCACCCCTATCTCCTCTTAGACCCCAAACGTGTGTCTCCTCAAACCCCAAAACGTGTGCTCCCATCATCCCCAGCTTATTCTGTGGGTCCCTAAGATCATCTCAGGCCTGTTTGGAAACGCTCCCCGTTTTTGGGGGTGCTCTGCCTGGCCCTGAAGCCCCCTCTCCACCCTTCAGCCGGGAGGAAGCAGTTTGCACGGCACGAGTGGGCTCAGAAAGCCGCCTACCTGCTGGGCTGCAGCCTGGAGGAGCTCTCCTCTGCCATCTTCAAGCACCAGCCCAAGGGCACCCTGCAGCGCTCCACCTCCTTCCGCCAGGGCCCCGATGAGTCTCCCCTGGGGGACAGTGGCACAGGTAGGGTGAGGAATGGGGGGAGCAGCGGGTGGCCCGGGGGGAGGCCGGGCTGGAGACACTCAGGCTTGCTTTGGCCAGGTCCCAAGCTGACGGCGCTGGAGTGCCTGGAGGGCATGGCAGCTGGCTTGTACTCCGAGCTCTTCACACTCCTCATCTCCCTCCTCAACAGGTACGTGCTGGGGGGGCCAGCGGGACAGCAGGGGGGTGCCTGGCAGCACCCACTGACCCCGCTGTGTCCCTTTGTTCCCCCCAGGGCGCTGAAGTCGAGCCAGCACTCGGTGTGCTCCGTGACGGTGGTGGACACCCCTGGGGCGCAGAACCCCGAGCTGGCGGGGCAGAGCCGGGGAGCCACCTTCGAGGAGCTCTGCCACAACTACGCCCAGGAGCGCCTGCAGCAGCTCTTCCACCAGCGCACCTTTGCCCGCGAGCTGGAGCGGTACAAGGAGGTACCAGGGACACCCGGGGCTGCCATGGCCTCCTCCACTCTTGCCCTCTCATAGCCATGTGGACATCTCCTGCGTGTCCCCTCTGATTTCTTACCCAGTGGTCACTCTGGGCCGTTCCAACTGAAGGAACTCTGGCACAATGTTCAGTGCCCAGGGCTTTTCCCAGGGCTCCTGTGCTGGCTGTGGAGCACGGCACAGGAGGGCTGGGCTGGGAGGTGGTGGAGTGGTTGTGGGTGGTGATGATGCTTCTCCATCTCACCCTGTGGGGACCCTTCCATGTGTCCTGGTCCTCCGTTAGCGCTCCACATCACTCTAAACCCCCTCAAGACCAACACCCTGCTGGGCTCACACTCCCTATCACTGCTGCTCTGCAGTGTGGGCGCTCACCTGCCTCTGTTCCCCCTCACCAGGAGAACATAGAGCTTGCCCTGGCTGATGCTGAGCCCAGCTCTTCTGGCTCCATAGCTGCTGTGGACCAGTCCTCACACCAGGCACTGGTAAGCACCCACCACTCTTCCTTCCAGCCACACCATGGCAACAGACGGGCAGCTTTTTGGGACCTTGGTGGCAGAGGGGAAGAAAAGGGGCTGTTCTGAATGCTTGGCCATGAAAGCATGGGAGCAAGTGTGTGTGCAGCCCACATACCTGGGCTGCAAACTGCCGTGGTTTTCTCCTCTTGTCCTGGGAGCTGCCTGTGCTGTGGGCGGGGGCCTGGAGACTCTGTGGGATTTCTGGGCTGCTCCAGTCCTTGAAGTGCTCTGGTCCCTGGGATGCTCTGGTCCCCATTGTCCATGGGTTCCCAAAGTTCTCCAGTCCCTGGGGTCCTCCAGTCCCTGCTGGAGGAGGCTGCAGAGACCAGGGGTACTGCTGGCACCATCCCTGTGCTGGGTTTCAGCCCAGCACAGTATTCCCCACCTCAGTGAGATGCGCTTCCAGAATATCCCATATGGACCCTTTCCCTGCTGGGTCTCCACTAATCAGGAGCCCTCTCACGCCGTGTGAGGTTGCGTGCTCCCTGGCTGGCCCGGGTGCCCTGTGTCACCCATGTCCCTGCCCTGGGGGATGAGGGTGTGCTGGACCAGCTGCCAGTGTGGTGACGCTGCAGGTCCGGTCTTTGGCCCGCACGGACGAGGCGCGGGGTCTGCTGTGGCTTCTGGAGGAGGAGGCGCTGCAGCCAGGCGGCAACGAGGACACCTTGCTGGAGCGGCTCTTCTCCTACTATGGCCCCCAGGAAGGGGGCAAAAAAGGTACGGAGAGGGGATCTGGAACCATGGGGATGTGTCCCCTAGAGCAGAAACAACCTCTCTAGTGGAACATGTCTCTGCCCATGGCAGGGGTTTGGAATGAGAGGATCTTAGGGTGCCTTCCAAGCCCTTCTGGGATTCTGTGACGTGCCCAAGTGAAACACTGGTCCCTAGGGCTGAGGGGGCACACACTGTGCCCACTGGTGCTGTGTTTCCCTGCAGGGCACAACCCGCTGCTCCCCAGTGACAAGCCCCGACACTTCCTCCTGGGACACAGCTCAGGGACCAACTGGGTGGAGTACGATGCTACGGGATGGCTCAACTACGTCAAGCACAACCCGGCCTCCCAAAACGCCTCTGTCCTGCTGCAGGAGTCCCAAAAGTGAGCATGGTCCTGGGGTGGGAGCGTGGCAGCGGGGAGAGGTGACGCTGTAGGGGTGACGTGCCCCCCGTGCCCTGCAGGAAGGTGATCAGCAGCCTGTTCGCCGGGCGCGGCGGCTCGGCGCTGGTGCTGTCGGGCTCGGTGGCGGGGCTGGAGGGGGGCTCCCAGCTGGCCCTGCGCCGCGCCACCAGCATGCGCAAGACCTTCACCACCGGCGTGGCTGCCGTCAAGAAGAAATCCCTCTGCATCCAGATCAAGCTGCAAGTGGTGAGCGAGGGGGTGCCAAGGCCGGGTGTGGGGAGGGGGGGGGGTCCCCACGTCTGGCTGGAGCACCGCTGCACATCACCGCTCACCCCGCTCTGCCACACCCGCAGGACGCCCTCATCGACAGCATCAAGAAGTCCAAGCTCCACTTTGTGCACTGCTTCCTGCCCAAGGCGGGGGGCGGCGGGGACCCCCAGGCTGTGCCGTGCCGGCGGGTGAGCGGCAGCGAGCTGGAGCTGCCGGCGGAGCACTGCGAGGCCGGGCTGATGCAGCTGGACGTGCCCCTGCTGCGCGCCCAGCTCCGCGGCTCCCGCCTGCTCGACGCCCTCCGCATGTACCGCCAAGGTGAGCCCTGGCACTGGCACCAGGGGATGGGCGACACGGAGGTCCCGTGGCTGAGAGAGCCGGAGACCCCCGGGAATCCCTTCAGCCCTTGCTCTGAGCTCTGGAGCCTCTCCCCAGGGCGGTCCTGTCCCTGTCCCCCCTCCCCTGCTGGGCTGTTATCTGCACATGGGGACAGGCATGGCCTTAATTGGGCGTCTCCCCTGGTGCCGCTGGTTCCTGGCAGTGATCCCATTGGCAGCCAGCCCCTGTCCCGCTGGAGCGAGAACCTCTGGGCTGTGCTCAGCAAAGCATTTATCGATACGTTGGCTGGCCAGCCACCCGGCTGAGGGTTTATTGCTTGGAGGCCGGACCCTCCCTGCCGTGATTGGAAATCAATGCCACCTGCACACCTCCTGGATCGATGGCCGTGGCCAGCCAGCCGTGCCGGGGTCAATGTCCCCATCAATACCTCATTGTTAATTAAGATACGGGGGCTCGGCGCTGGAGCCTGATGCAGGAGTTGGCTGTGGCTCAGAGTGGAGCCAGAGCAGGACTTGCACAGGCAACACGTGTCGCTGCTCTTCCCCCGAGGAGAGATCTGGCCGCTTTCTCCTCAGATCCCAGCCAAAATTGCTGGAGGATGCAGCCAAGAAAAGCCTCCTAGGGAAGCTGAGGGCATTCCAGCTATGCCTGACCCCATGGGGAGCTTGTGTCACATGGGGTGACTCCGTCAACTCTCTCAAAACATGAGCCTCAGCGCGTCAGGGCGCGTGGGGCTGTCCCTGGCTATCCCACGGGCGTGCACACAGCCCCGCTCTCCCTTGCTTCCCCAGGTTACCCCGACCACATGGTGTTCGCGGAGTTCAGGCGGCGCTTTGATGTCCTGGCCCCACACCTGACCAAAAAGCATGGGCGCAACTACATCGTGGTGGATGAGAAGCGGGTACGTGCCCCACGTCAGAGTCAGGGTCCAGGGTCCCCTGCACCCCAAAGTGCCTGGCCCTCACACCTTTCCCTCCCTGCAGGCAGTGGAGGAGCTCCTGGAATCACTGGACCTGGAGAAGAGCAGCTACCACATGGGCTTGAGCCGGGTATGGTGCCCGACACCACCGGGTGTGGGTGTGGGCAGGGCCGTGCGTCATGGCACGGTGGGACAGCAAAAGGGCAGCACTGTTCACTCCCACCCACGGCATTCCTCGTGCCTGGGGAATAAAACCCCACGGTGGGACAGGACCAGTGGCTGCAGAGGGGAGAGACACATCCCCACCAGCGGGAGGGTGGCACGGCGTGGCCGGAGGGATGCCGGCACCCATCGCTGCCCTGCTCCCTTCCCGCAGGTGTTTTTCCGGGCTGGATCACTGGCCAGGCTGGAGGAGCAGCGGGACACGCAGACCAGCAGGAACATCACCCTTTTCCAAGCGGCGTGCAGGGGCTTCCTGGCACGGCAGCACTTCAAGAAGAGAAAGGTTCGTCCCAGCGACTCTCCCCTCCCCGTTCTGCTGCACAATTTCGCCTAAAATGGGCAGTGCAGCCTTTCTGCGCCTCCTGGGCCAGCACCTCCTCCTCCCGCCTCCCCCGGAGCTATGGGGGGCCAGGGGGAACCGGGGGGCCAGGGGGAACCGGCAGGGAGGCTGCTGGGCATCGCCACGGAAGGATGAAGCCACGCTTCAGCTCCTACTTTTATCATTAGAGAAGGTGTAAAATAGGCATCCTCACCTTCCCGGGATTAGCACTGAGAGGGGCTGGAGAGGATCAAAGAGCAGATTTGCTGGTGCAGTTAGCCCAAATGCTAACGAAGGGAAGCATGCTGGGGTGCTGAGCACCCACGCACCCCGCTTTGCCCTGCTGGCGGCCCCGTGCTGACCCCATACCCCGTGCTGACCCTGTGCCCTGCACAGATCCAGGATTTGGCCATCCGGTGCGTGCAGAAGAACATCAAGAAGAACAAAGGGGTGAAGGATTGGCCCTGGTGGAAGCTCTTCACCACGGTGCGGCCCCTCATCGAAGTGCAGCTGACCGAGGACCAAATCCGCGGCAAAGACGTGGGTATCCGTGCCGGGGGATGCTGAATGGAGCAGGGAGGGCTTGGGGGAGCGTTGGTCCTGGGTAGGGCCCTGCAGTGGGGTGGGATGCAAGACTCCACGGTGGGGTCACATGCAGAAGCTAATGGTGGGGTGGGATGCAGGGTCCTGCAGTGGGGTGGGAAGCAAAACCCAGGGAAGGGTGGGGTGAAGGATCCTGTGGTGTGTGGGGATACAGGATCCCACAGTGGGTTGGGATGCAGGAGCCCGTGATGGGGTGAGATGCAGGACCACGTCTGCCTGAGCCCCGTCAGCGCCAGGCTCGAATTGCTCCCTAATTTGCGAATCAGCATGTCATTAGCATCCCGAGAGCCGGCTGTTGCTTGAGCCCAATTACAAGCGTGGAGAATGGAAATGAAACCGTGTGCCGAGAGGCAAATGCGGGGGCTCCGCTCGCGCCGGCAACCAGACACTGGTGCACCCGCCGAGCACGGAGCTGCAGCCTGGCTCAGCTTTCACCCCGACCTGCTGGGGACAGGCACCTGGGTGGGGGCACCTGGGCTGTCCCCCCCACTGCCCCCCCGAGCCTGTGCTGGGACCAGAAGGAAGAGAGAGGAGGATGTTGGCAGCCAGACATGCTTCCACAGCATTGGCTGGTGGTCTCTGGACATCCTGGTGGACACCCACCCTCCCCACCTGGGCTGCGTGCACCCAAACCTTTCAGCAAGCTGCTGGTGGGTGGATTTGCTTCCACCTCCTCTCCCGGGGGATGTGGGTACCCCTCTGCAGCTTTTCTGGGACTGCCTGGCTTTTCGACACCATTTATGGGGTTGGAGTCAGCACCGACGGCAGAGCGGGTTGGGGAAAGTCCCTGCCCAGCCCTTGGCAGGGAGAGCAGCTCCGGGGAGCCCCCACCCTGCCCATGCTGCCCTGGGGGGGTGCTGGGGAGGGGCAGAGAGCTGCCAGCCTCCTACCCGCCAGCCTCTTCCCTGCGCCTTCCCCCTCCCTCACCGCCCGCTCTGTTGCAGGAAGAGATCCAGCAGCTGAAGAGCAAACTCGAGAAGGTGGAGAAGGAGCGTAACGAGCTGCGGCTCAACAGCGACCGCCTGGAGAGCAGGGTAGGTCTTTGCCTCTGCTGGGGTGGGGTACGGTGCCGTGCCAGCCTGTCCCAGCCCATGGTCCCATTCCCCCTGCCACCCCCCAGATCACAGAACTGACGTCGGAGCTGACGGACGAGCGGAACACCGGCGAGTCGGCCTCCCAGCTGCTGGACGCTGAGACGGCCGAGAGGCTGCGGGCTGAGAAGGAGATGAAGGACCTGCAGGTAAATGCGCCCCTCCCCGGCCTCGCCGTGTCTCCTGTCCCCCTCAAGTGCTCACCACGACCGTGTCTCCTCCCAGGCCAAGTACGATGCCCTGAAGAAGCAGATGGAGTCGATGGAGATGGAGGTGATGGAGGCTCGGCTCATCCGGGCGGCCGAGCTCAACGGGGAGCTCGACGATGATGATTCAGGTACTCCCCTGCCTCCAGTGCTGGCTGCTGGCACAGCCTGCAGTGTCCCCCTCTCCCTGTGCCACCCCCACAGCCCCTCGGTGACCGCGTTTCCCCACACAGGTGGCGAATGGCGGCTGAAATACGAGCGGGCAGTGCGGGAGATCGACTTCACCAAGAAACGGCTGCAGCAGGAGCTGGAGGACAAGCTGGAGGTGGAGCAGCAGGGCAAGAGGCAGCTGGAGCGCAAGGTGAGTGGGGGCTCGGCTCTGGGGGCTCCCTGGTCCCCTCAGCATGGCCGGGACAGCAGGGACATGGTGGCATCCCAGAGCCCTCACTGCCCACCCGCCTCTGCCGCAGCTGGCGGACCTGCAGGCGGACAGCGAGGAGAGCCAGCGGGCGCTGCAGCAGCTGAAGAAGAAGTGCCAGCGCCTGGCTGCCGAGCTGCAGGACACCAAGCTGCACCTTGAGGGACAGCAGGGACGCAACCACGACCTGGAGAAGAAGCAGCGGAGGTGGGGACCGTGCGCTGGCGGCGGGGGGGACGTGGGGGACACGCCTCTGGCCAAGTGGCATTACCATTTTAGCAGGGATTTGGGCACCTCACCAGCTCCTACTTGGCTGGGGTGTCACCAGCGGGATGGGGCTGCCCAAGTTGGATGTGTTTGTTGTGAAAGGGGGGGGATCCCCACGCCCTTTTGGGGGGCCCAGAGCGGAGTGATCCCATGTGGGGTCATGCCCCATGGTGGGCGCTGCCAGCGCCCTGCATCTCCGCTCGGCACACGCTGCCATCCCGTCCCCTCTCCCAGCCCCAAAGTTTGCTAACGTTATTAAGCAGCAGGGACGCTTTCATCTCATTATGGTAATGATCACACACACAAATACAGCGAGAGAATCCAATCTAATTAATTTCAATTTCCGCGGATTGGAGTCTGTGCTAATGCAGCTGTTTATTACCCAGCGCAAGGAAAAATGGGGATTAGCCGCCGAGGTGTTTAACGCAGGTCACAAACTCCAGCGCAGGGTTGTTTTCCAAGCCCCAAAGGCATTGATTTCGGAGCAAACCCGGCTGATCCTATCCCAGGGGCACTGGGAGACATTGCCACATTGCTTCCTGGCTACAGGCTGTGCTGAGCACTCCTTCAACAGGGGCTTGTGTCCCCTCCAGGGGGTCGTGTGGCCACTTTGGGTATGGGACTGGTGCCATGTCACATGGAATCGCAGCACTGGGATGCAGCTGTGGGAGCTGAGGTGCCACAAGAACCCATGTTCTCCTAAAGACCCCTCCATGTCCTGCTTGGTGGGTTTGGTGTGCCCTTGAGAGTAGCCAAGCCCCTGCCATGGGCAGGCACGGTTCCACGGGCACATGCTGGCCCTGGAGAACAGCTGAGGTGCTGCCGGGGTCGGTGCTGCACTCCTCATTGGCATGGAGTGAAGGTGTCAGGAGGAGCGTCTGAGTATCAGTGCCACCGTGCTGGCAATTATAGACTCATCAACAGTGTGCTTCACACAAGCACCCAGCAGCACATCGCCCTTCCCAGTGCTTGCTGCTGAGGGAAGTGGATCCTCGGTGCAGCGCCCCTGGCACAGGGCTGAGGATCAGTCCCCAGGGTGCTGAGTGCTCACCCCGCTCTCCCCGTGCAGGTTTGACAGCGAGCTCTCACAGGCGCATGAGGAGGCGCAGCGGGAACGGCTGCAGCGGGAGAAGCTGAGCCGAGAGAAGGATGTGCTGGTGGCCGAGGTCTTTGGCCTCAAGCAGCTGCTGGAGGTGAGTGGCCCCCGGATCCTCCCCAGCCTCCCAACCACCGGGTGCCCCGGGCCGACGGTGACCCTGTCTCTCGCAGGACAAGGACTCGGACATCACAGGACTGACACAGAAGGCGGAGGCGCTGGAGGCAGAGCTGCAGGACATCTCCTCCCAGGAGTCAAAGGACGAAGCCTCCCTGGCCAAGGTGAAGAAACAGCTGAGGGACCTGGAGGCGAAGGTCAAAGACCAGGAGGAGGAACTGGATGAGCAGGCTGGGACCATCCAGATGCTGGAGCAGGTACGGCGGGGAGGGGCGAGGTTTCTGGGTGGGGTGGTTTCATGCAGGGCTGTTATTACCTGGGCCGGGCTTGCCTGGGAAGGGGAGGCGGTCGCCCTGAGCCCGGCGTCAGGCCAGGCATTGCCGCGGCCGACACGGCTCCTAGCCCTCGGTGCCATGGCCCGGCAGGTCACCGTGGGGCGGGCAGCCCAGCTGGCCTCAGACCAGGGGGTTTTCAGGGTGAGTGGTGACTGGAGAGCGGCAAGGAGGGGTCCCCTTCCCTCTGACCACATCCCCACCGTTTGCAGGCGAAGCTGCGGCTGGAGATGGAGATGGAGCGGCTGCGGCAGACCCACGCCAAGGAGGTGGAGAGCCGTGATGAGGAGGTGGAGGAGATCCGGCAGTCGTGCCAGAAGAAGGTAAGGCTCAGCCGTGGCCCCTCTGCCCAAGAGGGCCTGGGATGCCTCCCCATGCCCTGGCCGGGTGCTGGGAGCTGCCAGCCGGGCACCGTCACGCAGCACCCGGCTCCCACGCAGCCGACCACAGCCCAGCTCCGCCGGCCCGGCGGGTCCAACCAGTCCTTCTGCTGCCCGGGCCGGCGCGCACCGGGCTCTGTGCCTCTGGTTGCGCAAACACGCAGCTGGTGGGGTCACCCAGTGTCCCCGGGGCGTGGGGACACGTGATGAGGGGGTCATGACCTGTCCCCACTGCCCTGACTGGCTGCTCCCTGGCTGTCCCACAGCTGAAGCAGATGGAGGTGCAGCTGGAGGAGGAGTATGAGGACAAGCAGAAGGTGCTGAGAGAGAAGCGGGAGCTGGAGAGCAAGTTATCTGCTGTCAGCGAGCAGGTGGGGTGAAGGGCAGCTGGGCACCTGCCTTGCTTTGCGGACCCTGGGGTGGCCGTGGTGGGGTGGACACCCCTCTGGCATGGAACCGTGGCAAAGTTTCCCCTGCCACAGGCCAACCAGAGGGACTTTGAGACAGAAAAGCGCCTGCGCCGCGACCTGAAGAGAACAAAGGCGCTGCTGGCTGACGCTCAGATCATGCTGGACCACCTGAAAAACAATGCACCCAGCAAGAGGGAGATCACCCAGCTCAAGAATCAGGTGTGCATCTAGAAACTCCTCATACTTCAGGCTTTGAGGGACACAGGGTGCCCCTGTTCCCTGGCCGGGCACTGAGCTCTATCCCTGCAGCTGGAAGAGTCGGAGTTCACCTGCGCGGCTGCTGTCAAGGCCCGCAAATCCATGGAGGTGGAGATCGAGGACCTCCACCTGCAGATCGATGACCTTGCCAAGGCCAAGGCAGCGGTGAGTGGGTTTGAGCTGTGGTGAACCATGGTGGGGCCATGCCCCATCTGCACCCAGGGTGGTCCCACGCTGCTGGGAGTGGGTTTTGGGGGGTGAGTGCCCCATTCTTGGGATGCAGAGAGGGACACATGTGGCTCCCTACAGCTGGAGGAGCAGCTGAGCCGTCTGCAGCGGGAAAAGAACGAGGTGCAGAGCCGGCTGGAGGAGGACCAGGAGGACATGAATGAGCTGATGAAGAAGCACAAGGCAGCTGTGGCCCAGGTGAAGGGGGAGCAGCAGCTGCACCCAACCCACCCCCTCAAGATACTCCTCTTGGAGGAGCTCAGTGGGATCCCCACTGATGGCCCTGGTGTGTCCTGCAGGCGTCCCGGGACCTGGCGCAGATGAATGACCTCCAGGCACAGCTGGAAGAGGTCAGCAAAGAGAAGCAGGAGCTGCAGGAGAAGGTGAGGATGCACCCTGAGGCCCGCTGCCCGCACCATGAGGGGCCCTCTGCACCATGTGGGTGCAGAGCAGTCCCGTGGGAAGTTCTCCATCAGCATGGGAGCAGCATGGCCAGCAGCTCCCCTCCAAGACAGCGTGGCAGGGGGGGCAGGGTGATTGTGGTCGAGGCTGAGGCTGTGCCCTCTCCCGCAGCTGCAAGGTCTGCAGAGCCAGCTGGAGTTCCTGGAGCAGTCCATGGTGGACAAGTCGCTGGTGAGCCGGCAGGAGGCCAAAATCCGTGAGCTGGAGACCAGGCTGGAGTTTGAGAGGACACAAGTCAAGCGCCTGGAGGTAGTCACGGGGCTTTCCCTCTGCTCCAGCTGGGACAGGGGTGCAACAGGGGCATAACAAAGCTGCCTGAGGGTCTTCTGAGTGCCTCCCCTCCCCATGACCCCCCACACTGCAGCTCTCCCTCTCTGGCAGCCCATCCGTGTCTCCACAGGGAAGGCTCCCTGCAAGCACTGATAACAGTAATCCACCGCCCAGCCCGGCAAAGTGCTGCTCTTTCCCTGCATCGACTTAGGGAAATTATAGACTCCCCAGTCCCGCGAACGCAGCCTGTTTTATATTCTGCCTCCGCAGCTCTGCCGGGGAGCGCGGCAGCTTAGCTCTCCTCTTCATATTTTCCAAGCTATTATTTCCTTCTCCACTCTCTCTGCCGGGGCCATAAATATGCAGCGGCTGGCTCAGTGGCTGGAGGAGAACGGGAGCTATTTTTTTCCCCCTATGTTACATGTTTTAATTACTTCACACACAGTTAAATCTATTTTTCCGATTCAACAAAGCCCTTGCTGTTGTTCTGCCCCTTCCCTGGCCTTGGGGAGGGGGTGGTTTCTCCTCCATCTCAGTGTGTGAATTGATGGGAGCGGGATCCATCCTCGCGTCATGCCCTGGTGGGTGTCGGGGTGAGAGGCGCGTGGGGGGGTTTGGGGTGACCCCGCTGCTCGGCAGAGCCTGGCCACGCGGCTGAAGGAGAACATGGAGAAGCTGACGGAGGAGCGGGATCAGCGCGCGGCCGCCGAGAACCGGGAGAAGGAGCAGAACAAGCGGCTGCAGCGGCAGCTCCGTGATGTCAAGGAGGAGATGGGAGAGCTGGCCAAGAAGGAGGCAGAAGCCAGCCGCAAGAAACACGAGCTGGTGAGGCACCCGTGAGAGGGCCAGGCGGGGGGGCAGGGGGGTGTTCCCCGAGGAACGCGGCTCATCCCACTCCCTCCCCGCAGGAGATGGACCTGGAGAGCCTGGAAGCCGCCAACCAGAGCCTGCAGTCAGACCTGAAGCTGGCCTTCAAGCGCATCGGGGACCTGCAGGCGGCCATCGAGGATGAGATGGAGAGTGACAGCAATGAGGACCTCATCAACAGGTGAGAGAGCACCTGGGCCCGGCTCCCGCACGTCCCTGGGCATCACCGCTTCCCCTCGCCACTTCAGAAATGCCACAGGGACCCCTTGGCTCTGCCTGGCCCCGGCAGGATGCTGTCTGTGCATCCATCCATGCATCGTGCACACATGCATCTGTCCGTGCACCCGTGTCTGTCCACCCGTGCATCGGGCACCTGTGCACGCAGGCATCAGTCCATGCGTCTGCGCATCCATCCCCCCATCCGCCCGCGGCCCCTGTGAGCTTCAACCACTTGTGGAGGTGCCTGAAATGCATCCCGGATCCTGCCAGCTGGCTGGAAACAGCCCAGAGAGCCCCAGGAGCCAAGGCAGCACACACAAGCTGGCAGGAGGTTTGGGATGCTGGGATGCAGCCCAGCCCAGGATAGAATTATAGAATCATACAATTGTTTAGGTTGGGAAAGACCTCTGAGATAATCGACTCCAGCCATTAACTCAGCACTGCCATGTTAGCACTAAATCATGTCCCCAGGTGCCACTTCCACACATTTTTTAATGTTTCAAGGGAATGACTCCACCACTTCCCTGGACAGCCTGTTCCAACGCCTGATCACCCTTTTGATGAAGAAATTTTCCCTAATATCCAATCTAAACCTCCCATGGCACAACTTGAGGCCATGTCCTCTTGTCTTGTTGCTTTTTCCTTGGGAGCGACGCCTGACCCACCCCTGGCCACAACCTCCTTTCAGGAAGTTGTAGGGAGTGAAAAAGTCCCCCCCAGATCCTCCTTTTCTCCAGGCTGACTGCCCCCAACTCCCTCAGTTGCTCCTCATCAGACTTGTGCTCCAGACCCTTCCCCGGCTCCGTTGCCTTTCTTTGGATACGCTCCAGCACCCAACCTGGGATGCTGGGATCCAGCTGGGTGCAACCTCACTCCAGGGGCACAGGGCAGCCTCGCCTCCCACCCCTGACCCTTCCCTACAATTTGATTTGCCCGTACCTGTTTCCCACCCACTTGGTCTTATTTTTTTTAATTTATTTTCCTTTCATTTGATTCCTTTTCTGTTGTGTTTCTCCCCTCTCCGACCCTGCCCCCTCCGACCCCTCCCAGTTTGCAGGACATGGTGGCAAAGTATCAGAAAAGAAAGAGTAAACTGTGAGGAGCATCTCTTTCCTTCCTCCCCTCCCCTAACCCCCACCTCACCCCCGGGGGCCGGGGTCCCGCATGCCGCTGGCCCAACTCCGCATGCCCTAACAGCATCCACGGCACGGCACATAACCACATCCCATGCATGGGCACGGGACGAGCCCCTGGGATGGGATATGGGATATGGGGTGGGGGGTGATGCTCTGCCGTGGCTGATGACAAATCTGTCAGCGTGGGGCAGCAACGGAGCCCTGCTGCCACTAATTAATTGCCCCATCCACGGTCGCTCCCGCGACCTGGGTCCCGCTTAACTAACGGCACGTTTTCCTGGACATAAACCGTGTTTGATGTGGAGCTTAATTCCATTGGTCAGAAAACCTTAGCTGCCCCCAGAGCTTGTTGGGGTGGGTTTTGGTTTTTTTTGGTGTCGTTCTGTGTTTTTTTGTTGGTGGTGTTTTTTTTTTCCCCCCAAGCCCAGCGTTGCCTGGATGTATTGCAGGGGAGGGAGATGCGCAGGATGGAGAGCGGCTCGTTGCTCTGAATTTAAAAAGAGAAAGATTCATATACAGGGTCTATCCCAGCCTGTCCCTTGTGCTGTTTTTGCCTTCATTCCCATGCAGGGAATAAGCCCAAAACCAGGCAGATAAAAGGCCTTTTAAGATCCTATGATACATCCCATCCTTTCCTTGGGGTGGCCTGGTGGGAGCGGGGTGGCAAGAGGGGACCATGCCGCTTCAATTTCCGTATAGATCCCGACGTTGCTGCCATAACCCTAATGAAAGCAGTAAGCGGTGAGGTATTAAGAGAGATTTATTCAGGGATGCTTTTAACGTGGAGGAATGGATTTTGCAATGCAGACAGCACCTTCTTTCTAAAGGCAATCAATATGGTTACGAACGGCCGTTATAAATTAGATGGTTTAAGCCAGATAGGGCTTTTTTTTTTCACGCCGAGACGTAAATCAGGGTCTCTCGGGCACGGCAGGGCTGTAAATCTGCCCGCTGCGCTCCCGTGCCCGCCGTGCCGGAGTCGTTTCTGTTCCGCCTGCTAAACTCCTGTTTACCCGGGGCCATCAGCATTGCTCTTCCTTGCTGTAATTCTGCACTCGACGGCGGCCTATAAAGTGAACCCACTTCCTTCCTTCCCAATCCCGGAGCTGGAAATCTCCCGTGTTTCTGGAGCTGTGCTCCGCCTGCTGCCCCAAAGCCAGGCCTTGCTGTCTCTAGCTCTGGAGCCGTGCAGTGACAGGGAGATGTTGGGCAGAGGCTGCAGGAGCCTCTTGGGCAGCCACAGGGGTGGTTTGGGGGTGCTTCAGGGAGCCCCTGGCTCGCAGGTTGAGCTATGTGCATGCAGATTATGTCCCAGAGATGCAGCAGAACCGTAGGATGGGGTTTCACCCGTGCCAGCGTACACAGGCAGTGGGTGCTGGAGGGGTTCAGTGCCTTCCAATGCACTTCCATCTCTCCAGCACTCAAAAACCTCCCTGCCTCTTGCTGACCTCTTGCTTTCTTCCACCCTGACCTGCTCCTCCGGCAGTGATGGTGACTCAGACGTGGACTCAGAGCTGGAGGAGCGCGTGGATGGGGTGAAGTCTTGGCTCTCCAAGAACAAAGGCTCCTCCAAAGCGCTCTCAGATGACGGCAGCCTGAAGGGCAGCAGGTGGGTGCAGGGCTGGGCACGGGACTGGCGGGCAGAGCACAGGCTGAGCTGTGCTGGGACATGGACAGGGCTGGGTGGGTGCCCGTGGGAGGTGGCATTTGGTGCTGTGTTCCCACCTGGTGCTTGTGTGGATGGCCAGGGAAGGGTTAATGCTGGTGAGCAGCTCTGTTTGCACTGGGGACACGTGTCCCCCCACCCAAGGGGACCTCCCTGGTCCCCTCATCCCACCCTGGAGGCCTATGGGGCAGCCACAGCCCCTACCCCATCTGCCTCCCCAGGGTTTGCAGTGCTGGGCTTTAGCTCTGTGCAGCATTCCGTCACTCCAGGACTGATTCCCTGCTCCATCCTGCCCTTCTCTGCAGCCCCACACACTCCCCCACACCTCTCAGAAAATGCTGGCAAAGGTGGGGGACATGCCCAGGTGCACCCACGGCACGGGGCTGGGGCACACAGCCCCACTCCCCTTCCCTTTGGAAAACGCTTGCCTGCTGAGCGCAGATTGCTTTTATCCAAACCCAATTTCCTAGCAGGGCTCCGGGAGTCCCAGGGGACTCCCTCCCTCTGCCGAGCAGGGGGGAAAGATCTGAGCTGGTTTCTGTTAATTGGTTTAATTTATTCAGCGGTGCAGATGTAAAACATTTTGTTATTGGAGATAATTCCACCTTTTCTGAAGTCGGGAATCAAACGCAGCGGCTCCAGGTAGCCAACAATGAAATAAATTGAAGGCAACGCTTTAAAGGGGAATCAAAGCGCTGGGCTAGAACAATTCCCACATTTACATGACATTTTTTTTCCGCGATGCCGTTTCCCGCTGACGCAAATTGCCGAGGCCGCCTGGCCGTTCCCCCCACCCCTTCTCCCGCTCATCTCCGTGTCTCTCTTGTCTCCCCGGTGCGTGCGGGGCCGCGGGGCCGCGGCACAGGTCAGCCCCGCCGGACGGCCCCGAGCCCGAGGAGCGGCCGGTGTCGGTGCTGAGCTCCCTCAGCTACAGGAAGCGGCCGGGCCTCAAGGACTCCATAGGCGGCCGCGGGGATGAGCAGACGCTGTTCAGCGCCCTGGGCGAGCGGCCGCCTTCCCCCGAGCGCCCTCCGCGCAGGGCGGCCCGCGGCGGCGAGCCCCGGGACCGGGCGGCCGTCATCGCCCGAGCCTTCGCCGACGCCAGCGGCCGGGCTCGCCAAGGGCTGGACAAGCGGTGGTCCCTCTCGGCCACCGACGTAGAGAAAGCTTCTGTCGCCTCCGCCCCGGTGAGCCGCGTCTCCTCCGCCTCCTGGCGCGGGCTGGAGGACGGCGATGATGGGGACGAGGGGTGCTCGGTGCTGAGCTTCGCCCTCTCCAGCCCCGGCAGCTTGAGGAGCCGGCGCGGGGGACCCGAGGGCCGCCCTGAGTCGCGGCTCTCCCTGACCCGCAGCCGCCCGGATGAGGCGGACGAGGGCTCCCGCGGGCAGCCGCACTTGGGGCGCAGCTTCTCTGTGCCCCCACGGCCCCGCAGCGCGGCCTCCGAGGAGGAGGAGGGTCCCGGGGGCGCCCGTCCCGCACGGCATCGCTCCTACCTCGACCCCGACCTGGAAGCCGCCATCCAAGAGGTGCTGAGCTACCGCCCGCTGCGGGCCAGGGGCTACTCCAGCCCGGAGGCCGACTCGGGGGACGACGGCCGGAGTGTCCGGAGCGTCAGGAGTGTCCGCAGTGCGGCCCCGCTGGGCGCCGCTGACCGCCCCTCCGGCAGCCTGCGCCGCTCCGCGTCCGCCCTCGACTTCTCCCGGCACACCTGCCGCTGCCGCAGCAGCTCGGGCTCCTCCGAGGAAGAGGAGGAGCGGAAGAAGAAGAGCTCCAAGAAGCGTGCCAAGAAAAGCAAGAAGAAATCCAAGAAGAAGAAGAAGAAGCAGCAGTCGTCATCCGAGTCCAGTTCCGAGTCCGAGTCCTCCGGCTCCTCTAGCTCCTACCGCAGCACCTCCAGTGTCAAGAAGGGCCCGCGGGCTGCGGGGAGCGAGGAGCCGACACGTCCTGCCCGGGGCAAGAAGGAGGAGAAGCAGCGGAAGAAGCAGGTGGACAACCTGATGATGAAGTACCTGTACCGTCCCGAGAGCGACTGAGGCAGGAGGTGGGAGCGGTGTGTGCCGTGCAGCATGAACCTCCCCGTGTGCCAACTAACCGCTCGTCCTAACCCTCTCCTGACTCCGGAGTTCTCCTCTGCCGGTGTGGGGCTACCCCGGGACGCGGCAGCCCTGTGTGCCTGCAGCAGCCCTGCTTTGGGGCGTTCCCCAACGCATTTCCATCCGCGGGGAGATCCCCGGCGTGGCCGCAGCGGGACCGGCAGCTGCCCGTGCTGCCAGGACAGAGCGTGTTTCAGGATTAGCAGCTGCGGGACGCCAGGAAGTGCTAATCCCTTCCTTGGCTCCCCAAGCCATCGGCCAGGACACATCTGGATTTATTCCTCCAGGAAATTTTTAAGGGTTTGATGGGCGGCGCAGCCCCCAGGAGCGGAGGGGAGTGGGATGGGTACTAACACGCACCCACTGCAGTGTGTGAGCATGGGGGGAGGCAGCGCCCATGGCAGGGGGAGACCCAGGTTGGGCTGCTGGAGCTGAGTTATCCTGTGCTCTGTTGAGTGCCTGTGATGGGAATTCAGGGTGTGAACGGCGTCAACCTGCAGAACTCTGGAGCTCTGCACGCTGTTTGATGCAGAGAGGGTGTGTTTGGGCTCGCTGGCAGTGATTTCAGAGCAGGCTTCATCCTTTTCGATGGCTTGAGTAGGAGAGTGGCTGGAGGAAGGGAAAGAAGCCTTTTGGAAGTGTGCTTGCCTTGGGCTGCCTGTCCCAGAGGAAGGGAAGGCATCCTGGGATGCCAGGGAACAACAGCCCTGGGCTCGGCTACACCCAAGGACCCTCAATCAGGGTGTCTGGGAGCCCTGGTGTCGGCATCCAGAGCCATGAGCCTTTTCCTGGGCAGGCTCAGCTCGGCCCCACTGCAGAGCAGGGGCTCAGCTCAGCGCAGCGAGGAGTTGTTTGCAGTGAGGCATGTCCCAAATATCTCGGAAAGAATAAAAAAGGAGGCAATCAAGGCTCCATCCAGCTGGCTGCCAGTGTGCTGGGCTCACCGCAGCTCCCGCTGCAGCCGGAGGGGAGTTGTGCTCAGCAGCCAAGCTGTGCTGGGGACGTGGAGCCCCTCCGTGTCACCCCAGCTGACCCCGCTCTCTCCCACAGCCCCACCAGCTCCCGGCACACCTTCACCTACGACAGATGGGACGACGAGCAGGACGCCGGGGACAGCACACGTCGCTCCTCCCGCAGCTCCCCCAGTGCCAGCGAGGCGGAGAGCCGGGCTGCCGAGACCCCCGCCTAGCCCCCCACCACCACTTCCCACCGCTCCGGGAACACTCAGCTCCGGTATTTCTTCTGCGTGGGGTGGGGGGGACACACGCAGCCGCCCCCCCGGCTCCAGCCACGGGAGGAGCAGCCCGGCCGGCTCGCTGGCTGCACCCCCCGCCCTCCCACCTCCTGTCTGTCCTTGGCGGCGGAGTCGGCTGCTCCGGCACCCGGGATTTATTCCTCAGTGCCTGCTGGCTCCTTGTTTTATAACTTAAACTCACCCCTTCGGCACCCTGCCGTCCTCTTACACCCCTTTTAGTTGAGCCAAAGACGTCTCTCGCTGGCCGGGCCCTGGGGAGCAGCCACTCAGCAGCCGGGAAGGGGACGTGGGGACAGGGTCCCACGTGCCCGCCTGGGTTTTTTTCACCCCCCAGCCCTCCACCTCTGCCTGGCTGTTTTGCACTAGCTCAGCTGTGCATCTTCCCCCACCCCCTTTACTTTCAGTATGAAAATAAACGTCATTTCTGGCTGGTGATACTGGCTGCTGCCTGTTCCGTGTGCCTGAGGGGCCTCCCCGTTTCGGGGAGGTGTTTGCATGGTGGAAGGGCCTGACGGAATGCATCCAGCCCCAGCGAGGATGCAGGGCTTCATGGAAAGACCAAGTCCGGCCTCTTCCCTGAGCCTCCTGCACCCATGGGTGCTGGGGAGGGGAGTGGGGGGGGAAACCCTCATGGGTGCCAGCACTGAATCATTTATCAATCTTCATAAATATGCAGATGAGCAGCGGGACAGAGCCTCTGCCTGCTGGCGTTAAATAATTAACGCGGAGGAGATGATGATGATGTGCATTGCTGGCTGCCTGCGCGGCTCAGCCTCGGCCCTGGCCGTGTGCTGTCCCCGTGCCAGGTGCTGCGCCCTGCACCTGGCCCCAGCGACACCCTGCACCTTGGAGACCCCCCTCACTCCTTGGCAGGTTTTTTCCCTTTCCCCCAGCATCTCCTGGAAGCGCACAGGCCGAGCTCGGTGCTCGCTGCCATAAAGCCACGCTGCGCTAATGCGCTTTCATTAAGTGGGAGCGATCTAATGATAATAAAATGGCACATTTAACATTAAAACATTTAACTTGACTCCTAAGCGAGTGTGTCTCTCCGCGCTGCTCCAGCTCCATCTTCATGAGGGTGACAAAGCTGCTTAATTTGTTCCCCAGGAGTGGGTGCTTGGTAGAGATGGCTTGGCATGGGGGATGCTGGCATGTGGGGAGGCAGGGTACCAGGATGCAGGGATGTGGGGAAGCAAGGATGCAAAGGTGCTGGGATGGTGGAATATGGGCACAAGGGGATGCAGGGTGTGCAGGGTTGGAAGGGTGCAGCATGTTGGGAGCCCCCAGGGTGCAGGGAGATGGGGATACATGGGGATGGAGGTGTACTGGGTGTGAGGACACTGGGATGCAGAGACACAGCTGCAGGCCAGCGCGATGTCTGGAGCCCCACACCTACTGTGCAGCCCCAAGCACACCAGGGAAACGAGTGATGGCGAAGTGGGCCATGTTGTAGGATGGCTCCTCGCCCAGGCTCAGCTGACACAGCAACTTCCCCACCACTGGTGCCAGCTTGAACCCATGGCCTGTGGGAAGGAGAGGGAAGGTGGGGGCACAACCATCCCCACAACCCCAGACAGCTCTGGGGTGCAGGACTGGGGGTTGGCTGCTCTCGCCTACCTGAGAAGCCGGCACCAATGACAATGTTGCTGAACTTGGGGTGCCGGTCCAGGATGAAATCTTCATCTGGAGTGTTCTGGGGAGCCAGGGTGTGAAGGTGAGGAGACAGGGTGGGGTCCACCTTGGGGTGGGGGAAGGCTCAGGACCCCAGATGCCTGGATCTGTTCCCCAGGGAAGTCTCACCGTGTAGAGGCAGGTCTCCATCACCGCTGGCTGGGTCTCCAGCCCGGGCAGATAGCTGCTGATGAAGCTGCTCAGGACGGTGATGTCAGGGCGGGGGGCACTCGAGGGGACCTGATCCCTCTTCTCTGGGTCAATGGGGCTGCCATGGTGGTGGCACACCTGGAGGACAACTGGTCAGGGTGGGCTGCTCAGGGAATCCCCCCACCTTCAGCTGTGCCCTGCTCACCTTCATCAGACCTGGGTACTCAATGGAGGGCAGCCCGTAGATGCCGTGGGGGGCTTGGCTCAGCCCCAGGGTCAGGAAGCAGGGACTGACGCTGCCCAAGCCGGCGCTCCCAGGTTGCTTCTCCCTCCAGTAGCAGACATCGATGCGCAGGGGCTGGAATCATTCCATTAGCTCTGGCCACGATTTTGCCACCCCCCCTTGCCACCAACCCTTACCTGCAGCGGCAGGTGGAGGCCCAGCTGTTCCACAAAGGCACCGGTCCAGGCTCCGGCTGTGATGATGAGCCGGGGAGCTTTGTACACCCCAGCAGTGGTGGTGACAGTGACCGTGGCCCCAGGTTCAATGCGCAGCACCTTCTCCCCATCCCTCAGGGTGCCCCCGTGTCGGCGAAACACCTCCTGCATGGGGAGGGTGAGGGGATGGAGCGAGGAGGCGGCTGTGGGGATAGAGCCAGGGGACCCCCATCCCGAATCATCCCATGTCATCCCAAAACATTCCATCCCCTTGGCAGCACCTACCTGCACTGCCCGCAGTGCCCGGTCAGCGAAGAGCACCCCGGCAGTGCTGTCCAGCACGGCCACCTGGCCAGCTTGCAGCCGGAAGCCAGGGAAGCGCTGGGCCAGCGCCGCGGCGTCGAGGACCTCGTCGACACCCAGGTTCTTCCTGCAGGCCTCCAGCTCGGGCTCTCCCGGCGGCCCCAGCAGCACCAGTCCCGTCTGCCTGCATCCCACCGGTCACGTCAGCTCGCCCTGCTCCCCCTCCCTGCACGGACCCCCAGTTTGCTTTGCCCCTGGGGGAAACTGAGGCACGGTGACACCCGTGATACTCGGGATGTGCTACACCCTGATGCTGGGGCACCACACGGTGGGATGCGGGTGACAAGGGCAGAGTGAGATGCATGGGGACGGTCCGGACACTGACATCACACTCTCCCTCGCTAAATACAGCAAGCGCCATCAGCCCTGACCCCGGCACCGGAGGATCATTTAGATACTCATTTCCTTAATGACATTTCCTTCATGGAACCACAAAAATTACCAGGAGCTGGCAGCCGCCTGCCGAGGAAGCCGCAGCCCACCCAAAGGTCACCGCCCCCAGTCCCGCGGGGAGGGGACGGTGCCCGGCGGTGGCCGCGTCCCTGTCCCCATCACCTGTAGAGCGTGGTGCCGGTCTCGGCCTCCAGCTGCTGCCAGAGGCGGAAGCTGTCGGGCATCATGCGGGAGTAGTACTCCTGCGCGTAGGCGCTGCGGATGATGCGGCTCTGCCCATGCGAGCTGCCCCGAGAGTGGGGCAGGAGGAACTGTGGGGCGGAGAGGACATGGGGGTGACCACAGACACCGCCACCTTCAATCGCAACAGCCCCACGTACACCAGCGCCGTGCGGCAGAGGGGACACAGCCTGTCCTGTCAACCACGGCAGCGGGAAACGGCAAACGGGAGTCCTGGCGCTGGGGACTGCAGTGCCAGCAGTGCCTCTGCTCCCTGCCACGGTGGAGGGCAGCCAGGTCTGCGGGCACCCTCCCCAGCCTGTTGGGAATGGGGACACGGCTGGATGGGGTCACCCATACCTGCTCCAGCAGCAGAGTGTCCTTGTGGCGCTGGGCCAGGTGGTAGGCAGTGAAAGAGCCCTGGATGCCGGCGCCAATGACAATGACATCGTAGGTGGACTTCTGGGGCTGGCTCTGGGCAGCCATGTCTGTCCTCGTCCCCGCTGCTGTCTCTGTGGCCGCTGGGAGGTGAGCCAAGGGGAGGAACGGGGCAGAGTCCAGCCAAGCAGAGAGGGTGGTGGAGCCTTGGCCACCTCCCAGCTCTGTGGGCACACAGGGGCCACGTTCTTCCTCCCCCTTGGGGCTGGCCAGGCAGGAATGTTCTCATTCCCCCACCAACACCAGCCCCTGGTCCCACCAGGGCAGGCGGCCCAGCTGATCAGAGTGAACGGGTGGCATAGATGGGAAGGAAAACTGCCTCCAACAAATGCCCCTTTCCACTGGCCGCTGCTGGCTCCAGCTGAGGTGGGACACAGTGCTTCCATTCGTGTGCCGGTGGGAAACCCCTCCTCGCTCCCAGGCAAACAGGGCTTTTTTTTCTCCAGCAGAATTTATTACAGCCATAAACCATTTTGTTGCCATCTTCTGTTGTTATTTTTTTAACGGGAGATAGGGGTGATTTAGGGCTCACCAGAGCTGCCAGGATGCGGCGTGGTGGGTTTTGCAAATCTGTAAAAATTTTGGGGTGTGACTGGGGTTTGGGGACAATGCCTTGGGGTGGGGGATAACACAGGCAGGGGCTGCCAGCTTTGCCCACTGCCGCCACTGCCCCGTGCTGCCTGACAGTTAATTAGGGGAATTAATTTACTCTGGCTTCTGTGGTGTAAAAGGCATTATTTACCGGTTAATTGTCGTTATTACGAAGTGTTAAATATCATTATTTATTTTGCCACTTGCCTCTGGTGATGAATGAAGCACTGGGGAGCACTGGAGGCTCCCACCAGGTCACAGGGACACCCCGACACAGCGCAAAGACACAACTGGCAGCTCACAGCGGTGGGGAGGTGAGAGGAGGAGAATGGGCAGCACGGGCAGAGGTTGGGGTGCCCCCCAGACCCCTCATGCACCCCACTGCTGCAGTGAGTGCATCCCAGTCTCAGCACCACCACAATGCCCAGGGCTCTGCCTCACACAGGGCCCCGTTAAATCAGCACATCCTCGCTCGCCTTTGATGTTACAAATAATTCAGCAGTTTCCCCGGGTTTCAGCTGACTTTTTTCCCGCTTTGAATAGCCCCTCTGCTTGCTCTTCCTTTTTTTTGCTGGAAAGATGAAGAATAATTAATTATCCGTGAAACGTTAAATGGTAAAAATGAACTCCTCTCCCGTTAGCAGTGTGCTAATAGAACGGATGGAAAAGCCTCACTCTTGAGGTTACAGAGACGGTGAGAACTTCGGTGGGATGCAAATCACCATCCCCAGGGCTCTGTGGGACCCCTCAAGCCACTGCTTTTGTTCTGCAGGTCACCCCCACCAGGGTTGAGCCCAGGCATCAGGGAGGTCTGCACCCCCAAAGCCCAAAAAGCAGCTGCAGGACCACAACTGGCCTTAGGGTGAATTTTTGGGGGTTGCCCCAGCCACGTGCCAAGGTCTCCATCATCCCTGCCACGTCCTCTTCACCTGAGTTTGTATTGACTGGAGGCAATGCTTGTGGCAGCAAGAAATCCATTTCCCTAAGCAGCCGGCGTGGGTCAGGAGAGCTCAGTAAAAATGAAATATTCCCTGTGTGGGCTGGGTGGATGGATGGGAAAACTCAGGGCTGGAAATGGCAATGGGAAGGGGGGAAATGGGGGCTTGGGGAACTGCCTGGAACAAGCAGTGAGAGCTGCCCCAGCTCAGATCCATGTGGCACTGGGGAAATGGGGAACGAGGATCTTTGGCCAAGGCTGGGCAAGGATCAGATGCAATTTGATAGGGGCTGGACTCTGCACCCACCGTACCCTTTTTGACCCCTGTACACCGGGACAGAATTCTCCTCAAATCCCATCATCCATCTGTGCCAGCCTCATTTTTCACCAAGCACAAGCCAACACTTAAAAAAGAATTAGGGAGCAATGCTGTTCCCCAAGGAGCCGAGGCAAACACAGCATCCTCCTCTCCCAGCTGCAACGTGGAGTTGACTTCACGCACGTTTGCCCCCATTTTCCTCCCCAGACCTCTTCATTCCCAACCCTCTGACGGCACCTGCAAAGGATTGTTTGTTTTCTGTCAAAACCAACAGCGGCTGAAGGCAGCCCTTCATTAGCAGTCCAGGTACATGCCTGGGGAAGCATCAGGCAGATTAAAATTATTTGAATACCATAACATTAGAAACTTCAATTTGGCCTCAAAATGCTCATCTTCCAAGCCCTACCAGGGCTTTGCTGCATTAAACATTGATGGCACTACCGGCGGATCAAAGTTTTGGGTTCAGAGCTGAAAGCGTTTTGTGGGAGAGCCGGCAGCACCCCCGGGACGGGGAGGATCCCGGCATCGCTTCCAGCTCCGCTCCCACCGCATCTGTGGGGCAGGTGGCACAACAGACAGTGCCACGGGCTTGGTGGCACGCAGCCCGTGACGCGGGAGTGGCTGCTGCTCTGCTCTTGGCTCCCCGTGCCAAGCCATGCCGTTCTCCATGGCAGGAATGATGCGTGTCGGCAAAGCAGGACCTGGGATTAAAACGAAACCCCCACCGGAGCTGGCTGCGTGGGCTGTGTGTGCAGCGGGGCTGGCCGGGCTGCGGGGGATCCGGCGAGGAGAAGCCATCTGGGCTTTTGGAGGGATGGGGAGGGGGTTATTAAACAAAGAGATGGGGTTTTTTTTTATATTTTTAACACCCGCAAGAGCCGTCCATCAGCCAACACGGAGCTGCTCGGTGCCGGTGCCAACGCCATCTGCCCACTGCAGGGCTGGCTGCCCTCCGAGACCCCGAGGCAGGGGGCTGCGGAGGGGCTGTGGGACCCCCACCATAAAGAATACCAGCCCCCCTCTGTGCTGTTCCGGGCCCAGGTGTCTCTGCTTGGGGGACGATGAGCGAAACCTTAATTTGGGTTATTTAAGGATGAGAAAGGGCACCTGGGGGTGGGGTTGTGGTCAGAGTTTTGTGGGGTAGGACATGGTGAGGTGGGCACTGAGCACATTTCCCACAGCCCTTGGTGGCTCCCACCCGGAAGGGTTGCCGGGATTCGGGCAGGAAGGGGGGGATTAGGCGATCCCCCTCCCCCAACCTTTATCTCCAGCTTTTTTTTCAGGCGCCGCACTCGAAGAGTTACGGCTTGGGGGTGGGGTAGCAGGGAGGAGCCCCCCGCCCCCCCCCCAGCCTGCTGGATTGGAGGGCGCCTCGCCCGGAGATTTACGGCGAGGGGTGGGTGAGGGAGAGCCCCCCCCCCCTCCCCTTCATCCCTGGAATTATCCAGCTCTTCACTTGGAGCATTACGGCCCCCCCGCCCTGTCCCTGGGATTGGCGAGCGCCGCGCTCGGAGCATTACGGCGGGGGGGGGGGCTGAGGGGGAGGCGGGGAGAGCCCCCCCCCATCCTCGGATTGGTGTGCGCCGCGCTCGGAGCATTACGGCCCCCCTCCTCCGCCGTCCCCGGTATCGGCGGGCGCCGCTCGGGGCGCCGCCGCCGCCGCCGCCGCCGCGCCCGCAGCGGAGCTGTCCGCGGTGCTGACCGCCGCCGGCCATGGGCCCGCCGCCCGCGCTGCTCCTGCCGCTCCTCGCCGCGCTGCTCCGCGCCCCGGCACACGGTAAGCGCCGGCCGACACCCCGCGTCACCCCCGCCGCGCACACCGACCGCCCTTCGGTACCGGCTGGCCTCAACCCCCTCCCGCCGCCGTCAAACTTTGCCAACTCGTGCTCGCCTCCCTCGCCGGTGCGGAGCGGGGAGGCTCGCCGTTTTCCTTCGGTGAACAGAGAATCGCCCCCTTCCCCGTTATCCGCCCCACCGCCATCCCCTCCGGGGACGCGCGCAGCGCTTTGCAGCCGGGCTGGTGCAACGCCGCCCCCGGCAGGCTCCGGAGGCAGCCCCTGTGCCGGTGTTAGCGGCGGGTGGAGCAGCGCTGCACCGGGGGCTGGGCAGGCACGGCGGGACCCGCTCCCCGGTCACCGAGCCCTTCGAGCCACCCTCAGGCTGGCTACGCCGTGAGCCGGTCCCTCCGTGCGGTGCCCACTGCCGGCTGGGAGGAGCCGGGGACGTTTGGTTGTTCCCCCCTCTTTTCCCTGTCGGGGTGACCCCTCCAGCTCCGCGGGGGACACGGGGGACGCAGGGGTGGCTGGTGTTGGTTTGCCAAGGAGAGCGGCCAACACCCAGCTCGGCTCCTTGTCTCTGCCACCCGTGGGGCACCGGCGGTCTCGATGCCTCGTGGCTCCGCTGCCCCAAAAACAGCACTGGGGACCCTCCGAGGCTTGGGGAGACCTCTCAGGGTTTGGGGTGCCCCGGAGCACTGTGGCCGTGCACGGGGCGATGGGCGGGTCCTGGTCCGGCCCTGCTGGCCCCGGTGGGATGCGGGATGTGGGCACCGGCTGCAGGCAGCAGCCGTGCGGGGAGTTACATAAACTCCCCATCTGGCAGCAGAGCCCAGGCGGGGAAGGGCGCCCTGGTCCTGCGCCCGCTGCTATTCCCAGCTCCTTCTGCCGCCTGGGGCTGCTGCCACAGCCTCCTTTCTTGGGAAAGGGAGTGGATGGGGACAGCAAGTGGGGCAATGACACGGCACCCCCATCTCCTGCCCTGCCGGGGGTGGGCAGCAAAACTGGAACGGGAGGTCCGCGTCGCTGGCTCTGTCCTGGGAGCAGGGCAGATTTCCCCCAAGGGAGGCTGGTGCTTACTGTGTCAGTTTAATGATTTCTAATGAGCAATTACCTCTAGTCAGTCCCCTAATTTCTGAATATCAATAAAGTTAATTAAACACTGCATGTGCATTTCCCAGAGTCTTAAAAGTAGGGATGCCCTGGGAGGTGCTGAGCTTTTCCCAGGGCTGGGACCCATGGGGTCTTGTCCACCCTGTATCTCTTTATCATGTACTGGGAGCTGCTTGTGTGGCTCGTGCCCCAAGCTGCCCATCCTCCATCAGGCAGGGGTTCCATGCAGCATTGCCGTGCTCAGTGTCACTGTGGCCTTGACTTGGCATCGATGGGCTGGTGCAGGATGGGGACGAGCCACGGGTCCGAGGGACATGGGGTCAGGGAGTCCTGGATTCCTCATCCAGGTTGGGGAGCTCGGTGATGTGGTCTGAGCAGTGGCAATGCAGGGTCTGAGCCTGTCTCTCTCCTGCCCCAGCTGTGGGGCACCACCAGCCCCTGGTGTCCACAGGGATTTGCCCCAGCAGACAGTGGGGTCTGGACCCCATGGCACTGGTGCAGCCAAGGGGTACGGTGCCAGGCACAGCTCCATCAGCCCTGCCGCGCTGCAGCCCTTCTCCCCACCTCTCCAAAGCTATGGCAGGCCTGGTATTTTTTTGTGGGGGTCATCTTAGCGACGCTGAGGGGAGCTCCTCGTAATTTGGGGTTCTGGCAGCCTGGGGCATTAGGAAGCAGCACAGGCTGTGGCAGGGGACACAGGGCCTGGCCGTGCCCCCATGAGCTGTGCCATGGCATCCAGCATCAGCCAGATGCACCGTGCCCATAGGGGTGATGTATTTGGGGGACAGGGTGCCCCTGGGGATGCGGGTGCTGGCTGTGCTCTCGGTGTGAGGAGGGGGCTGGGGAAGGAGGGAGGCAGGCACCCGCTCCAGTAATTAACGGCGCGTGTGCTCGTGCCCTGCGTGCCTCGGAGGAGTTCGTCACCGCCACGCTGCCGTGCCGCCAGGCCAGGATTATCTGGATAATACTCTTAAGCCAGGGAGCGGGAGGGCAGGGCTGTCCCGCGGGGATGTGGGGCGCAGGCTGAGCCAGCCACCCCCCACCGTAGCCCGGGAGGCTGATTGCCGCAGGGAGCGTCTGTGGGTTTGCAGTGGCGGGGATGAATTCAGCGCAGGGTGCTGTGCCAGGCAGGGCTGCCAGGCAGAGCCAGAGCGGTGGGAATGTGGGGGAAAATGGGGTGCAGAGAAGCTTGGGCAAGGACGTGACAAGGGCACCCCCCAGGCCTGGTTTGGAGCAGTAAAGAACCCACACTTCTGTGCTGCTGGTGGGAACCCCAGGCTGGCACGGGGCTCCTGGGGCTGTCACTCCCTGCCGGGGTGGGGGCTGAGGCTGACCCTGGCTGTGGGGTCCCCCGGGAGCACCAACAGCCCCCAGGGGAGGCGGATGAAGTTGTGTCTCCAGCGGCTCTGACGGGAGAGGATAATTTCGCCTCCAATCAATTCTTTAAATGCGCACAATTGAAAGATTGCCTCTGAAAGCTGCCTATAACCAAGGAGGTAATGGATTCCCTCCAGTCGCAGGCAGGAGCTCGGGAGTGGCAGCATCCCCTCCTCCTGCTGCTGGGCAGATGGGGACAACCGGAGGACCAGCGCTGCTCCCACCATGAGTGTCCTTAGACAGATGAAGGGTCTGCCTGGACCCCTCAGAGGCAGCTGCAGATGCCTCTATCCGCCTGGCTCGCTGCCAGCCTGCCCTGTGCTGAGACCTGGCACCACTCCTCCCATCCTCCGAGGTGCCAGGGGGTCCCTTTGGCCAAGGCTGGGGATCTGCTCGGCCCCCAGCCTGCGGAAGAAGCGGCAGGAGCCAGGCTGCACGCTCGCCGTGCCAGTAGGAATTATTACATATATAATTTAAATGCAGTAACGAGCTGTGCTGAAGGGATCAAATATTAATCAGCTGCAAGAGCGCTGCTCTGACCCTGTGAAAATGGAGAGAGGTGCTTGAAATGCCAGATCAGCCAGGGGTGGGCGATGAGCGAGGTGATGCTTGGGCAGGGCAGGCTCTGGTGGTCCCCAGATGCCCTGGGGGGCGGTAGCAAGGTGGAATGTTGGCTGTATGATCAGCCCTCGGTGGCTCCCAGAACCGGATGGTTCATCCTCTAGGAAAAGCGGCGCTGGGGCAGGATGTGGGGCTGTCTGGAGAAGGCACGGTGCTGGGGGCAGCTGAAATGCTGGCTCTGGCAGGAGCAGGCGGCGAAGGGAGGGAATGGTGTCTGCAGGAAGTATGACATGGCTGAGCAGCCCAACGCGGAGCCCGACAAGCAGCTCTCGCTCGCCTCCCGCAACCGATTTCAATTACTGTCTCTGGCAGTGGGCGGAGGGAAGGGGAGACAGGAGCTGGGTGGGCAGCGTGGCCCTGCTCACCCTGTCTGACTCCTGCCCGCGCTGGGCAGGCACCCCCAGCACCCAGGGGTGCCCCGAGGGCTTTGTGCCCCTCTGCCACCCAGACGGGTGAGCTCTGCTGGATCCTGGGGGAGCCCAGAGCTTGCACAGAGCCCCATGGGGGCCTGGCACCTACATCACGGCCACTGCGGGGTGGCACAGAGTGGGTGCTGCCCAGCAGCGGGGTATTCATCACAGGAAATCCTGGGGGAAGGGCTGATTTGGGTGCTGTCAGCCCAGGGAGGGGAAGACATGGCACCGCACAGCGCTTGGGTCTGAAATAGCAGCAGACACACAATTTATCACCGCCGCTGCCACGCAGGGAAATTGCTGTAGAAAGCCATTAGCTCCGCAGGGAGAATGGGGAAGGGGGATTACGCGGGCTGTGCGTGGAGAGGAGGGGACGAGGGCACCATTGGCATCCGCCGGGGGGGAAATGGAGCAAAGCCCCAGGGATGGGCACCCAGCTGCGCGCTGCGTTCTGCCCCCGTGCCCGCCCGGTGTCGGCGGTGCTCGGTGTGTCAGCCGGCGCTCGGCCGCCGCGATGCTCCAGGGAACCGGTTGCGGTGATGTGACATGTGTCAGCGGGTAAATGACTGTTCAATTCAAGGAGAATTGCAAAACATACAAGGTCAAACGCTTCCCCGCCAGCGCTGCCATGAATATTAAAGCCGAACTCCTCTGATAGCTGCCAGGGCTGGCGGCCGCACTCGCCAGCGGTGCCCCCGGGCACCGGAGCAGCCCCTTGGCTCCCTGCTCCAGCTGCTCCAACAGCTTCAGCTCGGCCCTGGGCATCTGGGGTCACTGGTGGTGCCAGGGTGGAGGTGGCCGTGGGGCGGCAGGACACGGGCGCCGGCAGAGGTGCCAGCTCGCCGTGCTGGGTGCCAGCGGCTGGTCTGTGGTGACAGCTGGGTGGCAGAGGAGCTGGCTGCGCAGCCCTGCCAGTGCCCACCCGCCCCTGCCTTCACCCTCACACCATCTGTGCACGCCCACCCCTGCCGGCATCCGCCCGCCCGCGCCTGCCCGCATCCCGACAATGCCTGAATTCCCACGCTGCCTTCACCTGCCCACCCACCCGCTGCACCCACCTGTACTCCCTGCCTGCTCCTGCCCACGCTGCCTTCACACCTGGAAGCGAGCCCTGCTCCCTGCCTGGGGTCCTCGGGGCAGGGGGCAGGAAGGGGTCTGGCACCGATAAGGGTGTGTTTCCTCTCCCGTTCCCGTTACGGAGGCTGGGGGCCGTGGGACGGGGGGAGAGGGGGGCTGTGGGTGGGGGACCACGGCGTCGGCTGCCTGACAGCTCATTCATCACAGCCGCTGGCCCCGGCCGTGGGGGCAAAGCCCAGATTGGATTTTAAATTAGAACATAAACCTAGAATCTCGAGAAGCCCAGCCCCTGCCCTCACCCTGGGCGGGGCACCAGCCTGGGTGCACCTCCCGCCTGCCCCCCTCCTACAGACGGGGAAACTGAGGCACGGAACACCACCGTGCCACAGCGCTGTGATGCTCCGGGGCCACCGAGGGCCCTGCCCTGTCCCCTCCCTGAGCAGGGCACTCTGTTATTGCTTTCTTGGCGGGCAGCATCGATCGGTGCTCCCTGGGCGGCCGCGGGCCGCCTTATTTATTTATTTGTGACAGCAGGCAGCATCGATTCCCGCCGGGGGGGGCTCCGCCCGCCACAGCCGGATTAGTCTCTGGCATCTCCCGGCTGCTGTTAATAAACTCCCACCCGACAAAGCCAACGGGAGGGATTAGGACCCCGTCCCGGCTGTGACCGTGGCCAGCATGCCGAGGGACCCCAACAGGCACGCGGCTACTGGGGGCTCGACAGCCCCTTTGCCCACCCCGGGGTCGCTGCTGGGGGCCAGGGCACAGAGGGGTGTGTGCTGGGTACCCAGTCCGGCGTCAGCAGTCCCTGGTCACCTTGGGGACATGGCAGGGGCATCGCTGTGGCGCTGGAGATAAGCTGCTTAGAGACATCTGTGGAGGTGGAGGATCTCCTCCTCTGGTGCTCACGGGGCATGGGTGGCAGCAGCTGGGTGCCCACTGCCTTCCCACGGTGTCCTGAGCATCCTGCACCCCCAGAGGGTCATTAGAATCCCCAGTCCAAGCATCCCCTGGTGCCAAGAGCATCCTGTGGTACCCAGAGCAGCACAGAGAGCTCGGGGCAGTGCCTGGTGCCCAGCCTAGCGTGTTCAGTACCCAGATGGGACCCGCTGTAGGATCCTTGCTGTGAGGCCTGGCCTTAGCCAGTAGCCTCCATGGGGAACACCGTGCCCCCCCAGCACCCCGGGCAGGTGAGATGCCCACAGACACGAGTGTCCAGGGGGCTGAATGGGCATCTCTAGCCCAGCTTTCACCATATAGGGCAGTGGTGGCAGCGCAGGGCCAAGCCCTGAGCACTAATCTGCTATTAAAATCTAACGGAGGTTTTGGCGCCCTTCAGTATAAACTCATTAACTTTTATGTTCTAATAAATGCATCCTATTAAAATATAATTCTGGCCTTGCTGGGGGGCAAGTGAGCCTCTCCGAGCTGGTGCAGGCAGGTGTCCCCGCTGTGCCTCTGTGCCCGGGGCATTATCAGTGTCCCCACGGGGTGGCAGGGGACAGGGGGTGGGTAGCAGCGGTGTGAGGACGCCTGCCAGCACCCAGCAGCTCCCCACTACGCTGCACACCCAAGATAATGTCTCTTAATAGTCCCTTAAAAGCAGCAGTCGCAGAGTAATTAATCTTCACGGGGCCCTGCCCTGCTACGGATAGGGATAATTACCCGGTAATTGGCAGTATCGTGTCATCAAGTGCCTGTGCACGGCAGCAAGACGCGCCCACGCACTGCCGTGGCCCCACACCGGGGCCTCGGAGGGATGCTGGGTGTCACCGCGACATCCCCTCTGCCGCGGCACTGAGCTGCGCCCAGCAGGAGAGGGGACAGCGCCGTGCCAGATCCAGGAGCGGGAGAGGCTGGGTGACTCATTAGGGCTGATTAAATTCTCTTTTATTTTTGGTCTAAAGGCCGTAAGCTGTTGGGCTGGGCATGCTGCGGATTTGTTCAGGGACTAATGCCTGGGAGGGACACGGGGCTGTGACGGGGAATCCCAGCGGTTGTGGGTGGGAGAGGGGGGAGCATCGATGGGGCAGGGGTTTCCCTACAGACTCACGCTGCTCAGGGACAGCCTGGCTGGAAAGAAGCTGAGCTCTGTGGCAGGCTGGAGAAGGGTCCAAGTGTCCGGGCTGCCGTGACATTCCTGGAACAGCTGGTTATGGCAGTGATGGTAATCACCTGCGTGTCTGCACCCTGGGAATACGCAGTCCCGGGAGAACCTTGGCTCGGGATGGCACCACCTCCGTGGTGAAGGATAATCTGTGATCAGGGACACCCAATCCCAGGGCTGTCCCCATCCGGGCTGGCTCACAGGAGGAGTGGGCACCCCTCCACGTGGTACAAGCTGCAGATGTGCACTAACTAGCCAGGGCTTAATTGCCAGAGCTGTCCCAGTGAAGGGTGTGCTGGGGAGAGGGAGTCATGGTCCTGCTGCATGTGGCTGATGCGCTTGCTGGCCATCCTGGTTTTGGGGGAATATTGGCATGCAGGGAAGCGTTGGCCCTCGGAGCGGCACTGGCCTGTGGTGCAGGGTTGGTGCATGAGAGGTGTTGGTCCCCAGTGAAGCACAGGCACTGCACCAGCATCGCTCCCCAGATCTGCATCCACACCTGATGCAGCGCCAATCCCTGTCCAAGCACTGGTCCCGGTGCCACTGAGGGCACCGCGCTGAAGCACCGCTCCCCGGCGCATCACCCGTCCCCGGTTCCCTGCCAGTCTCCAACACAGCATCAGTCCCCAGCGTCCCACACTGTTTCCTCCCTCCAGGCTTCAACGGGCTGGCGAGGAAGACCGGGGAGAGCGCTGAGGTGGAGCCGACGGCGCTGCCCACGCCGGCGGAGCGGGAGGCAGAGGCTCGCTTTGTGAGCACGGCGCCCACGCTCAAGATCCTCAACCACCACCCGCTGCTGGAAGACCTGCTGCACGAAGCCTTCCTCAAGAAGGACTACCTGGCCCAGGCGCCGTTCCTGCCTGCTGGCGCCGGCCCCCTCCTCCCTGCCGGCGCCCTCCAGCCGGCCCCCGGCCCCCCCAAACCCGAGTCCTCACCCCGCACCCCTGCCCTGCCCCGGCCCGCCTTCCCCACTGACCCTCTGACCACGCCGGCGGGGCGCCCCGGGCCATGGGGGGAGGCGTGGGGGGCTGTGCCAGGTGCAGACCCCTCGTGGTCCCCCTCTGGGGTGCCGGAATCGAGCACTGCCTCCCCCAGCCAGGCACCCACCACGGCCGGCACGTCCCTGGCCCCCCACACCGGGGCCACCGCGGTGCCTGGGGATGAGGAGGGGACCACCACCACCTCCACCATCACCACCACCACTGTCACCACACTGCAGGGGCCAGGTGAGCGCCAGGGAGGGAGACAGGTGGAGATGAGGTGAAGTGGGGCTGAGCTGGGGTCTCTTCTGTCACCAGCTCCCTGCAACCGGACGCTGGCGGGTCCCGAGGGCTGGCTGGTGTCCCCAGAGCCGACCGGTGTCCCCTATGATGGCAGCCTGGACTGCACCTACACCATCTCTGTTTACCCCGGCTATGGTGTGGAGCTCAAGGTGAGCTGAGGGCTGAGGGTGGGCCAGGGTGCCAAGTGCCTGCAGACAAATGGGACAACTCTTGTCCCTCTTGCCCCCATTCCCGTGTCCCTAAGCTAAGAGAGCTGGCTTTACCCTCAGCCCCTGACACAGGGATGTGGGTACATGAGCTGGTGGGATGCCCCACGATGCTCTGTGCCCACCAGCTGCTGTGGCTGGCACCCATCACAAAGAAGTGCTGCGAGATTTAATTAGCGAAGCCCTGACGGAGAAGGTGTGAGCAGTGCCAGCAGGTGCCACGCTGTGCTGCAGGGCCAGGAGCACCCAGCGCCCATCTGCCAGGAGCAGAGGCTGACAGCAGATCCTGCTGTGCTGTGCTGCTCCCATGGACACGGATCCCCATGCCTGCTGAAGCCACCACGGGGCAGCGCCGTGGCTTGTGGAAAGCCGTTGGTGAGCCAGAGGCAGCATCTCCACCACCAGCCCTGCTCCAGCCCACACTCACCAGTGCCGCTGCTCCTCATCGTGCAGCGTGGCTTAATTAGCATCATTAATAGCAAATTGCTCCAGAGGGCAAGGCTGGCTGATTTCAAGGCTGCCAGCGTGGGCCTGGCTGTGCTGTGGTGCCCTGGCAGAGCCACTGGCCGGGCCCTGCTGCTCTTGGCGTGGGGGATGATTTATGGCCCTGCTAACCACGTTTGAAAGGCGCTGCCCTGCACAGACAAGCTCCAGCGGGCTATCGACCGCAGAGAAGCCACTCAAGGACCAGCTCTGAGCCAGGTGCCGGGCGATGCTGCCCTGGTGACACTTGTGTCCCCTGCAGGTAGAGAACATCAGCCTGGCGGAAGGGGAGACGCTGACGGTGGAGAGCGCGGGAGGCCTGGAGCCCAACCTCCTGGCCAACGAGTCCTTCCTGCTGCGGGGCCAGGTCATCCGCAGCCCAGCCAACCTCCTCACCCTCCGCTTCCAGAGCCCCCGGCCCCCCAGCCCTGGCTCCTACCACTTTCACTACCAAGGTATGGGGCTCAGACCCCTCTGTACCCTCTGGGATCTTCCCTGCCAGTGTGGTGCTAATCTGGGGCATGGTAATGCACCAGGAGTTTATCTGTGTTTTAAGAGGGCACTGACTGGGTGAGGAACGCTCATGGAGAGCCAATTTGCCTTAGCAATTATGGGTTAATTTAGCATAATTCTCGGCACTCCGTGTCACTCAAGCCCTGCCACACTCAGGCATTTCCAGGGGTCTGGGGAGGCAGTTTCTGTGTTTTTGGGGGGGTGGTTCCACTGCTCCTCATCCTTGGTAACACCACCACCTGCCCCCAGCCTACCTGCTGAGCTGCCCCTTCCCGGCACGGCCGGCTTTTGGGGAGGTCTCGGTCAGCAGCCTGCACCCTGGTGGGGACGCCCGTTTCCGCTGCTCCACGGGATACCAGCTGCAGGGCGCCCGCCGGCTCGTCTGCCGCAACGCCACCCGCCCCTTCTGGAGCGCCCGCGAGCCCCTCTGCCTCGGTAAGCACCGGCACCACGGGGACACGGGACAGCTGGCACGGCACCGTCACCCGCTGATGGTCCCTCTCCCGCAGCGGCGTGCGGCGGGGTGGTCCGGAATGCCACGGTGGGACGCATCGTCTCGCCCGGCTTTCCCGGGAACTACAGCAACAACCTGACGTGCCACTGGCTGCTGGAAGCGCCGGATGGCCACCGCCTGCACCTCCACTTTGAAAAGGTGTCACTGGCAGAGGACGATGACAGGTTTGGCTCTGGAGCAAACTGGGGGGGGGGTAGGGGTGTGGGGACACCCTGGGGCAGCCCCTCATGGGGCCATGTTCAAGGATGAGTGCTCTTGGCTGTATCCAAGGATGGGATCTGCCATGGATGGGTGCCATTAATCATATTTAAGGACAGGTGTTGCTCACCATGGCCAAGTGTGGCTACCTTTGGCTATTAGCCACGGTCAAGGGCAGGTGTTGTCAGCCACGTTCAAAGAAGATAACCTCTGGCCATGCCCAAGGATGGTGCTGTTGGAAATGGCTGGGATTGCAGGCTACCATCCATGCCCTGCTGTTGGCCACGGTCAGCACCGCCCCCTGCCCTTGTCATGCCTTGGCAGGCTCATCATCCGCAACGGCAACAACGTGGAGGCACCGCCGGTGTACGACTCCTACGAGGTGGAGTACCTGCCCATCGAGGGGCTGCTCAGCACCGGGCGCCACTTCTTCGTGGAGCTCACCACCGACAGCAGCGGGGCCGCTGCGGGCATGGCGCTGCGCTATGAGGGTATGGGGCTGAGGGTGTCACGGGTGACCCAAACATCCCTGTGCCCACCTGGCTCCCGCAGACCTTTGCCCCTGTGCCCGCAGCCTTTGAGCAGGGGCATTGCTACGAGCCCTACGTCAAGTATGGGAACTTCACGGCCAGCGATCCCCGGTACCCTGTGGGCACCACGGTGGAGTTCAGCTGCGACCCTGGCTACACGCTGGAGCAGGGCTCCACCATCATCGAGTGCGTCGATCCCAGTGATCCACAGTGGAATGAGACAGAGCCAGCGTGCCGTGGTGGGTGCTGGTGCTGGAGGGTTGCTGTGGAAGGGGCATGAGAGACACTGCAGCCGCTGTGCTGTTGTGTGGGATGGAGCTGAGGGACGTGGTGGGTGCTGGATTTGGGATGCTGGAGTGGGCGCAGTGGCGGGTGCCCCAGGGCAGTGCCAAGCCCGGCGTGTGCCCACAGCGGTGTGCAGCGGGGAGCTGACGGACACGGCCGGAGTGGTGCTGTCGCCCAACTGGCCGGAGGCGTACGGCAAGGGCCAGGACTGCATCTGGGGGCTGCACGTGGAGGAGGACAAGCGCATCATGCTGGACGTCCGCGTGTGAGTGCTGGGCCGGGCCGGGATGGGGATGGTGGGATGGCAGATCTGTGCACTCCCTGCCCTCACGGCCCCGCCGCCCCAGGCTGCGGCTGGGCTCGGGGGACATGCTGACCTTCTATGATGGGGACGACCTGACGGCGCGCATCCTGGGCCAGTACACGGGCGCCCGCGGCCGCTTCAAGCTCTACGCATCCACCGCCGACGTCACCGTCCAGTTCCAGTCTGACCCTGGCGCCGGTGCCTTTGCCTATCGGCAGGGCTTTGTCATCCACTTCTCTGGTGAGGCCCACGGCGGGACAGTGTCCCTGGTGTCCGCAGTGTCTCCACTGCCCTGCTCAGCCTTCCGTGCCCACAGAGGTCCCCCGTAATGACACCTGCCCCGAGCTGCCAGACATCGCCAACGGCTGGAAGACGTCCTCACAGCCGGAGCTTCTCCACGGCACTGTGGTCACCTTCCATTGCTACCCCGGCTTCCAGCTGATGGGCACTGACCTCCTGATGTGTCACTGGGACCTGACGTGGAGCGGTGACCTGCCCTCCTGCGAGCGGGGTGAGTGGTGCCCACCAGTGACCCCCTCGCCCTGCAGTGCATCCCCAGCCACCATCACCATCTGTCACTCCTTCCTGCAGTGACAACCTGCCGGGACCCTGGGGACGCTGAGCACAGCCGCAGGGTGGTCTCCAACCCTAAATTCCCGGTGGGAGCCACCGTGCAGTACGTCTGTGACAAGGGCTATGTCCTGGCGGGTGCTGGGACACTCACCTGCCACGACCGCGCCGCGGGGGGACCCAAGTGGAGTGACCGCCTCCCCAAGTGCATCCGTGAGTTGGGCATCCCCTCCCTGGGCACATCCCCTGAGCCGATGGCGAGCGCTCACGTACCACTGCCTCGCAGCGGAGACCTACGAGCCCTGCCACAACCCCGGCGTGCCGGCGGGCGGGCGGCAGAACCCGGAGCGGCGGCTGTACCCGGCGGGAGCCACCCTACACTTCTCCTGCACCGCCGGCCGGGCGCTGCTGGGCGACAGCAGCCTGCGCTGCCTGCCCGGGCACCCCTCCCGCTGGAGCGGCTCCCCTCCCATCTGCAAGGCGGGTGAGACGCCCACCCCCTCACCCCAGCACCCGGCCGGCACCGCTCAGCACCCCACTTCTCACCCCTTGGTGTTGGTTTCTTTCTTCCACCTCATCCAGCCTCCTACGATGAGTTTTACAGCAACCGCAACCTGGATGGTAAGGGCAAGGGTGTGTCGGGGTGCCAGAGCGTGGAGGGGCACCCAGGGTGCGGCCAGTGCGGGGTGTCCCCTGGGTGAGCTCCCAACTCTCCCGGACAGCTGTGGCCAAGGCCGTGCCCTCGGGGACAACGCTGGAGGGCACCAACATTGCCATCGCTGTCTTCCTGCCCGTGCTGGTGGTGGCCCTGCTCATCGGGGGCATTTATCTCTACTTCTCCAAGTGAGTGGCCCGCTGGCCCCTGTCACCCCATGGGGCGCCACGGCCCCACGCTGCCCACTCCAGCTGCCCTTTCCCCACAGGCTCCAGGGGAAGCCAGCCCTGCAGCTGCCCCTTGCTGGCTCCCACCCCTATGACCATATCACCGTGGAGTCGGCTTTTGACAATCCCACCTACGAGACAGGAGTAAGTACTGGCCCCCACATCCCCCATCTGGGGCTGGGCACCCTGGGGACCCTGCATCCCACGTGCCAGGAGCTGTGCATTGGGCTGGGACAGGCGTGGGATGGGGTCATGTGTTGCAGGAATCACGCATTAGATAGGACATGCATGCAGGAACAAACACAGGGGATGGGACATGCACCCAGAGACCACCCATGGGATGATGTATCTATGCAGGGGCTGTTCAAAGGACGGAATGTCAATCCAGGGACTACATGTGGGGTGGGATATCCACCTAGGCGCCACACATTACCTCAGACAACCATCCAGAGGCTGCATACGCTATCTGGGATATCCATCCAAGGACCATGTACATGATGGACACTGATCCAGGACCCCCATATGGGATGGGACATGCATCCTCAGGGCCGTCTGTAGTCTGGGATGTGCCCCCAGGTCCTTAAGGGATGGGAGATGGCCCATCCCTGTCCCAGGCACCCCGTTGCACTGCCGAGTGTCCAACCCCTTGCAGTCTGTTTTCTTTGCAGGACACGAGGGAATATGAGGTGTCCATCTAGGTGTGGGCAGCGTGGAGCTGGGCGCTGCAGCCACCCCTCCCGGGCCCCCCCGTGCCCACCAGCCCCCGGCACGGGCTGGGAACACCTCTCCCAAGGAGACTCAAGCCAAGCGCTTGGCAGGACCCACCTGGGCACCGGCCACCCCCCTGCCACCCCCAATCCACCCAGACCCCCGTGGGGTCTGCCCGAGCCCCACTGTCACCCAGCCCCTTGCACTGGGCTCATGAGAGGCTGAGCCAGTGGGGGTCCCTGGACCCCATCCTGCCCCCTTGGCCCCTGAGCCAGCGAGGGTCCCTGGACCCCACCCTGCCCTTCGGGCTCCATCCTTCCCCCCAGTCCCCCGCAGGGGGAAAACAGCAGCCCCCACAGCCCCTGCGACGAGAAGTGACACAGGCAGGGGGAGCAGCGCTGTGGGGACCCCCAGGTAAGGACAGAGCTCCCCGGGGCTGCAGGGGGGAGGGGACAAAGCCCCGGGAGGGGGGGCGAGGGGCTTGGGTGGCCATGTGGGTGCTCCCCCCTCCGCCCTCGCCCCCCACCCAGCACAGACAGGGCTGGTCCCCCCGCACCCCTGTGTCTCCCACCGCCGCCACGCAGGGACGTGTCCCTCCCGTGCCCCCAGCATGCTGCGTGTCCCCCCGGCCCCCGCTTGCTTCGCCCTCCCCGGGGGGGTCCCTTCCGCCACCAGCGTGTCCCCCCTGCGCGTCCCGGCACCCCAGCGCGGCCAGACCCGGAGTGACGGGGTGGGCAGGGGCACCGGGCATGGCTGTGCCCCACCCCCGACCGCCGCGTCCCGCCCGGGCTGGTGACCCCGGCCCCCGCCGCCCCCTCGATCTGGAGGGGACACCGCCCCCCTCCCCATCTTTTGGTTGTTTCATTAATAAAAACTGGTGTTTTAGAAGAAGCGATGGCGTCTTCCTCAGCGGGGCCGGGAAGCTTGGAATAGGGGTACACCGACCCACCCAGACACACCCAGAGTGGACCCCGAGCCCACCTCACAGCTACCCCGATAGATCCCGACCCCCACGCCCTCCGCGGGGGTGTGTGGGGGGGCACTGCCGCTTTAAGAGGCGTGGCCTGCCGGCGTGACGTCGCGAGCAGAGACCGCGCCCCCGCTGCCCCGGCGAGCCGCGCGCCGCGCGCCCCCTGCCGACGCGCGCGTGCCCCGCCGCCCCGCCCCGCGTCGTTACGTCACTGACGTCCCCGCTACCCCGCCCTCTCCCTGGAACGTGACGGCAGCCACGCGCCTGCGCGAGAAGAGGGCAGGGAAGGGGCGGAGCCAAGCGGGGAGGGGCGGAGCGGCGGGGGGGCGGTGCTTCGCGCAGGCGCGGTGGCTCCGCGTGCGTCCCGCCGCCCCCCCGCCGCCGCCGCCGCCGCCGCGCCAGATCCGCGCGCGGGCGGCGGCGCGGGGCGCGCATGCGCGCGGGGCGGGCGGGGCGGGGGCGCGGGGTGCGCTTGCGCGCGGGGCCCGGAGCGTCGGCGCCGCCTGTGCGCGGGGCGTGCGCGGTGCGTGAGCGGCCGCGGCGGGCGCGGGGCCGCCGCCCCCTCCCTCCCTCACCCACCCACCCCCTGCGCGGCAATGGCAGCGGGCGTCGGGCCCCCCGTGGCCGCCCCCGGGCACGGCTGGAGGAGGAGGAGGGCGACGCGCAAGCCGCAGCGGCCCGTGGGATAGGCCCCGCCGCCCGCCCGCCCCCGCCGCGCCGCGCCCCCCCCCCCGCCGCCTCGACGCGGAGCAGCCGCTGAGGGGCCGCCGCACGTCCCCGCCTCGCTCCCTCTCGCCGGGGGGGGCTCTCGGGGCCGCTCCTGGGCTGGATGAATGTGGGAGAAGATGGAGACCAAGACGATCGTCTACGACCTGGACACCTCCGGGGGGCTGATGGAGGTGAGGCCCGGGACGGGGCAGGGGGGGGCCTGACCGGGGAGGCAGTGGGGCTGCAAGATGGCGAGGGAACCCCCCCACCCCGGAGCCCCGTGGCCTTACAAGGAAGTGCGGAGGGACGGAGGCAGCTCGCCCGGCCCCCGGAGAGGCCCTGCCGGACACGGGGCGGGCGGGGCGGGCTCGGCCGTGGCTCTGTCCCCCCCCCCGATCCCCTCCCGGAGGGCCCGGGACCGCTGTCCCCCCGGTGGGCATGGAGAGAAAGGCGCTGGGTCAGGGTCCGTGCAGCCCCTGAGCCCGCTCTGTCTATGTGTGCATGTGCAGCAAATCCAGGCCCTCCTGGCTCCCCCCAAGAGCGAAGATGGGGAGAAGAAGAGCAGGAGGCCCGAGAAGGAGCCCAGGCGAAGTGGCAGGGCCACTAACCACGATAGCTGCGATAGCTGCAAGGAAGGAGGGGATCTGCTGTGCTGCGATCACTGCCCCGCCGCTTTCCACCTCCAGTGCTGGTAAGGCTTGGCGCTCTCTCCCTCCGGATCTGCCCAGAGCACCTTCCCTCCGGCCGCTCCCGCTTCCCGTTAGGTCCCGGGGAGGGGGGGATGTGGGGCCGGCTGGAGCAGACAGGGACAAAAAGGAGGTGCAAACCCCGCTCGGGTACCATCCCTCCTGAGACTAATCCACAGCGGCCGAGGTGAGCCCTCCCCTGGCTTTCTGGAGGGTTGGGGGTCCACCCTCCTCCTTTCTTTTTTGTGCTGAGCAGCGGGTGAAAGGCCTGGAGGAGGAGCGAGGCCGCTGGCTGCGCGGCCTGGCTGCCTTGGTGCTGCCCCTGCCCGGCCTTCCGCCCCCCCCAGCGGGAAACTTCCCCACCTCACTCCCTCTCCAAGGGTTCCTGGCTTGGGGGTGACCCTCCGGAGGGCCCTGGCTGGGGAGGGGGAAGCCCTGGTGGCGTCTCCGCACCAGGCCTGACGTTCCCAGCGCTTCCGTGCTGCTGCAGCTGCTGGGAATAATGGAGGTTGCTGTCTCTGTGTCTCCCTGCCTCACTGTTTACAATATGGCGACCTTCCTTTAAATTATATTTTTATTCTCAGCGCCATTTTGGCTGCATATATGACTTCCAAACCCTCGCAGCGTTCCCCACAGTATCTTAAACGTGAAAATACCTTCCCTGTGGAAATCCAGGCCTCCAGACTTTAGCGTTGGCCGGGTTTATTCCTTTCCCTCCTTTTTTTCCCTTGCTCCTTGCTCTTCCGACCTGCTTGTCTCATCTGTGGGGGTGTCTGCTGTTGGGTGCTCTTGATGGGAGTTGTGTGGCTTTGTTGATAAAGGCAGAGCTTTCTGCATGAAAATCTGGCTGCCGGCTGGGAATCGAGGTGCGTGTGGACGCGGTGGCAGAGCTCAAGGTGCTGGAGGCTGCAAGCAGGATGGGCTCTTGCTGCCTTCCCTTGCAGCTTCCCAAGCTCTCCTGGCACAAAGCGACACCGCGCCAGAAGCGCCTCAACTTTGCGCCCCAAAGTTTTTCCTTTTTCTGCACCCGGAGCTTGGATGCATCCGAGGCTGCTTTGCCGAAATCCCCCCTTTCAACAGTTGACACAGGCGGGCGGTTTGTGTTAAATTAGCACAGCCACAGTGGATAATGGAGTGGAGGAGGGAGCGGGGCAAGTCAAACAGCTGGAGCTTGGGAGTACAGAGTATTCTTCCTTAGGGGAGATTTTTTAACCACATTCCTTTCTCTCTTTCATGCTTTGGAGCTTTGTTTGCCACCCTGTTACAGCTGTCTCCTCTGCGCTTTTTTTTTTCCCTCCCTCTGTTGTTTTTTTTTTCCCCTCTTCTTTTTTTTTTTTTATTTTTTTCAGATTTTCATTTGCTCGCTGGCTATTCTGCGTTTCTGTGCTAATTGAGGGTCTCAGAACACTTATTAAACTGGTTGCTGATAGCAGGGGAGCTGAGTGTGCGGTCACAGTTCTGTAGGGAGTGTCCCGTTAGCAGCCTGTAGCCAGGCAAACCCGACAATGCTGTAGCATGCAGCCATGACATCATCCCTCCTACCCTGAGGAAGTGCTACTGGTGGTAGTGCAGATCCTCTAATATTTACTAGGAGGATAGTAATTATCATTCTTTTTTCATCCAGTGTCCTTGATGAGCTTTAATTTAAGGGTGGTTTTTTCCCTTCTGCCGGGCGTAGTTGCTTTTGGGTGCAGCCGAACACATCCTGAGCGTTCCCTTAGTGAGGCTGGAGCGATGGCTACAACTTCACGTTTTGTAATGGAAGAGCTGTGCCTGAGGCTGTAGAGTGTCCTGGTTGACTCTGAATCCTAGTTAAGTCTCACCATAAATGAGACCACTTTGTGCATGCCTAAATTTCATGGCTTAATTTGGCGATGTTTTTGTAGTTAGCGAGTGGGAAACAACTCAGTAAGTCAGATAGCTGTAAAGCTTTCGCTGTACCTGAGTTAGTTGCATTATAATTGTATAAAATTTTATATAAAAATATTATACAAAAAAATATCTTTGGCTAACCTAGTCACTCTTCAGAGCAGAAATAAAAGAGCAAGTCTAAATACTCTCTTTCACTCCATTTGTTGCCTCTTCTGGGGCTTCTCAAGCGATTCCTTTGACAGTAGCCCAGACCCTGCAGTGGGAGGTGACACAGCGTGGAAAGGCTTTGTCTAAGGGCCTCCAGCTTGGGCCTGGTTCTGCCTCCTTCCTCCTGGACCTTTGTTGGACCCCTGGCTATGGCCTTTAGGTGACCTAGGTTGTCTCAAAGGGATGCTCAGGTGTTGTTTTCGTGTCTTCCCTTTACCTCCTGCATTTTGCTTAAAGTAAACTTCCGTTCTGGATGTAAACTGTGGCGTAAAGGCAGCACTTGCAACTTCCTTTCTGCCTCTTTTTTTTTTTTTATTTAAAGAATAGCAGCTGTAATGCAAGGCTTGGTTTAAGTAACTCGAATAGCACTGCTGGGGCACTGTAACTGATTTGTGTAGACAGCTTACCTGTTCCCTGAATATTTATTGTGAGCTTTAGTACCAGGTTGAATTTATTGTCAGTATAGCATAACCAAAATTAAAAAGTAGCTTTTACTTGGTCTGGGATTTGTGATCAGTTGATTACAGCTGTATGGGAGAGGCCATATTGTAAAAGAAAAGGATTTTCAGGGGTATGAGTGGCTGGAGACAACCCAACTCAGCTTCCCAGGAACTCCTATTGCTCCTTCCTGTGTAGAGAAGGTTCTTCTGTATCAAGTTGTTTAAGCCTGTAGTGAGAGAGCTGACTTTGCTGGGTAAGTGTGTGACCCTCAGACTTCAGCGGTTTGCCTTAACTTCAGTTTAGCACTTAAACCTGTTTTCCTCTGTGGGAAACAGAAGGCACTTGGCCAAAGCTCCCAAAACTTTCCAAGTCTGATAGTGTTACACATCTGAGGTGGTAAGTAACAAGTTTTGTTGGTACACTGTGGAACAGCTGCTCTCCTGAATTAATGTGGGTGGAAGTGACTTCCCAATTCATCTGTTGGGGTGTCAGCTCTTCCCACAACTCCGTTTTGGAGTCACTAGTTCAGTGTAAAGCTGCTGTGGGTGCTGTGAGAGGCCATGGGTCCGGAGGATTCCAGCCTGGCTGCAGATAAACTGGCCTGGTGGGAGGGATGCAGGAAAGTGTGAAATCCCTGCCAGATACTTAGTTTCAACATACTTGGATTAATATCACAGTCAGGTGACTCTCTTCAGGTTTGAATTTGCAGAGAGAGGTTTTTTAGGTCCCTAGTGGTTCTCGAAAACAGGACATGCTCTGAAGTTGGTGTTTGGTTCTGTTGTTTGCCCATGATCTGCTGCTTTGGGTAACAGTGCAGAGTGCATTTCCATCCTGATGTTCTGCCTTAGCCCAGGCCCTCAGGGATGGTGCACACTCCTTTATGTGATTGAAAACCAATTTTCCAGTGCCACTTCTATTCTTTCCCATTTATATCCTCCTTCTGGCAATGTGATTGTTAGAATTCCCTGTGTTTTCTTGAGCTTGTAGTAAACTTGATTCACATTGAAGCGGGTTTGCAAAATGACTGATGGTGCAAATTCATTATGAAGGATTAGAAAGATCCCCGGGAGAGGAAAAGTTTAGTTAACAAGCTGGGGGAGGGGAGTGACAACAGGAGGGAGAACCAACACAGAACAGTTTTGTGTTTGGTTTTTTTTTTTCCTCTCTCTTTTTGTTTTTTTTTTATTTTTTTTTTTTTTTTTTTTTTTTTAAGTCTCCCTGCCCGGGTTTCTGGTTGGAGGAGCCCAAAAGCACAAACCTCACTGAATGCTGCGGTTCAAGTCCCTCTTGTAAAATCTCATGCCGCTGGCTGTGCAGCTCTGCTGGCATGGCAGAGTGACCTCAGTCTCTTAAGGCTGACCAGTTACGTAAACGACAGTGCCAGTTTTGTGGCACAGCCCAGCAAAAAGGCTCCTCGTAGCTGGGCTTCCTCACTGCTGTCCTGGGAGAAGTGTTATGTCTGTACTGGGGCCTGCTACCTCCATCAAACTTTTTGCAACACCTTCTTGTGTTTGTATTTGCAGTGTTTGGCTCATTTCCCCTCCGATTTGGCAGTCTTCACCCAAGTGCTGGTGTCGAAGAACAGGAGTAACAGAGCTGCAAAGTGCAGCAGAGGAAGCTAAACTAGAGTTTTGGTATTTTCTATGAGTCACGTTGTTTTAGTGCTTCAAACAAAGAATGGAAAAAAAGTTGTGTTTGGCTGGTAGGACATCACTAACTGTTTCCCCACCTTATTCTGTCTGAAATGCCCTGCTTTATCTTTGGCATTTGTTCTGGCTTTGGGTTTTTACATGAATATGCAGTCTGCGAGGGGAGCAAAACAATGGCCAGGCTATTGTCTCAGTTAATCCTTCCCTTGATGGTCATCTTGGGCTGCCTCCAGTGGTTCAGGTGAATCTTAGAATGGTCTGAGGCATCTCCTGCTGCAAGGAGTAGCAGGACGTCCAGGAAGATGCTGGAGAGGCAAACTTCCTACCTAATAGTGGCTAGGATCAGGGTTTCAGTACATCGAATTACATCGCAGCTTCAAAAAAGTTTTTAGTTTTAAGTGCAGTAAGTTTTTATTGAGAGGTTTTCTGTTCGTTTGGGGTTTTTTTAACAGTAAATGACTGGCAAACCCCTACTTGAAAGTTTATGTAATTGCATATTGAAGGTCAGAGAAAGCGGTTCAGTTCCCAACATTTAAATGTATCCATCTTAACTGATACTTTGTTAAAACAATATTGGTTTGAGTGTGTGCTTTAAAAAAAAAACAACCACCCAACTTTTGTTTTTATGTATCTCTGGTTCTGATATTTTGGGAGCCTTGGGGCCAGCCTAGGCTGGATCCTGAGGCAGGAGGAAGTGATTGCCCTGGCCGGGTTTCTGGCAGCGGAGGGTCACTGCGTGTGCGCCTGCAGATGTGGTAACATGATCAGTCTTGGCAGCTCTGCTCAGCAAAGTTGTTCCAATGAGATTTTTCACTCTCCTTATTTTGTCCTAAATCTCTCTGTGCAAAGGCAGATAAGGTCAGCCTAAATCTATGGGCTTCAGCAAATCATTCACAGTAAGAATTCGGTGAACTGGTGATGGGGTTGCTTGCAAACCAGCATTCCCACCTGTGTGCGTGCATGTGGCTCGTGCTAAACTGAGTGTGAGCAGATTTTGCACTGTGGGCAGGAATTGGTGATTTGGATTGAGCCGTGGGTCTCTGCTGAAGTTCCCAACATCAGTGTGGAGTGGTAGGAGCATTGCTTTGGGATTTTGAAGCTGAGGAGGGTGGAGGTTTAACTACTTAACTTAGGCCTTGCCTTTAGACGTGGCTGCTGCATGGTCTGGTGTTACACCAAACACCCGCATTGCTCCAAAGCCGTTTAAAATGGCACAGTGGGAAACTGTGAACAAGGAAAATTCTTTGTGGTTTAGTACCTTGGCTTAGCAAAGTGCCAGTTTTATGTTGACCAGGACTCGTGGACCTGAGAAGTCTTTTTTTTAATTTTTTTTTTTTTGTGCCACTGTGAGGTCCATTTTTGAGTTGCCTCCTCAGGAGCAGGAGGCTGCAGTGGTTTGCTCTGAGGTGGGGTTCACTGCTTTGTTCCTGCTGCTCCAGAGCTGGTCTTTCCTGGTATGTTAGCCTGCAGGCATGACTCATGGGAGCCTTTCACAACATGGAAAGGTCTTCCCAGAGGAATTCCAGCTCCTCCGGGCATTTGCAAAGGAAATTCTTAATTGGATTAGATTCATAATACTAATCTGCTAATGACTGTTTGTTATGGAGATCTTGGCACTGTCTTGTAAATATATTCACCTTCTTTTAGCTCGCCTTATGTCTTTTTATCACATACAAGCTCAGTGTTGTTAAGATTGTACTGCCGCCAGCAGATCTGATAGTTGGGAATGGGGGACTACTGTGTTTATTACACAAGATCTTATAAAGCTCGTAATTCTTCCCCCTCTCTCTCTCCATTTCACGGTGTTGTTTAGGTGGGGTAGTAAAAGGGAAGCAGTGGTAATCGGCATGTCTGACATCCGGCTGTGCTTCTCTTACCACGGGTGTGAAGGACACCCCGGGTGGGGAGTGCCTCTGTGCAGTTGTCAGTGACAGAACTGGGTATTTTTAGTAAGAAACAGGACCCGAACAGGCATTTCCCCCACCACCCCAAAAGGGCGTTTTTTGGGTTGTAGGTGCTGTTATGTGGTGTGAGGAACACCTGCAGGAGAGCAGGGCTCCTGTGTTTCCCTGTGTAAGACAGAGTCAATTTGATATTTCAGTTGTAGCATCGATACTGAAACAGTTTTTCAACACTAACATAAATTCTTCCGTTTATTGACCCACACCGGTGGATGTTAAACTGCTTTTGTTGCTAGACTGACTCGCTGGTACGTGTCGGGTTCTTGAGTTTTTCCTGTGCTCCGCAGCCCTTCTTAATCCTTGAGTCAGTAGCAAATAGCAGGAATCTGCTGTGAAGAAAGGGAGCAGTTACTTCCAGAGTAGGAAAGAGGTGTATCTCCCTGAAAACAAGTGTGACAGTCTGAATATTTAGGAAGTGCTGTCTGCTGGAATATAAATCATGTGAGAAGGATGTACCCATTTTGTTTTTTTAATCCAGTCAGGAAGTTCTCTTGGACTTGTGAAAATGCAAATGTATCTGGGGATATAACATGGCTTTGTTACAGGGGTATGAAAGAAGTGAGTGTAAGCAAAAAGCATCTTGCCACGTCAGGTTACTGGCTAGACTTGTGATTTTTGTGACACAGATTGTCAGAGCTGGCTTCCCCTTCTTAGAGTAATCGATTTGTGCTGTCTCCAGCTCCACTGCTCGCTAGATGCCTGCCTGGCTTCCTCGAAGGAACACTGCAGTATCCAGTAACTCTGTAAGCTGAGTAAAAATAGTGTTGTAGCTTCCCTTTAATAAAGGGGTTGACAGATACCAGCTGTAATGCAATCACGTACCTTTTTAGGATATGGAGTAAATGTTCTCTGTAGCCAAAAATGAAGGGGGGGAAAAAAAAAAAAAAAAAAGTTGTATAAATCATTCTTCCTGTTGGTGTATCAGATCTTGAGCACAAAAGGCAAAGAGCATCTCAGCCAGCTGGGGGGAATCGAGTGCCTGAGCCCAACTCTAACCCATTTCTGCTGACGTCTGCTCTGCACGATCACTGGAAGCAAACTAGATGGAGCTGGAGATTACCGACTTTGAACCCTGCAGAAAGCACTGGCCTGAGGATACAATTTAGCAGGCTGAAAACCCCATGCTGAATTTCTGGCAAGCACTAGTGATTGGTGTGAAACACCTGCCTGTACAGCCTCTGACTTTGGGCACGGCATCATGTGAACTTCCCAGTGATCTCTGTCTAGAATAGCAACAGGAGCAAGATATGAAGGTGATCTGGAAAAGGCAGAAAAGAATGCATGCCTTGCTCTAAGGTTTTGGTTGGGGTTTTTTTGTGGATATTTCTGTCTCTGCTCTTTTTTCTCTCTTCCCCAGTGTTCTTGGGAAAGCCTAGTCCACATGTAGATGTCAGAATTACACTTCACTTGTGCCTGTGTGAAGACAAATTCATGCTTTTGCTTTTATGGGTATGCCCTTCATCCTCTTCTGATGTGCTGCTTTCTTTTTTTCCACCTTATTGCTGCTGTCCTTTCACCCCTGTCTCCTTTGAACACGTTCAGTATGGCTGGGGCTGAATGTGTTCACTTCTCAGAAACCTCTCAGACCTGTGTTTTGATTATTTTTTTCCCCACCAGAGATGTCTCTTCATTTATTGTTCTTTAAAGACAGAATTGGATGAAGTGATTCTCACCAGGGCTGTGTTGTTCCTCAGCCTCCTTTCTTTTCCCTGATGCTGCCCTATGTGTCATCCTGCTTTGAGAAGATGACTTCTAATCTGTTAAGAAGATGGTCCTATAAAGACCTGAACACTTAATAATGAACCTGGACATTGAATTCAGGCTATTGTTACTATTGTCTGCAGCACAGGCATGAGTGATGCCTGCAAAAGAAACAGGAGTCAGGATGTGTAAAATGTCTGAATTTCTGTGTCTGACCCACATTTTTCAAAGTCAACAATTCTTCCTCTCAACTTCCATGGTTTCTGCTTATAAATACAAAGCTGGATGGTTCCCTGGGCAAATATGTCTCAAATATCAGAGTTCATAAGCAGTCAAACTAATTAAAAAATAATAATCAAAAAACCTCGCTGTGGTTCTGGTGGTATTGCACACTTTTTAATGCATATTTATTTTTATATATGTATATGTTTACTTATGTGTGGAAATTTGAGATCTTAAAAAACAATACTTCCTTTAATTTTTTTGTCAGCTGGACATTAACAAGGGTAATAACTAACAGGTTGTCTAGGGAATGGTCTCTGTGGGCCAGGTTCTTTCTATAAATAGACGTAACTAATTACATCAGGTGATCACATGTTTACATGCAGCTTATCCAGTTTATTGGACCCTCCTGCTTGTCAGGTTGGAGGCAAAAAAGTTTTACCTCATGCCTTGGAGGAAACTTCCCTGGCTCCCCATGAACCTCAGGATTGCCTGTGCATGAGTGCACAGGGAGGAGGCAGGAAGGGAGATAAACACCTGCTTCCATGAGGTTTTCTTCTCAGGACGGGAGTAGCAGCAGTGGTTTGATGAAGGATTGAAGTAAATAAGTTCATTTGCGTTGAAATTCACAGAATACTCACAAAATTTATGATACACGCATGAAATGGTACCTGGTTCTTAGGAGCACGGTGGTGTTCCTGCCAGAGGTTGGGACTGCTGGCCAAGCCCTTGAAATGTTGAACACTGGCAGGTCTAGATGGTAAAAACAAGCACACAGTGAAGGAAATTTTGGCATACCCAGCAATGCTGCTACTTAAACCTTCAAGTCTTGTAGTATCATGTAGATAGTGTAGCATCCCTTTATTTTTTTCCTTGGATACATCTCGTTCCTCCCTGTCTGCCCATATAATGGTGTTTTAATCCTGCTTCTGTTTTCTGTCTGTTGCTGAACCCTTATTTCCAGCTCTGGCCATGCTGTTGGAAAGGTGCACGCTAAGCAGATGCAGCGTTCCAGATGATGGGATAATTGGTGACCTGTGAAACTGCCGTTTTGGTTCCCTTCCTTGCATAGTGGCAGCCAAAATAATCATGTCCTGACCTGTTTGGTGGTGTCCAGGAGTCCTTGCTAAATGTTACTAATTTAGAACTTATGTCCATGCTCAAGACTTTCACTTCAGTGTAAGAAAAGTTATGTTGCTTGCTGTCAAGCTTTTTTCACAGGTTCCCTCAGGAGTTGTTGCATCACAGGTAGAGCTATAGCTGGTGATGCTCTGTAGTTAATGTGAATTGTGCTGCTGGTGTAAAACAGGTATAACTTACAAACAATATGGCCAGAAAGTTGCCAGAACTCTTAGTTTTAATGTTATCAGGTCATGCTTAGAGGTCTATAAAGAAAAAGAAATTATGCTGGGCTTATCTGAAGTTTGGTGGTCTCTGCATTGGTGCCTGAGAAATCTTTGGCTCTTTCAGGAAAATTGTTCTTGTACAGCGGAGTGTCACAATTTATCCATGTTAATGAGCAGAACTTGGAGACTTCACTGAATAATTTGAGGAATAACAGTGGAGGAGAGGAAGGAGCTGATAGTTTTCCTAATAACCACCTCTAAGGTAATTGAAATCTGACTTCTGCCTTCAGAAGCTTTGTGTTGATGCAGGAGTAAAAGAAAGGTAAGGGAGTTGCAGTGGGGAGAAGCTCACCACAGGCTGCAGCTGTTGGCTTGTTTGGTGTGGTTTTATTCTGTCTAAGGTAGAGGCTCCAGGTGTCCTCCTCCAGCTGGGTGTGGGAGCAGCTGTGAGCAGAAGTGTGTAACTTGGACGCGGTAAAAATGTTCCAAAAAGCCGAATTTGTAAATGATGCAACTTTCCCTGTTTCTCAATGAGGCTCTTGTAATGCCCTGACAGTGAGGTTGGTTTCCTGGTTTGTTTTAGCTGCCATTGAGGCCCTGCTGTAGGAAGCCAGGGAGCCTTGTTCTTTATGAAGCTGGTAGAGCAGCTGTAGCTCTATCCATCATAGGGATAAATAGGAGTCCCGTAGAAGAGCCGAAAGCCTTCTTCCCTTATCTGGCAAACACATCTAGCATCCTTCATTATCATCCTGTCATTGAGTCTTGGCCAGTTAATTATGTTTCCTGAGAAGGAAAAAATGTGTTTGCCTGCATTTTTTTCATGGCGTTACTATTTTTCCTCCGCACAGAAAAAAAAATATTTAAGTCCAGTTGTTGAAAACAACTGACGTGAAAGACAAGTTATTGAAGAAAGCTTCACCAGGCACTGGTTTGTTTTCCTGCCACCATTATCCCAGCTGGTAGCTGGCTGTATCCTGGTGGGTCCAAAAGTAGTGTCAGCGTGCCTTTGACGCAAGATGGCCAGGAATGCAGTGTGTAAATAACCTCAGGTCTGCTTATAACTGGTTCCTTTGAGAGCTGCGGCCCAGTTTGTATTGGAGAAGGTGCTATTCCTTGGAGCACTTGTTTACCTATTTATTGAGGTCAGCAAAGTGAGGAGTAATTACGGGATTTAGACTTGACAACAGGCTTCTGATGTATGAGAGCCCCAGAGTGTGAAATTGAAAAGCTAAGTGGCTTCATGCTATTGTTTGCTTGATAAAAACTCCTAATATGCTCTTGAAGATTTTTTTTTTTTTTATTTTGTCATAGCCATTTAAGTTTTATTTAAGGGCTAGAGCGTTCTGACCATGGCAGAGCCATGCTTGACAATGCACATGATAGGAATTTCAGGAGATAAACTTAACTTTTTCAGAAAAAGCCATGAGACAGGTATTATGTGGCAAGTGACTTTGTAGTCGGTGTAGTGGGTTTTGACTAGGCAGTGATAAACATCTCCTTTAATTTTCAGAGGCCTTGTATGAGTTAGTCTTCCAGGTATTTTTAACTGGGCCTGTGTTTTTCAGAGCTGTCTTTGTCTTAAACACAGAAACACATTCTGCCAGGCAGGTTTGATTTGGGTCACACCAAACCCCCCAGGTGAACAGCAGAGGCCACCACTCTTGTCTGTGATGACAGAAGGGGAAAGTTTCTGAAATGAAGGGTTAGTGAAATTGTACTGAAAAGCGCAACTGACTGGTGTGTAGTTGAAAGGAGATGTGTTGTAACTGAAGATAAAGTGGGAGCTGTACAATTCCAGGTCCTGTTGGCAGCAAACACTGGCGGCTGGAGCTGTGCATGCTAATGAACCCATGAAAGATGGGGAGAAAAGGGCTGTGGTGCTCCTGCCAAAGTGCTAATTCTTACCTTGCTTATGAAGATCAAGTGTCTTGCTCAGATTTAAAAATCCGTTTCTTTTACGCTTACAGTAAAAGGTTGAAGAATGTGGTCATACCTAGTCAATTAAAACAGCATTCTTTAGCGCTTCCCTGGCTTTCTGCTGAGACCCAGGCAATGCTCTCTGCTTGCTGCGAGGCCAGCAGTGCAGGAGCAGCCTTCATCAGTCTTTGTTAGCATGGTGAGCTGCCTTGATGAACAGTTCATTAACCAGGAGAGGCAGAATCAGTCTTTTAATACACTTGCCATCATAGCTAGGCCCTGACAGTGAGCAGAAAACCTCAGGAGGCTTGTCTGAGCTCTAAAACCTTTCTGCTGCTCTGAAACGAATCTTTCCCCCTCCTTCCACAGGCCTTCGGGTAGCAGCATTCATTAAAATGCTTCTTTAATAGTACAGTGGATGTAGGATTTCATGGTTCAAACCCAGCATACGGGAAAATAACACACACTTGCAGAAGAAACCTGTTCTGACTCTTCCAGGCGTCTCTCGAGGTTCACCGTGGTATTAATTGTTTCATTGTAAAATGCGTAAGATTGAGGTAACAGTTAAAACAAATAACCAGAGGCGTCTGGCAGCGCGTGGATCTCTGGCACGCCGCGCGTCGGAATGGGGCAGACGTGTTCCCAGCAGTTCAGGCACGCTCGTCGGGAGCTTCAGAGGGTGAAATTTCACTAGGAACAAATCAAAGTCTGTGGTTTTTTTGCCCTGGGGTGTTGGGAGGGGAGAGAGGAATGGGCCAGATGAATCCATACTTGCTGTAGACGCAGATCTAAGGGCTCTTTCTCTAGCAAGAGTAAAACCTGAGCTATTGCAGGATGTACCTTAGGATTCAGCATGGATTTATGCTGCAGCAAGCGCACGGGGATCATTTGTTACTCTTCCCCCTTCCACCCCTCCTTAAGGCTTCTGTTAGCAAAAGATTAGTTTGGGGCAGGGAGTTACTGCTTCATCCAAGCATTTGAGGTGGAGCAGCCAGTAGTGGAGGCTTTGGTGCTCTCATCTAGAGCCTGATCTCTTGTTCATCCAAGCCCTCCAGGAAATGAGAAACATAAGCTGCAGGTATGTCAGTGCATATATGCAGAGCGCTGCGTTTCTGGAGCGCCTGGAACACGGAGGCCTCTGAAACCCTGCACTCCTCCTCAAAATGGCTGCCAGATGTGTTGGCTCTACTGAATTCCCCTGAGCCTGACACCAGAAATGCTGAGGTTATTACCAGCTTGGTTCTTGTTGTGCTCTTCCTTCAGTCTTCCAGGCACAGTGTTGCAAGAGGGAGCGTGACCCCGGATGGCTGCAGTACCTGCAGAGGCTGTTGCTGGCACACGGGCGAGCTCGGGGCAAGGCTTGCCAGGACTCTGTTTAAACAAAGGAAGTGTGTTTGTTTTCACAGTCCAGGCTTGGGAGCCTGGGCTGGGATCCTGTGCCATTTCCCTGTGCTAGGAGCAAGATTCTCGAGGAAGACAGCCTCTCCCTTTGCTGCAAAGCACAGCTCTTCCTGGCCAGCAAGAATGCATCTTATCCCCTCTGGCTTGTCAGGGCTGGAGTCTGGAAAGCTTAACTCTGATTTGGTTTGATATTTGTAGGTGCAATAAACAGTATAGAAACTGCTGCCATGAACCATGGTCTAGCTTCCCATGCTTGTGTGGCTTTCTTGGGCCAGTCTTACAAGCCACTGTACTTCTTGATCCCCTTGTAGCCCAGTCAGTCCCAGTGGATCCTTTAAATCTGTTTCCCAGTCGGTGGAAAATGGAGCTTCCAGATGCTGCAGTAGTGCATCTGTGTTATTCAGCACAAGAGAGCAGACTTGCTAAGAACTGCCTCCAGCAAAAGTCTGGAGAACTTTTAAAGTATTATCTTAAGCCACACTGCATGGTAAATGGCTGGGTTTTGCCAGCAGGTACACATTTTCCCTGCCACAGTCAGCAGTTTGCTCAAATAACAAATCTTAATGATAAAGAGGTGTTGGAAAGTACTTGAGTTAGTAGTAGGATCTGTAAGGAAAGTGTATCATCTAACATATGCTGCTCTGCCTTTTACTGAGGAAAAGTGTTTCTCAAAATAGTCCTCCTTACTCCTTCGTCTAATTTGCTTTGGTTTATTTCTAGCATCAAAATGAGAATGTCATTTCACTGTGATACAGCTTTTATAGTAAGTGCAGATCCGTGTGAGTAGGATGTATCCTGTGCTTCATAGCCAAGGCAAGCTGTATATGGTGACACTTTTAAGAGTATTTGGGTTGTCTTAAGATAGAAGGTGGTTTCCACCATTAAGTAAGTGTGCCCAGGGATGGGGTACATGGGAGGTGGTGGGTAGACCTCATGGCAGCTCGTTCAGTTGGACCCACTCTAAATCCAAGGGATGGAAATGCCTGGATGTAAGACTGTGCTTGCTGCACGGGAATCTGTGTTGTCTCACACGGAGTAATCAAGTTATTTAAGGAGGCGTGGTGTTGTGGGGGGGAGGTATGTGTGTGGCACTCCAGTGAATCTTCCATTTATCTTGGCTTTTCAAGTCTGAGAGAGCTCTGAAACCGTGGAGCTGAGATGGGTGTCATGGAAGACTGGCTTCTTGGAGGTGTCTGGCTAAGTGGATGTATGGGAGAGCAAATCCAGGCAGCTTCACCATAAATAAAAGGAAGTGCCTGGGAGTGGAACTGCAGAGCTGCCCTGACTCTGGCTGTGTACGTGAGAAGAGTTCCAGAAAATGACAGTAAATAACAGTAAAGCTTTGCTTTGTGTTTGTCTTGTAGCAACCCTCCACTCAGCGAGGAGATGCTGCCTCCCGGGGAGTGGATGTGCCACCGCTGCACCGTGCGCCGCAAGGTAAAGCCTCTCAAAACAACAGACACGATCCCTGCCCTTCCAACTGGCCATCTGAAACCTGAATCCTGTGGTTTATACCTGCCTCTCCCTTCGTGTGTACTTAGACAACCAGAGCTGCTTCTTTGTGCTCACGTTTGCAAAGAGCTTTGTTAGGAAACGGCTTAAAGAAACCTGAGGGGTCTTGGTGAGACCCTCATGATATTTTAACCTCACTGCTAGGAGGTAAAAATGAAGTACCTGATACCTTCTTGTCAATCTGTGCCTTTTGCACTGTTTTCCTTCCCCTCATTTCTGGAAAGGAGGGAGAGCTGAGGCACAGAGGAAATGGGAATGGCTCCTGTGCTCGAGGAGGTGAGCTGTCTACAGGTGGATTTGGAGTCATGTTAATACAGCTTTGCCATCAGGGCTGTGATTCTAGTTAATATGTGTTTTTTAGAAGAGTGACTTCCCAGCAGTTGTACATCAGCAGAGGGTGAAATCACAGTGAATTATGATTTCCTGGGCTGTTGAACAGGATGGGAAGGAGTTGATTGGGCAAGATCATAGCTTGTCTTTTTTTTGCCTTGATGCTCTTTCTCCAGGAAGCTGTCTTGCACAATGTAAACATCTTATTGCTGTGACCACGTAAGGCTGTGTAGCAGAGGGTTTAGAAACTGCACCAAGCTATCTAGCAACTGTTCCCTTGAAGTGACACCCAAAACAGATTGGAAGAAAACTGTGTGCTCAGCCTTTTGTTCCTGAAGTGATTGCCTTGTTATGTTTCCAGGGTACTGTTCAGCCATCTGCCAACAATAGAAATGAAGGTCACAAATCGAAAAACAAATAATAAAGTAAAAAGAGAGAGAAAAGGAGAAAATCCCCAACTTTTCTATAATAAAAATTGCCTGAAAACACTTTGCTGTCTTTGCCGACTGTGTTAGTGATGGAGTAGACTGGTTCCTCCATGTGGGTGATGCTGTTAACCACTGGAGCAGTGCACAGTTGCCCATCCCAAGCCATGCAGCATCTCCTCCTTTTGCAAAATGGATCTTGTGGTGATGGCAATCTATAGTTTTCCCCTGCTGCACCTTGTTCGAGATTCCTGTCACCAGGAGATAGCAGACTGTTGTTTGTATGTTGTGTTTGTATTCTCAAGCTGACCTTGTATGCAGTGCCTGGGTCAGTAAAGTGCATCAACCGTGAACAGTCTGCTGTGGAGTTTCTCAGTGTTGCAGTAGCAAAGTAAACAGTTGTCTGATTTGTCAAGTGTTTAGGACGAAATGCTGTGAAATGTTGTCCTGATCTGGACTCGAGTATATCTACCTTGAAAGGAGACACACATGGTAATGTTCTTCCCCACACTTGGTTCTCTTCAGCTGTTCTGTCACCTGTACTTTAGCTGCCGTCAGACTGTTCTTGATCGAGGCTCTAATGACTCCAAGGGGGAAGTTGTAGTGAGTGGCTCAAGCGTTTTCAGATGCTCTTTGTCTTCAATCACATATTTGTCAAGGTTGATGTGCTTTGTTTGTGGCCTCCATGATAAGCCTGCCTATTCATGTCGTGCAGAAGCGAGAACAGAAGAAAGAGCTGGGGCAGGTAAATGGATTGGTGGACAAATCTGGGAAAAGGACCACCTCCCCCACCAGTGACGCAGACCTGTTGGACAGGTCTAGCAGCAGCATCAGGGCTAATGCGCATGCCAGGATCTTGGAAAGGAGAGCGAGCCGGCCTGGCACTCCCACATCCAATGCCAGCACCGAGACCCCCAACTCAGAACAGAATGATGTGGATGAGGACATAATTGACGTGGATGATGACTCTGCCATTGCAGAAATGGACTGTGGGCAGCCCCAGCTGAAGCGACCCTTTGAGCTTCTTATTGCTGCTGCCATGGAAAGGAACCCAACGCAGTTCCAGCTGCCGAATGAACTGACCTGCACCACAGCACTTCCAGGTGAGGGGGGCCTTGTCTGGTGTTAGTGAGCAGGTCTGCATTGCATCCTGCTGCCATCTTTCCTCTTTACCCTCTTGGCTCCAGTGGTGCTGGAAAGCAGAGGGTACCTCTGGCTCTCCTCCAGCTGCCTAGCAGCAGGTGCCTTTCAAATCTGAGCTGTGGGGACACTGCAACTACACACCATGTCCATCAGGACTTGTGATAGATGCTTGTTGTTCTCACCTTGGTCTAGATCATCAATATTAAAAAATATCAGTTGTCAAAATACTTGATTTTTGATTTATGATGCAATAATACAGTAACAAAGTAGTGACTAAATGTATAGGATGTCACTGAAATTACTAAGTATGAAATATATCTGCCTTTAAAGACTGTGTCTGTCACTTAAGGCTAGATTTAGTGGTTGATAGAGGTTCCTTAAGCAGCAATCTTTGACTTTTCTGAGGTTATATGTATCTACCAGAATGCAAATCTCTGCTATGTGGATAACCCAAACCTTTTTAAAATTTCCTTTTCAGGTACTAGTAAGAGGAGGAGAAAGGAAGAAACCACAGGAAAGAATGTCAAGAAAGCACAACACGAGTTAGACCATAATGGTTTGGTTCCCTTGCCAGTGAAGGTCTGCTTCACATGCAACAGGTACTTGTTCTTCCAGGGAAGCTGTTCTGTGTAGCTGCAGCCATCACAGGAGCAAAGTTCCTGCTGAAAAAAGTAGATACCTGTTTCTTTTTCCATTCTTCTTCATTACTTACTTACAATCCTCTAAACAAATGGGAGAATATTCATCTTTGCTAAATAACAAGTGTAGGTCCAGCTGTAAAGGGTTCTGAAATGCAGCCTGAAGATTGACAAGATTGAGCCATCTTGTCTTCAGTGTTTTTCTGCAAAGAAATAATCTAAAGTGATGGTGGTTTAGTAAATGGAGATGTTTGTTTATGGTTCGTGAAGGAAGGTGAGGAGGTGACCTTTAGGAAACAGAAATCTACTGAGAGATTTATAAGCCCAAGGCAAATAGGAATATTGTGCTGAAATTGTAAATCTGAAAACCAGCACAAAATACTGATGGGTTTTGTAACACTGCATAAAAAAATGCATAGATCAATCCCAATTCAAAATGTCAGTGAAAATGAAACCTTTATTTCAGAAATCCAGTCATAGTGAATTTCTCGAAGTGGAATGGGGACCCAGGTGGGCTTTTGTGTAGAACAACTGATGCCTTTGTCATAGAGCAAAGACTTTTTTAAAGCCTGGGGATTGAGATGTAGTTTTTCTGGAGTTTGAGACTTGTTCTGAGAACATCTTGTTGATGTACACGTCCCAACATCACGTACGATTCCTCTAAGGAAACTTGTAATTACCTAAATCTAAGATTTCTTTTTGATCTCTGAATTTTGCTTCAAATAAAGGCTTTTGCCTCAAATGGGTCTTGAAGAAGGTCCATACAGATCAAGTTACAAGTCAGAAATCCTACTTTTTGGTGCAAACAACAGTGTAGAGGATAAACTGAAGTGGTCAGTCAAGCTTGCCTGAATGTTCTATTTATACTCTGTACGGGGAATAAGATTTGGCTCTCTCTTCTCAGGAGTTGCAGAGTGGCACCTCTAATCCAGTGTGATTATTGCCCACTCCTGTTCCACATGGATTGTCTGGAGCCACCGCTTACTGCCATGCCTCTGGGTAGATGGATGTGCCCAAATCACATAGAACACGTGGTGGTAAGCAGGACTATGATTGCAGTATGGTAACTGGATGCTGGAGTGGAACCTGGCAGGTCCATTAAAGGACAAAGCACAACAAATGTAAAACAGCTTCTGAGCTCTTATTGCTCCCTGTAACGCTTGTAAAGCTCCTGCTGCAAGCAACGCACTCTCCAAAGGAATGTGATGCTGCTCTCTGCAATAAGATATAAAGATGGGGGAACTCCTTCCTGTAACTGAAGCTGACAGCTCAGATTGTGGCTCACTGACAGCTTGTCTAGTTTTTGACTGGATTCTTTAAGGTCTAAATGAGTTTCCAGAGCTGGGATACAAAGCAGCACAGTGCTACAAATAGGGGAAGTAATTCTTTGCATGCTTAACCCAAAAAAGTTTCATTCCAAGAGAGAGTTTTCATTTTTGGAAAAGCAGTGTACTTGAGACTTAAATACTCAGGAAACAGGGGGCTGAAACAAAGAGCTTTTTCCCAGACAAACTGCTTCTCAGAGCATTGATGCTGCTTAGTCGGCCTTTAAATGCTTTTGTATTCATCTCCAGCAATGTGCCCTTTAACAGAAATGGTTAGTGCTGCAGGAAACAAATAGTCTAAAGCTGAGCTGATGCTGTACTGCCAGTGCTGCGAGGCATTATGAAAGTCTTAGGGTGCCTTAGAGTGACCTGCAGATCCCTAACTCCTGTGGCATTATCTGATCACCCAGCTGAACCAGAAGAACTTGACCCTGAGTAATCGGTGCCGAGTATTTGACCGGTTCCAGGACACCATATCTCAGCACGTTGTCAAAGTGGATTTCTTAAACCGAATCCATAAGAAACACCCTCCGAATCGCAGAGTTCTTCAGTCAGTGAAGAGGAAAGGTCTGAAGGTATGTGTGACGAGTAGTGGTGGGTGAAAACCCCCGTGTATATGTTTGAGTTTGGAAGGGAAACCAGCATACTCCTTAGGGCAGGAGGAAGAAGACGGGGTCTGAGTGAGAGATCTGGGAGTCAGCAGTCACTACCTGTAGGGTTTAAGATCTCTTTCCTTCAGCTATAAGGCTCAATTATTACAAGTAAGCACTTAAATCTCGCACAAGCATAGAAAGTACAACACAAAACTTCCTGAAGGTGGCCCTGCAGTCAGATTTGGGGCTGTGTTTGTTGCCAGGATGCCTGGAAACTGCCATACAGACTTCCCTTGGCTGTTTTTTATGATTCTTTTATGCTGTAGCCACCATGTTGTACTAAAGTCATGCCTGACCTAAGGGAATAAAACCTATTAATTTCAGCATGGCTACATCAATTTAAAGTACTCAGACCTTGGTACTTCTAATGTATCTGCAGGGCTCCTTTGGGTGAGAAAGCAGCAAATGCAAAGTTTAGTGCTGATCGGGCACTTGGTTTAACTAGTCATTCTTGAGTAATTGTTCTCATGTGTGATTTTCTTTTTACGCAATATAGGTTCCTGATGCTATAAAGTCCCAATACCGGCTTCCACCCCCGTTACTCACGCCTGCAGCAATTAGAGATGGCGAGCTGATCTGTAACGGGATCCCTGAGGAACCCTTGCAGAAGCACCTTTTGAACACTGAGCACTTAGCCAGCCAGACAGAACAACAGGAGGTAAATGAAGTCAAATGCTTGGATTCTGTGTGTCTATTTGCTTTGGTACAAAGATTCCCTTCCACTTCAGTCATGATGGAGCAGTTGTCTAGGAAACCAATCTCAAGCTCGCATGTGGTGATAGCTTGTCTTGTCTCTGACCCCCTTGCCCATTAAAACTTCACTCTGACTTTCCAGGTGAGATGTAAAATTCCTCATTTGACACTTCAGGGAAGTGGTGCAATAGTCCTCTGGCCTTAAGAGTGTGGTCGAGGGCCTTCAGTCTAGACGTCATCTTTATTTTGTGGCTGAGGGGAAATACTTTGCACTTTGATTATGTAAGGCTGCTCTCTGACACGTTTATTTATAAGTTAACATCCCGTTTCTGGGTCGCTTTTTATTGCGGATGGAATTGGACATGTAAATCAAGGTCAAATGAGTGTTTAAATCTTGTGTGAAACTTCTGGCCAGATTCCACAGCGTAAGGGAATGTTAAGTTGCAATCAGTGGGGAAATCGAGTCATCCTTTTAGTGCAGACAAGGTTCTTTTATGTGGCAGGTGCACATGCACCACGGAGCTTAAAATAAATTTTTCAGTGTTCTTCCACTTTGTGTAAAAGGAAAGTGCTCTCCACCCCAGCTTTCTACTCCCTATACCTGAGGTAGAGCAGTATTTCTTTCCAACATGCTATAGAATAAGGTGGAGGATTGTGTTTGGCTAGAAGCCCAAATTAGTGAAAGGTGTGTTTTTAACCTGATGCTCAAGAGTTGCAGCATTTAACAAGTGAAGAGGAGGAGGAGTTTGGAAGTGCTGCCTCGTCCCTCCTCTAATCTCAGCCCATGTCTGTCCTATTTCCAGCATGGAGATAAACAGTCCATCATTTTGGAGATAAACTGTCCATATCTCTCTGGACAAAATTTTCTTCTGATTGTAGATGAGCTCCAGAGCGGATGCTGTGGTTCCACACTGCATCTGAGCAGTCAGCAGCTGGATTCCCTCAGGCTGGGTAAATGATGGAGCAACAGTAGAGGTTTGGTGCACTGCTGCCTCCAGAGCTAACCTGCCCTTTTTTCTTCCTTCCAGTGGCTCTGTAGTGTTGTTGCGCTCCAGTGCAGCATATTGAAACATTTATCTGCTAAGCAGATGACTTCGCTTTGGGACTCTGAGCAAACAGAGAAGGCTGATATTAAGCCTGTTATTGTGGCAGACGGCTCACTCGCCAACCCTTACCAGGCAGCTGACAAGGCACCCACACCTTCCCTCTATTCCATGTCATCCTGCACCTCAGGGATTACCACCCAGAATTCCTTGAGCTCCTCGCAATCCCAGCAGACTTTGTCACAGGAAGATGTTAACTGCAGCTCTTGTATAGATAAATCCAAGAAGGCGTCTTCTTGTGGGACTTCAAACGGGCCCACAGCCTCTGACATTAAAGTGAACGGGCCTCATTTTTACGGCGTTTCATCCGAATCCTCAGCACAGTTGACTGACTCCCAGAGGCTCGTGGGGTCTGGGAACACAATACCTGTTTTGTCTCATCGGCAAACGTGGCCTCGGCCCCTCACGCCCCCAGCGAGTTGCGGACTTCTGAATCACACCATTGGAACCGTTGTCAAAACAGAGAACGTAGCAGGACCTGTTTCTTGTGCACAAAGGGGATCTGCACCGGTCACGAGTTTGCCTACGTCCATATCGAGCTCCTGTGCCAGCCTGGAGACCACCAGCACTTTGCAAAGGAAGAATGTGCAGACGCAGATTGGACCGCCGCTGACGGCAGAGCTGCGGGCCGGGGGCTCCCCGCTCAGCGCCACCCGGGCTCTCACCCCTCCCCAGGCTGCAGGAGATGGGATCTCAGCTGTTGGGTCCACAAACAGATTCTGTTCACCAGCACCACCTTCAGGTACATGCTGAGCCGCTGACCTTGGCCCCGGGGCTGAGAAAAGCTCGGGCTAAACTTCATTCAAAACCTCAAGGCTGTAGCAGTGTGCCCTCGTTTGACTGGGAGTCGGGATTTCTGTGGAGAGCCAGCAGAAGTTTCTCAGGTCTCCTCTGTCTTAGGTCCCTTTATGGGAGCCATGGGATGTATTTTTGCTGGCTGCCTATACTTGAAGGGGGAACTCTGTCCTGACAAGCAGGATAGTAGGTCAGGTGAATTCTTGAAAGCAGCAGTAGCTTTATATCACTTGGCTGCGGCCTCGCTGTTTCAACAGCAGCTGCTTTAAAACCCCAGCGCTGCTGTAAAACCACTGGTTTGTTTCAAATGGCCATTTGGATTGCAAGGTAGTCAGTGCTTCTCACAAGAGCAGCTCTCTGGGATTTAATCCAGAGTAACTGTTCAGGCAGTGGTTGTGTCCCCTACTGTAGGTGTTGTTGGACTCCTCAGCTGCACAGCCTTGATGTTGGAGAAATGTGGGTTTGGGAAGCTGCAGTCTGCTTAGGATCTGTTGGTCTGACACAGGGTAGTTACGGACTTGGATAAGCCAGGGATCCTAACTTGTACCCAAAAAACTTGCTAAATAATAGCAAGGTATATAATAATGTGTATATAACCATTTTTAGTGTAGAAACATAAAGTCAGAGATGTTGATAGATGTTGGAGTAACTGCCCACAGCTCAAATTTTGCTAGAATAAACTTTCACATATGGCTTTCTCTTCCTTTTCCCTCTCCCCACACCAGCTCAAGACCCAAACCAGCAAACCCCTTGTGCAGGTTGGGTAGGAGCAGTCACTGAAAAGCACATGACAGAGCTGTGTGTCACTTCTCATGCAGTTCCAACCTGTTCAGTGTCAGGCTTGTGTGGAGTGGCTCAGGTCTGGTGGTTGTAAAGCAACAGAGCAACATCTTCTTATAATCCTTTCTAAAATTCCTCAGTAACTTCTAAGCTTTGCCTCGCCTTTGGAAGCAGTCCCCACAGCACTTAGCCTCCTCCTGAATAAACTTGGTTACTCTGAGGCTGCTGATTTGACCATGCCCTGCTTAGAAATGCGAGGCTGGGAGAAGTTCTGGTAGAGGAAATGAGACCATATTACAGAAAAGTTCTTGCTTGTGGTTTGAAGAGCACTGCAAACCCTACATAATTTTGCAGTTACTTAAGATGTTAAATAATTGCCTCTGGTGCACAGCTTGTGTTCTACAAAATCATTACTTGCTGCAGTGTCTCTTGGGAAAAGTGTAAACATTTAAATTTTCCATCTAACACGATGGATATATATATTTATAACAAAAATTGTGGTGTGCAAATTTTGCTGCCGAGTACAAAAATGCAAATTGCTCATGGCTTTTTTTTGCCATAAATTTCAGTAGTTATAAGAAAACCAGCTCAAGAAGATCTGGTATTGACAACACATTACAGAGATTTTGTTTCCTGGAATTTGCCACTGCCTCTTTCAGCTGCATGGCCACTTCCAAAGTGGGAGGATTTTATTTTGTAAATAATAAAATCTGCTTATGACTGTCACATGCCTTCTGGACAATGATGTGCACCCCAGACTTTGTATATAGTGTAGAAATAAAACCAGGGCAGTTGTACTTTTTATTCGTGTTAAAACCTACACAAGCTACTTGGCAAATGTCTCTTAGGTTTAATAAATTCTTCAAGCTCGTGGGGAGTTGGTGCTCATCTTTCCAGTGTCACCACAGGGAGCAGGAGATTAAATGTGCAGGTCAAGAATTCCTCCAGCAGCTGGAGACGAGGCAGAAGCCACACTTGGCTCCGTGTTGGAGGCACACAGAAGCCTTTCAGTGAGCAGGAGAAAACTCGTGGCCTCTAGTTCAGGCGTTTTTCAAAGCATGACTCTTGAGCAAAATGAGTCATTTGGAGCAGCTTGGCAGCCTGAGGGCTGGGTGCATGTCTGGTGAACGTCACAGTGACATCTCTTCTCTCCATCACCTCTCTCTGTAGATGGTAAGGTCAGTCCCAGCACCTTATCCATAGGAAGCGCTTTAACTCTACCCTCATCACTCACTTCAAACTCCGCAGCTATGTTGGACTTCACCGGTTCCCTGAAAGCATTTATGGACGGGGGTGAGTATTTAATTCATCATCAGTCTCTGCTAGGCCTGTGTGTTTGCTTCCCTAAAGCATTCCATCTCTGCTTGAGGAAAAGTTGCAGAGATAAAGAAGGCTTGTAGTCAGGTGAGGGAGGGGCTGGGTGTACATTACCTTAAATATGTCACATGCTTCCCTGCTCCTAGTGTTGCCAAGGCAGCAAGGCCAATGAAGTGTTTCTGCCTGAAGCTTTTCTGGGGAAGAATCACAGCTGGGCTGCTTTCCAGGTGGAATTCGCATGCAGAAACCTGCAGCCCAGCCATGTTGTGGTGCTAGCTGCAATCCAGAGCTGCTCCTGGCAGATGTAAAGTCCAGCAGCCATAGATCTTGTAGTAGAGCGGTCACCTGAGTGGTGAGGCTCCAGTGGGTCAGTTAATTTTATAATTTAGTTCTGCTTCAGAAAGAAATTCAGATTTTCTTCAGTCTCCTAGACTGGCCTGGTTTTTATTTCCGTTTGTTGCACTTGGCAAGAGATGGCAAATATTAGCAGAGTGCCTTCAGGAGGAGATTGCTGAGCAGCAATTGTCAGTAGCAGAGCCAGGCTGTTGCCAGAGATGACTCCTACATCTGAAATCTGAAGAACAGCCCTTCTGGCTCTGCCAGTGTGACCCTCTTTTCCTGGGTGAACCCCAGCTGCCCAGCCCACCCTCTCTGCTATTGGGAAGGCTCTTACAGCTCTTCCTCCTCTCCTTTCCATTTTAACTGTTGTTGATGTGGAGAAAGCTCTTGGAAGAAGAGGTTACACAGCCTCCTTGCTGCAAGAAAGCAGACCTCTGTAAGGCTTTACAAATATAAACACTTCAGGGTTATCGGAAGATCTGCTCTAAAGCTCATTAATAATATTGTCTGAATTGTCCTGTTGGTTTAATTTACCCTGCTATGGACATGTGGCTCAAGCAGGAGCCTGCAGCAGCTTCAAAAGGGATTTCAGTTCTCTGTGATGCAGGGCTGGACTTTCTAACCAGGTGGCAGAGCTGAAGAAGAAGGACCCAACATGGTGTCCAAAGGGGTGCAAATGGCCATCTCTACTGACCGGTTGATTCTGAGCCAGAACAGCAGATTTTCAGCTTTTATCAACCCTAGTCCCCCCAGACTTCTGCCTGCTGCCTCAGTTGTAGCTCTCCAGCCGTGGCTGGTACTGTCTTTACACTCTGCTCACAGGAGGTGATGTAAAATAATAGCTCAGCTATGTGTAAGAGTCTTGATATGGCAGAATTGGTCAAGTCTTTGCTCTTGAAGCAAACAGCAGGTTTGAAAGTGGGACAGTTAAATCCACTGCAGCTCAGATTGCACTCTTTCCCTGAATAACTTACTAATTGCTTTTTGTTTATTAACAGAGATTGAGATAAATATGCTGGATGAGCAGCTGATCAAGTTTCTGGCCTTGCAGAGAATACATCAGCTCTTTCCTCCCAAAGCTCAGTCTCTAGCGAGCAGTGTCAATTCCCATCAGCAATCTCCTGTGGGAAACCACATTGAAGGTAAGAGCAGCCCTAGAATAGCTGGGTTATGTTGAGCCACAGATTTGCCACTCCTTTGTCTATTCCTTGAAGGAGATGTCCTCTTCTTCTGGTATCTGATGCTGCCTTTCATTTTTCTTTCTTCTCGTCTCTCTGCTCTGGATATCCACTGACCAGAAACTCCATCAGGATTCTCTACTTAATTATTTACAAATTTGAGCAATGTGAATACTTTTAGTACCTTCTGATTTTCTGCTGGAAATGTTTAGTGAAGTTGTGTTTTATTCATCTTAGAATTAGCAACAGATGGGAAGGTTCATCTCAAGTGCTTGTTGGCTTTTCTTTGCACTTTTACCTTTGAGATGGGCAAGAGAAGTCTGAGAATTCCTGCTCTCTCTGTCTGGAGGAGTTGCTTGTGATACAAGAACAGGAGGAACTGGAGCACAGAATATATGTGTGACATTGTCATTGCCTGTTCAGAATGTCACTGTCAAGCTGAAACCAGTACATATGACTAATGCCAGTAATGGAAAACAACTTGACTTTCTCTTGGAAATCTCCAGATTCCTGAGTTTGGCTTTGTTTGTTACGGTGGTATCACCTAAAGCAGCAGGGTGCTTCATGTTCCTCTGCATGCAGCCACTCAGTTTAATCTGCTTTCAAGCACTAACTGGACAGCCTTGCTGTGGAAGCAGTTCTCTGCTCCCCCTTTGCTGGGCCTGGGGGTAAATATCCCAGATAAGATCTTTGGAAGTCAGTCAGTAATCTTTTTCTGAAGCTCTGTGCTTGCCTGCTTTAGCATCACAGCATTCCCTAAATGCTTTGTCAGTCTTCTTGTGATGGCTGCTGCAGGACACAGCAGCAGGCTGTGGTATGAGCTGCCTTCCTGGTCTGGAATTCTTCAGCAGTCTGCCTGTCTCAAGGCAGATTGGTGCTGTCTTAACCTGTCACCCTTTTTGGGCAGGAGTGATGCATCCAGCTGGCTGCTTAGCATTGCTGATGAAGCGTTAGATCCAAAGCCTTTAGTGAGCCCTGCAGAGCCAAGCAGCTGAAAGGATTCATGCAGGGCAGCCAGGCAGAGGTGTGGAACCTGTGATGCCACTTGGTGTGGCCACTATTCTGGATGTAGGTACCTCTGCAGTCTTTCTTAATCCTCATAATTCTCATGTTCTCTTCCTTGATTTCACCCTCTTGGTGTAACGCTGTCCTGCAGATGTGGTATCGGGAGAGGCTTCAACTCAGTGTATAAAGGGATTTCCTCCAAAAGACAGTGCTGAAATCCTGACTAGGCCTGTGTGGCCCAATGGAGTTCAATATCTGTTCCACAGAAGATTTTTCTGTCCAGTTAACATGGGCATGTGAGTGTGGGATTTGAACTTGGAGCTGCTCTGGAAGCTCAGCCCATTGTCAAGTGTGCCACAGGGACTGAACTCAGGGTAAAAGAGTCCACTCAGTTAATCACCCTGTCTTGGGAGCTGGGTTTGTCCCTGCCAAGCCCCATTCAGCCCAGGTGTTTTCCCTGCAGCTTCACTAGAAATGAAATGACAGCTGTTTAGTTGGTGAATTCACCAGCACCAATTCTTTTTAAGTGGCACTTTGAGAGCAAAGACTGAGCTCTTTGATTACCCAGAATAGGAGAGAATAAGAAAGAAGCCAGTGGTAGAAGGCTTGTGTGTTCCTCAGCGTGGCTTCATTGTGCTCACTCCGTGTTAATGCTCCCCATTTGCATGGCTTGTGTGGGTTATGGGAAAGCAGATTTCTCTGCCTGGCAAAAAGAGGTTTAATGCACAAACATTCCTAAAGGGCTGGGAACTGGTGCTTAGGCCAAAGCTGACTGCATCCTCCTTAGGGTCTGTGCTTTCTGAGCTGGGGACACTGGGGTCAAGCAGCTTTCCCAGCTGATAACATTGTTCAAGCAATTTCTTTTTATCTTGCAGCGCAAAGAAAGGAAGTGCAAGCCCGGGCGGTGTTCTATCCTCTGATGGGCTTGGGGGGTGCAGTCAATATGTGCTATCGTACCCTCTACATTGGGACAGGTGAGTAGCTTTTTCCTGCCCTGACCTTTCAGAATCAGGGTGGTTCTCCCTGAACGACCTCCCTAAGGTTTTTGCCAAGTGGGTGTCAAAGGAAACAGATTCACCGTGGCCACTTGTACTGGGATTCTGTACTTCCAAGAAGCGTGGAAATCCCCCATCTGCCTGAATCTGTGTCAGTGTCTTGTGTGGGTGGCAGCTCTGTCACCTGGTGTCATAACTAGAACAGTTGTCTTGTCCTCTGATGAAGAGGAGAGTTATGGTTTGCTTGCAAGTTTTGTTTCTTGTTGCTTAGATTCTTCTGGTGCTCTGGGTAGACCCAGGAGCAGTGAAATGCTCTACAACCTTTGTGGAGCTGCTGGCTCCCTTCCCCCCACTGAAACTTTGTTGGTGGCTTATCGAAGCATTATTCATGCAGTCCTGGGAGCAGGACAAAAGCAGTTGCTCCCCTGTTGTTCTGCTAATTGAAGTTTAATTCTGTCTGTTGTTCTCTGCTGCCTGACAGTTTGTTTTTTTTTCCAATATGAACTGAGCCTGTTTTGTCCTCCCCCATGACAGGAGCTGATATGGATGTGTGCCTTACAAGCTATGGTCACTGTAACTATGTGTCTGGCAAACATGCCTGCATATTCTATGATGAGGTGAGTGCCTGAGTGATTTTTTTTTTCATTATTATTTTTTTTATTATTATTTTTTGGTGTGCATGGCAGTGGGAGCTGGAGATGCAGGCAGCAGGTTGTCTTTGTGTGGTGCTCCTTTTGTGGACTACAAAGTAAGAGCCAGGTTTTATTCCAGTGGAGGCTGTGTCAGCATTTTCTGTCAAACCCTTTTCTGAAGCACAGAGCTCTGCCAGCATGATTTCTCTGCCTGCCTGTGGGCAAGGACTGGCCACAAGTCAGCACTGTCACTGCTGGTGTCTAGAGAAAGAAAAGGACACAGACACGGTCTGATACTTTTTGATCTGGATGTGTTGTTAATAAAAGCTAAACTTCATGTGTCAACATCGAACCTCATCTGGAACAAAGCAGGGAACTGCTCTGAGTCCCTTGTTTTCAAGTGTGATGGGGGAGCTAAGCATTCATAGTGTCTGCAGTTCTCTAGAAATTATTTATTTAGCGAAAATTTCAGTTAAGCTTGGAGCATAAACAGAAACCTACAGTTTCTACTTTGCTACAGCCCAGAGATTAGTTTGTTCTTGAAGTAAACGGGACCAGCAGGCCTGCCAGTAACAGCACTGCTGGAGATGTCTCTTAGCATGGAAACAGTCTTTGAAGCAAGATCGAGTCTTTTATATCACCATTTGTCAACCAGCTACGGAGCAGGATCCAGGATTAACCCACAGCCAGCTTTAGCCATTCCTCCAGTGCCCTGCAATCTACCAAACACACTCAGTAACAGGATCCTGGCTGTAAATCTGTGTGGAAGCATCTCCTCACAGTGGTCAGTCATAAATCAGGCTCGAGGCACTCACCTTTGACCCTCTAGCAGGTCTGTGGTCACTCTGGAGAGGGAGAATTCCCCTTCCCAGAGCTCTCTCTGCAGGTTCTCCTTCTGCACTCTAGCAGGTTACTTCAGAACCTACTCCCATGTGCACGTGGAGTTTTTGTAACTTGATTAAAACCTTGTAGTCCCTTAGGGATGAGGTCTTGAGCTCTCAGATGATTTCTGTGCACTAACCTGAAATCTTCTCTGCTCTGTCAACATCCTCCCCAAAGCTCAGCTGAGCGTGACGCCGCTTGTGTAACATTGCGCGTCACAGTAATGTCTGCTGGCATTTCAGCATCTGCACAGGGCCTGTGAATCCCAGACTGCCTCTGTCCTGAGGCTGCTGCAGCACGTGGCATCCCTCTTGCCATCTTGTGCCTGCTTTCCAAAGCTCATCTCTTCCTGCTAGGCACAGGTCTCGGGCCAAGTTTGCATCAGGTGCGCCTGTAAAATGCTTGTTTTCATGAGCATCAGCTTGAATATCCTGTTTCCAAAAGATGTGTTGGTTCAAGTGCAGTAGGTAAAACCCATTTCCCTCTGGCCCTCCTTCTCTGCCAGAAAGCAGCTCCTGCAGGAAGGCTGATTCTTCTGTGAGCAGAGGGTCTCTGAAGCTGGAGGATATTTAGCACTTACTTGACCACTACTGGCAACAAGGAGAAAAAGTTGTGTTTCAGTGCTCCAAAGAGGTGTGTGTGGGCAGAAGCACTTCTGACTGACGGAGAGTTAGAGGGTTAGATTGGATATTAGGAAGAAATGCTTCCCTGTGATGGTTCTGGCACAGGTTACACAGAGAAGTTGTGGCTGCCCCAACCAGTGTTCAGGGCCAGGTTGGATGGGGCTTGGAGCAACCTGCTCTAGTGGAAGGTGTCCCTGCCCATGGCACAGGGCTGAAACAAGATGGTCTTTAAGGTTCCTTCCAACCCAAACAATTCTATGACTTCATGTCCTGAGTCCCTCCTCTTCCCTTTCTTTTCAGAATACAAAGCATTACGAGCTGTTGAACTACAGTGAGCATGGGACGACCGTGGACAATGTTCTGTATTCGTGTGACTTCTCGGAGAAGATGACACCCACTCCTCCCAGCAGTATTGTTGCCAAAGTGCAGAGTGTGATAAGTGAGTGTTGTACCACCACCACAGGGAGTTGATCGAGAGGGGGCAGGAGCAGGTGGAAACCAATTCCTCGTTGGTGCTCCTTGTTCTGCACAGGCTGGTGCACCCCTTACAAAAACGGGAGCCTTGCCACAGGCCTCAGCTGGGGTTACACAGCACCTTCCTCTGCAGCCTGGGGAGCTCTGTGCTCTGACCTAAACCCCACTCCAGCCTCCAGTGCAGCAGTTACCAAGCTCCAGGTCCCAGCAGGTTTGGAGCAGGCCTGAGGCATTTCCCCATGCAAGTCCTTCCTTCCCAGGCTTCGAGAAGATCTGGGCTGTGCTGCAGACATTCTGTCCCTGCATGTCTCACTCCTGCTCTCCACCTGATCAGCTTCCTCTTTTTGGGCTGCCAAAATAGATATGTAAATGCCTCAAGCTCTCCAGGGCTGTGAGGAGATTCCCATTTCCCTTTGATCAGCTGCTCACTGCAGCCTGAAATCCCTCATGGCTGGAGGATCTTACCCATGAGGCACCTCAGCAGTACCCCCTGTTGATAAAAACAAGCTGCTGCTCACCTGCCAAAACCTTACCATTTTTTTTAAATTATTATTATTCTTTTCCAGAACGACATAAAAGCAGAAAACAGGAAGAGGAGGCGCATGAAGAAGCTGCTGTGATGAATTCACAGGCACAAGGGCAGCATCGGAAACCCTGTAACTGCAAAGCCAGCAGCTCCAGTTTGATTGGGGGCAGCGGGGCTGGCTGGGAGGGCACGGCCCTGCTCCACCACGGCAGTTACATCAAGCTGGGCTGCCTGCAGTTCGTTTTCAGCATCACCGAATTTGCGACCAAACAGCCCAAGGGGGACGCTGCCTTAGTACAAGATATGGACTTGGAGGAGAAGCTTTCTCTGAAACCCCACCAGGTGCCCGTGCTGCGGTCCAACTCAGTTCCCTAGGAATTTTTAGGAAGAGAGCTTTTTGGAGTAAGGAAAACGCCCTCAGACTCTTTACAATGCAAAAATGTACAAACCGAGGTGGGATTTTTCTGTGTCGGCCCAGAGACTGTTCACACGCCGTTTGCATGAAATGAAGAACGTTTAACTTTTTTTAATTTTTCTTTTTTGCTCAAGTTTTAGGGGCATTTGCACATATATTTGTACTATACATTTCATTTTAAAAGGAAAACTGCAGTGAGAGCAGGACGCGTCAGAGCGAGGGGTGACCGCTGTCTGACTCGAGGACTCTCTCTGACAGATAGTTCCCATGCAGTTGTAAAATAATCAGAAACTTGTTCTATTTTGTGCCAGTGACAATAGTTTTATATTAAAAGAGAAATACAGTTTTCATACAGCAAATCTATACAATATCATTGTTTTATTTAATGTAAAGAAGCGCTCTTCTTCCCACAGTTATTTTTCCCATCCCTCCCTGCTATGGTTGCACTACAAGTAGCTACTGTGTATTATGGGCAGTGAGAAATGAGTTCTTTTCCTGGTGTCCATCCTATTTTTTATTTCAAATAAGGAAAAGTGTTGGATTCTGTGTAAATACATCAGTGATGGCATTTTTCAATGTTTTAAAGCTGTGTACAGTGCTACATGTGGTATGACGTTCCTCAAATTGTCTATTGTAGCAGATCCTTTGTCGTAACCTGTCTGTCTCTTTTGTTTCTCTGCCACCTCCCCGCAGCAGAACAGCTAGTTCCACTGTACATAGTAATTGTAACGTTTTAGACTTTACAGAAACTTTCCTGTATTCTGTATATAAAAAAAAAAAAATACTTCACATTCTGTTTTCTCGATTGTCTGTCTTCACTCGTGTCACCACAACCTGGAGCTTCCCCAGAGTGTCTGACTGCAGAGGAACCTGAGCTGGGAGTCAAGGCTGGGGTGGGATGGAAGGACTCTGGTGTCCTGCCTGGGATGTGGGAGGATGCGGGTGGGAAGAGGGTGAGGACTGGAATGTGATTGCATCATGGAATTGGTTGAGGTAGGAGGGACTCTTGAAGGTCATCAAGTCCAACCCCTGCAATGAGCTGGGACATCTTCACCTCAGTGTAGCCCAATTTCACCTCAAATATCTCCAGGGATGGGGCACATCCAGTTCTGGGCTCCTCAGGACAGGAGAGACACAGCCTGAAAGGGTCCTGGAAGATCAGGGGACTGGTGCTCGTCATTTATGATGGAAAGCTGTGAGGGAGCTGTGCTGTTCAGCCTGCGGAGGAGCAGACTGAGGAGATCTTATTCTCAAATACATCGATGTGAAAAGGGTGTGACAGTGGATGGGATGGAGCCAGGCTCTTCTCGAGAGCAAGGGAACAAGAAATAGGAGCAAGGGAAGTTACACCTCAACACGAGGAAGATGCACTGGAACAGGCTGCCCCAAAAGTGGCAGATTACCTATCCCTGGAGATACTCAGCTATGCAGGCACAGCTCTCAGTGCTCTAGGGGACGCTGCTTGAGTAGGGGGGCTGGACTAGATGACCTCCGATGGTCCCTTCCCACCGGAACCATCCCGAGGTTCCGTGATCTCCTATCCCTGGGGGAAGAACCGCTCTCCCGGGGTATTGATCGGGGGGCGTGGGGCAGCGCTGGCCCGTACTCACCCTCCCTCTTTCTCCGCTCCATCCGTCGCCTGGAGCCGCGCAGACCTTGCCCGGTCCTTCCGTCGGTCCGTCCCGCCGGGGCGGGGAGGTGGGAGCGGGGCGGGGCGGCCCCAGCGCGGCGGGGCGGGTCCGGGCCGGGCCGGGGCTGCCCGGAACGGCGGCGGCGGCGGCGAGATGGGGTGGGCGCTGCTGGTCCTGGGGATTCTGCTGGCGGTGTACACGCTGCTCCGGCACGGGCTGCTCGGCGGCCCGATTCACCGCGCCCGCCCCGAGCTGCGCGGCCGCACCGCCATCGTCACCGGTGAGCGCCGGCAGCGACCGGCAGGGAGCCGCCACGGCCCCCGGTGCGGCCCTTGCCCCCTCTCAGCCCCGCGCTCCGCTCCGCAGGGGGAAGCAGCGGCATCGGCGCGGCCACGGCGCTGGAGCTCGCCCGGTGCGGGGCCCGCGTTATCCTGGCGACCCGCAGCGCCCGGCGGGGAGAGGCCGCCGCCAGCCGCATCCGCAGGGTGAGCGCCGGCACCCCCGGGGAACCCCCGGCATTCCCACCCACGGGACATCCCCAAATTTGCCCTATGGCAGCCCCAGGGAACCCCTGGCACCCAATGGGCAACTCCAGGACAATCCCGGGATACCCCCGATGTGCCCCCGTGGGACATCCTTGGGTATCACATGAACAGCCGCAGATCATCCGTGGGCACGCTGAGGATACTGCCATGGCGTCCCCTCAGCAGCCCAGGGATGCCCATAAGGCACCCCCAGGACACCATCCAAGACATACAACAGGACATCTCTGAGCATCACACGATTAACCCCCAAAACGCCTCTATGGTACCCCATGGCACACCTCAGGGACAACCCCTCAGACACCCCTTTAGGACATCCCCAGGCACCCTGAGGTACTCCAAGGTGGGGCACACTGTACCTCCTATGCTGGGGGGGTCCCAGCACACTGTAGCCCTTGGGCCGAATCCAGTCCCCAGAACATCCCCCTGCCCCTGGTTGGCTCTAGCACCCACCCAGGGCAGGGTACACCCTGGGTTAGCCCCATGGCCCTGCCCCAGTCCCCGCTGTGCCCACAGGAGACGGGGAACGACCAGGTACGGTTCATGCATCTGGACCTGGCCAGCCTGCGCTCAGTGAGAGCCTTTGCCAGCACCTTCCTGCGCCAGGAGCCCCATCTGCACCTCCTCATCAACAACGCGGGTGAGTGCTGGCACCCCAAATCCCCTCTGCACCCCCGGGCCACCACCACAAGCTGCCATTGCCTCCTCACTCCGCAGGGGTGAGCGCCGGGGGCACGACAGAGGACGGCTTCAGCCTCCCCTTCCAGGTGAACCACCTGGGCCATTTCCTACTGACCCAGCTGCTGCTGGAGCGGCTGCGGAGCTGCTCTCCCAGCCGGGTGGTCATCGTGGCCTCCAGTGCCCACTGCGCCGGCCGCCTGCACCCCGAGTCCCTGGGCCGGCCGCCCTCGGGGCTGTTCTCCACCTTCCAGGACTACTGTGACAGCAAATTGGCCAACGTGCTGCACGCCCGCGAGCTGGCCACGCGCGAGCAGGGCACACAGGTCACCTGCTACGCCGTGCACCCAGGTAGGACCCGGCTCACCCTTGGTGTCTGTCTGTGATCTGCACACCTTTGTGTCCTGGGTGTCCCTCTTTGGGAGGTGGTCTCCTGCTTTTGCAGCCTTTTCACAGGGAATTCCTGCACGGGGAGCATCTTTCCCTCACACAGTGCGGCCCTTTGCATGTGCCCCTGTGCACAGCGTCTCTTTTCATGGTGTGTCCCCATATCTCGGCGTGTCCCTTTGCACCTTGTCCCCTTGCTCTGTGTTTCTTTTACAGTGTCCCTTTGCACAAGGTATGTCTTTTATACAGCGTGTCCTTTTTCACGTCTCCCTTTGCCTGGCATCTCCCTTTGCTCCTGTCCTCGCATGGGGCGCACCCAGGACAAGCATGGCAGTGCCTGGGGACAATCACAGCCGTGCTGCCCGTGCCAAGGCCACCCTGGCCATCTCCCTTGTGTGCCCATCCACTGGGACACACAGAGGGGCACCCCACACGTGCCAATCTCCCACAGGGTTCGTCAACACTTCTCTGTTCCGGCACGCGCCGCTGTGGCTGAAGCCGCTGCTGCTGCCGCTGGCCTGGCTCCTGTTCCTGGACGCGTCCGAGGGCGCACAGGTGGTGCTGGACTGTGCCACGCAGGAGGACCTCGAGCTCCTCAGCGGCCGCTACTTCACCGCCTGCGGCCCCCGGCTGCCGTGGCCAGCGGGGCGCGATGACCGCCTGGCGCGGGCACTCTGGGAGGCCAGCGAGCGCCTGGTGGGGTTGGGGGCGGCGGGGGGACACCAGGAGGGACATCAGGAGGGACATGGGGAGGGCCCTGCTGTTCCCACGGCACAATAAAGGTGATGGTGGTGATGAGAGGGAGCCCCGGGGGGGTCCTGTGTGGGTGCGGAATGGGGGTGAGCGAGGGGCAACCGGGCCTTGCACACCCACCACGGCCTGCACGTGCAGCAGGGCTGGGAGGGTGACAGTGAATGAGCGTGCAAGGGGATGTGTGTGTGGGTGGGCGTGCAGAGCTGCACACACACACTCTGCAGGACACACGGCCTGCCTTGCACACCCGTGCGGTGCCACACACACACACATCCCTTGCACACCGGTGCAGTGTCACACGCAGTGCCTTGCACACTCACGTCGCACAGAGCGCATGCGCACGCCCCCCATGTTACCCGCGCGCGCTGCGCCCAACATGGCGGCGCCCAGGTCCCGGCCCCGCCCCCGGGGTGTGGCACCGACCTCCCCAAGATGGCGGCGCCCGCGGGCCGCGCCCCCGCCGTGCGAGGCGCGGGGGGTTGTGGGGGCGGGCGGCGGCGGGGCCGGCATGGGGAACTGCCACACGGTGGGGCCCAACGAGGCGCTGGTGGTGTCAGGTACGGCCGGGATAGAGGGGCTGTGGGGTCACACGGAGGGCACCCTGAGGGAGCTGGGGGTCTTGGCTGTGAGGGGATTGTCAGGGGGTTGAGTGGTCCCTACCATGGTCCCTATCATGCGAGGACCCTGAGGGATTTGGGGGGAGTCTCTAATGCGCTGTGCTAAGAGAGGGCTTTGGGGGTCCTGGCTGAGAGGGAGCTCTCAGCGATTTGAGGGGTCTCGATCACTGGGGGACCCTAAGGGAACTGGGGGGGAGCCTCATGGGAGAGGGAAATTGGAGGGTCCTGGCTGTGAGGGGACTCTCAGGGGCTTGAGGAGTTCTGTCAGGGGAGGCACTCATGAAGAGAACCTGTGGGGTGTACAAGGAAGGGGGAATTGAGGGGTCCTGGCTGTGAGGGCACTCCGAGGGATTCTAGGAGGGATTCCTGTCAAAGGAGGGTCATGAGTGTTTTGGAAATAGACAGGGAGACGGCTGTAATGGAACTGAGGCTCCGGGGTGGGGTCCTAGCAGCGCAGAGCGGTGAAGGAGGTCTGGCGACAGCAGTAGCACCTCTGATGCTGCTGATTTCAGGTGATGTCAGGCAGTGGCACCAGCAAAGCTGTGTGCCCCCGCCAACAGGCTTTGGCTGGGATTCCAGGAAACCATCCTATTCCCAGGAACAGGCTGGATTTGCCAGGGAAGGGGAGCTGGGTGTGAGCATCCCCCTGGGGCAGAACGCTGCAGGCTTGTCCCTGCAGTGCCCGTCTTCATCCAGCACATCCTGCTGCAGCTCCCGTCCTCACCAGCACATCACCCGGCCTCTCAGTGGTGCTGGCACTGCATGCAGGTGATGCCCACTGGAGATGTGGAATGTCACGAGCAGCTGACTGAGGTGACTGAGGCTGGGGTTAGATAAACCAGCAGTGAAATCCCCCATATCTGATTCAACCTGTAGCTGCTTCAATGCTGCTGAAGGTCCAGGCTGCCTTTTGGCAGACCAGGCTTTGTGCCGACAGGATTATTATTAATTCATTATTGTTAGGTGAATTAATTATTATTAGGTGATGCTTGGGCTGGGAGCTTCACTCTGTGGCAGACTGAGGCCATCTGCAAGGTAATGGGCACTGGTGGAAAATGCATGTAAACATCAGGGATGTGCCTCAAGTCACAGCTCTGCCACGCTTGCAACTATGTTATTGTGGTTTTGGAGCCACAGCCTCCAGCAAGCTGTGGCTGATCTGTTATCAGTTCATCTCTCTTGGATGACAGACCCATTACGGGAATTCCTGAGGAGATGCCAGGAGCAAGCTGCAGTTCTGGAAACAAATGTGCCCACTCTGGTGGTGGTTTCTGTGGAGTTACAAATCCCAGCCAGCAGCTGCCCAGAGCAGCAGTATTCCTTGCAGTTTTCCTGACCTGCAGTTCCCAGTGGGATCCAGAGCTGTTTCTTGTGCTTCCCTGCAAAGAGACCCCTGTCAAAGCTGGGACTGCTTGGTGAGATGCCACATTCGTGGGAAGATTGGGAAGCTGTGCTCCAGGTGTGCTGGGATGCCCTTTAGTCTCAAAGCTTGGGTTTGCTTCTGTTCAGCTCTGAAGTTTACAAAACACAGCTTCCAGGATGAGCCAGCAGGAATTTGTGGCATTTGCTTGCAGTTCCAGGCGTGGTGCTTTTTCCACAGCCAGGAGCTGCGAGCCCAGGATGCTCCTCAAAGTGCAGCTGCGTTTTAGGAAGGGAGCAGAGATCACCCCGGGTTCTGCCAGCTGGGATGGGGTTTGGAGCTGCCAGCAGACTGGTTTTCCTCTGCTGCTTCCCAGAGTTGTCTGCAGATACTTGCTGAATCTTGAGGGTGCCAGCTGGGAGCTCTGCAGGGCCCCACAGCTCCTCCGTGCCCATGTGCAGAGCGACTGCCGGGCATTAGTGGGAGGGTGTAGCTACGAGCCGTTGAAATTCCAGGAACTTGAGCCATGTTCCTCCAGGGAAAACCAGAGAGGACCTCCTGGGCCAGCATTAATTTGTGTGATACTAAGTTGGATTTAGGGAGAGAGGGGAAGGGAAGGCGAAACTAACAATAATTACCAATAAGCCAAAATAATATTAAATAAACTTTAGTTAAATTCATTTAAATAAACCAAATATTATTAGAGGCTTGCTTTTGGCTTGCAGTCTTGAATTGTCATGTGGTAGTTATTTGTAAGACTTCACTTTGTGGGAGGGTTTTCTTTATTTTCTTTACTCAGCCTGTGCCCCTTGGCCTTTAGTCCTGGGCCCCCCCGGCATGTCGGTTTTTTTGAGGAGGGTTGTTCTTTCTTTTCACTTTCTTGTGAGACACTCGAGTTCCTCCAGTGCTCAAGAAGCAGACAGCTGTGCCTTGGGAACGTGGAGCTTTGTAGCCTTATTTGGGAAGCTGCTTCCCAGGCACGGCTCAGCACTCCACTGGCACTGCTGTCCTTCCCCTGCTGAGCAACATCGACCTCCTTCTAAGAAACTGCACTGCTGATTGATCCAGCGGTGAATTGTGGAGCCCAGGAGTTGTAAGAATACCCCACAGGGCCTTGAGTCTCCCCAGATCATGGGTCTGACTTTTCTGGGAGATTCCCTTGGTGCAAGGTCTGAGGAGGCTTTGGCAGGAGCCTGGCACATCACTGAGCCCACCCCAAGCGCCGCTGGAGCTGGTGGAGTTTTCAGGGAGATACACAGAGTACCTGTTCATCCTGATATCTGAATGTTCCCATCAGACAAACAGGCTGTGAAATGCGGGGTTTGGGTCAGGTTACCATCTGATTAAATGCAGCTTTTGTTGGCTGAGGGTCAATCTGCTGATTTTGTAATATATCACTGTACTATTTCCACAGTGTCACAATAAGGAAATCTGTATTTATAGTGGCCATGTTGATCTAACAGTTCCTAAACAGTCTTGCCCAAATTTCTACATTTGGGGCATTTTCCTTCTGGCTGGCAAGGGCTGCAGCAGAGGAGCTCTGAGGGGAGCACCTGGACAAATGTGACCCGGGGAGGTGGGCACAGCCCTCTCTGTTCCGTGTCACAACAAACTGCTACTTCAGCAAACTGTTTAGGGAGTGAAAGGAGGAAAGAAATCAGGGGAGTGCAGCCCAGCCTACACAACTTTATCTCTTGGGAGGCTACTGAGACAGGTATGTCGCTTGTAACACCTAGAAGACAAGCAGAGGTATTTACCATGTCCAGCTAATCTGATTCCTCCTCAGATAGGCAGAAGTCAGCTTGAGAAGTACGCTTCAACCCAGTTCCTCAAATTTTAGTTTGGTGCAACACCCTTTGGGGCTCCTTGATGTCTGTTGAAGTAAAAGAAGAGCTAGCAGTTAATTCCTGTTTTGTGTAGGAATTTGCTGCTGCATGCCAGCAGTCAGGGGCATGTAACCCTTCCAGGGCTATTCTAAACTCTTCCATCCTGTTACTGCATCCCTCTTACCCCTTCAAGAACTGCTCATGTGCTATTTTCATGTTACTTTTCTAAGTTGAAAGCCTGAAATAAAGGATTTCCTGAGGCTCTTGAAGCCCGTCTTGCAAGAGACCTACAGTCAACAGTGCAAGAAGGAACTGGTTTCTTAGATATTATGAAACTAATATGAAACTGCCTGGAAGACCATTGCCAGGGAACTTGACAGTAGCTCACTGTTCAGCTGAAAGAATTTATCAAGTAAGTCCCTTGTTTTGGCTTGGATAATGGAATCAAGAATGTGCTTATTGAATTTTCAGACTGAGCTGGGAATGGGTTCGAGAGCTTTGAAGAGCTGGATCAGGATCAAAACAAACTCTGGAGATTGACCCAATGGGCTCAACAAAATCCAGTGCAGTTCAGGAAGGAGAAATGCAGAAGTTACATTTAGGTGAGAAGAGTCTATTGCATGAAAATGGAACGAGAAGGTCTAGGCCGTGGAAAGAGGAAAGATGTGGTGGGCAGCAAGAGCCACCTGAACCCTGATGGTTTAATTCCAGTTCTTCAGCCTCAAAAGAAATAGGAGTTTGTGGGAAGGAGCAAGCAGCTTCAGCTGGGTCTCATGAGCTTTTGCCCTATGTTCATGCAGTTCATTCAGTTCAAACTGTTTTCCAGTGTTGTGGTTGGGGTGTTCCACCTTTTTCACCAGGCAAAGCCATGCAGGAAACTTGCAGTGGCGCTGATGATCATCTGCCAGGTTTAACTGAGCGCTCCTGCAGTTTTAGGTTTGTCATTTAGGCAAGCCAAAACTCTTCCCCCACGCTTGGTTTCTCACTGCTTGTGATGCTCAGGGGTTGCTGAGAGTGCAGCGTTGCAGCTGGTCCCGAGTCATGAGTGCTCAAAAGGGCGCTTACGCCACTCATCTGGGATCTTCTCTTTTCAGGAGGTGCTTCTTCCCCTTTTTGAACATGGGGGAGATCAAGGTTTCCCTTGTCATGTGCTTGTTAAATCTCCAGGACTTGCAAACTACTCTTTGGAAAGCCTGTTAGGAGGAGGTGGACAATAGCCTCGGACCTTTCTTTTTGGTTTCCCAAAGGAGTTTTGGGGTAGTATCCCAGTGATTTTGTTGTGTAGCTTCACTGTTCTCTGAGTTGCTGTTTACAAGATGAGTTATTAAATATGTTTTTAAACTCAGTCTATAGCATTGTTACTCATTAAGTCATGTTCCTGTAGCTTACATCCAGAACAAGGTAGCCAGTGTAATCTGCTTTTATCTGCTGCAGTGACCGTCAGAGGCTTTTATGGATTCAGCTCAGAACTCTGAATCTTTTTAAAATAATTTTTGTTAACCTTGTACCATTTCTGCACATGAGCAAAGCCTAATGTATACACACAGCGAGGCCTAAGAACCACACACTGACTTCAGTCTGGGCCCTGCTTTAGGATGTGATTTTCTTTATGCATGCTTTTGCCTTCCTCTGTCTCTGCATTATCTTTTGTCAGTAACTGTTTTCAATTATCAGCCTTTTCCTGGTCTGTCTGCGCTCAGCAGCTTGTTTACCATGACCTGATTTCAGAATGCACGCCACTTCCTGCCGGAGAGGTAACTCAGTGCCCGAGTTACCTGGGAGAGCAAACAGCACAGAGCTTCTTCAGATCATCCCAGCTTTGATGTTTCGAGCCCTTGTGTCCCCAAAACTGTTGAGACTCACGTTCTTCCTTGCTCGCTTCCTGCATCTGCTGAGACCTCCTTTTATCTACCGACTCCCAAGCGATTAATCTTATTTCGTAATTTAAAAAAAAAAACAAACAAACAAACAGACAACGTACTTTCTCCTGGCTCTGGGAATTCTTGCTTGAACATGGGACCCCTTCATTGGGAAGAGGCCAAGCTGGCTGGCAGCTCCCTGGCTATGAATTCTCCGTTTGTGGCCCCGCACACTGCCCCGGAAGAGGCACGGTGGATGTTTGTGGAAGCGACTGTGAGACCCAGTCTGCTGGAACAGTGGGCGTATTATAGCTGGAAAAGGCAATTTCTCTGCCAAATCTCATTGTGCAAGAGGGTTTATTCTTCAGCCTTGCAAAGATTTTGCTTTGTTGGTTCCTTTTTCACTTGCTGCCTGAGAATTGAGAAAGAGGCGGCAGGACTGCCATGGAAAATGAGCCCTCAGCTCCTCAGCCTTACCAGGACGGAGCTCTGCTGCGCTCAGACGTCCAGCGTGTGTGAAAGCAACTGGCTGGCATCCCACTCCTCCTTCATGTGTTAGTTTTGCCGGCTTTTTTTAGGCTTTGAACAGTTTTCAGCATATAATCTAGCTCGGTAGACCGTGCTCTGCAGCTGTGTTGTGTAGCACCGGGAAGCAAATGTGGAGCTCGCTTTGTGTGTGATACTAAATAAGGTATTTCCTTGCATTTCCTGCAGAAGAAGAGGAACATCTGTGTGGAGAGGCACTTTCCTGTAACAATGGTGGGTTTAGGGTGCAGAGCTTTCTCGGGATATTATTAAGAAAAAAATTAACAGAGGTTCGGTGAAGACCACATAGACCCCGGGAAATAAAATACCTTTCCATGTGCTGCTGCTTTTCCTGAGTGCCAGGAACACCTCCCTTCCTGTTCTTGGAAAACAAGGGCCTGGCTGAAAGGCTGAGCTAACCGGGCTGACGCCCTCCAAGAAATGTTAAAGGCATTGTGGTTACTGCAGGATATTGTATCGTCAGTTTCTGTAACGCTTTCCTGGCTGAAATAACCTTCTAGCTACTGGAAAAAGCTATCCAAAGGCTGGCTCAGAGGTGACAGGAGAATATTCCTCTAGGCTGTGCAGCACAGAAGATCTGAAAAGGTGTGTAAAGAAAGCCTTTTCCAGTTTGTGATTAGTTCTTACTGAAATGTAAGGGTGAAGGACTGTAGATGGGGCAGATCTGCTGGCTTGTCAACCCCAGCAAAGCAGGCAGTGTGTGCCCAGTGTCTGGAAGCAGACAGTGTTTGGAAGTAGGCAGAAGATGGCTAAATGCTGGGGGATTGGAGGAAGAGGAGGAGCAAGAAGAGGAGAACAAGGAGGACAGTCTCTCCTGCGGTCAGAGGGCCCTGCAGGCACACTGGCCTGGATGTGTGCTCCTTCTGCTTCTTCATTTTGACCTGTAGTAGCAAACAATACTGGTCATTTCTCTTGAAAGGGCTGCTGGCTTCATCCTTCTCCCTTTTCCCTCCCACAGCCCAAAGCTCCCAAAGCCACTCTGTTTTCTGTGTTCCTGCTCTTCCTCTGCGCTGGCTCTGTCTTGCCTGCACAGATCTATCCCGCAGGGCTGGAATTGCCTGTTGCTCTGTTTGTACAGCACTCAGCCTTGCTGAGGCCCTCGGGCACTGCTGTAGTAAGAGTGATTATGGAGAGCAGCTGAGAGAGGGAATTCTGGCTCGATCTGCCTGAGAGTCAGCAGCTCCCAGCCCTGGTCCGAGCCAGGGAGCTGCAGAGTTCCTCCCTTCCCAGCCATGAATCCCGGGGCTGATCACTGGCAGGGTGCTCTCTTGAAAGGCAGCAGGTGTCTTGTTCCTTAAATCAAATATGTGAAAAACAGCTTCTTCCAGCTTCACCAGGATCAAATCTTAAATGTGTCGGAAGAGTTCTGGAGGCTGCCTGAATCATGGGCACATCCAGCTCTGAGATGGACCATCAAAGCATCAGACACTGTGCTACTTGCACAAGCCAGAACCAGGAGGTATTTTTTGGGAGCTCAAGGGTTCTTCCCTCTTCAAATGCTGACTTGAGAGCTTCTATGGGAATTTAAGGGTGGTGTAAGGGAAAGGAGGTGGATTTCTCATGTGGCTTTCCATAACAGTCATCATCAGAGTTGAAGGTACTTATGTTGATTCTGGTTGCTAAAAGGGCTTAACAAAACTAAAATAAAGCTCTGGTTTGAAATACAGTCCCTTTCTGTGTGTTACTGTTGGTCATAGTGAATTATACAAATACCATTTTCCAGCTTTATAAGACAATTCCAGAAAAGGTTGCCTTGGGAAAACTGCCATGTGAAGAGGAGGAGGAGTAGGAACTCCTCTTCTTGTAAGTTATTCCCTGTCTAAGAGCACGTGCATGTCTGTAATCCTGATGTCTCTGTGCTCTCTGCTGTGCTGCAGGTGGCTGCTGCAGCTCTGATGAGAAGCAATATGTGTATGGAGGCTGGGCCTGGGCTTGGTGGTGCATTACTGACACCCAAAGGTAAGGACACCCCTGTTATTTGGGGGCTTTTGGAGGAGGAATTTGGCAAATTCATCCCATTGGGGCTGTCAGCAGTATCTTTAGCAACACTGGATCAGGCACTGTGTATGAAACCAGGGATGAGCATCAGGAGTTCTTTGCTGGCTGTTGGCGTGGGGACAGCTGGGTGCCACAGTGCAAAAGACACACACAAAAAAAGAAATCACATGCTTTCAGCTGGAGTGCTTTTCAAACGGCCTCTGTGTCCATAAGAGGAGCCAAGCTCTGCCCAGCATGGCCCAACCCCTCACCCAGTAACAAACCAGTTTGTGGCCTGCAGTGCACCAGTGCCCCCCTCTGCTCCTCAAGTCCTTCTTTGTGAAGATCTGCTGACTTCTGTCACCTTGGGAGCAGACTGTTCCAATTTAAAGCCGCGGGATTTCCTTTCTCTCCCTTTCCTCTGTTGTGGATTTTGCTTGCTGCTGCTTGTCTGGTCTCTGAGCTGACATGCTGTGGGAGTGCTGCTGTCCTGCTAATACAGCTCTTTGTCTCTAGGACCTGTAGGAATGCTCCCTCCTAATACATTCCCCCATGCTCACTGCTACAGTATGTGTAAAAAAAAATAACAGGGAAAAGGATAAAGATGTGACTTTTGAGTTTTACACTGCGTGATGGCCGGAGCTTCTCGTTAACCCCTACAGCCTCTTCCAACCTCTTTTCCCTGTGCTTGTGTTGCCACCAGCAAAGTGAGCATGTGGCTGCCTTCACTCTGCACATGATGGGAGGTGGGAGAGGAGGGAAAAGCCCAGCTGGCAGATTCAGTGTTTAAGGGCTGCATTTGATCCAGACAAGCTTCATTCCCAAATTTTTATGAGACATCTTGCTGGGAGAACTGTTAATTGAACAAATGGTTCTTGCTTCTCCTCTTGTTCTGTGAGAAGCGTAAAGAGCAGTGCAGGACCTTGACCTGCCCTGTGCAGAAGTTCAGATACATTTGGGAGGCTGATTTATTAAGTTAAGGATAGGCTGTATCCAGTGCCAAGAACTGGATTGCCAGGAACGAGCTGTTATATGATAGAGGTCTGGCCATTATTTAGCAAATGGGGCTCTTGACAGGAATTCCAGCATCCAAACAAATCTTCTACTTTAAAATCCATATCAGTTCACGCCGTGGGATGTGGGGCTTAATTCTCCTTTCTCAAATGCCATAAGCTGTGCCCCAGATGGAGCCCACTGCATTAACATGAAGAGTGAGACAGATTTCCTTCTCTGAAATTAGGACATTTTTTCTGGAACTGCCAGTGCTGCGAGCAAGAGAGACAGGAGCAATTGTGTTGCTGTCAGCGGCATCCCGCCAGGTAGCATTAACCTGGGAACAAAAGGAACAGTTAGAACTGGCAGGGTGCTGGGCACTTATCCTGCTGCAACCTTGAGCACTGGGGAAAAACAAGGGGAAAAAAATGCTGTCCCTGTTTAGGGGTCAGAAGTAAAAGCAGCGAGAGAGACAGTGTGGTCTAATACGCCTCTAGGGAAGCCAAATGGTGCTAATTCAGCTTCCCAGGACAGCACTTGGAAGCGGCTTCTCTCCTCAATGCCTTAGCCAGGGGTGGGTAGCTAGGTCCCTGGAGTTTTCATTTTTCTGTCCTCTCTTAAAGACTGACATTGAAGCATCTAAATTACTACCAAAATAAATTTTTCTGTGTGCAAAGATTACTTCAACAGAGAACTCCAGCTGACACCAGACTGGCACAGATTCATGTGCAGGGTGGGGACGAGCCCCCAGCCTGTTTATCCTCATTAAAAGAAACTGCTGGATGCTGTAAACTCCCTCCCACGACCAGGGAAGCTGATTATGGAGCCCTGGGAGCAGGCAGTGGGAGAAAGGCAAACTGAACAGGGAAAGGCTGAAACCTGAAAGTCTCATCTGTCCTTTACAACGAGTGTCTTAACTCTCTGGTAACTGCTCTGTGTATTTGCTGTCCTACCCTTACTCCTCCCTGCTCAGAGTGTCTTTGGAGGTTTTGACCATCCTCTGTCGCTGCGAGAATGTTGAGACGTCGGAGGGGGTCCCACTGTACGTAACAGGGGTTGCACAGGTAATAATCCACCAGCTTCCTAACACGCTGTCTAACTGTTTATCCCTCTGTTTTGAGCAGCAGCAGCAGCAGCAGCAGCAGGATAAGATAAAAACTAATGGTTTTCTAACGGGACAGCTGAAATCTCCATACTCTCCTCTCCTTCCCCTTCTCCAGCACTTGCCCTGTGGCACTCCACAGTTAATAGGTAATGCAGACAGGTGCATTCCTGGCAATTTCCAATATTCAGCACTGCTGTACTTAACATTTGCTCCTGCTGTAACCCTCTCCTTGCCAGCACTCCCTCCATTGTGGGCTCGGAGGAGAGCAGAAGGGCATCTGCTTTTGTGTGGAGGCACAGAGAGGCCGGGTTGGATTCTGTACAGGATTTGGGACAGGTGGGAAGGCAGGTTTTGTGCCATTTCAAAATTGCAACTGTGCCTGGCTCTGCAGCGTTGGCTATGGATTCCCACTCAGCCCTCCTTCCTCCACATGGAGACACTGCCCATTTTGGATGTTGTCACCTTTGAAAATACAGCACAGAGACCTCAGAGGAGTTGCAGCACACAGGACTGGCATCATGAACCAGTAACGACCAAATATCCCTGTGAACAGAACTAAGAAGCAGCACAGTTTGGAAATTAAATTCCAAGTCTAGATTAGGCCTTCAGAAGGCTGAAGTCCTGCAGTATCTGATTAAAGCTGTGAACACATGGCAAAAAAATGCCTGTGCATGTCCTGGGCAGTGGGATGTGTTTTATCAGCTCCCAGTTTGCATGCCAGTTTAATTAGGACAGTGGCCAAGGCAAGCATGAACTTGCAGGGATAGCTTTCAGCACTTCCAGCCAATCCTGGAGCAACTCAGCGTGCAGGCAGCAGCCCAGGGCAGCCCCTTCATGGTTCAGATGTTTGACCTGATGTTCACTGACACAAACTCTGCCCCGTGGCTCCCTGTCCTGACTCCCAGCGTCTTTTTGGCTCATTATGGCTGACACAAGAGCCAGGCTTGGCTTCCTGGAACAGAACCTGCCACAGCCAAAGATGCCCCTTGTTTTGTGACCTGCAGATTGCTGGGACTGACCAAAGTACCTCGTGCCCACCCGGGGTGATTGAGAAAGCTCTGGAGCTGCAGGATCTGTTCCTGGGTGCCTGATACTCTGCAGGCATGGCCATAAAGAACTGGAGACTCATTTCCATCTTTGGGTCACGGAACACTGGAAAAATAGAGGGAGAAGTGAACCAGGTCAGGGTGTAGGTCTGTTGTAGGGTTAACCCAAGGCTTCTACAGCATCAGTGTCAGGTTCTGCCAAGCACCAGTGCTCGTGTGAGGTTGGTGGGAGCATCCCAGTTCTGTGCTGTGCTTTTAAACCAATGACACCACCCTGTGCTGCCATGGTATTGGGCAGCGTGGCACAGTGAGCCTCTGACAGACGGCCCTCTGGGGTCCCAATGCTGCAGCTTCTGGCTCCTCACTAACCCAGAAGGAGGGAAAGGGCCATGGGATAATTTCCAGTTTGGATTCCAGCCTTTGCTGATAAATTACCTTTGAGCATTATCTGAAAATCTATTTCCTGGCCCCAATGCCCTGTCTGTCTCCAGTCACAGATGTGGTCCCTTGGCTGCATTCTGTGCCTGCTTTGCATTACCTGTGATGAGTGCAGCAGGTAGCCTGAGGCAGGAGATGCAAAGGGAAGAGCTGAGTGTGTGTAACCTGGAAACGTGCAAATATTTTACGTTTTTTGGCAGGATTTCCCTAGAGATAATGACGTTACAACCCAGGTGTGAGGACGTAGAGACGGCGGAGGGGGTAGCTATAACTGTCACAGGTGTGGCACAGGTACAGTAACTCCACAACATCATTTCAGGAATGCATGTCTCTAATTTACATCTGGTTTTCCCTCTTAAGAGGTTGCTGTTGTCCAGGGAGAGAAGCCAACTGCTCTGGAATAAACCTTTGTACCAAACCACATTGTCCTTGTTGGTACAAACACGCTCCAGCATGTTCCATGTGGTGAAGGGGGTTGTGACTTCTCCTTCTCTCCCCAGCATCATTTTCTTCTGGTGTCTCATTTGTCCACGTGGCAAATGAGGTGTGTGGGGGTGACTTGATGTGTTTGTGGAATGCTGATGTGCTGTGGTGCCCTTGGAGCTGTGTGTGACCCCACAGGGCTGACCCATAACCTCCTGAGATGGTATCGAGCATTTTATTCCTTTGGATCGTTATTGTTATCACGTGGGCCTTGTAATTCTTCATGGTGAGTTAAAGCTTAAAAAAAAAAAAAGAACTTCGTCCCTCCTGGCACTAAAACTGGCGTGAAAAATTTTTGGCTGGAATTGAATTTTGATTCTCTACAGCTTTTTTCAAATGCAAGAACCTGCTTTTGCTGCTTGTGGCAGCACACCAAAACCCTGCACTTCTTGGAGTCTGAGGTCTGCTGTCCTGGTACAGTCTGTCCTTGGGGCCAGGTCCTGCCCCGGGGGGGGATGCTGGGAGGGAAATAGTTTTTGAGGGAATTTGGCTCCTCGAATAGGCAGCTGGATGCTGTGATTGAAAATTGCTCCTGACAGCTCATTCTGCAGCTGAGTGTACAAAGCAAGAGTGGCTCCCAGTGCATGCAGGGCTATGGTCACTGTGTGTCCGAGGTATGTCCAGGTGTGTTGTCACAGGACAAGTGCCTGCCACATTCCCTGTGGGGGCCTCTGGAGCCAAGGGGAGCTGCTGGGTGATGCAGTGATGTGACCAAAATCCCTCATGGTCCCAGCACCCTTGGTTTCTAGTTTTCAGTACTTTATATCCATCTTTCACTTTGTTTCCAGTTCGTTAATCCATTTAGCTGATAAGGTGTCACATAACCCCTGTGGTCTTTGCATGGTTGGCAAAAATGTGTGCACCCATGTCTCCCTTCACACTCCTTTCCTAAATCTGTAGGCTTTTCCTTCTGTATTCGGTGTTTCTCTGAAGCCAGCATTCCCTTTTGTCCTAGTTTTGGGAAATCCTTCCTGCAAAATGGTCTGGTAGCAGAGGGCTGGATCACCATGTGCCTTAATTTAAAAATGCAGACCCGAGTTCATCTCATTCATGTTATTCTCTCCTCTCACTGTTCATTTTTTCCACTGACAGTTAATTTTAAAGCTGGGATCCAGGGAATTGCCACGCAGAAAGCAGCCTCGAGGCTGCTGGGGATGTGCATGCCAGAGGTTACCCTAATACTGCAGAAGTACTTTTGGAGGCAAACGTTTTTCTGTTAAGGGCTTGAGGAAAAAAAAAAAAAAAAAAAAAAAGGGGGAAAAACACTCGGACAAATTATTCCCAGAGAAACAGCTTTTAAAGTGTTTGCTGCAATGATGGAAGTGCTTAATGTGCGTAAGGATGCTGTTCTTTTCTTGAGGAGGGATGTAACGAGTGCTCACCAGTAGCCTCCTTCCCATGTTGGCCGGGTGCTGGGATGTGCTGGGATGCTGCTGCCTTAGGCCACGCTGGGCTCTGTATCCTTCTGCAGCGTTTTCCTGAGCCTCCAGCTAATTGGATTCTCTGTGCTCACCCCTCCTGCGAGTGCAGCTGGCTGGAGCGGGGTGCGGTGCCATCGATCCTGCACACGGGAGTGCTGGATGGAGGCTCTCTGATTCCCTGCCAGCCCGGGGCTCTCCCTCTGATGGGAATGACATTTGAGTGTCGCAGTGCCCTGCCTGAAACCCTGCAAAACACGCTGAGCACAAATTGCTCCACTCTGGTTTCTTTTGTGCAGCCTTTGCTTTGGAGGTTGGGATCTGTATTCCGCACTGAGCCAGGCTCTCGTGGGCTGGCCGGGGCTCACCAGTGGAGGCTGGCTGGCTTTATCCAGAGGCTGAATCATTCCTTGCTCCTAAGTACTTCAGGGATTCTCCTAATGAACATCCTGCCCTGTGCTCTGTCCTCCCCGCAGCTCCCGAGGGTGGGGATTGTTTGGAGAGGTGGAATTGCTGGCAGATGCTCACCATAAATGTCACTGCTGAGTCTAATTGCTTTTGATACTTGCAAAAATCTCCTCTTTGCTGTGAGAGGAGCCTCGTGCAGGGCTCACACTCCTGGGTGCAGCTCCAGAGCAGCTCTCCCAACTCCCCCTTGTGTGGGAAGAGCACACTGCTGGCCTGGGGGTGTAGGGACAAGAAACCACTGTGGAATTGGCCCCAAAAGGATCCCAAGAGGCTTTGGGGACAGTGCAGAAGAGGATTGCCACACTTGCCTGAGGTTGTTTGACATTTTGACTGGGAGACCCAGTCTGGGAAGCAGCAGTAGGAAATAGGCTCAGCCAGGGTTGTGGCAGGTGAGTTTTGGCCAGCTCACTCTGCCTGGCGTCCACATCCTGTGCCCTTAGAGGATGGCAGTCAGTCCCAGTTGTCCTGCTCTCTGGCAGTGCCTGGGCCACGTGCTGCCGTTCGGCTCCGGAGGGATCATTTTGCATGTGTGGGCTGTCAGACAAGACTCTCAAGAAAGAGTTGTGTTGCTTTTGCAGCTGAAAGTCCTAGAAGGTACCAGGATGAGGTCTGTAGGCTGTGAATCCCTCAACAGTGTGCACTGGGACCCTCGGAGAGCCCCTGTACAGCATCTGTGCTTTGGAAATCTCTGAACCAGGTCCAGCCAAGGCCCTTGGGGCAGGACTCGGGATGCCAGCAGCTCCTTGTGGGACAGGAGGCACTGCCCAGCCCAACTGTGTCCATGAGAGGGTGCTGTAGGATCCAGAAAGCTGCGTGGCTGCTCTGGACCTGCCCATTCTCTGGTGTGCCAGGCACAGAATGTCCCTGAGCCCTCAGACTTGACAGGGCCACCAGGAGCTGTCGTCTTGGTGGGTTGCAGCTGCTCATAGCTGGGTGCTGTAGAGCACAGATCTCCTCTGCCTAACTCATCCCACAGGGATTTGTAACTCACTTTGCCTTTAAAAAGCAGCCCTGTGACCAGCAGGACCATCTTAAGACCCTGGTTTGGCTGGAATGGGGGCAATTTTACACCTGGCTTTGGTGTAAGGGAAGTCAGAACATTGCTGGGGTGGCTGTGTCCCGGCTCTGGGGATCATCACCAGAGACTGACCATGTGGAGCAGAACAGCCAAGTCCTGATCATGGCACATTGGGGTCATTCCAAAGGATGTCTGGGAGCTCCCAGCTACAGGCAGGAGACAAACCAGTGGCCTTATTGTCTCATCTCTCCTTCCAGGGAGCACTGAATGGAATCCCTGTTCCCAGATGCACCTTGGGCATGTCAGGCTCTTTCTCATTCTCTGCCTTTTTGGGGGTCAGAAAAAATAATTCTAGTGAAAGAGGAGGAAGAGGAAGGTAACAAAATGAGGTTTGGCCATGGATGGTAATACCCAGCTTTCTTCTGACTCTGGTGTTGGTGCAGTGGCTGCACTGCTATTTCAGGGGGTTTTGTAGAGTTTCTGTGAGTTGGGACTGGTAGGGCCAGGCTCTGTCCCCACTGCTGAGCACCTCCACGCTGAGCTGTGGGGGTTTGGACAGCAGCACAGAGGGCAGAGGCTCTCTGGCCTGGCTCACACGGTGACAGCTCAGCGTGGTCCCTTGGAGCATCGGTGGCATGGGGGCCTGGCCCGCCTGGTGGTGGTACTGCTGCTTCTGCTGCTGCTGCTGCTCTTGCTGTTGGGTGCCTGCACCTCCTGGACAGGCACCTTCAGTTCCTTTGGTCCTGTCTCCTGTCTGTAGGTAAAGATAATGACCGAGAAGGAGCTCCTGGCTGTGGCCTGTGAGCAGTTCTTGGGGAAGAACGTGCAGGATGTGAAGAACGTGGTCCTGCAGACGCTGGAGGGACACCTGCGCTCCATCCTAGGTATGGAGGGGCTCATCCCCTGGAGGCATCTCGAGTGACTTCATCCCTTCTCAGCTGGCTGGTCCCAGCAGTATCGCTGCCACCACGCAGCCACAGGGGACCTTCCTCTGCCGCCTGCAGAGGTGACATCTCCCCTCCAGCAGCTCCTTCTGCGTGGCTGGGCCTTGTGATAAATGACTTTTCGGTGCCTGCAGTGAGAGATGTCTGAGTCGCCAAGGGCCACAGGTAGCACGTGTGGGTGGGGGTTGCACTTGTGAGACTGAGATGTTGCTGCCGCTGCTGTGGCAGAGGATTACGCCCTTGTGCCCAGGCCTGAAGAGATTAGGGACAAACAAGGATGTCGCTGAGCTTACACCCGTGTTTTTGTGTGTTACTTGTTCCAAATAAAGTGTTTTACCTTCCTCCCCTCTTCAGGTACCCTGACAGTGGAGCAGATCTACCAGGACAGAGACCAGTTTGCCAAGCTGGTGCGGGAGGTGGCAGCTCCCGACGTGGGTCGCATGGGGATCGAGATCCTGAGTTTCACCATCAAGGTACGCCCAGATGTTGGGCACTGCACTCTAGGCAGAGCTGTAGGAGCAGCAGGAGAGGGCCTGGCCCTGATCCCCCTGCTGCAGCTGGAAGGCTCGGGCTGACAGCCTGTCCCAGCCCTCCGGGAGTTTCCATGACAGCCGCCACAGCATGTCCTGTATCCAGGCAGCTGGGCCAAGAGCACCGGGGTAGCTGCCTCTGTAAACAGGCTCGTGGAGAGAGCTGGCTGATAACCCAGCCTCCTAGGAGTGAGGGAAGATGTCGGGATGGCCTTCTCCCTGCCCTCCCTGTTTGTCTGGAGCGGCTGACATGACGTGTTCTGACCCTGGCCTGACCGCACTGAGCTTCAACGGGAAAGGGAGCGAGACAAAGTCACTCATTTGAAGTGGTTATGACTTCTCTCCCCTGCCCAGGATGTCTATGATAAAGTGGATTACCTGAGCTCCCTGGGGAAGACTCAGATTGCAGCTGTCCAAAGGGATGCAGACATTGGAGTGGCAGAAGCCGAGCGGGATGCTGGCATTCGGGTGAGTCTGGAGACGTGCTGGGCTTCCCTGGGGCAGCCTCTTCTGCTCCAACTGCACGCCCTGAAGCTCTGCTCTCTGTTCCCTCTCCACAGGAGGCAGAGTGCAAGAAAGAAATGCTGGATGTCAAGTTCATGGCAGATACCAAAATAGCGGATTCCAAACGGGCTTTTGAGTTGCAGAAAGCTGCCTTCACTGAGGAGGTCAACATTAAGGTGAGAGTATCCCACAGCCCACTGCTGTTTCCCTGGAGGGTCTGGGATGGTGTTGGTGGCTCTGGGACTTGTCAGCTTCCTCCTCCTGCATCTGCTAGGAGAGCTGGAGATGGAGAACCCAGGTCCGTGTGTTGCTGTGAGCTCCTTGCAGCAGATTCCTCTGCTGTTTCCAGAAATCCGGTGGGACTTGGAGAAGAGGAAAGGCTGGGAAGGGCTGAACCTGGAGCTGGTTGGGCTTAAGTGCTGTGGGAAGAGCGGCACTGAGGATTGGGATGTCAGCACTGGGAAAAGGCTCAATATAGCAGGAGTCGTGTCTGGTTTTGGGGTCCTTATGTCTGTGGTACAGGAGTTCATGGCCCAGACCCCTCTTCTCTCCCCCATGTGCAGACTGCAGAGGCCCAGCTGGCCTACGAGCTCCAGAGTGCCCAGGAGCAGCAGAAGATCCGTCAGGAGGAGATCGAAATCGAGGTGGTGGAGCGCAAGAAGCAGATCGAGGTGGAGGAGAAGGAGGTGATCCGGATGGAGAAGGAGCTGATGGCCACCGTGAAGCAGCCGGCCGAGGCCGAAGCCTATCGCATCCAGCAGATCGCTGAGGGCGAGAAGTGAGTGAGCCCCCGCCCCGGGCTGGGCAGGTGGGAGCACAGTGCTGCCCTGAGCCCCAGCTCCTGCGCTCTCTGCAGGGATCTGGGCTGCTGCAGGGCTGCATTTTCCCTTTCCAGGGTGAATAAAATCCTCCTCGCTCAGGCTGAGGCAGAAAAGATCCGCAAGATCGGAGAGGCCGAGGCTTTTGTGATCGAGGCTGTTGGGAGGGCAGAGGCTGAGGGGTTGAAGCTGAAAGCAGAAGCACTCCAGAAGTATGGAGAAGCTGCCCAGCTGGCTCTAGTGCTGGATGCACTGCCCGAGGTGAGGAGGGGGCAGCTTTTCTCTGGTCCAGGTGGGCTGGGGGAGTTCCCAGACTGGGCCAGCTCCCCTGGGGGCACAGCAAGGCCCTGTAGGACCTTTCCCAGTGAGCTGCTGAGCAGTTCCTTGACTCCCTGCTCACCCTGCTTCCCCAGATCGCTGCCAAAGTGTCTGCTCCCCTCTCCAAAGTGGATGAGATCGTTATTCTCAGTGGAGAGAACGGCACCTTGTCCAATGTGAACCGTCTCCTGGCTGAGATCCCTGCCTCCGTGCGTGCCATCACTGGTGTGGATCTCACAAAGGTGAGCTGGGCATTGCCAGCTGCTCTTAGGGCACAGGGACTTGCCTGGAAGCTTTCAGCCTTCCAGCGAGCCTCTCCTTCCCCAGCCCTGACCACCAGAGAGTGCAGGCAGTGCCCTGCCTCCTCTTCCTGCAGCCCTAACAGCTTCTCTCTTCCCCTCCTGCAGCTTCCTCTGTTCCAGAAAGCCACTGAGGCTGAGAAATGAGGTTGGCCAACCCAAAGCTAGTGAAGATCACTCCCTGTTATGCACTCAGACATCAACTGCCTTCTACACGTGGGAATTCCTTTTATATCAAAGACAATCCGAGTTTCGTTTGTAACTGGTGCCTTATTTTGTAGGGCCAGAAAGATGCATGTCCTGTCTGCTGCTCTTTTTATTCCAAGGCTGAGAGAGAATTTATTTTCTGATTAACTTTGTGTTGTCTCAGGCCAATCCCATCCCCAGTTATGACTGGCAACTTGTCTGGTGTTGCAGTCCCGGTGCCTTGCTGTTCTCTGCCCTGGGGTGAATACCTGGGACTTGGAGCAGAGGCTTGGGATGGGGAGTTTTAGGAAGAGAACCAGGACCCCCCTGTCCTGGGCTCCTTGTCCTCTCTCTGTGACCCTCCTGGGCCATGTCCCAGCCCTACCTCTGCCCACAGCTGTCCCTGTGGCTGGCTCTCCCTGTCCGTGTCTCACCCCCAGGGCCCCCACAGTGCCAGCAGCCCTGCCCAGGCTGGGTGGGTGGCAGTCAACCCCCCAGCAAGGTGACAATCCAGCACTAGCAGTGCGTGCTGCCCCTCGCATGCTTGGGGAATTTTCCCCTTAGGATCTGAAGCAGGGAGAGCTTCAGGGGACGGAGGGAACCCAGCTCAGCCCTGGTGAGATCTCGCCACCACGAATACCAAAAAAGTAGCTCTGTGCCAAAGCCACCCATCCCCTGAGAGGGCAGTGAAGCTGCTGTGGCTGCTGTCCCCAGGTGATGTGGCACTTCCTGACCCCACAGCTACTCAAGCAGTAGGTCAGAGGTGGTGGTGGCCAGCAGGACACTGAGGTGGGGACAGGCTCCTCCGGCACAGCCTGTACAGCTGCCCCTGCCTCCCTCCCTCCTCCTGCCTCTTACGGCCAGTTGCTTTTCTGCCTTGTGACAATGTGAAAGAGATTGTCCTCCGTGTGTGCCCGTCCTCCCCGCAGTGCCACCAGAGCCCTGTGCTGGCCAGTGCCCCTTCCCTGCGTGTCTCCATGCCTGTGTTCCGTGTGGCTGGCACAGCCAGACCGGTGTGTGAACCTGGCACTGCTGCGGGTGATGGCCTTTGGGGGTCCGGCACCCACAGCTTAGTGTCCCCACCCCGTGCCACAGGGCGGCTGCAGGTCCCTGCGGCGCAGTCCTTTGCCAGGAGTGACCCATGGCGGGTGCTGGGTGCCGCGGGCCCCCCGTGCCCTCCCTGCCGCCGGGGCGGGGGCAGCGGCGGTATCGGCGTTATCAGCCCCCGGCTTGCGCTGGCCCGCGGGCGGCGCATCGGGCGCTGGCCGGGCAGGCGGCCCGGGCCCTATCTGCATGTGCCTGCGCCCGCCACGCCGCTGCTGTGAGATAATAAACCCTTGTCACCTCCTGCCTGGGCTCTGTCTCGTCCCTCACGCCCATCTGTCTCTCCCCAGCCCCGCTGCGTGCGTGTCCGGCCGTGGCTTGTGTCCCGTGGCCCGGGAGTGTTCCCGCTGGGATGGGGGAACAAGGTGTGGGGAGGTGAGGTCCTGGCTCACGCTGCTCCTCCTGGGGGCTGGTGGCTTCCCCGTGGTCACCGTGTCCCCGTGGGCTCTGTGTCACAGCCCTCCATAGTGGGGAGGGCTCCTCCTTGTCCTGCTCCCACAGGGATGAGTGTGGAGCCAGGAGACACCGAGTGAACCCCACTGCATGGCTTGGGTTACCCCCGGGGGTGGCCACTGCAGGGACACCCCAAAGAGTGGCCCCTGATGGCTGGAGAAGGGCTGACAGGTGCTGACGGCGCTGTGTCACAGCAGCCAGGCTGGTGGCAGCAGCTCTTGTCCCCCTGCCCTGCCACCGGAGCCCTGTCCCAGCCCCACAGGCCCTTCCCTGCCCAGGGGGACAGCAGGGTGGTTCTGGGGGTACCTGTCCTGCTCGGGGTCACCCTGCAAGCAGGACCAGTGACAGCCAGCATGGGGCTGGCATGGGGGGCTTTGCTGCACTGCTCTCCCTGGGGAAAATGGTTCCTTCGCGCCCTCCAGATCCTCCATGTCCCCCCAAACCCAGGGCAGGACAACAGGCCCTGTCCTGTGTGTCCTGCAGGGTGGCCCTGCAGATAGACAGGGTGGGGACAGCTCTGCAGCTGCCAGTGCCTCCTTATCTGGAGCCAGACACTCTGCCCCGGGGCAGCTCGGCTGCTGGCAGGGCTGTGGCACACGGGGGTCTCCTGTGGCACCTGGCGCTCCCCACACCAGCCCTGTGGTACCAGCCTGGGGACACTCAGGGCCCCTCTACCACTGTGGGGCAGGAGGAGGGCTGCCCTCCAGTACTGAGCAGGCAGCAGGGCTGGCAGGCACGATCCAGCACGGAGATAATCCCATGGGGATAAAATAGTCCTGTGGGGATAATCCCGTGGGACTCACCTGGAGCTGGCAGGGTTTGGGGGAACTCAGGGACACTCTGCCTGTGTCACTGTTCTCCGTGCTGGGCTGCCTGTGCCGCAGTTCGGGGAACACTACAGGCTCCAGGACACCTCTGGGTCACAAGAGGGACCAAAACAAGAGGCCCCTTGCAGTCCCCAAGTCCCCACAACCTCATGCCCCGGGACAGGCTCAGACCAGGGCTTCACCCTGTGCCCACTCCTGCCAGGGTTTGCCCAGGCTGGGGGGACTGTGGGCCACGCCGCCCCTGTTCCTGTCGCCCAGAGGTGACAGCAGGTCCAGGGACACCTTGTGTGGCAGGGCAGGGTCCCTGATAGCCGGAGGCTGCTGCTTATCGGGACCCGGCGCACACGGCCCCGGTCCCGCAGGGGATTATCGCCTGCCCCCAGCCCATTTCCAGGAATGCCAGCCTGTCCTGGCACAAACAACCCGGCACACTGGCACAGCACTGGCCGCAGGATGTGGCCCTGTGGGGACAGACAGGGCTAGGGGACACAAATGACTGGGGCCATGCACAGGCAGGTGACACTCATGGTCAGGGGGTGAAGCCATTTAGCAACATGAGTGGTCAGGGGACAAGGATGACCAGGGTCGTGCAATGAGGGGGCACAGCTGGAGGTCACATCCCTCCAGGGGACGCACATGGCCAGGGGAGCGTGTCCTTTGGGGGATACATCCCTCACAGAGTCACATCCCCCTGGGAGGGGGAGTGTATTTCCAGGGTGTCCCTAAAGGCAGGAGGGCAGATCCATTGTTTGAGGACACACTGCTAGGGATCATGTCCCTCAGGGGTGCAAATTTGGCCAGGGGCACAGCACTACAGAGATCACCTCCCCCAGGGGGACACGGGCTCCCTGCACCCACGTGTACCCTGTACCTGAGTGTAGGGTGACCCCCACTCCCTGATGTCCCTCCTGGGCCCCATCCCCACGGGCTGCCACCCTGCCCTGTCCAACACCACTGTCCAGCAACTGGGAACCAGTTTGCAGTGGGGAGCTCCCAGTCCAGGGTCCCCACAACTATGGAAAGGGATAATCCTGGTGACCACAGGAGGATGTGGCATTTGTGGGGCCACCCTGAAGGGGAAGACACAGGGGGTGGCTCCTTGCTCCACATCCCCGCATATCCCCACGGACAAAGCCAGGCTGGGTGGGGGGAGCTGCTTGGGGCGGTGCCCCCCTGGGCAGGAAAGGGTTAAGGGCCCCGTCCAGCTGTGCAGTGCAGATGTGAGATATGCAGATGAGGCAGAGCAGGTTTTATAAGGCGGGTGCAGACCCAGCACCCCACAAAGCCCCAGTGCCACCCCTATAGGTAGGTGCCACCACCTGGGGTGCTGCTGTTCTGCTCAGGGAGGGTGGGACTGGGAGAGACAAAGGTGGGGTTTGGGGAACCTCTGTCCTGCTCTGGGGTGGTGGATATGGGATGAAAGGAGGGGTTAGGGGGATGCTGTGGTGGGGAGGCGGTCGGGAGCCTTCAATCCCACTCTGGGGCAGCAGGACTGGGGGACAAAGAAGGGGTGGGGGGGGTGTTGGGGTTGAGGGGGTGATTGGGAACCTCTGCTCTTCTCCAGGGTGGTGGGAATGGGGTGACAAGGAGGAATTAGGGGGAATACCTGGGTAGGGAAGCCCCTGAGAACCTCTATCGTGCTCCGGGGTGGTGGAATTGGGAGGGATGAAGAGCAGATGGAGAGGTGCTGGGGTGGGGAGGCTTCCAGAAGGCTCCGGAGGCAACAAGAGCAGGGGGACAGGGCTGGGTGAGGGTGACACCGGGGTGGGAACGAGCTGTGCTCCCTAACCACGCTGTCCCCTGCAGGCTCTGCTCTCCTCTCCACGCTGTCCCGGGCAGGATATCATCGTATACTGTAAGTTGGCTATGAGACACTACAGTATAGATGATGTACTCCCCGGGCTGCACCGACCTCCTCCCGCCGCCACGCACCGGGACCACGGCCTGGGGCACCGGGGATGTGCGACACGGGCTGGGGAGGCTGTGGGATGGGGCATCGCGGGGTGCGAGGGGATCCGGACACAGCCAGGGACCCACGGCCGGCGGGGAAACCGTTACCATTACTGAGTTTAGTAATGGTAACGGTTCTGCCGACGGCCGGGCACGCGGCACGGCACGGAATGGCATGGGATGGACACAGTGATGGAGCCCTGGGGACGGGCACCGGACAATAAAGAGAGTTACAGAACCATGGCTCCGTCTCTCCTTCCTCACCACATCCCCTGGGGGGGTTCCAGGCCTGGTGGAACTGGGCAGCACTGGGACGTGCTCGGGGGCTCGGGGTGCTGGGGCTGGGGTGTGACAGGGAATTTCGGGTGCGTTCAGGCATAGAGGGGCACAGGGGTACAGGGGACACGGGAGTGCGCTGTGGGGTGTTGCAGGGAGCGCTGGGGAGAACTGGGAGGCGCTGGGGTGTGTTGGGGAGGGCTGGAAGAGCACTGAGGAGAATTCGGCGTAGTGTAGGGCGAGTACTGGGATGCACAGGGTTGTGTAGAAGAGGGGAACTGGGAGCACTGGGTCTCACTGGGGAGCACGGGGGGCTGTAATCACATGCAGGGGATGTGTTGTGGGGGGCACTGGGGCTCACTGGGCTGTGTGATGGGGAGCGCTGGGCGCACTGGGAGCGCTGGGCTGTGTGACAGGGAGCTCTAGGAGCACTGGAGGCACTGTGGGCAGCGGGGACAAGGGAACTGGGGACACTGGGGGCACTGGTGACATCGGGAGCACTGAGGGCACTGGCGGCACCGGGAACCCCGGGGGCCGCTGGCGACACCGGGGACCCGACGGCGCCACCACCTGCACCACACGGTGCGCCGGCAGGGGGCGCTCCCGCGTCCCCGCCCCGCCGGCCGCTCGTCCCTTTCCATCCCACAATTCCCCGCGGCACGGCGGCGCTCTGGCCCCGGCCCCGCGCTCTCTATGGCCCCGCGCTGTTGGCCAATGGCAGCGGGCACCGTTCGCCTTCCCGGCGTGCCCCACAGAGGGCTGGCATGGCGGCTCCCATGGCGGCTTCCATGGCCGCGGCCGCTGCCCGGGCCGCCGCTGCCGCCGCTGCGGGGCCGCTCCGGCTGGGAGCAGGTGCGCTGGGGCCGCGGGCCTACTATGGGGGCGGGAGGTGGCGGGTGGGTCAGGCCGAGAGGCCTTGTGGTGGGGTGAGCGCTGCCCGGGCGCTGCATGTGGAGGCAGGGGACAACGCGGTCTTGGTGTGCTTTAGGTACCTTCTGGGTATAATCGGTGTTTTCTTCTAGTTCGCCTCCCGGGGAGCCGCTGGAGCGGGAGCGGCTCGGCGCCGGGCAGGATCCCGAGTGCTCCCAGCCGCTGCAGCGGGAGCGGCTCGGCGCTGGGCCGGATCCTGAGTGCTCCCAGCCGCTGCAGCGGCAGCAGCTCGGCGCTGGGCAGCCTCCTGGGCATCCCCGCCGAGGCTCCGTCCGCCGCTCTGGGCCAGCACCCGCCGCCCGTGGCTGCCGACAAAGGTGAGTGGTGCCGGCTGCCGCCCCGCCCCAGGGCGATCCCGACCCGCGGCGGGCTTTGGCAGCATCCAAGCTGCTCCTTTCCCCGGCAGAGGAGCAGAAGCGCCTGTTGGAGAATCGGCCCAACCAGCCGCAGAACCCCAAGGTGCTGAGGATCGCCATCATCGGCGCTCCCAACGCCGGGAAATCCACGCTCTCCAACCAGCTCCTGGGCAGGAAGGTGAAGCTGGGGTGGAGCTCAGGCTGTTCCCTTGCTTTTTTGGGGTGTCCTGGCTGTGTGTAATGTGCTGAATTAATTCCCTGCAGGTTTTCCCGGTCTCCAGGAAGGTCCACACCACCCGCTGCAGGGCCCAGGGGGTGATCACACACGAGGACACGCAGCTGGTGAGTCCTGGAGACAAAGGGCAGGATTTGCTCATCTGTATCCCGTGGGATCACTTCTCATTGCACAAAGACAGGGTTCTACCCTGACCTCTCACTGCTGGCAAGCTTGAAACATTTGTTTTTTCCTTTCCTTAGATCATTCTGGACACACCTGGCCTCATTAATCCCTTAAAAGCCAAAAGGTACCACCACTGGTGTGGGGAGGTGGGGGTGTGTGCTGCCTGTCAAGAGTTGATAAAGCAGGAATGCGATTGTCACTGTGCAGAGCCTGTAAAATAGGAGTGAGACAAATGTGTATATTTAGCCTTATTTTGGTCTCCCAAGATTTTTTTGTTGTTGTGGTTGCAATTTCAGTAGCACACAGAGCTGTGATGTCCCTTGAGCCTTTTTGTGTTTGGTTCTGTGTATCTGCACATGACAAGAGATGTCACAGCCCCTAAAGCAGCTTTGTGGCAGCTGGAGTGAGGGAAAACACTGGTTTCCCTCTACTTTGAGGGGGAGGAACACAATTATAATGAAGTGTGTCTGGTTTACTCATTTTCATGTGTCTTTCAGGCATAATTTAGAGGAAGCCATGCTGAAAGACCCATGGGACAGCATGAAACATGCGGATTTAGGTGGGCTTTCAACTCTTTTTGGATCAAACCAAATCCTTTTCAGCCACACAAGTTCTCAGCTGTGGTATCTGGGTGTTTGCTGGAGGCACAGGCAGCCCAGGGAGTGTGAACAAGGAAGGAAGGGCAGAGAAAAGATCTGGAATATTGAGCTGAGGAGGGGATAAGAACTGCCTGGTGCCAAGGGGAGGCACTTTGGTTAATAATTGGGCTTGGATGCTGAGATTTAGCACGTGTGATGTCACTAGGGTGACATGGGTAAGCTGCATTTTAGCGCTTTGTCAATGAAATTCTTCTTTTTGTGCTCCTCCTGAGGAGGGGAGTGATCATAGACTCTAAAGCTGCAGGCGAATGTTCTGGAAAATGTTGATTCATCCTGCTTCCCACCCTCTTTCCTGGCAGTCCTGGTTCTGGTGGACGTGTCGGATCACTGGACACGGAACTCTCTGAGCAAGGAGGTGCTCAGGTGCCTCTCTCAGTTCCCCCACATCCCCAGTGTCCTGGTCCTGAACAAGGTAAATCCTGCTTGTTCTTCCTGCCTTCTTCAGGCACCACCCAGCATCAGCAGTGATGGGTTTTAGGTCCCTGGTGTGTTGAAGGACACAGGTTTCCCCCTCTGCTCCAGAATATTGAGGGGTGTGTGTGTACTTGTTGCATTCCCAAGCACCCCTGAAGCTGTACTGCTGTCTGGGGTTTAAATCCATCTGGGAAGAGGAGCCAGGTCGGTCAGGGAGAATCTCAGCAGAGCTGACAGGTTCTCAGTATATGTGCAAGCTGTGCTGGCACACTCTGGTTTGGCCTCTGGTCACAAAACCCTCCTGTCCTGCAGCAGCTGCTTCCCTGGGTGGTTTCCTCTGGCCCTCTGGCTCCTTCAGATCCGGGGTCCAGCTTTCCACTTCGTTTAGGATAAATCCTGACACCCCTCTCTCTCTTGACTTCAGGTGGATATACTAAAGAAGAAGTTTCTCCTGCTGGAAATAGCAACTGATCTGACAGAGGGAGTTGTAAATGGAAAGAAACTGGAAGTGAAATCTGCACTTAAACAGGATTCCAGATCTTCAGCAAAGCTTCCCCTTCGTATCACTCGGGCTTCTCCATCTGAAAGCAAGGTCCCAGGGTCTCCCTTTGAGCAGGAAAAGAATCAGGGCCAGGAAGGCTCTGGTTCAGACAAGAGCAGTGATGTTGGGGGTGCTGGCACAGGGGAAGCCCAAGGGCCAAAGGAGGATCTCAAAGATGTAAAAGGCTGGCCACACTTCCAGGAGATCTTCATGCTGGCAGCTCTCCGTGGGGAGGAGGTGGATACACTCAAGGTAACTCCAGTCTGAACTTGTGTCACACCTGGAGGCTGGGGTGGGACCCCAGCACTTCATACAGAGCCTCAGCTTCTGCTGCTGGCCTGGGATGGGGGAAAAGTGTCACGTGTCAACATGGGATGTGTCCCTGCTGCATCTCCAGAGATTTCTGTACAAAACTCTTACCTGGAGCTCTCCAAACAGCAGCTTGTTCACAAAAGTGAGCCCACCCACTGCTGTCTCTCAGCTCTGGGGCTTCTGTGGGCTTTTGTGACTGATACATGTGGCCCTAGGGAGGAGTTTCAGAGCTTCCCTTTCTCCTTTCCCTGCCCTGATGCCCGGCCAGCAGCAGTGCCCTCTCTGCGGGAGGAGCACAGGGGTGTTGGCACTGTGTGGCTGACACGTGGCAGCTGATGGGGGCTGCGTTGTGCCCGCAGAGGTACCTCCTGATGCAAGCCAAGCCAGGCCCTTGGGAATTCCACAGCGACGTCCTGACCAACCAGTCACCTCAAGAGATCTGTGATAATATCATCAGGGAGAAGGTCCTGGAGTACCTGCCCCTGGAAGTGCCTTATGGAGTGACTCAGGTGGGAAGTGTGCACAGGCAGACTTGGCCACGAGCTGTTTTATTGGGAATTTCGGGCTGTGTGATGAGAATCCCTTTGTTTGGATCTATGGGATCTGCCAGGCCCCGTGGGCGCCTCAGGTGTGCTCTGAGACCCTTTCTGTGTGTGAAGGGGCCACCCTTGTGTGCTGGTGTCTCCAGGGAAGTGGTGTTCGGGATTCCTGAGGATTTTCCAGAATTGCTGAGCGCTCGCTTGCTGTCGCAGGTGACGGAGATATGGGAGGAAGGAGAATGTGGGGAGCTCTTCATCGTGCAGAGCCTCCTGGTGCCAAGGGAGTCTCATAAAGTGAGTGAGGGAAGAAAGATGGGATGCTAGGGAGGGTGAAGGGAGGTTCCCTAAGTCCAACACGTGCATCCTTGCTGTGATCCCCTCTCCCTCTCTTTTGGGAAGAGCCGTGCACCCTATGCTGGCTGTTCAGCAGCAACTTGCACCTTCCCAAAGTTGCCTCATGGTTTAACGTTGGAATTTCCCTCATTGCTTCTGTGGTTACACGGTTCTCCTGGGCAGTGTAAGGGTGAGTTTGATGATGTTCTCTCTGGATTTTGACACAGAGGATGTTGATTGGAAGAGGAGGAAAGGTCATCAGCCGGATTGCTCGGGAGGCTGGCCAGGACCTGATGAACGCTTTCCTGTGTGACGTCTGCCTGAAGCTCAAGGTGGAGGTGAAGGGTTGAGCACTTGGTGTGTTTTAGCAACCTTTGAACTCTCTGATCATGTGGAGAAACCAGTCCTGGGGGTATCTTGGCACCTTTGTTCAATCCAGAAACAGAGGATGATGGAATCACTACAGTGAGCTGAAGTGGAATATATTATTCCTTGGGGGAACAACCCAAACTGAAATAAAATCTCCAGACCTGTGGCATCTGAACTGGGGACAGATACTGGAGAATCAGCTGCACCCATGATTCTGGTACTGTGTTTCCAGAGCTGCCACCCACTTTCTTTGGGCTGTGTCTCATGTCCTTGCTCTCAGGTGTTTGTACGTGGGAGTTCAGGAGCCTGCCTGGAGCAAACAGAGGGTCACAGTGAAGGCTTGTAATCTCTTCTGGAGGCTGAATCATGGTCACACAGGAGGACAAGGCCACCCCAGCCCATCTGGTGTTCTCATGCTGACTTTTCTCCGTGCACTGTTGAAGTTGGTGGGTGTAGGGAGTCAGTTTTAGGGGTTTGCTGGCAGCTGGAACATCTGTACTGCCCGACTGGCTGTTCTGTCATGCAAAACCAGCATGGACCCACTGTTTAGGAATTCGAGTCGTTTATTGCATCAGTTACTTCCAAGTCCTCACTCTTTGCACCAGGGTCACGGATAAAAAGACAGAAGCTGTTGCAGCTAAAGAAAACCCCAAAGTGGGAAGAGCAGCAGGATCTGCAGCTCAGGTGTAACAGAGCTCCTGGCACAGGAGGAACAGGGCTGGCTCTGCAGGGCCCTTGGCATGGTGGAGCCTAGCATGACACGTGTTGTATGCCTGGACCTGGTGTTTGGGGCTTGTTTGGTCTCTTTTGTCAGGTGTTTGGAGCACTGGGCACCTTCCTGCCAGAAGTCCAGGTAAATCTCCATGTGCAGTTACAAATTAACATCCCTGAAGGAAGAAAACCCCAGCAGTGAAGAGATTGGGAAGGGTCTGGAACCCAAACTTGCTCAGCCCCTTGTCCCCCTCTGGTGCACTGTGAAAGAGATGTTTTACCCTTCTGCTGAAGAATTCTGTCTGGAATGTGAGATCAGCTGAAAACTGAGTTGGGAAACTTCCATGGAGTGTCTTTCCTCATTTCCCAGGAGCAGGGGGTGCTGTGGTCCCTTGAATGCTGCTGTCCAACTTTTGTGTTTCCCTTGCAATAAAATGAGGTCCCAGCACAAGTGATTGTTCTCTTCTTCATTCCCCCCTGGCAGCCTGACCTCACAGCCACCACTTTGCCTCTGTTTTATTCCAGCTCAAACCAGGGCACTTTCATGTCATTCCTCCTTCCCAGCTGAGCTTAGATCCCCTTTCCTGAGCTGTGACTTCTGAAGGTTGCACCTTGCGGGGGGTAAAGCTGGGTAAGGAGGGTTGGAGGAGTCTCGCAGGATGGGGTACAAGGGGAAGCTGTGTACCCGCCATGTCCCTCCCGCATGCCCCCATGTCCCTCAGTCTGTCCCCGCCGTGTCCCTCCCTCATGCCCCCCATGTCCCTCAGTGTGTCCCCGCCGTGTCCCTCCCTCATGCCCCCCATGTCCCTCAGTGTGTCCCCACCGTGTCCCTCCCTCATGCCCCCCAATATCCCCCCCATGTCCCTCAGTGTGTCCCCGCCGTGTCCCTCCCTCATGCCCCCCATGTCCCTCAGTGTGTCCCTCCCTCATGCCCCCCAATATCCCCCCCATGTCCCTCAGTGTGTCCCCGCCGTGTCCCTCCCTCATGCCCCCCAGTGTCCCCGCCGTGTCCCCCCCATCCCCGCTGTTCTCTGCCCTACCCCCGGTTACCGGCAGGGGGCGGGGCGGCGCTGCCCCCCCCATTCCCCCCCGTCTCTCTCCTCCCTCGCTCCCGTGGCCGCGGGGCCGCGCGTGCGCGGGGCGGGGCGGGCGGCGCGCGGGCCGCGCGTGCGCGGGGGCGGCTGCGCAGCCAGCACGGCCGGGGCGGGCGGCGGCGGCGGCGGCGGGGCCGGGCGGGCACAGCGGCGGCGGCGCCATGAGGCCCGGGCAGGGGCACCGAGAGTAAGTGCGGCACACGGCGGGAGCGAGGGCGCGGCCTCACCGTCACCTCCTCCTCCTCATCATCATCCTCTTACTCTCCTTCACAACGCGGCGGGACCGCCGTGGTTCATACCCCCCCCCCCCCACCATTGTCCTTCCCGGGTGTCCCCTCCCCTCCGCCCGTTGAGGCATCGCCGGTGTGGAGACCCGCCCCCTGTCGCGACACCCGCCGCCTGTCGCGACCATGGCTCCCATCCCGCCTCCCCGGGGTCTCCCCCGCTCAGCGCGGAGCTCCCAGCCCCCCCGGTAGCCCCGGCGCCCTCGTTACCTGCCCCTGGGTACCGCGCACACGGCCCGGGATCGCGATAGTGCGTCAGCCGTCGCGACAGAAGTGCCGTCAGGGGGAAGGGGGGATTGCGGTCGCAGTGCGAGCACATCCTTTGTGTGATTCTTTCCCAAGTAAAGTGTCTTTTTGCAAGAGGCTCGCAAGAGGCTGGCTTGGGCTGGAAGGGACCTCAAAGCCCATCTTTCCCACGGGCAGGGAACAGGTATCGTCAGTAAATCATCCGTCGTCTTTATTCCCTACCAACCAATTTTCAAGTGTCTGGAGAAGAAGAAGAAGAAGAAAACTGCAGAGCTGGACTCCAGTTCTCAGTCCACTCGTGCAGCAAAGTACTGAGGTGGTTTCGGTTCTGCACCGTGTGAACCTCCCCGAACAACACCTGCGAGGGCTCACCTGTGTCTCTCACCCTCCCTTGGTAGCACTAGCTGCAAGTTTAGGATTAATCACTGGTTTGATTAGTTCAACCAGAATTTGTTCTACTCACTTCTTGCTACAGTCCTTAATTTTTTCCGTAGTCACGTTCTCAAGAAAATATAAGTTTTTCTGCAAAACTTTTTGCAGCAATACTTTCTTCCTCTTTATTGCACAAGCCCGGTTCTTTGTTGCTCCGGTTGCTGCGAGAGAGGAGGGAGCTGGGAGCTCTCAGGAGATGAGGTTGAGTTCCTAAGTGATGTCATTTGTGCTGGAGCAACGGTGGTGACTTTGTGATGGAATAAATCCTCCTGGATGTGTTGGGGCTTTGTGATTGTGTGTCTGTGTGTGTGCGCTGTGGAAACTTCGTCTGATTCAGCAGCCAGCTGAGAAAATTCTCTGCTCCATAGGCAGTGAGGGAGTAGGGTGATGAGAGTTGTGTTTTCTTTTCAGCCTGTTTATTTCTGATCAGAGCTTTTTGAGAATTTGAACTCGTTAGAGTCTGTTCATTTTAGTGGGTGCATAAAGCACTGGGGAAAGGTGATGTTCAAGGGTCTTGCAGGTGTTAGAGGTGGAGAGAGCAGCGTTTTGCAGCAGAGTGAAGGATTCAGGGAGAGCTTTTAGGTGGGTCTGGTGTCCTGTAAAGCCAGTCCAGAGGGTCTGGAAACTTGGGAGAGGAAAAGCAGTGATAACAGAAAGCAAACTTAAAAGCAAATGCACTCAGTATTAATTTTCAGCAGAGGAAAGTTTGGATCAAAAGCAAGTAAGAGTCAGAGGGTAAGGTTTGCAATTAACACAGAATCTAAGCTTTCATAAATAAATGCTTCCATAAAGGAAAGGCTGTTTATTTTCTAAATGGTATTTACACTGGGTAGAATTTCTGAGGTGAAGAAATGAGAATTACCCCTTGTCTGGAGGAGCACAGGTCGAGCAGGAGCTGGAAGAGGAGTTGATGAATTGGCTGTAATTCACAGGCATCGCTTCAAATATTTTCAATATTTCTCAACTATTTTAAGAAGCTGTATTGAATTCCAGCCCAACCAGCCTGATAGTCTGGAGAGAGGAAGGATGCGTATTGCTGGAGCAAGAATTAAGCAAAAATAGATAAATCTGACATAATGGATGACAAGGGAAAGCTGATTGCTGAAAGATGCTGGCATGCTCTGTTTTTGCATGCTTGGCATATATTCTGTTGCGTTACATGGCTTTTGAAGTGTAGAAAAAAAAGGAAAGAAATCTCATTTTGTGCTGAGATAAAAGAAAAGGCAGGTGCTTAAATTCTGTTAAGGATCAGCTTTGATACTGACATGAAGTAGTGACCTCACTTGCATATACCCCCCTGTCATTTTGTGAACTTCTCAATTGAATAAATAATTCACTTAGCACCAAATAAATGCCATTTAATAAGATGGTATTTTTGATCCCCCTTTCACTTCACATTGCAAACAGTTTCACACTTTTTCAGCTTGAGCACAGCCTGGGGTGCTATTTCTGTTAATAACATTAAAAATATGTTGGAGAATGTCCACATAGTATTGTCTTTTCTCCAAATGTGAAATTAGGGAACCGTTGTGTTCTCTGCAGCTTGGATATTTGCCTTCATTTAAGCCTTATTTGTATTTGTTTCAAGTTGTCCTCTGATAGATAAGCTTTTATATCTATGCTTGCTTCTGGGAACTGTTACCAGATCAAGAGGAGAAGTAAGGATTTTCGTCAAGGACTGAAGTATCTCTGTTTCCCAGAAGCTCAGACAATGTGCAGGAGCCTCAGCTTGTGTCCTCTGCTGCACTTGCAGAAATGCCTGGATGTGGGATAGAAACTTTTATCAGTGTTTCCGGTGCAGTGTTTTACTTTTTCACACTGGTTTGTCCATTCATTTTTACTTTTCTTCACTTTTGATCACGACTTGTTACTGGCCAGCACACGGAGATGGAGAGAGGAAGAAGCAGAAAATTATGCCCTGGCTGGCTCCACCCAAAACCCTCCATCACCAAAACATTTTATATCCTATATATTCCTGGCCCACTCATCTTCAGTGAGGAGAGTCACAGATCTATGAAGTGGGAGGTAAAGTAACTTGCAGGATTCTGGGCTTGATGGAGTTGCTAAATACACCACCAAGAACATAACCTGATTTGTTTGAGTTGTTTAACAGATGATCAGCACTTTTAAATAATTGCTTTAAGAACATGTAGTTCACTGAAATGCTACACCCAGCAGGTGAGTAACAGGTCACACTGTTGTGTAGTAGTGCACCGTATCCAGGGCCTGCTGACTCTTCAGACGCTGCTTTTGGGGTAAGATGCCCCTGAGGATGAGTGAAGGTTTCACAATTTTCTGCGCCTGTAATGAGCCTGTCACCCCACCCTTTCTGATTTTCAGCATTTGAAATGTTTAAACAATTTTAAACGTTCTCAAACTAGCAAGTGAAGTGAGTAATTGAATTTTTTTATTCCTTGTGTGGTATGCCACATTCCAATTTTCCCATTGTATTTTGTGACTTGTGTTAAAATCTTCACCACACAGATCTTGGAGCGATTTTTTCTTTTAATTGCAGATCGTTACTTTGACTGCAAATGCTAAAATGAGTTTGTCACGTTATTAATCTTTCTACTTAAAAAAAAAAAAAAAAAAAAAAAAAAAAAAGCTTTCCAAATACTGATTGAGGAACAGAGCTCCTGAGCAGGCAGTTCTCCTGGCTGACATCCAGAAAAGTTGTTCTGAACTTTACCCAAAGATATTTTTCCAAGGAGTTGTAATCTTTCAAAAGCTGGTTTTACTGTCCAAGCAGGGCATAGCTTGGCCTGCACCTGGAGCTGACAGAGACCTCTGTGTTCTTCTGCTGCTGGTTTCTATGTTTTTAGTAATTTGATTTAAATGAACACTTTAAAAACCCAGCAGCTGTAGCTCATGGCGGATCCAACCTCATAGATCCTACAGGTCCCTTTTCCTTATTTCAGCACATTCTGTCTGGGTGTCTCCATGCCTCCCCACTCATTTTGTATTTGTTCTGTTGTTGCTATAATTATTCCCCCATTGTGCTTAAGAGTTAAGCTTTGTTTATGTATTCCCATTGCTTAACTTGTTTATGCTGTGTGTGAAGATTACTCCCAAGTTTTCAGGGTTTATGAGGAAAATGGTGATATTTCATTCTTGGAATAATTTCTCAGGGATGTAGTTTGGCTGCAGCGTGGATTTGGTAGGGAATAGTGGGGGCGTAGCGCTTGGGGATGAAAACTGGGAAAGATTTTTCATGTGAATTCCCAAGTCCCGTGCAGGGATTCTGGAGTGCTTGGAATGCGTGGAGCACTGGGTTGCTGATGTATTTCGAGATAACTGAGCTGTTCCAGGCTTTTAAATAGATGCATTGATGGGTGTGCTAGGGGGAAATGTTTGAGAAAACAGGTTCTGTGTAGATGCAACGTTTCTGAGACAAACCTTTCAGTACAATTCTGCTGAATTAGGTGGCAGATCCTGCCTGCAGCAGGTGTGGGTCCTGTAGGATCGTCGGTGGGCAACGAGTGCTAACATTTCATTTCTTACGGTGTCTGTAGTAAAGGTGATGTAGAAGAGGTGAACCATGAAAGTGCAGCTATTTTTAGTATTAAAGGGGGAAAAAAAAGCAGTCAGAGAATGATCTACTAAGTGATACATTGCTGACGTCTGTAGTGCAGCCAACCCAATTAAGGTGCCGTATATTGTTTCCAGCAGGATTCTGATTGTTTCTAATTCGGGAAGCACGCGAGAGCAAGTGGAAATAGGTGAAACGCCGTGCTCTGCTCTTCAGAGTGGATCTAGCATCCAGTTGTTCCGTCATTTCCCTCCTCATACTGGGACAATCTCCCTGGCCTGGCTAAGGTGGGAGCCACACATGTGAAAAAAATACTCCTATGTATTTTTATTGGTAAAATAACCCATAAGTCAGTGTTGAGCGCTGTGGATTCCTTTCTCATTTCCTGGCCCCAGCATATCCTTTGCTGCATCCTGCTGTCCCTGTCCTTGCCTTCATGTTAAACTTGGAGTGTGCATGTTGGAGGATGTGTGTCTCACAGTCCTGCCCTTTCCTGTGGCTGTCCCTTGCCACTCATTTTGTTCCTCTCCCTAGGCAGTTGCTGCATGGAAAACACTTTGAAAAATATCTTAAGGTGACTGTCTTGAGCCAGTGCCACATATATCTATGTATATATGTATAGATATAGTTTAAATTCTGTTGGAAGGAAATCTTTGTATGAACCTTTTTCAAAAAATTATGCAGATGCTCCCACTCTACAAAGTAAACTTCCTCCTCTGCTTATCTTTTTTTACACCTGGAATGAAAAACAGCTTGTCTTCTTAACATCTGGAGAGGGGAGCCCTTCATGCCTACTTTATATTCTTTTATGCAGCATTGTTCTTTGTTCATCCTTCTCTTCTGGCAGTGGTTTTCTTAATTTGTTTTCTTCTAAGCTGAAGGAATGTCATGTGCTTTGATTTTGTTGTGGACAGGGAAAATTAGGGATTTGCTCGCCCCTCCCTTCCAGCACATCAGTGTGTTCTGATTCTGGGTTGGTTTTTGTTTTCTTCAGCTACAGCAAAGCCCTCAGCTTTTGCCTCAAATGGGTGGCGTGTTCCTGGGGCTGGTAATTCGTGCATCCCTTGACTTTAAATTGTTCACAGCTCTGCTGAGCATTTGTGAATGAGCGTGGAGGAAAATCAATATATGAAGAAGCCAGAGCAGGGGAGGGAAAACAGCTCTTCCAACACCTTTTCCTGGTCACACCATTGCCTGATTTAGTTTTTGTGTGTGTGAACTCTTTAGTGTTTAAATTTAGAAATGGATTGTTTTGGAACAAGTCACTTTTAAGATCGTTTCCAGGAGATTCGTGTGTAATTTAATCCCATTCAGGTTTGCTGCTCTCTGATCTGCTTGTTCTGCAAGACTTGAGGTTCTCTATTTCTCTGTGCCTCTCCCACTGTATTCTACAAATCTATTCGGGTTTTTTTTCCAGTCAAAACGGCAGCAGCATTTGTGAATCTTTTTATACCTTTTCTATTCCCTGTTTCTATTCACTGACAGGGTGGTGTTTCTTATAATAGCCAGGAGGTTTTAAAAATGTAACTTCAGTGTCTCTGAAGGATCTCATTAGTGATTATTATTCAAATACTCGAGAAACTGAATGTGTGTACTTTAGAAATTAGCCTGAATAATATATTTAGTATTTCTGCTGTATATTTTCTTATATTTACTCTTTATTTCCAACACTGTTTAGTTTAATATTTCAGGGCATGGAGTTTATCAATCAGTGAAGTTGCTGATGAAGAACCAAAAAAAGAAAATCTCAGAATGTGACAGTCCAACATAGCACCTCAACCACTTGAATTTAAGTAGAGACAGGAAAGAATTAAATTTTTCCATACTTCCATCTAGTGTGCATGAGGGAAATTGCATCCATGGCTAAAATCCCAGCCATTCTCCTAGCAGTTCCAGTTGGACAAGGATCATCATCAACTGGTCTTTGTTAAGTAGTTACTGCTGAGGAGCTGACAGGTTTGAGATCCAGGTATTTATGTAGTGGTACCTTTGTGATGTCCATAAAATGGTGACGCGTGAAGTTTGAGAAAAATCACCTTTCACCATGTGGTGTTCGTGCTCTCCTTCGCTGTGTTCTGCTTTATTTACTTGTCACTCCGTGCTAGGATTTCAGCTGCTTGATTTATGAATTATTGCTATTGAAATAAAATTAAAGTGGCTGTTCAGTTATTTAAGAGCCAATTAAATCTGATTTTATTCTGATGTAACGTTTCCAGTGAAAGGGCATAAAACGCAGTCTGTGGGGGAAAGTTAGGTCTAAAAATGGTTAGTGTTTATTTTTTATAATCTGTCCTTTCGACAGCTTGACTTGGCAAATAAAATCCTTTGCAATCTCACAGCAGTGACTGCAGATGTTAGAAATTGCTCTGTATAAGAAAATAAAACATGTTTGGTGCTTTCAGTGATCTTGTATAAACCTTTAGCTTTGGCTGCTGGTTGGAGAATATATCCAGCCAGGAGAAAGGAATATGCAGAGCTTTTGGAGAATATCATTTATTTGCCAGCCTTTGGTGACTTTGAAAGGTAGAAACAAAGGGCCTTTTGGGACAAACGTTTCTCAAATCATGGGCTGTGCCGTCCTGAGGGATCAGTGTTAGAATTAGTTGTGTTTCCAGTATCAGATTGTGCTAATTACTGCGAGATCCCACTCACAGGGGACGCTCAGGACGAGATGCTTTAAGAAGTGCAGCCCAAGAACCTCATTCATGCACGGACAGAAATGGGTCTTTTGTGCTGTATTGGAGAGCCAAATTCACTCTTAAAAATCTGCTGGGGCATAAAATTAAAGTCACCAGAATGTATCCTGCCAAGACTTGTTAGTCCTGAATTTAAACACCAGAAAATACAGCAAGTGGAGAATGAGCAGGTACTTTTCATTACGTGTGGCAATTAAAATGTGTCTCGTGGTAGAGGTATTTCTTACTAGGGGAAATGACAGTGCCAATCCCAGTTTCATTCTGACAATTTCACACTGTACATGATGTCTTCTGTGGGCATGGAGGGTGCTGGCTGAGCCCGTTTTGATATGAAAAGCCTGGTTTGCCTTATTTTTTTTTATTAAAAATAAATCATATTGATGTGGATGTAATTTTATTTGTGACTAGACAAGCCTGCACTAGCCAGCTCTCAGGTTTGTGGCGTCTGTCTCCAACAAGATCATAGATACAGAGAAAATGATTTATTTTAGTATCCAGTGCTTAGATAAAACTCTGGTATTGTGCAGATGGCACTGAAAGGATAACACATAGCTGGGACAAATTTATATAAACCACCATATATTTCTACTAGAATCCAAATCTTCAGTACATCAGTAATATTGAGGTTTATATTTTCATACTAACCTGAGGATTTTTGGTGTATAGAATTAATTGCCGAGTGTAGTAGTTGGTGGGGATGGTGTCCTCTGGTCTGGCTGCTCTGAGCATCCAGCTGCCCAGCCTGGCACTCTGAAAAGCTGTTGGGAATTGTCTGGTTGATCTTGGAGGATACATCAGGGTTTTGAGATGGAAAACATTCGGGAGTGTGAGGGTGCTCAGCTTTTTGGAGAGGGTTGGAGATGGAACAGGTGTTTGGGAGGGACCTGCTCCACCCTCAAAGGCTTTTATAGAACACTTTAGTAGAACGCAGTCAAATTCTGATAGCGGCACTAATTCTAAATAAGTGTTTGCTAAACAACGTTAATGGATTTAAAATGTTTTTAGGAATAGTTATTAGTCCTTCAGTCTCGTATGGTGAAGGGAGTTTTGTCTCGATGGGGGGCTGCCATTTTAATGCTTCCTGGCAGGAGGCCTATTTTGATCATGCAAATTAGGTTGGAAAAAGTAGGCTAAGCCATTAAAAAGTAGGAGAGATCATGAAATTTTAAATTTTTAAGGTGACTGTTTTTCTAATCATTCACATTTTTGTTGCCATCGTTCACGTATGTCACTTCATTTCCCTTAATTCTCGTGTCCACATCCTTTACCCGTCAGTCTCAATGCTGGTTGCTCTTGCATCCACCACTCTGAATGGAAGCCTCAGTCCACTGGCTGTTTTATTCCCAGCAAGGTGCTTGGAAATGCTGCCATGTGGTGTGTTTTGTTGTATAATTAGAAATGCAGATACGGTCTTTTTACTTGCACCGTGGTTAATTTTTTCCTATTCCGTTAACATTAATAGGGACTGAAGGTTAAGCTTACGTAAACTCCGGATATTTGTAGGGTTCTTGTTGGCATGGGAATTCGTTCTGGGAAGTGGGAAAGGGGCACATGGGTGAGGATTGGAGGCAGTGTCCAGAGGAGGCTGGATCTCAGGTGGGAAGACACTGGGGTTTTCACCAGCATCTCATCAGGGTTTCATCTTCCCCACCAGTTTCTGGGCAGGAGGACGGGGTGACACAGCACTAATGGAACCCAGGGGCCCTCTGGGGGTGTGGGGATGAGCCCTGTGTTCTCCTCAGGAGCCACATGGATCCTGCATCCTGCAGGAACTCTGCAGCCCATCCCTCACATCCTGCTCCTCCGGGCAACGAATGCGTCGGCAAAATAACTGCCTTGGTGCCTGTAGGCTTGCAAGCTTCATTTAGTCCTATTAATTTTTAATAGAAAATTAATATTAAGCCAGCATACTTCGAACATGGCTTTGCCTGTGCCCAGAAAGACCCTCAGCTCATGTTTCCTTTGGAGTGTTGGGTCCTGCAGGAACAAGACCCTCCTGGAAAAATATGGGGCTGAGAGCAGAGGGATGCTGTCACACCTTCAGCAATTACAGTAGCAGTGCCACGTTCCACCTCAGTGATCACAAGTGTTGCTTGGTTTTCAAATCTCTCTCTCCTGAAGGGGTGTTGGGTGTGCCATGCATGGATAAAGGGAGAGGAGCTGGGCATTTCCAGCTGAAAATGTGCAACAAATGTGTTTGTGTCAATTAGCACTGCGCTGACCCGAACAGAGTCTGATGGAAAATGCCAGCAGTAAGATATCAATCTTCAGTAAATCTATGCAATTTAGGGGGGGTGTTGTGCAAAAAAGAGCATGTTTTTAATTGCAGTTTTCAGCTTTGCTACAGTTGATGTTCTGCAGCCTCCAGAACAGTAAACTCGAAACAGGAAGGTCGACTCTTGGAGCTGATGGTATCTTTGTCCTTAAGAGAGATTCTGGGAAAGTAAGCTGCATTCCTTAGCTCTTGCAACCCTTTTAAATTGTTTTTTCTCACAACCTTAGCCTGATCTTATCACCTAAGTAATTGTTGCATCATATTTGCTTTATTCTCCCTACTGGGATGTCAGATAATTGCTTTATACCTTTTAATGGAAAGTGTTTGGGAAGCCTCTTACCTCCGGGACATAGATGAGCAGTGCAGCAACTATTGCAACAGTTGCATTTATCCCATTTTTCTGAAGCTGGATGGGAATCCAGCAGGAGAAGGCTTGGATGGCTGGCACCTTCTCTGGAATTGAGCAGCAGCCATAAAGTTACTTGGTGTTTTAAAGCCCATCATAAAAGTAAAGCTGCCAGCTCTGCTGTGCCTCGTGTTTGGGTATATCTCATCTGCGGGAATATTCAGCCAGACTTTTCCTTATGAAGTAGTATTGTAGGGTATTAATTATTCATAGTCAGTTTAATTCTTCTTTCTTGCATATTTAATTGTAATAGCGTGCTGTATGTCACAGTGATTTCCCAGAAGAACTGTACACCAAAGGCAAACCATTCAGGTATATAGTCTTAAGTATGTCCGTGCTAATCTTTGTTGTTTAATTTTGGAGCAGAATGGGATGTTATCAGATGTTTCTTGCAGGGAAACAATTATGCAAAATCACGATTTCGCTTAATCTTTTCAGCTGAAATTTTCGAGCTGAAATAGCTGGTTTGATTTCCACTGATGACGTTTACGTTGTATTGCTTATTTTATGAGGGGAAAATGCTTAATGGGAGGGAGGGAGGACGTGACTTTTGTTTTCTTCTCTGAAGCAGGGGAGCCTTTATCAAAGACTTTGGAAGTGTCAATCGATTCCTTGCAGAAGATGAAGGAAGGGAATAAGATTTTTATTGAGTTTTTTTCACTGATCAGAATAGCAATGCCAAATGCTTGTGTGATTAAGATTTTTTTAAGCATTTTTTTTAACGACTAGGATGGGCTCTTAGTGCTTGATGTGAGAAAATATTGGAGGCACAGGAACTGCAAATGCATTCACAATTTGATTTGCATTACCCTCCTTCCAGAGCTGTTTCTCGCTTGTAAGACACTTGCTGAAGCCGAATCCCTCGTGTTTGGAGAGCAGGATTGTTCTCGGAGATTTACCGTAGGAGTTCAAACTTCTGAAAAATCTGTTTACAATGTGTCTGAACTGGAGCATAGAGGACACAGTAGAGACTGTTATCTGTTTACTGCTCAGATAAGGAGGTGGAATAGATTGCTGGCCTGTTTCTGAACTCTGCTTAATGAATGGTTGCTAGGCAAATTGCATCTCAATCAGCTTAATCCTCAAGATGTCATTTACAGGTCTGCTCTTTGTGAGGGCCAGAACCGTGCGCTTTCAAACTGCACAGGCCAGAAATTGCTAGCAAAGCAGCTTAGAATAGCTTGTTCAAAAATTCAGTGTACATGTGCTGCTGAGCTGCCCAATTTAAAGTGCCTGTTGTCGCAGGGCTGTCACTGCCTGGCCACGCGCGAGATGAAGCGTGCGGTGATAGACAGGAGGCAGCAGCATCCTTAGCGCCGTTTCTGGATCAGCACAGCCCACACCACCACGTTTTGGCACTGGATTAACGTGGAAGAAAGCGTTTCTAAATGGGGACCGCACTGCTGACGTGATGAAAGGTATTTCTGCTTTGGCTGAGTTCGCTGGGAGCCGGGTGCGATGTTGAGGTGCGTACGTGGGACACGGTTAACAGGTGGAAATGGGCGGTGGTGTCACCTGGCACGGGACAGGGAGCTGGGGCTGGCCTTGGTGAGAGAGCTGTAATCAGGAGAGAGCACAGGCTGCGTGAAAGCTCCATCCTGCCTCTGGAACGTTGGACTTTCTCCCGTGGCGTCAGGCGAGACCCAATTAATCGCATATGCTGTCATGTGGGATGCCCACATACATTAGGCTTATGGTTTAGTCCAAAGGAAAAAAGTTTCCTAATATAGTTAAGCTTTAACAGTCCCTTTGTAAAGAAAGATAACAAGATACTTGTTTTTATTGGTTTCCCATGACGGTGATTAATCTTGTTGCGGGCGGTGCATTGTTCTTTCCGTGGCTGCACCTTCCTTTCTTTTGAAACACATCCTCTGAGTGCTGTGTGTCATGACATCGAGCACTCTAAAGGCAAACTGGAAAAGGCTGGACTTGTTGGATACAAAAGGCATTTTACAACTGTTCCTGGTCACCTTGTGCTGATATGAAATGTCCTTCACATGACACGGTTATTCAAAATACAGGTGTGAGCGTCGTGAGTGAACTTGGCAGTACTCACTTAGTTGGGTTGTGTGCAGCTTTTGTGTTATTCAAAAATACTGGGTTTTTTTAGGAAAAGATGGCACTAAAACGTTGAGAGCCTCTCCAAATAAAGCATAAATAAAATATTCCACCTCAGTCACAGGCAAAATGACAGTGGTGCTTGCATCTCTATGCTGTGGATGGGAAGAGGGCTGTCGAACAGAAGACTTTGTGATCAGAGAGTGCTTTTCATGCAAATGAGGATTTTATTACATGCTGCTGAATCAGGGGCTTGTGTAGCGAGAACAGCACAGAAGTGATAAGATCACTTTGTCATAGCTTGAAATTTTGCCCAGCGTGTCTTTCAGATTGCTGAAACAGGCAAGAAACAACTCTTGTTAAGGGCACAGCAGTAACTGATACAATATTTGGGGGGTAGGGCTGTTGTTTCGTGGTACAGTCTGTCTGCAGGGTTCTGCCACATGTCCACAGCCCTGATTGCACGGCAAGGAGGAACTGCAACCTGTAGGTCACCCTGTGCATCAGCAAAGTCCTGAAAGCTCCTGTTCCTGATGGGATCCCTGTTCTGCTCTGGCTGAATGGGTATGAAATCTCTCTGCTGCAAGCCAGGAGCTGTTAGCATTGAGCAGAGCAGAGCTGTCCATCCTTATGGCTGGGATAGCCTGTGCTGCCCATTCCCAGGTCCTGCAGGGGCTCTCTCTTGTGCTCGGGGCTGTATTTTGCTGCAGGAGGCACCCATCCAGAACTGCCTCTGTTGGGTTTTCCTTTTGCATTTGTTAGCTAATATCATCTTCCCAATGTCCTTTCTTTAATGGTTAGAACTGGTTTGCTTTAATGAGGGCTGTTGTTGCCAATAGGGGAGTGGATATGTTTGGTGGAACAGGCATCTAAATCTTCCCCTGCAGATGGGGAGCGTTCAGCATCCTGACATGACCTTGGTGAAAGTTCTCTGACGTGTTACTTTCCCTCTTTATTTATTTCATTTGCTGTGTAGCAGCTTTGCTTGCAGGGAAGTGTCTGAGCTATTGGAAATCTGTCCTCTCTTCTCTTCCCCTCTCCAGAGACATTGTCAGCGTAACACCCAAACTACTTAGATTGACGCCTGAATATTCTGCTTTTGCACAATCAGGAGGCATTCAGTGAAAGTAGCAAGAGGAGAAGAAGTTGAAGATTTAGGACTGACATTTTTAGACACTTTCCAATCCAGAATTTTGCAGAGTCTTGGTGAGGAAGGTCAGAGACTTCCTTCATGTGGGATGCCCTTCTGTGTTTGTGTAGAGCAGCCAAGTGTATAGCACAGGGGAAAAATATTCTTTAAACAGCCATCAGATTGCAGTGTGGAGTTGTTAGTATTTCAGATTCTTATCTGAAGAGTTGAGGAACAAAATCCAACCCTTCGTGTTCCTGGAGAGTTTCAGAGCAGTAGGATGGAACCTTTTGCCTCTTTTTCTCATGCAAATTATGGTACGGATTATTCAGTATTTAAAATCTGGTTTATACTGGCTTCTGAATTTCATTTAAAATAAACATCTGGAGAGCTTTTTGATCTCCTGTGCAAAACTGTTGTCTGCCTGCCTCCTTAAAATGACTTCTGCTTAATTTTTAGTGAAAGGCAAAGACCTAGATGGTTTCATTGCCCAGAGGCAATCTAAATGCTTCCCCTTCTGCAGTTAGAAATTTCCATGAGCAGATACTTAAAATCTGTTCTCTTAGGGAATGTGGCAGCGATAGGTATCTGTTTTTTCCATGCTGCAATTTGGGATCTGCAGAGCTGCTACCTGTAGTGCCATTTGTACTTCTGCAGAGCCTCGTTCTCCTGGTGCCAAGCACGTGCTGGAGCAGATGCTCCGTTCAAGAATTTCAGTCTTGTCCCTCTGCAGCTCGCAGTCGAAAGCCCTCCTTGGGAAGATTGCCACGGTGTGCTGCTATCCCACAGTCAGAGCACTGGAACAGGGAGCAATCAGGGATTTATTCAAGTAGCTGTTATATTTGGAGTCTATTTTCTGTGATTCGACAGGAGCTCGCTCCTCTACTCTTCACTGGAGGCTGGAAACCTGTTCCTGTGGCGAGGGCTGGGTATGTGCTTCCAGTGGCTTTCTGGCTTTGAAACAGGTTCCTGTTGCTCTTTACAGAGCCTGAAGCAGTGATCTGTGCAGGCAGAGCTGTCTGTAGAGCTGGAGTGACTTTACCTCTTTGTTTTTTCTCCAAATTCATATCTGTATGAGATCAGCTGGTCCCGTATCGTGTGTGAAGTAGTTAAATGCTACCCTGCATCTGTAAGATGTGATTTTTTTTCCCCCCTTCCTTTCTAGTCTCTTTGATCAAATAAAATAAAAACGCAGTGCTTTCATTTCTAGTTTTATAGTTTCAAAGACAATCTCTTGACGTGCTGGAGCAGTCTGGACCTGAGTCCCTTTTTTCCTTAGTCCAAAAGCTCGCTGTGTCTTGTGCCTTTCTCTGTATCAGCAGTTGCAATCTGCATTAGCTTTCATCTGCATCAAAAGACAAATGGAAGAGAGCAGGACCCTGCAGGAATGGGAAACAGACTTAAATGTGCAATGGAAATATGTAATCCTTGCGTTCAGTCTGCCACATGGAGTACAGACCAGCTCCTATACTGGAAATCCCTAGCCTATAGTCTCAGAAATGAGAGTTTAGATTTTAGCCTTTGAAGGTTGGTTAATCCCCTCCAGTGGTTAATACCACCATAAAATATTCTGTGATGTCAAACTTTTCCTCCTAAATGCTTCTTCCCCCCTTCCCCCCCCCCCCGGCTCCTTTTTTTTTTTTTTTTTTTTGCATATGTCAACTATACAAAGCAACGCTCAGTTTGAGAAATTAGCATTCAAACACTCTGTAAGCACTTTATTTTTGTCTGCTTTGTGAGCAGCTGAACACATGTCCAGGCTGAAATACTCAGAGCTGCTGCTGCTGCTTCCCGGCGCGCGCGTGCCAGGCATGGGAGAATTTGGAACTTTGTCCCGTGTCCTGAGGAGGCGCTCCCGATCTCCCATCCTGCAAAAGCACATCTGCACAAATCTCCTGCTCGACTGCATCCCGGGAGGAAAGGATCCCAGTTAAGCCAGACTGAATCAGACCCAGGGAGATGAGCGCTCTGGTCGCTGTCATCCCGATCAGAATCCCAGCCGCGTCTGATGGCGTTCGGAACGTCGCGCTGCGCATCCCGCTCTCGGGGTGGTGGTGCTTAAAGCAAAGCGTGTTATTTCTCTGCATTAAGGAGTCAGATTCAGCTGTTCAAAGCAAGTTGATAAATTGCTTTTCATTAAGTGTCTGAGCGCCAAGGGGTTCGGTGTGTGTTCCAAGGAAAAAATACATTAATTACAGCTCCTGGAGAGCATTTATCAATCACGTAGTTATAAACACTACTAATGCAGTTAATTGAAGGTAGAAAAATTTACCTTTTTGAATTTGTTGACTGTAGCAATTCCGTGGCTGGAAAGGCAAATTGGAAATTAAAACCTGGGGATACTTTTAGTGGGAGCTGCACAGTGGAGGTCAGAGCTGTTAGAGATGGGTTACCAGGAGCTCATCTTTGTGCAGGCAGCTTTGTGCTCTGTCTGCTGTTGAAGTGCAGGCTGCAGCAGCAGTGTTTGTTCTCTTCTCCCACACACACATGTTGTGTTTGCCATGCAAAGGGATCTCCCTGCCTGTGGTACAGTTTCAGCTCCCTCTGTGTCCTGCCTTTGCAATTTATTTACTGCTCTGTGTGTGTTGGGGTTTTTTTTTGTTTATTTTTTTGAAGGAAAAGGCAAGTGCAGAGGAGGAAAAATGCACAAGAGCAAACAAAAACATCCTGTAGTCAGTAAAACTTTCTGTGAAAAAAAATCTTTCATGAACATAAACTTCGGGCAAAGGTGGTGTGTTGGCAGCTGCTGAAGGAGTCAGGTGAGATTGTGCTGAAGTGTTTTAGCAGATCTTCAGACAAAATCCTCTGGTGCTTGTGGTGTGCAGAGGCTTTGAAGACACCTTGCACGCTCGTGTTGCTTTCCCTATGGCTGTTTAGAGCTGCCAGCTGTGCAAGTGGCTGTTTTTCATGCTTCTCAGGGAAGCAGTGAGACTAGCAGAGACTTTCTACAGTAGCTCACAATAATGTATTTCTTGTCCTTTCTTCTGTGGGGTTGTTATGAGGTGGCCTTTGAGTTTCCTGGGAGTTTGATAAGGACAGTAGGTCTGTGTCAGGACAAGCCAGCGGGACACCAGCCCCTCGTTGTGAAGGTTGACAGGAAAACACCATCCAAAGTGTCTGGTCCAGCTCCTTGGTATTCACCTGATGGCTTCTATTTTCTTCTGGTGGGTGTTTTGTACGTGTGTTGCAGCTTCTGTTTGAGGTTCTTAAAATGCTTTTCATCTTTGCAGCTGGCTGCACGGTATCTCCAACTACAGAAGGAGGTCTTATCTTGCCCTTACAAATGATAAGATGTGTATCCAAGAGCTGATGTGTTCATGGTCCAGCAGGAAGCTCTGTTGCTGTGCACAGTCAGACGGAGATCTCCAGTTTTGGATCTTAAAAATGTATTTTTCACTGCTGGCTTTGTAAATGGGCTGTTAAAAATCTCACCATGTGTGGCACCGTAATTCAGTGTCCAGAGAGAGAAATACTAAACCAAACTGTCGGTGTGATTGTCCAGGTCAGAAGGGTTCACATGCCTGACCAATGCAAACCAAAATCCATCCTCCCTGTGAGCCCATGTTCACACACCACCAGCACACCTGGTCCAAAAGTGAGTCACTTCCTATTTTTATTCCTTTATATACAAGTTCAGTTTTTCTTTTGTTATGGAGTGTAATGCATTCTGCCTCATCTTATTTGCAAATATTTCTCATTTTCAAGTGGATCTATATTTAAAACAGGACTCAAAACATATTTTTCAATAGCTAACAAATGTCTGCTCTGTTGTTTGTCTGTTGAATAGAGGTAAAATTTGTTCAGAGTTAGCTCTGAATTTTGTGGTATTTTTTTTTAAATAATCAGGTTGTAATAAACAGGGGAAGATAGCTGCTTTCCTACCCAGGAACTGTCGTAATCCGTAACTTCTAACGATATTTTAAAAGTAAAAACTGTCTTCCTTCTGTCATGTGCAGCCACAAGGATTTCTGTAAGTCACGATTAAGACTTTAATTCAGGGCTTTTACAAAGTAAGTGTGGAGTGAGAGGAGATAATGAAAATGGTGATCTTTGTGAAACAGCCACAGGAGAGGGAACTGTTTCATGTTTCCCCTTTGCCTAGGCAGCTGTTTGCTGTACCTAAGAAAAACTTCCTTTTCAGATCCAGGAAAGCAAGAATACCAAGAGGGAGGAATTCTACCCAAGAGTGGCATGAGGAAGCTCATGTCCTGTGTGGTGAAGTAAAGCCCAGAATTATGGCCTCGTGCTTCTCCCACACATGGAACACGTAGGAAAGCTGCACATAACCCTGTTCCTGCTGAGGATGTTGAGGTTATAACTGCAGGCTGTCCCCTATGGGAAAGGGGTCAGTGTGTATTTTGGTTTCTTATCACTTGAAGGCAGCAGGAAGTTGCATAAAGGATGGAGAATGTCTGTTGGTGGGAATGCATGGTACCTCCACTGGGGTATGTGTGAGCAGCATCCTGTAGTTTGGTAGAGGCTGGGCTGTTCTGGGTTTCCTTTGGATGGAATAAAAGGATGGATCTCAGCTAATCTTAATTTTCCCATGTTCACATGAGAACAGGCACGCTCGTGTCTGTCAGTCTTGTTCCATATTTCAGAGCTGCTGTGATGTTGGAGATGCTGCTCCAGCTTGTAGGAAGAAGTTTGGTTTAGTTTGCCCCGAGGATAATGGGTGCTTTGGAGGAAGGAATGTTTGTTTGTGCCTGACAGTATCTTGCTGAGGAAAATGGGATCTTTTGTGAATGCTACAGCAGTGGGTAGCGAGTCTGTTTTGCATTTTGAAAATAAAAATGTAAGCCTGGTATCCAGGGCAAGTTATTTTGATGACAGTACTGTGTTTACCTAGCTGCTGTGGTTCAGCTGTAGCATCCTTTGCTCCCCCGCCAAATATCCATGGATCTGTATGCACCCATGAACATAGCCACGATACATACCAGGCTGTGTCTTCATCCCTGTTTCCCACCAGTACAGCGTGAAAAATTTGAAGTTGGAAGTAACCATATGAAAGGAGAATTAAAATTAATTAAAGGTCAGAGTGCTTTAGTGTAGTGAAAATTGAGAGGAGGCAGATACAAAGTTATTCAAATTGCTTTTGACTTCGGGCAGGTCGATTTTCGTATTTCTTGCATATGTTCCCATGGTAAAAGTAATATCTCATCTGTCTCACAACTGACCGCTAGTATGTGTGTTTCAAGCACAGCCAAAAATCCTCATTTGAAGCTTTGGCCAGGCCCTACAATTGTCCTGACTTGTCTTTTTTGCATCTTTCCTTCACCTTAGGAGTGGCCTGCAACACCTGGCAAGACCTACTTTGCACCTATGTTGTCTGTCAGCTCCTGCCACGTTGCAGAATACAGAGTTAAATCTAAAAATACTCTTAAAAAGAGGTGAGGGCTTTGAGCAAAGTAAAGTAAGCCACTGATTTGGGTCATGAAAGGGAATTGATGTCACTGGTTCTTCGTTGCAGCTTTCTTGAGCTGAGAAGTTCTGTTTTGAGCTGTGAAGATGCAGAGGAGCAGGGGTGAGCAAGTGGTGCTCAGGACAGGGAAAGGTGATCTGTGTCCATTTGTCCCCAGCAGACTGCCCAGACCGTGACCTTGTAAGCCTGATGTGAGAAGTCGAGGTGGTGTTAAATGCTCTGCAGTTTCATTTGTCTTCGCAGTCTTCAGTGGTAGAAAACTGTCACCCGCTGCTGTCCTTTAAACAAAGAGTCACCGTGGCATGAGGTGATTAAATGCTTCATCCAAAATTATGTCAGGAACCTGTGGTGAGCCAGATACTTGCCTCCATCTCTCCTGTCGTAGACTAGTCCATCATCAGGAGACCACTCTTCTAAAATAAATACAGTCAAAAAACCCGAATCCAACTGTAAAAGGAGTTGTGTGCAATTTTCTGCCTGTGTCAGAGTGCTTATGTGGCTTCAGTAATGTTTGTTAAGTGCTTTGATATGCTTTGGTGAAGGACAGAGTGTTAATAATTAAAATTGTAAAGAACTTCTGGAGTAGCATGGGGTTTGACGACCGCTTTCTGGTCTGTTAGTTAACAAAAATGCAAAATATAAATGGACGAATCAGCAGGAATTGAGTTGAACGCTCCCTTCCCCCAGCCACCTGCATGGGCTGAGCACAGAAAGCAGCTAATTGTCTGCTCTGCTGCAGAGATGAAAGAAGCTGGTCCTACAACAGGAAAGGCTATTGAACTGCATGAAGGTGGTAAATTATCAGCGCTGAAAACCTTTTGAGTCAGTGTCTTTACGTGCTCAAAAAGTACATTATTTGTACTGGTATTGACAGCGTTCCGGGGGCTGATAAAACCGGCGGCTGGTGACGTGAATCTAATGTTTCAGTGCCTGTAATTAAGAGGTCTGTAAAACTGAAACTTGTTTTTTGAAACTCTGCGCCGTCGCCCTGTTTGGGTGTAGTTGAAGGGTGTGTTTGGGGAGGACGGGCTCACCTCATAATGGCTTTATCTTGGCCCAGCTAATGAGCTGTTTGCAGAACTGCTCTGATTTGCAGTGGGCACACTGTAAAGCAGCCTCGTGTTTGTCCATTTTCCTGCTAGCAGTTCCATTTGCAGAGTGCAGGCAGGAGCAGGCTTCTTGCCAGCAACAGCTTCATTCAGATTAGGGCTTTAGTTCAATTATGTCCAATTAACTTTTATTGCAGATAGCAGTGATAATTACTTGCAAGTCAATTTTTTGGCTGTGGTTATCCCAAGGCTAAAGTCTGAGCTTGATGGATTTTAATAACTGAAGTGACGTATAGCTTTTCTTTCCCCTTTTTTTCCTTCTTCAGGCCTCAATTAGATGAAAGGTCAGAAGCTATGTAAAAATCCATCTTACAATTAAAGCCAACTGTTCTACTCCTCGGCAGATGCGTAGTACTGTGTTTTAAAATAATCTCTTGGGACAGACCTAAAAAAAGGCTTTTTAAACTCTTAAGATCATAACCTTGAGCTTGCTGCTGCTTTATCTGAGGAGTGAATTCTATGGAACTGATGTCACACGTGGCAATACCTGAAGCTGAGAGCCGCCTCCTTGGCTTTTTTTAGTGCGCTGCATCCTGTTCCAAATTGCTCACCTAGAAGCCTTCAGTAGTAGCCTTTGGGCACGAGGAGCGTGATATGAACAATATTCCATTTAAGTGCTGTTATCCCAAAGCTGCTTCCTTTTCTCCCCTCACAGGCATTGTCATCCCAGCTCGGAGAGAGGAGCAGAGCTGTGCTATGGCAGCATTTAAATTCTCTCTGCCTTCCCCACCAAACTAATTTTGTTGCCTGAGTAACATTATAAATGGAGGTCAGCCTAAAAGGTGACGTGGTTTACAAGCAAAATCATAGTTAATTAAATGGCAAGAAGCAGAAATAGATTTTGATCGAAACTGTTGCAAGGGCTCCACAAAAGGTCCACCTGAATGCAGAAAGCCAAAGGTCCTGTGCTGGCAGGTGCTGACTGTGCACTCCCCGTGCTACAAAAGGCAACTTCCTATTGTTCAGTTTCCTATTTATTTATCCCCAAGTCCACTCAATGCTATTGTGATTTATTGCCGTTTCAGAGGACAACTTCTCTGCCCACTGTTCTGCAGTTTTCCATTTAGAAAGCATTAAGAGGATGTGATACCAGCCGGTGATGAATACAGTGCTAGTTTGGTAAATTTCTTCCAGGAAACGCTAAGATTTATCTCTGGCCCTTCAGCAGTCCTGGGAAAGGGCCATTCTGGTAAGTGCCCAAGAATAAAGGGCAGTTTCAGAGCTGGAAAAAGGCAGGAAGCCTGCAGGATGGGTCTAGACACTGCCTGGAAGGAGTTGTATTGAATGCTGAGGTTGGCAGGAGGGTTGACGTGAACAAGTCTCTGAAACCCCTACATTTTAGGTTACTTTGGGAGAAGAAAAAGGAATTATTCCTCTTGGTGTTGAGCAGCCTGCCGGGGAGGGGATAAATGGGACACTGAGTTTCCCTCAGAGCATGAAAATTGGCCCGGATTCAATTCTCTTTCCTGGCAAGCTCTCGCAGACATTTGTACCAAAGAAACTTCACAGCCCGGGTTAGTTTTTGTTGTTGCCTGCAGCATTTGTGCGTTCTGAGCTTGGCATGTGCTGCGTCCGCCCGGGGGGCTGCCGTAAATCCCGCCAGTGGCTCTGAGACTTCTCGGTGGATGTGCAACTTCATGCAACTACCTTGTGACTAAAGAGCAGAGGAGAAGCAAAGCATAGCAGCCACAAGCTTTTAACAACCCTCACACTTAGGCTTTCGGGACCCCAGGGTGCTGGAAACTTGGAATAGTTTGGAGCTTTTTCTTTTGTGTGTGGGTGGATGCTCCCCGCTTCCTCCTGGCCTAAGGGTTTGTGAACAAGCCCGCAGTTAATTGTGGAATTTCAAACATGCGTGTTTACTTTCAGGAACCTAACTTTAGACTTCACCAGCTTGCTTTCCTCTAAACCAGCTCAGTTTCCCATGTTTCAGTGGCCAGGGGTGGTTTGTGGGGAGTTGTTTCCTTCGTATTCTCACCCTGTAAGGCCTCTCAGGAGCTTCAGAAGCTGGTGTATCTAAAAACTTGGCAATAACTGTATATGTGATCCATTTATATGATGATAAAACTGTGATAGAAAATTTCCTAGTAGTTGTTTTACACCTAGGTTTTACTCTAGATTGTAAAAGTACCCCCTGGTCTGAGAAACACAGAGGCAATAAATACTAAATGTTTAATATAATTCAGAAAATGATACATTTTTAAGTCAAGAAAGGCAATGTTGTGGTATGTTCTACTGGAACTGATTCTTAGCTCTGCAGGAGTGTCCCTGGGCAGTGGGTGGATGTGAGTTCTTCCATCCTGTGCTGCCTGGACCAGAAAACACCATGATGTGCAGGTAAGGCTGAACCTAATAGTCATTGTGAGGATGTGCCAATTACCCCTAAATCCCAAGCACTGCAAATCCCTCTTAAGCTTAGCATGCTTTGATTTAATTATTAATAAATCTTAGGAGAAGAAAAATCTGTTCACATGTCTAAACCTGCTATTTTGTGGAGCATCCTGCAGTACGTGTGCTGTTAAGATTATATCCCGCAGCCAGATTAGATTAAAATCACTTCAAAGAGGGGTATTTATTTATTTATTCCCATCCAATGATTGTTTTCCTCTAGAGATATGCTTTATCTTTTTTTTATATATATTTTTTCAAGACAGAGCTCGTTGTGCTGCATTTGGCAGTGCACAGAATCTGTTTAAAATGCAGTTTAAAAACCGAGGTTTTCACGGTTCACAGCCCTCCATGGCTGGGTGCCACAGCCTACTGGTCAGATCAGTCTCCAGTTTGCAGCTGACTGGTTTAGATGACAGTGTGACTGACCCTGGTACAGTGCAAAACCCTCTCCATTCCACTTCCCCCAGTAGCACACCATTCATTCTTGGAGGGGCTGGAGCTTTGCAGGTGCTGGTGCCCACACAAGTCGCCACCATGGGGCCAGATGTGCTGGTGAGAAGTCCTGATGTGCCAAGTTCAGTTCATCTCCTGCTCTGGACTAGTTAAACCCAAGCAGGAGGGGCTGATGGGCCCAGCTGCCAATCCTAAAACAGCCAATGTTGCTCACCTCAAATCCCAAATACAGCCCATGCCAGGGATTCAGTTCATTTTAGCTGGTGGTGAGTTGGGGTTGTCCGTGACAGTTCATGCTGGGGAAGAGTCAGGTCAGAAAGTAGTGGTCAGGTGCTGAGTGTCTCAAAGGGAATAATGTTAATTAATTTCTAACTAGAAAAAAACGCATGGGATGCTTGTCAGGATATTTCAAATGTGTTTGTTTTCAAATACTGAGATCTCGATTATGAAAAACAGTATTGATTTCATAGGGAAGAAAAACTGAAGCAGGATTTTAATTATAATAAATTCAGTGATGGAGTTATGGTCAGCACTTCTATACAAGTCTGAATTTCTTGTTCTAATGCTCAGCAGTGACCTAGATGTCATCAATTTGCTTACTGCAAATCAAGCTAAGAGAGCGATTTTAGGCTTCCACTTCAAATTATTTTTTGTAAGTCCAGTATTTCCTTTAAAATTATTATTGCTGCCCCAGTCTTTTATGAACCTTTGGCATTACCTAAAACTATTATCTGCCTGTGGGAACAGCTTGCCTTTATAGCTCTCTCTAAAACATCGCTCTCCATACTGGAGCTAAAGCTTCTGTAAATACATGTTTTGACCTTCAAGGAAGCACTGCTGTCATGTAGCAGGAGCCTGGCTATTCCGAGGTGAATGCTGTGACCACTCCTAATCACTTGTTCTCTCTCCTAATGTGCCATTATCCTGTTTATTGCTGTGTGCACCTCGCTGGGGCACTTCAGCAAGAGGCTTTCTGAGAGCGTTGCAGTTCAGGCTCTAATGAGCGTTAATGATGGAGCAGGTGAGCAAAACCTCCCTGCATCTTGCTGCCAGAAATGCAGCTCCCTCAGTCAGAGCACGGCTGTGCCCTTTCAGGGCTGCACACAAACTTGCCATCAATTAAATAATGTTTTAGACACCGACCTCCTTTGGGCCTGCAGTCACGAGAAGTGAATCCTTGGTTGGCGTCAAACGTTATTGGAGTAAAAGGTGGATGCTCAGATGAATATGGGAATAGTGTGATCTGTTTTTCTGTCTGCAGTGAAGGCTCTTAATTTTGTTTGTCTGCTTTTCACTGAGAAATAGGTCTTGTTTGTGCCAGCCTTCTGAAGTTGATGAAATGAGGAAAAAAGGAAAATACAATTATTATTTTTTTCTTGCTGACTGTGGGTGTTTCTGTTGCTTACTCAGGTAAAGCTCTGACAACTCACAGTGGTTTTGTCTTCTGATTAAAAGGAGCTGGATTCTTGTTTTGTCTTTTTGGTCTTGCTGGGCATGATTTGGGACGGGAAAGTGCTGCCCACGGGCTATTTGCAAAGTTTCACTGAATGTTGTGTACCCACAGTCACGACTGAATCTCATCTGTAAAGGCTGGGCAACTTTTCAGTTCCTCAAGCAATTCCTTGATGTTGTGGATGTGACAGGTCTTCAGTCATCATTTCTGAAAGACTCCAAGAATTCCATCTCCTTCAGAGAATCGGAGGAAAATCCAAGTTTAGGTTTATTTTACAAGGTTTTACATACCTTGGACTTCGGGCAGTGCAGATTGTTGCTGTTTCCTAGGAATGAAACGGAGAATAATGATACAAAACGTGCTGTGTTGGTGGTTGTGCTGTCAGCCCCGCACCTTGGTGAGGTGGTGTCAGTGTTTCTCACAGCAGCAGGTCTGTGTTACTCTGCGTGGGAAGGACGAATGGGCAACAGCCTGGATTGTCAGACCGACATTCAGTGCCCAAAACTATTTTTGTTAGTCAAAGCAGCACCCAGCAGGCTCTCTCAGCCACACTCGGTCAGCTCTGGAGAGCGCTCGCTCACGGAAGATGCGGAAGCTCTCATAAATTAATATTTGTATGAGATTTCTTGGCCGTTGGTTTAATCAACCTTTGCATGTTGAGCTGAGGAGATGCATAAACATGGAGCTAATGAACTGTACACAGTGAGTAATTGCTGTGCTGCAGGAAAGCTTCGAGACCACGCTGTTCACTCCGCTGGTGCCAGCGTTCCGTGGGCAGTCTGACCTGTGCTGGTGGTCTAAGGTGAGGTTTTGCATTCAAGTCTTTGAAAGGTCTCTGCAGAAATGTGCTGTTGGAGGTTTCTGGAGCGTGAAGGTGGCGGAGCTGATGGTGTCACATCGCTGTCATCGCATTGTTTGTGCCGTCTCAGCAGCGAGACTCGTTCAGAAGTGGCCTCTGAGAGGTTTTGGCGGATGTGGCTTCTCATGTCTGGGCTCGAGCTTTCTCCTTCCTCCCCTTTTGATCTTTGAATGCCTCCCCAGTTTTTTTAATTGGGGTTTGTGAAACAGTGACTGAAACGAAATCCGCTTACAAGTCTTCAGTCCTTCAACTCTTCCCATGTTTTGGAGGTCATACAAGAAATCCCAAAGCCTTTCTAGCTGCTCCTTAGGTGTTTTGCTCTGTAAAGCAGCGCTGATGCTTGTGGACATCTGGACAAGGAGAGGAAATCTACTGATTTCTCCCACTTGGTTCTGTTACCCTGTTTCCAGAACTTTCTAAAGTGCTGCAGCCAGGAGGGTTTGAGCAGGGGCTTGGACCAGGTGGCCTTTAGAGATCTTGTTCCAGCTTAAATCTCTGTAATTCTAGTAACACTGGACACTCTGAGCCCCAGTTAGCCTCGTCGCTGGGATCCCTCTTTGCTCAGCAGTGGCGGGATTTGAGGGGAGTTGTGCTGTGTTTCTATACAAAGAGCTTTAGTGCTCCATTTCAAGTTTTGATTTCTTAAATGCTGGACCAAACAGAAGAGGATGGTGGCACCTCTGCAGTCCCTTTGTGCAGATCTTGCTGTTGTCTGCCCCACAGCAGCTCGGGTTAGCGAGTCTCTGCTGAAATGAAGGAAGTTGTAGCCATTCATCTTTCAGCCTAATGGACCACAGAAATTACAAGCTGTAGCATGCAGCTTAGTCTTGCCACAAGGCAGAGTGCTGCATACTTTGCCTTCAATTTATGCATGCCATGCCTTTTTGTTAAATGCAAAAGAGCAGTTGACAGGATTTCTCCAGAGAAGTTTGCCTTGGTGGATACCAGCGCGTTTCAACATAGCGAAATGAGTGATGGTGCTTTCTTTACCATTCATAACAACCACCTTTGAAAAGTGAGGACAGAGCTGTGGATTATTCTCTGTGTGTCAAGTAGCAGAGGAGAGCGAGGCAGCTATTTTGGTTTTAACCCTGCAGATGACCCAGTTCTTGAAGTATTTCCGTTGCCGTTAGGAGATGCAGTCAGGACTGGAGCAGCGGTTGCGCATCTGTGCTTGGTCAGGCCTTCACCCAGGGATGGCTCTTTGCCGCTTTCTTTTCTCTGTTCCTCCTTGTATTATAACTTTGAATTGTCTCTCTGTTGTTGCAGTGTGCAGAGGAGTGAATGCCCCATGTTGTGTTAGTGCCTGTCTGCCATGCTGGCCTGTCTGCCAGGACCAGGCGACCTCTCCTTTCAGCTTCTTTCTTACACGCAGATGAACACTGGACTTCAGAAATGTGAGTGATGTTTTGTCTGCAGGATGTGGTTAACTGTTAAATCTGGCTCTGGTACCGCTGTGACATAAACATTTAGGATACAGTGGAAAAACTGTTTAATGCAGAGTCTTTTCTTTTGTTAAGCCTTCAAGGCATCTGTCAGTAAAGGCTCTGAGAAATGGCTGTAGAGGTTCACATGTGTGCAGCTCCTCTGTTCCTGGCTCTGCAAAGGTTAATTTTAACCACAGCAGGATGCAGCAAGTGAGGTTCCTGTGAGATTCGTGCCTCTCTGCTAAAAAGGTTTTGTGCTAAAAGTGTGCCAGCTGATTTGCTTCTCAACACTTTTTCCTCAGTCTTTTTCGCTTCCCTTCGTGCAATTACTCGTAGACACCAATAAAAGTTGGATCAGTCTAATGCAAACCTTTTGAGGTCAGCAGCTCTTGCTCTACATACCTGGGGCTTTTACTGCAAATATTAGTGAGCTAGCCCAAATTACTAAAGTTCAAAGTTTCCGTCTTCTTTCTGATGTCTCTTTGGTGCCTCTGAAAGTATGTCTGCAGAGTGCTCTGATAATTCTTTTTTGATAACTTCAGTCATTTTTTTCATAGTTGTACTGGTATTTTTAAGAACAACTTGTGCTTGGGAATGTAAGTTTACTGACTAGGGTTTTTATTAACTCTTACTCTGTCTCTTTATCACTGAAGTAGCACATTGATTGTTCAGCTGAAATTTCAGAAATGCCAAGGTTTCTATGTAAGGTCTGAGTACTTGTTCTTAGTGCTGTGACCTGTCTCTTGTGTTTGAAATGTGCATTGGGAGATCTGTTTGCTGAGGCACTCCTTGCTTTTTAAACCCAAGTGATTTACAGTCCACTTGTAGCTAAATTGTTCATATAGTGAGGCTTGTGATGCTACAGAAAATAAATAGGGAAGATAGTTTTGCACTTAAGGGTGACCTGCTCGTGGTCGTGGTCCTGCCAGAAATGACTGACACAGCTCACATACCCACCTGAGCTCCCCCACAGCACTTCTGCTGACTCCGTGGCCTTGGTAATTGTAATGACAGTCAGCAACAATGAAAATCTTCACTCACCAAAGGACTGGTGATGGCATCACACGGGGCATCCCCTCCTTTCTCTTTCCTATTTCCAGTGTGAGCATTGCTGACAGCCTGTGGGGTGAGGACGTGCCCAGCTCTGTGCATTGCGTGAGATTTCTTTGTCAGAGCTTAGTTCTGAAAGCAAAATGTTGAGGTTCATGTGAGGGCAGCTGTGCATAAATCAGGTATTTGCTAATTACAGCTTTACAAGGCAACATGCTGGTACATTGGGCAGTTTTTCTCACCTGATGGTACCTGATGCTGTTTCTCAGAGATCTGCAGATCCATGTGCTGAAAGCATCGCTGTCTCCTGCTCAGTGAAGAGCTTTGGGAACTGCTTTGCAAAGAATTTAGGACATAAAGTAGCTGGCAGGCACGGGCTGGCAGTGGTAATGCTCAGCTGTTGGGTTTGTTCTGATTTATATGGAAGATGAGGCTGCTGGTACAGACCTTGCTCAGCCTTGCTGCAGATGTGGGCACGATTAATTGGTGCATTTCTCTTCTGCTGGAGATGCATGAGTAGCCCAGCCCCTGGCCAGGGCAGAGCTGAGTTAATGAGCATTTTTTAATGAACAGTGACTTGTGACTTTTGATGGGGGGTAGAAACAGGCTGTAATAATAGTGCTGTTGCTTTTATAAAAGGAACAGAACTCCACAGGATTGCTTTTCTTCATACTTACAGTGTTTGTGTTAATAATTTTTAAGTGTAGTTTTCTGGATCAGACTTTTTATTAGCGCTTAAAAATCCACATTAGCTCAGTTACTTTCTTTTTTTCAATATTCACTCTCTGATAAGGGGCTTGTTCCTACAAGTGTTCCGTGCAGTGGGAGTTTGGTAGATTAATATGCACATATTTTTTCCTTTAGAAACTGATGACTAAAGGAGTTCAAATTTCAGTATTTTCTGGTGAATTCCAGCCTGAGTTCAGGCTAACCCTGGAATTCGTACTTTTCCACACAGAGGATTTCTCACTGGCCCAGCATCAATGTTCTTGCCTTCCTCCCAGGGATTCCAGTGTAAACCTGACTGGTCAGTTGGGATATTTGAGGCAATATTGTTCAGGTTGTGTCTGCAGCTGCTGTTGGACATATCAACAGTGCCACACCTTCTGAGGAGAAAAAAAAGGTCATTTTTCTGTGACAATGGTGCAAAATCAAGTGAAAGGTGCTTCTTCAAAAGTGTTTTGTTGGGAGAGGACATCAGAGAAGAGATTGGACAGAGTATGGGATCATCAGCTACAATGAGTCCTTTTGGGAGGGTTCTTTCTGTAAAGCCTTTAGAGAAACTGCTGAAATTGAAGGTTTTATGCAGAAGGTGGACACAACTGGTTCCGGCTTGCCCCAGTGTAGGAGCTCTCATTAGGGTGGCAGTCCTGAAAGCCTGTTTGTATTTTGTTTAGTGATAATGAAAATTTAACCATAGGCAGCTTTTAAAAGCGGTGGGTTTTAAAGTCTTAATGTGAAATGCACTTAAAAGATGTTCCATTAGTGCTAAGGGGAGGCAGGGAAACCTGTCTCATTCCATGACAAAAATAGCTCCAGCAGTGAGACCAGGAGTGTGACCAGAGGACTCGGTTGCCACGGGAGTAGCAGGAGTCGTGAACTTGCAGCTCACCAGGTTATTGGGGTAATTGCTCATATGCACAGCTTTGCCTTATAATAAACATGAAACAATTAGTTTTCAATAAAAGTATTCTGCCTTGCATTTACCATTAGGGAGCTTCCTGGAGCTCATCCCATTGTTTTCCTAATGAAGCTTCTTCCTCTGCAGTTGCCTCATCATTTTATTATGGCCTGATCTGGAATTCTTGCTCTTGCACACAGTGATGATATTCCAATACCAGCATTTTCTTTCAGACTGTTCTAGCAGGTTTTCCATTCACTTGATTACCAGAACTAATTGTTCTTTATTGGTTTGTAGGGTATTTGTGTGGGATATTCAGATTCTCGCTCACCGTGTAATGCCTTTCTCCTAATATTTTACTGCCATAATTATTGCAGTCATGGAATCTTGCCTATGGAACTCCTAGCAAAGCACATTGGGGCACTCAGAAATACATCACCTTCAGGCCTGAGTAACATGGCTGAGTTAGCTTGGAGTAGAAAGAACTTCATCTTACCTGTACATAAACCAGGTGCTGTTTGGAATGGTGCTTGGGTTCAGAAGATCCCATCCAAGGGATTTAAAAGGTGATTTGCCTTTGGTGGGACGCCAGACTTGATGCTGGGGTGTCATTTAAGTTTAACTAAGGGGTTATCTTCTCTCAGAGGAAGGAGTTCTTCCAGGTTTGGGAGTAGATGACTGGTGGCTGCAGCCTGTTCAAACACCCATGTTTTAGCTGCTCCCCGAAACTTCTGTGTAACAGAAAATCAGATGATTGGGTAAGAGAATACTCAGTGTGTCTGTTTAGTGTTTATATTTAATTCACTGATTTGCCTATAGAAATGTAAACCAGGCTGGGAAATTTTGATGGCAAAGGTGTCTTAAAGTATATCCTTAATTTGTCATCTGAAAATAGAATGTGACAGTGTCTGCAAGCATAGCATAAACCATAACACAGACGGGTACAGGGTCCTTTGTCCTTTGGTTCTTCTCTGGTTCATGGGGGGTTGCCAGGGTCATGTCTTAGGGAAGAAACAGACCTTAATGAGCATGGGCAATGCTAAAAATAAAGGTTGGGAGTTCATGAAGCCCTTGGCTTTTGAGGCAAGGTAATGCGGGCAAATGCCGTTCAGAAGCTGTCCTCTCTGTTAGGAGCTCGCTCAAAAGGGCAGATACAAACCACCTGCCTGCAGAGACAGGTACAGGGATGTGCACAGAGAGGATGTTTGGGTTAATATTTCCTTTGATTAAGAGAGAGAGATGATACGTGCCAGTGTCTGGACAGCACAGGGAGTACAGGTATAACTGGCGCCGTGGTACGAGCTGTGCTAGAGATGGAAGACAAACTGCTCCTAAAGCTTCTTATTTCACAAAAGATATTTTTAATACTTCTATAATTAACCTTTCTTTTGGTATCCATTCTGTTTTCCATTTTCTGACCTTTCTCTCCTGAAAGTGAGAGCTCTTAGAGCAGAGCTGCTCTCCCTCACCTGTGACAACAGGAAGCTGCGGGATGCAGAGAGAAGTGGCTGGTACTCATCTTTTGGAGGCAATTTGCTTGAAAGAATCAGAGGTGGATTTTCAAGAGGAAGGGCTGTTTGCCTGAGAGCAGCAAGCTCTTTGCTGGAGCATTAAATTTCATCGGGTCAGAGGGCCAGATACGGGGCTGGGGTGTTCGTGGGTGACTGCCACATCTCCCTGTTCTCTCAGCACAGCAAACAGCACAGGGATGCTGAAAATTTTAGGAAGAAGGATGGGCATTTTTTTTTCCAGTGAACTGTTTACAAGGTGAAGGGGGCAATCAAGCAAAAGCTACATTGGATTGTCAAAGCTGCAAGCCATTATTTGAAGATTATAAAATCAGCAGGAGTCCCATAGGAGTTTGGCAGCAGAGCTGTGGTGGGAAACAGCCCAACTCTCTGCTTGGAATATGATTATGGCAGGAGACACACACGCATTTCCCTAGATTTCTGAAGTTCTTTGCAGAAGCAGTTGGAGCTTGTGAGCCAGATAGGTATCTGGTAAATCAGGGGAAGTGAAACCACACCTCTGTCTCCAGAAGCCTTTTTTCTCTGTCTGGGGAGTAGCATGTTTTTAAATCTGTGAGGTAATCACGTCATTTTGCCATGTGATGTGGGGATGTTGTCCTTAGCAAGGTGCCACCCTGAAAAGTCAGCGGAAGAAATAATTGCAGGCCATAAAATCATCAGCCTCCTTCCATTTGCTGAGCTTGGGCTGACAAGAGCTTCCTAATGCACAGAAAGACACTCCAAGTGCTTTCAGATGTCAGCACCTAGGAAAGGAGTGGGGTGTAAATGGAGGCTTGAGCTGAAGCTTTGATGTGGATTGGGTTTGCAGGGCAGGGGTTTGGTAGTGGAGGATGCAGGAGCTGTTTAAAAACTTCCCCCATGTCTGATGGAGCCAACGCCAGCTGGCTCCAGGATGGACACACTGCTGGAACAACAGATTTAAGAAGGGGGAAAAAAACCTGCACAACTGCAGTGGGAGAGAGGAGTGAGAATATGTGAGAGGAACAGCTCTGCACAGACCCCCAGGGAACTGCAGAGAGTGGGGGAGAATGTGCTCGAGGCACTGGAACAGAGATTCCCATGCAGCCCCTGGTGAGGCAGCTGTGTCCATCTCCCTGTGCTGTGGAGGTGGAGAAAGTCAAGAGTGAACTTGAGCCTGGGAAGAAGGGAGGGGTGGAAGGAAGGGGTTTGAAGATTTGGTTTTATTTCTCATTACCCTACTCTGACTGGATTGGTAATAAATTCAGCTAATTTCCCCATGTCGTGCCCATGACAGTAGTTGGTGAGATATCTCCCCTTCCTTACTCTGACCCTGTGTTTCTTTTTCCCTGCCCAGCTGAGGAAGGGAGTTGACAGAGCATCTTTGGGGGCGCTTAGTGCCCAGCCAGGGTCAGCCCACCATAGTGTGGTTCCCACCTCAGGATTACAGGGGCTTCATGTTTAATTCATATCTTTCTGATTTTGAATTCCATGGTAAAAATACCAAGAGCAGTTTGAAGAGCTGTGGGGAGGCAGCTTAAATGAAGAGAATAAAAATCAGCCCACCAATGCAAGCCACAAGGAATATTTCACCTGGAGACAATCTGATGGTTATCACACATTACCTGTTTTTGTCCAACTGCAGACGTACTCTGATGAGAACATGGTTTTGTTTTGCTCCCCTGGGCAGGTCTTGCCTTAAGCTGAACTGGGGCTTGTGTTGGTCACCAGGTAATAAAGGCAATGAGGTATCTGCTACATGACCCGCCGGTCTGGCAGGATGAAGTTTCCTTGCCTCTTGAATCCTTGGAGATTTTTCTACCCTTGTGTGACTGTCTTGCCCTGGGGTCGATCCCTTGCTTACCAGAACTGACGAATTTCCTTTCTCCGCAGGGGACACTACACAGAAAATGAGATCTGCACAGTATCCTACCCCAGCAGAATTGGATGCTTATGCTAAGAAGGTCGCCAACAATCCACTGACTATAAAAATCTTTCCGAACAGCGTCAAGGTTCCCCAGAGGAAACACATACGCCGTACTGTGAACGGACTCGATACTTCGGGCCAGAGGTACAGCCCCTACCCGTCTCAGGCCACCACCAAAACGGGTCTGCTGGCCATAGTCAAATCCCCAGCGAAAGGAATCATCAAGGACTTTGACGGGACGCGCGCGCGCCTGCTGCCGGAGGCGATGATGAACCCCCCCTCCACGCCGTACGTTGCACCAAGCACTTTATCCCACCCCCAGGCGCTCGCTCGCCAGCAGGCTCTCCAGCATGCACAGACTTTGCCGCACCCCCAGAGCATCCCGCAGCACCCTCAGGGTATTCCACAGCCACCCAGCTTACCGCACCCTCAGGGGATCCCGCAGGCGCTGCCGCACCCGCAGAACGTGCAGCAGGCGCAGGGCTTGCAGCACCCTCAGAGCATGGCACACCAGACCCTGCAGCACCCCCCGAATCCGCTGCTGCAGCCGGGTTTACATGGAGGCAGAAAGATGCCGGATGCAGACGCGCCGCCGAATGTGACCGTGTCTACCTCAACCATTCCCCTCTCTATGGCTGCCACCCTGCAGCAGAACCAGCCACCGGACCTGAGCAGCATTGTGCACCAGATTAACCAGTTCTGCCAGGCCAGAGCTGGCATTAGCACTACCTCAGTGTGTGAGGGACAGATTGCAAACCCCAGCCCTATAAGTCGCAACCTGCTTATCAATGCAAGTACCAGGGTATCTACTCACAATGTCCCTACACCCATGCCTTCCTGTGTAGTAAACCCTGTCGACCATGCTGCTGCTGCTATTCCTCCTGCCTCTGTTAATGTGCCCATGGTCAATATTAACAGGGTGCCGCCCGCCTACCAGAACGAAATCAAATCGGTCGCGTGGAACCAGCACCAGCTTGCGCATCTGCAGCAAATGTGTGGGGATGCTGCTGGGCCTGCTGGACTCGCAGGGAAGCACCCTCAGAGAGAGATTGCGGGGCAGAGTTTCCCTGGCAAAACTTCCAACTACCCTCAAGAACTGTGCATGGGCCAGTCCTTCAGCTTGAAGCCCCCCATCGAGAAGCCTACGCCTTCTCCGCCTGTGAACGGGTTGCAGGGACCTTTGCCATATACCAATGGGCACTACTTCCAGCCCCTCTGGAATAACATTCTGCCCACGCCCAACAGTGACAGCTCTGGGTCCCAGGACCTCGCCATGCCTTTCCACGGGGGACAGCCAGCGGGAGCGCCGCTGGATTGCGCAGGAGGAACTCATTACAGAGCTGGAGCTGGCCCATCCAGCCAGAATAATGTGATGCAGACCATGGATTACCTAAGTGGGGACTTCCAGCAGTCCTGCTTCCGAGACCAGAGCGTGGCCGTGCTGGGAAAAGTCCATCGGCCTCCCATGAACCGAGCACCTGAACCAACCGATAGTCGAAATCTTCATATTCAACACCCAGGGTATAGATAGGCTGCAGTCACTTTCACAGACAGAAAAAAAAAAAAAATTATAGGTTTTAGTCTTAATTTTAATTAATAAGCAAGGCGTTTTTAACTTGCAAACTTGTGTGATCATTATAGTACCCATTGGAAGAAGACATACTGTATATTTAAAGAGCTTTGCTTACATGTTCTCTCTCTCTCCTTTATGCATCAAATATTTAACATGCCTTTTGTGTCAAAGAATTTCATTACACTACTTCACGCCACAGCTGTCTCCTCACTGCAGAGTCCCCCCTTTGTGCAGCTTTTCTTTTCTTTTATTTTCTTTTTTTGCCTTCTGCTGAGCAGCTCCTCGCTGGACTGAGGTTGAGTTGCTGCAGGGTTTCGCAGCCGCATCTGTTCCGCAGCTCCGGCGAGAGCGAGGTAGCGTAGCTGCTTCCATTTCCATCTCAATTTCCTCACAAGATTAAGAGCAACAGAATTTTGTCAGGGAGTAGGGCTTATTTTCGACTCGAAAGCCCATTTCATTAATGCATTAAACGTTGACCATTTGCACTGTCTAGAGGCCTGTGTAATTGAAAAAGAGCCTACGTTTGAAAAGAGCCGGCTAGGGGTATGTATTTAGGCTTTAATAGAGGGAGAAGCTTTTCAGCTCTTTCTTGCCCACGTTTATCATTTAGACTTTGTCCAAAGTCAGCAGTCTCTGGCAGATTTTTCTGACACTTTCTGTTTTCTGGACAGGGTATGGAGGAGGGGAAGGGCGGGTTTGAGGCGAAGGCAGCCACGTGGAGCTGCCTTTTTTCATGTTCCTCTTCCCCACCGCCCTTCCACCAGCCTCAAAGCTCACGTTGTCTGAATCCCTCGCTGCTAGGAGTCTGTGAAGGGAATCCAGACCCACTGACAACTCCAAAAAGGATTCAGCCACTTCTCTGGAAGCTGGAATTACTGTCAGGGTGAGGAGATGTCGCTCAGCCCATCCCCGGTGCAGCGAGCGCGGTCCCGCTGCGGGATGGGAGGCGGTCGGGCTGAATCAAAGCTCCTCTCACAAGCCACCGTGGGACTGACAGTCCCCTGTTCCTCTCCATCAAAACACCCCAGCGGATTTAATGGAACAATTCTTCTCCCTGGGAATTAGCAAAGCTATTTATAACATCCCTTTTTCCCAGGGTCTCGGTGCCTAACTCCTTCTGTTCCTTCCCCACGTCACTTCCAGCAGCCGGTTGAGTCAGTGACTGTAGGACACTAACTGCTGGGTAACCTCAGCATCTTGTTCTCCTCAGTGTACCAAAACATCCCTTTTCCTTTCTAACGGCCAAATTTATTGTAAGTAGAAAATTCCTCATCTCTTTTAACGAGACTAATACTTGAACATAATGATCACAATCAAGTTTGGAAATTAAAAAAAAAAAAAAAAAAAAAAAGACAAAAAAAGAAGAAGAAGAAAAAATTTAAAAAAAAAATGCATTGATTCTTTCTATGTACACTGGCTAAAAAAAAAAAAATATTGCTCTACACTGTAACTTTTAAGTGTAATATTTCTGTATGAATGTCGCCTGGTAGTGTGGGTTTGAGTAGCATTGTGTATGGGTGAACCCACTGGCCTCTGCCATCCACTGGCCTCCCTCACAGCCCTTGGAAAAACAAAGCCTTAAGTATTTGCTCCTTGAACTTTCCTTAATGAGCATGGTTTAAAAAAAAAAAAAAAAAAAAAAATCTTGAAGACATCATACAAAATTAAAAAAAGAACAAAAAAAAAATTTCAAAAAAAAAAAGTTTTGAAGTGACGTCCTAGTTGGCTAGAGATTCTTAAAAGTTTTTCGTAAATGGGAAAATTAGAAAACATTTATTTGTATTTTTTTAATTTAGAATGTGTAGTCCTGGGCTGTAACAAATATTTAGGTTTCAAAGCTTAGCAGAGTACGTTTCTGACTCCTTGCGTAAGTTAGTACACTTATGTCATTATTTAAATTCTTTTAAGTGTACTATAACCCGTTCTTTAGTGGTAACTCCTGAGCAAAGTTAAGCAAATTTGACTAAAGACGGATTAAATTATGTGTTGGCTTGTGTTGCCTTATATTTAAGAAAAAAGGAAAAATTGCCTGATTGTGTTATGCCAAATGATAGCAACATGAAGTCCTAATTTATTGTTTATAATCGTATTCCTGCAGTCTTTGTGAAAACTGGTAAATATACATCTATGAAAGAACGAAAATCCCGAGGCTTTTCATGCAATATTTTTCTGAATCCATTCTGTTGGAGCCAGAGTTCGAGTCTGAAGCTGCTTCCCCTCCGGTCGCCCCGTCGTGTTCCCCATCCCCAAGCCAGCCCCAGCGAGGGCTGTGCTCTGACCTCGCCCCTCCCTGCCCGGTCAGCCACTGTAAGGTGTTCTGCTGCCTGAGTCCGTACCTTTTTACTGAATAAAACCTTGGCCTCTCCAATGTTCCCGTAGCCTGCTCCAAATCTTAACCCAGACTGTTACTGAAAGCTGATTTGTAACTCCTGCTCTTCTCCCGAGAGCCTGAGCAGAGTCCTGTGCCGTGGTGGTGGTTGCCTGGGAGGTGTTCGGTGGCGGTGGCTGTGAGTTTTTGGGGACTGTTCTGCACAGGTACAGCCACGACCTCCGAGGCTTTGCCCCGGTACAGCAGGACCGGGAAGCGAAAAAAAATCCTGCTGAGACTCATCCAGGTGGGACATTGCTTGAAAAAATAAGAATCATTTTACTATTAAAATATACTGAAACCTTTCCTTTTGGTCTGGGAGTGAGATTTTTCTTTGAACCAACCCTCTTCACCTCTGCAGCAGCCCTGTTGTGCTGGGCTCTCCATGCTTCCCTGCTCCCCCCTGAAGAGAAACGCTGTCCTGCCTCATTCCCAGGTGGGGTGGGGTGGGAGCAAAGGTTGGATCTGTGGTGTAGGTGCCCAGGGCAGGGGTCTGGCTGTGGCACTGTCACCAGGGTGAGGAAGGGAGGAGCCTTGTGGTGCTTTGTGTGGTAGGAGCCGTGCCCTGCTCTCCTGGAAACCTGGAAAAACCTCCCGTGGATTTTTTCTCTCTGCCTGGTGCAGAATTGAGAGGAACCAAAAGGCCGGGAATGTTCCTTCCCCCTGGGCTCTCCCAGGAGCCCCTTGTGGGCGGTCACCAACATTTGGGGCTCGCACTGCTGCTCCTCTTGCCTTTCTGTCCATCTGTCCATCCATGGGTCAGTGCTTTCCAACATCTCTGACTCCAGCGCAGGGCTCCCCGCTGGATCCTGGGTGCCTGCTCTGCTCCCTGAGGAATGAGTAAAGCTCAGGTGTTCCTGAGCTCCTCACCCTCCCTCAGCAGCAGCACCTTCCTCCCCATCCTCACACCACTGCAGAATCCCGAGGTGGACGTTGGAAGATCCTGAGAAGGATAAACACGAGCGTGGTGTGAACCCTTCCACGCGGAATCTGCGTCCTGTGTTCGGAGCAGAAGCTCTGGAGCTGTTCAGCCACGGTTTGTTACAGCCCAAAGTGAACGTTTTATGAAAGACACTTGTGAGTTTTCTTGAAGCTTTCCATGTCAGATGTCTCCGGGGGCCTCGGCCGCTCCCGTGGAAACCAAACAGAGCCGTTTGCTGGGGATCACTGTGGGGAGGACTGGGAATTGCTGCTGTATTTCATTAAACCACAAGGACTCATGATAAAGGCTGCTGCTTCTGCGCTGCGGGTACCAATTAGAATTTTCTTTATTATTATTTTGTCCGCAGGAAAAATAAAAAAAAGAGCCCTGGTCCCTCTGCCCCTTCTGCTGGTTTTATGCAGCGTGTTTTACGGGTGTGTGGGCCATGGAGTCACAGGGAAGGTGCTTGTCCCGGAGGGAATTTGGGGAAGGGTCTCCATGGGTTTCAGCGATAGGAATGTGTCAGGCAGAGGCTGGCTGACTGCTCCAATAAAGGAAGGTTTGGGAAAGCAGAATCTCACAGAGGAAGGTGCTGAAATAAAGGTTCAAAATAGGAGGAGGAGGAGTGGAGGAGGGGGGTTGAGCCCTGCCAGAATTTTTAAGGGAATTTGTAAGGTTTGTAACGTAATCGTAGAGAAGATGGGGCCTGGCAGTTTCCTCCCCTCTCCCGGGATTGTCCATCTCATTTAATCTTTGCTTCCATCCCTCAGAAAGACAAAACTCCAGCCACATCTCCTGTGCTCACTGCAAACCTGAGCGTCAAAATCCCTCCTTCCTACTGTTCCCAGTGTTCCCCAAATACTATGGACGTTTGGTTCCCACCTGGTTTTCCTGGAATTTGGGCTGAACCAGGCAGCTTAGCCCAGCTGAGCTTCATCAGGAAGAGCTGTTTGCCCACGGGCACCGCTGCACCCTCTCCAGTGTCTGGGAATTCCAGCAGCAGCCACACTCCATCCCTCAGAGCTGCAGGATCCTCTTCTCCCTTGCCTCCAAGCTTCTTTGATACCTAGTTTCTTCATCCATCCCCCCAACAGGAGCAATCTCCTCTGCAAGGAGTTTTCTGGAGACTTTCTCATCGTCTTGGCAGCCGGTTGGAGCTGGAGTGAGGATCTGGTGGGAAAGGATCCAGCAGGGACTTGGTGTGAGCAGCTGCTGCCTCCACCGAGGAATCACCTGCAGCCACGGCTAAACTGAGGGCTTTGAGTAAAACCCAACATTTTAAAACGTCTCCTTTAGGGCCAGAAATGTTTTTCTTCCGAAGATTTTGACCCGAGGTAGGCCACACCCAGACGTTCTCTGCGAACTCCGGCAGCTTGCGATGTTTGGAGAGGAGCAACGCTGCAAAAAATTCAGAGCTGGGAAAAAGTCCTGCTCCATGTGGGGGTCCTGGGGTGGTCCAGAGGGTGGAGGAGCCAAAGGAAAGGGGCACATTGTGGTTGGAGCACAGGCTGGACACCCTCCAGCAAGAGCCGCCTTTCGGATGCTCTTCAACCTTCAGCAGAGCCAAACTGCAATAAAGTTACTGGAGTGTTTTATCTGCTTAGTTTAAGTTAATTTCAAAGCAATTGGGTACAGGCTGTTGATTCTGCTGGAGTGGCTGCAAGCCTGAGAGATGCACCAACAGTGAAGTGAAATTGCGCCGAAGAACTGCTGTGAAATCTCGACTTTCGCTGCCCTCAACCTCCTCATTCCTGGGGGCAGATGGGGAGGGAAGGGGCCCAGCTGGGGCTTTAGTAAAGGATGTACAAAGGAAATTTTTCTCACGTTTTTCTCCCTGTACAATATCAATGCCTGGATTCAATGTCTCGGAGAAGAAGCATCAAGGATCAGCACAAATCGGGGCTCCGTGGTGTGAGCAGATGGAGCGGTTTTGCCAAAATTCCTCCCTTGTCTACAATCCCAAAGAGGTTAAAAAGGTTTGGGGGTTATTTAGGGCATCTGCACGGTGGTGGGGGTCTTGCACAGGCAAAGGACCCTCCAGGTGGAGTCTCCCTCTATTTTTCAGGTATTTAATAAGATTTTCCTCTCTGATTTGAGCATCTTCTGAAGCTCCTTCCAGTGTCCCAGCGATGCTGGCAACACAAACCGTTAGAATAAACCCTCAAACCAACAAGTTTCCAGGAAGTTTATTTTTAAACTTGGTATTTGAGGCTAAACTTAGTAGCAAAAATCGATTTGTCTCCCTCTCTCCTCCCTGAGCATCGAGAGCTTCCCCCTCCTCCTGCTTCTCTGCAGCCCGGGCCCTGGCGGGGAATCGCTGCCGCGTTCCCTGGGAACGCTGAAGGTTAAGAGGTGCTCCAAGATCCGGCTGACATTTCCAGAGCCCGGGTAAGGGAGCTGGAGCGCAGCATCCACCAGCACATCCCGCAGAGAGAGCTGGAAAGGGGCAGGAAAAAGGGGAAAATCAACCCAAGCTGGGAAAGCAGAGTTCAACAGGGAGTTGGTCCCTGAGGTGGGGACGGGGACAATTCCACGCTCCCAGGGTTGTTTTTTCTCCTCTTTGGCTTCCCTGAGCTCATCCAGGAGATGTTGCTCAGGCTTTCCCCCAACAATTATGTTAAGATTTGATTTTATTTCTTTTAAGGAAACTCGTTGGAATAAAGGGTTGCCAACACTCTGTGTGTGGCCTGGTCAGAGAGACAGAGCTGTCCCTGTACTCCGTGTGTGTGTATATATACACACACTGTGCATAATAATTATAAAAATATAAAAATATTAAATGCAAGGATAAAAATTATAAATAGCTGTTAAATAGAAATTAAGCGTCTGATAAATATGAAGCATGGAAGACGTGTAAGTATGCAGATAAAATTTCTATAACATAAATTTACACAGTATAAAATTACTAAAATATTATGTAATGCAATTACATTGATATATGCAATTTGATATAATAATATAAATAGGCACATATGATACATAAAATAATAAAATTAAAATATTTTTAAGTATATACAAAATATATGTGTTAACTATAAAATAAAAAAATAGCATAAAATTTGTAAGGACAAAATGCATACTTAATACGAATTTTAACAATTTGTTAATGCAATCATTATAATTATTATGATAATTAGTATGATAATTATTATTCATTAATATAAATTATAAGGCTATAAATTTCTATTGACACCTTGCCCTCCCCTCTGTCCCCACGCGGCGGCGCCACCGAGCCGAGCACCGGGACCGGCTGGAACCGGGCACCAGTGTGGGCTGAAACTGGGCACCAGTACGGGCTGAAACTGGGCACCAGTACAGGCCAATACTGGGCACCAGTGTGGGCTGTTAGCAGGCACCAGTACAGGCTGAAACTGGGCACCAGTATGGATTGGTACCAGACACCAGTATGGACTGAAACTGGGCACCAGTATGGGTTGGTACTGGACACCGATATGGGCTGAAACTGGGCGCCAGTGTGGGCTGATACTGGGCACCAATATGAGCTGGTACCAGGCACCAGTACAGGCTGATACTGGGCACCAGTGTGGGTTGATACTGGGCACCAGTTTGGGCTGGCACTGCCACCACTGCGGGCTGGCACTGGGCACCAGTACAGGCTGGCCCTGGACACAGCAGGCAGCAGTGTGGGCGAGAACGGTGCGACATTCGGGGCTGGCATCAGAAATGGGTGTGAGGCTGGCACTTGGCACAAGGTGACGCCGGGTGCCAGCGTGGACACCGGCGCAGGCTGACACTGGACACCAGAACGGGCTGGCATTAGATCCCAGTTTGGTGGCCCAGCAGGGGCTGGCGCTGGGCACCAGTACAGACCTGCATTTCGCTCCACTGCAGGGCTGGCACTGGGCACCAGTACAGGCCGGCACTGGGCAGTGGTGTGGGCAGGAACTGGGCACCAGTACTGGGCACCAGCAAGGACAGGAGTATTGCCCAGCTCCCCGGGCTGCCACAGCGGGCTGGGATCTGCTCAGGGGGACATTCCTGGGGGGAAAACGGGGTATGGGGACACCCCCGGCAGTGCTGCCTCCCCCTCAGCCCAGCCAGGGCCGCAGGGTGCAGCTAATTAGGGGCTAATTGCATTAAACCGGAGCAGCACTAATGCAATTGTGGGATTATCCCGCAGAGACAGCGACCCCCCCCCCCATTGCTGCCGGGGTGACCGGGGGGGGGGTCAGACACAGGGACCTGGGGTCTGATCCAGCCCGACCGCCCCCAGTCTGCCCTAGAGACCCCCAGCATCGCCCACCCCGTCTGCCCGGGATCCCGCCCTCCCCCGGGGCGTTAATTACTAACGAGGGGCTGATGGAACAGAGAGGGGGTCTGCAGGGAAACAGCCCCCCGGGGCTGACGACCCCCCCCAGCCCCGCACATCCTCGCTGCAGCCGGTGATTACCGAATTAACCGGCTCCATCTGAGCCCGTCTGCTGCCGGGATGTGGGTCAGGGATTACCCCTCTCCGTGCCCCCCAGCCCAGTCCCGGCTCTCCCTGTCCCCAGCACCCACGGCTGCGCCCAGGAGCATCCCCCGGTTCTGCCATCCCGACCCCGGCAGGCAGAGGAAGCAGCTTCGGGCTGAGCAAGGACGTTCAGGCGGCCGTAATAAATACAAGAAAAGTTTATTGAGAAGAAAAAGATGAGGGGAGGGGGCAGCAGCCCCAGCCCGGGGTAATAAATAACAACCTGGGGAGCACCAGTTTACAAAATATGGCTCTGGGCAGTGGGGTCCTGCAGGGTCCCCAGCGAGGCTGGCGGGGGCTGCTGGCACCTCGGGGAGCGGCTTAGGGGGCCCAGCCCCCCGGCACCCCCGGGCACCCGAGGAGGGGCTGCCCCAGGGAGCAGCTGGGGCTGCAGGACAGTCCCAGCCCCAGGAGGGACGTGGGAGCAGCCCCATCCCTGCCCGTCCTGAGAGCCACCGCGGTGCCACGGCAGCGTCCCCACGCCGGGGGCACCGGCTGCGGGCAGGGGCTCAGCACCACTTTGGGGCACCCCTGGGCGGGTGCCCCGGTCACATCCTGTCCCCGTCCGGGGCTCAGGCCAGGATCTTCTGGGGGATCTCCACCGAGGCTTTGATGAAGATGGCGTTGTCCCGCACGTAGTTCCGTTTCCTGATGTCCTCATGGGAGATGAACTTGGGGTAGCCGAAGCCCAGGGTGCTCTCGTCCAGGGAGCCGCGCGAGGCTCCCGGCTTCTGGAAGTTTTTCCAGTTGGGGTCGGGGTGGAAGGTCTCGGTGATGTGCTGGGGCTTGGAGAGCGAGGGGTCGCTCTGGTCCAGCAAGGAGAAGGTGACTCGGTAGGAGAAGGGCCACTCCAGCAGGTTGTCGTACTCGCCCGGCAGCACGCGGATGTAGACCGAGAGGTGGCTGCTCTCGCCGCTGCCGTTGCCGTTGAGGAAAGCCGACACCTGGAGCTTGTAGCCGTACTTGTGGGTGTAGAACGGGGGGCTGAAGAACTCGTAGTTGCTGCGGGCTTTGGCCTCCTGCAGCTTGCGGGCGTAGTCGGCGATTTTCCAGATGAGGGTCCCGTCGCTGCTCACCGACAGCTCCTCCATGTCCCGACGCAGCTCCAGGATCTCCTGGCGCTGCCGGCTCACCAGGGCACACACCATGCCCAGGTGGGTCTTGGTGCTCTCCTCCAGGTGCCGGCCCATGGCCAGCTTGGGGCACTGCGGGGGCAGCGGGACCGTCAGCGGGAGGGGACATGGGACAGGAGAGAAGGTACCGTGAGAATAACAGGGAGACGTCATCGGAGCGCAGGGGCACTGGAGCAGGATGGCACAGAGATGTCATGGGGACACAGGGGTGGCACACGGACACCTGGCTGGGGGACAGGGGGACACTTGGGCGGCAAACACAGGGGTGAGGCCATGGAGCCACAAGGGATGGGACAGACATCATGGCAGGAGCGGTGTGTGGGTGCTGTAGGCACATGGTAGGGACAGCACGGACGCCAGGGCAGGCTGGTCACAGGGACAGCACTCACCCGGTGCTTGCAGCCAGCTTCCTTGAAGGGGCACAGCAGCATGGCCGTGTTGCAGCTCTCCTTGAGGTGGGTGGGCACATCCTCCCGGGCGATGCTGGGTGTCCCACACTGGTTGGGGCACGGCACGGGGTACCGGGGACACTGGTACTGGTGGTTCTGGGGAGACAGAGGGGCTGTCAGCCGGGGCTGGGAGCCAGCAGGGCGAGGGTCCCCGTGGGCTCCATCTCACCTGGATGGTGTCAAAGACGAACTCCTTGGAGCAGTAGGTGCAGGGCTGGGTGCGCTTGGGGCACTCAGCCAGGGCGTGCTGGGACAGCAGGCGCCGCATCATGCGGGCCCCACACTTGTTCTCACAGTACACACTCTCCTGGGGACACGTGCCCTGGTGGCCCTGGGGGACCACGACAGCGTCATCACCCTCTGGCTGCCCTCACCGGCCAGCCCTAACAGGGATGGGGACACACGGTGCCCCCACAGCCAGAGGGCACGATGACCAGGTGCCCACATGTCCACATCCTCCCCAAGGCTGTTCCCCACGTCCATGACGTGTCTCCCACAGCGTCCCCATCCCCAGGCGGTGTCCCCATGGTGCCCTGCAGCCCACTGGGGTTCCACAACACCCCCAGCACAGCCATGCCCACCGTGGCACCCCGGCCAGCTTTGTGTCCCCCACAGCCTGCCCCAGCACTGCCCACCTCGAAGGCCTCCCCGGTGAAGTCGCTGGCGCAGAACTCGCACTTGACCCTGCGCTTGGGGCAGCCGTGCTGGACGTGCTCGGGGAGGTCGCGGCGGCTCAGTTTGGCGCTGCACCGGTTGGGGCAGGGGATCACGTTGAAGCCACAGGTGCCGAGATGTGCCTGGGGGAACACAGGCACGGTGATGGGAAGGCCTCGGGGTACAGCTCTGGCCCACCCCCGTCCTCCCAGGTCCTACCTGGAGGTGCTTGATGAGCCCGCTCCAGCGGCAGCCCTCCTCGCTGTGGATGCAGCGGATGGCCAGGCTCAGCACCTGCGCCTCCAGCTCGGGGTCGGGGTAGATCTGGAGGGGCAGCAGCGGGGTATCAGCATCCCGCCCGGGGCTGTGGGGGCACACAGCCCCCAGCACAGCCTGGCTGGGAGCCTTGGGCACGCTGCCCGGGGCCGGATCCCCCCCTGGGCACACCAACAAGCGCCCTTTGTTGGGAGCGGGTTTCCGCTCCCCCGGCCCCGCGGCACAAAGGGCTCTTGCTTCCGCCTGGCCGCCCGTGCCAGGCTGTCGTGGCTGTGCCAGGCGCTGTGCACAGCCCGGGGACGGCCCCTCGGTGGGGATGTCCCCTTGGAGCTGGGTGCCCATCCGTGTGCCAGGCTCACCTTGGCGTAGTCCAGGGGCAGCTGGTCCTCAGGGCACTTGAAGACGCCTTCGCTGCAAGACACAGAAGGCTCGGGATCGCTCGGGGCTGGGGCGCGGCGCGTCACCAGAGACACAGCCACGACGTCCCAGCAGGTCCCCTCCATCCCACCCCAGGACATTGGCGCTGTCCCTGCACCGCTGAGCGCTCACCCCGTACCAAATCCACCCTGGGGGAGCCACGGCTCTAATCCCGCTCCATCTGTCTGAGCTGGGAAATGCCCCCGCCAGACACCCCCCCCAGGCATCCCCCAGCCGGGCACGGCGGTCCCGGTCCCCGGGGGCCTGGGCCAGCCGCCGCCAGCGTGGCACCATCTGGAGCCCCGGCAGCCCCTGGCCCATCCCGTCCCCTGGGATTAAGGAGGGTGCCGGTGGCGCCGGGGCGTCCGCAGCCCCAGGTGCCGGGGCCCAGGGGAGGTGGGGGAGGACAACAGCTGGGCGCCAGATGTGCAGCCCCGATGCGTGCCCCTGGGGCTCCTGCTCCACAGGAAATGGCCCCAGCAGCCACCACGGTGAGTCAGGACGGGGTACAGGCAGCTGCCCTGGAGGGGTCCCCATCCTGGCTGGGCCCCCAGGACGAGGGAGTCCTCCTGAGAGCTGTCCCCGAGGAGGGAATGGCCCTGCTCAGCCCTGACCTGCAGAGGAGCAGCATGAAGTGGCAACAGGGATCCAGCCAAGGAGGCAGCCTGGCCTGTGACAAGGCTGGCCTGGGGTCACCATCACCTCTGGTCCGCACATCGCTGTGCCCAGGGGTAGGGGAGGGAGTCCACGCACCATCCCTGAGGGACGCTGGGGTGGGAGACCTACAGGGACATGCAGCAGGGACACAAAGGGACCCCGTGGCTCCGGTGTCTTTGCGGTGACACTGGACAAGGCTGGCCTGCCTGGACAGCCCTTGTGCCCATCTAATCACTGCGTGCCCTTGGCAGGCACTGGCGTGGCCCGGACAGGAGCTGCCAAGTGGATGTGAGACGCCGGGACGGAGCCAGCAGCGCCGCCGGGCACACGCCAGCCCGGGCCGCCCGGCCACGGCACGGTCACCTCCCCTGCGGCCACCATCCCTGCGCGGGGAGCGCGAGCGAACCCCAGGAGCCACAGCCCTGTGGGGTGTGATCCACGTGGGGGACGGCTGCAAGCAGCTCCGCACGTGCCCACTGTGTTTGTTGCAGGTGGTTTTGCGGGAGTCATCGGGGATCCGCCGAGATAAGGAGCTCGCAGACAGGGCCGGGCAGCGGGCAGCCCGTGGCACGGCCTCGTGGCTGGCATTGCCCCGCGCTCTGCTGCCTTTCCAGGGCTGCCAGCTGTGCCGGAGCCCCGTGCGCGGTGTTGGGGTGCTGGCGCTGGGGGGAAGTGGGACGATGACCCGAAGGCAGCGCCTAATCCCTGACAAAGCCTCCCCATTCCTCACGCTTGGCCGGGCAGGGAATGTGCTGAGGCAGCACCCGGGGGGACCGTCCTTGCCTCTGACCTTCACGGCGTGTTGGGGCACAGCGAGGTGATGGGGTGGGGAACCCCGGCATCCCCCGGCACCCCCCGGCACCCCCGGCCAGCACCGCGGTGGGGGCATGGATGGCTCAGCCCGTGGGATCCCCAAACTGAGCCGGGGCAAACAGTTTGTGCTCGGGGGGACCCCCGAGGCCATTCCCCCCGGCAGAGCGGAGGTGCCGGAGGGAAGGGTGCGGGGGAGGGGGGGGGACAGATGCGCTCTGACACGTGCCCCGGGGAACGCCCGGTTTCACAGAAACCGGCCCCGGTGACGGTGGTGCCCGTGAGCCGTTCCCGGGCGAAGGTCGCTCCGGCGGGGAAAGGCCCGGGGTGACGCTTGTCACCGCCCGGAGAGAGCACGGGCACCTCCTCGCCGTGCCCCGCGGGACGCCCGGGACCGCACCGGCCCCGCACGTGTCCCCCGGCTGCCGGCACCGGTACCGGGGCCCCCAAACCGCGGCGGTCTGAAGAGGCCCCGGCTCCCGGCCAGCGCACACGGCCGGGTCGCGCTCGCCCGTGGGCACCGGGACGCCGGGGTGGCCGTACAACCGTACACCCCTCCCCAAAAACACCCCCGGCCGCTTCCTCCGGCGGGGCCGGAGCAGGAAGGGGTTAAGCTCGAATCTCGAAACTCGCATCTCCGGGCTTTACCCGGCCCTCCTCTTCCTCCTCCTCCTCCTCAGCGAAAGGGGCCACGGGCCGCTGCACCCGCGGGGCGCCTGTCACGGGCTGGGCGCGCCGCGCACCCCCTCCCTGCCCCGGGGCACCACCGGGCGCCCCGCACCTTTCCCGGGCCCGAGGCATCCCCGGGCACCCCGCACCTCTCCCGGGGCACTCCGCGCCTTTCCCGGGGCACTCCGCATCTTTTCTCGGGGCGCTCCGCAGCCGTTCCCCGGCCCGGAGCACCCCCGGGCACCCCGCATCTTTTCCCAGGACCCCCGCACTCCCAGGCACCCCGCGCCCCTTCCCGGGATATCCCGCATTCCCTCCCGGGCCCGGGGCATCCGCACCCCCGTGCACCACGCACTCCGACAGCGGCCCAGGGCACCCCGGACACCGCACCCCGGGGCCGGCGGAGGATGGGACGGTGGCGAGCAGCACCCGCTGCCGCCCGCGGTGCGGAGGCCCGGATCGGGATCGGGGGCGCGGGTACCCCACGGGGGAAGAAGGGGTGCGGGCAGTAACACCAGGTCGGGTCGCCCGCGGGGTGATGCGGGGTCTCACCTGAGGAACTCCTGCAGGCAGGTGTCGCAGAAGCGGTGGCCGCAGGTGGAGACGCGGACGGGCTCCCGCATGGGTTTTCCGCAGAGCGGGCACAGCACCCGGCGCCGCGGCCGCTCCAGCAGCTTGTAGTCGTAGCCCGGCATCCCGCAGCCGCCGCCCCGCGCCCGCCGCCGCCGCCCCGCGCCCGCTCGGCTCCGCGCTCCGCGCCCGGCTCCGCCCGGGGGCCGGACGGGGCGGTGGGACCGGCCCGAGCCCGCCCCGCCACGGGGGACGGCATCGCCATCGCCACCGCCCCCCGCCCGGGCACCGCCTCCGCGCCCCGCCGCCGCCGCACGGGGGGGGACGGAGCGATCCCGGCATCCCGGGGGCTCGGGGAGCATCACACCGGGGACGGCCCCTCCGAGGGGTTTGGGGTGCGGCACCCTGGGGATTTGGGGAGCGCCCCACCGGGCGCTCGGGGTGGGGGGGGTTGGCACCCACCGCACTGGGAACGGCCACCCCGGGGATTTGGGGAGCATCAACATCACGTCATGGGCAGACCCCTCACCCACTGCGGCCTTCCCTGGCGCAGGGCTGGGCTCTGGGGGCACACACGGCGGTGTCCCCGCTGACCCGACATGCCCTCCTTGACTCAGAGGTGTCTCAGGGGTGCCACACTCCCGCGGGCAGCCCGAGACCACGGTTGTGCCCCTGAGCGAGGCTGGAAGGGGGATCCAGCTCCCAGTCCTGCTCCTACCACAGCTCGTGTCCCAGCCATCACCCACAGCAGGACACGGAGGGGCTGACATGTCCCGAGCCCCCCACGCCACAGGCACGAGGGGGACACAGCTCCTGTGGCTTTGTCTTGCTGGGAGCTCACGCCCCAGGCTGCAGCTAAGAGCCTCCCTCCAGCCACGGTTTGGAACTGAGCAAGAGCCTGGAGGAGGGAGAATAAAAGCAAATCTGTCTGGCTGCAGCCCCCTCGTCACTCTTTCAGAAATCAGAGCAGCATATGGGAGTATTTGCCCCTTTCCCCAGAGATGGAGCCGAGCAGATGACAGGCTGCGAGCATGTGTTCGTCCCACCAACGCTCACTCCAGCCAGCTTCCCATTAAGGGCGGCAGTTGCTCCAGACCCAAATGTTAGCAGTTTTCAATTAGCAAATGGCAGAGGAGAGGGATTCCTGGGGGACACGCTGAGCAAGTCGAGCTCTATCACTTGTCACTCAAGGAGCTCACGTTACCCTTCTCCCCGAGAGGCTCTGCTTAAAATAAAACCCTGCAGCAGCCCGGGGGGGAGGCAGCCTGCTCGCTGCCAGATCTGCCAGGGAGGGGAAGGGTGGCTCATTTCTGGGGTTACCCTGAGGGATGGCAGGTTGTTCTGAGCAGCTCTGGGGCTCCCAAATATCAGGGAACCTTGTACTGGGGTACACTGAGCACGAGCAGCACGGGATTTTCCGAGAGACGTGAGTGGCTGCTCGGATGATGGAGAGTGCTAAGCTAAACTTTAACCAGCTCCCAGTGATATTGGAAACTCGACAGGTAAAAACAGGTGACGGTGGGCAGCTGTACAGGGAGCAGTGGGGAGTAACAGCCACCTTGAGCTGGGGTTGAGGTGCTCCCGGCCGGGTTTGCTCAGGGCGGTGACACCCCCAGGGCAGGCTCTACCCGCAGCCCCGTGGTCCAGCTGGTTCTGCCACTCTGTGCCAGCAGAGCCCGGAGCCAGGCTGTCTCCAACAAGAGATAGGCACAACCCAGACACTGTCCCTGACACGCTGTGACCTGGCTCCGGCTAAAGACTGTCCCTGGACACCGCTCTGGGACAAGGTTCAGGCCAAAAGGACAGGTCCTTGGTATCCTGGGGGTTGGTGGGACTCCAAAGACAGGACACATTCAGTCCTGTAAACACAGGCAGCCTGTGCCTCCGATGACAACCATGAAAACAGCCGACTTTTATCATTATTTACTGCTTCTCTTTGATGTTTTAAAATTATTCTTCCCTAACCTCACTGAAGAGCATCTCTGCTAATTAGCCAGGAGCTGACAAAGCCATCAGAAGGTGCTGGCTGCGCCGGCAGGGCGGCTGGGAGGTGTCAGACCCTGCAAACAAAGATCCCTCCTTTTCCCCTCTCGCTAAGCAAAGCCCTCCCCGCACTCAACATCACAGCCAGGCATTTGTCTCACACAAAGGCGACACTCAGGGCAATTCCCTTTTGTGGAGGTGATATGTTCCCTGTCCCCCATGATGGGTCACTTCTTGAACCCATCTGAGCTCCGAGAGGCCTCTTGTTCTGTTCCCCAGCCTCTCCCTGCTGCTCCATCCCTCCACCTTCAATTTAAACCGGAGGGACAGAAAACAGACGCTCCGGCTTCTAAAGAAGTTAAGGTGGAGCCTTTTGCCCCAGGGAAAGGAGTGGGCAGAGTCCTCTGCCGGCTTCTGGGGCCTCGTGCCCAGGGAGGGCAAGGGTAAGGGATCCAGGCAGACGGACAGGGGGACAGCAGCCGCACCTCCTGCCAAAAACCTTGTGGGAATGAGGATACGACCTTGACAGAGGTGCCGGAATCAAAATAAATCAGCTCCGGGATCAGCCGACGGTTTAGGCTGTTTCCTGCTACAGTAATGGCCCCAAGTCAGCAGGATCTTATTTGGAACAGGGGCAGCCTTTCCCTGCGTGACAATGGCCAGAGGGGACCCGCAGCAGGATGCACAAACCAGGCATCCTCATCCCACATCACCTCCCCTTCCCGCTCCCCTCCGGCCCTGCCTTTCCTTAGCAGGAAGAGCCGCGGGGACCCTGATCCACCACCAGCTCCACACACAACACAGGAACAAAAAAAAGGATAAAGGGAGAAGCCCTGAGACCTGCAGATTTCACCGGGAGCTTCTGCAGGGAAACAAAGCAGCAGACGTGAGGAATGCAAGTGGCCTATTTGCCCGAGCTGCTCTCTGCCTCCGGCAGCACGGACATGCCTCGGCTTGTCGTTCCAGGAGCTTTTGTTGCTCGGGGCTGGGGGCCTCTTTGTTTCCTTTACCCTTTCGCCAGGCTTGGTCACAGCCCGGTATTAAATTATTCAAATGCTCTCGCTGGGCTCCACAGCTGAACTCCCGTGCGGAGAGCCCAGGCTGCGAAATCCCGCGGGCTCCAGCGCTCAGCGGAGCCCCCGGCCCAGCACAAAGCGCACTGCTCCGCGCTGGTTTGTTTCCCCGGTCGGGAGCAAAGGATCCCGATGTTCAAGCTGGTAACACCTCCAGCACCAACAGTGCAGTGCAAAGGGGTCATAAAGCCATAAAGTCATCCACCTAACACCAGTACACTGATAGGAACCGGGTGAGGGGGGCCGCACCCCTGGATTTGGCAGCACAGCTGGAGCAGCAAGAGCTTGGCTCCTGAAGCAGTGACATTTTGGTGCCAGCACTGACAAGACAAAGGGTGTCAGACCTCTGTCCTGCTTGCTGCTGTCCCAGCCAACCCTCAGCCGTGGGAAGGCTGCGGGAGGAACACCAGCCCCTTCCTGTGGGATGTGTTTGAATGTGGTGTGGGGCACGGGGAGCCCTGAGAGCTCTGCACAACGCAGGCAAGGGAAATCTGATGCTGGAAGGAGCTGGAGGTGCTGCCAGCCCCACACGGGGAGGAGAGGCAGTGGCCCAGAGGGGCTTGGAGGCAATTGAACCCAGCCTTGCAAGCACCCTGGTGCCCAGGTTGGTCTGGGAGGGGAAAGCACCTTCCCCGCCACCGCGCCGTCTCCGTAACCTGCAGCACGGGAAAGTGCCAAAGGACTGGCAGAACCTTTGAATTCCAGCCGGCTTCCTGGGGTAGCAGGGTGTAACCGCCTGAGAAGGCAGCTCCACAAGAAACAAAAAAGGCAGGGAAAAACCCATGCACCCACCCTGCCAGGAGCCAAAGAGGGAGGCTGTGTCTGCAGCCAGGGCTGCACACGCCTCTCCCGGCCGGACGGGACCTGCTCCCTTCCACAGCCGGAGCCTGGGAGGCGAGGGAAGGAAGGGCAGGAGAGCTGCAGAAATTCATTACCTTCCACATGACAGAGGGATCAGTTGGCTTTGACCAGAGCCCGTCGAGGTTTCCCTCATTGAAAACAGGAAAGAATCACAAAAATAATTAGAGAGATTTCATCTCAGCCAGCTTATGAAAGCACCGACTTTATACACAACAGATTGGCAACGGCACAAAGATGGATGTGAAAGGCAAAAGCATTTGCAATGTCAGACAGATCAGAGACAGAAGCTCATCAAAAAATGGCCCAGGGCAAATGTAAGTTAAAAAAAGAAAAGAAGAGGAAAAAAATAAAGAAAAGGAAACGACCCTTCTGGAGACAAAAAACGTTACCCCTGTCCATGACACATAGATGTGCTTCTCCTGCCCGCAAAGACCCCTGGTGGAAACTCATCAGCTCCTTGGACAAATCTGGGTTAAAAAACTTCAAGTACTGACGATCACTGGCTGTGTTTTGCTGCCTTCCCCAGCTCAGCTGGGAGCCAGTGTTCCAGTCAGCAGCAGGACTGAGGGGCCCGAGGACAAATGTCAGCTGGAGGATCCTCCAGCCAGCTCCTGGGGCCAGGGGAGGCTGTAATTGGAAAGCTCCAGGCAGCATTTGGGGAGAGCTGTGCAGCACAGGGAGGCTGCTCGTGCAGAGCTCGGCCAGCCGTGCAGGCAGGACCCCCCAAAGTGTGCTCAATAAATGGGTGAAACGTTTTAAGGGGGGGATGGGAAAGGACAGACTTCTCTAATTAGCAAAGAGGTTTGCATTTAGTCACCCAGCACAGCGCCTGGGGCCCTGACTCCAGACGCTGCTGTGCAAAGGCTGACAGCTCTCTCAGACACGGAGCTGTCAGCCTGCGCTTTGTAACCAGAAACAGTTTCCACGGAGGAAAACAACTTCTGAGCTCCTCACTCTTCCACACAGGCACTTCCAGCAGGGAGGGGAACAGCCGTGGTGTAACCCCCCCCCCCTTAAAGCAGCACCGAAGCTCAGGGCACGTGCAGGGCAGCGACTCCAAGGCACTGGAGGTTCACAGTGACAATTCAATAAGTGAGACCAGCTCTGGTTCCTTGGGAACCATCGTTAGGAGCTCTCTGTTTCCAGACTGCTGCCTTTGGAGTGCAGCTGAGGAGCTCTGGAGCCTGGAGTGTGTCTGAGCCAGGCCACCGTGGGCAGCAGGAAGAGCAGGATGTGGCCGCTCTCACTCACTGGGAAGGCGACTCCTCCACGACAGCTGAAACAAAAAGGGTAAAGACCAAGATTTAGCTGGAAGCCTCACCCTGATGAAGCTACAAGACGTGTTCTGCCCCACACAGGCCTGATACCCAACAGATGGGCACCGAAATCCCTGTCCCCTTCCCTATAGGAAGCCACTGCAAGACCTCAGCAGTGGCACAAGCGAGGCAACGCCCAGCAGACAGAGCCCAAGCGGGACGAAATGCAGTCTCTTGAGGTTTGTGCTTTCCTCCTCCTCTCCAGCCTGGCTTCTCCCAGTTATTCTGTTTGCAGTGGGATTGAAGCAAGGGAGCAGCAGCAGCTCATGATAACCTGGGCAGCAGCCCAAGCCAGTCAAAAGCAGAGCTGGCCCCACAGAAGGAGCAGAACAGCCGCCCCAAAGGTGGAGCAAAGCTCGCCTGTGCCAGCACCCTCCCGGGCCAGATCACAGCACCAATGACATCACTTGTGTCACCGGATCTCGTGTTCTCGCTGGAGAAATTTCCAGGCAGACTGAGCTGTGTGAAAGCCCAAATCTCAGCTCTTTACAGAGCTTTTAGTGCTTTTTTGCACACTGGTTGCTGAGGGATGCTGGGATAGGCGAGGCTGCTGCCCTTGCACTGCTGAGTTTGCACTCCCAGTATTGGGACAGGACAAGGTTTGGGGCAGAGGGACAGCAGTGGGGCTGCACACTCAGTCCCTGCTCTTACAGTGCCGCAGGTGGGAGCCTGCAAACCAGCTGCCACAGAGTTCAGGGCAACTCCAGCAGCAGAAGGGGAGAGCAGCCTGCAGTTTTCCTGCAGAGACAAAACCCTTTTACTCCCATGACAAATGCCCTACTTGTTCCCGAGCCCGGGGACTCGGCCATTCCCCGTCCCCTTCTCGTGGCAGCACACATCACATGAGAGCTGGGCACTTGCAGGGGAGAAACAGAGCCAAGGCCGATTCCGCTGCGCCGGGGCCGTCAGCCGGGCCTCCTCCCCTCCGGGCTGTAATTAGCTTCCTTGAAGTGGGCTGGGACTGGAATCCCTCAGCCCAAGCTGAGTCCATAATCAGCCCAGCAGAGGAGGAAGAAAGGCCCCTGCAGCAGTGTGGGCCAGGCTCCCGTTGTACATCCAGGCAACGGAAGGGCAGGTCACGCCACGGGCACGTTTTAACCAAGCCACGATGCTGCCTTTGGCCCGAGCAGAGAGGAACCACAAAACCATCGCTATCTTTTCCAAACCACAATGGAAAGGCAGCAGCCAAAATGACGCCTCAAATCTCAGCTTCTATTTCAGCAGCATCAATTAGAGAGCTGCTCTTTTTGGATACTCTGCGGACCGCTGGCACGCCGGCTCCCCGCCGGCCGCAGCTTGGCCAGCCTACCTGTCTGGGAGTGCACGAGACAGCCTCTGCCATCCCTTTGCTCCCCTTGCCCAGTGGGAGAAGCACTGTCACAGAGCTGAAGAGCAGCAGGGGAATTATTCTGGGCTTGAAGTTATTTCTATTCATCCACAGCTCAAGAAGGACTAGAATAACACTGAGCTTACGTGCCAGGGTTACTCAGCACAGCCCCGGTCACAAGGCGTTGTGTCTGGCTGGGTCCTCACGGCAGGAATCACAGGGACAAAGCCTTTACTCACGCTTTACTGCCAGCAGTGTGTTCCCGTGGCAGCAGGCGACGGAGGTCACCAGGTATGGATGTGTCTCCTCCAGCTGCACTGGCCTGGGCACTCCCGTTTCCTCGTCCTTCCTGCCCAGGCGTCCCCTGGCTCCTTTCCCCCACGTGCACACCTCGCCATCTGCAGAGGGATATGTGCACCTCGCTGCACACCTGCCTCGGCCACAGCAGAGACAGAGGCCCTGCTGCAGCCCAGGACAAGGGGGCTTCAGCCTCACCTGCTCCGATAGCCACAGTGAAGGCATCTCCACAAGCCACCACAGTGACCTTCATCGTCTCAAGCCCCACAACCAGGTGGGGCACGCGGCTGTTGCGGCAGGAGTTGGTGCCCAGCTGCCCGTGCTGGTTGCTCCCAAAGGTGTAACAGAGGCCAGAGGCTGACAGCAGAGAGGGGAGACACACTTGAGACACACTGAAACCCCCAAAGCTCTTTGCTGTTTCCAGGCTGAACATCCTGCTCCACAGAGTTTCAACACTGGGAGCAGGGCATCTCTTGAAAGATCGCCCATGGGAAACAGGCAGAAGGAAGACAGGGGAAATGCAGGTGTCCCCCCCTCTCAGAATTTGGGCACACACCCTCACCTGTGACAGCAGCCGAATGTGCTGTACCGATGTCAGCACACACAATGGGCTCCTGGTTCAAGGGGGCTGATTGGACACACACAAACACAGTGGCCTCCTCCACCTGGTCCTCTGGGGAGGGCTCCTCTGCTGAGCTGATCCGATCTAGGCCCAGCTTGTTACACCTGCACAAGGAAAATCTCTAGGATCACTCAGGGATGTCTTCTGGAGCCCCATGGTCACAACACACACAAGCCCAGGTGGGTAAAATGTGGAGCACGGACCCTCACTCCTCTTACCTGTTGCTCCCACAAGCAAGAATCTGGTTCTTCACTGTGAGGACCATGGAGGAATCGATGCCACAGATGACCCTCTGAGCCTCGTGCTCCGGAGGGACTGTGACCTGCTGGGGGCAGTTGTGGCACTCCAGGGTGCCCAGCCCAAGCCGTCCTGGCAGGAGGAACAGAGCAGGGAACAGCTGATGGCAGCACACACCCTGAGCACGGCCCCACTGCGAGCAGCACTGACACAGCTGCTGCAAGAGCCCGGCCCGGGATCCCAGAAGCAGCGAAACCCAAAGCACGGGGGGCCCTGGTACGCAGCAAAACCAGCTGCAGCTCTTCCACACCCACCCACCCACCCACCCTGGCACATCTGGAGGGGACTGTGGGCAAAGCAGTGCCAGCAAAGGGAGAGGGAACAGGCACAAGCCCTGTTCTGCAAAACAGACGTCTCTTACCATTATCCCCCCTGCCCCAGGCAAACACTTCCCGTTCGTTGGAGACTGCCAGGACGTGAGACGCGCCACAGGCCACCTGCACCATCTCGTAGCCCAGCAGGGCCTCCACAATCTTGGGCTGGCAGGGGAAGAGCAGCAGCCGTCAGCCGAGACCTCCCAGCCTGCCCGGCTGCTCCCATCCCTCCCACCCGGCCCCCCCAGACTCAACACAGCGCTGGCAGCATCCCAGTTTTCATCCAACACAAACAACAGAGAAATTTCTTTTTTTTGTTGTTCCAAACAGTCTTCAAAGGGATAAGAGACTACGTGCACACAGCACAGCAGATAATGCAAACATCTCTGGGGAGGAAGAAAGCAGCCAGCACGAGAGTTTGGAGAGGGAAGAGGTTCAGCAAGGGTTGGGATTCGCCCCCCTGCCCATGTGGGGAGTGCCAGGGGCTGTGAACGCCTGCTCCGAGCAGGCAGGGGCTTGGTGCAGGATGCATTGGCTCAAAGGCTCTTGTGCAGAGGAGCTGTGAGTTAACAGCACAGATTCATTAGGGCGTGGAGTGACCAGGATCTCCACATTTCACCCAGCCCCTGCTGTGACCTGCCGTTAGATCTGACACCTCGCCTCATACTCATTATCCTCCTCAAGTGAAAAGCACCGTTTGTTGGGATCTGGCTGCTGCTTCCAACTGGTCTCCCCTCCCCAGCCACAAGCAGGGAGCAGCTCAGCTCTGGGAGGAGCAGGAACAAACGGGCCAGCTGACCACAGTGACAAATGGCACCAGTCCCCGGGCTCGGCTGGAAGCCTTCGGCTGCTGCCACATCCGAGGGCAGGCGAGGAAGAAGCTGGAAGGGAGCAACGAGCCCTCGGCCGCAGTGCTCTGAGCCAATCGGAAACACACAGCTCTTCTTTAAATACTGGCTCTTTTGAAAAATAACTTTTCTCAGTGAACCCTGGCAGCTGCGGGCCAAGAGTGAAGCAGGCAGGTGTGTGATTAGAGGCAGGCTCCAAGCTGGGAGCCTGCCAACAGCAACCACAAGGCAGCTCTTGACTTCCCCCACGCTCAAAGGAATCATTGTGTAGGGGTGGGGAGAGAAAGAGAGAGGCAGGTTGGGTCTTTTAAAACCCGCAGTGACGGGGAGAGGAGAGGAGGGGGAGGGGGGTCAGATGCCAAAGCATGCCTGGGATGCACATCCCTGGAGCTGGGATGAGCCCGCTCACGTGGTGCAGAAGCCACGATCCATCCTTTACCCTGGGGGAGCAGCACGCCCAGCACCCTCTCCACCAACCTGGCTCACATCCGTGAAGTTTCCGTGCCCCAAACAGCCATTGCTGCCGCTGCCGAAAGTCATGATTATCCCCCTGTCTGGAGGAGCAGAAAGGAGCCCTGTCAGTGGCAAACATGGAGCCCTGCGTGAGGTGACACAGACGAGGGGTGGCCATGGCTCCCCGGACCTCGGACCCACTCTGACTCAGAATGAGCTGCAAGGGGTCACAAGGCGTCAGTGAGCTTGTGAAGGGAGCTGCAGGAACTTCCAGGGAGCTGCAGGAGCTTCCAGGGAGCTGCAGGAGCTTCCAGGGAGCTGCAGGAACTTCCAGGGAGCTGCAGGAGCTACCAGAGAGCTGCAGGAACTTCCAGCGAGCTGCAGCCTCACCACGCTGCAACGGCTCGACAAACATACAGCAGTGATAAGAGTACTGAGATAACACTGCTGCAGCTGTGTACGCAGGAGCTGCGAACCCCAGGGTCTGTCAAGGTGTTAAAGTCACTGAGGCACTCCCTGAGCAGCTGCCCAGCAGAGGGGTGGCAGGAAACGCCATGGGAGGTAGGATAAACACATGCCCATGGAGTTTGACCACCGTGAATCTGTCGTTTGCTGCCCTGACCCCCAGCAGAAGAGCAAACAAAGCTCCTACAGGACCACTGGGAGGGCTTTGCTCCACAAACATGGCCTTGGACTGGCGTGTGTGCTCCCCTCTCACCCAGAATGCTTCCTGGACTGCACGGAGGGGGCTTCAAACCCTGCTTTGCTGCACTTTGAGGACAACCAGCCCTGCAGCAGCTCACTCTGACTCCTCTCTGTGACACCAGTCATTGCTGGTCACTGCATGTGCCCACGTCATGCTCACAGAATACGTGACAGAGATTCTCCTCACGCTGCAGTCCCCACTGTCAGTTCTGGTTTCAGGTGACACCAATGCAACCAGAACAACAAGCACAGAAGATTTTATAGAATCATGGAAAAATTTAGGGTGGAAAATACCTTTAAGATCATCTAAGTCCAACTGTTTGTGGCCTTCCCCACACCAGACAGTTTGAGACCAAGTTGACCAATGTGGCATCACAGGAGGACCGTGTCTGCCTTTTCTGACCCCCACATGACGCTACAAAGAGGCCACACTGTGTCACCCCAGCCCAGAGCATCTCTCTGGTTCCTCTCTGAGCAGGCTCCCCAGGCTCCCAAACCACTGGGTTTTAGGGGGTTCTGGGACCCAGGCAGGTGAAGGCAGGAGGCAGCAGCTCACCTGTGAGGCAGGCTGTGAAAAGATCACCACAGGACACGTGTTTGATGGTCACTCCAGACTGGCCTTCCAGAAAACGGGACACAAACTGAGGCTGGAGCTGCTCGGTGGCTCCTGGGAGAGAAGCACCCCCGGCAGCACCCACGGGAGGAGCCTGATGGAGAGAAGCCATGGAAGAGCTGGGTTGGAGGACACCAATGAACCCCTTCCCACAGGCTTATCAGCATTTCCCACACCCTGGCTGGGAGTGCAGTCCTGGAGGAGGCAGTGCCAGGGTCTGTGAGTGAGCAGAAACACCTCCTTCACAGAAATCACACACCCAAGGCTCCACAGGCAGTGCCTGCCCCAGGTTCCCTGTCACTCACCTCCCACAGGATGAGCCTCCCAGATTTGGTGACCCCAGCCTTCTGTGTCCTGCCAGCAGAGACCTGCACCACCTCAGTGTTCAGCATGGGCAGGCGCAGAGGGGTGGTGATCCCACTGCCCCACGTGTAGATGGATGACAGTGGAGGTGGGATTCCGGTCTTGGCTGAACCACACCGAACACCTGTGGGGCACAGAGAAATCATTCATGTGGATCCCTGACTCTCCTCCCACAGGAAAAGTGACAGCACCAGCCAGTCTGGGTGCCAGCATAGCTGCCAGTGCCAGACCAGTGCTGGTCCAAGGGGCTGCCGGGCTCCTCCAGAGCTCAGGGAAGGTGACATCTCTTAAATTCCTCTCTCCAGAACCCTGAGTGCCTCTCTGACCTGAGTCCAAGGGAAAAGGTCCTTCCAGATGGAGCTGAGTTGAACACACCATGCCAAAACTCACCCCTCGACCTGGCACTGCTCGCCCGTCCCCCTGTCCGGCTGTGGGTCACTGTGGGCACTGAAGCCAAGGGTTTTTCAGGCCTGCCAAACCAAAATCCAGCCTTTAATGTCCTGCAGAACCTTGGATCACAGAATGCCTGGGCAGAGCTACAGCAGAAGCCACAGGTGAATCACTCACAGCAGTGCTTTGTGTTGGTGCTTTAAACAACCCGAGAGAGGGGAATTGGCACCAGTTCACTTCCCCCTGTGCTCACAACTCTGTTTGCTGTCACTGTGATGACAAGCCCACACCTGCCATGGCACCTGCCTGGCTCTGAGCCCCTGGGCCAAGCTCAGCCAGCAGCAGCTGCACGTTAGGCAGCACAGGAGAGCTGCATTGAGAAAACGCTCTCTTTGGAGCTCAGAACGGAGGCAGTGAGCTGGTCAGACATGCTGTGGGCTGTGGCAGGCCCTCCCAAGGGACACTGAGGTGGCAGTGTCACTTGCCTCCTCATTTTGACACTGCCCACATCTGTGTAGAGGTTTAGGAGGGGCCGGATGCAGATGGCCTGGGCCATGATCTCGTTCAGCTGCGGCCGCTTGGAAGGATCCAGGTTGAGCATGCTGAGGATGAGCTGGCGCAGGTCGGGGCTGTATCGGTCTGATATTGGGGCAAACGTCCCGCTCATGATCTTCAGCACTAAGGCAGGAAGGTTCTGGAGAGAAAACAAGAGACAAACAGTGGCTGGGCAGTCAGGGGCGAGGCCAAGGAGGAAGGAGCTCTCAGCACTGCCCTCTGCCTTCACACTTCCCGGCTCGCTGAGAAGTGATCCCAGCATACATTTTCACCTCTGTGAGAGGCCACGGCTCCCCGTGCTAGGTGTAAACCACATCGCCCTTACCGCAGCTTCGAAAGCCCTCTTGAGGCTGGCGAGCTCGTAGAGCACACAGCCCAGGGCCCAGATGTCACTCTTCTGGTTGTAAGGCTTCCCTTCACAGAGCTCCGGGGAGATGTAGCACGGAGTTCCCACCACCTACAAGAGATGAAAATTTACCACAGTGCAGTGAAACTGAGGCAAAGGGGTGGAAAGAGGAAGGCTTGCTGCAGAGCTGGCTGGAACACCACCAACTAAAGCTCCACAGAGCTGGGCTTTTGTTCCCTTGGCATCAACAGCTGCCTGACAATCTCAGTGAAAAACAAGAGGATTTGCCTTTCCAGTGACACATACAGTGATTGCCTCCAATTTTGCTTCTATCCACTTGAGATAATCAGAGCCCAGAGCGCCGAGTGTGATACAAACGTCTGGTCAGATTAGCCCAGGTGGGGAAAGACACTCAAATGTCAAGCAGGGAAAGGAGATTAAGGCAGGATGGGAGTGCACAGGCAGGAATTTATTTGCTCAGGATGTGTCAGACAAGTCTGCAAACACCACCCCCAGCAGGAGCCACCCTGTCTGCCCTGACACCCCAGCTTTGGGCAGGTCTTTCTTAACCTTTCTGCAGCCCAAAGAAACACAGCAAACTCGGGCATGAAGATATCAGCCGAGGAACAAAGCAGCATTGCCTAAAGCCACTTCCCAGAGACTACCGAGAGCCAAATCCAGAGTTTCCAGCCTGCTGCCATGGGGTAAGAAGCTCCCCTGCCACTCACCGTGTAGGCTTTGCTCTTGCTGCTCAGGATTTTGGAGATGCCAAAGTCTCCGATCTTGACGATCATGCGATGTTTGTCCAGGAGGATGTTCTGGGTCTTCAGGTCACGGTGCAGGATCTGCTTGGTGTGCACGTGGTGCAGGGCCAGGAGGATCTGCACGAAGAAGTGCAGGATGGTGTCCTCATCCAGCAAGGAATTACAGCGCTTGTGGATGAACTCTGCCAGAGTGCCTCCTGCAAGGGACAACAGAGGGCTGTGGGCACAGGGAGCTGCAGAGGACAGCACAAACCTGGCCTAAAACTGAGGGGATTTTGCCATTTTGGCATCTTAATGAGCCAAGCATGTGGGAAGAAACACATCCTGGTGGGATATGCAGCACATCCTCCAATGCTCCTGAACAATGGCAGCACAGCTGGTGGGAGGAAGAAACAGCCAGAGAGAAGTTACCGTTGACATATTACCAAAAGCAGCAGGAAAAGAAACAGTAAAATTACAGCTCTTGGAAAAGGACACAAACCTCCACGGCAGAACAAGACCAGCCTGTTCTGCAGAGGAGAATTCTTGCAGTCCAAGAGGCCACGTGGCACAGAGAGGCCCCTGTCGGGAAGGGGAGGTCCAGATTCAGGGCTCATGCACAACTTTCAGCAAACCCTCATGCAAATGTTGATTTCATCTGAAACTCCACGGGAAACCTTGTTAGATATATGTGGCCAACAGAAACAGGGAAATGTGCCTGAAACCTGAGCCGAGGGCAGACAGTAACATGGTGATCAGTAACACGGGACAGAGGGGTTTGAAATCTCCTTGTTTGGGATATGGTTAGCAGGCGTAAAGCATTGAGTGGTTGAGGTTGTAAAGGACCTTGCAAGATCACTGTTCAAGCAGGGTTGACCAGGACCAGAATCTGTCCTTTGAGTATCTTCAAGGATGGTGACTCCACAACGTGCATCAATGCTTGGCCACTTGGTGCATGGTCAATTTGGTGTCCACCAAGAACCACAGATACTTTTCTACAAATACCTCTCCTCAAGAGAGGCGTGCTTGGACTCCCGGGTGTGCAAAGCCCAAGATCTTTACAAGGAGCACAACGTGAGACCACAGCAGCTTGACCCAAAGAGAACCAAGTGCTTGGCATCCCCTGGACCTGCCAAGGGACCGGTTACAGGCACTGGGGGACAGCAGGGCCCACCTGGGGCGTATTCCATGGCAATCATGAGTGCCTTGTCCTCCAGGAAGTTCTCGTAGTACTCGATGACGTTGGGGTGGCTGAGCAGCTTGAGGACCTGGCACTCGTTCTGCGCTGCCAGCCGCTCATCCTTGCTCATCTGCTCCACCGGGATCTGCTTCAGGATCACCAGCTTCTGGTCGGCCTTGCGCAGGCACAGGTGCACGATGCTGCGGGGACACGGACGGGGCCTCAGCGCGGGGAAGGGTCAAAACAGAGGGCCTGTCCATCGCCCTGGGGTGACACGGGTCGCCTGCAATCCCCGCGCCCCGGGATTCACGCACTCTGTGCCGTGTCCCCCCGGATGCCACACCCCGGCCGACCCCGCACTGCCGCGGCTACAAACGCCTCGCTGCCACGGGGACGCTGCTTAAAGACCTCACGCCCGGAGGTAGAAAGATTGGAGACCTCCCCATCGCCCATCCCCGGCGTCCCCTCACCCGAAGGCCCCTCTCCCCACCACTCGGATCCGCTCGTATTTCTCCATCCCTGGGCCCGGCTCCGTCCGTCTCCATGGAGACACTTCCGCGCTGCTACGGCGTCCGCGGGCGGACAAACCGCGCCGTGTGTGTGAGGCTTCGGGGGGCTCCGTGCTTCGGTCGCGGGTGGGAGGGTAACGCCACCCCCGCTTTGGTGGCACCCCAGCGCCACCGGGAGCCAGACCCGCTTGGGTAGCACCCAGAGAGAGAGGTTTGGGGTGCGCTGGGCTGCCCGCCCCCGACTGGGGTATGCCAACAGGATCCCCCCGCGCTCCCAGAGAGCGGCGGTGTCCCCAGCAGCTCCAGCCCCGAGCCTGGACGGGCACCCACTGCCGGGGGCTGCGCTGCTGCAGGGCCAGCACAAGGGGCACGAGTCCCCTCCGTGGCCCCCCAGACTGCTTTAGATTCTCCAGGAACACGAGCATCCCTGGGGCCGGCCGTGATGGCGGTTATAGCGTGGAAGCGGGTCCTGCCCTGCACCCAGGAGTGGCGGCCTCTGTCCTGGAGTGGGGACAGTGACAGCAGTGGCAATGGTGGCACTGCCACGTGGCCCTGCTGCCATCTAGCGACAGCCAGCTGGGCTCACCAGAGAGGGGGGTCAGCCCCCCTTGCGCAAACCAGCGCCCTGCGGCGGAGGGCAGCGATGGGGCAGGACCCCCACGCAGGAACCTGCACCTCGCCGCGTTTCGGTGCCGCGATTTCGGCCTCACCTTACTGCAGCCTGATATTAGGGGGCACATTTGAGAGCCCCAGCGCCCCCGCCATATCTTGAGGTGAGCGTTTGTGGCTGCTCCCATCCCACTACTTTTCCAAACACAATGTTTTCCCGGGCATTCCCCCCCCGCCCGACACAATGCGCCGCAACCACCGGCGGCAGCCACACCGTGCCGGGGATACACAAACACACGGCGCAGAACAGATGTGCGAGGCCCACGCCAGCTGTGTGCATCACCGTGGCAGATGTGCAGGGCCCAGCACAGATGTACAAACGCTGCACCCACCCTCCCGCGCCGCCCACTACGGCAGATACGGGCAGTATCTGACACCCACGTGGGCGGTGTCGGGCACACTCGTGCAACACCAAGCCCGTTCAGCGGCACCGCCCGGCAGGAACACGCCCCACAGCCCGCACACCCGCACACCCCACACCGGCGCGGCGCCCTCCGCGCCACGCTCCGCACACGTGCGCGCACCGCTCCGCGCGTACGCGCGTACACACGCGGGCGGGGGGGCGTGGCCAGCGCACCGCTTATCAATGAAAGGCGCGGCCGGCGCGGCCACGCCCCTCAGCGCCCGCCAACCCCCGCGCAGGCGCGAGGGGGGGAGGCGTGGCCAGCGCGGAGGGAGTGCCCAATGGGAAGGCGTGGCCCCGCGGCGCTCACGCGAGGGGGCGTGGCCAGCGCTAAGGTGCGGTCCGGGAGGGGCGTGGCCCCGCGGCCCCGCCCGCCGCCGCCGCGGCCGCGCGCCGCCGGACTGGGCGCGATGGGCCCGGGCTGGCGGGCGGCCTCGGCGGCGCTGGTGGGCGGCAGCGTGGTGATCTTCGGGGCGCTGCGCCGGCTGGCACTGGCCCTGCCACAGCCCGCCGCCGTGCGGAGCCGTCCCGGCCGCGTCTGGCGCTGGAGGAATCTCCTCGTCTCTTTCGCACACTCCGTGCTGGCCGGGCTATGGGCCCTCTTCAGGTACCGGGCAGCGCGGGGGGAGGCGGGCACGGTGCACATGCTGCGGACTGGGCATTCCTGGGGAGTGGGCAGGGGACAGGGGGTCCCCGTGTTCCCCATCCCGGAACCTAAGCTGACCCCCTCCTCTCCTCACTTCCAGCCTCTGGCACTCTCCGGAGCTGCTCTCCGACATCCAGGACGGCTACAGCGTCTCAGGGCACCTGCTGGTCTGCTTTTCCTCAGGTAAGGAGCCAAGCAGGACAATGGCCGCAGCCACCCCGCCGGACTTGGCCCACTCCCTGCTCAGACTCGTCCGGTATGCTGGCTCGGGACAAGCCACCGGCTCAAGGGCTGGGCAGCTCCATGCCTCCCGCCTTAATCACGAGCGTGGAGCCCACAGGCCACCAACCCCCAGGGAACAGCTGCCTCTCCATACCCAGACGGGGTGGAGGTGTTCCTGACATCTGAAGAACAATCACACCACCCTCCTCCTCCTCGCTGCTCCTCCTTTCCACTGTGGATCCCAGTGCACAAGCCAGACCTTCTGAACACTCTCCTTCATCCCACAGGCTACTTCATCCACGACACCCTTGACATCATCTTCAACCATCAGTCCCGGTCATCTTGGGAGTACCTGGTGCACCATGCCATGGTGAGTATGGCTGTCACGGGGGGCTACCACACGCCCCAGGGCTCAGCCCACCCAGGTTTCACGGGCTACAGCGGGGCAAGCTGGAGCCCTTCCCTCTGCCTCGCCCTGGCTGCCAGGTAAGCTCTGCATCAACAAGGCAAGGGCGCCTGGCGGGGCAGGATGACTGCCAGCATCGGCTCCGAGCGCCTGGAGCCAGACAGGCTGCCGAGCTGGGAGGGGGAGAGGGGAGCACAGGGAGGTGTAACTGGTCCTGGGGGATCTGCCTTTCCAGACTGGTTTTCTCTAAGCTCAGGTGCCTGCTGGGATCGCTGGGTGGGGGGAACAGAGCTGTGTGCTCTCACTGAGGGCGGGGAAGGATGCGCTTTCCCTGAGGCAAGGCGAGCTGACCTTGCTCCGTGTGTGTGTGTGTGTGTGTGTGTGTGTGTCCCAGGCCATCTCTGCCTTCGTCTCACTCATCATCACTGGCCGCTTCCTGGTGGCAGCGGTGCTGCTGCTGCTGGTGGAGGTGAGCAACATCTTCCTCACGGTGCGCATGCTGCTGAAGATGAGCAACGTGCCTTCCCCGGCGCTCTACGAGGCCAACAAGTACATCAACCTGGTGGTGTACTTCGCCTTCCGCCTGGCGCCCCAGGCTTACCTCACCTGGTACTTCCTCCGCTACGTGGAGGTGCAGGGCCAGGGTGCCTTCCTCACCGCCAACCTCCTGCTGCTCGACGCCATGATCCTCATGTACTTCTCCCGCCTCCTCCGCTCCGATTTTTTCCCCTCCCTGCGCAAGGGCTCTGCGGGGAGAGACGTAGACGGTGAGAAGTTTCTGATAGACTGAGACGTGCGCCCTGAGGGGGACCCGGACTCCGGCTCCTGGAAGTTTTGGGCTCTCCAAAGCTGCTCTGATGTGCCTTAGGGCTCGCTCCCTGGCCCCAGGCCCTGCCTTCATCCGCTCTGCTGTCTAAAAGCGCTTCCCTGCTGGACCAGCCCGACAGCTTCACCGAGCTGCGGGGATGCTGCTGAAGCCAGAGGCATGGCCGATGGAGAAGCAGCCCAAGCCAGCTTCCCTGCAGGCAGCTGGAGGGGCAGGGGTGGCTGCGCTTCACCGCTGATGGCCTGGAAGGGTTGTGAGGGAGGGGACGAGCCCCTCCCGTGGTGATGTTGGGTGTTATGTGCATTAAAATTGGTGTGTTTACTGCTGCCGCAGAATACCTGGGCTGGCTCTTCTGTGGGGCTCTCTCTGGGCCAGGGCTGTGGGAAGGGATGTGCCCCATTCCCAGAGGAGGGCTGGCAGTTCTCAGGGAGGGAGAGGGCACATTCCTGCTGCTCGCTTTGTTCTAGGGACCTTTCGGCCTGCTGGGTCCTGCCAACCCTGTTGAGCCTTGAACAGCACAACTCTTTCCCTCGCGTGGATGGGTTCCCCTCCTCTTCCTCACTGCTATTCCAGAGACCCAGGGCTCTGCAGGGAACAGTTGAAGAGAACCGGGAGAGGTACAAGCCTTGTGGCAGTGCCTGACCCGCCTGTCTCCAGCCTGACAGTGAGGAGCCTGGCTGGGCTGCGTGACTCACCCGGCAGCCACGTGAAGGGGAGCTGGCATGGAAAAGCCATGGGAGGCCAAGGGCTCTTCCTGGAAGATTGCTGCATGCTTGCATCCCCCTGGAGCAATCTTCACTGGCGCAGTGCAGCTGCAGCCCTGTGAGCATGCTGGGCCCTCTCCTGCAGCCACAGGACCAGGATGGTTTCAGCAGCTCTCCCAGAGCGATGGGAGGAGAAGGGGGTGTTCAGCTCCTTGAAAGAGTGGAACCAGAACTGGCCCAGCCGGTCCTGTGGAGCACCAGAGAGGCAAATCCTGCTGACGTGACAGCTCCAGGATCGCACCAGCTTGGCAGTAGCAGTGGGGCTTGGAGGGACTCCTGCCCAGCCCCTGCTCTGGGCAGGATCTGTCCCAGCCACCCCAGCACCTGCCCAGCTCAGGCAGAGACAGGCACTGCGGTTGAAATAATCCGGTGATTAAGGGGGGGCAGCGGGGGATCACCTTTCCACCAGAGAGCTGGGAAACACCCCACAGGATTTGGATCCTGCTGGGACTCCCTGGTGTGCATTGACACCAGTCCCAGGAACAGCCTGGCAGCTGGAACAGAGATGTGATAGCTGGGACAGTGTGGGCAGGGATCGATGCCAGCTCCAGACCTGCTGCCTCCTCCCTCCTTACTTGAAACAGAGCTCAGCAGCCCTGGCAGGGCACAGCCTTGCTCTCAGCAGCACATCCTAACAGCTATGTGTGTGTCTTCCAGCTGCAGCTTAAGCCTCATGGCATCTCTGCAGTTTAGAAGGCTGCATCTGCAATCACCCCACACAACTGAGCCCAAATGTTAATTTTCCCCTCAACCCTATTGCTGCACATATTCCCCCTTGTCTCTCCACATGAAGCAGACACGGCTCTGTCACAGCCTCGACCAGCCCACACCTCCCATCCTTAAACCAGTGTGGAAGGCCAGGCATGACAAAGCTTCCCAAAGGTGGGAGCACAGCTCCCTGCTGTTCCCCTCCTGGCTTCCAGCAGGAACATCCCCCAGCAGTGCAGCTGTGGATCAGGCAGGCTGCCAGCCAGGAGCAAGAGGCAAATGAAGTGCCAGGGCAGCACCACTGTGCTGAGCTGAGCTAAGGCTAGGGCTGACTGCAAGTCATGCTGATGGGGAATCCCTCCCAAGCTCTGGCTGCAGCACATCCAGGCTCTCCAGACCCAATCCTTGCCCAGCAGTGGCAGCGGCTTTGCTACAAGCGGGGCAACTTCTCCCACCTCTTTCTTGGGGTGATTACATGTGAAAAGGTGCCTGGGGGCCAGGGGACCCTGCTGCTGTGCATATCCACAGGGAAGAGGCTGAGTTGGTGGTGCCATGGAAGCAGCACTCCTCCCTCCAGGCAGTTTTTCATCCCTTCCAGCAGGCAGGGAGCACCTCCTGCCCACCTCCCCTGAGCCCAGGTGAGGGTGTCAAGCCAGGGCCACACAACCCAGCTCCTGCTTTCCATCCACCACTATCCTGGGAATCTGCCACCCTCCACAAGAGGTCTGAAGGAATTCAGTGTCCCACCATTCAAGAGCCCAATTACCCCAATCAGTATTTGTCATGGCTTTCATCAACTTTCTCAGTCAAGTCTAAGTATGTACTTAAGCTCAAGTACCTTGACTTTTCCATAATTCCCCTATTCCCTGCTCACCCAATGCTCCACATTCTCCTGACTCCAAACATTTTAAACAAACATTGCAGAGGCAGCAACAGCAGCATTTGGAAGCAGCCCTGTGGACAGTGAACCCCGTGAGGAACAGCAAGAGGGAAACTCACACGCTACAAGCACATGGAGCAGAGATTGTGCCAGAAAACTCCACAAAGCCTCTGCTGCTGGACTAGCAGGAGGGCTCCAAGTGAACCTGCAGCATAAGCAGAGAGCTGACACACTGCGGAAATGGTGTGACAGGTCACTTGTGTCACATCAGAGCTGCTGACAGGTTTTTGTTGTGGCCACTTTCCTCCACCAGGAAGCAACGTAGGACACCCACACCACTGATCACAAGCACATCCTAATTACGCTGTGCAAGAAAATGCAAGACACGAGAGGTCTGGGGGTAAATGTAGAGATATTTGAGATTTAGGTGTCACCTGATGTTCACAGACACCCACTGAGTAGGGCAGCACTGCTCCTGCATGACCCTCTTGTGGAGCTCTGCCCACCCACTGCCAGGAAGGGAAGAAGGAACTCCTTTAACGAAATGAAGGCCCAGAAGTTTGCTGGGTGCTCTCTTTCACACGGGCTGTGCTGTCACAAAACACAAGAGCCCTCAGTGGTGTCACAATGTTTATTAATCTGTACAGTCCTCGGCAGATGCAGTTTAGATGATTCCAATCTGGAAAGAAGCAAAGGATGTTAAAACAGATGTGATGGAGGCACAAAGGCAGAGCCTCCAGCACAGCCATCACTGCCATGGCTGCATCTCCCCAGGATTCCAGTCCTCCAAGGCTTCTTCCTCCCAGACCTGCCCAAGAGCTTTACACACCCACTCTGTACATCTGTTCCAAAGTGATCCCTGTGCTGTACATTCCTCTACCCACTTTGTATGTACCACCTCTGCCTCCTGCCTACCTCAACCATCTTGAGGACTGAACTGACGGAGACTGTGGCTCCTCAACACTCAGATCCTGCCTGGCTACAAGGCCACAGAAGTGCCACCACGCTTGAAGCACAAGCACCTCATAAAGAAACTCAGGAAGAACAATCGGTGGAGGAGACATGAGACAAGCTGCAAAAAAAGCTTCCAGGTTTCAAAGACATCTCACCTTGTTGGCCACATCCAGTGCATCGTAATCTGGAGCCAGTCGGACGTAAGCCTTCTTCTCTCCATCAGGCCTAGAGAGGAACAGGAGGTATCAGAACAGAGGCAACTCCTGCCCCTTGCTCCACATTCCTGCAATTCCCATGTGCATCAGTGGTTCCTTTGGAAACATCACACTGCTCAGTGGAATCGAAGTTTACATCATTTGCACAGGACCCTCTGGGTGTCAGAAGTGCCTCTTCAAGAGGCAAAGAGCCCCCAAAAGAAGCCAAGAGCTCCCTGAGGAAAGCAACCCCCTGGTCTGTTAACATTTCCCACTTCCACCAAGATGTGCTCAGTCAAAAGCTGCACTTAGCTACAGAGCTTTATCCCACATCTGCTGAATCTCACAATGTGTTCCCATTTTCCGCTAAAATGCAGCACCTCACCCCCACCAGGGACCTGTTATCCTCCCCCTTCTCACCTAATCAACGTGTTGACCTTGGCCACATCGATATCGTACAGCTTCTTGACAGCCTGTTTGATCTGGTGCTTGTTTGCCTTGACATCCACGATGAACACCAGAGTGTTGTTATCCTCAATCTTCTTCATCGCCGATTCTGTGGTCAGAGGGAACTTGATAATGGCATAATGGTCCAGCCTGAAAGAAAGGTCCTATGATTAACACAGGGCTGGCAGGTGCTTCTCTGCATTTCAGGGACTTTCTTTGGGGTGCATCAGTCACCTAAGGTTATAATCACAAACTCTCAGGCTTTGGTCGCTGAAAATCATCATCTGTACCCCAAAACACCAGGTCCCCACATCAGCCCATTCATGGGGCTGCTCCCACCCCCTAAACGCCCCGGCAGGGCAGAGCCGCACACCCCACACACACTTGTTTCTCCGTGGGGCGCTCTTCCGGGGGTACTTGGGCTGCCTCCGCAGCCGCAGCGTCTTGGGCCTGCGGAAAGTGGGCGACGTGCGGATCTTCTTCTTCTTGTGGCTGTGCACCCCCTTCAGGACGGCCTTCTTGGCCTTCAGCGCCTTTGCCTTCGCCTCTGTCTTCGGAGGCACAGCTGCGAGGAGAGCTCAGTTAGCGCCACAAGGATCTGCAGGGTGGGGATGTGCTCCCCAGCCGGGCATGGCTTCCCCTGCTCAATGAGCAGGACCTCACGCAGCGGCCCGCGCTCCCTCATCCAGCCAAGAGGAACCCCAAACCGCCCAACTGAGTTAATAGTTTCCCGTTCCCGTGCGGGAAAAGGCATTTATTCCCGCCCCACGCACGAGTCCCAGCATCGAGATGGGAACGTCCCCCCCCCCTCCGCCCCCTCAGACAACCCGGCAGGCCTGTCCGCCACCTCCACGTGCCCGCGCCCAACACAGCGCTGGAACCCTGCGTCACTCCCCGCTCCGCTCAGCCCGACCTCCCCTACATACACCAGCACCCCGCGGGTTCCCACACGCCGCCCCGCGCCCCCAACACGGACCCAGCGCCCCGCGCCCTCACCCTCCTTCTTCGCCTTGGGCGCCATCTTGGCCAAGCGGAAGCCGAAAGGGGTCTACCGCGCGGCGCCGCACGGGCTTATACCCCCAAATCTCGCGGGAGCAAGATGGAATCCCCCTTTACTCCGCGACACCTTCGAAGCATGCCGGTAGTGGTAGTACTCATTGACGGACTCGTCGGCGCACGCGCCGCGATGTTCCCAGCGCCGTAGGGCGTCATGGGAGTTGTAGTCTGGCACGCTGCTGTCCCTCCCCGCCGTCGTGGCGGTGCGGGACCGGGGTGAGCCCCGGGGTGGCGGGGGATTACCGAGGTCCCGTCGCGGTAGTAGCAGCGCAATGGCCCAGTCCCGGAATAACCGGCGTCCAGGCCCCTCCCACGCTCCCGAAGCCCCGAAAGGGGGGCGTGGGAGGGGCTTGGACGCCGGTTACTCCGGGACTACTGGGCGTGAAGCACCGAGCACCGCTACCGGCGCTGGGAGGCTCGCGGTAACGGGGATACCCCGGTTGATTCCCTCGTCGTGGGGACAGGGACGAGGCGGGGAGAGCTTGATCTTGGGCTGGGATAAGGCGAGGGGACGGCGGGGTTTGTGCGCGGCGGACACGGGACGCGGGTACCCGTGGGACACGGAGATGGGGATGGGTGGCACTTGGGGACAGATCCATTGCGGGGCACGGGACAGCGATACCCTGCGGTGGTCGTGGGGACAGCTGGGACACGGGGACGGATGGGACACAGGGACAGTGGTACCCGGGTGCGTGGGAAAGTGGGGGTGGTGGGACACGGGGACAGCTGTGTCCCGGAGCGTGCGACGGCCACACCTGAGGGCAGGGGGACAGTGATACCCTGGGATGGCACACTCGGGATGTGGGCATGGCTGGGACACGGGGACAGCCGAGACATGGGGACAGCTGTGCCCCAGGGTGTGAGGACAGCCACAGTCAGGGGGCTCGAGGTGGCACCTGGGGACAGCTGTCCTTGGTGACGTGGGGAATCAGGGCACAGGGACAACCATGTCCTGGGAAAGTGGAGACTATTGGGGTAAGGGGACAGGGGGACAACCACGTTCCACAGTGCTGTTCATGAGGACAGCTGTGACACGGGGACATCGCCGCTCCTCGCTCTCTCTGTCCCCAGAGCTCGCGGTGACCCTCATCCCATCCCCGCTCCGCCGGCCACCCACGGACCATGAACGTGCTGGCTCCGGTCCGCAGGGACAGGGTCATCGCCGACCTGCCCCGGGTGAGCAGGGGGACACACCAGCCCGGGGGTGACCTGGCCGAGCCCCGTGGTCACCGCCGTGTCCCCTCTTTGTCCCCCTCGCAGTGTTTTCGGAAGGAGGCCGCCCTGCACACCCGCCCCGCCTTCCACCCCACAGTGGCCGGCGCCTGCCAGGAGCAGCGGACGGGCGTTGTGGGGTCGGTCCCGCGTGGTTCGGGGGTCCCCACCGCTGGGGGGACAAGGGGGGGCCCGCGGTCCCGCCAGCCGCGGGTGGGGGTCCCCAGCGTGGGCGCCGCGTGGCTGCCGGCGCTGCCGATGCCGAGCCCTGCGTCACGACGCTGGAATGCGGCGCGGGGGGGACACGGGGGGGAAACACGGGGCGGGGGCGGACACGGGCGTAGGGGATGCGGAGCGCCGCGGGCACCAGGGGCTCGTGGGGCGATGGGTGGCCGCCCACCCCACGGGCCCCTCTGCCCCCCGGGGTCAGCCGGGGGGTGCCCCCCACCCTGCTGAGCCGCGCGTCCGCCTCGCTGCAGCTTCAAGATCTCCAAGATCATCGTGGTGGGAGACCTCTCGGTGGGGAAGACGTGCCTGATCAACCGGTAACGGGAGCCCCGGAGAGGCTCGGGGGGGGATGGCCAGTGGGGGAAGCGACCCCTCTCCCCCAAAGGGCAGCAGCGCCTTGGGCTGAGCCCGGCTCCAGCCAGGCTCTGGGGCTGGGCACTCCCGGGGTGGGGGGCACTGAGCCCCCAGGGGGTTGGGATGAGGGGCTCAGGGGATGTTGATGCCCGCCCTCACCCCCCTCCAGGTTTTGCAAGGACACTTTTGACAAGAACTACAAGGCGACCATCGGGGTGGATTTTGAGATGGAGCGGTTTGAGGTGCTGGGGGTGCCCTTCAGCCTGCAGCTGTGAGTAGGTGCCAGCCCCCTCCCCACGCAGCCCTGCACCCCCCCTCACCTCCCACACCCCCCCCTTAGGTGGGACACGGCCGGCCAGGAGCGTTTCAAGTGCATTGCCTCCACCTACTACCGGGGAGCACAGGGTGAGCTCCCCGCTGCGTCCCAGCTGCCCGTCCCGCTGTCCCTGTCCCCGTCTCACCCCTCCTTCCTCCCCCAGCCATCGTGATCGTCTTCGATGTCAACGACGTGGGGTCCCTGGAGCACACACGGTAGGGGACACATGGCCCAGGGGTGGGAGCAGGGGTGAGCTTGGGGGCCTTAAGGGCTGGACAGAGAGGGGTTGTGGGGCTGCTGTGGTGTGAGAGCACGAGGGCAGTGCTCAGCCAGCAGCTGGTGACAGTGGCTCTCACAGGCAGTGGCTGGCTGACGCCCTGAAGGAGAATGACCCATCCAATGTGATCCTCTTCTTGGTGGGCTCCAAGAAGGATCTGAGCGTGAGTGTGTCCCCCTCCCTGTGGGCAAACTGTCCTGGCTGTCCCTGTCACCCACCCCTGCCCGGCTCGGTTGGCAGACCCCAGCTCAGTACAGCCTGATAGAGAAGGACGCTCTCAAGGTGGCCCAGGAGATGCAGGCAGAGTACTGGGCTGTCTCCTCACTCACTGGTGAGTCCCAGCTGGGCAAGGGGATGCAGATCCCAGCATCAGCCAGGTCAGGGGACACTCAGGGGGTCTCTTCCCATCGGACAGGGGAGAACGTGCGGGATTTCTTCTTCCGTGTGGCGGCCCTGACCTTCGAGAACAGCGTGCTGGCCGAGCTGGAGCGCGGCAGCAGCACCCGCAGGATCGGCGACACCGTGCGTGAGTAGCCCCCGCCAGCCCCACCTGGGTGTCCCCCCTCGTCCCCCCGCCCCACCCACCCACCCTCCTTCCTCTGTCCCCCAGGGATCAGCAGCAAGGAGAGCGACCTGTACCTGTCAACGCCCCGCAAGAAACCCAAGTGCTGCCAGTGAGGGGACAGCCCCAGTGCCCTCCATGCTCACACCTCTGGACCAAAGAGGGGCGACCCCGGCCGGCCCCGAGGAGCCGTCCCTGCCACCCCAGCCCCCCCCGGCCCCTCGCCCGCCTGGGCACCCCTGGCTGGGGCGGGCAGGAGCACCGGTGTGGCTGCTGTAGCTATGCAAACCCAGGTACTGCTCGCAGGGGGAGATACCCTCAGGCTCCCTTTTGTCTTAATAAAACTTTTTTTTATGCTTTGTAAGAAAGGCCTGGGGCTGAGGGCAGGGAGCTGGGGCTGGTTGCAGGTCTCCCTGTCCCTGGGTGCAGCCCCCAGGCTCATAGGCCAGCAGGACGGCTGTCGCTGAGGACGAGCTCCTTCTTCCACCCAGCAGCATCCTAGTCCTGCAGAGCCAGCAGCCCTGTGTCCCTCAGCGGGCTGCAGGGGACACGCCGGGTGCCGGTCCCTCATCAGTCCCAGCCGAGCTGGTGCTGGTCGAAGCGGGGCTGCAGGTGGGGCGGGACACAGTGGGAGCACTTGTAGCGCTCCTGGATCCACTTCCCTCCCTCGCTGTTCTCCATGCAGATGGCAGCGACACCTGTGGGGACACACACGGGGGGGGGCTCAGCGCTGGCCACCACAGCCTGTGGGAGGGGTGGTCCTGCTGCACCCATGGGTGCACCCGGGGGTGCCCCCTCCTACCTGCCACGACCCCCCCCAGCCGCTCCACCAGCTCGATGGCCGCTCTCATGGTGCCCCCAGTTTCAACCCACTGGTCCACGAGAAGGATGCGCAGACCTGGGGGGGGCAGAGGCTGTGGATGAGCGCCCCGTGCCCACACTGGCAGCCCCCCCAAAAAGGGGGGCACCCCACTGGTGTCTCACCCGGTGAGATGGCGTCGGTGCGGACCTCCATCACCTTCTCCCGGCCCGAGTAGTCGGTGTAGGGCTGCGCCACTGTCTGCACGCAGAGGTGCCCGGCTTTGCGGATGGCCAGGAAGCCTTTCTGCAGCGTGGCAGCGGCCGCGGCGCCTGGAGGTGGGCACAGCACTGTCAGGACCCCCAGGGAGGAGGGACAGAGACCCTGCACTCACCTGTGACCTGCATCCCGCTCACCCAGGATGAAGCCCATGGCGTCGATGCCGGCCACCACGTCGATGGCATCTCCCTGGAAGGGCTGCAGCAGGTCGGCCACGCAGTCCTGCAGGCCCTGGGGGGAGAGAGGAGGTGCTGGGTGCCCGCAGCCCACCGTGGGCACCCACAGCTGGGTGCCCCAGCAGCCCCGTGGAGATGCAGCCCACCCCTGCACCCCTGTGGGTGCCGTCCACCCCGGGCACTGGGTACTTGCGGGTGGCAGTAGAGCCGGGAGGGGTCCAGCCAGGCGTAGTTGGGACCCTTAACGTTGGGGGCCATCAGTGCCAGGTACCAGCCCTTCTCCCGGGTGGCAGGGACGTGGCACAGGTCCATGCGTGGGGACTGCAGGCGCTGCAAGCACTGAGCGTGAAGGGGGGTGAGAATTCCCCTCCTCCGGCCTCCACAGGGCTCCCCGTGGCCCGGTGCCCCCCACCCACACCCACACGTGGCACCCCAGGGCCCAGGGCTCCCGTTGCAGCTCCATACCTGGGTGCTGGTGGCAGGGCTGAGCCGAGCCGGGACCGTCACGGGAGCGTCACAGACAGCGACAGCTGAGCAGGGGCAGCCCCTGCGGCACCGGGCCAGCGCCCTCGGCCAGCTGGACGCCGGGACGCTTCCAGGCAGGAACACTTCCCATGGGTCAGTGATGTCCCCCACCAGCTCTGCTGTCCCAGCCAGGCGGTGCTGTGGTGGGGAGCAATGGGTCCGTGGTGTCTGCACCCCATGTGGGTGTCCCCAGCTGCCTGTGCCAGTGTGGGTGGCACGGTGGGGTGGCACCCGTGGAGCCAGGGCGATGCTCAGGGGGATGTCCTGCAGCTTTGGGTGGTCTTGGGCAGCGCAGGGATTTTTTGAGGCCAGGCACGTCCCCGTTGGGGTGTCCAGGCACTGTCCTGCCCCGCTGAGCACAGCATCCCAGTGAGCCAGGGCTGTGTCCTGACTGTCAATGGGCTCCAAGGACAGGAGCTGGCCAGGAAGGACAGCCCTGGCAGCGCTCTGGGAATGCCGGCATGGGCTGCCAGCCCGGCTGGGCACCGGGCTCTGGGCTGCCCTGTAAGAACACATCTGCGGGATGGGATGCAGGCCCACAGGGACCGCCCATGGGATGGGACATGGGGATGCATGGGGAGGGATGTGCAGATGTGGGGAGCATCCACGGGAAGGGACGAGGGGATGCAGGGGAGCATCCGCGGGCTGCGATCCGGGGCTAAGCAAAGCATCCATAGGATGGGACGCAGGGATGAAGGGAGCACAGTTCTCCCGTCGGGGGCCGCTCCGGGGCCGGGGGCTGCGCGGGGCTCGGTGCGTCACGGGGCGGGGGTTTGGGGCCGGCTGGTTACCGGCCCCGGCACATCACCCCACCGGCTGCCACAGCAACGGGGCCGGTCCCACCGGGAGGGGTGACCCCTTCCCCGCGGGCTGCCGGCGCGGGACGTGCGGCGGCTGCGGGAGCGGCTGCAGCACCCCGGCTCTGCGGGACCCTCCGCACGGTGCCGGGCAGTGCCAAGCCGTGCCGGGCCGCCCCGCGTGGGCGGGCTGCCACACTCTATAAGGCGGCCCCACGGCGGCGAGCGGCGCGGTGCCATGTGCGCCCCGGGGCTGCTCTGCCGCCTCCTCCTCCTCCTCTTTCTCTTCCTGCTGCTCCTGCTGCCACCTGCGCCCGGAGCGGCCCCGCCGGGACGGCCCCGTGCCCGCCGCGGGCTCACCTACCCCGGGACGCTGTGGTGTGGTGCGGGCAGCAACGCGGACAGCTACGAGCAGCTGGGTAAGAGCGGCAGAGATGCTGCTACATGTATCTTCCCATCCCATCTCATCCCACCCCTTCTCATCTCATCCCACTCCCTTCCAATTCTGTTCCTCAAATCCCTTCTCCCCATCCCATCCCATCCCATCCCATCCCATCCCATCCCATCCCATCCCATCCCATCCCATCCCATCCCATCCCACTTCACCCATCCCCAACCCAGCACTGCTCCAGCCCCTTCCCTCGCTATTCAATCCCTGTCTGTCCCAGTTCAGTCCCCACCCAAGCCCCAGTCCAATCCCAGTTCATCTCCGCCTAGTCCCTGTCACAATCCTTTCTGGTGCTGCTCCACTCTTGATCCCCCTCTGTTCCCAGCCTACTCTGTGGTCCGTCCTGCTGCCATTCCAGTCCCCATCCCGATAGTGACCTGCTCCCAGCTGCTATCCTGATCCCAGCCTAAACCCTCTCCAGGACTGCAGTCCAGTCCCAGCCTCATCCCCAGGGTGGTACTGGTGCAGCCCCGTCCCCATCCCAGCGCCAGCCTCGTCCCCACCCCACTGCTGATCCAGCTGAGTTCCTCCCCATCCATCCTCACCTACACCAGTATGATTCCAGGCGTGTGTCAGCCCAGTCTAATCCCGATCCTAGCCCTAGCCTAGCCCAGCCCTAGCCCTGCCCGTACCCCACGTTTCCCCGCAGGGGAGCACCGGGACACGGACCGGTGCTGCCGGGACCACGACCACTGCCAGCACGTCATCCACCCCTTCACCGCCCGCTACGGCTACCGCAACCTGCGCTGGCACACCATCAGCCACTGCGACTGCGACCACCGGTGAGCGTCCCCAAACCTGCCCCGGGGCAGCCTGGCATCCCCCGGGCTGGGTGCCAGCCCGCTGAGCCCGGCTCTGCCCAGGTTGAAGGAGTGCCTGCGGCGCGTGAACGACACGGCCTCGAGGGTGGTGGGCCAGGCCTTCTTCAACGTCATCCAGGTGCCTTGCTTCGAGTTCACCTACAGGGAGGAGTGTGTGGAGCCTTATCTCTATGTCTGGTGAGTGCCCCCCCGCCCTGGGGACTGCCCCGCTGCCCGGGCTTGTCCCACCCTGCGGCGTCTCCTCGTTTTTTTGGCAGGTGCAAGACGTACAACACGGTGGCCGTGGCGGTGCCCCGAGAGCCGGTGCTGTATGAATTTGGGGGGGAGCTCATCGACCGGGCAGCCAGGCCCAGGGGAGTCCCCCTGAGCCCCCCGTGGGGCAGCGTAGGGGGAGGAGCCCTGGATCATCACACTGGCACGGCCTCCAAGGCGGTCAAGAAAGAGAGGAAGAGAAAGAAAGATAAGAAAAATAAGGGGAAAGGTCTGAAAAAGAAAGTCTCTTCTGAAAAGGGGGCACGGAGCCGTCCTGCGGGTGCTGCCCCCGCTGATCCCTGGGCCCTGCTGCCATCCTTGGGGGAAGCATCCAACACCATCCTGAGCGATGCCCCGGCACGGGAGGGACTGGGCAGGGAGCCAGCGCCAGCCACTCCCTCCCCGGTCCCCACCACCAGCGGGAAGAGGAGGAGGAAGGAGAGGAACAGAAAGAAGAGGCTGAAGAGTAAAACTGAGGCTGAGCCCCCACGAGAGCTGCAGCTCTGAGTGCCCCCTCAGGCCTGCGTGGGTCCTGGCTGTGAAATAAATTTACATCTGCTCCAGCAGCCTCGGCAGTGTCTCTGTGGGGGAAAGGATGGCACCAGGGATGGGGAAAATCCAGGGGAAATCCCGGGGCTGATCCCGTGGGAGGGGAACACCTAGAGCCGGGTGGGTACCCAGGGGTTTGAGGTGTTCCTCACTGCTCCCCTCAGTTCACGGCATTGTCCTGGCACCGGGGACACAGCTCCCGGCCACAGGGCTGAGCCCCAGCTTTAGCACCCCTGCTAGAGGGTTAAATTCCAGCTCCCCAGGCGGGTAATTTTCTCTGGAAGTTCTCTGAATTGCACCACCCAAGCTCTCTCATCCTCTTAACCCCTTGCCTTTCCCGTGCAACCCACACCAGCATCAACTCCTTCTCCCTTCCTTGGGGAGGAACAGAGCCTTGGCCCGCCCTGAAGGCTCCTCAAATGCCTGCAAAGCTCCTTAGAGTGGGACAATAGAAGCTTTTCCAGCCCCGGGACAAAGGCAGATGCTGCTGGAAGAGCTGAGGCACGGAATGGTGCCTGTGTCCCTTGCTGCTGGGTGGGGATCCTGCCTGGGGGAGCCCCGGGGAACAGGGCAGTGCCACAAACTCCTCCAAAGCGCTTCCAAGGGCGAGGCTGTGGAAAGATCTCCCTGCACCAGCACCAAATTCCAGACTTGGAAAGAGCCGGAGCGCCGGGAGCCAAGCAGACAGCAAACCCCGCTCTGGGGAGCGCGCGGTGCAATCCCAAATCCCTGAAATAAGCGGATCACACGAGTCCAGGGGGGAATACCAAGGGTGGAGGAAGGCATTGCTTCCTCTCCGGCTGCAAAGCCCCCGCGGCGGCCGCAGCATCCCGGCAGGAAGCATGGACGCGGGGCACGCGGACGAGCTTCCCAAAAGTAGAACTTTTATTGACAGCAAGGGAAAAACTAAAAACAAAGACAGCCAGAAAGGAGGCAACAACACACAACTAAGCCCTCCCCTCCCTTCCAGGTCCAACCGGTAAGGAGCTGCTCCTGGTTATATCCCTATCGTACAGTCCCCACGAAATAAGAAAATAGCGCCAGGCTCATCCACCCGCAACCTCGGAGCTGTGGGCCCCAGCCCACGTTCTCCCCACGGGCCGGGGTGGCTTCGGGAGGAACAGGACCCTGTCAGCCCCTCAGCACTGCGGAGGGGATGGCATTGAAGCCGGGACCCGCATTTCTCTGTGCAAAGAGCTTTGCTTTGTCCCCCGGGTCGCTGCCATTCTTCAGGAGCATTTAGATGCAAAGAAGAGCTTTGTTTCCTAAGATGTGCCGTTCCTGCTCATTTCCTAGCAAAGGAGGCTGACCAGGAGCACTGGGAAGGAACAAAGGCTCTGCTTCCATAGAAAATCCCTACTAACAAAGCAGGAGAGGGGAGAGTGTGTGCAGCAGGAACTTTCCCTCTCAGAAATGTCTCTGCCATCGCTGGCAATCCCTCCGGAACACGGCACGGGGCTGTTTCTGACACAAGTTTTCCACTTTATCCGCCCTCTCCCTATCCAAGAGGGAGGTGCCCCCCAATGTCGCTGTCATGTCTCTATGTGGTACATCCGTAACAAAACATCTTTTAACAACAGAAATCGGCTTCTCTGTGAAACTTCCAGCACACAGAGGGCAACACCAAGCAACAAAGGAAGGAGGAGCATCGGCTTCCACCGCGCAGCTCCGCTCTGAGCAAATCCTAAGGTGAAGGGCAGGGGGCAGGCAGAAAACCTCTGAGCTAGCATTCAGTAAAAACACTATTTATTCACCCCTCTTGGTTACAGCTGGGCAGGGGAAGCGGGTACAGAGGAGGAGGCCATGCACTCCGGGCTGCTGCTTTAACCCACGTGTCTGTCTCAGGGAAGCTGCCGTTTTATTTCGCAGTCTGAGTTTAAAAAAAAAAAAAAAAAAAAAAAAAAAAAAAAAAAAAAAAAAAAAAAAAAAAAATCATAACTAAATAAATATTGTTCCGAAAGAAGCCAGAGCAGAGAGCAAGCCTTTGGTACAACAGCTGCATCTCCAGCAAGACCCCAAGCCGGCGTGCTGGACCCATCCAGGCACAGCTGGGGCTGGCACAGGCTCTGCTGAGCCTGCCACGCATGAAAACATGGAGCAAACAACAACAGGAACTTTGTGAGAACTCTGGTTCGCTTGTCACAACCCCCACGACTTCGCTTTGTGGTCTCGGGCCGAGGGGAGGCGATGGTCAGGGGTTGGGAGAATCCAAAGGGAACAGGCTCGCTCCAGGGCAATGCACTTTCAGCTCCGTTTGCTTCCCAGTCTTGGGGGTGAAAGCAGAGCGCTGTGCACGTGCAAGGACAGACTCCTTTGACCTCACGTTTGCTTCGCTAAATTTCCAAGGTGCCTCAAAACCGGAGCCTGGAACGCAGAGGCCGATGCAGTGCTCCTTTCTATGATATAATTTTCTTATATATAGTATATATTTTTAAACCAGCCCTGCCAAGTCTATTCTCTCGCTCAGGTGCGCATCACCAAAGAGTCATTTCCCACCATCCCACGACGTATAAAACAGGAGTTAAGTGTCTAAGGGAAGTCGCTTCCTATTGTTCCCCTCTCCTTCCCCCTTCCTTGGAGGAGAGAGCGGAGGTGTCGGGTGTCGGGTCCTATCGATCCATCTCATCCAGGAGAGGCGTGGCGTCCCCGGCGATGGACATGGGCGTGCTCTCGATCATGGGGCTGGGAGAGGGGCGAGGGGTCAACCTCTGCTTCTGTTTCCTCCGCTCAGCCTCCTTCTCCTGCAGCCACTGCTCGGCCATCTTGCCCCAGTCGATGGCAGCGTGGCTGTTGGTCCTGCAAGGACACGGGGACAACGTGAGATGCGACAGGAAAACTTCCCTGCTCTCCCTACCTGTGGTTTGTTTTGGTTTTTTTCCCCCCCCCACAAAAATCAAGAAAAGCAATGGAGACGGGGCACGGACACGAGCACAAGGAGCTACTCACTTTGGCTGCTGCCTCTGCCTGGAGCTGGAGGATGGCTGTGACTGGGAGGACTGGGGTGTGGTGTTGGCCTGGAGCTGGTACTGGGGCGTGGTGATGGGCTGGCTGGGAGTAGTGTAGGAGTAGCTGGGGGTCATCAGAGGGGTGGCCACCGGCTGCTGTGCTGGAGTCGTGAAGACCTGCGAGAGCAGAGGCTGTCAGGGGACAGGGGATGGACCCTGCCAGGCTGGGGGGGGTCTGCACACCCAGGAGGGTCCCCAGCCTCACTCAGCAGGGCTGGGGGCTTGCAGAACACGGCACATTTGCTCTCCCCCTGAGAGCTGGGCCAGCACAGCCTGCTCTCCTTGTTCAGCCCAAGGGGAGATGCTCGAGCCAAGCAAAGGCAGGGGGTGCAAGAGACACTTGGGGCAAGCCAGCAGCAATGACATCCTGCAGTGAGCACAAAGAACAGATCACTTCTTCCCCTGCGGGCTGCAGAGAAGGTGCAGCAGCTCCCGGGACGGCTCCCTCCCACATCCCAAGCCAGCTGGCTGCTTGTCCCACAAAGAGCTTAAGTGTCTTTGCCTCCCGGTGTTCACCTCCCTTTTTCTTCAGATGTCTTGGTGATTAACACATCAGTTTATCCACAGTCCCTGCCTATCCTCAGCTCAGCAGTTACTGTGCCAAACTTCCTGAAAGCCTCCCAAGGTGTTCTAAAGAAGGATCACTCCTCCCTGCAAGCCTTGTCTTGCAGCACCTCTCTTTTGGGTACAACGCTTGGGTGTGTTTTTTGCACCCAGGCTCCTCAGTCCTTCCACAGCTGGAATTTGCCTCAGTGTCAGCTAGGAGCAGGCACACATGAAGAAAGGCTTCAGCATGAGCCAAAACTGTCCAATTCCATCTCACTCCCTGCAAAGCCCCTGGGTGTTGGGTCAGGCTGAGGTGTTCCCCGCCGGTGCAGCTCGGAGATTAGCGCTGAGCTGAAAAGCCCTGCAAACTCAGCGCATACTTTCCCAGCTAATCTCCTCCGCTGGCAGCTCACGTTGCCAATTCAGGGGCAGAATCAGAAAGTTGTGTGCCCTCACTGCTGGATCCCTCCTCTCCACCCTGCCACATTCCTTGGGGGGGGCCAGACCACTTTGCTCCTTGCTCCAATTCCCCCCCGGAGCAGGGCTGTGTTGTGCGCCTCATTTCTCCAGTCACAGGAGGCAAAAGGGAACCTGGTTCAAGAATCCAGCCTGTGCAGCACCACGGGGACAAAACCAGGAGTTGGGGACCCCAGGACTGGAGGCTCCCAGTGGTTTTTAGCAGCAAGAACCAGAAATTTAAGTGACACCTACGTGGTACGCGCTGCTGCCGCCTCCGCTGCCTCCGTAGCCGTACTGGCTGGAGCCCCACTGTGCCGGGGTGGCATTCGGGTTCTGTCCCTGGCCTGTCACAGCAGCGATGGCACTGAACATCTGGGAGGTCATGTTCTGCGGTAGAGCGTTCACTGCACGTGTCAGGTCTGCAGGGGAGACACGCTGCATCAGGAAAAGAGGAGCAGCTCAAACCCCAGTTCCAGCCGGGAATGGGCTGCACTGACCTGCCAGGTTGATGTTAGCTGGAGTAGCGTTAATGGAGGCTGGAGTCCTGGTCCGACTGCTACTGCTGGGGGTAATGCCTGTGTAAAATACCAACCAAGAGATAGATGAATTCTCCTGGAAGAGCGGCTGTTAGTCTGAAACTCAGGATTTGAAAAAAAAAAAAAACGGAGTCGACGGTTGTTCCGGCCCGATGGTTTGCTACCAGGGAATGGTGTGTGCTGGACTGTGTGGTGGGAGAGACAAAGGAGAGGAAAGGGACAGGTCCAGACTTTGCTGCACAGCTCCCTTGATGAAAGATTAACTCTCGTGGGAGCTCTCAGTGGATCAGTCCATGGAGCCAAACGTTCCAAGCATTGACTGGAAACTTTGCACATATAGGAAAATTCTAGGACACATTTTCAGAAGTGTCCTTTAATAACTGTCCCTGATATTGTGTGATAAACAAAGAGCTGAGGCACTGAAGTTTTAGGCTGCTCACCTGGAACAGGGTCCTGATAATGATCCTTAAACCATCGGAAAAGTCCATTCACAGTAGGGAAGACTTGGCCCCGGTAGCGGAATCCCTCTGGTGTCACTGTCACATACTCTATCCTGGGAGCAGCAGGGACAGCATGAGACACCACAGGCTGTTTCAGTCACTCACTGACAGCTCACACTCAGAACAGGCATGGACTAAAACCACAGGCAACGGCTGTACTGATAATGAACAGATAGATCCACCCAAGACACTTTTTCTTCCAACAATTGCTTCAAACTACCCTTTCCATGAAAAATCCATCATTCCCTGCCTGCACTCCCACAACACCCACAGGGCAGTGCTGCCCATGGAAGCCAGATGGTTAAGAAACATGGGAGTCTCCTGGGTGAGATTTACTGCTAGAAATGGGTCCTCCACTGTCAGGAGGCCAAATCCTGGCAAAGAGTAGGTGTGATTTACAGGGATTCTGACAGAGCTGGAAGAAAAACTGGCAGCAGTCAGCTGAGGCTTGGTACTGGCAGTACTCAATGCAGATGCTGGGCTTGCCTCTCACTTACCTTGGTTTGCCTCGAGGCTGATATCCCAAGAGGAATTTACCAGGTAGATCTTTACAGGCACTAATGAAGTACGGAATAAATGTTGGCTTCTCTTTCTTGGTCTTTATCAGCAGCTCTTCCAGCTTCTAATTAGAGAGAGAAAGAAGATAAACGTTCCAGAGGAGCCCACACTTTCAGCAGCACACAGAGCCTATGGATATCTTCCTAAGGAGTTACCACATCCTGGGATTGTCTCACCTTCTTGTCTCCACCATTGCAGTCCTGATAGTATTTGTGGTTCAACAGGTCTCTGGCAAAAGAAGCCATTGGCTGGACATAACGAGCAACAATTTCATCCAGGTCTTCAAATTCCTTTGAACAAACACATTTAAAGAGGTATTTAGGGTGTATTTGGTCATACACCCTAAATGCACAGCAAGGCTAGAGTTAAAAAAAAAAAAAAGACAAGTACTGTCTAAGGATCCAGAGAATGTATTGGAAGTCACTCTCTAAGAGTGCAAAAGCAGCTCCGAGGACAGAAGGGCTGTGCCAATCTGTAACATAAATCCTTCCCCTTCCCTTTACCTCTGTGTTAATCCAGAGCATGGAGCCCAGGCTGAAGGCATTCTCCTTGCCCTCTTCCCGGACATCCACGTGCTGGTAAATGCCATCGTTGACCTTCCAGGTGACAGTCAGATGGTTCTCCCCTTTGCTGCTCGGCCGGATAATCACATCCCCTTGGTCCATGGTCTCCATCATCTTCTCTGCTTGCTTGAAGCTGATGTTGTGGAATGATGGGTGAGCAATTACCCTCTTGATGTACGCTGGGGAACAAAGGGAACGTTCAGCTTCCCAGGAGGAACTGCTTTAATGAAACTGTATCTAATCGTGCTGGTTGTCCCGAAGCAGCCCGGGAAGGCTGGAATTACAAGGGAGAGAGAAATTAAGAGAACTCACTCGTCCTCTGCTGCTTTCTTTTCATGTCCTCTTCCTGTTTGTGATCCGCTGCCTCGGAGTCGAAGTCGTAGTAGGTGTCCTTGGGCAGTTTCCACTCGTTGTTCTTGTCCATGAGGTCTGAGGTCCTGCAGGTCAGGTCTGCGCTGAATTTCTCAATGTCGATCTTCATGATGCGGCAGTGGACGGTCATTCCCACCTGCAGAGGAGGTGCAGGCCCAGGTGAGCAGCAGGCTGGGCAGATACACCAGAATCCCTGCGCTACAGAACAGTCCATGGGAGATCCTGCTGACACCGAGGAGGAACAAATCGCCTCAGCTGCTTCAGACTGGTACGGCCTTTAAAAGCGATCTTTCTACACGAACTGAAAGTCAACTGATGCCAAAAATGACCAGAATCAAAAGAGATTAAGGGAAAAATGGGCAGTTCTCCAGTGCATCTATTACCCATTACCCACAGCACATGGAAAACTGCACGTCTGGAGGGTGAGGACAATCAATTTTCTATTTCAAATATCTTTCACAATGGGAGCAGCAAAAATTGGACTTCAACATGTGCAAGAAAGCAGTTAAGTGCATCCAGAAGCAGATACCCAAAGGATTGCTCTAATAAAAAGTGAGGCAGAAAATCCTGCCACAAAACCTGCAATGTCTCAGTTCAGTTAACCATGATGAAGTTAATTAACAACTCTTTAAAGAAATGCTGAGACCTCTGAGCTTGCAGAATTATCCATCACCTGCATGGACTGTTGGGGACCCCAAAAGACAGCAAAGATGTTAAACCACTATTTTATTACGTGATAAAAAGGTGTTATTCCATTTCTTTCAGAACTCCAAACCCTGTCCTGAACAGGACGAGTAACTCTGATGACCTCCACAAATTAATGGAGAGGGAAGAAAAAGCTCTAAGAGGGAAAATGACCCTTGCCTGTCCAAAAACACTTCTGTGAACTCTTTAAAAAGCCAGAAACAAAGGGCAGCTCTGCATTAGAATGCCTTCTGGTCTCCTAAACCCAGACTCCAGCCAGACAACAATAAATCCTCCTGCAGCACAACGTGTTAACTGATTAACAGGGTCCCACCAGCTGCCAAGGGAGATTTGCACCGTGGGACAAGGACACTAACCAGAACCTGAACTTCCTGCTGATTTGAAGTCCTTACATGAAAATAAGGTTGGAAAAGTCATTTAAGAACAGCGTTATTAACCGAACTCTGAGTCTTTGGTATTGGCTCCAGGTTCCTCCAGCTCTCGCTGGGAGTGTGAAAATCCCCTGCTCTCATACCTTCACCCTTTCTTCTGGCCTCTTGACCACCTTGTCACTAAGAAATTTTGTTGGGATGAAGCCAGCAACACCATTATCCAGACGTGTCTTCACTCCAATGGCCTGACCTGGGCAGGAACCGCTGTCAAAATGGTTCCAAACCTTGAGCAAGGCAAAAGCAAATAAATCATTCAGCATGGAAACAAAATAGCCCCAGCAGTTCATACTCAGAACGAGTCCAAAAGCTGCGTCAGCAAAGTGGTGCAGCCAGCAGAGACTTGTGGAAGGGCAGGGGACAGAAGACTTCAACAAATGCTACCCGGTAACGCAATCTTCCTCCTCCAGTTCTGCTCAGTTTATGGGACATTGCAACCAGGAAGGTCAGAACATTTTTAGAGCCTGAGCACCAGCCTGCAGCCAGGGCTGGTCTCTAATGAACACTATAGGGGTTTAAAGTCACGGATTACCCAGCCTGGAATTCACAGCGTTTAGAAGGGACCTAAAGTACAGCTGCATTAAGCAGCAGGTGGTCCAGATAAGTTCTTAAAATTGAGAAGGTGGCAGAGCCTTCTGTTCTCAGTGTCACAGGCAATTTCTCTGCATAAAACACAACCCCAGACCATAAATTAGAATGCTTTATGTATCTGCAAAGAACTGGCCAGCTTAGCCCCAGGTCCATTTCACTCTAAAAGCCATAATGTAGCCATAAAAGACCTGTCAAATCTATACTGAAGCAATTAGTCAGAAGTGCAACAGATTTTATTTACAGCCAAAGGCCACATCAGGTTGGGATCCTGGGGCACTGCAGATGCAATCTTGGCTCTGATACCTCGTCTCCCAAGAACCCTACACAACACTGCTGCTGAGAGCAGGCTCCTGACAAAGGCAGGCCTGTCAGGAGAAGCAGCCCCACCTCACTGAGCTCTGGGAAGTTGTCCTGCTGGCAGAAAGGGCACTGCCAAAGGCCAGTTTCATCATTCCGTATCGCCTGGTCGTAGCTCTCTCCCTGTGGGCGCCTGTGGGCAATCCCAGTCACATTGCAGATGATCATTTTACCTGTGGGGTGACGGGAGAGGGGAAGGAAAGAATGAAAAACTGCAGAGCTGGGCAGTTCCCTCCATCTAAGGCTGGTTGTTCACGCATGAAGGTGTTAGGAGGCCACCCAAGTACTTGAAAAGCTGCTTCACTGTCCCAGCACCACGCTCACTAAGATCCCTCTGCCCCACCTTCACACAACCTGTGTCAACTTAGGAGAACAGAAAGCAGGCATGTGAACAGGAAGGTACCTATGTAAAATGTCTCTGGAGTTTCTTTGGTCAGCATATTGAAGACCTCCTCGGTGTTGGGAGAACGGTACGGGGTTCTCAGGTCCTTGTACCTGCAGCTTAGCTCAGCCCGAATGTCATACAGAGTGATGTGCTTGTCACCGTAGCCCTGGGTGGGATTCAGAGGTTATAAAGGCGTGAGAAGCAGGAAGAAGGTCAGTAGGGAATCCGGTGTAAGTTTTGGAAGAACTCAAGCAACTTTTGAAACAGCGAATTTAAAAAAGGGGAATGCAGCAGGTACCAAATTGTGAAACATGGTCACAGGATTTTGAGGTCAAAAGGACAAACACATTTAGAAAAAACTTCAGGGAGAAGAGCTTAAATGGTCTAATTACTGTCCCCTGGCCCAAGTGTACTTCCTGCAAGCATTTACTGCATGCCATTGTCAGACACTGACTGCTCATCATGGCTGTTTATATATTTTATGACAGCACAGCTCATGCCCAGCTCCTAAAAAGGATAAAGCTATAAAACATGAGAATCTCAGCTGGGCAGCAGAGCTTCCCCTCTGCTTCTCAGCACCAGGAACCCCCAATGCACCTGTCTTTCCAGTTCTTCAGCAAAGGCATCGAGATCCAGGTCTTTCAGGCGCTCCGGGTTTTCCAGGATCTCCTCCAGAGCTCCTGCAGGATTTGCATCCTCAGCTGATTCATCGTATTCCAGAGCATCCACTGCCATTTTCCTTGCCCATTCATAGGTCTCAGGGTGGACCCTAGAGCCATCTAAGACTTCTATGTAGGAATCAGTGCTGGAACAAAACAAAAACGTTCAGATCAGGGCTCTGAGCTGTTCCTGCAGCTCAGTGATCAAGCACATTGTTGAGCACCACCACTGCCCCCCACAGAACAAAGTACTCCGAAAAGGACATTATGAATTATTCATTGCTAAACCAACAGGAGCCAAGGCAAGACCTGGCAAACTCCAGCCTGCAGCTCCAAAGACACAGCCGGGCATTTTGGATGCTGGGTGGATTTGATCCCTACAGCTTCCCTGTGAGCACACAGCTCTCTGCAGTTTCTCTCCTCACACAAATTCAGCGCTGCCATTGAGCTGCTTGGATGGGCTACGCTTTGCCCTCAGCATCTCTGGGATTTGTATCCTGCAAGAATCAAGGGATCCAGCGGGTTTGGATCACTCAGTGTAGGGATTCAGCCAGGTGTTCTTTCTCACATTGCTTTTCAAAGGCAAAAAACCCTGGAGAGAGCACGTTTCTAGTAAGTGACCCTTTGTGCAAAGCAGCCAGTCAGGTTCAGAAACAAGGTCACAGCTGTCCTCAAAATACCTCTTGTGCAGTTACCAGTAACTTAATGCCCTATAAACTTCCTAGTATTGCTACTGGCTTAAGAGAAGCCAAATTGCTGAGTTATTTCTCAAGTCTGAAACTTTAGAAAAATAAAATACTGTTGGAAGGACCAGGCAGAAACTAAGCTGAAGCGTCCATGGGTTACTGATGACTGCATGACAACTATTTTAGGGAACAATTGGTTTTAGTTTAGTTCCTCTTGACCACAAAGAGTCCTTCACAGCAGAACAAGCCATATAATTCATTTTCTGCAGTTCACACTGCTGCTGTGCAAGTTCAGCTGCCCGTAAGAATCAGATTAATAACCAGCAATGCCTGAACTTGGCCTAAAGTCAGAGGGGCCACACAGAACCTCTGGGGAGCACTGACTCGGGGAAGGTCACACACTGACTCCACACCCCATAGCACATCAAACAAAACCCAAACCCACCTATCACCCAGTGAGGCTGTGTCAATTTTGATGAAGCCAGCACAGTTGATAAACACTTTGGGTCCCATGTGACACATCGTAACCAGCTGGGTCCTGTTCTCCAGACGGGTGTTGTTTTGTTTTAAGATCTGCAGAGAGAGGCAAAAATATAAAACCTTGAGAGAGGCAAGAGTATAAACCCTGCTATTCAAACACAAGATTGCCCACAGATGTTGTGGACTTCCTATCCCTGGAATTGTTCAAGGCCAGGTTGGATGGGGCTCTGAGCAACCTGCTTTAGTGGAAGATGTCTGTGGCCATGGCCAGGGGTTGGAATTAGATGATCTTTAAGGTCCCTTCCAACCCAAATTGTTTTTGTCTGGGGAAAAAAGCAGAGTATTCACACTGCACACTGCAGTGTTCAAAGCATCTGACACACGCCCATCACAGCTCTTAAGCTGTTGCTCCCCGCCAGTGTCTCAACATTGTGTGAAAGACGATGATCCCACATCATCACGGCTCCAACTCCCAGGAAAAGCGTTGGCTTTTTGCCTCGTGTTTTCTACACTGTGGAGGTGTCTCGATGCTCTGACAGCACATCCACGCCTGTGGGTTTGGGAGCTGGCTGGGATTGACGGATCTGCTGAGCTGCTTGGGTCTCTCAAGGACACCAAGTCCACGTGTAGCTTCGGGGCGAGGCACAGCGAGGTAAAAAACACACATCAACAGAGCTGTCAGCTGCACCTGGCGCGGGGAACCCTGACCCACCTCCTGAGCTCTCACAGAGCGCCGGTGATGTTCTGCAGGCAGGCTCAGAAGCCTCCTTACCTTCAGCAGGTGAGTGCCTTTGCGTGGTCCCAGGCCACAGACGTACTGCAGCAAAGCCTGGCTGTGGGGGTGAGCAATGGCCCTGTTCACATCCACCCCCACCTCGTTCACACGGTTGATGAATTCGCAGTAGAGAGCGTTCAGCAGCTCCTCCTTCACCACGTGCTCCTGGCAGAGAGAAGGGGTGTTAGCCCCGGAAAGGATGGATCTGTGCAACCCTCTGCCACGAGCCAAACACAACATATTGGCTTCCCAGGAGCTGTGTTGCACCTCAGAGTTACCCCTGAGAACAGCTTAAAGGCTGATAAGAAGGAAAAAAAAACAACAAAAAAACCAAAAAACCAAAAAAGGAAGGTGTTGTGTAGCCTGAATGTGGCACAGAACAGGCAGAACTTGCACAAGTTTAACTTGGAAACCTTTTCTTTGAAAGCAAACCTCACGGGCCGCTTTCTCTTGCAGACAAGGATCTTTCTCACCCAAGGAAAATTTACCTGCAGAGGGTGGAGTTTCAGGCAGAGAATATCCTCATCAGAGCTGCAGACCTGGGCAAACTCTATGAGGGGGTCCTGGATGCGGCGAGCGAGGGACACGGCCTGGCGCAGCAGAGGGGGGTAATCCCGGAATTCATTCTGCAATGGGACACAGGATCAGGGAAAACCCTCGCGCTGTTCTCACGCTTTGCACCACAAGAAGCAAAGATGCACCAGACAGGGACTGCAGCAAGGAAGCACTCGGTGCTCAGGGCAAAGAAAGCTGAGGTCAAAGGCTCCCAGGAGCTCTTATGCAATTAGTAATGGAACAATCTCACTCATTTCTGACTACATCAATATCCACTTTGCGCATCTGCTGGTGCTGATCTCTTCGGGGAAGCCTAAGGTATTTTGCCTTGATCCAAAGATCAGTACGTGACTGTCCAAATGGATCATATGAGACAGAGGATGATGCAAGGCCAGCACAACAAATGGAGGATGACACAGCACGAATGAGCAACAGACTAAGGGAGAGCTGGAGTAGCAGAAGGTTCACCTCAGACTTCTTGCTGTTCATGTAGAGGATGGCCAGCTCATTGTCCACCAGCTCCACTCCGATCGAGGACAGCTGCTGCCCCTGGTCCAGCTCATGAACAATTCTCTTCACATCCTCCACCAGCATCTGAGCATCCCTAGGGGAGACAGTCAAGGGGATTGAGAGGAGAGCATAGAGCTGGGTCCTGGAAATGGTGAAATGTAGACAGGCACAAGGAAAGGACTGCAAAGAGACTGGCAAGTGGAAGCAGCACAAAGACTGACCTGTTCTCGCCTGCAATTGTCACCACGTGAGGCTTCTTGTTCAGGAGGAATTTTTTCAACGTTTCAATATCCTGGGCCTGGAAAGGAAAGACGAAAATCAGAGTAGAAAAGCTAGAGGGTTTCTGTTCTGAGCTACCTATGTTCATCTCAGTGACAGCTGCACCAAGGCTCACCTTCTTCTCCCTCTCCTCCTCACGCCAGGCATTCCTCCTCTTTGTGAAATGTGGCAATCGGAGGAAATCTGTCACCTCACCCTCTCCATTAACGAGGGCACAAAACACGGGGTGGTCCCTGTCAAACAGAGATCACTCAGACATGGAGGACTGCTAAAGTTGGACATGCATCCAGACACCATTCCCTCCCTCCTACCTGGCTGATGAAAACGCAATGCCGAGCACCCGGATCCCCTTCCCTTGGTTTTCATCCATGAAATCATCGTCTTCCTCCACCTGCTGATCTGGCCTGTAGGCAGCAACCTTTAGCCAGTTGTACAGTTTGCGGCTGCAAGCCTGGGAGAGCAGAGAAAGGACAAAGAGGAGTGAGAAAATCCACTGCAAGGGCCTTGGCAGAACCCTCCTTTGGAGGGAAAGCGGAACCACCCTCAGTTGCTGCCTCCTCTTCCACCCCAAGAACCTGTCAGCAGCTACCCCCAGAACACTGCAGGGCTGCCAGTGTCTGCAAGCCCAGCTCTGCCTCAAACCTGTGCCTCATCTCACCTTGAGGACGTATTCCTTGGCCTCCACTAAGAGCTTGTTCTTTAATTCTTTGGCCATCTGCACGTAGAGGAACTGGTTGAGGGAGCGCTCGATGGCCATGGTGCGCTGCCGATTCCACTCCTGCACCTGGTGACTGAACTCATCCCGGTAATAGAACTGCTTGATTTCCTCAAAGTACGTCTGGTCACTGCCATAACTGCAAGAAAGGGGAGGAGGAGGTACAGAAAGGCTCCAGACACCATCGCTGGCAGCTTCCTGCACACCTCAGATTCAGGTGGCTGCTTGGAAAAATTAGGGAAGAGCCAACTCTCCCATTAAACACTGCTTCAGCTACTGAAGTGATGCTGTAGACACATCACAGCACACCCATATTGCATAGTGTGACTACTCAGATGGGCAGGGAAGGAACTAAGTTGGCTGGGAAACAAACATTCCACAAAAATCCCAAGGTTTCAGAGTTTGCTTTCAAGTGCGTAAGATGTCTGCTAAAGTTCTCAACAAGATGATGAAAAAAGCAAAGACCCTGAGAGGCTACTTAACTTTGAGGTGGAGGAAACTACCAGGCCATGACCTTCAGGAGTAGTTTGGGTGCCAGAGGTGCTCTAAGAGCACTGCATGAATGAGCTCTGCCAAGTCAGGGATGGCACAGCCAGTGGGAACTCACCCCTCCACTCCTTTCATGTCAATGCTGATATCTATGGTGAGCAGTGCCTCGTCCTCTGCCAGGCTCATTTTCAGGAACTGGTCATCCCTCAGCTCCTTCACAGGCTTGTTCTTCATGTATTTAAAGGAATAGGCATAGTGGGCTTCATCAATATCCTGGGAAAGAGCAGAGACAGTCAGCATGCACACAGGGCATTCATGAAGAAGGATCCTTCTGTGTGCCACAGCAGACAATGGGTTTTGCTCAATATCCCCTCAGCCCTATTCCTGCCAGCCTGCATTTCCTTCCCCAGCAGGACACAGTGGAATTGCTTCCCAGTCCCAGAGAAAGAGACCGTTTCAATGATTGAAGGCAACATCTCATCTGGTAAAATGCTGAGACTAAAAATGCAGCGTGCTGCTGAGCTGGGCTCTGCTACAGCTGAGATTTATTCAGAGTTCCCACTGACATGGGAGAACAAGCATTTGTATTTTATTTAGATCCTTCCTCAAACTGACCCACAGAGTCAGAGCTCCCTTCCTTACCTTCTTCCCCTTTTTGGTTGGTGAAATGTTGATTTTAGCTCGTTCCTGGAAAGTCTGTCTCAGGACCTGTCTGACCAAGGGCTCCCTGGCGATCTGCAGAGCCACCATGTACCGCGCTCCCTCCAGCACTGCCTCCGGGCTTGGGAATTGACTACAAGCAAAAAGGCAACGTGAAGGCTTAGAACAACGTCCCCAGATCCTCTCACTTGTGCCACACCCACAGTAACTCCACGCAGAACCCCCTCTCCACTGACCTGCACACATAATCCTTGGCCAGCTCCAGGGGCTCCGCAGGGAACTGCTCTGTCTCGTGACGCTGGTAACTGTCTCGGAGATTCTCTCCAAACTGCTCAGGTGTCAGACCAAATTTCTTAGCCAAGCCGTCTGGTGAAAGAAAAAAAACCCAAAAAAACAAATAAAAAACCAATGAGGACAAGGGTATTGTAGTTAATAGCGAGCAAAATCCCCAGTGCTCCTTCCACAGGTGAGTCACAGCGCCCTGCAGAGCAGGTGGGCCAGGCCACTGCAGCCCAGCAGGACAGAGCAGAGCCTTACCCAGCCCAGCTGCCTGGCAGATGGTGTACATATCCCTCCGGGAAGCCTGCTTCAGCTCAGGCCCCTTCTGCTCATCATCCTCTGCATCCTCCCCTTCACCTGTAGGAAGGATACATTAGAGAGGCATCCAGACAGCTGGAGCGTGTCAGAAGCACAGTAAGGAGATTAAACACAATCTACACTGTGCAACAGAGCCCCTAAATCCCACCAAGGCATCTCAAAGGTCACAGTGGCCTTAAAATTATTCAGGGTTGGAAAAAGGCCCTGGAAACGCTGTCTTCAGTGTAGCTCTTGCAGTTTTAACAGAACACATTAGAATATACATCAAGTTTGCTGATGCCACCCCTGCCACAAGGGGTGGCACTCATATTCCATTGGAAAGCACCTTGTGTGGCAAACCTTAAACACTTCCCAAGGCGCCTGAAAGACCTGGAACTAACTTGAGACAGAAGGAGCAGCAGAGATGCTTTGTGCAAGCACATGGGCTTTTCACCAAACTTTCTTCCTATTCTTTCGAAGCAGGATTTTCAAGCTGCCCACAAGGAGAAAACTATCAAACGTGGGGAGACAAACCTTCCTCTTCTTCACCATCCTCCCGGATACGCTTTTGCTTTTTGCGAGCGGCCTTGGCGGCGTTCTGCATCTTGGGGATGTCTCTGCCATAGTAGAGCAGGAAGTGATTGTACACATCCTTCAGCTCGTCCATGGACTGCACGTCCTTCAGCCTACAGAAAGGCACCACGTTACTCCCTGCCTGCAGCCAGGTCATGCTCAGAACGCCCAAGGAACCTGCTCTGACTCAGGTCAGGCAGAAGAGGAGCCCTTGGATTCATCTCCCAAAAGAATTTTAAGTATTTCCCATTATTGGCTTTATGGGTGCTCTGTAGTGGCCAGAGCAGCTGTGCTGTTGGGGCAAGTCAATGGAATAAATATAGAAATTCTGGCACCCTACCTCTCCATGTCAGTAGTATCCAAGGCCCTTATTCCATCAGCCAAGGGCTTGTCTGGGTCAGCAGAGATTTGCTCATACTGGTAGGCCTGCATCTTCTCAAACAGTCGTGTCAGGTTCTGCTTGCGGATCTTCAGCTGGGTCCACTGACACGAGAACAAAAGAATCCCAGTGAAACACCCCACTGCAGTGTGTTATCTGTCTCCTCCCTTCCCAAACAGGGACTTTGAGGATTTTGGGATATTTATCGTATAAAAATTATCATTAAAATCTTCATCTGCAGCCAAAGCCAAAAGTGACATGTGGCGGGTCTCATCTCAGAGACGCATTATATTAACAGAAGAAAACAAAATCCAGGTTTGGATCTGACAGGAGAGAAGCAACCTGAACTGCTGGCAGGAAACGTCACTACACAAAAGGAAATCAGTGAAGGGGAAGGATTTTTTGGATCCTACTTTGTCAGCTATCCCTCTACCACCATACAACAGCAAAAATGCAAAAAGACACGGGTAAAAACCCCAAACATGGCAAAAACAAACTGCTAAAAGAATCAGGCTAGGAAGGAGGACAAATGTTGATGGGACAACCAGCAAGGAAAACATCCCTCACCTTTTCATCCCACTGCCAGACCCTCCACAGGTCGTTGATGTGCAGCTCTGGCTCCACATATTCCTTTCTGTAGAAGGCGATGAACGGGACCTGGGTCAGAAATGAGACTCGTCACCCCTGCGCAGGGGACTGGGCTGTTCCAGGCAGCCAGGAGCCCAGACAGAGCTCCTGCTCCTCGTGGGACAACAAATTAATGGGGCAGCTCTTCCTCCACCAAAGAATACACCACAAAAAACTTCTGCAACATCAAGCAACGCCTCAGAGGACAGACTGGATGGACTGAGCAAGGCTCAAGAGAAATTCCCCCATCTCAATTCAGCCTCAATTTGTCCAGAATCAGGGGAAGACAATGACAGCAGCTCTGTCAAACAGGCCTTAAAAACCTGCATTGCCACAGCTCACATAAGGTGAGCCGCAATTCCCAGCGGAGCATCATTCCATCACAGGAGAGGCAAGCAGGGATGGTATCTCAGCCCCTTCCACGTGCCCTAAATGTTTCCAGCAGCCCTGCTAATCCTGTCAGGAAAAAGAGACAGATCTTGGTAATGAAGAAAAGTTGCAGATTACCTCAAAATGCTGATTTCTCATGAAATTCAGGGCTTCTTTAATCTTCTGGATGGTGCTGGGCCCCTTGCGGCTGAAGCTGCTGGCTTGTCCACGGTCAAGGTAGTCAGAACTTTCCTGAAAAGGAGAAACACGTGGTGTTCACTCTGATCCCCTAAAAGAGCAGCCCCAGGTTAAGGCTGAGAAATTGTGGTTCTTTCCATTTCTTTGTGCTCCTTTTTGCTGCTTTTCATGGATGCAAAAATGAAGACACACACGTCTACGGACCAGCTCTAAACCAGAAATAAAGGTGGCACACTGGGCACCACATTCCCATCAGCAGACCCCTGGAACAAGTCCCAGGCACAGTCCCTTACCTGCAGGGAGATGGTGGGCGTTGCAAATGCATTCCTATAAATCCAGTCAGCTTCTTCCTCCAGCTCATCGTCTTCAGCACTCTTCACCGGGATGGATCTCAGCTGGGAAGAGACAACAGCATGAGCAGAGGCACGAGCAGCACCAGGGCTTGCACTGCCACGTTTCCAAGAAGCCTGGAAATTATTTTAATTTTTTTGAGCTGCAGGTTACCTCTGGGGACCCCCACCTACAGGCTGCCAAGGATATCACTCCAATGTCTGCACTTCTGAGCACACAGGAAACTGCATTTACACTAGATACAGGCAGCTACAGTCCTGTCAAAGGCTCGTGGAAAGGCCAGCAACGGTGCAAAGTCTGCTGTAAAAATCAATGAGGATATCTCCACTTCCCACCAGACTCACAAATTTCCCGCAGTTACATCCTCTGTTCCAATCTATCCGCGCCTTGCTACCACTTTTGCTGCTGCAGCCACAGAGTAACAAAAGATAAAGCAGCTCCAAAGCCTCTCCGGGCACTCAGTCTCAGCCACTTCTCTTTCAGAGGTGCTGCTCTAGTCACCACTGACATCCGCGAAGATGAAAATACGTGTGAACAGGCCACCTACAGCCAGAAGACATCACAGACAGCATTTCCTTCTGTGGCACAGACTAGGGGAAAAAGTCCTTTGGAGAACTGGCAGCTTCACACATCCCACTGCACAGAGAAGGGTAATAAACATCTGCACAGAGTAACACTAATGTATACTAAAGGGAGCTGGAATTTTCAGTGAAAATCTGAATATTAAAATTAAAATAAAAACATGAGACACCAGAAGGATTCGTCACAGCACAAACAGCACTTTGTACTGAGAGCAGTGTTAAGTCTCATCACCTTGAGTAAGGTCAGTTACAGAAGTTCTGTGTGGGCTGGCAAACAGGTAAGCTAGAAACCTTCCCCTGCCTTCTCTGGCACTGCATCTTGCCCTCCATGTGTCCAGCTCCAGGAATTCCTAACATCATCCAGCACAAAGCCATCCCAGCAGAGCCCAAGCCCTGCACTTCAGCAATGCAACACTGGCACCCAGCGGCCACAGGGAAGCTGTGGCTGGAGCTAAACCCAGATTCGCACCGGCACAACAGCTCCCACGTCACTGACACGTCTGAATGCAGTTTTACCCCGTACATTTGACAGGTAGGGTCATCAAAGAGGGAAAAAGATTCCAAAATCCATCCAGCAGCTCCCAGGCCTGGGAGCCAAAATGCTTTCTGCCTGCAGAGCTGCAGCCCCTTGCCTCACCTGGAACCTCTCAGGCATGTCTGTCATGCGGATCTCGTTGTCCTGGTCGGTGAGGTGGCTGCTCTCCAGCTCACTGGGCTCGTACATCTCGAAGATGCTGCGGCGACTGACGCGTTTCTTGGTCGTCTTCTTGGGCCGCACGCGCGTCTCCCCCTCGGTTTCCTCATCCTCGTACTCGTACTCCTCCTCCATCTCCTCGTCGTACTCGTTGTACTTCTCAAACTCATCGTAGTCAAAGTCCACGCCAAAGATTTCCTGGGCTTCCTGCAAAGCACTGGAAAGCAAAAAAACAAATAAAAAACAACCCCTATGGTTCAGGTGCAGTTCACAGACCATCTTTGCAGACACACAGAGGAGCCAGGGGCACTGTCTAAGCTTTCGTTTCCCACCCAGGCTAAAAAGTCATGGACAGGTACAAACTCTCAAATGCAAATATTTCTCTTAAGGGCCTGGTTTTGGTAACCCTTTAAAAAAATCCAGGGGACTAAAGGAAGGACTCACACGTTTCAGAAATCACACACTGAAAGCTCTATGTCTAAATTTATCAGGTTTCTTCTGGGAAAAAGACTAGCAATACCTAACCACAAGCTGAATCACTCTGCAGTCGCAAGATCCAAGTAAGCTGAGCACTATTTTCAAGGCTCCAGGCCAACTTCCAATCAATACTCACGCATCTGTGTATCCTGGAAGCTTCTTTCTCCATTTTGGCTTCTTCAGAGGCTGTCCATCATCATCCACGATGAAGTCATCAATGTCTGGACATTGAGAAACAATTCAGTGGTCAGGGAACTTGGATACAGAAATGCTACCTCTGACAAAGCTCAGCCAGTGCAACCATGAGCCTCCACTTAGGCTGCTGATGGCTGTCAGCCTGCCCAGCTCCCCACACCATCTCCTACACCAATCTCACAAAGTTCAGGAGCCCGAACCACAGTCACAAGCTGGAAAAAACTTCCAGACAAACTTCCAGGCAAAGCCATTTGAGCTGCAGCTCAGTGCACTGAAAATACAGCCAGGAAAGGGCTGGCTGCTTTGGACAGTAGAAAGAATTCTCAAAACTTTTTTGGTATAGCAGCAGTGAGAGCCTGATGCCCTACATCAGCAGGCATGTACTGTGCTGTGAGGTACTAAACAGTGCCTTGAGCGCCTTCCTCTGAAGCATTTTCATTTTTGAGGCAGTTTAGGGGAGGTGTTCCAGACCTCAGCACACATAATGTGCTCCTGCACAAAGTGGTTCAGACAGACAAACCAAACCTGTCACCCAGAAACGTTTAATTCTAAGGACTGTACTAATCAGACCAATAAGAGCTTCACCATGACAGGGTCACAGCCTTTTGGATACTTCTAGTTCAGAGAAAAGTCTGAACTTTGTTTCTGTGCTTTAATCTTAGGACAAACATTGGATGTTAACTGACCATCCACACTCACCAGATTCATCTTCCTCCTCCTCCTCTTCCTCCTCCTGTGGAGCAACAGGAGCTTCCACAGCTTCCCCTCCTTCCTCGCCTTCACCATCCTGAAAGATTTCTTCAGCAATGGCTTCCTTCTCGTGTTCTTCCTTGCCATAATCTTCCGCTTCATCGTCCTCGTCATCGGACATTTTTCGCACACGCCTGAATTTTTGCTGCGAGGAAAATTCCGTGTTAGAGCTGACAACCCCTGGCTCAGCACTGGGAGGGAGCAGGATGAAGCCCAGCACAGGCACACAGGGAAGAAGAGCCACCCCCCCCAGGAGCTGTGCCACTTGCTGTCACCACCAGCGCTGGCCTGGCTGATGTGACTCCAACGTTACAGAGCGAGCTTTAGAGCCCGTAACAGCCTGTGCTGACCTTGAGGTTAGCAGCACGCAGGAACAAAAGATGAGACTGTCCTGAAGTGGTGGAAAGGGAGGAGCACAGCAGGCTTTAGGAACCAGAAAAAAAAGTGGTTTGCAAACTCTGGGAAGCCAGGTCCCAAGTCGCTTGGGCAGGGAGAGATCCTGCTTCCTTCAAGCACCCAGCTCTCCCTTTCCAAGAGGGCAGGAGCTCATAGGAGGCACTGTCTGCTCACGCCAGGCTGGAGCTAAAACACACCACACACCATTACCAGCACCATGGGAACACAACTCACTCTTTTGACTTTAACGCCCAAGTTTTCTTCAATGAGGTCAAAGTCATCATCCTCCAGACGGTCATCAAAAGCTAAAGAAGACAGCAGAGCTAAGTTACACTCTCCCTTTCCTAATCTGGGAATACACTAAGCCCAAAAGGGTACAGCTCACCCAGCACACGTAGGCCAGGGCAGAGGGTGCTCTCTGCCAGCACTACACCGTGCCCTGCTAGTAACAAACATCACAAAACTTACTGCGCTTTCTCTTTTTGTGGCCAACGTCATCCTCGGAGTCTCCAGAGTCACTGGCTTCCTCCTCCTCTTCCTCATCGTCATCATCGTTAATGAATCCTTTCAGGTTCCCCTGCTCATCCTGATCATCGAGGTTCAGCTCCTCCTCTTCCTCATCTGGGATGGAGAGCAGCACGTGTTAGACACTTACTGGTTATCCACTGAGACCTGTGCAAGCAGCACCTTCCTCCACGCCATCCACACAGAGTTTTAACTGAACACTTTTACTGACACAGAACCCAGGCAGCTGCTCTGGCCACATTCCCACTTTTTGTCTCGTGCTCTCTCTGCAGAGGGAACAGGTGGAGTGGTCACACAGGGAGATTTCCTCAGCTTTTATTATTTACTATCAAATTGTGTGACTGCAAGTCCCACGGGGGTGAAGCAGCGTGTTTTTATTGCTAATTATAAAAACCTCTTGGAGCACTTGGAGGAAGGGAAGCACTCAAACAGCTGAGATGATGGACTACAGATGGGCCTGCCATAATAGCACAGTTACTGCTCCATCTGCAGAGCCACGGGATGCAGAACAGAACAGCAACGAACACAGACCATTCGGCAAACTCACCATCCTCATCTTCCTCTACAAACTTCTTGGTTACTCTGGGCACAACCTCTCCATCCTGGTTGTACTCCTCCTCTGACTCCTCTGCTTCGCTCTCCACGAAGTCAGACATGGCTGCAGCCTCTCACACAGCAGCTGGGGAAAGAGGAAACACCCCTGGCATCAGCTGAGCAAGCAGAACACAAGCACTTCCCCCTCCAGGTTTTGGAGAGAGGGCAGCTAAAGCGAGCAGGGTTTCAAATTAGCTCCAGAGGCCCAGTGTCCACCTTGCCTGGACATCCCTGTCACCAGAGATTAGGCAGGAGAAGGCAGCAGCCAGGAGCTGCCAGCTCCTGCCAACCCCTATCTGGGTGAGGCGGGCAGGAGCTGTCACAGCAACACTCCCCGCTGGAACGTGCACACAGCCAGAGCCTCCATCCCATCCACACCCTCCCACACGCTGGGAAAGCTCCCACTGATGCTGCACGGTGTCAGGCACGCAGCCCAGCTAATTAGGATCTTAGTATGATTAATCCTCACTCAGTTAACGAAGCCAGGGTGACCCTGAAGAGGGCCTCGGCCGAGCCGCGATCGCTGGCTGTGAGAGAGACTCTGCAGAGCCCACAGAGCAAACTGGAGAGAGGTCTGGGGGTCCTGGGTTGGGGCAGGGGGTTTGTGGCTGCCCACAAGTCACAGAGCCACAGACAGGACGTTCCATGCCAGGGGCCTGACCCAGAGTTGAGGAAGCAACAAGAAAACTACAAAACCAGTGCATTTTCTACATCCAGAGCCTTTTGTTTGATGCTTTTCCCAACTGGAGTCTCTGGAAACAACATAAACCAAGCTTGGCACAAAGGAAAGTGTTTGCCAAGTGTTTGCCTCTCGGAGCCTTCCACTTCTGGTGGTTACAAACCCACAGATATTTTTGAAATTTTCAAAGGAAGTCTTTTTTACCTTCTTTTTACATGCATCAAAACGACTGAACCTTACAAGAGTCAGCTATAAGGAAAACCAAATCAACTCCTCAAATGGCTGTGAGGATGAGAATGCCAGCCCAGGAAGAAGTACAGGCCTTTGGGAAGGAGCAGTACAAAAAGCAGTTCAGAGGTGTCAGATCTACAGCCAAAACCTCCATGTTAAACTACATCTGATGCAATTCAACACACAAACACGCAAGAACAACAGAGAGAAAAAAAAAAAAGATGAGAAAAGAATTCCATATGGCAGGGAATGATACCTAAACAAACGCTTCAAAATGTTCCCATAATCATTTCCCCACTGCAAACAACCCGCTGAGGGAAATCAGTCCCACATGGGACAACCTGATCAAGGCTTTGCCACGACACTTCTTGTGTGCAGGACTTCTTGCTCTGCCCTGAGATCCACACATCTGCTGCACAAGCACATCTGCTCCAACAGCTTGGAGAAAAACAGGGACTTTGTGCTCAGTTAGAGTTAAAAGGTCCAAGGCTGATCTTGGATGATTTTTTAAGCCTTAGAATATGAGCAGCTCCAAAGGAACGTGTCATACATATCTCATCAAAGAAAACCCACAACAAAGATGAGGGAAAGACCTCTGCTAGGTTTCAGACACGAGTGGAACGAGCAGCTCATTCTCCCTGGCTGTGGCCAACTTCTATGCAGGATGCTCCAGACAAGCAGAAATCACAGCAGGTCAAGGCTGCTGCTCTGCATCCAGACAGGACGTGGCTGCTCTGGTTCAGTGTGGGATCCCCACCCTCAAGAGGGCACCTTGGGAGTCAAACACTTGTATTTAAGCATCCCTCTCAGAAATAACGCCTCAGAGGGCAGCACTGATGCTGGTTAAATGTGTGTTCCTGATGCAAACGCCACTGATGAATCGTGTGACTGCACATAATAGAGAAACAGGCATTATGTTTATCAGCCTGGGTATGAATATTCTGTCAACTTCACACTTTCTCACCAATCCTTCTGCTCCAGGTACTCACCAGGGTGTATAAACATACACAAACCTGCAGGCTGAGTGGCTTCTCCAAGCCTAATAACCTCATTTATCTCCTGCCCATGATCAATACACAAATCCACCTTGTGAAAGCACCACATTCAATTTCACCATTCTCTGCCAGTGAAGTTATTTAGCTCACAATTCCAACTTTTGCCTTCATCACCTGCTCAAAATTTCCTGGCAATTTTACTCCATATAAATTCAAATTTATCTGGACACAGGGAACAAATAGGACTTGAGAAAACCATCTTATTTAATGATCCAGCCAAGCAGGTTCCACACAAGCCACCACCCACAAAAGTTTGTGAGCTTTCAGCTCCAGCAAAATTCACCACAGGACAGCCGGGATGTCACTTAGCATGGAAAACAGAAGCACAATGTTAAACCAGATATGGATTAAAGGCGTCTCTGTACCAGAGAGGCCTTAATCTGAAACAAAACAAGCCAGGGAAACGGGCAGAGGTGGAGAAGCAGAACTTGGTGTGGTCACACAGGGAGAGACCTGAGGAGGGTTTAAAGACTCTGGACCAAGGAGTGTTGGGCCAGCCCAGCTGTTTTGATCAGGAGTGTCTGCACTTTGCTCAGCTCAAGGGCACAGGGGCGCTGATCCAGAGTCCACAGGCTCCTTTTAACTGGGACCGTTGAGTTCTGACCAGGTCAGGCCCAAGATGGACATCGGCTGCAGACTCTGCAAGGTGAGGCAGGGCCTTTAGAACAAGTGCTGCCTTGTGAGAACCTGAGGATTTCAGAAATCATTCGCACATCCAGATATCTGCTGGCTACTCAGGAGATTGGAAATAGAAAAGTCCCTCAAGAGCTTCACCTGAGCAGGTGTGGGGTGAGAGAAAGCAGAAATATCTGACACTCTCCCAGCTACAAGGATGGAAACCTCAGTGGTGTTCAGAGAATAACCAAGCAGTGTCCTCAGAGCAAGATATATATAATACTCAGCAATCAACCTCAGGATAACAGTTTGAATACACAAACCAACAAAGCCAGGTGCTCATCTTGGCTTTAGGACAGCATGGGTGCAGCAAAGAGTCCTTGACTTCTCCCCATCTTCTGTGGAAGAAACTACATCAATCCCACATTAACACTTGTTTTGTGGGAGATTTTTGGGCGGGGGACAGAGGGCTTGGACAGGGATGGTTCTAACTTCTATCACTTCATGATTTAACTCACAGTCCATCTGGGATCACACAGATCCAGGGAAGCACACTGCCAAAGCCACCACTGAACATCTCACTCAGCCCTCATGGTCACATTTCAAAGGGTCAAACTGCAGGATTCAGAAAGCTCTGTGAGAAAAAGAGAGCTGGGGAACTCGACTCAAAATGCAGAGCCCAACAAAGCCAAATCTATTAATTTTGTCAATTAAATGCCCATGAAATTATTTTACCACAGTCCAAGTACATCCACAAGAGTCCAAGACTGACAACAAATGTCTGACTAGGAAAAACACAAATGAACTGCAAAGATAATTCCACTTCTTCTCCCCCTGAAGCTCTCAGTGAAGTCAGTATCAGTTTTCAAAAATAAAATAAAATGCCATGGCTGAGCTGGAATGCGCGGATTTAACACTAAAAACTAAGCAACGATCTTCAGGCTGTGTATCACCACAGAACTCAGGCAAAATCATCTTGGCATCTTTTAATTCGAAGCTTATGAGCCTAACAGCAATGATCCCTGTGAAGCACTGCAAGGCACTCACACCATGAGAAGCTACCCTCACGGGCACCCCAAGGCTGAGCTCTTCCTCACAGGCATTTCTTGGTATCCACACGGACTTCTGACAGCTACTGGGGCCTGCCAGCCCCGACATCAGCAATTCATCGTTTTATATGTAGCTTTTCCAGCTGTTTTACAGATTTCTGAAGCCTGCGTTTAAACCTGACACTCCCACCCTTCTCGGTGGGAGGAACACAGGGGGGGGGAAGTGATGAGTTGGGACCAACCATGGGGAAAGCCCAGGCAGCCACCACAGCTCAGGAACTTCCCATACCTGCTTTGTTGGTTTTAATGCTCCTGTTGGTCCCGCCGCCCCCGATGCTATCAGGTGGCAGCACGTCCTGTGGCAGGGTGACACACTTAATAGCAGGTTGTGTGAAAAAAAAGCGCTTCCTCCTGTTTATTTTAGCCCTGCTGCATCATAATTTCCGGTCAGAAACAGAAAACTGATGCTCCCCCCTTGCTTTCTCTGACCTGCCCATGACTCCACGCACCTGGATGGTATCTCCTGTCAGCAAGCTTCTCCCCTAAGGTGAGGACACAAAGGCTTTGCTTGCCCAAAAACCTGCTCTGCTCCTGCCCCTGCCTTTTCCAGCGCTCCCTTTTTGGGAGAGTCTAACCAGAATGGCCAGGACACAAACTGCCAACCGTTTTACTCAGCAGCGTAATAATATTTTCTTCTCCTCCTCCTCTAAAGTAATTTCAGAATATCCCTCTTAGGCTACGAAGGGGTGTCGAAGTTGTTTTAAAAGAAACAATTGTTGAGACACCTACTGCTCCTCCCTGAATAACAGGAGCTGACGTAGAGCCAATTTTGGGGTGTTTGTTACCTTCCTTACACCTTTTGCCACATCTCATTTATCACAGTAGCACTCCCTTACCCAGTGTTATCTGGTCTCTGCAACTCCCTACAGTTTAGTTATCCTAAATAATTCAGGAGCAACCTTCCTTCTCCACATCGTCGCATTCAAGGAAAGAAAAGAGCAGCGGAGATGACTGCGGAACTCCACAATAACCTCCCTCCCCTAGGAGCACCAATCGTTTGCCACCTTTCAGTCATTTATTAAACCCAAAAGGGCTTTCCCAGGTCCTTGGCTTTCCAGGGAACGCCTCGCCAGGAGGTTGGAAAGCCTAATGCGGAGGTCTGGGAATCACACCCGCCGGAGGAGAGATGCGGGAATCGCACCTGCAGACTAGGGGGGCCCCAGGACCACCAGCGCGGTGAGAAACGAAGGTCAGACCCTTTCCCCCACCCCAAGAAAAGCATCCCGACGCTCCCCACGCCATCGCCCCACATCCACAGCTCTTCCCACCGCGCCAGCGCTACCGCCGCTGCGGCACGGGGCGGGGGCTGCGGCGGCCCCGAGCCCCGGGGGAGCCGCCCTCGACCCCGGCCACCGCCTCGCCTCCTCCGGGCCCTGCCCGCCGCCGCTGCCGCCACCACACCCACGGCCACCACCGGGGCGGCCGCCGCCGCTTACACCCCCGCACCGGGGCCCGACACCAACCTCGGGGACGTCCCTGCCGCCTATCACCGGAGCTCGGAGCCGCCGCGGCGCCTGGCACGGGTGGGATGTACCGGGCCGGGACAAACGCGGGTTCGGCCTATTCCCCGGTAAGGAATCCCCGCTCCCGGCCCACGCCGCCCCGCCGGGCCCGGCGCGGCCTTACCCGAGGGGCCGAGGGAAAATGGAGGCGGCGGCGGCGGCGGCGAGCGCGGGGGGCGGAGCGGGCAGAGCCGCGACCTCCCGGCGGGCGGAGCGGCCGCGCTTCCGCTTCCTGCGGGATGGAGGCGGCGCGGCGGCCGCTGCCGGTGCTGCTGCCGCTGCTGGTGGCGGCGCTGGGCGCGGCGGGGCGCGGCGGCCCCGGGCCCGTCACCTGCGGCTCCGTGGTGAAGCTGCTCAACGTGCGGCACAACGTGCGGCTGCACTCGCACGATGTGCGCTACGGCTCCGGTAACGGACGCGCTCCCCACCCACCCCCACTCCCCGCGCTTCTCCCCGGTTCCCTAGTAGGGCTGAGCTGGGTGTGATGGTGGTTCTCCCTCCTCCGCAGGCAGCGGGCAGCAGTCGGTGACCGGGGTGTCGGCGGCGGATGATGGGAATAGCTACTGGCGGGTGCGGGGCCGCACGGCCGCCGTGTGCCAGCGGGGCACGCCGGTGCGCTGCGGGCAGGCCATCCGCCTCACGCACCTGGGCACCGGCCGCAACCTGCACAGCCACCGCTTCACCTCGCCGCTCTCCGGGAACCAGGTACCGGCCGGGGATCACCACCGCCGGTCCCCGGGCTCGGTGTCTTTCCTTGGGCATGACGGGGGCCCGCCTTGTCACTCGGGTCCTGGCGGGTCCCCTGAGTCCTTGCTGGGTTGTGCCTGTCTGTATCCATCCCGCCTGGGTTCCTCTCGTTCCCCGTGTTACTGCCAGCCCCACCGTATTCTCCAGTCAGTCTGCTGGGTTCTCCCGACCAGATCTCCCGTATGTCTACTAGTATTTCCTAATCCCTGGCCGCAGCTGGGTCCCTGCCAGTCCCACCTTGTTCCCCACTCCCTACCGACTCCCCAATGCCCTGCCAGTGCTTTAATCCCACCCAGACCCTCCAAGTCCCAACAGAACCTCAGTTACAACCACGTCCCCCCTTCCCCCTAGCCCAGCCTCTTTCTCTGCCCACCTCAGCCCTTCCCTTTTTTCCATCCCGGCCCCAAGATGAGCTCTTCTTCCCCCACAGGAGGTGAGTGCGTTCGGGGAGGCCGGTGAAGGTGACTACCTGGACGACTGGACAGTGGTGTGCAGTGGGACCTACTGGGTGCGGGACGACGAGGTGCGCTTCCAGCACACCTCCACCGACGTCTTCCTCTCAGTGACCGGGGAGCAGTACGGGCGGCCCATCCACGGGCAGAAGGAGGTGCACGGCATGGCCGCCTCCAGCCAGAATAACTACTGGAAGGTGATGGAGGGAATCTTCATGCAGCCCAGTGAGGCCTTCCAAACGGAGCAGTACCACGCTGAGTTATGAGGGACAGACAGACTGACGCTGAGCCTCTGGGTGCTGCCCTGCTGTGTTTGGGACTGCTGAGCCCAGGGGATGGCTCCTGTCCCCACCCCGGGACTGACACACACCACTGACACAGGGCCCCAGAACAAAGCAGATCCCAATGTCCTGAATTCAATGTGTGAATTCTGTTGTTCAAAATCTGACACTAAACAGGTCCCAGCGTCCAGACCTGACCCAAAGCAGCTCCCAACATACTAAACCCTCTAGAAAGCAGATCCCGGTGTCCAAACCTGACCTACAACAGAGCCCAACATCCTAGATCAGCACAAAGCAGGTCTGAACATCCCAAGTTAGCACAAAGCCAAGCCCAACATCCAGACATGATCCACAACAAATTCCAAAACTCCCACCCTGTCCCTTTGCAGCCCGTTCTGTCCAAGGACCCACCTCTTCAAGGACTGCTGTCCCTGGGAGCTGTGTACCCCTTGCTGTACCCTAAACTCTTTGTGCCCTGCAAGGACCTGGGGCCATAAAAGTGCTGAACTCTGCCCTGTGGTGTGGCTGGCTGTTTGTTTGTTTGATGCAGGGGACATCTGGCACTTGGGGCCAGACCTGGCGTCATCTGCACTTGCCCCATCCTGGTGCTGCCCCTGGTGTCACCCACTTGCCCCATCCCCGTGCCAGACTTGGTGTCACTCCTTTCCCCATCCTTGCGCCACCCCAGTGCTATCCTCCCCATCGCAGTGCCATCCCAGTGTCCCTGCTGTCCCCTTGCTGGTGTCCCCTCATTCCCGTCCTTGTCCCCATCCCGGTGTCCCGCTCTCTCCATCCCGGTTCCGTCTTGGTGTCCCTGGTGGCTGAGTGCTGGTGCCATCCCCGTGTCCCCGCTCTCTCCATCCCCGTGCCACCACGGTGCATCCCTGTCCCTATCCCGGTGTCCCCTCTGTCCCCATCCTCGTCCTCATCTCGTTGTCCCCGCTGACTCCATCCCGATGCCTCCCCGATGTCCCGGTGTCCCGGCTGTCCCCATCCCGGTGCGGCCCCGGTGTCCCCGTCCCGGCGCTGCCCCGGCGGGGCGCTGCTGCGGCCGCTGTCCCCGCCGAGGCCCCGCCCCGTCCCGCCCCTCCCAGCGGCCACTCGGGGTGCGCGGGCGGCCCCACGGGCGGCGGCGGCGGCGCCGGGGCCGGGGCAGGGGCGGGCGGGAGGGAGGGGGTCCGAGCGGCGCCGGGGGCCGCACCGGGGCCGTGCCCGCCATGCCGCCGCCGCTGCCCGCCGCGCTGCTCGGCGTCGTCCTCGTCGCGCTGCTCGCCGGGCTGCTGGCGCGGTCAGGGCCTGGCGGGCGGGTCTGGGGGCGTGAGGGACCCCGCGGGGGCTCGGGGCGGGGGTGACGGGGTGCGGAGGAGGCGCGGCGGCGGCGGCGGGGTGACGGCGGGCTGGGGGGTGGCGGAGCGGCGGGTGAGGCTCCGCTGGGGTGGGAGGAGCTCGCCGGGGTCAAGGGGAGGCCCGAGGGGCCGGCAGTGGGGGGTGCGGGTGTTTTGGGGGCACTCGGGAGTTTTGGGGGGTTGGTGAGGCGGGGTGGGGTGGTGGCAGGGGTGGGTGCAGGGGGTCCGCGGGGCTGAGGGTGAGGGGTTGGGGGTCTGGGAGGAGGGAAGCAGAGGGTGAGAGGGACTAAGAGGGCTTGGGGGGGGTGTGTCAGGAATTTGTGGGGCTCACAGGGCTGGGGGAGAGGTGCAGGGGAGGGTGCGGGGGACTGGGGGTTGTAGAGCTGGGTGTCAGAGGCTTGGGGGGTTAGAAAAGTTCAGAGGAGCCCGCAGGGGTGGGCATGGAGGCGTGTCAGGGGCGTGTGGAGCGGGGCGTCAGGGATTGTTGGGGGTGGTTCTGCAGGGTCTCTTCCCCACCGTGAAGCCCTGGGACCTCCTACCTTGTTGTGGGTGCTGGAGCTGGTGCTTGAAGGATGAAGAACATCCCTAGACCCGAGCCCCAGCGGGGAGGCTGACCCTGGCCTTCCCCCTGTCCCCACAGATGGCTGCTGTGTCGCCTGGCTGTCACCTGGTGCCGGCAGAAGCTTCATGCAGAGCTGAAGATCGGCTCCTTTGGCTTCTTCTGGGCCCAGAACATCAGCCTCAAGTTCCAGCAGGAGCAACGGACTGTGGTGGGTACCTGGGCGAGGGGTGGTCACTGGCAGACAAGGCAGGGAGCGTGGTTGCTGTCACTTCCAGACTGGCAGCAAATCCATGGAACCACTTACTTGATGAATACTCCCATGGCTGGTGCCAGGCCCTTCCTCCCATGGCCAGACTTGGGGTTTTGGCTGCTCCATGCACAATCCCAGGCACTGGACTGAGGATGTTGGGATGAGCATCACAAGGCAGAGCCAAGTTGTTTCTTCTCTGACCTACCTGTGTGTCCTTACAGGAGATCGACAATATCTGGATCTCCAGCAAACTGAGCCGGGAGCTGCCGTACGTGCCCCCACCCCAGCTGGCTGCCTGCTCCCTTTGGGGATCTGGCTCACCCCTTGCCCTGCTTGCCATCCTGCTGCCTTTACACCTTTCTGCCTTCCTTATTCCCCTGTGGTCAGCTCTGTGAGGGAGTGACCCACGCTTGGAGGTCTTGTGGGTGTCCTTGTGCTGGTCCTGCGTGTCCCTGGGGTAGGGGAAATCCCTGGTGACAGGGCCGCGTGTGCCAAGTGCGAGCTCTTGTCAGAGCTGCCTGTGCTGTTGCTCCCCAGGCGCTACTTCGAGCTGTGTTTTGGCGAGGTGAGAATCCGCACGGATCTCCAGAAAGGCCCTGGGTTCCAGCCATCCGTCCCAGAGGCTCCCAGAGAAGCTGATGGGAGTGAAAGCAGAACAGACCTGACCCTTAAACCCTCCCTGCTGAGGCTCCTTAGCCAGGTGAGGCACTGGCTCGGTGAGAGGCTGCTGTGGGCTGCGCTGCTGTCAGATATCCCTCACAGCAGCACCTTCCCCCCAGCTCTTTTCCATCCACATGGATTCCATCAACGTCATGGTTCTGCACGTGGCCACCTCGGAGTCTCTCTGGCACATCCAGGCCAGCCAGACACGTCTCCTTCTGAATGGCAATGGGAAGAGGTAACGCTGTGCTCGTACCCCACTCTGCTCCCATGGCAGGGAAGCTCCTCTGACCCCAGCCTTGTGTCTCTCCTCTCTGTCCCACTCAGCAGCATCTCATGTCACCTGTGGTGTGACGCATTAACCTCCTCTGAGGCTGGCCTGGTTCCTTTTCCTGTCACAGGAAGCTTGAGTTGTGTGTTCTCCAAGTAGTGTGATGTGCATGGAGTTAGGGCATGCTCTGCTTTTGTGACCACTCAGAGCAGGGACTTGGGGTCCCTGTGTCCCACAGGAAAGAGGGCAGGGACTCATTTTGGCAGCAGCAAGACCCACATCCTCCTTCTGTTCTCTGCTCTCCCCAGCCTGACGTGCGAGGTGAGCCTGACAAAGGTGAATAGCAAAGTCCTCCGGAGCAGCCAGCTGGTGAGTGCTGGAGGAGGGAGAAATCCCACGCTTGGAACCTGGGCACTGGTTCTCTGGGACACTGCTGACCTGTTCTGCGGTGTCCCTGAGGCTGGGTGATGCTGCCAGCTGCTGGGCTCTCTGCTGTGCCCAGCTCTCCACCTGCATGGGCGGGCACTGTGTGACTCCCTGTGTGCTCCTTGCCGTGTCCCCTGTGCACAGGATGACACGTGCCTGGCAGAGCTGGCCCTGGCACTCTCCCTGTCCCTGGAGATCAGCAGCAAGCGGCGGCTGGTGGGTGTCCGGCTCTGCGTCCGCACGCTGCAGGCAGAGCTGCACGAGGGGCTTTTCTGCAGCCCCCTCCTGCACCGCGTCACTGCTGGGGCCCAGCACAGCAGCGTGGGGGAAGAGCCCAGCACAGGTCAGGACAAGGACAGGGACAAGCTCTGTGCGGGACAGGGGCTGGTGGCCCCCAGAGTTGCACTGGAGCCAGAGGGATTTGGCTGTGGGATCACTCCCTCCGGCTTCAGAGAGTTGCGGTTTGGGCAAGTCCGTCCTGTGACTCTCTCTGTCCTTCTCCAGGCCCAGGGGAACCCTCCAAGTCCCTGTCTGTGTTGAGCAGGGACACACTGAAGCTCATCCCCAGGAGGGTGGAGATGAAGCTGGAGAACACCAGCATGGTGCTGTCCATGAACAGCCAGAAGAGGTGAGGGGCAGGCTGCACGAGTCCAAAGTAATGCTGGGGACATGGACCTGGGGACAACTGTGCCGTTCCCTTCTTGTCCCTTAGCTCTACTAGACTGCAGAGAGCGAGTCCTAGAGCCCACTCCAGAGGGAAGGACTGAGCTTGGCTTAGGGCTGGGTTCTTGGGGCGGGGAGGAAGGCACGTGAGCTGGTTCTCCAGTAGGACAGCTGACGGGATCCTCAGCGATGGGATGAGAGCACTGGGCTGTGCTGCAGCTGGGCTCTGGCTGCTGTGTTTGTCCATGCTGGTCAGCTGGTGATGACAGACAGGGACATGGAGGACATGACAGCGCAGTTCCCTCCTGGCAGTGTCTCCCTGTGTCTTCCAGGCACCTCACCTGGAGCCTGAAGCTGCTGCAGTTTCTATATCAGCGTGAAGAGGAGCAACTCCCATTGCGCAACTTCACCCCCAACTCAGACCTGGACCAAATGAGTGTAGACCTCCAGCTGGAGGGCAAGTAGCCAGGAGGGCACCGATGGGACGGGGCTGCCATCACTGCCCTCTGCCACCCCTCATTCGTGCTCCTCTGTCTCCCCAGATGGCCTTCTCCTGTCCCAGAGCCGCCAGCGCATCGTGTGCCTCAACTCCCTGAAGACCAGCGTGCAGGTGAGCGAGTGCTGGGCACGCTCTGTCCCCTGGGGGTGGCTGGTTTGGCTCCTGGCATGAATTTTTTGCCACCTGGCCCTTTCCCTGCTCTAGGTCACAGCCATTGACCTCTCAGCTGCTGTGCTGCTCAACACCTGCATCATCCACTACCGTCACCAAGAGTTTTCACACTGGCTGGGCCTGTTGGCACAGGAATACCGGTGCCGGGCGGTGCCTGTCCCCAGCCAAGGGCACAAGGGAAGGTAAACTCCCCAGCCTCAGTGCAGCTGCTGGTATCACAGCTTGTTTCCTCTTGCTGGCCACGCTCTGGCACAGTGCCTGGGCCCTCAGCACCTTATCGGCTCTGTGCACAGCCTGTGGGATGGGGAGGCTGGTTCAGGAGGTGATCAGGGAGCCCCTGCAGAGAGGACAATGCTCTGGGCCTGCTCCCTGCCAGGCTCTGTGGCACACAGATCCCAGTAACAGCCCATCCCTGCTTGTCCCATGCAGGAGCTATCCCCAGATCCTAGCGCCCATCATCCTGTGTGCCTCGCTGTCCAACGTCAATGTGTCCGTGCAGCTGGGGGACACGCCACCCTTCGCCTTGGGCTTCAACTCCATCTCTGCAGGTACAGGCTGGGCTCTTCTTGGGGTCTGCCAGAGTGGCACTGGGTTGGGAATGGAGGGGGTCGTGCTGCTGTGCTTTCCCGTGTGTGTGTGGCCAGGGGCTGTGCATCCCCGCCTGGTTGTGTTTGGGGTGCCCACGTTTGGGTGAGCCTTGCCTGCACTTCCCCCCTCCTCTGTGCCCACAGACTACCAGCACCTGCGGCCACAGAGCGTGCACCAGCGAGCGGTGCTGGCCGTGGACCACCTGTGCTGGCGAGTGGGCAACGACTCCCACATCCAGCGTGCCCCACATCCCCCCAACATGCACGTGTGGGGAGAAGCCCTCATCCTCGACTCCTTCAACCTCCAGGTGAGGGACAAGCCGAGGGGGCAAGGGGTGGCTTTCAGCCTCAGATTCAGTGTGGGTGGCACAGGGATGTGTGGTGGCGCAGGGGTGTCCTGCAGCCTGAGAGTGGCCGTCCTGTTTGTCCTGCAGGGCAGCTACAACCAGCCCCTGGGCATGTCCAGTGCCCAGTCGGATACTCTTTTCCTGGATTGCACCATCCGGGGGCTGCAAGTGGAGTCATCTGACACCTGCACTGAGTGCCTGGCCAGGGTCCTGCCCCTGTTCTGCCCACAGCCTGGTGGGGCTGAGCTTGCCAAGCAGCCGCCCTCTGCTTCCAGCGAGCCCTGGGGGCTGCTCTGGAAGGTGGATCTGAAGGTGGAGGACGTGAACCTTTTCACACTCTCGGCTGTAGTGGGTAAGCAGCATCCAAGCTGACCCCAGATGGCTGTCCTGGAATTACCCCGCAGTCAGAGGAGCTTGGCATGTTGTGGTGTGCCTGCTCTGTGCCTCCAGCACTGACATGCTGTCTCTGCAGGTGCCCTGGAGCTGCGTCTGGACACGCTGACCGTCCTGGGAAGCGCTGAGAGCTGCACGGTCAGCGTCCAGGGCATGGTGCTGGCCTTGGTGAAGAGCATCACCGAGAAAATGCAGCCGTGCTGCAAAGCTCCTGCCATCCCCAACCCCATGGCAAACCTCTCCGTGCTCTCTGTCACCTACCACAGCAGCACCCGCTCCCTGGAGGTTGGTTTGGCTCTTGGGCCGCTGCTTTATCTTGTGCTGGGGATGGGTGGGGCAGGAGCAGGATCGGCTGGCACGAAAGGCGCTGGGGGGAGGACGGGGCTGTGCTGTGCTGGCCCTGGCAGTGACGTGGTGCCTGCTCGCTCTCCCCGGTGCAGGTGCAGTGTGGCGAGGGGCTGGCCGTGCTGTGGAGCCCACCTGACCACATGCACCTGTACCATCACATCCTGGCCACCCTGCAGTGCCACGAAGCCTTGCGGAGCGCCCTCGGCCACAGGACGCTTCCCTCCCTGCCCCCAGACAGCCCCACGTCCCGCCCAGCCACCCCTACTGAGTCACCAGGGCCCCTCCAGCCAAAAGGGCCCCCTCCCAAAAGATTCCTGTCCCTGTCCCTGGAGCTGAGCTCTGCCAAGCTCACAGCCTTTGTCTCTGAGGCCAACTACATCAGCCTGGCTGCGGAGCGGACCTCGGTGAGCTGGCACGGCGGTGCCCTGCACGGCTACTGCCCGGAGCTGGCCGCCGGCTTTGATGGACACAGCATCTTCAGCTTCAAGGAGGTGGAGGTGAAGCTGCTGCCGGAGCTGGAGGAGGTCATCCGGCACCGCGACGCCTTCCCCGCCCTGCGCACCCTCCGCAACCGCGGCTGGGCCTTCTCCTTCGCCAGCGTCACCATCGAGTTCCCCTACCAGTACGACTTCTCCCGCACGCTGGACGCTGCCGTGGGCGTGCAGAAGTGGCTGAAGGGCCTGCACCGGCCCGGGCGCCCCGCCAGCACATCTCTGCCCCCTGACCTCCTGCTCAAAGTTACCCACTTCTCCTGGGTCTTCCTGGATGACGTCTTCGAGGTCAAGTTGCGCGACAACTACGAGCTGATGAAGGACGAGAGCAAGGAGAGCGCCAAGCGCCTGCAGCTGCTGGACGCCAAGGTGGCTGCGCTGCGCAAGCAGCACGGGGAGCTGCTGCCTGCCCGCAAGATCGAGGAGCTCTACGCCTCGCTGGAGAAGAAGAACATCGAGATCTACATCCAGCGCTCGCGGCGCCTCTACGCCAACACGCCCATGCGGAGGGCCCTGCTCACCTGGACCCTGGCTCACCTGGAGCTGGTGGCCATGGCCGATGAGTCCTTCCACGGCACGGAGCGCGTGTTGGAGCAGATGAGGGACCTGGATAACGTCAGCCCGTTCCCCCCAGAGGGTCTGGAGATGGTCACCCAGTGGTGCCGCATGATGAAGGGCACAGTTGGCAGCTTCTTTGGTGAGTTGCTTTGTGGGAGGGTGCCCTTGGAGGACGGCACGATGGCCGTGTGGCCTGGGCTGGCACCACGTGGTGCGTAACCAGGCGGGGAAAACGATTTTTGGAGGTTCAAAGGGAGCGTGAAGGAAGCAGAGATGTGACAGGACGATGGCTCCTACTGTGGCCCAGAGTGGGGGGCCTGCCTGTCTCTTCACTGCCCCATCCCTCAGCCCTTCCTCCACCCGCAGTGCGGATCCGTGACTACCCCCGGTACCTGTTTGAGATCCGGAACTGGCAGCTCTCCGGCCGGCTGATCGGAGCCGAGCAGTGTGGCCAGGCCTGCTCCCGGCGCCGCCAGGTGCTGAAGCTGGGGCTGCCCTGGGGCGATGCCACGGTGGAGAGGAACATGCCGCCCTTGAAGTTCTACCATGACTTTCACTGTAAGAGCTGGAGGAATGGAGGGTGCCCTGTGGTGGGGTAGGGACAGGGCGAATGGCTGAGCCCACCTCTGTGCCTCCAGCTGTGATCTCCCAGTACACCATCGTGTGGGGGCCCTGCTGGGACCCAGCCTGGACCCTGATCGGCCAGTGTGTGGATCTCCTCACCAAGCCCTCAGAGGACCCCAGCGCCCCATTGCCCTGGTGGGACAAGAGCCGCCTTCTTTTCCATGGAGACTGGCACATGGACATTGAACAGGCCAACCTGCACCAGCTGGCCACCGAGGTGGGTGCTGCTGGCCTGGGGAGCGGCATGGTGCGGGGTCAGCTCACACCTGCCTCTCCTGACGCCTGCCCTTGCAGGACCCCTACAACACTACGGAGAACATGCACTGGGAGTGGAGCCAGCTCTCCTTCCACTGGAAACCCGGGCAGTTTGTCTTCAAGGGCAACCTGGATATCAACGTCCGGACAGCCTCCAAGTGAGTGCGGGGCCACGAGCATGGGGGGCCCTCACCAGTGCTGGGGGGTGACTGGGCTCTCTCTCTGCATTCAGATATGACGACTGCTGCTTCCTGCACCTGCCTGACCTGTGCATGACACTGGACCTGCAGTGGCTGTGCCATGGGAACCCCCACGACCACCACGGCGTGGTGCTGCGCTCCCCCGAGTTCCTGCCCGAGGTGCCCGTGGGGCAGCAGTACGACTCCTACCGTGCCTTCCGTTCCGAGAACCTCAACCTCTCCATCCGGATGGACCTGACACAACCCAGTAAAGGTGGCTGACAGCGTGCTGGGGATCCCTTGGGGACAAGGGGCATAGGGCAGGGTGTGCTGGTTGTGGCTTGGGTGCTGCCATGTCCCGGCCCCATGGTGCTGGCTGATGGTGGATGTATTCTCAGAGCACTCCCAGCCCCGGATCCTGCTCTACAGCAGCACCCTCCGCTGGATGCAGAATTTTTGGGCCACGTGGACCAGCGTGACACGGCCCATCTGCCGTGGGAAGCTCTTCAACAACATGAAACCCAGCAAGAAGAAGCTGGGGCAGCATTACAAGCAGTTGTCCTATACTGCACTCTTCCCCCGGCTGCAGGTAATTCCCAGGGCCGGGAATCTGGTGTTTCCTCCCTGCCCTGCCTCTGCTGGACTCTCAGCTCCCGCTGTCTGCTCCTTCTCAGGTGCATTACTGGGCCTCCTTTGCCCAGCAGCGGGGGATCCAGGTGGAATGCTGCCAGGGACACATCTTCACTCGGGGCACACAGCGGCTCATCCCACAAGGTGAGTGAGTGGGAATCCTGCCAGCAGCGCTCCCAGGCACAGCAGGGCCCTGGCTGACCCCTGACCCCTGTCCCCGTCCCCCAGCCGGCACGGTGATGCGACGCCTCATTTCGGAGTGGAGCATCACGCAGATGGTGAGCGACCTGAGCCAGGTCACCGTGCACCTCATGGCCTCCACTTGTGATGAGAACGCTGACCACCAGCTCGACACCCTGGTGAAGAAAACCCACCTGCTGAGCCTGTCCTCCCTCACCTACCAGCGGCACAGCAACCGCACGGCGGAGGAGGTACCGCTGCAAACGGGGCACAGCAGCTCGTGCTGGCATCGCCAGGACAAGGGGATGTTGGGCTGTTGGATGAAATAGGGAGGGGATTTAGCTGGCAAAGAGACAGAACTTCAGGGCCTCCAATCTACCAAGCACCTGACTTTGTGCTCACGCTGTGGCTTCTGGGGTGGTCTGGGCTCCAGTCCCCCTGCCTGAAGGGCTGGCAGGGCTCCTAGTCCCAGCGCGTGGGACTGGGCCTGGGGTGGCTCTGCTGTGCTGAGGCACTGACCCTCTGTGCCCAGGAGCTGCCCCTGCGTGATGGGGACGACGGTTTCCACACGCATCAGCTGCACTTGGTGGACCTGCGGGCGTCCTGGACCACCACGAACCGGGACATCGCCTTCGGCCTCTACGATGGCTACAAGAAAGCGGCTGTGCTCAAGCGTAACCTGTCCACCGAGGCCCTGAAGGGGCTGAAGATTGACACACAGCTGCAGGCCAAGAAGCTGAAGCGGGGCCCGCTCTCTGCTCACTCCATCCCTGCCAGAGTGACCGCTCCCATCACCAGCGGCCGTCCTGAGAGAGCCTCCTCAGGGGGTGAGCGCAGCGGGGAGGGGAGCAAGGGGCAGCCCACAGCTCAAAGCTGTGCCTGCTTTCATTCTGTATGTTTGAGCTATCCCCCTGCAGCTTTGCCCTGACCCTTTCTCCTTCCCCAGGGGCCTACATGCTGCAGAAGCTCATTGAGGAGACGGACAAGTTCGTGGTTTTCACAGAGGAGGAGTCGGGGGCCAGCGAGCAGCTCTGCGGCATCGCCGCCTGCCAGACCGACGACATCTACAACCGCAACTGCCTCATCGAGCTGGTGAACTGCCAGGTACCTGCCTGTCCCCACGGCCTGGCCGTGACAGGGGCTGTGCCTGCCCCAGAAAGGTCCATCAGACCCCTGGGGTCTCTCCCCCCACAGATGGTTCTGCGTGGTGCAGAGACGGAGGGCTGTGTGATCGTGTCCGCCGCGAAGGCACAGCTGCTGCAGTGCCAGCACCACCCCGCCTGGTACGGGGACACTCTGAAGCAGAAGACATCCTGGACGTGTTTGCTGGATGGCATGCAGTACTTTGCCACGACAGAGAGCAGCCCCTCCGAGGGGGAGCATGGCCAGCTCTGGCTGGAGGTGAGCGTGTGGTGGGTGAGCTACGTGGGGGACAGGCAGTGCTGTCAGTGCCCTGGCCAAGCCAGGCAAAGTGGGGACAGCCAGCAGTGCCTCCTTGCCTCTCCAGGTGAAAAATATTGAGGAGCATCGTCAGCGGAGCCTGGACTCGGTGCAGGAGCTGATGGAGAGCGGGCAGGCGGTGGGGGGCATGGTCAGCACCACCACAGGTACTGCCCACAGCCCTGGCTGCTGTGCCCACCCCAGTTCCACTCGGGTGTGATCCCAAGGCTGGCAGAGCTGAGAGCATGGGACATGGCACTCTGACTGTGGTCCCTCTGCCTGTCCCCAGACTGGAATCAGCCCTCGGAAGCCCAGCAGACACAGCAGGTGCAGAGGATCATCTCTCGCTGCAGCTGCCGCATGTACTACATCAGCTACAGCCACGACATCGACCCCGAGCTGGCCACGCAGATAAAGCCCCCTGAGACCCCTGCCAACCAGGAGAAGGAGGATCTGCTGAAGAAGCAGGAGGGTGGGTGCATCCAGGCGGCGTGCCTTGCAGGGGTAGAGCTCAGGGCTGACCCATGGCTGACTCCAGGGGTGGTCTCTTTTGGCCCTGCACACAGGAGGGGTCCCCAGCACATTTCTGGCCAAGCTGAGGCCCCACTTGCCCTTTGTGTCCCTGCAGGAGCTGTGGACACCTTCACCCTGATCCACCACGACCTGGAGATCTCCACCAACCCCGCACAGTATGCCATGATCCTAGACATAGTCAACAACCTGCTGCTGCACGTGGAGCCCAAACGCAAGGTACCCACAGGGCTCCAGGTGTCCGTGCCACTCACTGCACCCCGGCAGTCCCAACCTTGCCCTATTCCTGTGTCCAGGAGCACAGTGAGAAGAAGCAGCGGGTGCGTTTCCAGCTGGAAATCTCCAGCAACCCCGAGGAGCAGCGCAGCAGCATCCTACACCTGCAAGAGGCTGTGAGGCAGCACGTGGCCCAGATCCGGCAGCTGGAGAAGCAGATGTACTCCAACATGAAGGTGAGCCCGCAGCCCTGGCTCCCTGGGATCCCCACTCGAGGGCAGAGGGTGCTGAGGGTTGTTTGTCCTTCAGTCCTTGAAGGATGACAGCAAAAATGAGATCCTGCTCGACCTGAACCACCGGCTGCAGCAGCAGCTGAGCCAGGAAAAAGCTGACCTGCAGCTGGAGAGCGAGGAGCTGAACATATTGATCAGGTAGGACAAGGGGGAATGGCTTTAAACTGAGGATAGGTTTGGGTTGGATATTAGGGAGAAATTCTCCCTAGTGAGGCGCTGGCACAGGTTGCCCGGAGAAGCTGTGGCTGCCCCATCCCTGGAAGTGTTCAAGGATAGGCTGGATGGGGCTTGGAGACACTTGGGACAGCAGGAAGCGTCCAAGCCAAACCATTCTGATTCTGTGATCTCAGCCTTCCCCGGCATTGTGTCCCCCTTACTCTAGGACTCCCACATCCCAGCTCTCCCCTCTGTGCTGCAGGTGCTTCAAGGACTTCCAGCTGCAGCGAGCCAACAAGATGGAGCTGCGAAAGCAGCCGGAGGACGTGAGTGTGGCACGGAGGACCGAGTTCTACTTTGCCCAGGCGCGCTGGCGCCTGACAGAGGAGGATGGGCAGCTGGGCATTGCTGAGCTGGAGCTCCAACGCTTCCTCTACAGCAAGGTGAGGAGTTGGACAGTGCCCACAGCCCCTGAGCTGGGGACGGGGACATCGGGAGCTGATGGCTTTGTCTGCACAGGTCAACAAGTCTGATGACACGGCCGAGCATCTACTGGAGCTGGGCTGGGTGACCATGAACAACCTGCTGCCCAACGCTGTGTACAAGGCAAGTGGCAGCTGGGGCAGCAGCTCTGCATCCTGGGGACCCACGGGTGGCCTGGGCAGAGTGGCCTGTCCTCACCCCAGCCACCCATCCTCTTCCCTGCAGGTGGTGCTGCGTCCCCAGAGCTCCTGCCAGTCCGGCCGGCAGCTGGCCCTGAGGATTTTCAGCAAGGTCCGGCCACCCGTGGGAGGCATCTCCATCAAGGAGCATTTTGAGGTGCCAGGGCTGGGCCGGGAGGTGCCAGGGTCTCTGTGGGGCACAGGCAGTGTGTGCCTGGCTCTGACATGTCCCTTTCCCACAGGTGAACGTGGTGCCTCTCACCATCCAGCTCACCCACCAGTTCTTCCACAGAATGATGGGTTTCTTCTTCCCTGGCCGTAATGTGGAGGAGGAGGAGGTGGGGGATGAGGAAGATAAGTCCAAACTGGTGACAACAGGTGAGAGGCTCGTGATCACCCTCCTCTCTGGATGTCCTTGAGCAGCTCTGGCTGTGTGTCCAGGATATATTTGTGGGCAGCTGCTGTCCAGCCATGTGTTGAAGAACAGGGATCTGGGGTCTCCCCTGTGGACAGGGAGATGGTGGGAGGGTTGGGGCCATGGCTAACCCCTGGCTGGACACCACCACCACTCCCTCACAGCCTGTTTGCCCCAGGGATCCCCGTGGTGAAGCCGCGGCAGCTGATCGGGGCCGATGACTCGCTGGGCCCAGGGAAGGGAGTTGCTCAGGGACTGAATCGGACATCGGGGGTCAGAAGATCGTTCCGAAAAGCACCTGAGGTACCTCCTGCTGCAGCGAGGGGGGAACCTGCGAGAGCCCTGCTGCGGTGCCAGTCTGTTTTCCCCTAACTGCAGGGCTGGGTAGCCGTGTCCTCCCACACTTCCCTCCCACGCTTGTCTGTTTTCTCCTGCTCGCTCCCACCATGAGCATTTGCATCCTTTACAACCAGGCGCCTGCACGCTTGATGTGATCCCTGTATCTCATTTTTCCAACACCATGCCAGAGCAGCTCTCACCTCTCCCTGATGAAGCAATGCTGTGGCCTAGTGCCCGGCTGTCCCTTCCCTGCTGGTTCCTGGCTGTGTCCCTTCTCTTTCCCTTCTGCTCATGGCTTCTGCTCTGTCCCCAGCATCCCGTGGACGACATCGACAAGATGAAGGAGCGCGCGGCCATGAACAACTCCTTCATCTACATCAAGATCCCGCAGGTGCCACTCTGTGTCAGCTACAAGGTGCGGGACCAGTGGGACAGGGTGCGCTCGGGGTCGTGCTCGCCATCGTCCCGCAGTGCCTGACCCCTCTGTCACACAGGGGGAGAAGAACAGCGTGGACTGGGGCGACCTGAACCTGGTGCTGCCGTGCCTGGAGTACCACAATAACACATGGACGTGGCTGGACTTTGCCATGGCGGTGAAGAGGGACAGCCGCAAAGCCTTGGTGGCACAGGTACGTGGCACCACATCCCTCTTCCCGCTCCGAAGGCTGCCGGGGCTGCTCTGCCCAGGACGGAGGTGGTGACCCCAGGGTGGGTGGCGCGTTTCCCAGAGCAAGAAGCAGCTGCGCTGGCTCAGCAGCTCAGGCCGTCACCCATGCCAAGGGCCCGGGGTGTAGCCACGGGGGTTGCTGAGCCCCTGACTCCCGGGGCAGGTGATCAAGGAGAAGCTGCGCCTGAAGCCAGCGTCGGGCGCGGAGGCCCGGGGGAAGCTGGAGAACAAATCCGACGGGACCATCCAGCAGCAGGAGGAGGACGAGAAGGCTCGGCTGCTCATCGGGCTGAGCGTGGGCGAGAAGAACCCCAGCAAGAAGTCGATCTTCGGCAGGCGCAAATGACGGCAGCACCCGGCGGGCCGGGAAGGGACTTGGGGTGCCCCGTGCTCCCCCCTCGGAGGGGCACCCCGAAGGCCAAGGGGGGGATGTGCTGCTCGGCGGTGCCCGAGGAGGGCTCAGCCACGTGCAGGCCCTGGGTAGCCCCGTTGCTGTGGGGCAGGGGTGGAGCAGCACGGGAATGTGGGGCACAGGGTGCTCCGGGGCTGCTTTGTGGGGTGCGGAACCCTCGTGCCAAGGGCTCCTGCGAGCTTCCCCACCTCCCTGCTGTGCGGGTGCTGGGCCCAGCCCCTGGGCCTGGTGAAGCAGCAGGATCGCTCCAGGCTGGGAAAAAGGGGAACGGGAGAGAGTTTAAATAAAGAGTTTTTAATTTGGAACAGGCTCGGGCCAGTGGCTTGCTTCTTGCCTCACCCTGCAGTGTGGGCTCAGCACCATGCCCCACCTCAGCCCTGCAGCCCCCCATCCTTGGGGGCTTCACCCCTTGCAGTTGCTCAGGGCACCCATTTTGGGGCTCAGGGCATCCCTGCGTGTCCCTGGGCTCAGCTGTGTGCTTCTCCCTCTGCAGAGCCACGCTGGGGCTCAGCAGGGACTGCAGGCACTCCCTCAAGGCTGCAGCACGTGGGGTGCAAAGACTGAGGGAAAGGCTGAAGGGGGAGCCCCGGAGTGTGTACGGAGGGGTTCCCGAGGAAGGGCTGGGATCGGTGCCGGGGAGCCCTGGGCTGGGATCAGGCACGGCTGGGTGAACAAGCCCCGAGTGTGTGGTGGGGGTCCGGGCTGGGGGGGATCGGTCCCGGGTGGGTGTCGCGGTGCAAAGGGCAGCCCCGCCGCCGAGCCCCGGGGCGGGGGGTGGTCGCGGCGGGCGGGGCGGGGCGGGGCGGCGGGGTTATGTAAGGAGGCGATTACCGGGGACGGGGCCCGGGGCGCGGCCGGGCGGCGCCGCGATGGGAGCGACGAGCAGCGGCCCCGGCCCGGCCCCGGCTCCGGTGCGGCCCCCCCAGGTGCGTGCGGCGGCATGAGCCCCGGGGATCCCCCCCGGGCACCTCCCGCCCCGGGGTCCCCTCGCTGACGCTGTCCCCGGTTCCGCAGGGCCGCACCGTGGGGTCGTGGGTGCGGGCGCTGTTGAGCCGAGCGGGGTCGGTGCCGGTATCGGTACCGGTGCCGGTACCGGGGCTCGCCTTGGCCCCGCGGGGCCCCGCCGAGGAGCCGCCGCTGCCCGGGTGGCCGCTGCCGCAGCTCGTCTCGTTGTTCCTGCCGGAGTTCCCCGTCCGCCCCTCCGCCCGCCAGCAGCAGCTCAAGGTGCCGTCCCGGGGCCCCCACCCTCCGAACGGGGGTCCCGGTGCATCCGAACGGGGTCCCCGATCGTCCTCCCCCCGGGCGCGTCCTGCCCGTGCATCCCGCCCCGGCAGCTCCGGGCGCCCGAACGGGTCCCCTCGCACCCTGGACCGGTGTCCCTGCTCGTCCTACCGGGGTTCCTGCACGTCTCTACCGGGGTCTCCCAACGCCCTGAGCATCCTCCCGAGCCGTCCGTGCATCCCGTGCCGCCATCCCGGCATCGCCGGCCGCCTTACCGGGCTCTCCTCGCACGCTCTGCCGGGTCCCTGCGCATCCTACCGGCGTCCCCGGCCGTTCCACCGGGTCCCCTTTCATCCCCGCCGAGCGCCCCTGTCGGGTCTCGGTGTGTTCTACCGGGGTTCCCCTGCACTCCCCCGGATCGTGGCATCCCACCGAGGTCCCGCGTGTTCTCCCGGGGGTTCTGTGCGCTCTGTCAAAATCGCTGCCGCGTTGGGGTCCCCGTGTCCCAGTTCCCCGTGCCTCATACTGGGTCCCCATGAACCCTGCTGGGGTCCCTATTGCGTCCTCCGGGTCCCCATGCGTCCCCCGCGCCTGCTTTGGGCGCTCTGTGCCCCTCACCTTACCCCACGCAGGACCCCCAGCCTGAGCAAACCCCAAATCCATCTCCACGGCGTGCTCAGCCCCTGTTCCCCCCCTCAGATCCTGGGCTTCGTGGCCAAAGGCTCCTTCGGGACCATCCTCAAAGTGCTGGACTGTGGGCGGGAGAAGGTCTGCGCCGTGAAGGTGGGTGCTGGTCCCTGGGGCCCACGGGTGCCCCCACCCGCCCTTGTCCCCCTCCTCGACCGTGCCTCGCCCCCCCAGGTTGTGCCCAAAGTGGAGGTGCTGCGCCGCGACACCCTCAAACAATGCAAAGAAGAAGTCAGCATCCAGGTGAGGGAGGGGCGCCCAGGAGGGACTCCAGCCCGCGAAGGGCTTTGGGGCGGCCACGGGGGACATCGGGAGGCCGTGGGAGCTGTGGATGGCAGAAGCGGGGTCCAGCCCCTCGGTGTCCCCCTCCCCCGGGGGCCGCTCACTCTCTGCGCTTTTGCGTCCCCAGAGACAGGTCAGGCACCCGTTCGTCCACGGGCTGGGGGACAGCTGGCAGGGCCAGCGCCACCTCTTCATCAGTGAGTGACCATCTGCCCGCGGGCTCGCCCCGGCCCCCCCCCCTCGCCCGCACACGTGTCCCCGCCGCCCGCACACGTGTCCCCGCACACGCGCGCGCTCCCCCCGCGCCGCCCGCTGACCCGCGGGGATCCCGCTGGATGCCGGCTCCCATCTCCCACCCCGCAAGCACCCACCCGCGGGCGTGAGGATGGGGGGACAGGGATGGGGACAAGCCAGAGCGGGGCAGGGAGCGGGAGCTACCTGGCCCTGGTGGCTGTGTCACCTCAGCCCCTGCAGTTTGTGTGTTCCCGGTGCCTGCGTGACCCCCCCCCCCGCCACCGCCAAGGACCACGTCACTCTGATGCCGCATGTGGTTCCAGGTGCTTGTGTGTGCTCCCAGTGCCCACAGGGCTCTGGTGCTGATGTCACCGTGGTACTCGCGTGTTCCCGTGCCACCTTAGTACCTCTGTCACCTGTATTGCCCTGGTGCTTGTGCCACCTTGCTGCCTTTATAACCCCAGCTCTTCCACGACCTCGGTGCATGTCCCCAGTGACCCCTCTGCAGCCCCGTGCCACCCCAGCGTCCCTCGTGCCACCCCCGCCAGCCAGTAAGGCATGTCACCTGTCCCGGCAGTGTGCACCTACTGCAGCACCGGGGACCTGCACGCGCTGTGGCGCGCGGCCGGCTGCTTGGCTGAGGCCACCGTCCGCCTGTTCGCCGCCGAGCTGGTGCTGGTGCTGGGTGAGTGACCCTCCGCGCTGGGGACAGCCACCACCGGGGACAGGCACCCTCGGGGGTGGCAGTGGGCACTGTGCTGGGAGGGGACGCGTGGCACTGATGGCTCTTGTCTCGTCCCCAGTGTACCTCCACGACCTGGGCATCATGCACAGAGACGTCAAGGTGTGTGGCAGTGGGGCTGGGGGCTGGAGGATGGGGTCGGGGGGGGGGTCTCTGAACCCCCAGCACGGAGAGGCCACCTCAGTGCCTGTCTCATTTCAGATGGAGAACATCCTCCTGGATGAGAGAGGTAAGAGCCCGGGAACGCCGTGGGGACACCCCGTCAATGGGGACACCCTGTCAATGGGGACACCCTCTCTACGTGTTCCCACGTGGTGTCTGGCCCCACAGGGCACCTCAAGCTCACCGACTTCGGCCTCTCCCGGTACCTGCAGTGGGGTGAGCGAGCCCACACCATCTGTGGCACCCTGCAGTACATGGGTAAGGGGGCCTGTGCTTGGGGGGGCTGTGCTGGGGGGCACAGACCCCCAGGTGCTCACCCACTCTCCCCACAGCCCCAGAGGTGCTGAGCGGGGGGCCCTACAGCCACGCAGCCGACTGGTGGTCCTTGGGAGTCCTGCTCTTTGCCCTGGCCAGCGGGGAGGTAAGGACTGCAGTGTGTGGTGACAGGGACACCTCGGGGAGACCCTGAATTCACTCTATGCTCCCCCAGTTCCCCGTGGCTCCAGCGGAGGACCATGTGGCCATGCTGGAACGCGTCAAACAGAGCAGCTACGAGAGCCCACCTGAGTTCAGCCCTGAGCTGGCCCGGCTGCTCGCTGAGGTAATCCTCCTGCCTGGATTTTGGGGTCCCCACCGGCCCCTGGGCTGGATGCTGAGATTTCTAATTCTCACTGTCCTCTCTCTGTCCGCAGCTGCTGTGCCACAACCCCCTGTACCGCCTGCGCTACCTCCACCACTTCCAGGGCCACCCCTTCTTCCGCGGGGTGGCCTTTGACGCTGACCTGCTGCAGAAGGACCCGGTGGTGGTGGCAGTGGCCCCGCGACCCCCCGAGCAGCCCCCACCCGACCCCGCCACTTTCGCCGACTTCGACTACGACCTCGCCGCCTCCCCGGACCGGCCCTGGCCTGGCTGAGCCACCGCGGCTGGGACCCTCGGCATCGCTCAGGGACATCCCCCTACCCCGGCAGCGGGTCGGACCCTGCTGGGCCGGGTCCCCCACGGGGTTATCCGGGTACCCCCAAGTCTCATCCCCGGGTACCTCAACTCTGTACCTCTCCCCGCGGGAGCAATAAACCCGAGAGCCGCGGGCACCGCTGCGGGTGTTGCCCTGACTCGTGCTGGGGAAAGCGGGGACCACCGGGGGGGGAACGCGGGGGAGACGGGCTGGACCCCCTTCCCTCGGGGCGGGTCTGGGGAGCCGTGTGGGGTGGGGAACCTCGAAGCGGAGGAGCTGGGTCCGCCTGCCCATCCTTCTGTCCGTCCGTCTGTCCGCTCCCGTAGCGGCGCTGCGCAGCGCGGCGTGGGCGTGACCAACGGATGAAACCACGCCCATTCCCCCGCCCGCCGCCTGCCGTGGCCACGCCCCAACGGTCGCCCCGCGTGGTGACGCACTGGCGGCGCAGCCAATCAGAGCCGCGCGTGGTTTTCAAACCGGCAGCGCGCGGGCGGCGGCGGGGCCGGACCGGGAGCCAGGCCCGAGCCCGCACCGAGAGCGGGCCCCGCACCGAGAGGCACCGCAGCCGTAGTCCGGACCGAGACCGGGGCCATGCAGCGCGCCCAGACCCCCGCCGTGAGTGCGGGCCGGGGTTCGGTTTGGAGGGTTCCCGAAGGGGCGGTGCGGTCCGCAGCGCTCCCGGTATCTGTGTGTGTGTGTGGTGGGGGGGAGCTGCCGGTGCTGCCGCCGGTGACTTCCCCCCCCCACCCGGTTCCTCCCCAGGCGCAGAGGCGGCCCCGGCGCACCCCACTGCAGGAGCTGCAGATGCAGTCGGGCGCCGACCGGACCAGCCTGACCCCCCTGCTCCGCCGGCTGCGGCTCAAGGTCGGTGTGCGGGGGATAACGAGCTCGGTACCGGAACCGGGAGTGTTGGGGGGGTTAGATAGTGCCGGCGCAACGGGAGTATTTCCAGGATTGGAAAAATGGGGAGACCGGGGCAAACGGCTGCGGGGGGCAGGGGGAAAGGGCGGGGCTGCCCTGACCTCCCTTTCCCCCTAAAATATCCTGTAGGACCATGACTGCGCCACCCCAGTGTCCTGCGCCCGGGGTCCTCGCAGCAGCGTCACCGCGGTGCCCTGCACCCCAAGAGCCCGGCGAAATGCTACCCTGGGCACCCCCAGCAGCACCACCCCAATGCCTTGCACCCTGGAGCCCCCCAGCAGCACCACTTTGGAGCCCCCCAGGACTTCTCCCCAGGGCCTCAGGCCTCCCATCCTTAAGCCTGATGCCTCTGAGGTCCCCAGCAATTCCACCCTTATTCCTGGTGCCTTAGAGAACTCCAGCAGCACCAGCCCAGAGGCCCCTGGCAGTCCTGTCTCAGTGTCCAACATGCCAGAGCTCCCAGACAACACCGTGCCAGCTCCTCTGTGCAGTCCAGACCTGGGGCCCAGCACCCAGGAGCCCTCCAGCAACACTGTGCCAGCCTCTGTGTGCAACTCCATCCCAGTGCCTGGCATCTCAGAGTCCCCCAGCGGCACAGTGCCAGCCTCTGTGTGCAGCTCCATCCCAAGCCCCAGCATCTCAGAGCCCCCCAGCAGCTCCATCCCAGTGCCCAGCAGCCCAGAGCCCTCCAGCAGCACAGTGCCAGCCTCTGTGTGCAGCTCCATCCCTGTGCCCAGCACCCCAGAGCCCTCCAGCAGCTCCATCCCAGTGCCCAGCAGCCCAGAGCCTCCCAGCAGCACTGTGCCAGCCTTTGTGTGCAGCTCCATCCCTGTGCCCAGCACCCCAGAGCCCTCCAGCAGCACCATCCTAGTGCCCAGCAGCCCAGAGCCCTCCAGCAGCACTGTGCCAGCCTCTGTGTGCAGCTCCATCCCAGTGCCCAGCAGCCCAGAGCCTCACAGCAGCATTAGGCCAGCCTTTGTGTGCAGCTCTATTCCAGTGTCCAGCACCCCAGAGCCCTCCAGCAGCTCCATCCCAGTGCCCAGCAGCCCAGAGCCCTCCAGCAGCTCCATCCCAGTGCCCAGCAGCCCAGAGCCCTCTAGCAGCACAGTTTCTGTCCCCCTGTGCAGCTCCACCACAGAGCCTCCCAGCAGCACTGGGCCAGCCTTTGTGTGCAGTTCCATTCCAGTGTCTGGCACCCCAGAGCCCTCCAGCAGCTCCATTCCAGTGTCTGGCACCCCGGAGCCCTCTAGCAGCACTGTGCCAGCCTCTGTGTGCAGCTCTATCCCCGTGTCCAGCAGCCCCATTCCAGCTCCCAGCAGCCCAGAGCCCTCCAGCAGCACCATTCCAGTTCCCCTGTGCAGCTCCTTCCTAGGATCCAGCACCCCAGAGTGCCCTGGCAACGCTGTGCCCGTCTCCCTGTGCAGCTCCATCCCAGTGGCCGGCACCTTGGAGTCCCCTGGCAGCACCACCCCAGGGCCTCCCAACATTATTAGCTCAGTGTCTTGCAACCCAAACTCTCCAGGCAGCTCTGCTCTACCCCCCTGCAGTTGTGGGTCCCCTGGCAATGCCAGCACAGCCTCCTGTACCCCAGGGCCCCCCGGCACCAGCTCCACTCCGCAGAAAGCTCCTTTCCACGGGTGGCGAGCAGCGCCTCCAGACTTTTCCTGCAGCTTTGAGCCCCCATCTACAAATGGGAGTTCTGATCCTCTGCATTGCCAAGGCACACCTGAGGGAGCCGAGCCGGAACAGAGCCCACCTGGCCTCCCTCCCATTGAGACAAGTGGGCTGGAGCCTGCTGGCTCAGAAGCCACTGTCATCCCTGTCACCTCGCCTGAATCGACCCTGGGTGCTCTGTCCTGGATGTTGCCACTGGTGTGGCAGGAGAAGACCCTCAACGCCTCGTTGCTGGTGGAAACCCTGTGGCACAGCCTGCCCCACAGCAAGCCACAGCAAGATGCCAGCAGCAGTGTCACCCCTGTGCCCACTGCGGTCACCAGCACGACCCCTGTGTCCACTGTGGTCACTGGCACCAGCACAACCCCTCTGTCCACCGTGGTTACTGGCACCAGCATGACGCCCATATCCACCGTGGTCACTGGCACCAGCACGACTCCTGTGTCCACTGCGGTTTCTGGCACCAGCACGACCCCGGTGCCCACCACAGCCATTGGAACCAGCATGACCCCAGTGCCCACTATGGCCGCGGGCACCAGCACGACCCCGGTGCTCTCCGTGGCCACCGGCACCTTCATGACACCTCGGGATGTGTGGGAGAGGAGCATGAACACATCCAGGGGAAGCCTCCCCTGTGCCAAGGACAGTGCTGCTGAAACAGACTCCCTGCTCTGGCAGTACGTATGGACCCGCCGCCCTGCATGGAGCCCTGGCACCCTCACTTAGGGCCGTCTTTGCCCATAGCCTTTCTCTTTGTCCCCAGCTGTCCCCGGGAGTGGCTGAAGACCCTGCCACGGGCAGAGCTGGAGGGGAGGCTGGAGAGCAGCCTCATCATCATCGAAGCGCTCTCGCTGCAGCTGCGTGACTGGCAGGAGAGCCAGCGGCCGCGGCCTGGCGTGGGGCCGGCCAAGCAGAGGGATGCGCTCACACAGACGGACACCACCCACCCTGAAGGGGTAAGAGTCCTCTCCGAGGCAATGCCACCATGTCCCCCGCAGCCTCGGCACTGTGACAGTGTCCCTGCACCGCTGGCAGGACGGTGACCCTGTCTGGGTTGGTGAAGCGGAAGTAAAGCTCGGCTGCTGCATCATGGCGTCACGCGCCCGGTGCTGCATTATCACACCCGCTGAGTCTGCTGGGTTTGAACCCTCGTGGGGGAAACATCCCTGGTGCACGTGGGGGAAGGAGGGGAGGTGTTGTGGCTGACCAGCTCTCGCTGGCCCCAGGGTGGAGCGGGGCTGGTGTGAAGTGCCTTCCGCTCTGGTGGATGCCCTTGGGAGGAGGAGATCTGCTGGCAGCTCTGCTTTGAGCTGTGGAGGAAAATAGAGGCTGTGCAGTGGCTGTGGGGAGCGAGTGGGATCTGCAGCTGGAGCTGGGTGCCTGGTGGCTGTCACTGGCGATGAGTGTGCCAGATCTCAGCCACGCAGGGCACACACCTGTGCCCGGTGCTGCCTGTGCCTGCTGCCATAACACCAGTGTCCTTGTCCCAGAGCCAGAGCAGCCAGAGCCTCCTGTTCCAGGGCCTCGTGGACGCCGCTTTTCGGAGCTTGCAGGATGAGCAGGGAGCCCTCGCGCAGGAGGTGTGTCCCTCTGCTTCCCCCTTCCCCTGGGTTTTGGGAGACCTGTTGGCACACACAGCAGCTGTACCTGGTGCTTCACAGTGCTGTCGCCTCCCACAGCAGGAGCAGGAAGGGACCCTGGTGTCCCAGTGCCAAGCTGTGCTTGAGAGTGTTCCCAGCAAGGTGCAGAGCTGTCTGGAAGAGCGGGATGCCATCAGGCAGAGACTGGATGAAGCCCTACAAGCCAAGGATCAGGTAAGGGGGCAGCTGTTGTGGGATCGAGGCAGTCTCAGCTGTTCCCATGCCTTAGGTGGGGCATCTCTACCCATCTCTGGGGATGAGGATCTCCCTGGCATCCCAGGGGAAGAAAATCCCAATGTAGAAGGCAAGAAGTGCTGTGTGATGGAGCCCTCTGGGTGTTTTTTTTGGCGAGGGCTGGGAGCAGGAGTCCTGATGCAGGGATAGCTCCTTGTGCGACAGCGTGGCTGCAGCAGCATCCTCTCCTCTGCAGGGATATCTCTTCCTGGAGGCTTTCTGTGCCCACGCCAGTGCCCAGATCAGTGCCCGTGACCAGAGCCTGGCATCCCAGCAAGAGCTGAGCACGCTTCTGGTCCATGCCACCAACCTGCAGGTACTGAGTGTGGTGCTACCCCCAGCTACCCCACACTGGGCCAGGGGCTGGAAGGGCATCGCCACATCCTGAGTTTGGGTGATACTCTGTGATGGGCTTGGGTGCACCACAGGTTTCCTGGTGCTGCTAGTGGGAAGCTGCTGGAAACTTGGCCTCAGGGCTGCTACTTGCCTCCCTTCATGGCCATTAAATGTGGCTTTTCCACCACTGCAGTGCTGATTCATCCCTCCTACCCTACAGGCATCCCTGTCTGCCAAGGAGCAGTCTTTCTGGGAATTCTTAGATGTCATCTTTGAAAATCTGGAGAAGGAGAGGAGAGCCCTGGATGAGGAGGTGAGTGGGGGCTCAGCCCCTCTCTGCCCTCTCAGTGCTCTGTGCCATGACCTGTCCCTGGTCACACAGCAGGACAGTGCTGGCAGTGCCATGCTGAGCTCTGCTGGTGCTGTGTCCCTTCCCAGCGGGAGCAGACAAGGGCCCTGGTGTCCCAAACCCGTGCCCTGTTGGAGCGTGTGCCTGGCAAGCTGAGGAGCTGCCTGGAGGAGCTGGCTGCTGCACAGGAACGAGCAGAGGAAGCTCTTCAAGCCAAGGAGGAGGTACAGGGGTGCCTCCTCTCAGTGCTGTGAGGTGTCTGAGGCACGGGGTGATTTGGGGCACCCCTTGGTGTAAGAGCGCCCCAGAGCAAGCACCGTGTCTCCACAGGCATCCTGCCAGCTGGAGAAGACCTTGGTGACCCTGCAGGACACAGGGGCTCAGCTGGAGCACCTGACAGTGGCCAATTCATGCCTAGAGAAAGGTAGGGGTGGGAGACGTGGGGGCTGGAGCTGCCCCATCCCCATTGCCCCTGTCCCCTGTGGCTGACAGCTCTGTCCCTCGCAGACCTGAGCTCTAGAAAGGCAAAACTGGCCAGCATGGAGAAGGAGCGGGATGTGCTGCAGCAGAAGAACAAGAAGCAGTGGGAAGAGATTGCCCAGTGAGTTTGAACCCTGATGCCCTGAGCCCCATCCCACCTCTGGTTCCCAAAACACAGCACCCCCTGATCCCATCCCATCCCCTCAGGCTGGCAAAGGAGACGAACTCCCTGCAGCAGGAGTGCAAGGAGCTGCGCCGGGAGCTGCGGGAGTCCACCGAGTGCCGGGAGGTAGGAGCTGCCTGACCTTGCCCAGCCGTCACGCGCTGCCGGCCCCCATCAGGGCCCCTCCGGGAAGGCTGGCAGATGGCCAGGAGCGGGATTAGCCCTCCTACGGAGGGGGGATGAGCTTGTGAGGGCTGTTGACATCCCGCACGTAGCGCAGCTTTTCATCCTGCCCGGCAGGGATTCCCAGGGAGGGGGCTGGGCAGCTCTCGGAGATAATTTTCTTGGAGATAATTTTCCCCTGTGGGCACGGAGCTGTCCCCCGGCCTGTCCCCAGTAAACTGGTTTGTAGGGTTTGGGCTGCTGGGATAAAGCTGCCCCTGATTAGAAACAGCGCCCTGAGGCATGGGAGGGTCTGTGCTGGAGGTCCCAATGAGCCCCCCCAGGTCTCTGCTTGGCTGCTCATGGCTGTCCTCCCACCCTCTTACAGTTCCTGAATCAGGAGAACCAAATGTACCAGACCCAGGTGCTGGAGATGGAGGCCAGTCTGAACTCCACGCTGGCCACGCTGCAGGAGTGCGTCCTGCAGCGCAAGGAGCTGATGGAGTCCCAGCAACGCCTGCGGTACTGCCCCACTCACCAGCCCCACTCAAACCCCTCTATCCTTGGGAAATCAAGCCCATCCTGGGGTGTCAGAGGGGACATTTTGACCGTGGTCACTGCTGCTCCAGCCAAGTGTGGTGGTCCAGGTGGGTGGGGACGGTCAGCAGATCCCATCTTGAGGGAAGCTGCCCTAAATCTGTGGGATTGCTTGTTCACGGTGAGAGGCAGGCGTGTCCCCATCCCACATCAAGGAAGGGAAATGCTGCTTCTGCTGAGGTTGATGCCATCCCACAGGGAAGAGCAGGCTGCCCTCAGCAAGGAGCTGAGCAGCACCAAGGCCGAGCTCCTCAACTTGCAGACAAAGAGGAACAAAGTTTCTTGGTGCTCCACGGACATTATGGAGAGCAAGACGCGGTTGCAGGAGCTTGCTGACTGCCTCAAGGCTGCTCTGGAAGAGCAGGTAGGAGCCCTTTGCTGGGGTCAAGGACAACAGGATGGCCCAGGGTGGGGTCACACACCCGTGGCTCTCCATGGCATGGCTTTGAGGTCCTGTGCTTGCTGGGGCGGCCACGAGCTGCACTCTGGTACTCTCCTTCCCCTCTGAAGGATGATGATGATGCTCCATCAAGAAGCAAAGCCTGGACCCCGGGCCCCCAGGCCCTGGGCTGGCAGACCCCACGTCGTGCCTGGACCCCACGCCGTGCCTGGACCCCGGCGTGCCGCACCCCGGCGTGCCACACCCCGCACCACGCCGGCAGCTCCTTTGTGGGCAGCGTCCTGAAAGCCATGGCAGGGAAAGGTGAGCTGGCATCTCCTCTCTGGGTTTAGGGGTGTCCCAGGATGGGGGTTGGTCCCTCCCATGCTGGGGGATGTGCAGGGCTGGGCACAGCCACTGTCCTCTCCTCTCACAGATGCCAATGAGACCACCAGAAGCGGGAGTACAGCTGCCAAGGACAAACTTGCCTCTGTGTCAAAGCCAATAGGTATTGAGGCTGTCACCCCAGCAGGGACCCTGCTCGGAAACTGCAGGGTGCTGAGCAGAGGGATGAGCAGGCACACCTTCCTTTGTGTGCCCTGGGGCTGATGTTCCCTCTGTGTTGCTCTTTCCTTCCTGCAGATCCCGAGGACACTCTGCTGGAGGGCGTGAAGGAGCTGAGAGCTGTGGTCTCCAGCCTTGCCATACTGAGCTCTCGCATCCAGGAACTGGAGCAGAGCGAGTTCAGGGCACTGCAGACAGAGATGTGAGTTCAGCATGGGCACATGTCAAGGGTTGGGCAGGGGCAGCACTGTCCTGGGCATGGCCTTTCCTGCAGGCAGCCTGGTGGCTCTGCCTCTTGCCCCAGCTGTGGATTAGAGCTCTCCTGTCATGGCTAGATGGGCTTTTTCCAGCTGGCTGGGCTAGACCAGGTGTCTTCTGTCACCATGGGGTGTGCCCAGGAGGGGGTTTGGTACCTGGTGCTGTGCTTGCCTGTGATCCCCACTCACTCACCACCACTGTCCTCTCCCAGCTCTGACCTGCAGTGCCGCCTGGACACGGTGACAGCTCAGAGCCAGGAGAGGGTGGATACCCAGGCTGCCACCATTGCCAAGCTGAACGAGGCGCTGAGGACCAAGCTTCAGGTGAGCCAGAAGTGGGCCAGTGCTCACCCCAGGGCAGAGCCGAACTGGGACGGGCGCTGATCTAGGACATGGAGAAATCTGGTGATGCCCCATGGGTGCTCCTGGCTCGTCTGACCTCCTCAAACATGAGAAAACCCTCTCTGGGGTGCTGGGTGTGGCCAGGGCTGGGCACTGCCTGACCCCACTTCTTCCTCCCTGTCAGAACGAGAAGGAGCTGCAGGACGTGGTGAAACAGCAGGAAAAGAAACTGTCACAACTCATCAACAAGAGTGGGGAAGTTGCGGTGTGTGATGGGGGCATGGGTGGGCAGCACCCCGGGGGGCTGCTGGCTGCAGGACCCCTCTCAGTATCCCTTTTTCCCCTCTAGAGGCTGGAGACAGAAGTCTTGCAGCTGAAGCGTCTGCTCCAGTATGCAGAGACAGAGGCCACGGTGCTGTGGGAGGAGGTGAGGGGCAAGGAGCACCAGGTGGACACTGCCCACGTCCAGGAGCGCGTCATGCTACGGCGAGAGGTGAGGCCGGGCAGCTGCAGGGCTGAGGGCCCCTCAGATCACCCCACTACGGACAAGGAGATCTTTTCAGACCTTGCTCCCCACACCCTGCCTGCCACCCTAGAGCTTTCCCCCACCGGGATCTCAGCAGGGCTTGCTGCTTTTGCAGGTGGATAAACTGCGGCTGCTGCTCGTGGAAAAAGACAATGAGAATATGCGGCTCAATGACAAGTACCTGGAGCAGGTATGGGGTCCTCAAGAGGCTGTCCTGGCTCCAGTCACAGAATCAGAATGGTTTGGGTTCTAAGGGACCGTAAAAGTCACCTAGTTCCAACACTCCTGACATGGGCAGGGGTTTCCTCTCCCTTCTGGGCTGGGCCCTGCTCAAGTTTGGAGCAGAGTCCTGACGGGCTTCTCCTACCACCACAGGTCCGAGGGCTGGAGGTGAAGCTCCATCATACCCAGAAAGTGCTGAGGACCCACGAGGAGATGCAGGAGAAGATAAAAGAGGTGAGATTTACTGTTCATTGCCCACCCTTGCTGTGACTGCAACTACACCAACCCAAATACTATTGCTGCTGCTGTTCCCAGGCCCTGTTGGCTGTCCCTGAGGTGGCTGTGGGCTGCCAGGAGCTCCAGAGTCTGCTGCGCTATCTGGGCCTGAAGCCAGCCAGCAAGGAAGCTGCTGAGCCGCTATAGCCTGTAGCCTGAAACCTTTCCTGTTGTTAATGTTGTAATTATTTATTGAATAAAGTTGTGTTGGCTTTTGCCCCGCCTGCTGCGTGTACATTCAGGAAGCTCCTGGTGCTGTGGGTAGGGACAACTTGTCCAGCCTGTGCTGGTTTCTCCTGTTCCGTCACGGGGCCGTGGGCACAGCTCCCTGTCACCCCAGGGCCTCTCCTTCTTGGCGGGGGACACGTCCCCCCCTCTCTGCCAGTGTTTGCTCTCAGTCAGGGACCGCGTTCCCCAGGCTCCCACCGTGTGGCCCCGGCAGCAGCCAGAGCGCCGGGGCTGAGCCAGCTTCCCTCCCCTGCTCCCCGCTCCTCCTCCTGCCCTAGATTCCCTCCCTGCCCCGCTCTGCAGGGGCTCGTCTGGATCCTGCCACCCCATCCTGGGGCCGCAGGCACCAGCCTGTTGTGTGGGAATCGTTCCAGAGGCTGAAATCTCTCACCTTTTCACAGGGGATGGTTCCAGAGGCTGGATCCCGCACCCCCAGCACAGGGCTGTGTGCACACGCCTGTTGCACGGGCATGTCTCCCTCTCCCAGCCTGGCTCCAGCACGCAGCATCCCAGGGCTCAGCCAGCGCCGGGAGCTCTGCCAGCTCCTGCTCCCAACCCCCCTTGGTTCCTGCTGCTGCATGGAGAGGGGGGAGCTCCCTTAGGGGCTCCCCGGCTCCCAGCACAGCTCCAACCTCACCTCCCTTCCTCCCTGCCGGGGCAGTTCCTGCGGGATTCCCCCTCCCGGTGTTCCTGACCCCAAGGATGCTCCCCACCGCCATGGGGACCACGCGGCACCTTCCCTCCCCTGCGATGGCCCAAAAATAGCAGCACTCCAACAAGTGCTCTGGTTTTTAATGGCCTCTTTCTCCTGCCCAAAGGGGGTGGAAATCACCTTCCCCTGCCCTCTGCCACAGCCCCGCCGCTCGGTGTGGGGCGGGTGCGTGACTCGCCGGGCGCTGGCACCGATTTATTTACCCAGGAAATTGAGGTGTTTGGGGCTGTGCCTCCATGCCCTGCGTGCGTGGGTGGCTCGTGGGAGAAGCAGTGCTCTCTGCTCCCTTGGCACTGCCTCCCTCCCTTGATCTGTGACCCCGCTGGGTGGGGTACAGCCTCAGAGGTGCGAGGCTGGCAGCGAGGGGCCCCGGCTCTGGGATGCAGGGAGATGTGCTCCCTTCCCTGGATTAGGGCCACGCAAGGGTGGCTGAGCCTCCTTTTACGGCGGGATTCAGCACAGCGGGGCCCTGGCAGCGGTCCCCGTGGGGCGAGTGGGGACACTGGTATTGTCCCTGTGCCGGCTGCGGGTGGTTTTTTAGCGGGGTTGGTCTCCTCTGAGTGTCCCCACCCTGTTCTGGAGGGTCTGGGGCTCAGTGCTGGTGACCCAGATGGGGTCACCTGAACAGGAACAGTGACCCCAGCCTGGGGGGTGGGACAAGAGGGTCCCTGCCCCAGAGGTGATCAAGAGAAAGTTTCTGCTTTTACATAATAGCAGAAATAGGGGGGCACAGCCTGGGGGTGGCACGGAGGGGTCTCTGTCCTTGGTTAGCAGTGGCAATAGGGGGACACAGCAGGGTCCCCAGCAGCAGCAGGGAGGTGTCAGAGGTCTCTGCCCATAACCAAGAAGGGTGGTGGGACACAGGGGTCTCCAGTAGTAGCGGGAGCTGGCACAGTGGAGTGCCTGGGTAGCATGGGGGGTGCTTCCCATGACAAGGGGTGACTCAGCTATGTCCCTGCGCGGTGGCAGGGGGGGCACAGAGGGGTCCCCATCACCAGGGAGACGTTGCAAAGCAGTGATACAATGGGGTCCCCAGGCCGGGATTGTCACCTTAGGGTCTCCAGGAGCGCGGGGGTTGTCGCCGGCAGGGCGGCACGACCCCGGTGGCGTGGGGAGGGGGGCTGTGGCCGGCGGGGGGGCGCGGGCGGTGGCGGGGGCGGGCCGGGGCGGGGCGGGGGGCCGGTCCTGCCCGGTGCCGCCCCGCCGGTCACGTAGCTCTGCGGCACCGCAGCCACATTTACCGCGGGGCCGGAGCGCGCAGCCCGCAGTCCGTGCTCGTCGCCGCCGCCCTACACGGTACGGGGGAGCCGGGGGTCGGGGAGGGCCGGGGGGAGCTGCCGGGGGGGCAGCCGGGGGGTACCGGCGGCGGGAGCCCGCAGCCCCGCCGAGCCTCCCGGGAGTCTCCGTGCGGCATCCCGGGGACCGGTCCGCGCTGGGGGGCTCCAGGGCAGAGAGACCCCCCCGGCATGGGGGTATTGGGGGCTTGGGGGGACCTAGGATACTCCTCCTGTGCTGGTGGAGCTCGAGTTTTACGATGCCGGCCCCGGGATCGAGCGTCCCGGCTCCGGGGGGCATCACCGGCCCCGCGACGGCGCCAGCCCTGGGATATCGCCATCCTTGGAGTATCCCACACTTTGGGTACCTCCATCCACGGGTTGTGCCGCTCTGGGGCGGCTCCGTCCCCCGTTCCCGGGCTATTTCCGTCGCCCCCCCCCCCCGGTATCCCCATCCCCGCGTTATCGTCATCGCCCGCGTAACCTCCCCGCGGGTTATTCCCGACTATGAAGTATCTCCGTCTCCGGGGTACCCCAAAGCCCGAGTAACTCCGGACGCCGGCGGTGCCTCCCGTGGGTTTCTCTTTCCTCTTTTCCCGGAGTATTTCCGCCCCCTCGGCACCCCCATCCCCGCGCTGTATACATTCCTGGCGGGGTGTTCCCATCCCCGGGGTACCCCCATCCCGCTCCCCTCGTGTCCTGCGCGGGTCCCCGCGGAGCTGCGCTCCCTCAAGATGGCTGGGCTGGGGGCGGGCTGGCAGGCACCAAAATGGCTGGGAGCTGCCCGGCATCCTCCTCGATGCCTGCCACGAGGCTTACACAACGTGCCCCGGCCGGTGGGGCCGGGCTGCCAGCCCCGTGGGGGTCCCCGCTCCCCGGGGAAGGGGCTACGTGTGGTTTCGGGGTGTCGCCCCGCTGGTGCGTGACTCAGTCCCCGTCCGCTCGCAGCCACCGCCAGCATGACGCACCAACACCCCGCGCTGACGGCCGAGCAGAAGAAGGAGCTGTCGGACATCGCGCTGCGGATCGTGGCCCCGGGGAAGGGCATCCTGGCAGCCGATGAGTCCGTAGGTCAGTTTGGGGATGGGGGGAAATCTGTCCCGCCACCCCTTTTCCTCACGCCGGATGGAGGCTGACGAGGGTGCTGGGTGCCTGCAGGGAGCATGGCCAAGCGCCTCAACCAGATTGGGGTGGAAAACACGGAGGAGAACCGCCGGCTGTACCGCCAGATCCTCTTCAGCGCCGACAGCAGGGTGAAGAAATGCATCGGGGGTGTCATCTTCTTCCACGAGACCATGTACCAGAAGGCTGATGACGGCACCCCCTTCGTCCAGATGATCAAGGACAAGGGCATCGTTGTGGGCATTAAGGTGTGGGGGCTGTCCTGGTGGGTCTCTGGGGTGCTGAGGCTGCTGGTAAGGCTCAGCTCTGCCTTCCTCTCATTCCACAGGTGGACAAGGGTGTTGTGCCCCTGGCTGGGACCGATGGCGAGACCACCACGCAGGGTAGGTGGGGCTGTGGGGTTTGGGGCCGCAGGGTTTGTGTCTGTAGGGTTTGGGACCGGGGGATTTGTGGCTGTGGGGCTGACGTGCTGCCCCACAGGTCTGGATGGGCTGTGGGAGCGCTGTGCCCAGTACAAGAAGGACGGGGCAGACTTTGCGAAGTGGCGCTGCGTGCTGAAGATTGGCGAGCACACTCCCTCCTCCCTGGCCATCATGGAGAACGCCAATGTCCTGGCCCGCTATGCCAGCATCTGCCAGCAGGTACGTGCCTGCTGCCATCGCCCCTCAGGATGGGCAGTGATGCGTAGGAGGGGTATTGATTGACTTGTGTGGGCAGGTATTGCCCCACGGGGGTGGGCACGGATCTGTGAGGCTCAGCACTGAGCCTGTGCAGGGACGATGATCCCTGGGGATCATCCCCAGCGGCTGGACATAACCCCTGTGTTGGGTAACACCTCACGTGGGTGCACGTGGGGCGCTGCCCCTTGGCACGGGCATCACCCACAGGGTCAGGCGTCAATCCGTGGGGCCAGGCGTTGCTGCGTGCACCTCACAAACATGGACAATACTCCATAGGGCCGAGGACTGACCCTCCCAGCTGGGGCATCATCCCATGGGGCTGGGCATTGCCACCAAGGGGGGCACTGAGGCTTGGGGCTGAGCATTGCTCTGCCAGTCTGGGCATTGTCCCACATAGCTGTGGGGCTTAGGGATGTCCAGGGACATCACTGTGATGGCATCTGTCTGTTCTGCTCTTTGCAGAACGGCATCGTGCCCATCGTGGAGCCCGAGATCCTGCCTGATGGTGACCACGATCTCAAGCGGTGCCAGTATGTGACGGAGAAGGTGAGTGGTGGTGGGGTGGCAGCAGGGCAGGCACTATGCTGTGCCGTGCCATGCCAGGGGACTCCACGCTGCCTGTCCTCCCCAGGTGCTGGCAGCCGTCTACAAGGCACTGAGCGACCACCACATCTACCTGGAGGGGACCCTGCTGAAGCCCAACATGGTGACCCCTGGGCACTCCTGCCCCACCAAGTACAGCCCAGAGGAGATTGCCATGGCCACTGTCACTGCTCTGCGCCGCACCGTGCCCCCAGCCGTGCCAGGTACCAGCCCTGGCACGTGGCAGAGACCAGGAGAGTGATGCCCTGTGCCCCACCCCATGCCATAACCCCGCTCTCCACAGGTGTCACCTTCCTGTCTGGGGGTCAGAGTGAGGAGGAGGCTTCCATCAACCTCAACGCCATCAACACGTGCCCGCTGGTGCGGCCATGGGCCCTCACCTTCTCCTACGGGCGGGCGCTGCAGGCGTCGGCGCTCAGCGCCTGGCGTGGGGAGAAGGACAACGCCGATGCTGCCACCGAGGAGTTTGTCAAGCGTGCAGAGGTGATGGGGGTGGCCCTCCTGGGAGGGGAGTGCCAAGGGCTGGGGTGGAGGGGACACCGAGGGCTGTGTGCCCTTGGAAGGAGGGGTGGCTGAGGACTGTGTCCCACAGGCTGAGAGAGCACAGCGAGGGCTGTGCCCCTTAGGCCAAGAGAGCCCGTGGTCCCTGTGGAAGGGGCACAGTACTGTCTCTGTGAGGGGACAGTGAGAGCTGTGTTCCCATAGGGGGATCAGGGGTGCCAAGGGCCACGTCCCTGGGCTCTGCCCCCCAGGTGCCCCGTGAGCTGGGGGACCCTGAAGGCTGTGATTTGGGGACCTTGAGTGACGCCCCAGCGTGACCACTGACCTTTCCTTCCCCCACAGGTGAACGGGCTGGCAGCGCTGGGCCAGTACGAGGGCAGCGGGGACGACTCGGGGGCCGCCGGGCAGTCCCTCTACGTGGCCAACCACGCGTACTGAGCCCCGGCCGGGCACCCCACCGGCCCCGGCCCCCGCCCCGGCCCCCTCCCCGCCACCGCTCACACCCCGCTTCCACCCCAGCCACCCAGGGGAGCCGCCACGCGGGGAGGGGAAGGGGGGAGCGCCCCGCAGAATGTCCGCAGATGGAATGAGGGCTCCGGCTCAGCTGGGCCCTGGGGGGGAGCCACCCGGGTGCCCCTTTGGCCGGGGGCTCCGGCCGGGCCGTGACGGGAGGAGGGCAGGCCGCGTGGGGGGCAGGAGGGGAGGACTGGGGGTGCCCCTGCCCTGCCGTAGCTTTGCAGTCCTGGTCGCTGCCGCCCTTGGGGCGCCTGTGTTGTGTTCGCCGTGTGCACCCCGTGTACCAAATAGCCTAACAACGAATAAATGGTAGAGACAGCGCTGTGCCGCCTCTTTCCTCGCCGCGGGGCACCCGGGAACTCTTGGCTTCACGCTCCTCGCCCTGTTCCGTCCCTGCGTTCGGTCCGGGCATCACCCGCAGCGTGGTGTGATCACTTATGCAATGAGCCGTGCTGGGTCTCGGCCCGCCCGCACACATCGTGAGGCTCCGTGAGCTTGGCAGGGGGTGGGTGGAATTCCCCGAAGGGCGATGGGGTGGGTGAGGAGCTCCTGTCCCCCCTCTCCCGGTCCCGGTACTCGGGCACTCCCCGGTGCCCGCCGCGTGTCCCAGCGCGGCACTCGTAGGGTCGGAGCCCGCCTCTGCACTGCCGGTGCGCCATCTGGTTGGTCCCGCTGCCCGCCCGTCTATGCCAGCGCGCGGCGCACACCGCGCCCATTGGCTGCCTTAGCTATCGTGAGCCCTGAATGGCTGGGCCGGCGCAGGGCACGCCCTCCCTGGCTGGGCCGGGAAGTGAAGATGGTGGCGGCGGTGGCGCTGGCGGCGGATGAAGCAGGTATTTGCGGGGTTGGATGCTCGGTGTTTGTTCGCTGTCTCCCGGTTCCCGGGGAGCCGGGCCGGTGCTGAGCGCTGTCCCCGCAGAGCGGGCGCGGGGCCGGCGCGCCGCCCTGTCCTTCGCGACCATCGCCGTGGTGCTGGGTCTGCCGCTGTGGTGGAAAACGACCGAGACGTACCGCGCTGCCCTGCCCTACGCCGACATCGATGGGCTCGCCCAGCAGCCGGTGAGCGCCGGGCGGGCCCGGGGCCGGCGGGTGTGGGGGCTCGGGAGCCCGGGCTGACGCTGCCCCCGTGCAGGTTCAGCTGGTGGTGCCCATGGCCGTGGTCTTCGGCCCGGGGTCGGTGCCCGGGGACCTGCCGAGGCCGCTGCCCTTCAGGGACGTGCAGGAGATGGAGATCTCCGTGAACCGTGAGAGACCCCCCCTTGTCTGTCCCTGCCCTGTCTGCCCCTCATGGGTGGCCTCTTCCTTTCCTGGGGTTCCCAACCTGCTCGTGCCTTCAGTCCCTGGCAGCCCCGAGCTCCAGGGACGCCGAGCCCCGTTCACCAGCATCATCCTGCCCTGAGCTGGCAGAGCAGGGAGAAGGGGTTGGGAGGGTCCAAGAGCTGCAGGGAAGGGACCAGCTCCGTAGCTTGGGGATGGGACGGTGGAGACCTCGGAAGGTGGGATGTGTCTGGTTGGTGTGGGGCTGTCTCACTACCAGTGTGGACCAGTGATGCCACACCCCATGGTGGTTCACCCCTCTGGCACCCAAAGGACCTCATGTGTCCCCGTGGGGTTGTCCCTTGTCCCTGTGAGCACCAGGTTCCTGTGAGAGGCCTGGGATCAGCAGATGCACTCAGGTTTTCTGCCCCCGCAGTGAGAGCCAGCGTCACGTCCCGCTATGAGATGCGCTATCGCAGCACCACGGGTCAGGAGGAAGCAGCGCTGGCTGCGGCGACTGCACAAGGTATTGGAGCAGGGAGCTGCCCAGCAGCTCCTTTTCCTGAGGCTGGCTGAGCAGAGAGCACACTTTGCTTTGTCTCAGACTGAGATGGGGATGGCAGTGAAATTCCCAACTCTGCCAGTGCTTCCATCTTCCCCAGAGGCTGATGCTGCACTGCACCTGCTGCAGGACACCACCTTGGGCTCTCTCACCATGTATGTGGTCCCTGAAACCTCCTCTCTCCTGCCTCAGGTACGGAGCAGCACCCTATGGTGCCAGCCTCTGCGTGCCTCACCCCTGGGAGGTGGCACGTGTCACAGGTGCCTGTCACAGGTGGCACCGTGCTCTTCTCAGGGCGCTGCTCCCAGCCCTCACCCTGTCCCTTCCCCAGGGCATCAATGTCTATGTGGGGAAGCACCGCAGCGCCCTGGTGAGGGCTGTGGGCAGCCTGGCTGCCCTGCAGGCCCGGCTGCGGGAGGTGACACAGGTGATGTCCTTCACGGCTGGCTCCATCGCCGCCGCCCTCTCAGACCGCGTGCCCGACAGTCAGCTCAGCCCCGATGCACGGCGCTACCTGAAATCCAGCCTGGGTACGGATGTGCCCTCCACCCCTGTTCCCTGGCCTTGGGAAAGCTTCTGCTCCTGGGGAAGATCCCATTCCTGCTCTGCTTTTAGCATCCCTGGATGTCTTGTGGGCTAACAGACTCCCTTGCCTGTAGCAGTTGTTCTGGGCTAGGATTGTGCTGTGGTTGCTCTGTTGGTGTCACCCCACACTGGGGTGGGCCAGGGAGGAGGGGACAGGCCCTACTGCTCTGTCATGACCTTGGTGGCTCACAGGCTGCGGGTCCTTGCAGGGTACGAGATCACCTTCAGCCTGCTGAACCCTGACCCCAAGTCCCACACCGTGGACTGGGACATTGAGGGGGCAGTGAACCGCTACGTGAGGCCTGTCCTGGACAAGCTGAGCTTGGTGGCCAATTTTTCTGTGGATTCACAGGTGAGGGCTGGGAGAGATGGTGGGGAAAGCCCAGCCCTGGCCTCCCGGGAATGTGCTTCTCTGCCAGCAACATGTCCCTCGTGTGCCTGCAGATCCTGTACTACGCCGTCCTAGGAGTGACACCACGCTATGACAAGGAGTCCTCCAGCTTCCTCCTGAGTGCTCACAGCCTCCCACACGTCATCAACCCCGTGGAGGCCCGGCTGGGTGAGCGCCGTGCTCGTGGCTCCCTGGGGTCTGTCTCATGGCTCCTTTTCCACCCAGCCCGTGTGAGAGCTGCTGGGGGGGGCTGTGAAGGGGGAGCTGGGCTGTGGGCTGCTCTTGCTGTCCCTGCCAGCCACAAGAGCTCTGTGACTCTGTCCCACTGCAGGCTCCAGTGCTGCCTCACTCTACCCCGTGCTGAACTTCCTACTGTATGTGCCAGAGCGCTCCCACTCCCCTCTGTACATCCAGGACAAGGATGGAGCCCCAGTGAGCACCAATGCCTTCCACAGCCCCCGCTGGGGTGGCATCATGGTATGGGAGCCATGGGGGTGCTGGGACAAGCTGGTGGCTCCCTGTTCCCAGCTGGTGGCCCTGTGGCCTCGCTGACACATTCTCCTGCAGGTTTACAATGTTGAAGCCCCTGCTTCCCCCCAAGCCTCCCTCCCTCTGCATGTGGATGTGGACATGGCACGGGTGATGGAGGTTTTCCTGGCCCAGCTCCGGTGAGGATGTGCTCTTCTCTCCCCAGGCCTCTGTGGAAATCAGTGGGGTCAGAAGAGGCTGTACCCAAACAGCTTGTTCACTCCTCCCTCTGTGGCCTCTATGAGGCTGAGGGTGGCTCTTTGTGGCCTTTGAGGTGCTGGCTACTGGCCATCACTCCTCAGGTTTGAGGCCTGGCTTATCATGCCACGCATCCAGGAGGCAATTAGGCAGGGTTGGGGCTAAGCACGACAGGGAAGAAGAACAGGGAGCTCATGGGAATGCAGGCTTGTGATGTTGGGCTGGGACCATCCCTTCTACTCCCAGGTTACTCTTCGGGCTGTCTCGGGAGGAGGTGCCCCCCGAGTTCCTGCTGGAAGGCCCAGGGAATGAGGGGCTGGCTGACTGGGAGCTGGACCACCTGCTCTGGGCCCACACTGTGGAGAACATTGCCACCGTGTCCACCACCCTGACCTCGCTGGCCCAGCTCCTGGACAAGATCGGGAACATAGTCATCAAGGATGATGTTGCCTCTGAGGTGGGGCTGGGGCACCCTGAGGTGGGGAGCAGAGGGGGCTGAGTGTCCCTGTTGCCCTCCCTGGCCAGGGACTGACCCTTGGTGTTGTTCCCACACAGGTGTACCGGGCAGTGGCCTCAGTCCAGAGCGCTGTGACCAAGCTGTCCCTGGGCAACCTGCACGCAGCTTTCCAGGCCAGCAAGGAAGCTGTCACCTCCTCGGAGAGGGCCTTCTTTGACCCGTCTCTCCTCCATCTCCTCTACTTCCCTGACGACCAGAAGTTTGCCATCTACATCCCTCTCTTCCTGCCCATGGCTGTCCCAATTCTCCTATCCCTGGCCAAGATTGTCCGGGAGACCAGGCTGCGGAAGAAGGAGCCCACCAAGATGGACTGAGTGAGGCTTGGGGCTGTCCCCACCTCGTGGGCTGGTGTTGTCACAGACTCATGGCCCAGAAAGGCTCTCCGGGGCCAGACCTGGCTGCTTGGCTTGGATTTGCCAGGGTCAGGATGCAGGAGTGGGAAGAGAGGCTGCTTTGGGAGGTGGGAAGGGGTCTCAATTTGGGTGCTGAGCCCTCCTGCACCCACAGAGGGGAGGGAGGATGCTGCCTTTGTGCACCCTCAGCCTGGTGCTGTATTCAGAAGCTGCTGTGTAAATAAAGAACCCCCTATTCTGTGGGGGGCTGATGTGGGGCTGTGTGAACCTCCTTTAGCCTTCTGGGGGGCACCTCCTGCCCTGCCTCCCCCTGGCCTAGCTTTCCTGCCCCCCACTCCATTGCTTTATGGGCTCTGGCTCCTGCCTTACGGGCATTTAGCCAAAAATACTTAGTTTGGGAGGGGGGCAGATCCTGGAGTCCATCCCATCCACGGGCACAGAGGCAGCCCACCTTAGCGGGGTCCAGCTCCATTGTGTGTCGGTCTCAGGGTGGTTTGGGCTGGTGTCCCTGTGCTCTGTGCCAGGTGTCGGGTGTGTCCCCACCTCACCTGCGCTCCATGGCGGGGGGTTCGCAGGACGGGAGGGGGGACCCCAACCTCCTCCAGCAGAAAAGGCTTGCCCCGAACCCCTAGGAGCAGCGTGGGGGGAGCTCTTTCCTTCCTCCCCGGGTTCCTCCCCCTTCCCGCGGAGCCGGGCGGTGCTGTGCGGCCGGGGGCGGGCCGGGGGCGGTGATGGCGATGCCCCTCCCGGTGCGGCGGCGCGCAGCGGGGCCGGGGCCGCTCACACCGGCGGCGGCGGCGGCGGCGGCGGGGCCATGAAGGTGAAGAAGAGCGGCGGGGCCGGGGCGGCGGCGGCCAGGACCGAGGAGGAGCTGGGCCGAAAGGCGCTCATCGGGCCCGACGACGTGCTGGGGCTGCAGCGGGTCACCAGCGGTGCGTACCGGGGATGGCGCGGGGGGAGGATGGGGACCGTGTCCCCGTGCGGCTTTTCCCGGGGGAAAAGGAGCATCCGGTCCTGCTCTGCGAGGGGTCTAAACCGGGAGGGAAAGAGGAGCGGTTACCCCTTTTCAAGGGGACTTACCCAGAGGGAAAAGGAGAACCGGTCCCCTCTCTTCCCGGGGGACAAGAAGTGGGGATGCAGCACCGCAGGGGACAGAGTCCGCACCGGGATGTGGCACCCGGGGGGCTGGGTACCATGGAAAGGACGAAGGAATGCCCGGAGCTGGGGATGCAGCCCCCCAACTCCGGTCGAAGGTCGGTGCTGGGATGCTCTTGGCTGCTCTCCCCATCACCCGTTCCCTGTGCCTGCGCCCCAAGTGGAGCCTCCCACCCTGTGCCCACGGCGATGGGATGGGCTGGATCCCTGGTCACAGCACGGGGGGGACTTCACAGCAGCCCCCCATCCCAGTTTCCCCGTCTCCAGTATAGCACCCGTGGTCTTGAGGGCATCTTGGAGGTGGTGGCTGGGAGTGCGTGGCTGCAAGGGCTGTTGTGCTCGGCACAAGAGCTCGGGACAGCAGCACACGGGGCTGGGGAAAGACCAGGATGGGGGTAATGGCTTCACACTGGGAGAGAGTAGGTTTAGATTAGATATTAGGGAGAAATTCCTCCCTAGGAGAGTGCTGGGGCCCTGGCACAGAGAAGCTGTGGCTGCTCTGTCCCTGGAAGTGTTCAAGATGAGGTTGGATGGGGCTTGAAGCAACCTGGACTGGTGGAAGGTGTCCCTGCCCACGGCAGGGGGTTGGAACCAGAAGGTTTTTAAGGTCCCTTCCAAAACAAACCTGTGCCTCAAGCCAGCCTGGGTCAGGAATGCTGGTGCCCCAAGCCAGCCTGGCCTCAGCAATGCCCAGGGACAACCTGCCCCGGTGTCCCAAAAAGTCCTTTTTCCATGTCCTAGGACCTTTGGGTTGTCTCTCTGGGCTGTCAGGGTGGAGGGGCTGGTTGTGCTCCCTGTGCCTCGCAGCTGCAAAGCCAGCTCTGTGTCACACGCCGGGGCTGTGACACAGGGCCCTGGAGAGGAAGGATGCGGCTGTGGGTGCTGGTGCGTGCAGGCAGCCCCATGGGGCTGCTGTGTGAGCAGGATGGGAGGAGGACAGCCCGGCAGGGACTCATGTCAGCCCTCAGGAAGGGCTTACAGAGGCTCCTCTGATAGAGGGCTGCTGTTGCTGGGGACCCTTGGGTCTCCTTCTGCGAGCTGAGCTGCTCTGCTGGTGCAGCTGCGTGATTCACTGCCCAGAAATCCCCTGTCTGTGGCGGGCAGAGCCACGCAGCAGGCACTGGAGCATCCTGCCAGCATCCTCAGCTGGGTGGTGAATCCCAGCAATGGCCGTGTGAAGCACTGCGTGCTCACTTCATGGCAGCCTCTGTGTCCCTGCCCTCGCCAGGGCTGTCGGGGGGGGACAGGGCCACCCCACACCCTTGCTCTCACCTCACGTGGCATCAGTGGGGATGGACGGTGCATGCTTTTGGTGAGCTCCTGCCTTCCCAGGGAGCAGGGAAGGCTAAGCTGGTGAGCCAGCTTGGAGCAGAGCTGGTTGTTGCCTGCATCTTCCAACCCCGGGTCAGAGTATTCTGGAGCACAGGGAGGATGTGAAACGCATGAAAAGGTCATGTTCTCCTCCTGCTGTGAGACTTGCTGGTACCAGGGGTGCAGATGGGTCATGCTAAACAGAACCAGGCACTGTGATGATGTCCCAGGTTTACCATGGGAAGTGTTTCCTGTCCTGCTGGGTGTGTGGGAGCCAGGAAATGCTCTCCACACCTGAAACCCTCAGCGAGTTTGGGGACAGAGGTAAACAGTGCATCCATGTTGAGCATATTGTATCTTACTACCCAGGAGCACTTTGCAGCTCCCCTTCTCAAGCTCAGTTTTTGTCCCGATGGGTTTAACAGAAAGCAAAGAATATTTTTCAGATCTTTAACACCTAAATATTGTTTGGGGCATTCTATGGCATTTACTCATTTCTACATGCTTAAAAACAGATGGCCAAAAATAGCAATGTGAAACTGTTCCACTCTTCTGCTTCACGTAGGGGAGGAGGAAGGACCAGGCTGTGGGAGAGTTCACAGCTGCCCCAACCTTTAGGACGTGCTCAGTGTCAGGGCAGACACCACACCCTGTTGCAGCAATTCTGCCTTTGACAGTTTAAAGTTGAAGGAGTTGGTGGTGGGGCTGCAACAGAAATGTCCTGGTGCCCTGGATGCCCTTTGTTGTTCCAGAGAGAGGATAATCCATCTTTATCCACACTCATGGACCAGTGGCACGGCAGCTCACACCATCGAGGGACTGCATTAAACTTTGTTCTGCCTGGGACCTGGCCGTGTTTTAGGGCTGCTTCATCAAGCAGAGCCCAGTGGGAAGGGGTGTTTTAGGAATGCTCACACCGGGAGCAGGCTGTGTGTTTCTGAGCAGCCTTCTAGGCTGTGCAGGGAGAGGTGGAATTCTGGCTGTAGCACAGGATGGTTTGGGTTGGAGGGGATCTTAAAAACCACCTTGTTCCGACTGCCTCACCAGGAGCAGGAACACCTTCCACTAGATGAGGTTGCTCCAAGCCTCATCCAACCTTTCCTTGAACGCTTCCGGGGACGGGGCAGCCACAGCTTCTCTGCCAGTGCCTCAGCAGCCTGACAGGGAAGAATTCCTCCCTAATCATCTTTCCATCAGGCAGCACAGCTGGACTTTGCTCTCCCAGTAGGTGCAGCTGACCGAATGTGAGGTGGCTGGGCTGGGAGGGTGGCGAGGCAGGATGTGGCTCTGTGGGCAGCCACAGGAGCCAGCTGGGCTCTGATCCTAATGTGTTTCTAATGAGCTTAACTGGGGAGTTGTGTGAACTGCCCTGCGCATTCTGCGTCCTTCTAGTGTGAAGTTCCCCGGCTGCTCCGGTCCCACAACATTTCCGGGCACGCTGGGGAATTTCCCCAAAATCCTGACGGATCTGGGATGCTGCCCTGGGATATCTGGGCCTTTTGGCCAGGCTACCTCTGGCTCTGCTCCAGCTGGATCAGGTGTAAAGGCGAGAGAACCATTTCCTTTGCAATTAGCGAGATTTGTCACTCGCTCGCACAACTGTGGTTGGGAAAAGCGGAAAAAGCTCATGACGTGATTAATTTAAGATTAGCAAAGGAGTGGGGCAGAGCTCAGTTCAAATTGCAATTAATTACTGAGGCAGCCACAGGATCAGAGGAGTCAGATGTGTAACAAAAGACAAGCTCCAGCCTCTGAGGCTGCCCTGCTTATCACCTGCACACTTTGTAATACCAGATCAAACCTTACATTTTAAGTTTCATTCTAATGCTAATTTTAGCAAACCAAGGGGTTAAATCATTGATTATATGCTTGGAGACAGTTTCAAAACAAACCCTAAAAATAAGGAACACACACGTAATCATTTCTGAAACTAATCTCATCCTTGAGCTGTCACTTGGGATTTCTCTGAGACTTCTCTAGGCAGCTTTAGCTAAAGGCCATCTTGGCACAGGGCTGCCTCAGTGGGTTAGGCAGGCCAGACCCTTCCTGGGGGACTTTCATACCAGCTTCCTGCAGCTGATTAAAGAAAAAAAACCAAATAAACCATTCCCCTGCCCTCTGCCTCAGCAGTTCAAGCCCTGTAGAGCTAAACCATCCAGGATCCATGTTCAAATCTGTTTCTAAATCCATGGGGTTTGGATAGGCAAGGAGAGAGGGAGGCACTAATAGGAATGTGAGGCAGATGTGCATGAATCCATCTTCAAAGCTGCTCCTGGACCACAAACTTCCCTCCCCAGTTAATGGGGAGAATGTTATTTTACTCTGAGGAGCTGTGGGTGTCTGCGAGGTTAATAAATCCCTGTTCTGCCATGTCCAGGGCTGTGTTTTGATGTGCTGATTTCTTGCTGCAGAGCCGTATCTCAGAGCTGTGCCAAGCTGCTCTCCCCACGACCCTTCCCTCAGCATCCCACACAGGCTGAGAGCTTTTCCAGGGCTCCGTGTTTCCCGAAGTCTCACAGTGCAGTATGAGCTGTTAGGATTCCCAGTGGGGTGTGTGTGGTGTGGGATTCCTCCTTCTCCCAGGGCTGTGGGTTTGAGCCATCCCTGGTGGAAATGGCAAATGTAAGAGGAAAGCTGAGGGAGTCAGCCTGAGGGTCTGGGTAGAGCTTGGCTTTGCCTCAGCCCAAAAATAGCTGATTTAGTTGATGTTGTGCACGTGGTTTCAGACTTTGAATGCAATCAGCGTGAAAAGTGGGCAGGAGAAAGTGTTTGGGTGCATTGGAAATGGAGGAAGAGCAGCTCCATCCACGGGCTGCAGGGCCGTGATCAAATTAATTGTGAGGTTAAGTCTGGAAAGCTCTAGCTATTTAAAAAAAAAAAAAAAAAAAGAGAGAGAGAGAGAAAAAAAGAAAAAAGAGATGAGCAGGCTGCCACAAAAATCAGAGCCTGGTGAGCTGTGCAGTAGGATTTGGCAACTGAGGGGCTCTGGGGACCTTGGGAAGTGCCTCAGCCCGGAGCCTCCTGGCCTAAATCCCTCTGCTTCCTTGACAGTAAATGTGCTGCTGTGGAAAAACCCCTGTGGGATCCTTCTGGTGCAGGATTTTCCCTCTGGGACACTGCAGCAGCCCGATTCCAGAGCCAGGTCAGAGGGCAGCAGCTTCCCTCCCCTGTCTTTGGTTCACCAAGCCCCATGGTTTGGGTTGGAGGGATCTGTTTTACAGGAGTAGATCCTGTTTCTTGGCCCGCTTGGTTTCATAGGCCTTGAACTGCTGAGGCAGAGGGCAGTGAAATGGTTTGGTTTTTTTCTTTAACTGAACCCCGGTTGTCTGTTGTATCAATAGAACCTGAAACCGGCCCTACCTTCCCCTCAGGTCCCGCTCCGTGTCCTGCGTCACCGCTCGGCCTCTTCGCGGGGGTCTGGGCTATTTTTGCTTCCTCCTGAGACTCTTCAATCTGATAATCTCCTAATCTCCAGCTCCTGGCAATTCCCCTGCAGTTGTCTTGGCTTTATACCTGGCTTATGTCTTGGGAGCTGGCTTCAAAATAGCTCCTGACCTTGTTGGTTAACGTGCGTTAGGAAACAGGCCTGCATAACTACCGGGGCCTTCTCATCCATTCCTGAATCACTGGTGTCTGTGTCGGGGACAGAAATTCCTGTGACAAGTCACTGCTGTTGCCTCAGTCTCTTGTACAGCCTCCTCCTTGATTTACACCCATTTCCAGGAGCAGATTTTCAGTTCTTCCTTACCCTGGGTGCACTCTGCTTCCCTCAGTGGGCTCTTGAGGCCTTAAAATAGGAGCTGCCCCATGTGAGATTAGACGCTGATGAGCACAGAAATATCCCTCGTGTTTGTGTGAGGGGACACGTGCTTCCTCCTGATTGCAGAGGTGAAGAAGGGATCTTGAAAGGAGAACAACAAAGAGTGTGAATCCTATGGCCCATGAACTTGTCATAAAATGTGCCTGGTGGGGTGGTTGCAAAGGAAATTTGGAAATGTAGGGTCAAATTTTAGCTGTCTGTGATGAGGATCAAACCTGATCTCATGCATTTAAATGGCAGGGAGAGGTCCAGAGGAGAAAGTGCCTTTGTTTGCTTTCCTGTGTTATTTAGCACTGTGTTATCCCTCACCTTTTGTGCTCCTCTGTAACACCAGCTGCTAAAATACACACCTGGAATTATGCACCAGGGTTCAGGACGTGCCAGTGTTCACAGGCAGTGCCTGCTGGCAGTGTCCAAGCTGCTCTGCTGGTTTGTTTTGTAATCTTGGTCGGGTTTGGGAGGGCAGGAAGGTTTCCTGGATATAAACTTGTCTCTTCCCTGGATTAGGCAGTGGAGGTATCACCTCAGAACGGTTCCAGGAAAAGGAGCACCTGCTGATTCTGAGAGCAAAGCTAGAGACCACTGAGTTGTTTGGGATCATTTTGGAATCACTTTTTCCCACAAAGGGAATTGGAGAATTTGTGAAGGAATGAATTGAGCCAGATTCAGGAAGCCAGTCACCTCTGCTGCAGCCTCAGACCACCGCAGTGGTGTTGGTTGTGAACCAAACTCTTCACAGCTGTGATAGGTCTTAAGACAGAAATTGTCTCTAAAAGTGGGGAGCTGCAGATCTTTGGGCACGATCCAGAGGTTATGGGAAAGAAGCTGGAGAGGCACCATCAGGAATGGTGACGTGTGAGTGACAAGTGGCTGCTAATACCAGGTGGATTGTTTTCAGGAAGGGTTTGGGGATGGAGGTCTGGGATGTGACAGTTCCCTGGGCTTTAGGAAAGGGTAGGAAGTACTCCTGTTTTTTGACCTTTTTTTTTTTGCACTACTGAATGTGGGTACTTTAGGATAAAAACCAGTCTGGTGGGTTTTCCATGGCAGTGCTGCTGTGTCCACGCCTTTGTCCCTAAATCAGGTGAGTACCGAAGGCTCAGGGACACACCGTGACAGTTCAGTTATTAACAGGGAAACTGCACAACCTGCTCGAGGGAAGTGGAAGAAACAAGAAAATATTCTGTCCTGAGAGACCAACCCACCATTCTCTGTAAGAATCCCCTCCGTGGAGGTTTGATCTGCCTCATTCCCAGCTAAAATAACCACGGCGGCTGCCTCCCTTCCCCGAGTCGTGGTGACGGTGAATTAGGATAAGGGAAGCAGATGATACATTTAAGTGAGTCACGGAAGTGTGGGCAACTGGGCCCTACAGTAATTTAAAAATAAGTGTGTATGTGATGAGATTAGCAAATCTGACAGTGCTCAGCTAAGCAGAAGGATCTGCCAATTGCGAGCAGCCCATTCCCAATAAGATCTTCCAGTGCAGCCGCAGGCTCCGGTTACGTGTTGGGGGAAAAAAACCAGCACGTGGCTACTTTGATTGATTTTTGAACGGGAGCAGCAGAAACAAATGTAATACAGACTGAGAGGAATATATATTCCTCTGGGGTTTTTTATCCTTTCTAGGAGACTGGGCCAGAGGAGGGAGAAAAACCCATTTGATTGCAGTATTCTGGCAGCTGATCTTCCCGGATGGCATCCAGTTGTATATTGGCATGCTGATTAAAAAACAAACAAACAAAAAAAAAAACCAAACAAAAAACCAACACACACACACACACACAAAAAAAAAGGGGTTTAAAATATTATCAGGGCAAAAAGAGTTGGAAAATAACAGTGTAGGGGTGCAGAGCAGCAGCCGGTGGGGATTCTACCCGGGGTTTACTCCTCTTTGGAAGCTCTGCTTGGCTCTCCTCTGCTCCAGATGAGTCATGGACACTGTTACTGCAGCAACGCTGCTGCCAAGGAGGGGGATAAAGCTGTTGCCATGGTGCTGGATGGGCAGGAATTCTGCAGGAGTAGAAACACTTAATAATTAACTTGCAGACAAACGCGGCTTCAGATTTGCCAGCGTGCTCCAGGGAAGGTGTCCTGGGCTCCCAGGCAACTGCTGCCTGTTCCCAACAGCCTTCCCAGGGAACAGCCGGTGGCCGTGGGCCTGGGAAGGGAAGCTGGGCTCTGGGAAGCCTGCTTCCATCAGTTTGTGTTTTGCATGCTGGTGCTCGGAGCTGGGAAGTTGTGGGGCGGGTTAGGAACTGGGGTGGCTGATGTGTCAGAGCCTAAAATCACTGTGTAATTGCAGGACACCTCCCTGAGGAATGCTAAACATCAGGGCCTAAGGCAAGGGCTGGGTTTAAATTCATGTCTTGTCTTCTTGGCTACTGTTAAAGACACAAAAGAAGGTGGGGTTTTTTTTTTTTTTTTTTTTTTTTTTTTTTTTTTTTTTTTTTTTTTTGTGTGTGGTTTTTTTTTTTTTTTGTGTAGTTCTTGGGATATTTGACCAAACACAGGCTTGTGTTTTCTTGTGGTGGTAAAAAGGTCGAGCTTGCTAGCTCTTCCTGACAGCATGAGTGCTGGTGTCAGTTTTTCCTTGTGCTGTGTTGATAGGGAAGGGAAAATCCCTGCCAAATGCCAGGGATGTTTTGAACACTGTCCTCTCTCTGAACACCCTTTTATAGAATTGTAGAATCTCAGAGTGTTTTGGCTTAAGAGGGACCTTAAAGATCATCCTCTTCCATCCCCTCTGCCATGCAGGGACATCTCCCACTAGACCAGGTTGCTCCAAGCCCCATCCAGCCTGGCCTTGAGCACTTCCAGGGATGGGGCATCCACAAATTCTCTGGCATTCCTTTGAGCAATCACCATATGGGGTTGTTGGAGAGCAGTAAAACTGTCCAGGGAGAACATTTAACACCTTTGTTCCTTTTGCTGAGTTTACTTGGATGGTTCTCCATCCAAGGTTCTGGAGGTTTGGAAGGAATAAAAAGCTTCTAGGAACCTGCTGGTGCCATATGTTGGTGCCCAGGAGCTCAGAAGTCTCTCACAGTGGTCCTGGGTTTCTTAGACCTGTGCTAAAGTTGGGTTGGCATGGGCAGGTCTGAGCTCTGAGCACGTGTATCTTGTTTTTATGTAGTCAGTGACTAAGCCTCAGGTGGATGGATTTGTTGGTGTTTCAGAAATAGGAAAGCAGACAGAAATAAGTGATTAGTTCAGATTAACACCAGGAATTAGTAGCTGAGAAAGTGCTTCGAATTAGAATGTTAAAGTATTATTTTCACCTTGGAACCTCCAGAACCAGTCTCCTACAGCAATCAAATGTGCTGTTGTCTGAAAGCTGACCTGACTAGTCTACATAGAGCATTTCTTTAGGTTTCTCAGGGTAAAGTGAGTTATTGGAGCTGCTTTCAATCTGTGCTGCATGTGCTCCTTCCCCTGGGAGGAGGATGATTCCTGTGCCAGGAGCTGGCTCAGGGCACAGCAAGGCTGAAGGCCAAAACTGTGGGGATTTTAGTATTGGAATCCTGATCCCTGGAAGTGTGGCACTTGGGACATGGTTTTGTGGTGAACACAGCAGTGCAGGGCAAAAAGCCGGACTTGATCTTTGAGGGCTTTCCCAACCTTGAGGATTCTGTGATTCCACGACTTTCTCTCAGAGATGCCCGAAGCAGGGAAGGGCTCTGCTCCCTGTTTTCCTAACGCAGGGAAAGGCTTCAACATCATTTTTAGTGCTGAGAAAAACAAACCCCGGTGTGGGATGAGCATCAGTGGAGAGAAGAGGCCACCCTTTGTCTGCAGAGGGAGCAGGGAGGTGGCACGGGGGAGGAGGCTCCTGTTCCAGTTAAGTGCAGTCAGCTTAGTGCTCCCAAAGCTGCTTAGCCCTCACATTCTGCCACAGGGCAGTTTTTAAAACAGGCAAAGCCTCTTAACACTGGAAAGGCTGGGATTTGATGGAGGTACTGACTAGTCTCAATATCCCGGGAGGAAATGGACGCAGAAGTTGCTGGCACAGGGTTGGGAATAGGTGATGACCTCCGTGTGTTGGGGGAGAGAATTCTTTCCCCTGTCCTGTCTGAGCAGGGCAGTGTGAGCCTCCAGAGCTGAGGCTGTCTTCAGAGACATCAGTTTTAAATCGAAACAGGCAGTAGTGGAGATGCATTTGGGCTGCTCTCACTGCTGGTGTGGCCTCCAGAGAACAGCCAGAAATCCCTGTTATTTCAGGGCAGCCTTCATCTAAATTTGCTTCCCCCTGCAGATTATTTGTGCACTCCAGAGGAAAATGTTTACAAGATAGACTTCACCAGGTTCAAAATCCGGGACATGGAGTCTGGCACGGTCTTGTTTGAAATCACCAAGCCAGCAGCTTCAGGTGAGTGCACACACAGAATAAGGTTTCCATGAACAAATGCTTTCTTCCGCCTTTCCCCACTCCTTTTGCTCCATACATTTCCCAAAAGTAGCAGAATCTCTCCACTGCAGGGGGGATGGAGCCCCATCTTGCAGCAGGAATGTTTCTCAGGTGTCTCTTTGTACCAACAGGGTGAGCAGAGCTGGCTGCTGCTGTGCTCTTCCTGTTGCCATCTGTGATGGGAAGGGACAGATGGATGTTGTAAACAGGAGCAGAGGAGGAGGAGGAGATCACTGGGTGCTTTTTTCTTGGCTGTTCATCAGTTTGTGCCCCCTGCACGTAGTTGAGCTGTTAGTTTAACATCTCTCACTGAGGAGTCAGGAAAATGGTATTTCCAAAAGGGAGAAACTGCCAACGGGCAAATTAAACAAACTGAACATTTACTTTTTGTTGTTGTTGTTGCTGTTTAATTAATTTTTAGGTGTTACTTAAAAGCATCCAAGTGTTGCCTGTTGCCAGTGGTGATAAAAACCCAGGGCAGCTGTTCTTTTCCTGGCCAAGCACGTTTAACCCTTCCTCACCTCCCTGCAGGTGAGAGGAAGTTTTCTGTAGCTTATAGGCAGCAAACCAAACATGCTAAGGAGAAATGGCTTGTTCAGAGTCACTCTGCAGTCCTGACGTGAGGTAGGAGCAGTAGATGAGGAACAGAAATCCAGAAGATAAGAAATTACTCAAACCAAAGGGCTGTCTTGCAACATTCCATCGCTGAGTGACCAGTGGTGGACACCTCAGGACAGGACGAGGGTGAGCGCAGCACCAGCGTGGTTTCCTGGCTTACGTGGCTTAAGAACACCACCAAAATTATTTCCCCTGAGTTCCTGGCTCTCCGGGAGCTCTGACAGAGCTTTCTTTGGGCTTTTGCAGAGCGGGAGCACAATGACAGGAAGGACGTGGACCCCAACGCCGGCCGCTTCGTGCGCTATCAGTTCACCCCGGCCTTTCTCAGACTGCGGCAAGTGGGAGCCACGTGAGTAACTCCTCCTCTGCTCCTTGGCCTGGCACCGGAAACAACTGAAATCTCAGGGGGGAAAAAGCCCCAAATCTTCCACGTTCATCCTGCCAGGAAGTTGATTGAACAGGAGGCTTTTTCATTTATTATGAGGGTCTCCAAGTCGCTTGCCTCCTCTGTCACTTGAGGCTGTTTAGTCAGCGGTAGGCCTGGCGCTGAAAAATAAAAGAGGCAAAATAAAGTGGGAAGAGTATCCAAAGAAGAGAAAGCTCTGGGGAGACCTTAGGGCATCTTCCAGTGCCTGAAGGGACTCCAAGAGAGCTGGAGAGGGACTTTTGGAAAGGACCTGGAGCTCCAGGACGCAGGGAATGGGTTCCCAGTGCCAGAGGGGAGGGTTAGATGGAATATTGGGAAGAAATTGATCCCTGTGAGGGTGGTGGGGCCCTGGCACAGGTTTTCCAGAGAAGCTGTGGCTGTTCCATCCCTGGAGACATCCATGGCCAGGTTGGATGGAGCTTGGAGCACCCTGGGTTAGTGGAAGGTGTCCCTGCCCAGGGCAGGGGTGGAACTGGATGAGTTTGAAGGTGTTTATCTAGTGCTGTGGTGCATCCCTGTAGAATGCTTTAAGTAAAAGAGGAAACAATAATTTGATTAGTGCTGTTACTTTGTATTTTTGCTGGGGTGTTTGTTGTTTTGTTTTTTTTTTTTCAGAGCTGTCTTCTGCCTTTCAGGAATGGTGCAGCTCTTACTGAAGCATAAAAGCTCACATCAGTTTTACCCTTCTTTTTCAGGGTGGAATTCACAGTAGGGGACAAACCCATTAATAATTTCCGTATGATTGAGAGGCACTACTTCCGTGACCAGCTGCTGAAAAGTTTTGATTTTGAATTTGGCTTCTGCATCCCCAGCAGTAAAAATACTTGTGAGCACATCTATGAATTCCCCCAGCTCTCGGAGGATCTCAGTAAGCTCTTCATTACAAACTTTCATTTCTGGGTTGTCACACCGTGATGTTCATCTGAGGTGGTTTGGGGGAGCCCTTTCTTAAAAGCTGTCTCTAGAGAGTGGGTTGGGTAGAATAATTCATCCTTTTATATCTGTATTAACACTGATTTTGTTTTGTAGTGGATGTATCTCATCACACACCAGGCAGTTGCTTGGGTTTTTTTTTTTTTTCTCTTCTTAATTCATAAAAGGGAAACTTCGATAAAAAAGATAATTGTGTTATAAAACAAGCAAAAAAATAAGATTAAGAAGACATCCCATAAATGGATAACTTAAATGTTATGATCTGTTTTAATGTTTGATGTGCTATATTGCGAGCTTGAGAGGTTTTAGTATGGACATAACTTTTATTTTCTCTTCTCTCTCCCAAGACACAATAGCACAAGCACTAAATCTCTGTGATCTTCCTCTTTACAACCCCTAATTGTGTGTGTCAGCACTAATATTACAGCCTGTGGAAAATACAGGAAGGCCCTGCTGTCAGGCCAGGGCAAATTTACTTTGAGTTTGCTGTCTTATCACTGTTTTTATAAGCAAAACAAAAAGAACCCCACCACAAAATGTAATGGGTTCTTGTTCTGAGGTCCGCTTTATATGGTGCCTTAATATATTTGCATTATGAGCATTCTTCATCCCTGGAAGTGTTCAAAGAAAGTGTGGATGTGGCACAAGGGTTTAGTGAATTCAGGTTGGATTTTAAGGCCTTAGAGGGCTTTTCCAACATAAAAATCCCACAATTAGGCTTGAATTGTTCCAAAGGCGCCGACAAGGAGTGGTTTGGGCAATTCCCCTTTGGGTTTTGGTTTTTCACCTACTTTTGCAGCTGCCTGGGTGCTTGAGCCCAGCATCTCCCTTAATTTTGTTGGTTTTCTTTTTCCCCCCGTTTCCCCCTCACAGTTCGAGAGATGATCCTGCATCCCTACGAGACACAGTCGGACAGTTTCTACTTTGTAGACAACAAGCTGGTGATGCACAACAAGGCAGATTATTCATACAGTGGAGGACCTTGAGCGTGGGCTGGACGGCCCCAGCTGCGCTGGCCTCCCCTTCCCTCTGGAAGTCGTCAGGGATCCCAACACCTCCAGCTCCGCTGCCTGCAATGTCACCTGGACAAGGACCCACCAACCAAGGACTCTTTGCCTCAGTAGGAGTTTCATGACATCTCTTTTGAGCTTTGAAGCAGTCCTCCAGAAGTTTTAAGCTAAAATGATCTTTGGATACCACTTCCCTAAGTTCGTAAAAGCGTCTGCTTTGAAAATGGCCTTGTGGGACCTGAGGGGTTTTGCCCTAATTCTGTGAAGTTATGTTCTTGCCCTCGAGTATCTTTTAGGATCGCTTTCCCAAAGAATGTAATCAGAGAAACCATGGGAGTGGATGGATGCAAAGGCAGAGGTTTGGGTGGTTGTTTCTCTTTGTGAATGCTTCAAAGGCCAATTTAACTTGTCCAGCCTGTTGAAAATATCGAGCAAAACATCTCACAGAGGCAAGTTTCATCTTCAGATTGGCTGTCTCCATGAGTATTTCATCCTTTAGTTTCCATCCTTTGGTATAATGTTCTGTTTAACCTTGGAAGCACCAAAACCTGCAATGAGGAGCAGTGGTTCTGTGACAGAGCGGTGTTAATTGGGTGTTTTTACATTTACATTCCCTTTACATTTCAGATGAAGGTAGAATGGCACCGTGGGTCTATGAACCTCCATAAGTACATTCCATTCATTTCAGGTTTTTTGCAGAATATTCGGGGAAAACAGAAGGATTCTTGCTTTATTCCACAGTCAGCCTTTTCATGCCACACATTTCCCATGTCTACTTTCTTTCATCTCTGCTCGATACCAAGATAAGGACTTCAGCACTGCTTGTCAGACCAACGTTTTAATTGTCTAGGGCAGCTGGGGAGTGTGGAATTTCCAATTTTCTACTTGCATCTGCATTTAGAGGAGGTTAAGACAGCATTTCCCCTTTGTTAAAAACGTTTCTCATCAGATAGTAATACAGGTGAAACTAAACCTAATAATCGACAACTTTAACACGCAGCAAAAAAATTTAGCACAAGTTCTCTCTTCAGACTCTGGGAGATGTTTAACACCAATTTAGCCCAAGAAATAGCAACACCAAGAATAAACTAGTGTGGGGTGACCTGTTGTCATGAAACCCTTACTCTGAAGGTCAGTTCGCTGATACTAAAAAAAAAAAAAAAAAACCCAAACAAAAAAACCAACAAAAATAAAAGACAGTTGCAGTCTGTAGATATTTCTATAAATACTTGATGTCTCCATGTCTGTTTCTGTGAGTTGAAGTGGAACATTCTATGTTAGCTTCAGATAGGTGTAATAATTGTAATAATTTTTATAAAAATCCCATTTCCAGTCGTGATGAGCATCTCTGTAGTCGCAGCCTACGTCAGACAGGACCACAAAAAATTCCAAGCGTAGCCTAAGGACAGGGAGGTTTTTGTGCTCTTGTTGAGGTTGTGGTCACTTTTCGATGTGTCACCATTTGTATTTGGCTTGGCTTTATTGACTGCTGAGACAGGAGGCAGTTTGTTGCTTTTTTTTTTTTTTTTTTTTTAAAAACACGGTGATTTTAGGTTACAGCTCAGTTTTTATTAAGCTTGGTAGCTACAAAAGTGTGTCAAGTTCACTGATTTTACACAAGTAGTAGCTTGTAGTAATTCTTAGCACGGTGAGACTTGTATTTATCACTATTTTTTGTCTCTAGTGTGTTAAATCATACAAGTAGCCTACAGCTGACTGATCAGTTTGAGGGATACAAAGGATTTCCTCATTATTTGTGCAGTACCTTGAGCTACTGACCATTATAGCACAATAATTACTAAAGATAAAAATAGTTTCAAAAATGGTTTCATTCCTCCCCCACCTTTTTTTTTGTTTTTGTTTTTAATCAGGGCTGTTAAATCATACATCCAATGACATTTTGCAAGTTTTAAGTATTTCTGGGTTTTGTTTCAATTTGCAGGAGAAAAAAATGTTAATTTAAAGACAAAATAGAGTGTATGTTAATAATTACCATCCTGTACAGGGTTTTGGGGGGATTATTTTTTCACCTGTTGTTCATAACAGTCACTTCTGTGCATAAGATTTTTCAAAGACTTTTAGGAATGGAATTTGCCCAGAATTGCCAGTCATCTATTTAATAGGTTGTGATGAGATCAATTATACTTTGGTGTGGACTCTTGGGTCATTTGATGGAGTTTCCTCTGAAACAGTCATGTTCTGCTCCTTTTTTATGCTATCTCCTTTCAAGACTTACAAAAAAAAGAAGTAATTCCATAAAAATTTTACTGGAATCAAAGGAAATTTGAGTGGTAGATATGCCCCTTATAAGAGAACCAAGAGAAAGTCGCCGTGTTCCCAGGGGTGCAGAGTGTGGATGGAATTTCTGACATTTTTCTAGGGTAGGTTTGAGGTTAAACACAAGAGGATGAATTATCAGCTGCTCCTCTCCTGAAATCTTTTATAATTCAGATTATATATGTAATAATTCCAGCCTCACAGAAAATATAGTGTGAATCATACGGGAGATACTACACGATATTACACCGAGTTTGTTGGCTGATATTAGGAATATTTTAAGCCAGGAATAAAGATTGGACATTTTCAATAAAATCAATTTCAACCAATTTTAGCTTTAGCTTTTCAGTTGGGACAATTTTACTGTTATTAAAAATCCCCAGAGTTTGCCACAAGTAACAAATTCAGATCCCTAAACCAAGGCAAACGGCAGAACTTTCTGTGGGGATTGCAATGAAGGTGCTTTGTTCTGTGTCCCACTGAGGCAGTTTATCCCTGTTATCTCTCTGTTTCCCTTGGGAGCTCTTTGTTAGCATTTCCTCAAGGTCACCCACATCCACAATCTTTACAAACACGTGGGAATCACTGTCCAGGAGAGAGGTTCTGGTCCTTTCCCACCTGCTCGTGCAGCAGCATTATGTGTGGTGTTGACATGAGACACAAGCAGCACTGAAAGAATGTTTCTGCAAAAAACTTCGGCTGTAGAATTGCTGTTTTAATGCTGCTTCTCTCTTAGTTTTGTTTAAAAACCGCCGTCAAAATTTCGCGTTAAAGACCAAACTTTGTGCGGCACCCACTAATTTCAACTTCCTTCTGAAAGGAAGCCGAGTTTGCTGCCCCGTTGTGAAAGCCACATTTTTTCCCCCTTAAATTGGCAGCTGATTCTTATTATAAACCAGTTGAGAATGAAGTCTTAGCAGCATTGTTCACAGAAGAATTTGTTAATCTTCTTGGCTAGCTATTATTTTGTATTTTAACATTCATCATTATTGGGTTTACTTTGGAAGTTCATTGCCAAATTACCAAATATTGGCTCTGGGATAAAAAGAATTGTATTTTCTTCCTTGATCTCATTTTATACATGACTTTAATTAGCACTACAGCTCTGTTTTAACAAGCCAGCCTGGCAGTTTGGGATCTGATTTTCTGAAAGTGAAAGAAAACATCCAAGAGCTAACCAAGATTACCTGCTAATAATGCCCGGCTGTTTCCTGTCATAAAACAGGATTAAGTGTGTGCTTTACACAGTGACTTAATCCTGAAAAAAGGAACTAAGTCTCTCTGAGTGCTAATAGTGACATAATTTTTCTGAGAGACAGGGAAATTACAGCTCAACACATTCTTTCAGGGAAATTATAATTTGACATGTATTTTCACTTTGTCAATCTTGGATTCCTTTAGTAGTCAGGGTTTTTAAGAAAAGCAGCAATACATTTGTGGTGAGCTGCATGCTCTAATAACTCACACTTCCGTGGCAGGGAGAGAAGATCCATTTCTTTTTAGAATTAACACATCAGCTGTGGTTGAAAAATCCAGAAACTTTGCTCTCAGTTCAGCGGCAAAAGCCAAAATTGTTTCTGTGAATTATCCGTTACGTGGTGACATTTCTGAATGTTCCACCCTTCCTGACTCAGAAGAATCTATTTATTTATTTATTTTAATGTAGAAAGTCTCTCCAGGGTTGAAAACAATCTGCTGGGGTTTAGTTCTTGCTCATAAATCTCTCTCTATGTCTTGATTTTTTTTTTTTTTTTTTTTTTTTTTCTGAGCAGGTCGGTAAGATGCTCTATTTTCCACCTCTGTCCTCTGAGTTTTATTCCAAAATCTTGCGTTGTGTCACAGTGGTGGCTGGCTGTGTGTGAAACATGCAGGCTACCAACTTCCAAATCCCTTCAGTTTGAGGAAAAAAACCTGTTAAAGTATATTGAGAATTATCCTACATATCGACCCATAAAAAAGAAACCCCAGTCTTCATGACAAAAGTTAAAGGGAACTCTTAGTCATGCAAAGACTGGGGCTGTTTAAGGTAAGGAAACGCTAATACCCAACTGTCATATTTAATAAGTATTATAAAAATGCTCTATTAATTATTCATTACCTGGAAAAGATGGTTAACAGCTCAGTTTTAATTAGATCTGGTTAGGAAGGAAACCATAGGAATCATGGCTGTCGTTTGGGGCTGTGGGGCAGCAGCTGGAAACGTGTGTATGGCACAAATTTTGGGCAGGTTTGTGTGCATTTAGGGGGGAAAGGTGAGGGGAAGGAGGACAAGGACAGAAAAAAGAATTAATTTCAGCTGTTTGGACCCAAGAGCTTCAAGGCCATGGTGACTGACTCAATTTTCTCTTGAGTTTGAGGCAGCTGGGAGCTCCTGCTCATGGTTCTTCTCTCTACCCCCAGCGTGAACACTGCCTGAATTTATAGAGGCTTTTCAGTGTTGATGTGAAATACCATAGAGAGTTCATATCATTTAATCTACGTGGAAATTCCCGATTTATTTGAGGGGTGTGATGCTCCAGGTCTCACCTCGCAGCTCAGTTGTTCTCCCCATCACTGGTCAGTGGGTGAAATGGTGTTTGTGTGTCTGCAGCCCCCCCCAAACCCCCTGCACTCCTGCCTGCTCTGGTGTCTGCTTGTGTCTTAATGCACCCAGCAAACCTGTTTGAATGTGACTGTTTTGTTTTGTTTTCTGTTTTTTTCTTTTTTTTTTCCTTGGCATAGAAACAGAATTGTCTGTATTAAAATGTATTTATAAAAAAATATATATATATCTATTTTTTGTGGAAGGAAAGTAGGATTCTGGTTACTATACCACTGGGAAAACGTTAGGAGCATTTTTACCGAGTTAATTTCGAATTCTTTGTACCTTGGTAGTGATTTGTTTGCTAGGAGAACACCCACTGTGGCCCATCCTGTGGCAATGCAATGCACTGTCATGCAGAGAATCTGGTTTTCAGAAGACTGGGAGTCTTTTGTTTCCTTTTTGGGACAGGAGGGAACTGAGGAAATCACCAGGAATAGAAGGAACCTTGGCACGGAATCCGTTCTGTGGCTTTGGCTTCAGCCTGTTTGACTTTTTGCAGATTAAGTAGAGAGAGAGAGAGAGAGAAAAGTTTGAGACTTCAGGATAGGGAGAAAAAAAAAAAAAAAAAAAGAAAATTAGATGCTCTAATTTAGTCTTCCTGTAGGAGAAGGAGAGTCCTTAAATTAATTTATACAAGGTTTAAATGGGGACTGCACTTGCTTCAATTGATTTAATATTGGCAGCTTAGTCATTGATGTGCATCCTAGGGAATATGCTTAACTTTTTCCATTACCTTGGAAAATGGTTCAAAGACATGTCACTTCCATTAGCAAGTGTTTCTTCTCCTGTAACAAATTGCAAAATGTTAAAAAAAAAAAAAAAGAGAAATAAATTATTGATCCTAGAAACAAGGCTGATTGTCTATTTTATTTAAATATTCCTGTGAAAAAAACCATGCAGACTTTAATTTCTGGTCTCTTCCATCAATATTCAAACTCCAGTTTTTGTGCAAATGTGTGTGAGCAGCTTCATTTCTTGGTGATTGATGGAAAGACTCTGCAGTGGTTTGGGTTCTGTGGGTAAAACCGTCACATTAAAAGTGTTTAAGTGGGATTTAACTTTCAGATTGGGAAAACATCTTGGGGTGTGAATAAAATAAATTGGTATTAATTACATTAATGGGACACTGGAGTTGCACAGATCACAGCTGTGTATCAGGTTGTGATTTTAAAAAATTTGCAAGTTCGAAAACTCAGTTTGAACAACAAAGTGGGAAAAAATGAGAATTTGAAAAAAAGAAAAATGTGAAAAATTAATTAGTTTCAAAGTACATTAACAGAACCTTGGAGTTCCCTGGTTATGCACCAGGTTGTGCTTCTGAAGGATTTCTGGCTGTGCTTTGGAGAATCAGGTTTTGAAATTAATGTGAAAATCGCTGGCTCTGCCTAAAACTGAGCCAGCTGCTGGGGCTGAAGTGATTTTACTGCAATCATTCCATCTTGATGGCTTTGATATTTTATTCAGAAATTCCTGGGAATATCTCTGTGTTTCTCTGGGAGCAGAACAACTCTCAGGAGAAGAGAAGTAGGGTGTTCTTGTTGGAAAATAACTTCTATAACTCGTTTTGATTCCACAGAATTCCTGGGGGCGCCTCACAATATCCTGCAGGATGTTGTTGCATGCTGGAATTTGAGTAAGGAATTTATTAATACAAGGGTTTCCCTTTTGGATTGGGACTTGGAATTCTTGCAAGGAATTCTTGTAAGGACTGGATGCTGATTCACTGAATACCTGAAAAAAAAACCCCAAAACAACCCAGCAAAATCAGTGCTGATAACTAATAAAGCAGATTAAAAAAAAAAAATTCCCATGAAAACTCCACAGTATTAAATGTCTGCCAAAACCACACTGCATTACCAATGCTTCCTCCTCACTTTTAGCTGGTGTGTCAGCCTCATTTATTAATAAATATGCCTGATCATTCTGGAGATGTTCTCTGCTTCTCCTCAGATTCTTATTTCCTTTGGCATTTCTCAGCGGCTGAGTTATTGTGGCAAATCTTCTGTGTTCATCCCATGTTTCTATTTTATTTGTCATTGTTCAAGGGCATTCATCCATCTCTGGCTTGCATTCCCTTAACGTTGTTCACTTGTAGGAAGACCACTTCTCAGTGATAAAGTACTCCAAATTTCCCAATTTTTCCCTCTAACACCATGGATCTTACTTTAAAGATAATTTTAGAGATTACTGAAATCTTTCATCGCATGCTAGGATAACTCAGAACTATTTATTCTCCCTATCTGAGTCCACAAAATAGAGCAATTCCTTCACAGACATGATTTTTTTTCCTCTTCACCGGTGCTGTACAAAAACTTAAAATAGGAGGTGAAATCATCCTGGATAATGTATTTTAATTAAAACTACAAAGGGAATTTAGGTAGGTAGAACATAATTGCAGCTGGATGATTCCCAGCCATTATTTTGAAAACTGACTTGGGACCTTATATAACAAAGGCCTGTTTTATTTAATAATAATTTAATTATTCTAGAGGAGGGCGTAAACCATGTTAATGAAGCTGCATATGAAAGTGATCTGTAGCAAGAAATAAAATCAGGCAGGGAATTTACAAACAGCATTAGAGAAAACACATAATTAAATTTAGTTTATGAAAGAGAGATAACACAGACAGGAGAGAAGAGTTCCAAACACCTTCAGTCCTTCCTTTCCTGTGGAATGACAGGATAAATCAGAAGAGGGGAATAAAAATTGGGGTTAAATTAGATATGAGGAAGAAGTTCTTCCCTGTGAGGGTGGTGAGTCCTTGGCAGAAGTTGCCCAGAGAACTACATGTGCCAGACCTGAAGGCTAAAAATATTTAGAATCTGTTTTGGTTGAAAAAACCCCAAAAAACAACAAAACACCAACCCCAAAACTCCAAGCCAAACTTTGTTTTTTTTGTGTGTTATGTGAAGGGCACAGTGCACCGATGTCGTGCCGGTGTTACTCTGTCCACTGGCATTTGACTGGGGTTGAAAATCGTGTTTTTATTTCCCAAATGCATTCCTTACCATCCTGATCTATAATTAAATGTCTAATTAAACCTGCTGCCTGCTTTGATGTCTGCACAGGTTCATAAGACAGGAGAACCTGTATTCACTGTAACCCTTAAAATTAAAGTGTTCACAGAGACCTGAGCACAAGTTCAGAGGAGCAGCACTGCCCCAGACACGCCGAGGCTCTTCAGCACTGAGATGTCAGATTTTAAAGATATTTCCCCGCTGGAATTCATCAGCTGGCGTTGCTCATAACCTAAATTTGAAATAACAGCGCAGAAATGTTCCTTGCAGCTGACAAACACAGGGCTGTGCTTCCTGTGGCTGTGTGGCAGGAGATGTTTGGAGGAAACACAAGCACAAGTGTCACCACTCAGATAATTTTAAGAGCCATTATTTCAGCCAATGTTTAAATTTCTGTAAGATATGTTAAAATGAGAAGGATCGTTTCCAGCCGAAACAAAAATTTGCCCTTTTTTTAATGCCTAACTAAGCGGCGCAGTTTTCTCCTTAGATTAACTGGGTATTTGGCAGAAAATATTTTTTTCTATAAGTTTTAGGTGTTTTTTTTTTTAATGTTCTGAAGTTGATCTAGAGGGAAAGGCAAGGATAATAAATGCCTGAAGAGATCGTTCAGGCCTGGTGCCTCCAGCAGGCCCGAACATGCTGGGCTTGTTCATGAATTTGAAATTAAATCCTCCAGCAGCTTCCTGGACGAGCAAGATCTTGAATTCTGTGTTCAGCCCAATGATGTGAATTCCCTTCTCCAGCGTTTTTGTCACTGATGTGCTTCTGCCTGAGCTCTCAGTGGGTTTTTTTCCCCCTCGTCCACCCGGGCTGCAGCTGCTGGAATGAGCTTCCTGGCGCCGACGGCGCGAGCGAGGAATTAATTCATGTGACTAACGAGGGCCTTTGCTTCACAGCCAGGCCGAATTGGCTTTGGCAGGAATAAATCTTTTATCGCTCCTCCGGCCTCTCCTGTGCCCAGGTCACAGCTGGATCGACCCAGAGCGGGATTCTCCCGTCCGTCCCAGCTGCAAAATGGCTCCGGGTGAACTTATTGCGGCCTTCGAGTGTCCAAAGGGCCTCCAAAAGGGCTGGGGCGGCGATTTTGAGAAGTCAGGACGAAGGGAAATGGATTCAGACTGAGAGAGGAGAGGTTCCCATGGGATATGAGGGAGAAATTTTGGCTCTGAGGGTGGTGAAGCTCAACTCCAGTCTTGGAGCAACGTGGCCCAGTGGAAGGTGTCGGAACAAAATGGGCTTGAAGGTCCCTTCTCACCCAAACAATTCTGTGATTTTGTGGTTTAAAAAAGACCTAAACCCCATCAATTTCATATTTCAGTCATCATTTATTATGATTATACCCAATACCTGGTATTTGCCATCAATGTGCTGCTTGAATAAGAGCCCCTAGGTGAAATAAATGCCATGTGCATTTATGACCTTCCCACTGCTGCAATTTTTGGTAATTTCCAGTAATGTCAGTATTTTCCATGCAAACAAATATTCTTTGTGTGTGTTTATTTCTTAGAACTAAAAACATAGCCCTCTTCTGCTTCTACACAGACTGCATATAAATTCTGTTTCATGGTAACTCCGTCATTCATTATTTTAGCAGTTCTCAGTTCAATTTTTGCTGCGACCACAGAGGGAAAATGGTTCTTTAAAGCTTCCATTTATATCGTTACAGGTAGGGAACGCCCAGTGAACCAGAGAGTTCATCTTCCACTGCTGAGGCTTTTGGGTTTGTTTGTGTAAGACTGGAAATAGTTTAGGAGGTCAGGAAAAGCTCATCTAAAAGTGTTTGCTGGTTTTGATATTTAATAGTCTAAACACAAACATTTACACACAGATCTGGAAGCCTGAAGTAGAAAAATGGAGCAGCAGTTTACCCCGGTAAACTAAATTGTGGAATCCAAATATTTATTCCCGTGGTTTCAATTTGTTTGAAAGTGCCAGTAAGTCTGTTGCACTTCTCAGGCTTTGTGTACAATAAAGCTGATGTGATATTCAGTGTTTTATCTGTTCCATAATTCCGGTTAATCACTGCTGGGTTTAAGTAGCTCGCTGCTGTGCCAGGGGTTGGAAAGATTGTGCAGAGAGAATTCTCCTCAGATCAGTTCCTATCTCAACAAAAGCAAGTGAATGTTCAGGGGTGATTTATACCAAGAACAGGCAAATATGGGAGGCAAAAGTCTTGTAATAATTTGGGCCCATGAGAAGGGAAAAGAGCTTCAAAACGCAGCTCCAATATAAATGGCTATTTGAATGTTTTGAAGTTTAAATGAAACCTGCAATAATAAAAAAAAAAGGTTAAGCTAATAAATCCTAAACTTTAGAGTGCAAATTTTTCCTAATCATATGTTGGAGAGGGCAGCAGTGAGCACTTTCTTCTGTTTGGTAATAAGATATTTTTATGGTAATTACACTTAAGGTTATATTTTCTCCTAGACAGGTTTACATAATCTCTTTGGAAGAAGCTGGTTAAGCAGACAGCATTAGCCTTAGACTGGGAAAACTTCATTCTTTCCTTTCTTTCTTCCCCTGTTTCCAGAGAGCTGCTTAAAATGGAATTTAATGCAAATGTATCATAAATAGATTTGCAATGTGTGCAAAATACTGATTTTATGGTAAGTACAGAAGAAGGTGTCACTAAGGAAATGTTTGTGTGTTATCAGTACGCCAAGTTATTTCAAAAGTCAAAAATAAGGATTGCACGAGCTGAGGGTTGTTCTTGTATATAAACTTAAACAAAAGTACTTAAATAAACATATTTTCAAAGTTTTTGTTCAGTAATTGTTCTGAAATTGTAATTTATAGTATAACTCTTTCCTCATGAACCCATATTTCAATGAGTTGGTTTTGTGTCTATCAGAATCACTAATGGTAAACTGAAGCAAGAAAATAAAATTTCAGATGTAAAAGCCTGAAGTGGAGCCGGAAGGGAAACCCAAACCCAGACTATTTATATTAGTTAATAACTAGCAGTATAGTTTTGTTTGTTTATTTATCATAAACAGAACTCTTTTTTCTTTAAATAAAAGTTATTACAGGACTTTTCTTATAACTTCTGAGAAATGTCCAGCCATTAATTTAATTCCATTAAATATAGAATGCATTGGAAAAAATACTTTAGGGTGCTTTGAATAAATAAATTTATAAAGGGAAGACAAACCTCTGGTGTGGATACAAGAAACATCAAGAAAAAACATGTCCAGGTGTGTTTTTTTCCCTTTTGTCCTTTATGTCTGATCATTCTTCAAAGACTCATTGCCAAGAAAAAAAAAAAAAAATAGAATAAAGTCTGACCGTTTGATTTCTTCTCTATTTCTTCCTCCCCCTCCAGCTTGTGATCATGTGTGTGGTCACAAGCATGGAATATATTGGTGCCTCTGAGGGAATGGCTGAGCCTGGACACCAGTGACGCACCGGAATTAACAAATCATGGCGGGGTCGTTGTGCCCATAAATTATAAATCCTTGACTCAGAAAAAGCAGTTTTGCTTTTCTCGCTTTCAAATCCCTGAATTTGGAGTTTCACAGATGTTTAACTCAGCTTGATAACGTCCAGATTCCTACTGTCAGTTTTGATGGTTTTTTTCACATGCCATGGGTTTGCTTTAATTATAAATGTTTTATTCCATTTCTTTCGTGTTTTTAGAGCAATGAGCCATCCCACTGCACTTCCTCTGGTGTGTTCTCGTGCTTTTTTTGTTGTTGCTGTTGTCTCCCTCTGCCAAATATAAAATACTGGGAACGCTGCTCACTCTGTCAGGAATATCTTACAAGGGCCTGTAGTGTTCTGGCCATGGCGTGGCTCAGGAGGGGAATTTGTAAGGAGTTTAAAGAGGATTTAACAAGAATTCGGTGCAAATAGTGATTGAAAGTCACAGGGAACTGAGCACCTCACTCCCTCAGGGTGCTGAAAATGTTTCAGAAAATCCCTGTGCCTACTCCTTGGTGTTTGCAGAGAAAAGCTTGGAAATGGAGAGAGTCGTATCCGGGAATCCCTTGAGGATGGAGGTGTGCAGAATTCCCACTGGGGCTGAAGCGGCTGGAATGAATTCGAGGAGCTGGGAGGGTCTGGACACCTGGTTCTGCCCAGCACTGGGAATCCTGGTCCGAGGCTGGGATCTTCTGTGGGAGTCAGAGCTCACAAACACACAGAGTGGAGGGAACCCACCCCTCCCATGAGCAACACCTGGGTCTAACATTCACAGAGAACATTATTTACCAATTATTCTTATTAATTTTGGCTGAGGAGTGATGGTGACACATTTTAAGGCAGCAGAGTGGCTGTGTGTTCAAGAGCCACTGGGGTACAAAACCAGTGCCTGAGCAGAGGGCAGGGGCTGCTTTGGTTTTGCTTTTCCTCAATGCATGTCTCTATTAAAATGTGTATTTATTTGACTAAAATGTGTATTTTTTTTTAAAAAAAAGGCATTTAGAGTAGTAGTATCCTTCTAATAATATCTACTCAGTACGTATTTAGTTGTAAGTTGATGACTCTTAAATTGCACTGAATATATATGTGTATTTACACTGTGTTTTAAAATATATCTAGTGTTATATATATGCACACACACTGTTTATAAATAGTGTTTTATATGTACACATAATGTTATATGTACATATAATTTTCTGTTCATATACAGTGTTTTATATACACATACTGTGCTTTACCTATATTGTGTATATATTACACACACATATTTATATTTATACTTATTTTTATTTTTATTTTAATATTTATTTTTATTTCTATTTTTTATTTCTATTTCTATTTTTATTTTATTTTTATTTTTATTACTTTAAAGTTATGATTATAGTTGTTATTGTTATAGTTATAGTTATTTATATACTATTTAGCAGCTTTATACTCATGACATGCTTTACACTTACCATAATAATCACATTTCTAATAATGTGCCACACTTAACTTTTTCTGTATTTCTTTATCTAAACGTTAAGATGCCCAAAACCCGATTCCCCTGGCTCTAATATGCTTGCATAACTCTCATCCTGCTGTGGTGTTTTTTTTTCTTTTCCTGGAGCAGCTTGGCCAACCTGGCTGCATTTCTTCCGCTCCTCATTCTCCTTGCAGGAGGAGGAGTTGGAGTCAAGTGAGGATTTCTTGGTGGTTGCGTGAGGCATTACAAAGCTGCATCACACGTGTTCCTCCTAAGTCGCCTTCATCCGTCTGCCCCTAATCTGATTTTAAGTCTGGACTAGTAGGAAAAGGTGAGGGTGTAGCTTTGGGCCTGGCTTTGGGCAGAGCTCCCACCTTGCTGTGAGAGAATTAAACCCGTGTGTCTTCATTTTAACAATCCCACCTCCTTTGTCCCATCCCTGGGGATCTCTCCTTGCTTTCCCCTGGTCTAGATCACCCAATCGGACCCAAGTTTTAACCTCCTTGGTTTAGTTTGAGTTTACATCATCTGCGAATAGAGATCTGAGAATCCCAGGGTGGGTTGGGCTGGAAAGGACCTTAAAGACCATCCAGTGTCACCCCCAGCCGTGGGCAGGGACCTTCCACAGTTCCAGATTGTTCCAAGCCCCGTCCAACCCGGCCTTGGGCACTTCCTTGGATGGGGCAGCCACAACTTCTCGGGGCAACCTCATATTATTTTGGGTTTCTGCTTTATTTTCCATAATGTTGTTAAATTCCTTCTCCGGCCTGCTCTGGGTTTATATTGCATCACTTAAACCAAAATTGTTTTCTTCTATTTTCTTCTGTTTTCTTTTAACTTTTCAATTCCATCTTTGTGGAAAATCAGAGGGAGTTGGGTATTCCTGTTACACTGGCCTAAGTTTAGCTCACGGTAGGAACCTACTGCAAGATTTGGTTCAGCATCACAATAAACCCCACTGGAGGTATCACTTAAAACAAAGATGCTCTCTGGATTTGGCCAACTGCAATTTCTCCCTTCTTTCTTATTACCATTAAAATAATAATTAAAAAATTATCTTCATTTAATGGCTTAACAATTCATGATAATGTCTAGTTTATATGGCAAAAGATAAGAGGCATGAATGGGAATAATTTCCAGCCAAGTAAAAATTCTACTAAATAGTTTTGTTACTTTTTTATTAAAAAAGCAGAGTTTAAAATTTCTTTTTAAATACAGTAAAACTTAGATATTTTCCACTGAAGTATATTTGTTGCTTTGGTTTAGTCTGTCAGCAGCTTGTCCTCTATCTTCTAATACTTGCAGAATTTTCAGTTCACGTTTACCAAAACCCAGAACTTCTTTCAAGGGGACTATAAATGTTTTAATAGGTAGATTTTATGTTTTGAGTTGTGGATGTTGTTGCCATCAGCGGCTCCAAGAAATAAGTTAAATTGTTGTCTGCTGTGAGTTCTGTGTTCATTTGCAAGCAGCTTTCATTAAAGAAAAAAAAAAGAAAAGGGAAAAAGAAGGTCGAGGATTTGTTTTCCTCTTATTTCTGGAAGATGAAGAAGACGAGTGGCTTGATAAAACGGTGTTGACAAGTTCAGCTGTTAACCACATTATCTTTAAATAATATTTTAATTTTTTTTTTAATATCTGTCTGTAGAAAATCACCATAGTAAAGCTACATATCCTGCGGGCGACTTCTGGGGAGAAAAAAAAAAAAAAAAAAAAAAAAAAAGGAAAGAAAAAGAAAAAATTAGCATTCCCATGGACGCTGACATCACCCAGCCAGGGCGGCGTGTGATGATGGTTAGGACTGGGTTTCCATTCCGGCGATGGTTTTTGGGGTGTGGTTCACATTAAGGCGATGGGTTTGGATCCGGGGTTGCTCAGGTAGGAAGGGGACACCGTGTCCAGCTCCATGAAGGCGGAGTAGAGCGTGGTGAGCTGCAGCTCCGGCGCGCTCCCGTGCGCGGCTCCGGCCGGGATGGGGATGCTGCCGCCGCTCTCCAGCTGGCACTGCGAGGGAAAACACTGCGAGGGCATCGGCGATGATGAAATGAGGACGAGGGGATCCACGGCCAGGCTGTCGTCTTTCAGCTCCTCCCAAAGGTTCCCTACAACAACAACAACAAAAAACCCATTAATCAACAGATTGATGCAGCTTGCTTTATGTTTTTCTCTCCGTGTGCATCTTTATAATTGTTTTTTTTTCATCACGGCGCTGCAGGAGATGTGGGTTGTTAAACATTGGTGTGTAGGTCACCCTAATCTCCTGGGACAGAGGAAGGGAAGAGGTTGTTATTTGTCTGTCTCCATGAATTTAAATCTGGGAGAAAACAGCATTGATTTATGAAAATTCTTTCTAAAATCCTGCTAGAAATGTGTTTTTATATATATGTATATGTATATGTATATGTATATGTATATGTATATGTATATGTATATGTATATGTATATGCATATGCATATGCATATGCATATGCATATGTATATGTATATGTGTGTGACTATATGTCTGTATACACATATATATTCTATATGTGTATTTTATGAAGAATATAAGAAGACACCTCAGAATATATAATTGTTTGGGATGTAGATCCCATTACTGCCTTGGGAAGAGGAAAAGAGCATCCTTTTCAGCAGAGATGCGGAATCAATATTGAGCAAGAGGAACGCTAACGTGTTAGTTCAGTCAAGTTTATTTCTCTTGCTGCCTTTCACCCGACAATTCTCGTGTAAGAATGGCACTAAATATTTGTGCTTGAGTAGCTTCCAGCTGAAAATAGGCCTGAATTTAAAGAACACATTCTAAATACTGTATTGCAGAATTTAAAATCAGCAATTGTAGCCGGGGGAAGGAGCGGGAATGTTTGGGGTTTTTTTGTTACATTCGTGGATGCAAATTTGTAGCATCCTTGGGAAACTTTTTAAAGATTTAACCCGAAATTGCACGGTGTTTATATAGAATATAACCCTGGGAGGTGGGGGGTTGTAACAGAGGAGTGGAGATGTAAGAAAAAGGAGATGGGATGGGATGGGATGGGAGGGGATGGGATGGGATGGGATGGGATGGGATGGGATGGGGTGGGATGGGATGGGATGGGATGGGTGGGATGGGATGGGATGGGATGGGATGGGATGGGATGGGATGGGATGGGATGGGATGGGATGGGATGGGGTGGGATGGGATGGGATGGGATGGGATGGGATGGGATGGGATGGGATGGGATGGGATGGGATGGGATGGGATGGGATGGGAGGGGATGGGACGGGATGGGATGGGATGGGATGGGATGGGATGGGATGGGATGGGATGGGATGGGGTGTAACAAACCCAACTCTCTAAGACAAAAACACCTCGAACACCCACCTTGGAGATCAAAATCAGTGAGGGACGGATTAAGAGCATCGATGTCATTGCTGAGGTCCCCCTCCTGCAGCAGCGTGTCCTGCACCGTCCTGGCCGGGGAATGCTCGGGCAGCATCTTCATCCCGCAGCTCGGGGGGCTCTGAGCCGGCACTGGGGAATCCTGAGGGATGCTGGGCTGAGTCCGGAGCTGGCTTTGAGCCTCCCCGGCAGGGAACAGGCTCTGAGGGTCCGGCGAGTGCTGCAGCAGCGCGGTGGGGATCTGGGGGAAGCCCTGGGGGGATGTGTAACACCCGGGCTGCTGCTGCTGCCCCCCCAGCAAAGAGGGCAGGGGGCTCTTGGCGTGCAGAGCTCCCGGGCCGTGGATGCCGTGTAATCCCTGCGGGATGCCGGAGGGCAGCGGGGGCTCGCACAAGGGATGGGATTGCGCTGCCATCTGCCTGGAGACGGACGCAGCTGCAGCGCCCGTGGGGCTGCAGGGCAGGAGGGAGGACCGCAGCTTCTCGCTCCTGTCGCCTATCAGGGTGTCAAGTTCTTCTGGAAAACAAGGGGAAAAGCCCGTGGATGATTTGTGCCTGGAGAGCTTGCAGCAGGAATCGCGGTGTTATTCGGGAAAATAAAAACTCCAAAGCCTGAAATGTTTTTCTTTTAAATTATCCTCGCCGAGCGAGTGTGTAATAAATTCCACTCTCAGGCCTAAAGGTCGGATACCCAGCAGCTAATCTCAGGTTTTGTTTGATATTCCTTATTTCAGCGTTCTTTTTATCACAGAGGGGTTTGGTTTGGAAGGGATGCTGAGGATCATCTCACACCACACCCCTGCCATGCACGGTGACACCTCCCACTGCTCCAGGTTGCTCCAGTCCCCATCCAACCTGGCCTTTTACCTGAAAGCTTAGTGAGATGTCAAGAGAGAATATTTTCTCTGCTTCTCTGTGCTTATCTGTAAACACCTGCAAAGCCAGGTCTACTTAAATTCTGCTTTTAAACTTTTTTTACTTGTTTTGCCCACCAGGAAAAATCCTTACGTGCTTTCCTAAGCCATGTTTAAGTTCTCTTCCGGATCTTGGCGAAAAGAAAAGTTCTGGGGAGAGCTGTTTGAGGACTGAAACACGGAGAAATGACTGACCTGGCTTTGCCATACTCTTCCTCACGGCAACTGGGTCTTTCCTCTTCCATTTCTGGAGCTCCTCCTGCATCTTGTCGATCTTGGCTGGATTCAGAGCCCACAAGCAGCCCTTCCGAGAAGAATTCCCTGACTTGTTCTCAACTTTCTCAAAGCACTTGTTCAGGGATAAGTTGTGGCGCACGGAATTCTTCCAGCCATCTGGAGCTGTCTGGAGAAACAAACCCAATGTAAGAACAGAACTTGGAGCTAAAAAAAAATCAACCCAAAAAACTACCGAACTAAAAATGTATCTGTGTGTGTGCATATATATATAGATATATATAACTGTGTTTTGACTGGTGAGGCTACAAGAAATGCTGTTAGAGTTTGTGCCTTCTGCAGTGAGAAACTTGTGCGTTAGAGGGAAGCCACAAAAATGTTACAGTCATGTTGTGTGGGAAGAGAGGGATCAGATAAAATAGTAACTGATCTTCTAAGCAAAAAGGTTGTCAGAGACCTGCCAGATCTTTATGAGCGAATTTGCACATCACAAGGATTGAGTGTGTAAAAATTCATGTTCCAGAACTAAGAAATCCACCAGAATCTATTTTGGAACACCTAGAAATATTTCCAAACCTTTATTACAGTACTGTGAGCTACCTGAGCTCGAATTCAGTGTCCAGGCAGACTTCAAAGGGATTTCTCATGCTCCTGTAGGTGTAACTTTGTGTGCTGGCCAATTACATAACCAAATGGTTTAATCACAAACCCTCCAGATGAGATACAGCCGATCACTCCTCGCTGCGCTTTGCATTTATTTTTAACTTGGCGGTAGCAGCTGGAAGGTTCTTTAAACTGGATCATTAAAATGATTCTCTGCTTGTTCGCCAAAAAAAAAATCCTCATATTTTCTTTTCAGTCCCTCATCAGAATTGCAAGAAATGAAGCAGCTCTCTGAAAGGTGGGGAAGTTGTCCGTGGTGATCCATTCATACTCATGGATGCAAGCATTTGTCATCATAACTGTTTATATCAAGCGGGGAATTATTGAACAGAGAGCATGAGAAATAAATATGGGTTCCCACAGTATTTTAAAATATTTTTTAAAATATTTTTTAAAAGAATTTCCCTTTTAGCTTAATTAAATTTAATTTTTTCCATTTTTTTACTTTTTATTAATAGAATCCTTATAATAGAAAACCAGATTTTTGATAGTTTGATAATTTCTTTAATTGTTGCCTAGTGCAGCAGACTTCCCCTAAGACCATCTTTTACAAAAGGTTCTGAGTCCATTTTGGCTTTCACAAGGCAAACTGTGAATTCTGAACACACTTGGATGAAATAATTTTATCAGGATCTAATTTTTTGGACATGCTTTTATAAAGAACATAAACCCCACTGTTTTGTCGCTTGAAAAGAATTATTGTGTGAATGAAAGCATCAAAAGCCTTACTGACGAGTTGAGGGTCAAATTTCATTGAAATTTGAAAATAAATTAAGTTAAAAAACAAATAAGTGTGGAATTAAATACGCATTATTTGCTGAAAGAGAAACTTATTTTCCCTTCAGAGCAGCGCAGTTTCTTCCACTTCGGCCCACCTGATGTCAGCATTTCACTATTCTGTCTCATGGGTGAGACAACACAAATCGTAACTGGAAGAGAAAGAGAAGAGAAGAGAAGAGAAGAGAAGAGAAGAGAAGAGAAGAGAAGAGAAGAGAAGAGAAGAGAAGAGAAGAGAAGAGAAGAGAAGAGAAGAGAAGAGAAGAGAAGAGAAGAGAAGAGAAGAGAAGAGAAGAGAAGAGAAGAGAAGAGAAGAGAAGAGAAGAGGAGACCCCAAACCTTTAAAACCTTTTCTGCCACAGGGTCGTACTGAACATGACAAATCAGCTTTTTCTCCCTTGCAGATAACATTCAAGTGACTTTCCAGTAGTTCCAAACGTGAGTAAAACTGTTCCTCCCAGGTAAATTGTGTATTTAGCTACCGAACAAGCTGACCTGGAAGAATATTCCTGCTTCTTCCCCTGCACACAGGCTCCACACACCCCTGTGTGTGCCTAGACAGGATAATTGGTGTTTCTGCTCAGATGGGAGCGGCATGGGCTTCTCAGAGGCTTTCAGAACGTGTGGGGGTGTAAATTAGGAGATGGTTTTAGAAACCGTACAAGCGAAAAGCACGGGGATTGATTTTGGAGCCTGGAGCTGAGCAGGTTCTTGCGTTAAACTCGGGATTGCTGAGCTGTGAGAATTCATTTGCCCAGGTAGGGCTTAACACAAGCAGTGTGTTAGGTGAAAAAACATCAGTTTTTAAAACAGATGTGATTGCTAAATGAACAAACTTTGGCTGGGGTTGCTCTTGGGTAGCTGGAAGCTCCTTGCCGTGGCTGATTTTGGCCACGGCTGCGCTCAGCACAGAGGGGATGAAACGCAGGATCACAAAATCAGCCGGGGAATCCCGGAACCACTGAGGTGGGAAAAGCCCTCTGAGGTCACCGAGTCCAGCCAAGGCCACCACCAAACCAAATCCCCAGGTGCCACATCTCCAGCACCTGGACACTTCCATCACACCACCGCCCTTTCTGCCCTCTCAGCCCCGCCGGCAATAACTCCAATTAAAAAGATGAAAGTCTTTCTGTTAGACTCACTAATCACTACCAAGGAAAAAAAAAAAAAATTAGAAAATTATTGTCCAGCCCCACTGATCCTGACCAGCTCTTGAAGTTTAAAAGGCTCAGTGATCTTGCAAAACCCTTTCTCTTTAAATCTAGGTCTCAAGAGAAGGGAGAGGTACATCAAAGACTAATTCAACTTTAGCTGCGTAGATTTTTTTTTTTCTTTTTTTTTTTTTTTTAAGGACGTAGGAGTTGGATTGCTCTGTTTCAACTAGAAATGAGATTGTTGCATCATAGAAACTAAATTTGCTGTGGCAGCAAATCCCGCTTAATTTGACTCGCCTTGTATCATCCCATGTCTCCCAGCAAGGCTCTGTGGGCTCTTGCACTCTTTTTCTCTCCAACTTAAATTTCTTCCCCATTCCCTGACTGTTATATCCTGCTTTTTAGTGAGCTCTGGTAGCAGCTGCAAAAGGTTCTTTGCTGATTTTTATGTGGTTTTACTCCACTGAAGACTCTCCAAAAGCAGGGAGGATGGAGGATATCAATTTTTTTGCTATTTATTGGGATGTCTCTGCTGTAAAGACCCGAGGCAGACAGGGATTGATGACTGTAAATGTAATATCTGATTGCTCGTTCTCCCCGTGTCATTTCAAGGATGTTGCAGTCAAACACATTTGGCTGCATTTTTAAGCAAAATGCAAAACCAAAGCTGCTACAAAAAATAAGGAATGTTTGTGTAGTACCCCCTGCACTATTCTTCTCTTACAGTGGTAATTTCATTCTCATCAGTTTTAAAAAGAATTTTTAAAAAAGAGGTTCTGAAAGGTTCTGAAACACCAGGAAGGACCAGGATGGTGACACCTGGCAGAGCCGCAGTTCTGAGTCCCAGGGGTTCTGCCCATGCTGGCAGCAGCAGTGCTTGGTTTAAAGCTGCTGATTAATTTTATAATCAACTGTGCTGCAGGACAACAGAGAATTCATTTCAGTTTGATCTGATGGGTTAATATGTGCATGCCTGTAAAAATTATTAATAATATTCCCTCCCCTCTGCTTGAAACTCTTGCTATTTTCCTGTGGATTCCCTTGGGATTTCTAACGGTAGATTTCTTTACTTTTTTCTCCCTTCTCTTGCTTGTAACAAGTGATGGAGTAATCAGTGATTCCCCTGGGAGGAAATCTGGGAGCACAGGAGTGTGATGGATCCTGACAGCTCTTCCTCCGTGATAATGTGAATTTTTCTCTGATTACTGACACATTCAACCTTCTCTTTTTTGTGTGTCTGCGTGTGCTTTATTTATCCTCAGCGTTCAAAACCACTGCAAAACTGTATTGGAACATTTATTTTTCATTATTCTCAGTGTTCCTTTATTATAAATGTTTGAACTGCCTGGCTGTGGCTGTTTTAAATTTGCCTTGATTGCCGCAGGGCTATTTGCAATAGGAAACAGCAGAGACTCACTGGCCTTATTTTGATTTTTGGGCCTTGCTCACAGCTGAGGTCACCCACTGTGGACTTCAGCGAGGTCCTTTTGAAGAATCAGCAGAAATGAAGCTCTGAGTGGAGCAGCACTTGATGATTCCATCACAGCTCCTTCAAAAAACCCTGAACTAATCCTCCTGCCCTTGGATCCCTGTGCTGAGTGAGCGTTTTCCACCGGCATTCCGAGCCTGAGGAGCCATTCCCTCAGAGCAGGGATCCAAATTTCAGAAGTGCTGCTGCAAACCATCCACCCTTTCCCTCCCCAGCTCCCCGTGTAATTAGGAGCTTAGTGCCTTTATCACACATCACCCTTCTCTCTGCGCAGGGCAGGCGCTGCGTGCTGTTGCCCAAGACGAATATCCCAGCTCCAGGATGGAGTGAGATCACCTGGAATCCTCTGCTTCCACGCCAGGCTGGAGGTGCTGCTGGTGGCAGAGGAAGCTACAGGACCAGTTCTGCCTGTACCTGAGATCTGAGAGGAAGCAGTGAAGGCGTTTTTAAAACGATTTACCCTTTTTATGGGCCGCTGGTGGGGAATGGTCACTGCTGTACGCCCAAGCTCACAGCTGGAAGAGTTCTTAATGTATTTTTGAGTTAAATATGTTCACATTTCTGCCTAGGTGCAAAGTGCTGGGTAGCTCGAGATCATGGGAGTGTGTAGCGTGTGGTTGATTTGTATTAATCTCCTAGGAAATCCCATCCCTTATTCCCTCTGCTGACAGGCGAGCTTAGACAGAGACCCCCCTCCCCATCCCCATCCTGGAACTCACCTTAAAGTAGGGGAAGTGTTCCGTCATGAAATTGTAAATCTCACTGACTGGCAAACTCCCTGTCTTGCTGTTCTTGAGAGCCATGAAGATCAGGATGCTTCAGGGAGAGAAAGAAAAGCGTTTTAGCCTCTTCTGCCTGATTCCTCACATCCAAAACCAGATCATTTTTCACTCTGTGTGCAATTACTCCGAATTCCACTGTCACAGCACAAACGCAAAGATGATTTTATGTTTCCACTCCGTTTTTTACAACAATCTCCTTAACTCCTACAGGTGATTCTCCAAGCTCATCTAGAAGGTCCCACCTGGGTTTAAAATAAAATAATATAGAAAGTAGAATCAAGACCCTGCTGGTCTCCAGTTATTGAAGGTTTTGTTGGAATGCTTTGACTGGCGAAGGCCACAAAGAGAATCAAACTGAGAGTGACAGGGGGATAATTAAAATTTAATTGTCTGATCTACTTTGGGGGCTAAACCCATGTGGTAAGTGCCTAAGTGCCACGGCTGGTATGTTTTCTAGGCATTTCCTTGCTCCAGTAACTGGAGGAAAAAAAAAAAATCAGTTTTAATCCAGGTGCTGGAACAGAGAACTAAGCAGGACCAGCCCTCGTGCTGATGAAATCCGCAACACCTAAAACTTTGCATTACAGAAACACCTCATTTTTTTTTTCTCCCCCCTCTTTGGGGAGTGATCAAAACCGTTCCCCTGCTTTACAACACTTTATTTCTCTGTGCCTTGGCTGGCCCCAGAGCCTGGGACGTTCTGTGATCCTTGGGGACAGGACAGAACACCCCGGGAACAAGACAATTAAAGAGCGAACGTGTTGTAGCAAGGGACGCTGGAACCGGGCCAGGGGTGAACGGGGTATTTCCTGTAAGGTGAGGGCTTGGGAAAAGATTGTGTTACCTGTAGGAGTAGATGGGTTTGGGAAACAGAGGCTGCTGAGGTTCTTGGCTGCTTTGAGGAGCAATCCTTTGGTAGGGGTAGTGCGAGGAAGCGATGTAAGTCACGGGGTAGCTGCCTCCTGACGGGTACTGGGGGGACAGCAGAGATGTTATTTCCTTTAGCAACAAGCTCCCAAAAATATCCCCCTAATAACAGCGTCATTTCTGAGGATACTGTGTGGGGAAAAAAAAAAAAAAAAAAAAAGTATTTTCTTCCTTATTGCCTGCTACGTGAAAATCTGGGTCCTGTTAATTGTCGGCAGATGATTCTTAATTTTACAGCCCTAAAGCTCATCTCCCTCCAGCCGTCTCTTTTGAAGCACTTCAGCCTGCTCAGCCTCCCCTGGACGTGCACCCAAACAATGAATGATGTCATTTTATCGACATTAAAACCCCAAAACCACCAGAATTGAACACTTCAGTGTTCACCTTAGGAAAAAAAAAAAACAGCTGAGGAAGAAAAGCTGCTAAAAATGTAGGAAAAAACACAGAAGTTTTGCCTGAGCCTTATTTGGGTTTGTAAGCAATTTTTTTGTTGTTGCTTTTTTTTCTTTAGATGGAGAGGGCACAGAAAGGCAGGAAACTGAAAGCACGTAATATCTGCTGCTGAGGGAATAGATTCCCAAAATCTCTGTGAAAATCACTGTTACCCCCCAAGGCAGGGGAAAAAAACCCAACAAACAACAACCGGAACTTTAATGGATGCAGCAGGATATCTTTAAGATGAATTATTATTATGGAATAAGTCAGTGATGGCATTCCAGGGGTCAGGAGAGCAGCACTGAAGACGTTTTTGAGGTGGTTTCACGTTGCCTGTCTGGAGCTGTTGGGCTGCTCCCTGTCTGTCCCCTCACAGCCAATTCCAAGGAAAAAACTTCTCCACAGATCCAGGAGCTCATGTGCTATTAACCATCACCTCAAGTGACTTTCCCACTCCATTTTCTCTGTCACAGAGCTAAAAAGAATAGCCAGGACCTCTAAAATCAGACAATATTCACGCCACTCTTGCCCTTCCCCTGGGACCAGCCACAGAATTCCCTGAGGAGCGCTGACCTATCCCTTCAGGAGATCTCTGAGCCTGTCCCAAGACAAACTAAAGGGTTCCAGGATAAAAATCCAGGTGAAAGATTGGAGATGATCCACACAGACAGCCTGGACTGCCCCAGAGTTTTCACAGATTTGCTCTCCATTTTTAAACACAGCGCTTGGTCTTGTTCTTTTCCGAATATCCCATTTTTTTTCCTCCTCAAATCACGGTCTAAACCTGCTGGAAAGGGACTTCCAAGAGCAAAGGAACACGATCCAGGTTAGGTAAGATAAAATCAGCTGGCTCTCCTGGAGCTCTGTACGAGAGGAATTTCTGCCTCTTCCAGATGAATCTTTCCAGGGGTGAGGCCATGGCCAAAATTAGAAGTCCTGTCACATGCTATTAAAAAAAAAAAAAAATCTACCTGGGTGCCTTCCCTGGTACTCAAAGGTTGCTGAGGCGTTTGACTGCTCAGCTCCAGCAGTCCTGTGCCATGAGGTTTGTGTGGTTCCCCTGAAAAATCATAATGTAGCTCTCAAGGTTCATTGGGGAAAAAACCCTTGGACATCTCCTTAGTTTCTAATTTGTAATTATTTTTTTTCTCCTTTTTTTTTTTTTTTTAATCAATAGCTTTTGTTGGCCATGGTCTTCGTCCCCTTAAAACAGCAAAAACATTCACAGTTTATTTATTTAGCCTGCACTCTGAGTAACTGATGTCATTTTCCCTGTAATTTTACGCTGGCTGCTGGAGTTTTTCTTGCCTGTTTGCTTTTATCTTCTAACACCGAACTGCCTGAAATGGAATGTGGAAACCCAGACCGAACGGACTCAGTCGTTTGCACGGTGAAAGAAATGAAACGTGCATAATTAATCATGCCCTGCCTTGTTCAGCTAAATATTGGGCACAATTAGAGTCTCCAGAGCAGCTGTGAACTAATTTTTGTGTGCAGTGCGGTGCTCCCTGCCTCGTGCACGGGGTGCAGATTTCTCCCCAAGAGTAGAAAACCGGGCAATCCCTACAATAATTCTGATTTTTATTGGGTTTAGCGGCTCTTTGAAAGGAAACAGCATTAAGGGCTGGTTTTGATGTCATCATGAAAGGCCAGACTTGGGCGTTTTAGGGATTATTTCTGTTTTATTGGTTTCATTAGTCCTTTTTTGAGGGAAGGGAGGCTGGGGAATGGGCTGGAATGACAGGCTGGAGCTGGTTTTACAGTCTCCCACGGCATGAAAGGTGTTTTATGGTGGGTGGGTGAGTGACTCCAGCCAGTGTCTGCTGCTTCATTCGGGTCAATAATAACTCATTTTTCCTTCTGAGTCACCACTTCTGCCGTGTCCAGCCAAGGGGAAGGTGAGGCTGCTTTATCACCTGGGCAAAATTAATGACGGGGCTGAACCCCTCTCACCCCTCTAATGAAAACCGGGGCTCGGTTTGAACATCCCCCACCCCAGAGCCCCTTCTGTGGAGTGGAACCTCCCTGGAGTGATTGAACTTGCACTGCCCCATTCCAGCTGGAAATGGGAAGCGTTAATGACGGGGCTGCTCCACGCACGAGGGGTTATTCCACTTCTTCTCAGCTGCATCCCGTGCTCTTTTCATTTTCCAGCTGCTGATGGTGGCACGGGGACAGCAATCCTACCTCTTTTACCTGTTTTGTTTGTTTGCTTTTAAATTCCTGAGCAGCAGAGCGCGTTTCCAGGCTTTTTCTATATTAACATTAAGCGCAGGTATTGAAAAGTCTGACAGAAACCTGCTGCACTTCCGAGATTTGTCCCAGTGCCAGCCTGCAGGTGGATGGAGGATTTTCCTCTTGGTGCCTGTTGGATCTTGCCTGGCAGCTCCCAGGAGCTTTAAATCTGGAGGATTTTGGAAAATGTGATCAATATAGAAAAAGCAAATCAGCAGGGCCGGGGGGAAAGGTGCCTGCCGCAGGATGGATAAAGAAATGAAGAATATTCCATGAGTTCACAAGCTAAGTGGGGTTTCTGCACACGGAAATGGCATTTTTAGAGTGAGTGAGATGTATGGAGCTGTGACATACCCACAACGGTTTGTATTTGCAGGAGAGCTTTTTGTGACAGCATTTTGGGACCATTTTCTTCTAAAATAATAACAATGGATTTATCAGTTAGGGTGGTAGTGCAATATCACCTTTCCTTTTTAAATATTTATATTCATATTTACATTCATATCTATCTATATCTATATATCTATATCTATATATCTATATCTATATCTAATCTATATCTATATCCATATCTATTTTAATGTTTAAATTTTACTTTTATTTTAGTATCTATTTTTACCTTTTACCACTTCTACTGGGTTTTTGGGTAACAAGAGGCCAACACAAGTAAACGAATTTTGGCGGCGTCGATAAGAATTTAAAGATTGTCGCCTTTTTGCCACGTGTCAGGGAAAAATAAGGCTCGGACAATTCTGGCTGGTGGAAAATGAGTGTGATAAGTAAAATAAAAAGCCGGGAGTGATGAGTGTTTCCATGGCTCAGTAACACCACAGGAATTAACAATGAAATGTCACAGGAGCCTGGGTTTGCTTTTCTTTGCCCAGTTTTAAATCCCTGCTCTGTCAGTCACATTTTTCTACTCCACGGGGCAGCTGAGTGAGATGGGGCAGCTGATGCCACAAAAATCTCTCATCAGTCCCTGGGATCAAAGGAGGCAGAACTCAGCTGCGAGCTTTTATCTCCACATTTTTTTGAATTTCCTTTAAGTTTCGCTTAATTCAATTCTAATGGTTGGGTGTTTTGGAGTTGTGCTGCTTTTGTACATGGATTTCTACCTAAAAATCTGAAAAAATCCTTGTTGCCTTTATTTCACCTCAAGTTTTGTTTTGTTTTGTTTTTGTTTTGTTTTTTTTTCCCCTTTGCTTGTTTGAAATCAGCATATTTCCATCCTGGAGATCTCACTGAAAATTTTATACCTTGCAGGTAAAAGGAGGAAAAATTCAAAGCCACCATTTACATCTGAAGGGAATTATTTCAAGTGCCAGTAACAAATTTACATTACAGGAGAACAACCCTAATCTTGCACATTCTCCTGCACCCTCAGCATTATCGTCAATTATGCTTCAGCTGAATAATCTTTCTCTGGGGATGATGTAAGAGGCAAAATGTTTCAAAAGAGACGTGTGTGCCATCAGGCAGAAGGAAAGTGAGCATCATTTTGCTGGTCCAATTTGACTTTAAAATATTTTTCTGTGTTTGGTCTCAATTTTAACAGTCACATCTATCCAGCTTTTTTTTTTTTTCTTCCTGAAGTTAAAGCACAGTTACTTTAGATCCTGAACTATCAAGAGTTATGTTAATAATTTATCTGGCTTCAAAGCAAATTTTCTGGAGTGCAATGGTGAAAATATAAATATGCAGTACCAAGATCCCATTCCCACAAGTTTTGGGGTTTTTTTTCCCCCCCTTCTTTTTCTTAATGACCATCTTAAAATGCATTTGGCTGTATTTTCTTTTTCCATCTTATTCCCATGAACAGTACGCAGGCACATAAACACGGCCCAGCAAACCCACGGATTTAAAGGCATTTTAAAATCCTTTTAAAAAATTATTATTACAGCCGTTATCGTACCATTTGAGAGCTAAAAATCCTTTTTTTTTGTGCACCAGCTGTACTGACCTGGTGGAAAGGGTGTGAGGGGCAGTACATCTGCTGCACCTGGGGCTGGTAGCAGTACAAACCAGGCTGCCCTTCCAGGGGGGATGTCCTGAGCTTCATGTCTGAATCCTGCTGGGAAACATCCAAGGAAGGAGTTATCAGAGAAAACAACTTCATTTAAAAGAGGATAATTCTGTCTGTCGCTGTCTGGATTTGCCTTCGTTATATCGACTTTTTGGGGCTTAATTCTGTTTTGGTAAGGGTTCGTAGAGGTTGGTTTGTGATTTAATGGTGAAAACCTGGGGATGATCCATCCCTGGAAGTGTCCAAGGCTGGGTTGGACGGGGCTTGGAGCACCCTGGGAGAGTGGGAAATATCCCTGCCCATGGCAGGGGGTGAGACTGGATAATCCTTAGGGTCCCTTCCAACCCAACCCACTCCGTGATTCCACCAAGACATGAACCAGTCCCTGCATTTCCACAATTACAACTCCAAAAAGGAAATCCCAGGCCACTCTCCATGCAGAGAACAATTCAGAAAACGCGGGGCTCTGTTTATATTTTTATTTTTATTTATTCCCTGCACGTGCAGACCGCTCCTGAGTGCGCACAAGCGTCTCCCCCTCTTTTCATTCTCCCTGATTTTATCTCGCAGGCTGGCGGTGCCTCCAGCTGCCTCTGGAGTTTTGGCATTGGCTGGAGGGTGAGGTCTGTAAGGTCCAGGAAAGAGGTGGCAGAGAAAAATCACTCTGGGCTGACTGCTTGGGTTCTACCACGATGCAGGGGATATGTAAAAATGGAGGAATTTGGTGAGAATCTTATTTTTTCAAGAATTCGATAGCACTTACCCCTCTGCTTTAAAAACCATGCCTTAATGGCATTTTAGTCTGTCTAAAAAACTTGAATAAATATATATGAACATGGTTTTTTTAATCTATATTTTATATATCATGTATGTATTATAGCTAATAAATATTTAAAATATTCAGTATTTTTATGGTATATCATTAGAAGCACAAATTAGGCTTGGTTTGACGTCCACTGCTAATAAACATCCGTGTTATTTTGGTGACCACCAGATGAAGATTTTTCAGAAATCTCAACTTTCCAGCAGCATGGAAGTGATTTAAAAAGTTGGGCGCTGGCAGAACCAGGGGTGACACCAACAGGGAGTAGCTGCACCTGCTTGTAAAGGGTTTTGCCTTTGCACCCTGCACACCCTGCAGCCCAGGGGTTTGGGAACACAATGGGATTTTTTTTTAAATTTTTTTCCATCAGCTGCTCAAAGGTTTTGCACTGAACTCCTCTGACCTAGATGAGTGTTTATCCAGGAAATAAGAGATTTAGATCAATTTCCTCCTTAACCTGGATGGCTTCAATCCCCAGGTATGTTCCCTGACAACATCTCTCCATTCCCTGGTCTTAATCCAATTAAGACTTTTATTTTTTTATTATTATTTTTAAACTCCTCTTTCATTTGTTAGCCACGAATTCTTCCTCCCCCAGACATTTAGGACCAGCTCAGGGCTCTCCTCTGGCAGGTGGAGCTGTTCTTTTTGGCTGCAGTGGATGATCAAGATACACTTCACACCTCGGGTCACAGCAGAGATACTCTGGAGATACTGGAGGGTAATTTAATTTGCTTTTCAGAGATCTCTGCTGCCCTAAACAGGCAGTTGCCTCTATCTAGTATTGAAATTAGCCCAGGTAACCTGACACTGCACAGATAAACAGAGCTGATGTTTATTTTTGGTGGCACTGTTGTCTTAGAGTTTCTCTCCTATTTGTGCTGAGAAAAGCGCAGGTGAGCTGAGGTGTTGGACCAAATCTGCTCCACATCCTCACGCTTGAAAACCCCTTTTTGTGAGCTTTTGTCCCTTGCCAACACCAGCTGATGGCAAGTCCTGCTGTCAGGGAGCATTGGGATATTTAAAGATTCGTGTTCCCCATCTAATGGAAAATCATTTGTCCTTGTGCATCTTTCTGAGGATTGTTGGAGGAAAAGACGAGAAAATAGAGAATATTTAGAAATTTAGAATGTTTTGAGATTTTAGAAATTTAGGACTAGTTGTCCAATAGAAAATATCGGACAAACAAACATGGACACGTCCAAATACGCTTCTCCTGAGCCTGTAGCTTGACAGAACCATAAACACCAACGTAGCCGCACCGTAATAAGAAAATACTCCCCAAAGCACGTTTTGGCCATTGAAAACGGGGGAAAACAGCTACAAAAACTCACTGACCATGACCTGAGAGCCGTGCTCCTGCCCCGTGGTGCTGTACTGGAGGCTGCTACACCACGGCTGCTCCGCGGAGATGTTCGGGACGTGGGTGGGAAACGCCTCCGGCTCCTCCGGACCCGGCAGACCCTCGAAGCCGTCGATGCTCCTGTGATTTTTGAAGGGAGAAGCCTCTGGTGGCAGGGCCTGGTGTGCTTCCTGGAAAACATCCTCGCTGATCTGCCTCTTGTAGGGGTGGAAGGGGTTCCTGCTGCTCTTGAGGAACCGGTCGTAGTTCCCGGCGGCGTTCTCCTCGTAGCTGTAGCGCCGGAATTTTTCCGCGCTGAAGGATGCCTTGAATTTGTTCTTGCCACAGGGGATTCCTTGGCTGGCAGGGTACCTCCCGTGGATTTGATCCTGGGATGGGGAAGCGGGGCTGGGGCTGTGAGAGGATTCCGAGCTCCTCCTCTCTGTCCTGGTGTCCGGCTCAAAGGGTTGGCAGCTGTAGCTGGGGTTGTCCTGCGATGGAATGTTGACATTGATTCATTTAAGGGTTAGTATTTAAGTTTGAGCAAATATTGTATCGTTTTCATTGCCTAAGTTAGTTATTTGATGTAAATTTCAAAGTTTAAAATTTGTGTTTTAAGGACATTAAAAATGCATTTTTAATGGTAACTATGAAATGACCGGTTCTGACCACCTCCATGCAGAGAAGCCCTGAGAAGATCTCAAGGTTTTTCTGGCTGCTTGGTACCCAAAATCATTCAGCAATTAACAAATAAAAACAAGGCCAGGTTGGAGCAGCCTGGTGTAGTCAGTGGAATGGATCTGGGAGATCTTTAAGGTCCCCTCCAACCCAAACCTCTCCATGATTCCACCAGAAAACTGAACTGTCCTTGAAGAACAGAGCACCTTGACTCTCTGCTCCGACCGTTTCAGGGCAAAGCCGAGGGAGATCAAGTGATGGAAGATTAAAGAACAGGAAGGCGCTAAGTGCAAGTCTTGTCGCCTGCAAGTTCATTCAAATCAGCTCCATCTCATGCCCCGGTGGTGTCACAGGCTCCAGAGGTGTCGGTGTTACATCACTGCCCTTCATTAGGGTGGCCACACTCATTTGGAGACACAAGACAGGCTCTGGGCTGATGCTGCAACCTTCCTGTCCCATCTCCTCCCCTCCCTCCTGCGCCTCAGCAGAGGGAGAAGACAGCAGCTGCTCCAGGGCTCTTTCATCTGGAGGGGAAAGGGCTGGAGCAGGGCTGGAGTCGGGATCCTGGCGCTGCAAACGTGCATATTCTCCCCGACATTGGGGATGGGTAATTCCTGGGAAGCCTTTGAGAGACACCCAGCAGTCAGGAGCAGGGTGCTGCGCTCAGGGAAGGGGAAATGGAATGTCCTGGGTCCCTTCCCTCCTTCCCTCTGCAAATCCCAGCTGGGTTTTGAGAAATCTCGCAGGGGAAATGAGGATAAAATCCAGTGCTCTCTGCAGTGGGGCACGGCGCAGCTTTTCCAGTAATTTTAAGAAATTTAAAGAACATTTAGCTGGAGTTTGGGATTAGCTGAGCAGGATAACTCAGCTCTCTACCCTTCATGAGTAAAAAATTCAGTATTTGCTTGCTCACCAGTAGTTTTAATACAGAGAGATTTAATACAGCCAAGAGCTGAATGCTGATTCTGATTTTTGAAGAAAGAGAACAGATCTGGGCCAGTTTACTCACACTTTGCTGAATTGGGGATATTGAATCCCCCTGTGCCTTCATGAGGTCCTGCTGGTCCCTTTCCAGAGTGTCCGAAGGAGAAAATTTAATATTGGATTGGTCCTGGAGTAGCGAAACCATCACCAAACCCACGTCAGACAGAAATCCTGTTAAGGCAAAATCAAATTACAGTGAGCAGGTTTTTTAAAACTTGAACTGTGAAACAAATCCCTTGTCCCAGGTGACTGGACAGGCTTGGATATGCAGCTGGAGCCATCCTGAGGAATTCCTGATACAGTGGAAAGTTCTTTATAATCTTTTAAAGAAATGTCCTGTAGGTACAATTCCAATGAAAATTGAAATTGTATCTACAGGATACAATTGGAATTGGAAAATCGGGGTTTCTATGGATTCACCACACAATTTTTTATAAAAATAAGCACTTTCTTTGTTTTCTGTAGGATCATAAATTAATGAAAATGTGTTGTTTTAGAGTTATGCAAATTTAACAGTGTCGCTTTATTGAGAGTTGGGATATAAATGCATCCCATTTGCTTTCAGAGGGATTATATTAAAAAAAAAAAAAGGTTTTTTCTATCATCACTCAGATTGATGGTTACAACACACTTATATTTTCACTTTTGTTTTTTATTAGTCCCAATCCCTTCAGCCTCTCTGTTCTGCTTTGCATGACTTAAGTGTATCTGAGATATGCAAATGACTTCATCATTCCATCCCTGTTTTTGTTAGCTGGATCTCCTCTCAAGTTCCCAATCTTTGATCTCTGGATATAGGAGCCATATCTGATGGTGTTCTTTGGATTAAAAGGAATAAATTTAATCCTCTGGTATTTTGTTCTCTACCACGATTTCTTTTTTCCTTGTTCACCGCAACCTTAGAGTAAAACAAAATTAGAACGTGCATTTATGTCAAGCACCAAGTAGCTACATAAAGGTGCTCCTAATTTCAATTCCAGGTGAAGAAATCAGGGGAAAAAAAAAGCCACTTGAATTCAAGAGTTAATCTGCCAGGTCTTGGCCACGTGTTGAAACGGCTGTTAGGTAAATATCTGAGGGGGTTGTTAGGTTTGCTTAACAAAGTCATATCACCTAAAAACGTGGAAACCTTTTTTTGCCTTTATAGTTCAAAGAGAAATCTGTATTTACGATGAGTAAGACTGCACTGCCCGGGGGGATGGAGCACAATGGGGCTTGGAAACCAAGCAGGAATCCTGGAGTAGTGCACCAGGAAAAAAAAAAAAATTAAAAAAATAAAGATGTTAGATAAAGTTCAGAAATGTCTCAGGCACAGGCTCTTCTCCCAGTGGCTTAACTGGAGGCTGATGAGGAGAGAGATTCCTCATCTTGAAAGAAGCAGGTGGGAAAACTGACAGCTAGGAAAGAATTGTGTCTATTTGTAATTTGTGAGTGCTCCACACCGCCTGCCCTCCCCGTGCTGCTTCCCCACCTATCTTCAGGTTATACAAAGCTGTCTCTGACCTCTCTTTTATACTGCAATTTTTCAGCCCAGCTGCCTCATTTGTGGTCTGGAGCATTAGAGTTTTATTAAGAGCTTTTGCACAGGTACAGTTCCTGCCTGGTGGCTTCTGCACTGCGAGAAGGATTTGCACAATTCCTTTCCGAAAGCAAAGTGAATTTATCGGGGTTGTTTGGACAATTAATACAAAAGGTCCAGGAAAACCAAATCATTCTTGTCCCTCCCCTCTGAGGCCTTTGCCAGGTTCTGTTGATGAATTCTATTTTGGTAGGGAAGGAGGATTCTTAGTCACATTTTAGACTATAAAAATTTCCCTCTGCGTAAGGAAAAGTTTTTCCTTTTGTTAAATGAGAAGCAGCCATAGGGAAAGTATTTTTCTTTTTTTTAACTGTTAAATGAGAAGCAGCCTTACTCTCAAACAATGTCGGGCTGGTAATCTGCATTCAGTGGTGGTTCTTGAATGCCTTTGTCAAGAATCCATTTTGGAGGATCTCCCCCTCCCCAAGCCACAATCCCGGTGCTGTTTCCAGGTTTCACGCTGGCACCAGCAGCTCAGTGAGAGCTGAGCTCCAGGTTCTCCTCATCCTGGAACTGGCACGCTGTGGATATGCCTTGCTGTGAGAGAAAAACCTCTGGCCGTGTACTCCTGATTTTCATTTTATTCTTGGAGCCCAAACGTCTCACTTCAAAAGCCATTGGTGATTTCACCCTCGCCGATGCGTCTCACAGCAGGTTGCAAATGCAGATCAGTTCAAACTGAAAAACCCTTGCTGTCACTGTTCATTAAATCTTTTTTCAATGCCCCTTATAGTCTATTTTATTAAAAGAACATAAACAAACAAAACCCAACAAAAAACCCCAAACCAAAACAAAAACCAACTCAAAACCACTCCGCATTGTGAGCGCAGTCTTCGGCGAAGAGAAATCCCATCACTCACTGACAAATCTTCTTTAGGAGCAGAAATTGCAGCCAGGGGAGGTTTGCCAATAATCAGGATTACAATAAATCATTTGCAACAAACTCTTCCTGGGAGACAGAGCTTAAGGAAGTTGTGGGCTGCCTGGATGTAGGACGTGCTAAAGCAAACAATGATGCTTTGATTTGGAAAGAGGTATCTGATTATCCCAGATGCAGCTGGAACCATTTCACGTCGTTTTGGCCGCTCTAAATGTGGCGTGACGGAGGCTCCTGTGATAAGATAACTGCCTGTGAACCAGGGCAGCAGTGAGAAGCTGTAACCTCAGCTGGGTGTCGGGGTAAGCAAGGCAGCAGCAGCTGATCTATTAGCTCTGCATGACTGAGTGCCGTGGCAGAAATCCACGCCGTGAACAATCCTGGGGTTTGTGTCTCCTCTGCCTCTTGGAGCCACCTGGATGATGCTGTGAGAGCCCTCTGCAGCCCCTGGGGCTGAGATTGCTTTTCACAAGAGGTGTTTGGATGTTGCCCAGCTCCTGATCCATCCTCTGTGCCTGCTGTCAGCAGCTCCCCGAGCTTGGTTTGACACCAGCTTGTGTGACCAGCTCACATCCCTGCCCAAAACCCTAAATCATCTTTTCCCTCTCCACATCACAACCATGTTTCCCAAAATAACGCTGTGGGATCTTTTTTTTTTTTTTCCCCCTTTCAACTCTTTATGGAAAAAAAAAAAAAAAAGAGCCACGAGGTTTCAGAATTCCGTTTTTCCTTTGGCAGTTTAAAAATCCATCACGTGTCAGCCAACGATGTCGTGTGCCAAATACCATGGAAGTGCCCAGAATGTTGTGACTAACGCTTGTCATGGGGACAGGAATATCTCTACACCATTCATTACGGAAAACGCTCTGGAAAGGGATTTGTTAGTAAGGATCAGGATTTTTTAAAAAGGCTTTTAACGAATTCAAGACTTTTCTGAGGTTGTTCCTGCCGGGCTGACTGTGGAGGTTGTGCTGGCTCATGGGAGCTGTCGCTGCCCTGTTGATCCTGGACGTTCTTGTCCCTGTTTTTAGGAGACACTTTCAGGAACAGGATTGGAACCTGCACAGCCCAGCACTAAACTCTGGTTTGGTCACATGGATTCCTCATTGCCTCCTTGCTCCTCTTTACAGGATGTATTGGACCTTGATTACAGGATACTCGAGTAACTTTACAGAGCTTCTAAACACTGTAATTTCTTTTCTTCTGACTTTAAACCTGCCAGCGAATTTGTTTAATTTAACCGTGCTATTTTTGCTTCCTTATTCGAGGCTCCTGAGCTCAATTCTCTCACAGTTAGCTGTGGTTGCTGCCCATAATTCGCTACCTCTGGAATGACCTTTTGCAAATTTAGAGAAAAATAAGGTTAATGTGACAATCTCAAGGATGAGGGAAGAATATTTGTAATTACAGGACCCTTTCTTGCATCCAGTGGCACGGGATGTGTTTGCTGCCAGCTTAGTAATAAAGCACTGAATTCCTGTAAGAGCAGGATGCCATTTTTAATTAAAAAATCATTCCTGAATTATCAGGGTTTCTTCATTAAGGGCTACCTGTAGGCAAGGCTGACTGTCAGGTGAGCACTGTGGACTAATTGCTGTCCAGCAAGAATTGGGAACTCTGGAACATCCAGATGGATGAGATGGTGGGGAGAGTGTTTGTTCTAGGAATACATTTATAAAACACTCAAACTCTCTGTGAAAATTGACCCTCAAAAGGCATTTATACCAAATTTATTTTAGGGGGCAAAAAAAAAAAATAGAGGCAGAATCAGGAATTATTTTTGCATTGCAGAAAATGTACAGGTGATGTTTCACTGTGGGGTTTGGTCCAGGTTCCCATCCTTCCAGCAGCATTTTAATTTTTCTTCTTTGCTTGTATTTTATCCTGCATCTTTTACTTCTGGCACCAGCAGTGAGGACAGAGGGCCACGTCTGTCCCTGCAGAAAACTTTGTGAATTATTACATTTTTCTTATTTTCCCACTTTTTTTTTTTTTTTTCAGGATAAAACGTAGTAATTTCTCATTCTGAAGCCATTCCACACTTTAGATTATACCGTAGCTCTTTCCTGAAGGGTTTCTAGTTCTGCTGACAGCTTTCTGGGATGGAAAGGCCAAAACCACCTGTGGTGTTTGAAATGTAAGCACACCGTGGTGGCTGCTCTCCAAGCACACAGAAATTCCCTCAAAATAGAGGAAAGCCGATTTTAGGGCTTCTTCTCAGCTCCATTGCAGGTCCTGTTTGCTCTGGGAATGGATTTTACCTCTAGTTGTGCAGTATCAATTTATGCAGAAGTAGAAAGCCGGAACAGAAATTCACCGAGTGTGGCTGAAATCACACTACAAGGGCTTCCCTCTTTCTCGTAGGCTGGGCAGACTCATCATCTGGGAAGTTCTTAATAGAGAAAAGTCCCTCACAGGTGCTGAACTCGCAAAATTAGCCCAGCAAAGAGGGAGCTCAGCACTGAACAGAAACCAAGCATGGAAAAATTTAGCTGAGAAGCTGAATGAGTTCGTCAGGTGCACTTGGTTTTCCCCTCAGCTTTTTCCTCCTCGCCCTGAACACTAAAACACCTTTCCAACTCCACAGTTAACATATAAAACAGCTGTCAGCTCTCCCTACCAGCCCTGCAACTCTGGCGGTGTTTTCAAACCCAATCCTTTGCATACCCTGTCCTGCTTTCTGGATGAATGGTTCTGCTGCTTCCTGAAGGAGGGGTATGAAATTTCGTTGCTTTCTTGTAGACATCTAAGCATGAAGTCAGACACCGTTCCAAGGGCTGGGAGCAGCTGATATGACACAGAAACTGTGTGATTCTGTCCTGAATAACCAGCTGGGTTGGCAGGAAAAGCCAGCGCGGGAGATAACGGCGTTCGCGGGCTGATGGCAGCGAACCTGTAACTGAATTCTTGGGGCTGAATTCAGAGCCAGAATTCAGAATTCTGGCCCTGGGGAGTGTCTGTGAGGAGGTACCACAAATACAGCAGAGCTATCAACACTGCCATGTCACTCATAAAAATAATGCCTGGGAAGGAGGAAGGGTAGAAAAGCAGCTACAAGCAGTAAAGGGGATGGTAGACGAGGAGATGCCTCCTTTGGCTCCGGAATTCCTGAGCTGCAGATTGCTGAAAGCCGGGAGAATGGAGCAGGGAATGATCACCTTGTCCTTCTCCAGGCCTCCCTCACAGTCCCTGCACCTGTGCTTCACTCTTAGCTTTTTTACAGTCCTGTTTCACACCATCATTTGTGAGCTTCGGTGTCCCTTTCTCCTGTAATTACGTGTTCTGTCTCCCACGTATTCCTTTATCCATCCTTCCCTTTCCTCTGCCTGCAATGACAGTCTGTGTCACTTCACTTTCTTCTATCACATTATAAAGCCTTTTGATATATTCCAAAGTATCCCTTTCCTTTCTGTGGCTATCTTGGTTCCTCGTTTCCAGAGAAGTTCCTGGGCTATCCAAAATATTTCCTATATCCACAATATTTCCTGTATCCACTATAACTTCTATATCCACAATATTTTGTATAAGGTTATTATTTTTTTTTTTTAGAGTCCACCAGTTCATTTGGATGGAAAGGCAAATACCAGCTGGTTTTAAAACCAGATGCTAAGGGTGGACGTTGGTTTCCAAAGACGTGAGGAACACCGAACGATCCAATAAATAATGTGGGTCAGGGATCGTCAGCTCCTCCAGACCCAAAATACAACAAGCTGTGGGCGCTGCTTGTGCGTAATAAAAGATGATTAATGAGCAGCTGTGCCCATGAATTACCTATTGATAGCTCAAGGGCCACGATGCACCCCAATTAACCCTCTCTGGGGAGCATCGTGCAGGGGGGACACGCAGGGCGAGGACTTTTGGGAGCCTCCTAATTGGTTTTACTGTTCCTTTTTCTCCCCGGGGTGAGTCACGCTCATCTCCCTGTGACTTGAGAGTTCATCCTGGGATCTCATGCCATCTTTCTGTCTTTATGAGAAGGTGTGGATGATGATCCACCCTAATGGTTTCTGTTGCCGGCTGTGGCAGCATGTTTTATGACGGGCGTGGTACATTCCCATTTTCTCTGTTGTGCATGTACAGCCCCACCCGTGGCCACTCCCACCCTCCCACTGGGAATCGCCCACAGTAAGCTCTGTAATTACCTTTATTTGATCTGAGGAATGGATTTGGGAATCTTATTATTACTCAGCACGGTCGTAAGCTGAGTATGTTAAAAAACAAACAAACAAAACAAAACAAAACAAAACAACCCAAAAAAATATCCCCCCCAAAAAACTCCCCTTTTGGATGGTTGATTCACCGAGGGTTAAGTGCAGGAACATCAGAGACACCAAAGTTCAGGGGCTCTTTAACTTCAGTTTTCTTTAGTTTTTCTTTGGAAATGTCGGACTACAATACGTGCAAACACGCGGAATTTCGCCTGCTTTGAATTCTTTATGTCAGCAGGCAGAGCTGCCCTGAGTTAGAGTTTTGGATTGGGACAGATTCTGTTGGTTTTACAAGGAATTAAACTGAATCAGCTCAAACTACAGCTTGTACATGTTCCACATGTTTACTCTGGGCTATTCAGTGCAATTCGCACTCTGAGCCTCTCAGGAAAAAAAAAAAACAACCCAACAATTTATGCAGCACTGGTTCAAGCATTTCTTTTGGGGGGGAAAAACTTTGAAAGGGAGAGAAAAAAACCAAAAAAAATCCACCCCAACCCCAAGACCAAAGCTCCTGCTCTGACCCCAGAAGATCAAAGGCCTTTCAGCATCCACGTAAGAACCAGTAGCTACTCCAGGCACCCGCAGGAGCACGGCCGATGTGATGTGTTCTGCTGACACCTATTCCTAGGCATGCATGAGAAATGGTGCACATAAAGCAGGGAAAATGGAGGAGCAGGTCATGGAGGATGACATTTTTTTCCCTCTCACCTTCCACTCCTAGCAAGAACCTCTCTGCCCACAAAGCTACGGCGCTGTTTTTTTTCCAAATTAATGGTTCTTGTGTTAAGATTTACTGGGGAAACTGGGCTGATGGTTTGCTTGGGTGAGCAGGAAGAGCTTTTGACAAGATTTCTTCCTCCCCAGGTTTTAAAGGAACCAAACATCCACTGAAATCCTGAATACAGACAGAAAATCTCTTTGCACGGGCGAGTATTTGGTTGAAAGAGAAACCAGAAGGTAGATGTGCCGGGGTGACGTTTGGGGGTCTGCTGGGATTTTGTGGGGCTTAAAGTATTCCAAACAACCTGGAAAAAGAGGTGCAATGCTCCAGGAGAGAATTTGCAGGTGATGGTGTTGTTCTTCTGGACAGCTGTGATGAAGATGAGGCGGGAGGAAGAGCAGAAAGGCAGCAATGGGGCATCAACCTGACAGGTTGAAGAGGAGTGAGGAAACGTTGTGGACCAAAACAGGGCTGAAATTGTGCACCAGCTCTGATAGGAGAGCTGTGTTTTATACACATCAGCCCGCAGAACATTTCACCTTTCAGCGCCATGAATTCCCTGCAGTGCAAAAAGCGACATAATTCCAGAAGCTACAGCTGCAGGAGCAAACACTGCTTAGGGAAAAGGGAGAGACAGAACGAAATTGTGGGTGAAAAAGTAAAAAAGGCAAATGCCTGATTATCCCAACACTCTTGTCTCCCTTCCCCCAGAAAATTACACAGTCATTGCCACCCCAGCATCAAGCTGAGAACCCGGTTTTGTTATTTAAAGCATTGTCTTTGGGATTTCAGGGAAAGACACGAGACAGACAGGCTGAGGAATAAATGAGGGAGCAGTTTGGAGATGAAACAATGGGAAAATAGGGCCTGGCATTGTTTTGCAAAACGAGTAACATAGAAACATGTTACTCCTTCAGGGAGGAATAACTGCTGGGAAGAAGATGAGATAGAAGTGAGTTGAAATTAGGAAGGCTAAAAGAAGCGGGGAGGGGGAAGGAAAAGGAAATCTTATAGAGTGTACAAAAGTAGAGGTCGTGCATGAAGGCATTAAACCACCCAGGAAAGGGTTCTGTAAGCATTGGGAAATTTGCTGTCAATATAAGTAGAAAGGAAATTCCCAGGACAAGATCTGATGATGAGGGGAAAAAGTGAAACAGGCACAGCTAAACCCATCTGTTTTTACAGTCCTGAGAGGCGCCAGAGCATCCAAACCCCGCGAGCTGTGGCCACCTCACTCCTTCCCCCAGTTCCCCTTCTCTCCCTTGGCTGCCAAATGTCCAAGGATGTTCTTCCCCTTCTCCCTGCCCACTGTTTTCCCCATGCCTCCTTTATCCCTGTAACCAATTTCTGCCTCATAAACACTGAGTCCTCGCCCTGAACAGCAGAAACGCCAAGAGCAGATGTTAGGTCTATAACACAATTTCGTTTCATTCTTCATCTACTTTAACCATTTTGGCAAAAATTCTTTGTGGGAGCTGCTTCTCCTAAAAGAAAAGCAAAACAAAGCTGAGTTTCTTTCCCCAGTTCTCTTCATCCCTGAGCGTTTGGAAATGGTTTGTTCCGACCAGCGTGATTTAAACGTCGGATGCAAAACTTTTGCGAAATTGGTTTGTCTGGGATGGATTTTTTCAGCCTTGTGAAACGTGAGAGGCTTTTATAATAATTTTAATGTTACCTCAGCAAAGCAGAGGGGAAAATGCCCAAATTTGTGATGTGCAGACCCTTCTTTGAGGGATAAATGGACCCACTCAGGGCTTCAATCTTGAAAGTATTTTATCAAGGGTAGCTAAGAAATGGAGACCATGACAAAAGCCCTTTCCAAGTTTAAATATCTTGATTTTTTAATGAATATCCGAAGCAATAACCTCCTTCAAGAGCTCTGTTGGTGTTCAAGGTAGCATCTCTGCTTTCCACTGATTCTGAACAAATTCCAGATTCAATTTTTTTTGTGTGTCCCTGGTACTGAGTGAATCCCTTCAGGCTGAGCACGTCCGCTGTATTGATAACTGAGACAACAAATGCTTCTTCCTATGCCAAATTATGGTTAATGAAAATATGGCAAAGTATGAATAATGATAATAAAAAAGCTAGATTAAACAAACCAGAAAATGCAGAGGAGGAATTCAGTTCTGTGATTGTATGAACACCTCTCACAGGAGAGCAAAAAAAAAAAAAAAAAAAAAAAATTGGGGATTTCTTTCACCACAAAACCTGAGGTAATAACACCCTTGAAATACAGGGCAGGAATTTCAGAGAAACAGCAAACATCCCCAAACCGTGTGTGCAAAAACAGTTTTGCAATAGACACTCTGAATAAAACAGCCCCTGTTTCATCGAGGAAACATCATTTAAGCAAGAATATTGAACTGTGCACAAGACCTTGATGCTGTTACAAAATTGTTAATAGAGATGAAAATTTGAAACAAGAAAATGGTTGAAATGAATTAAGAATCATCCAAGGCCTGCATTTTCCTGTATCTTTGTGCAGTTTATGAGGCCCAAGAGATTCTTCTTGGGAATCTCATCCCCCTCTGAACAGGGATTTTGTCCATTCTCTCCTTAATGTGAAAATGAATTCCTTAATTGTAATAGAATCTTAAATTTTGAGGAGCAGCTGGCTCTAAAGAGGTTGAAACTACGCTCATTTCTTCTCTTAAAATATTAAATTTCAGTGATACATAAAACATAATTAACTGATCTAAGGGGATTACCACATTAAAGGCCGAGACATAAAACTAAACCTATTACAAAAGCTGTTCTGTTTTCTTATACATAAAAAAAATCATGCAAATTAAACTTTTTATAGGTGTTTGTTTTCAACACATGAAGCTTAGCTGATAAAGAATATTCATTAAGGGACTAGAAATACAGTTTTGTATTACTGCTGATGAGGTCCCCTGACAAGCAATTTCAGGAGAAAAAATAATTGATATTTTAATATGTATATTTTAATATAGCAGATTATATATATTATATAATATTTTAATATAACAGATTTCATAAACCCTCACAAATCTGTATCAAGTTTGATAATGGCTACAGCTCAACATTTTGCTTCCTCTTACAGATCTCTGTGGTAATCAAATTTTCACTTGTTCCAGCATTTTAATTTTCTTGGATTTTCTAAACAACTATAGGACCAAATTTATAATATTATGGTATTTTGGGCCATTATAGAGAGTGATGCAAAACCAGAACAAGGAGTAATGGATTCAGTAGGAGGAAAAAAAAAGATGTCAACATGGGAAAGTGGAAACCTGAACAAAGAGACTTTGTAGATGTTTATTCATAAATTAATGAATAAACTTGAAATTAAAGGACGTCTTTATTTTAGAGCTTTTGCATTCACATATTGACACCCTCTGATTTAATATTTTTTTCCTGTTTAACCCAGAATTGTAACCCAGATTGTGGCAGTTTATCAGTTATTAAGTAGGAAATGTGTTTTATAGCCGAGGAGATTTGTGCTTGGGGTGAGATTTATCTGAGTTGTTGTAAAGGAATTTCTATGTGAGGAGCTTTTGTCAGCTTCAGCTGCTCTTTGCTGGTGTAGAGGCACGAATTTCTACTTGGAAGCAACCTCACACTTTTCTTTCTTTGTCAATTTTTTTGGTTTTTTAGTGTCAGATCCCACTCTACGGTCAAAGACCACTTTCCTCCGTGGTTGGGAGTCCTTAGAGCAGAGCTAAAAAGTGTCAAAGGGTTTTCAAAGCCTTGGTTTCCAATCCATACCCAGATCTACAGAGCAGAAATATCACTGGAGAAACTCAGAGTCACGGGAGAACGGGGCTGGAAGGGATTTCTGGAGATGACCTGGGCCAGCTCTCCCCGCTCAGCGCCAGCTCAGCTGGCTTGAAGTGGAGACAAGAGGAGGAAAAGGGTTAAAAAATGAAAAGCACGTGCCTGGTTCCTCCTGTCAGGGAAATCCAGGCCCTGTGTCTGCTCCAAACCCTGCGCACGATGTTTGGGAATTGCCATCCCAACACCAAACTTGCTCAGCCAAGGTTAAGGAATCCTTACGGGTTCTCTCCTTTGGTTTTCTTACAGCCCTCCTCTTCTTGTCTCTCCAAATTAAATAATGCCACTTGTCTGTCACTTTTCTTATTGGGATCCCTGGTGTATCTCGGGTTTTTTGGGGAAACTCGGCACTGCTGGAATAGGGAGTGTGCAAGACTTGCAATTTTTATCTGATGCTTGCATTGGCAGTTAAGAAATAAAAGTAAAAGCTGGACTCTTACAGGTTTCTTGTAAAAACACCGGCAAGTGTCATAGACACATCACATGCTCATTTTTCAGAATTTGGAGATGTTCAATTTGATTATCCACAGTGTTAATTCCATGGAGTTCACTCCTGACACTTCCTACCTTCACTTTCAGTATTTACTGACTCCACATTTTCATTCTCTCTTAAATTCTACTTTGCCTTTCTTTCTCACTTTTTTTTTTCCCCCTAACAAAATATTATATTCCTACTACTATTTTTGTTGAACAGGTTTTTAAGGATGTTTTTTTCTGTGGAGCCTTTCAACAGTGAAGAACATCATCAGCTTAGGCAGAATTTTGCAGCCTCTTTGCAGTCCCGTTGAGCATTTCTGCATGGATAAATCTGACTTTTTTTGCTTGTTGAAAACAGTTCCCTGCTGTAGTTTTGTAGCGCCAGAGAGGAAAAGGAGCAGGTGACAGAATTTTGCTGGGTTTTAGCTGTTAAATTTGCTGAACACCGAGCTGCAGGGCACTCTCACCTCTGAAGATGGGCAGAATTCTAGGAAGTTCTACCTTTTTTTAGGGAAAATTCTTGAGTGTTTTAACCATTGAATGAATTTTTTTTTTTTTTTTTTTTTTTTTTAAGGCAAAGAGCTTTTCCATACAGGTATTTTATACTGAAGCGATATATACCCACAAACAGTAAATTTCCATAGATTTAAATAAGTGGCACTATTGCTCAACACCTCACAAGACTGTGTGCATCCAAAAAAAAAAAAAGAAAATTACTTTGCATGAGTGGCTAATCTTGGCTAAGCTGGTCCTGGTTTATAATTTTTCAGTCCTTTGAAAGGTTCTTATAAAAGATGCTGGCCAATAATATTTGTTCCCAAAACAGAATCCAGGTGTCACAAAGCTGACCCCAAATCCATAGGGCAGAACAGGCGCTCTCTAGACACTCTGCATTTCAAAGAAAAAGAAAGAAAAAAAAAAAAAAAAAAAAGAACAACCCATCCCAAATCTATTCCTGGGTGGAAAAGTAGGGCAAACATTAATTACTGACCTTAAAGCACAGGGGAAAACTAACGGGGCACTGCCAAGTCAGAGGATGAGAAATTCTGGGATATTAATGATGTTTGCCTGTGATCTCACCCGTGGAAGAATACCTGTGTTCTCACCTCCCAGAGGACAGGGCTGAGGCTTTTTGAGGTCTCCAGGTTCAGTGGCCCCAATTAATTTCGTTCTGGCGAATTTTAGAGAATCAGCTGAAATTACTGCAGAGCTGCAGGTCTGAGAATTGCCCGGCTACGAGTGGATTTGCAAGACTGAAAGGAGGTAAATCACTCCCTGTCATCAAAGTAGAAATGGTGAGGGAATTGCAGGTGGCAGATTTAACTTTAACTCCCAGAAAAGGACCAAATTTTAAACCCATCGAAATAAGAGAGGGAAAAAAAAGGCAAAAATAGAAGCTGTTATGAATTTGCTAAGGAGGAATTGTCCTGGCAGTGTAGTTTCCTTGGATATTGGCCGTGCAAGGACAGAATAATGCAGGTTATACAGAGTATTCATGAGGTTGTTCTGCTTTTGGCTGTGAAGTTCTCCTATGCAAGCTAAGAAAATGTATTTGAGATAAAACTCTAGCAGAGGGGAGGAAAAGCTGGGTGGAACAGAGCATTAGGAGGAGTTAGAGACTGGCTGCTGTCAGAATGAAAGGGTATTTGGAATGGATTTCTTCAAGGGCCTGCCACCACTTGGTATTTTCGCTAATGACTTGAGTGATCGGCTGGAGAGGAGCCCTAATCAAATTTGGATACAGCTGGAGACAGGAGGCTTTGCCTAGCTGGGTGGAGAGCAGGATTAATATTCAAAAGGAGCCTGGAAAAGGAGTCTGAAGACAGCAAAAATCACTTCAGTGATAACTGAGCTCAGCATCTTCGGAATAAGAAAACCCTGCAGAGAGTGAGTGAGGAGAAGGCAGCAATTCTGCATGGAAAGATCTAGAGGTTTTACAGGGTTAGATCATCCAGGTCGTGGCATAAAGGCTGGCAGGGGTGAGGTGCTGGCAGAAATGTGTTCTGTGGGACCCAGGGAGGGAAAAAATCCTCTTGGTCAAGTGTCAGCTGAAGGTTTGGGATTTTGGCCAGTGCGTTTCAAAAGACTCCAGCTTGAAGTCCACAGGAGGGGAGGGAGAATGGTCAGAGCCCTGGGAATTCTGCCCTGCGAGGAAAGGCTTACAGAATTAAGGTTGTTTGATCTGGAAGAGAATTTATTCTCCAGCACATTCTAGGTCTTTTTTTTTCCTCCCCTCTCTTACTTGCTCTCCTTCGCAGCAGCTCGGGAGGACAGTGCCTCGCTGTTTAATTATTCCAGCTGGGAAAATAGTAAATTATTTCCTTCTATGAATTACTTGCATTCCTGGGAGAACAGGTTCCTGTCTAATATTTCTGGCATCCTACCATTTGCCCACAGAGGGGAATGTTGCAGGGACCTGTCCTGGCAGGTCTGTTGAACCAGCAGTTAAGAGTTTGCAGGGCAGGGATACCTACCCATTCCAGGAGCAAAGTGCTGGATAGGTGTGGAAGTTGTAAGCTGACACTGGATGAGCTCCTTTGAGAGGCTCTAACAAACTGGTGAGGCAGCAGTACAGAGGGAAACAAATTGGGTTAAAATGACAGCATGTTTAGCTTCATTACATGACTCCGATGGAACCTCACCCTCGATGCTTCATTCATTTCTGAGCACTTCACCAAGAGAAAGATAATAATGCTCCGGATAGCTCCGGCCCTGTCTCATCCAAACACCTTGAAGTGATTTTACATGCATTTACTAAGCCTCAAAAGGCACTGCTGAGGTTTGTGAAGCCTGCACAGGGATCGCTTTGCCAACCACGTTTAGCAGCTCCCTGCTCAGCAAACGCTCAGCAGGACCCAGAGAAGGCAGGTTTAGTCTGAAAATGTAGGGAGTTTAGGTAAAAGACGTGTAATCACCTTATGTATTATTATTTTGTTCACGGAATGCAAAAAGAGGAACCAAACCAGATAGCTCTAAGCCCTTGCATCCTGAATAAAATGAAGAATAATATATTCCCTCACAGCTGTTTGGAGCAAGCTGGTCTAGTGGAAGGTGTCCCTGCCCATGGAACAAGATGAGCTTTGAGGTTGCTTCCAATCCAAACCATGCTGTGATTTTATGGTTCTGTGTGGGCTCTTTTAATTGCTTTTTTTAAGGAATAATAGTGGCATATATTCCCCTGGGAAGGGGGATTTTTAATTTTTTTTCCAAAAAGAGGTTTTTTTCCTTGCAAAAACCCAGCAAACACAGAGCTCTGGGTCACAGGCAGGTCTCAGCTCTCTTGGCATGGTGGGAACAACCACTGCTGGTATTTCACGTGTGACCAGGAGTGCACAAGATGGGTGAAAAAAAAACCCCAAATGGGCAATGTTATGTACAGGACTTAACTGATTTTAAAGAAAACAACAGAAATGTTTGTCTGTGGGGTGAGGAGACAGCTGGGGATGCAGCAGAGGATGTGCTAATGAGGCCACGACTTGGATTTCTGTCTGAAATGTGGCAAAAGAGTTAATTATTGCCCCAATCCTATTAAAAATAGAGAAGTGTCTTTGATCCATAGGACTGGCCAAGACTTTGCTTTTGGTTTCCAACACAAGCAGCATCCTGAGGCACAGGGCATCGATCCCAGAGTGACTCAGGGGGGGAGAGCAGCACCCCACAGCTCTGACCCACAAATCCACGGAACTGTTCGGCTTGGGAAGGACCTTAAACCTTCAACCTTCCACCAGAGCGGGTTGTGGTGATTTACTCGGGGTGAATCGCTTTCCTCCTCCGGCCTCGCAGAGCTCTGACAGCTCCCGGCCCGCTCTCCGACACCGGAGAATTCCTTGGGAAGACGCGGCCCAGGCCGCGCTCGCGGAGGCAGGAGAGGAGGATGTGATTTGTAGCTCTCTCCTAAGCTGCATTATCTCCCTAATTAATCTCTTTGTCTTTGGAGCTAATGATTTTTTGAGGTGCAGGAGAGCAGGGAGGTGTGTTTGACCCAAATCTTCAGAGCTGAGGAACGAGGAAGGGCCAAGGCCAGCACCAGCCAACTCTCCCTGCTGGGAGCCATCCACATTTCCTGTGGGGAACTGGAAAATTCCTTGGGGACACCGACCCCCCCTCAGCTGCTCTTTCACCTGTGCCACATCCAACATTTTCCTCGTTTTCCAAGGGGCACGGGCAGCAGGAGCCAGCCTGGAGCGCTCCGCGTGTGTGGTTGGTTGGTTTGTAAGCAGGACACGGCAGTATCTGTAAAAAATCCTTCATTTTTACGTTCCTGAGTCTCTGCTTTGTAAACCGTAAATACGTGTAGTGGTTTCTAAATTATTATTTTTTTAAAGTTGTTTGGGTTTATTTGAAATTTTATGCTTTTCAAAACGGACTAATGCAGGAACTTCTGCCTCCCAACCTATCTGTGGTCACTTTTAGCATCAGTTTGGTTCTAACGTGAATCAATTTTCAATATTTTTTGCTGGAGCTTGGAAATTATTGTTTGAGATTTGTTTGGAGGCCGTATCTCTGCCTCCCTGTCCTTGGTCATTTCCCAGCACATGAAATCAATGATTTCATGACTGAGATTAGTTCTGCACGACAACACTTCTTGTGTGAAGTATCTGGGCCTTTCTGGCCAAAAATATTAGAATGTTGTTGTTGTGGTTAATGTTTCGTTTCCAGAAATCCTAAAAAATGACGTTTCCTTCGAATTTCTGTTTTACAACAAAGATGCTCTGAAAGGAACAGAGAATCAAAAGACATCCTCTGATTTTTTAAAATGTATTTTTCTCGCTATCCCCTGCACCTGAGCTGCAAACTATTGCCCTAAGAAAGGAAAGCCTGCTGTCACCAGGGATGGATCTGAAGGATTTTGCTCCATGTAGGTGAATCTTCCCTCTGTCTCCACTTTCCTCTTCCAGGCGAGCAAAAGCAAGTGTTTTTTTGTGTTCCTGGCAGGGTGCTGTGCTGCACCTGCCACGGTGGCATTTTACAGATATTCCCATTTACTCCCCAGAGCGCTGCTGTGCTGGCTCCTGTCTCCGGCACGTGGCTCCGGTAACATCCAGGAGCTCAGCAGTATCACACCAGAATCTGTGTTCACGTACAAGCCAGGACTTCCTCACACTCTGCTTTTACATTTGAAGCTCAGATTATTTCATTTACATTAACTCTTCTTCTGCCAGTGCCCATCTCCCCTCAGCAGGATAAACAATCTGCTTTAATTGTGGTTTTTTCTTGGCTGCATATATCACATCTGGCTGACACAAAACTTCACAGTCCTTTGCTCCCTCAGAAATACACTTTATCTATCCAATATTTTTTCCCTTTATGCCCATAATTAGTTATTAACAAAATAAACACATTTTCAGCCTACACCTCACCCAGTTCAACATATCTCTTATAGTATTCAAATTAGAAACATATGATCCTGACAAACCAAACTGAAACATTTATAAAGTCTAATTCCCCAAGATTTAATCTGCTGTCCAGGAAGGCAGGAGGGTCAAGAGTTGAATGACAGATGGTTGTTATTTATAGGTTTAGGTAATTATTGTGTTTGTAACACAAACACTCCCTTTCTTGCTGGAAATCTAACAGTCTGAAACTAAAAAGTGAAAAGAAAGTGATATAACGAAATAGGAATTCGGTTCCTACTTGCAGTGCTCAAATTCAGCCATTCCTGCACTGAGCACATCCTGGCTTCTCTCTGGATGTGACTTCAGTCACCTTTCCTTTTGGCAATAAACCTAAACAAAGTTTTCATCCTCTGCTACAAGAGCTCCAGGTTTAAAACACCAGTAAGAACAAGCTTGGTTTCAAAACACAGAACTTCCCGAGTTTTTGATCCACCACTGGAAAAGTTTGATACAGATCTTTTAAGAACAGGTAGACATGAGGCTTCCGATGTTTTTTTCAGAAACACCTCTCTTGGTTTGTTGTTTAATTCCCCCTGCTTGTTTTCTTCTTTCAGGTAATGGTAAACACTTCCAGCTTTCTTTATAATTATGGAGCAGAAGGATTGGAGTAAGCTGCGCCCGAGACAAGAAAAGCGACTTTTTTTCCTTTGGGAAGTCACCTCCAATCCTCCTTTCTCCTAGTACCAATGGATCCATGGGCTTACCTGGAGTTTCCTTGGCTCCTTCTCCTGCTCCTCCGCGCTGCTGGCTGATAAACACCTACAGGAGCTGCCGAGGAACGGGATGGAGGTGCTGACCTTCCCCTTCCCTCAGCCTGGAGTTCTTCAAAGTCAGCCCCAGGGACTTCACATTAAATAGAGGAGCCAAGGCAGGAGAGCTCTGCTCCCCCTTCCGTTTGGCTTTCACGGCTGAGTTCTAAAAAGCTGCACGGAGCTGTCAGAGGTTTCCTCTTACCTTTCTACTGAAGCACGACGGCGTGGTGCTGCTCCAGGACAGGATTAGGTCATTCAAACAGCCCTGCAGAGAGAGTGGAGGCTCAGCGGTACGGAGGCTCCAAAGGCTGGAAGGATCTGATCTTACATCAGGTGAGAGAAGGCAGCTGGCTGGGCAAGCCAATAATTATGATATCAGCTCTTGTTCGCCTCAGGCAGTCCTGCATTTAATAAGAATACAAATATGACTAAGCTGCATTTTTTTTTTTTTTTTTTCTCCCCCTTGTTCTCTCGGTAATTCTTCAGAGAAGTTGGGCAGGTATTGAGCTCTAACTGTCTGGAAAGAGAGCGCTCCCTCTCCACCTCTCTGTTTTCCTTTTGATTTAAAATACCCATCTGTTACCGTGTTTTGCAAACCTATTATCCACCTGTGGTTATTAAAAACACTCTTTCCTGGCATGGAGTTTGCCAGAGGATCCCAAAGCCTCCAGCTCCCAGAAATAGGTGCCTTTCTAGCATTTGTTCAGCCTGAGCTCTCAGCATGGAAAGGAGCCGTGGCTCCACGTTGGAATGCCAAAACATCTTGCACTGTTTAAAGCACCGGAGGAACACTACAAAACCAGCGCACTCGAGATTTTACTCCTTCCCAAAACCAGAGTGCCCTACACAGTCATAAAACCGGGACTAAATCAGAGGAGCAGGCCAGTGTGGGCCTGATTTTGTACATATATTTGTGTGGAGAGGTCTTTTTGTGCGTGCAGACCCGTGAGAGAGGAGCAGGAATTGAAATGTGCAGTTGCAGGAATGTGTATTCCTGCTGCCCTTGCCTGGCTTTGTGCACACTCTCCAATCCCCTGATCACACCTACTGTAATAATACTCACCTACCTCATAGGGTGTTGTGGGGATTAATTAATGTTTGTAAAGTGCTTTGAAGATGAAAAGCCCTGAATGAGTGCTAAATATAATTATCGTCATTCCACAGAACAGTAGAAACATCTCCATGGCCCCCAGGTCATTGTATAGGTACACCCATGTTTATCTCCCACGATTATGGTCAGATACCGAACAAGGTATTGAAACTTTGATAAAAAACTCCCTCTCTGCTCTGGAGGACGTATTTAAATTCATGAGAAGTTCATGCTATTCATGAGGTGTTTTTTTTTTGTTTTTTTTTTTGGTGATACCTGCTGGAGAATATTTTACACTGATCTGCGATAGAAAAGCTCTGGCAGGCGGAGGAAAAATCCACGTTTTCACCGGTGATGAATTATTTCCTATCATGATTTTCTGGTTTGATTTCAGTAAATCTACCAGAGAGTTCTGTTAACTAGAAATGCAGACTTTGTCGATTTATCTGCTGGATCTTCTAGTAACGTGGAGTGTTGGTGGATATGCTCTTTCCTGTCTGGAAGATCCCAAAGATAGTGCTGGGTAATGACTTCTCTTCTCCAAGGACTTCCACGTTTGATGTTCCTCCGAGCTGCGTGTCTAGAGCAGGCAGGGAAGGTTCTGAGATGGCTGGGTTGACACTCCACATCTTTACTTCATTATTCCCAAATTCTGCGCCACCTTTAACCTCCAGCTCTCGCTGGGACAGCCGGGACGGACAAACCTGAGATGGTTTTTGTGTCACGACAGCCCGGAACCACAGCCAGCCCCTGGCCTGAGTGTCCCCCCAGGCTCCTGGGATGCAGCTGCTGCAGCCAGGGAGCTCCTGGTCCGTAGGTCGGCGGTTTTAACATCACCCTGGTGGGTGTGTTCACTCCAGCTGGAGTCACAGGTCGATGGCAGTGCAGAGATAAGAGCCTGAATGAAAGCGAACCACTGACTGGAGAGCATTATCTCTCCTTCCCTGGGATGAGTATCAGGAGGAAATACCTAGAGGAAAGCTGGGTGTCAGAATTCAATGCAGATTTTGCTGTCTCTCACCAACGAGGGTCACAGCCTTGGATCAACACGGACTTCCGTGGGTATGAGGCGAGCGTGGGCTCTCTCCTTTCCAATGGAAAAACAGTTTTGTAGAATTTAAAGTCAGTAATTTCTTTTTCCTTCAAGAGTTTTGTTTAAAGCAGGTTTTTTTTTTTTTTTTTCTTCAGGAGATCAAGTCAAAGAGGAGAGATCAAGATGTTTCAATCAGAACAGCTTTGGCTTTGTCAGATCCAGACTAGACTACTGTGATGTGATAACTTTATATCTCTCCTTGGTCTGGGCTTTTATGGAAAGGCTGAGCTGTTGATTTGCTGTACTGGCAGCTATGCTAAACTGTTAAATTCCCATATCGGCTTTTTAATTTTAGGGGGGGGTCCCTAAAATTGCAGCTGTCAAAGCTTCAAAGCAAATATTCAAAACTCGAGTCAGTGGAACCAATTCGGCGCTGTCTGACTGTGTCTCCAGTCCAAAGGAACGATGTCAGGTGGAAATTGCTCCTCTCCACTTCCACCAGGGCTCCTTGTTTTCCACAGTTTGATCTTTGTCCCAAAATGCTTCTGCTTTCCAAGGGAACTGGATAAGTTGAGCTCAAAGCTGTGCATGACACCTTGTGTGCAATTCAGAGCGTTTGATCAATTTTAACATTAAATATTCTGTGATTCCTTGACGTGGAAAAGCACTGCTGACCTCATTATAAACCCCTCCTGCTATTTATAATCGGCAAGAACAGTCTTGTCGATCTGGAAATTTGTCAGCCAGGAGTTCTCCCCATGAACTTCACTTTTTGCCCAGCCAAAGCATAAATTAATCCATTTGATTAAATATTCCTGCCTAATTTCATAGCGGGATAATTGCTTATTTTTAATACATTGTTTGTATTTTATCATGCAGTGATGGCAGCACCATTTGTTATCATAAACAGCTTTGTAGGATCGCAATTTTTGTATCCTAACATTTGGATGATAAGCTTACAAAATGACTTAAGACGTAATCTAACCAGCTATTCTGCCACCATTAAATAGGAAAAGTGGCCCAGCATCTCTCCCTTGGGATCACCTGAGGGAAGACACACCTGGGTGTAACTTTAACCGTCTGCTGGGCTGCCTTTAAATAGTAGTCAGGGCTTGCTTTTTATCTTCTGAGATATCCCTAGGGAATACACACCTTGGTTTAACCTACATACACTTCAGTCCATTTCTGTCCCTCAGAAGTAATCACAAGTGCATTCATCTGGCAGTTTGATGTGTCTAGAAAAACACACTGGTTAAACTGAGCTTAGCAAGGTCAGCACTCCCAGCATTTCACCAAATCAGAGAATGCTTTGGGCTGGAAGGGTCCTTGAATACCACCTTGTTCCATGGTCCTTGAATACCACCTTGTTCCACGGTCCTTAAAGGCCACCTTGTTCCACCCCCTGCCACGAGCAGGGACACTTCCACTAAACCGGGTTCCAACCTGGACTTGAACAATTCCAAGGATTTAAGGGAGTTTAATTCTCATTCCCTCTTCTTTCGGCAGAATTTTTCTGCCTTTTGCCCTGTTACTGCGACAGAGGAGCTGTGAGCTGGAAGAGTGAAGGACAAAATTCGCCAGGGAGATCTGAATTACAGCCTCCACACCTGGCACACCCGGAAGATGCTCTTTTGTTGCCATTTGCAGAACTTTCGGCTTGCTAATTGTTCAATCTTAAATTAAAATATAAAGAACCGTCATTACGCACCAAATATCATTTCCTGACCGGTGATTTAGCGCTGCCCGTAAAGCGCAGCATGGAGAGCAGTGTGGCAGCCACTGTGAGGTGTTATTTTGTTATTTTGGAAATGAGGGTGAGCTCAAGGTGGTGTTGGACTTGACTCTGTGCCTCCCTGCTCTAGGTGAAGTTCAGGAAGGTGATGTAGACACGTGTTGCAGCCGCTGTGTCACCAGCACGGGGCTTTGCTTTGCCTCTTGGACAAGGCTGCTCTTAGCGTGCAGCTTTCAATGCAGGAGGGGGATAATTAATTAAAGAGAGAGAGAGAGATTGGACTAATAATTGGGAGTAATAACCCCTGATTGCCCTCGCAGGTTTATTTTGTCCCGTGCTCAGTTATTTGGTCCTTCTATATTCAGCAGCAGGATGCTGAATTGTTCCAGGGTAGCTGGAGATGGATCCTTCTGCTGTCTTCAGGGAGGAATTCCTGCTCCTCCTTGGAGCTGGTCACTGTAGAAATACAAAATTTCAGACCTCAGAACCAGGCTGGAATGCCCTGTAACAGATCATAAACCATCTCATCTCCTCACAGAACGTAACTAGTGTAGAGTTGGGAGCCTTCTGTCAACTTTCTCTTTTTTTTTTTTTTGTTGACACTGCACTTCAGAAAAAGCCTTTTGTGATCTCCCCCCTTTTTATTTTTATTGTTTCGTTGTTTTTTTCTATTATGAGGTTAACAGAAAGGGAGCAGGCTTTCCTAGCCTGCAGCTGCTGGATAAGTGGTAGCTTGGCAGGCTGTCTTTGTTTGTTTGGTCTTACGGCTTCTGCATTTTTGGCTGCCAGGCTGCTTCCAACATCACAGAGCTGCGCAGAGCGAGGCTGTCAGGGGAGTTTTGGTGACATGACGAGAAAAGAAGGGAGCCTACCTTCCATCAGCTTCCAGAGCTTGGGAATTGGATGGATGTCAAAGTCTGGGGTGTAGGAGAATGTGGCCAACGTCACGAGACAGCGATGGAATCCCAGCGGTGCCGCTGATATTGGGGAGGTTCTTCCTCCATCTCCTCACCTCCATCTCCTCTACCTGAGCAGGACTTTCTAAAGGTCAGGCCACAGGAGATTCAGAGGAGAATGCTGCTGCATCCTGGTTTTGAGGGCCTGAGGGACTGTGGGAGCTCCAAGAACGTGTGGATCTCCAAGGGAGACCTTTGAACAGCGTGAGTAGTCCCAGCCCGATCCTGCCACACTCCTGACTCTCAGAATGTCATGCAGGTTTGGCCACTTAGTGCTCAGGCATGAGCAGGGAAATGATCACTCATCCATGACTTCATTCTGTTGTTTCTGAGGCTCACTGCCTGCTCTTTTTATTTTCCATTTATTTTGGGCTGAGTGGTGATTTCAGAGGTGATGAATAACCCACACCTTCCCCCAGTAATGTCCAACTTTTAGTTTTTGCTCTGTGGTGAACGTGCAGCATCGTTTCTGGAGCGGAGGCAGAGCTCCGAAGCAGAATTAGTTTGTGAATAAGATGTTGCTTGGTGGTTCAGATGAAGATGTTTGCAATTCACTGCACTTCACAGCCCAAGGTGAAACACTGTGCTCTGGCACTGTTCCTTTACAGCAGCAGAATTTTCTTTGAATTGCTGGAGTGTCTCTCCACATCCTCACCTTGCAGAGCCTCCTAAATCCCTTCCCAAAAAATTACAAATTCAAGAATATCGCTCCAGATTTTGCCTTACTCAACATATTTTCTGTAGAAGTCAGGGAATCCTTCAGGTAGAGATAAAACACCAAACCCTCTTGGTACCACAACCTTTAACCAAGTCTCTCTCCAGTGAGTGACACGATTGGTTCTAAGCAGGGTGATTAATATTTAGCCAGCTAGAAGACAGCTAACAGTGTTTTACTCCTGCCAGAGGCTTAGGCTAGCACATGATTATCTTCTTATAACTGGCTTGGCAGAAACGTGTGTGTGTGTGTTGGTTTGGTGTTTCTTTTCTTTTCTTTCCTTTTTTTTTTTTTTTTTTTTTTTTTTTTTTTTTTTTTTTAGCCCCTTAACCATGTCTAATAACCAGAACAACTGGTCTGTCTTCTTTTCCTCCTTGGAGTGAGTGCTTGGATGTTCCTGACTGCTCCACGAGCAGCCAGTGCCAATACATGCACACCCTTCTTTGTGTTTCTCCACTTCCACAGAATCTGGGGGAACGCTTTTCCCCGAGCTTTCAAAAGTGTCAATGGGAAAAATGCTGAACTGGGTTGTACTGCAGAAAAAAACTGGTTTAGGAACACAGCTCCTATTTAGCTCTCAAATCACAGAGCCCCAGGATGGTTTGGGTTGGAAAGAACCTTAAAGATCATCTCATTCCAAGCCCTACCTAAACATTAAACAGGCTGAAATGTGAATTTCTTGCGAGCTCATGAAGAGGACACAGTTATACCTGCAGGACTTCCAGGTGAAGGTGACAGGGGTGTGATATCACCCCTCCAAGGTGTTGTCTCAAATCCTTCCAGCCATTGTTGTGTTGATTTTGAAAGAGAAAGGAGAACGGGGAAGAGTTGACCTGGGACATTGAAAAGCATTGACAAACTTGGGTTTTCCTAATAAATTATAGTGCAAACACAGCCTGGCATGTATCATTTGATCCAGACTAGAGCAGTGCCCGGATTTAGGGAAATAAGCAGCATGTTCAGCAGGAAAGTTTATTGAATTATAGCTGTCTGTAGTCGGCCTTTGAGCTGACCTCTCAGCTCCTGTGCTCAGGACTTTGGAGCCATCAGGTGAATAATCAGAATTCCCAGGTTCTCCCCTGTCCAAACCACTTCCCCATCTTTCTTGGACCATCTTCATCTTCACCCTCACCCCCAACAGTGGAAAACACAAAAACCCTGTGCTCCCTCAAGCAGCCACTGAAATCATCCCAGAGGTATTATCTTAGAAAGGAGAAAATGATTCAATGAAAGAAGGAGTGAATCACGTAAATACCCGGAGTGTTGTACCTCAGCAACGTCCCTCCCTTCTGAGTACAAAGCAAAGAACAAAAGCAGGCTGCTGCCTGGCATGGGCCCCTCCTAGATGACTTACTGGGACTGTGAAATCATCAGAAGCCTCAGAAAGAAGTGCTTAGGCAGCGTTTATAACTTGATTTTCTTCTCTCCAGTCCTCTGTGAGCACGGAGCTGCTCACTGTGTTCTCTTGCCTGTAGTCCAGAAGATGGATGAGGAAGGCAAATATTTAATGCTCACAGAGTTCTGGGTGCCTTTTACATTTTTAGAGGCTGACAATGGGTTTTTTTAGAGCTAAAGCACCTTGCACCGAAGAGGGGGCATAAACATTATAAGGTCACGAAAATATGAAACCACATTTTTATTGCTGAGGAGGATTTTAAACACGCTCTTAGAAAACAGGCAACGTGAAATCTTGTGGTGTGTTCAAATGGAGAGTTATAATGGGAGGTAAAAAACCTTGGGCAGGCCATTAATTCCTTATCTGGCAGCCAAACTGAGATTGCTTCAGCACTCAGGGGAGCCTCAGTGAGGATGAAATATTGATCTCAGATTGCCAGATTTAAAATTAAGCGTGTGAGATACAAGAGTCGGAGTAACCCGCTTCTAGAAGGTATTCGGCACAAGGTGTGCTGTGAAGGATCCTAATTATTTTATGAAAAATCGCTGTACAAAAGATGAAAAGACTCAAGGAGGGTAAAAAGGGAGTAATTGCAACCCTGAGGTTTTCATTCTAAATTCAGTTAAAAATGTTTCAACTTGAAACAGGTGTTTTGAGTTCATGTGATTCTCCAAAGGCTCCAGTCCCTGAAGTTCCACAGGAAGCAGCAGGGTCAGTTCTCCCTCACTGTCAAATCAACTCTCTGTAAGTCCTGAATTTTCAATGGTTTATTCAGTGAAATGGGAATATTCTGCAGCTACTCCACGCTGCTCAAATGTCTTTGTCAGTGGTTTTTCTTTTTTTTTCCCCTTTCTCCTCGCCCTCCTCTGTTGTTTTTCTGCACTGTGTGCTTTTCACTCCGGCTCTTGTGACATCAGTGGCGAATGTCTGTGAGGAATTGCCTCGGGCCAGTGTGACTTTCAAAGGATAAGACAATTTGTTCCTTTGCCAATGAACAGTTTATTACATTTCTAATTATTGTTATTAGTCTGGCAGGTGGTGCCATGCATATTTTTACAACTGCCAAAGATGCAGGTACTTCTTTCATGATGGAAAAAAAAAAATAACCTGGGCACGATTTAAAGGCAGACCAGGTGCCCTGCTGTTGTATGTGTTGGATAATTCCTTGCACTAATGTGGTGCACTGGTTATTTTTAAATCTTAAGTTGAAACATCCTGACTCCTGAAAGATTTTGTTGTGAGACCAGTTGTAATTAGAGTGTGTTGCAGCCTAGGTCAGATATGGAGGTTTCTCCCTCTCCCTCCCTCCCTCTCAAGTTCTTTCCTCTAATCTTTATTACTCTACTTGTTGTGCAAATTAAAGACTCATCATATTTATAAACTCTAACTCAGAGTTCACGTTAATCACTGCCTAAGAATACTAAATAACCCCTTCCCAATGAAGATCTGGGTTCCTGAGCATAGAAGAGTGACTTTCTCTGCTCCGTGGGGTTGTATGCAGTCAGATTAAAGACATAAAATTGATATAAATAGTCTGTGCTAGTGCAATACCATAATATCCCTCCTGAGCAGCCCAGTCCAGCTCCACCCATTGCTACCTGTGCAGAGCAGTTTATAAAACTCTGAGCAACCTGATTCAGTGAAAGGTGTCCTTGCTCACGGCAGGGCGTTGGAACGAGATGGTTTTTAATGATTTTAGCCCCAACAACTCCATGATCCCATGATAAATTGTGTCATTCGTGCCTTTTGCACTCTCCTGGTATTGTGAAAATACAATTTCTTAAAACAGTTCCACCCTGTTTGTCCAGTAAATCTTGGACGGTTTCACGTTACACTGTAGCTAAAGAGAAGAAGCGAATTCAAATCAATAGAGAAATGAAACTCATTTATTCACTGATGGTTTCAATAGCCCAACTGCCAATAATTAGAAGGGCCAAAGTTCAGCTAGAACTTAATCTGACCACTGCTGTAAAAGGCAATAAAACTGTTCCTATAAATAGCAAAGGAGGAGCAAAGGAGATTCTCCCTCCTTTATTGTTTGTAGAGGGAAGCACAGTGACAACAGATGAGGAAGAAGCTGGATCCATCCCAGGATCCTGAGGGAGCTGTTTTCTTTCCATCATTCTCCAGCAGCCCTGGCTGACCAGAGCTCGCTGGAGGTCAGCAAACGTGACACCCACCCAAAGGCAGGGAATTACAGACCTGTCATCCCGGCCGTGGTGCCAGGACAGGCCGTGGAGCAGACCCTCTGGAATGCCATCACGTGGCGCTGATGGGACAGCCAGGTGATCAGGCACAGCTGGCACAGCTCCACCAAAGGCAGGTCCTGCCTGACCAACCTGATCTGCTCCAGGGACAGGGTCACCCGCTCAGTGGGTGAGGGAAAGGCTGGGATGAGCCTGGACTCCAGGAAAGGCTCTGACAACACTTCCCACAGGATTCTCCCGGGGAAATGCACGGCTTGGATGGGTTCACTGCTGGTAAAACACCGGCTGGAGCCCAGGGAATGGTGCCTGGAGTCACACCCAGCTGGGGCTGGTCACCAGGGCTGCTCCCCAGGCTCAGACCATCTCCATCAACGGTCTGGGTGAGGAGAGTGGGTACAGCCTCAGCAAGATCGGATCTCAGGAAAAACCTCTCCACCGCAAGGGCCATCAGCGGTGGAGTCACCATCCCTGGGGGATTTACCAGATGGATGTGGCACCTGACAGGGGTTAGTGGTGGCTTTGGCAGTGCTGGGTTAACGGTTGCACTCGGTGATCCCGAAGGTCTTTGCCAACCCAAACAATTCCGTGATTCCATGTTTGGAATGCTGATTCCATCAGCACTGCAGCAGGAGCTCCCTTTGCTGTTACTCACGTGGCTGCTGTCTAAACAAACATCGAGCAACTTTCTCTGTCATTCTCATGGTGAAAAGAAATTTATTCTGATTAAAAAAAAAAATATATTCTTTTCATATATAATTTATTCTTTTCATGCCCCTCTTTTGTTCTCCATTTGCCCAGGAATATCAAACAATCCTGTTCAGTAAAACCAGACACACAAATTTGCTGCAATTAACGCAAATGGATTTTACTGAGTTGTACTTTGGTTTGAGGAGTTAAGCAGGTGGGATATCTTCAGCTCTGTCCCCTACCCTGATGTTCTATTTTGACAGCACAAGTTTCCTTAACGCCGCATAAAAACGGGACACAAACTGGCAGCGCCAGAAAATCAGATACGCCTTGTAAGAAAAATGAATTGATAGAATAACTGAGTACAAAACTGAGTGGTTTTTGTCTTCCTGTGACTTGCAGGAGCTGCAACTGCGCTGGGATGGGTTCAGGATTTGTGTCTGCACCCGCCAGGGCTCCAGGTAAGAGCGGATCTTGCCGGAGCAGGGAGCATGGGCATGTGTTGGAGTCATTCCCTGCAGGGGCTGTTCAGCAGGTACAGGAGGCCAACAGTGGCACCGAGTCAAAATAGTGGCTGCAAAGATATTACAGAGCTGGCTGCACCTGGTGTAGAGGAAAACAAAGATGTCGGTGCCCTCCCCTTTCCCCGTCACTTGTCTCATATTTCTGAGATACAGGTGTGTGGTTACTGTGTAAACAGAGCAGAGATTTTTCTTCTAGGCTAATGAGCGGCATGTTTTGGTTTGTTTGGCTTTTTGTGGGTTTTGTTGTTGTTTTTTTTTTTTTTTTTAAATCCTTACAGTATCTCTGCCAAACTACAGAAGCTTAGAAGCTTACAGTATGAACTCCTGCACTTCCACAGCCCCTGCGCTCACTTGGGAGGAAGGCTTTGGTTTCTGGAGCCAGGAGTCAGTCAGAGCCTGCCCCTCTGGCAGCGCTGCTTCAGCCTTTTCTGAATGTATTTCAGAAATCTATTTTTGTCTCGTCCACGCACCATTTAATGCACCAACAGTGGGAGCATCTTGAATTAACAGGTAGTGCATGAGCATGGAATTGGTGCTTGTTTTTACTGTGCCGTTCACCGACCTATTGTGACTCTCCAGGTAGCTCTGGCTGTGATCACTGATTTTTGCCAATAACTGGGGAGGGGAAACTGCCCTTTTTACACCCTAAAATTCCTCAGAACTAACTCCAATGACGTTGCCATCTGCCACAGGGCCTGGGTGATAAAACCCATAACACTAATGGAATTACAAAGGTTATTTTGGATTGTTTCCGCGGGATCTTGTGGGGCTGCCATTCCTCCTGTGGCGGTTGCAGCTCCCAGTGCCACAACACACCACTCGCTGGGGTCTGAGCAGAAAAGCAAAAAGCACAGGTGTGAGGAAGCTGCCACTGTCCAGCTGCGTTATCTGTGCTGCAGACAGGTGATTTATGGCTGCGCGTTTCACGTGTCACATTGCCAGAGGTGAGAGCAAGGAGGGAAATTCAGGCTCCCTTCGGGTGACAGCGAACACAAAGAGGATCCTTTCTCAGCTTTCTGGCAAGTCTCATCAGGAGAGTCCTAGAGCAAAAGAGGGAAATGTGCCTTTCCTTTTGCACTCACCAAACTGCCCCAGACAAACCAGCAAGAGGCAACTGGGAAAACTGGTGCCAGTCCAGCTAACTGGAGCATCCTGCACACACCTTGCTGGTCCCACACGGTGAAATTCCACATAAATGTACTTTATTCTCATGGACAATTCCAAACACTTCTCCTCGTGCTTGATGGAAAGGAAAAAAAAATCAGCAGAATTTCTGAAACTGGGAATCCACTCCCTTCCAAAGAATGGAAAGTCCTAGATAGGGAAAATTTGGAGTTGCTCTACTCCTCATGGACTGGACAGGGGTCAAGGGAAGTGAGGAAATTCCTGGAGTGCTGCTGCAGGACCTGAACTCATCTGAATGGGATAAATTGGAAGCAGAGTAAGTTTCTGATGGTCTAACTGATTCTAGTTAATATTTCAAGTGCAGTGGCAACCAAAAGCTGTTGTGATTAATTGCTAGATCACAAACACCTCACACAGGCATCCAGCATCCGAGCCTTGAAGCAGTTGAATCTGGTCTGATTCATTAAAATATATGTGTTGAACCCTTGAATTAATCATTCTGTTCCTTCTCTATTTTCAAGTTACTTTGGTTTCCTTGTTTTGATTTTTTTTTTTTTCATTTTGGACAATTTAAATAAATTTTATTGATTTTTTTTTTTTTTTGACTCTGCTGCCCTGTATTGCTTTTGAAAAATATTCTTTTTTTCCATTCCTCGGCTGTTTAAGGGAGTTTTCCGAGGAAAATCCACACCAGGCCTGGATTTGGGGACCCTGGGCATGGCCTGGTGCAGTTTCTGCAGCCAGCAGGTGACACGTGGGGAGGGAACCTGCACCTCCTGGATGGCACCTGGATGGTTTCGGTGTGTTAATATGATTAAAGGATAAATAATACTGAATGTTTCCTTAATAGGAGAAAATACCCTGCACTGACAGTAGTGATTAAGTTCCATTAAACAGTTGTTAGTTTGGACACCAGGTGATTAGTACATCCAAACCACTTCATTTCCAGACTTTGGCACCTTGGTCATTACTAACTGGAGCTATAAAGTTCAGTGAATCAAGTTGTAAATGGTTTTATTGGTCCCATGTAGGCAAAAAAAAAAAAATAAAAAATTGAGGGTTGTGAAATTCCAGGATGATTTCAAGTTATGCATTTCTTAAGTCCTCGTGTTTCTGCCTTTCTGTTCTTTGGTTATTCATCATTGCAGAGGGTTTAAACCCTGTTTCTGCTTTGGCAAGCGCTAAATCCAGCAAGCTGGGAGCTGAGAGTTGTATTCCCAAAATAAAACAAACCAACTGGAGAGAGGGTTGGAGATGCACAGAGCTGCCAACATGCCATAGTTACCCAAGGGAAGAGTTTCCCCAAGGACACGAGTGGAACAGCTTTTACAGCTCCTGGAGAAAGGTCCACAGTTATCTACATGCTGCTAATTGTTGAATGAAACACAACCTCACGTTTCTGCTTGTTTGCTGAAAATAATTTTCACCTTTTTGAGAATTATTTCATGCCTGTTTTATGATAAGGTGCCCTTCCAAGTAGTTTTTATTTGTTTATTTTATTTTTAACAAAAGTTTAGGGATTGAGTTGTATGTCCTGGACATATTTCTGGGTGTCAGTGCTGTACAGCAAAGCTCGTTTTAATACCTCTTAAGTGACTGGGAGCAAATTTTTGGTTCCTCCAAACCAATTTGAGGATTAGAAAGATGTGCTGGCTTCATCCTGGTTTAGCTTTCAAATTGCCATGTGTCCTGTTAAGTCTGTTTACGATTTCAGTGACCCTTGCATCACTCCCCTGCCACTTTACAAATTGCTGCCCGGCTGTTTACGGCGAGCCGCCTTTCCCAAATGTAAGCGATTTTTTTTTTCGAGGAGCCTGCCCAGAAACCATCGGCTTTTACGGTGTGGTCACAGAAATTGTGTGTTTTCACCAGGGTAAGGGCCTCCCTGCTGCCTCAGAGTGCGTGTGTGTGCCTGCAGAAGCTGTGTGTGTGTGCGCAAGGCAAGGCAGGACAGCTCCGTAACTCCAGGGAGAATGGAGGAGGTGACTCCGAGTCAGCCACTTACTCACTGCCACACACTGTGGGAAACCTGTGTTTTGTGGTTTTGCCCAGGAGTTTTTTTTTTTTAGGCCAAGGCAGGGGAAAAAAAAAAAAAAAAAAAAAAAGGGGAAAAAAAAAATTGGACACACGTCCCCTCCTCGTTACCGAATTTATCACTCGTGGAAAGCAAACTTGAGGAGCTGCATTGGGAATCCCAGCTAAGCACAGCAGGTGCTGAGCTGGCAGTTTCACAGCAGATTGTGAAATTTGATCGCACAATGGGAAATAGAGCCACTCCTTGAGGGCAATATCTGGAAACATAATGGGGAGCCACCCTTCAAAGGTGATCCGGGTAATAATGGGGCTTAGAAACACTTTCTACCTGCTTTGCTTAGAAAATTATGAAAATTTTTTAATGGTGTTGCTGGTTTTTTGCACAAGCACACTATATTTAGCTGTACCTCGACTGGTCCTGAGCTCAGACACACCCAAGGCAATAAACTGCCCAGTGCCACCACCACTGCAGGGTAGAAACTGGGCATGAAATTCGTCAGTTCTCCTTGTTGTCATGGTTTGTTTGTTATTTACTGTCTATTCTATTCTTCTGACTTTCTCTTCTCGTATCTCTCTGTCTCTTCTCTTCTCTTCTCTTCTCTTCTCTTCTCTTCTCTTCTCTTCTCTTCTCTTCTCTTCTCTTCTCTTCTCTTCTCTTCTCTCTTCTTTCTCTTCTCTTTTTCTTTTCTCTCCTACAGATTTCCACCCTTATTTTTTTCTGCAATTTGGGCATTTTTACACCCTCTGAGTAACTTCCACGGCAGATATTCCCTGGTAAATCCGTGCTCACCCACGTTAATGAAGGTGGAACACCCAGCATTAACGCCTTGGCCCCGTGACACTCTCTGCTACTTGATGTCTCCCTCCTTTCTTCTTGAGATTGGCATAAAGATTGCACCTGTGCTCCTGCAGGTACTTTATGCACACCACAGCCTCTGAATAATGTAGACTAATAGAAGAAGACTTCAAAGAACCATAACACAGTTTTAAAAGGGCTGGCAGGAGTGGCCGACGGGAAATGTTATAAGAATTCCACCTTCCCTGCTTAGCTAAGCAGTAATTTAGGAGGACATGTAAAGTCTGCGAGAGTATTTCAAAGAAAACAAAAAAAGCAAACAAAAGCAGAGCACACTGCCCTGATGCCGGAGACAAAGGGAGGGAGAAGGGAGAGGCTCTCAGCAAATCATCTGCTCCTCCAGTTTGTCATTTTTAAGTCCTCAGACAGAGGGTGAGAAGGGTAATGAAAATATTTGGAGGGATTTGGGTGTTATTTGACAGAGGCAAACGCAGAGGGAAAGGAAAGTGGTGTAGCAGTGACCTGAGCAAGTCATTATGTGATTGAAATCTGTTACCCAGGAGCTCATTAGCAACAGAGAATAAATGCCTTTCCTTCTGGAGCTGTGGATGTTCCGCTGGATCTCTATCTCGCTTCAAATTAAAACCCTGTCAAAGCCACAGGAGCATTCACACCAGGCTGTTCTTTCCAAGATAGAGATTTCCACAGCCACTGGAACCATCAGTGCTGAGGAATCAACGACCAGCAGACACCAGAGTTATCTGGATATTCAGAACTGGGAAAAAAACTGCAGCAAGTCAGTGAATTCAGACATTTTGTGAATCAAAGCTATACTGCATGCTGTCCTCGTCTCCGAATAATTATGGTAGAGAAAGAGAAAAGAAAGATTTTGAGGAGAACATGCAATTTTAGAATGAAATTCCCTCATTTTCACTCTGATGGAACCAAGGAAGGAGATCCCATCAGAGTGGGATTGCAGAAATGCACTTTGTGCAAAATTTAAGCAGGTAACAGCAGAACAAACGTTTCAGAGCAAACTTCAGGGGCACACATTGGGTAACTGCTGCAGCCTCATTTATGGCACCAAGAGACTGTTTTGGCAAAGCGCCTTTGGATATTTGTCGGTTTGGTCATTAGGAATTTATCTGCTACTGAAATCCAGCTCCGGCAGAATAGGCATTAGATATGTAACAGGATCACATAACCGACTTTTGAAAAGGAAAATCTTGGGCTGGACACTCCAGGAAAATTTGACTCCGCAATAATGACGACATAATTACTACTTCAGAGATGAGAGAAAAATCAACCGTGCTGATTTCTCTGATTATTTAAAGATATTGTAAGTATTTTCACTGTAAGTGTCATGGACAAGCAGTTGACACCTGGCAGGCAGAAGCAATGGTTTATAATAATAAAAAAGATAAACTCCAGAACAAGGGGTACATTAAAAAAAAAAAAAAAATCTTTAATTCAATCATATATATTTTAGGACACAGGAATTCTCTCCTTTTCAAGGAAATGCCTTATTATGAACTTGCAGGCTGTAATCCGACATAAATAGCACCGGGGCGGGTGTTCTGGGAGAAAAAGGATCTTTTACATTCCTAACAAGGGGACTGCAAATAAATACATTTCAAAATAGGATGGGCTGACAGCGATCCCTCCGCGGTCACACAACACACAGCTTGCTGCCAGTGCCCACAGAACACATAACAATCATGTACACCTCGAACATTTACACATATACAGGTGGAGAGCTGCGACAGCACAGAATCTGTGCGTGAAATCAGGAACTCAGAGTCTCTCTCCTTCCTTTTCTGTATTCACACATCTCTCTCTCTCTCTTTTTTTTTCTTTTTTCCTCACTGCAGGTTTCAGGCATACTGGAGAAGCGCTGGGGGGGAAGCACCCGTGCAGAGGCAGAAAAATCTAAAGGTGGGAAGGGCTGGGAAGCCAAAAAGTCACCTCGTCGTCCCGCTGGGGTGGCAAAACTCAACAGCAGCCGGGCAATTTTACTGCTGCTATCAACGGGAGGGTTTTGCTTGTCCTTTTCCACAGAGCAGGCTTTTCTCTAAACCTCTGCCTCTGCGGGTGGTGGTCCTGCCCTCCTCGCCGCTCTGACGGGAGCAGTCGTGGTTCTGCCTCCTCCCCACGTTACAGACACGTCCCTGTCCTGTTTGCCCACGATGGGAATGTTTGCAGCTGGAACAAGGATGAACCCCAGGTGTTGATGGCCAGAGTTATGCTCAGAACTCCCAGAATGTTGAGTACAAACCCAGCTTTGGCCTAGAATTATAAAAGAGAAGCATTGTTAGCGGCCCTGAGCGCTTTTTTCTTTCCTTCCTTGAATGGTTAGGATGGTTGGGTGGTTTGATTTTCTCTTTGGAGGTGTTTTTTTTTCACGCCTCCACCAAATTATATTTAAGTTGGTTTTGTTGACAAATATCATTTGTGTAAAGGGAAAGGTTTCCATTGGAAAAAAAACCTCTTAAAACTACAAGTCCCAAAATCCTTTCATTCCTCTGACCTGGTATTTCTCTCTAATGTTACTTTGGGTTTCTTCTTGGGTCAATTTTAAGTTAGGGAAGTTATTAAGAGACGTGGCACTGCTGTCCTTGCATCTTTAGTGATTGCTCGAGGCATCAGGGCAGGCAGTGAGATGTGCCAGGCAGAAGGCGGCAGGGCTCTCTGACACCCTCATGCTCTATATTTGGGTTTTTTCAAGCAGTTAGACATTGACAGCTCTTACTATAAAATCTTCAAGAGGCCCTGGCTGTTCTTTAAGAGCTCATTAGCACCTTTATAAGATTCTCAGAGTGTATTAGAGAGAGTGTGACCCTTTATTAATGCACACACGTCTTCTTTCCACTTGACATAAGCCGGGTCACGCTGACTTTTGTAACGCTCCCCCAGGAAGAGCCAGCATTAAGAAAAGGAAAGATCAAACCTAGGGGTGAAAATTCTGGAAAGAAAGTGTTGTTTTGGTAGTGTTTTGGGTTTTTTTCTCACCATATCAATAACCCTGAGCTGTCCATAGGAGAAGACAATGGCGTTGGGAGGAGTTGCCACGGGGAGCATGAAGGCCAGCGACGCAGAGAGTGTGCAGGGCAGCATGACATAGAGGGGGTTGATGCAAATTGCTTCAGCCTGGGCACAAAAAAAAAAAAAAGAGAGCAGAGATGATGGTTTTGATACCCAGAAAGTCACAGAAACCTCTTGGCAGAAATCTGAGTGTCTCTGTCCATGTCAGAAGCCTCATTCTTCCCCAAACGCTGCAGCCAGTCGTATTTCAGTGCTGCTTTGGACACTTCCAGCATCTCAATGCAAGAATTGATTTTGTGGTCAGGGCTTTTGTGTTGCTGCTGTATAAATAACCTTATATTCAGCTCTAAACTCTGGCTTCAAATTGGTTAAGAACAAAATTACATTGTCAGGGGAGGCAGGTGGAGCTCTGAAGGTGAGAGCTTTGGTTTAGGGGCTGGCTGGGGTCTGTGGCCTATGCCAAAACATTGTGGAGGAGCTCATTCCAGTTTCTCTCTGGAACCAGCTTTTCAGTTTGCAGAACACTGCCTACCCCAGCAACAGGAACCTCCTGTGGAGATGCAGAGGGCTGAATTAGGTCATGCTATCACCTTCAGAGACTTCTGGAAGGCCGGTGGTGGGGGTGACATACAGGCATGGAATGTTGCAGGCAAGGAAACGCTGCTGCTGGTTCCCAGAACAAATTGGAAAAGCCAAGAACAGCTGGCAGTGACCTGATGTTTAGGCCAGAAGGCAAAGTCTTCATATGCCAGTGGATTGAATCCCTTTGGTTTTTGCCAGCAATGATTTTAGAAAGGTTGAACTAAGGCTTAGAAACCTTTACAAACCTTTAGAAAGGTTTAGAACTAAGCACGGCGTGTGTTTGCGTATGCACACACAGGTTTTGGGTTTGTACCCCTGGTGGGACACAGGAACCAGTGCTTGGCTTTGCCAGCCAGTTTTGACAGCTGAGGAGCTGCAAACCGTCCCCATAAGAGTATTCTGCAGTGCTGGGACTCACCATGGAAGCCAGGATGGGGAGGAAGAGCGTGGTGGTGGCCACGTTGCTGGTGCACTCGGTGAAGGTGGCGATGAGGAGGCACAGGATGAAGGCAATGGCCGGGTAAGGGATGCTCTCCAGGGGGGTCAGCTGGGCACCCAGCCATGCAGACAGACCAGACTCCTGCAACAGAGCAAGGAGGGATCCCAGGTGGGAGAGGGAAGAGCCACATCCCTGTCCTGTGGCAGCTCCCGTGCCCGTTCCGCCCTCCCTTCTCTCATGCAAGCTGCTGTCAGCAGAAAAACACAGGCAGTGCTCACACACAGGACTGTTCAGTAGGTTAAACAAAAAACCCCAAACACTATTTCCCATCCAAAGAACAGAAAAGTAGGAGATCCTGCATTTATAGTGCATTATTGACAGCAAATCCCTTTTCAGATCGTTACTTCTTCATGATCAATATTTGAGGCGTGGCTTTTTTTTTAATGTAATCAAAGGTATTTTAATTAATTTCCTGAAATATTTTTTATATATATCTTCTCAGATGCTGTAGTGTTTTAATGTCATTTCATCACATTGCCTGAGTTTTTGATAACTGTCTGAAGCTTTTCACACCCTTCATCCTTGTCAGCCACTGGGAAGCAGCAGCATCCTCCTTGTCATTCTGGGCTTTCTGCAGCAGCTTTTAAGTCTTTGGTTCTTTATTCTAGGATAAATTAAAGTGATTTCTTAAATATTTCTGAACTTAAATACTCCAAACATGTACTTTTCCATTTTAATTTTGCTCTTTGAATTCTGAACTAGTATTTCTAGGCACTTGAAGCCTTCTAGAATTTCTTTATTGCCTACAGATTTAATAAATGGACTGTCTGTTCCATCACTTCAGTCATCACTGAAAAATAACGTGTAGAGCTGGACTCATTCCTGCAGATGTTTTTTACCTGCTTCTGAAGGAGAAACTTCAGCAAGCTCTAGCATTTCTCCTCTAGTAGTCTAATTTAAATCCTATTTCCATAAATCCTTGGTTTGAAATACTTTGGAGACCCGTCCTGGGTAAACCATCTCCTCAAGCTGGCCGCATCAATTACGTTTTATTGAAAATAACCTTTAATGGGTTGGGGCGGTTTCTTAATCAGCCACTTTTCTATGAGGTTAATCAGCTCCCTGCGCTGCCCTGATTGGCGGTGCCATCCCATGGCACGGGGAACACCAAGGATCTGTCCCGATCCCGGGACTCCCAGGATGGTCCCCACCGCCCGGAGCTGGGGAAAGGAGCATTTGATGCTCCCAGTGTGCCCTCTTGTGTCCCGGGACAGCACGAGGAGCGGGGTGGAAGAAGAAAACACCCAGGAGGAGACACGAATCCCGGGTGAGCCGAGGGATGTTACCTCGCTGCCTTTGGCCAAGGCAAAGCCACCTCCCAGCAGGAACAGGATGTTCCATGGCATCTTCTCCTGAACGACTTTCCACTCCAGGAGAGCTGGAGGAGCCCGGAACTTCGCCCTGCCCCCTGGAACCCAGAAGAGATTTTGTGAAGCCACGTTATACTCTCCAAGAAAGGAGAACTTCATGGTGGGAGGTGAGTTTGGTGTGAACGTCAGGAATCCCATCCGTCAGCAACCCCCGGAGATATCTCCTGGAGCAAAGGCTGGGAGCACCCATCAAACAAAGGTTTTAAAAACTTGACTTGCAAAAGCTCGAATGAATGATGCGCTCCAAGAAACACAGTAGGAAGCAGGGGAAGGTGAGTTAAAGGCGTGGCAACAACTCTGTGTGCTTCTGTTAAGCGAAGATTCCAGCTCGGAATCCTTTACGAAAGTGTGTAACAGGGGCAGCGACACTGCTGGGATGAGAGTTTCCTAATGAGTTAAGTGATGAGAAACAGAGAATTTTGTGCCATGTGCGCTTTTCCAAACTGAAAGCACGCAGCTGGAAGAGCAGCTTGAAGCGTTATTTAACATTTGAAGTTTCCTTTGTAAAGCTAAAACGTGAAAATCTCCCACATACTCATTCAGACAGTCGGTTTTTGGCGCTTCAGTGACTCACCCGTTTGCTCTTCGTCTCTGTCCTGGTTGGAAAAGCCAGAAGGGAGGATGAAGAGCAAAATTGAAATGAAGAGCGCGACTGTAGCGTCAGTGACGTAGCTGCAATAGAGCAGTCAGGTGTTTAGTCAGCTGTGCTCACAGCTGGATAAAACCCAGCTTATTTCATTTTTATTCAGAGTGAGGAGGAGAAGAGGCACCACCTTGTACCGTCTTTGCTGAAGAGAACTGTTGCCCAGCCCGGGAAGAAGCCAGGTTCTCTTGTAAACCACAGCACCACCAGGAGAATGAAGAGGATCAAAACTTCTATTTCTGCAAATTTCATTTTGCCCAGCTTCCTGCTTTCTTCCTTGATGATTTCGTAGGCCTGTTTCTCCTTAGCCTTGGCGGCAGGACTGGCACTGCAACCAAAATTCTTCTTAAAACTGGAAGAAAATGGATGAGAAATGTCAGAGAAATTTGCCAGGTACCCTGAGAGTTAAGAATCTAAATTTTGTGCTCGGTCATAATGCCTTTATATGTATTTATATATGAATATTGAAATTGAATATATTACGATTTGCAAACATGGTGAGTGGGAGCCACGTGTCCTGACAAGACGATCAGGAAAAAAAGCTTCCTGTCCCTAAAAGCTCATTATTTAAATGTAAAGAAGTGAGATATCTGGGCACAGGAGGGGAAAAAAAAAAAATAAAAAATCAGAATCACAGAATGGTTTGTGTTGGAAAAGACCCTAAATCCCAGTTCATTCCAACTTCCTGCCATGGGCGGGTCACCTTCCACTAGACCAGGATGATGTTAATGTGATGGACAAGGCTGTTCCATCACTAGGAAGTAAAGAGTTGCCAAGCTTTCTAAAACGACAGAAAATGAGAATTTTAAAGGAGGGATTTGAAGGTGAAAATGCCATTTCAGGTGTTACAGCACTCTTTCCGTGGAAAATAAGGGAAATTGGGATAATGCAAACGTGATAAGCTGAGCATTAAGCAGGCAGGCTGGTTGTGTGGGGTGACCTGCACCAGAACTAGCACAGAACTAATCTTCTAGGTCTGAAGCAACCCTGGTCACAAAGGCATTTACCAGCTCCCTGCAGAAATCAATTTCCTGCTTTGGAGCACAGCAATCTCCTGGGACATGGCAGCAATGCTGCAGAACAGGTCATACTCACTCAGAGCTCCCTATTTTCATCTACAGAGTACATTTAGCTGGGCTTTGATCAGATTCCTCAAAGGAAAATCTCGCAGGATTTTAACAGGCACCCTGTTGTGCGTCAGGACTTTGTCACTTTGTCATTCTCCTCATCCATAAAAAGGGTCTCCGGTGTTCCAAACAAGTCCCTGACCAGAGCCCCACCAGCTGGATTGCAGGGGCTCGGGGGTACTCACTTGAAGCCCAAGTAGAGGACCTGCAGCCAAATCCAGGCCAAAATCAGCAGCACCAGCATGGTGGGGAAGGCGAAGGAGAACCAGGAGGCGAAGTTGATGATGCCACCGTTGTCCTTATAGATGCTGGAAAATGCAGGTGGCTGTTAGCACCCCAAATTCCACACTCTCTTCCGTCCTTCGTTAATGGGTCAGGAAAGGGGAGGTTCTGTGGGGCCCATTAAGGAAGAGAAGCTGGCTTCCCAGGAAAAGGGACCACACTGACATTTTCCTTCTCTGTGCTGCCTGGGAGCCAGCTGGAGCAGAATGCTGCAGTTTGGCGGGTGTGTAATCCCAGACTTACTCATTAATTTGTCCTTGCAGCACCAGGTTTGGTGTTGTCCCAGTCAGAGTGGCGATCCCTCCGATGCTGGATGAGTAACAAATACAGAGGGACATTCCCTTGGAGAGATCTGAGTGCTTCTTCTCAGTTTCAGCTCTCTTCGTCCCTTCCTCGACCGTCAGGACATGAGAATTACCTAGATGCCAAGGAACAAAGAGATGCAGGAGCTGTATTGGACAGGAAAAGGCCTTGGGACTGCGTAATTTAACATTTCAGGGCTAGAACAGAATGGATTCAAAGCTGAAGGAACCAAAGTTCCTCGTTTTAAGGCTGGCATTGTTCATTTTTTGATCTCCTGCCCATTTTCACTTGACACAGAGCAGTTTTTCAGAGAGGAGTTTGAAATGTGGGATAAAGTTTGAACCTACTGCTGACACTCCCTTGTGAATGAGGGTGATGTCTGAACTCCAGGTGGAGTGAGGCAAGAATTCAGGGAATTACAAAGAGCTGGAGGAGCTGGGCTGAAAGGAAGTTTTTCTGCACCGGCACCTCTCTGCTGGCACTGAGATTTATATTCAGAAACACTGGAATCACCTCAAAAATGGGGAGGAGGGCAAGACAGCTGGTAAAGAGATATTGTTGCTTGATTGTGTACCTTTGGATTAGAAAGTTCATTTTAATCCCTAACCTTCCAGCTGGAAATAGACCAGAATTTCTCCCTTGGGAATTCCCTATTATATGATAAGTTACACAGTAGATAATAGTTGAACTGACACAAATATGCAGGGAAATAGCAAGCCTGATGTAAAGGCTTCCCCTAGTGGAGGATCTGTACTTTTTGTCGGTTTGTTGAGTAGTTATAACCTCTTTGTATCTTTGATTTAGCTTCAGCCAAGTCGGCAGCTGATTGTGGCTTCGTGGAAGAGCCTCGCCAGCGCTGTGTGGCGCACTCAGGATGCTTTGGGGACAGTCTTCTTCTAGAATTTACTGGGAACTGTTGCAACAGAAGGAAGCACCAGGTGATCCTCCATCCCCGCGCAGAGAAAACCACCCACAGCCCAGTCACCTTTTTCCTCCGCTTCTGTGAAGCCATCAGGAGACTTTTCCTGCAGCTCAAAGGCTTTGTTGGTGTGTTGGTGCTCAGACACTTGGCCAGTGGCCGCAGACTCCAGGTCTGACTTGTGCAGCTGCTCCATCACCGCCTGTGCTATGGGGAGCATCATGGCAGTGGTGGCCGTGTTGCTGATCCACATGGACAGGAAGGCTGTCACCACCATGAAACCCATCAGGAGTCTGAAAGGAGGGGGTTTGGGAAAGCTGGATCAGAACTCAGCCCTGCAACGCTCCTTGTTTTCGTTACAAAGAGCCAGCTGCTAATGCTGGGTTTGGAAAGACACTCAGCAATCCCCACCCAGCGTTTCCTCCTGCCCTGGTCCACTTGGTGAGCGACACACTTGAGATTTAACATCAGATTTTCTTTTTCAACCAATTTTTTGACATTCCTATGGCTAAGAAAGTGGAAGCTGATAGCTTGGAGCAAGCAGTTTATCCAGTCAGATCCTGCTCATTCCACATCATTCTGAGGAAGACATTTCTCAATAACACGTGTTAATGCATTATAATGTATTTTTAAGAGGAATTGCAAGCTGAATTGGATCCCAAATGGTGATCAATTTAAGCTATAAGGAAGATGATCTCCTATAAGGAAGATGATCTCTCTCTCTCTCTCTCTTTTTTTTTTTTTTTTTTTTTTTTTTTTTTTTTTTTTTTTTTTTTTTTCCCTCCCTCCCTCTCGTTATTTTATCCTACCTCTATTATTTAAGATTCTCTTCTTACTCATCTAAAATTCTAATCCTCGTTTCGGTATTACTCTGTTATTTGTCTCAAAATTATTCTTCAGATGAGATGTAGATTATATGTCAGATGAAAAGGGGTTTATCTTGTATGCATTTTTATTCTATTGCTTTGTAATTTCCTCCACTATTCCCTCTTCTTATGAGCTGAGACAGATTAAACAGGGTGATGTAGCCTGTGCATAGCCTAAAGTTCTGGTCTGGAAAACATTTGTTGTTTTCCAAACAAGCATCCTCATGTTTTCCTCTTCTCTTTGCAACCAGCAGCAGGCAGAGTGTCCATGTTTTCTGTGCCCCAGCTGTGGTTTTTCTTGACTGTCCAAAGCTGTGCTCCTGGCCCAGCCTGGCAGCACCTTTCTCTTTCCAGCATTGAGTCTCTTGCTGCTATTTCTCCACCTAAAAGCCTTTTAGAATGAAAAAAAAAAAAGAAAAAAAAAAAAAAGGGAAAAAAAAAAAAAGACCCCCAGGTGTGTAACACCTCGAAGGATCCCCATTTGCAAGGCTTGCTCGGGCACTAACTCACTTGGGCTGCAGGAAAGCATTTGCAGGGAAAGATTTGCAGATTCCCATCAGAGATGGGGGTCTAATGCCACAAAATCCTTTATCCCACAGCATTTCCACCACTGTAACTCACAGGGCTGGCCTGACACCGGTGGTGAGCAGCACCCTCAGAGCCACTCGCTTGTGCAGGTTCCAGCTCTCGATGGCAATGGCCATGATCAGGCCCCCCAAAAAGAGCATGTTGGTGTCCTTGAGGTACTCCCGGCAGACCTGTGAGGTGGGAGAAGGGAGAGGGAAGAGTCACGAGAGAGGGGACGTTTTCTGAGGGAGTTTATTCCAAAGGCATTAGCAGGGAGTAACTCTGGGTTGCAGCTGAACAGGGAATTTGCTCTGATTTCAGATTAGCAGCTCCACCCAGAGCTCACTCTGCGCTCGTGCAAGCTCTAGCCCACGGAGGAGGCAGAGAATAACAATAATAATAAAAATCAGGTTAAAATAAAACAATAATACTATCAATAATATAAACATGATTATGATGATGACGTTCATATTATAATCCTGGGGAATAATCCCAGAATAAAAGCGGCTGACCGATCAATACGTGGAGCAAAGATCTCTTACTGTTGTTGAATCCATGATATTCATCAGTGGGAAGAGCAGGACGGGCAGGAGAGCTGTGACAGCCAAAGGCAGGGCCTCTGTGCACCAGAAAAGTGCCATCACTATGATCACATAGCCACACAGTGCCTCCTGCCAGGGGAAGGGGACACACAGTCAGAACACGCTGAACGTCGAACCCCGGGCTCTTCCAGAAACCTCATAATTACATTCACCGCCTGATAAAGGGATTAGAGAAAAGGTTATTTCCTGTGCTTCTCCCCCATCCAGCCTCTGACCTATGCAGATCTTAATCAGATGACAGACTGCGCAGCAATCTTGTCGGGACTCCGAGGAGAAGATGAGACCTTCGGTGGGGGTAAAAACAGTACCGGGGGAAGAGAGGCATGGATGACTTTGGACCTTTCATGATAAGGGGTTGGCAATCACTGAATAGGCTTCTTGATTGTGCTGATGGTGTTATGTTTTATGTTTGTGTCCTTGAATTGTAGAATTAGTTACTGATCCAGTCAAGGTTCCTCCACCTGCTTCCACACGGGCTCCAGGTCATGGCCCAGGTGAACCACAGCTAATGTCAACAGCCTGGACTCCTTGTACTGTAAATACTTTTATAACTTTTCGCTGGATTTTTAGCTTAGTAGAGACTTTGAGACTTTCACTGGCAGCCTGGTCACAGATCATCTCATCTTCCACTGACTTTGTCTTGTTCTTTTGAGGAAAGTGAGATCCCCCATTTCATGTCACCCTTTTTCTGAGAAAACCTTGATTGAATCACTCCAAATTTCACATAAAAATGTTGAAGTCAGTCTCTGTACACTGAAAACATTCAAAATGACTTGTCACACCAGTGGCATTTGGTTGGGCTGAGAAAGAAAGCAAGAGGAGGTTTCGGTGTCTTCTGCATTTTGGGACTCGCACAATTCGGGAGACACCAAAGCCAAAGGAGGAAAACCATGGGTGTGTGGTCTTGGATAAAGGATGTCCACTAAAATATACTGGAGAGTATGGATGAAACTTTGGTGATGCTTTCTGAGGCTGGATTACGGAGGATTAAACCAAGGAGCTGGAGTGGTGGGTGGCAGGATTGAATTGGGGATGCTTCGGAACACGCTCAGGAATTCTGAAGGTGCTGTGGAGGTTACAGAGCTGCTGAAGGGAAGGGATGAGCAGGGAGCTGAGCAGCCCAGAGGAAAGAGGAAGACAGAAATCAAGGTGTGAATTATAAACACAGCCAGGCTGAAGAAGTCAGTCTGGGAGATTCCCAAAGATACGAAAATGTTCCTTTTCGAGCCTTATTCTTGAACAACTGCATCAAGAACCTTAATTATTCGTCCCACTGATCACTGTGAGCAATTTGCCCTTTTGGCAATCTTTTTTCTCTGTTTTTGTTATTAAAAGACACAGCTGGGTGCCTTTTGAGAGACCTTAGTAGGGTTCTGGGATGCATCTCATAGGCACAGTGCCATTGTCTTCCATCCTGCTGTGAACAGGCTCTCAGTAAAAGCTGGAAAAAGGGTTTTCCCAAAGTCAGCCACGCTGTAAAGACATTCACCTGCCTTTAAGCAAGATTTTTAGCATTTTTTCTCTCAATTATAATAGCTCAGTGTCCAGCGCTATGTCATTATAGGGCAGGTTAATAGATGAACAGAATAGAAAAAAAAAAGTGAAGTTCCACCCTGTGTGCAGAGGCACCAGCTCTTCCTGCTCAGCAGTGGAACAGTACACAACTTTAACCCCCAAAACCCCTTCTCAAACATTTCCTTAAGTTGCAGAGGGAAAAATCCAGGACGTTTTCAACTTTTGTCTTGTTGCTGACTGCATAGAAACCGGAGGGAGTCATTTTCAAAGAGGAACTGAGCCAAGACTGCCAAATCATTCCACAGGTAACTCCAAGGTCTCTCTGCATGTAACAATGCCTCCAGCACGTGAGTTTGAACTCGTGGCCTCAGGACAAAAAACAAACAAACAAAAAAAAAAAAAACAACACCACCCACACCAAAAAAACCAAACCAACCCTTTCTGTCTCCTTAGAACTTTAGAACTTCCTGATCCTGATTTCTTTTCACTTCAGTAACTCCTTTGCCTGTGGAAAAGTCAACCAGAAAAAAAAAAAAAAAAAAAAAAAAGGTACCTTTTCTTTCTTTTCCCCTTCCTAGCGAGCTTTTAAGTAATAATTTAAACTATTTTATTTACCTAGCGAGGGAACGAAAGGCCACACCTGAGCAGCTGCCACCCTCTGAGCTGTGAGGAGGACAGAGCTTTGGGACAGGCAGGGAAGAGTTAGGGAGGTGGAGAATGGAGCTTGGAGAAGAAACCCAACCTGGGAATCAGCGGGGATTGGGAGGCAGAGACCAGAGGGAAGAGTTAGGACTTGGTGTCCAGAGAGAAGTGATGGGAGGGGCAGTTTGGGACGAGCTGTTTCGTGGTGCTGGGGCTGTAATAAGAGACCAGAGATTAGATCTTTCTGCATGAAGAGGTTGGGAGGGCAAGGAACAGCGAAGAAGCAGCAGAAGGCTGGGAGTCTGCCCGCCCACAGCTCTCTCTTTAAACGATCAATGCCCCAGAAATACCTGCCCAGATATTCCAGCCCCTTAGCCGAGTTTTCCTGAAGGAACCCTAAGCCAGGTGCCTTCCAAAAGTCGGTGTCCTAAATTTAAAATCCTTGCTTGGGAAGATTCTTAGAGAGATATCTTAAAGCAAGACTGAAAGGCATGTGATTTTCCCTCACGTATCAGAATGTCTTGTCTGCCTAAAAATGCCTCTTCTAAGCAGCAGTGGCAACAAGGAAAAAAATGAAAGAAGATGGGGGCTGAACACTGTTGGAAAGAGAAAAGGGGGACTAAAATTGAGCCTAAGGTCCACACCAATGATCTTCAGCGTGGAAAGTCCTCTTCTAAACTAGACAGATGCAGAGCAAGAGTCACAAAATCCCACTGAGTGCTCCTCTAGAAGATGCAATCACAGGCGCAGCTGCTCATCCTTCTACGCCCCACTGCTTTTATGCTGCCCCGATACGCTCAGGGAATTAAAAAAAAAAAAAAAAAAAGAGAGAGAAAAGAGATCTCCAAGCAGCAGATGAGGGTGCTCTGAGGAAGAACCTCTTCACCCTTGAAAAGAGCAGCTCTGAGACACGGAAGGTTTGAAACGGAATTTTAAAAATCCCTTACCTTGGTAGGCAGCACCAGAGGCAGAGGGAGGAACACGAGGGGCACCAGGATGATGATGAGGTATTTCCTGCAGGCCAGCACTGCCTGCCAGGAGCAAGCCATGGTGCTGGAGCTAGCCCGGTGCTGAACGGCCTGGAATCTGCCGCTTGGAGCCTATATAAACACCAGGGGATATTAACCATTGACCTCGGGAGATTGGGTGTTGTTTTTGGAACTGTAATCGGAGAAAGAGGGAAGAGAACAAAGAAGGGAGGAGACAGCGAAAGAGTGTCAGAGCAGGAACTTTCTCAAGAGAATCTTTCAGAAAGGTGATAAATCCATCAGGGAATTAACTCCTTGTTGGAGCAAGGGGGTTTTTGAAAGCATCCTGGAATGACCTACACTTAAAAAAAAAAAAAAAAAATTGGTCTCTAATAATGCCCTTTTTGAATAGGTGCTGTTACTCTTCCTATTAAAAAAAGGAGAAACTGCTCCCTCCAAAACAGGTTAAAAAATTATTTCAACTTTCAGAAAATCATGGGGGAGCACTGCAAACGACATCTACCTCTGTAACACTCAAATACAAGGATTAGAAACGCCAGTGTAAGGTGATATCTAACCACCATAATTTATGATGTTTATGTTTGCTCACTGAGAAATTCACTTTGGGTAGCAAAACCCACCGGGCAGAGCTGCTGTCACCAGGTGCCACATCGAATCCCCACACAGAAAGGGACGGAGAGTCCTTACTTAGGTCTTAGTGGATTGGGAAAGGCTTGGCTACAGGGGATCACTCTGCAGACACTGGGCTTATTTTTAATTTTATTTTCCACATTTTTGATCCTGCAGGTCTATAGGCACAGCTTTGGGAACTTGCAGGGCGTACTGGGGGGGGGGAAAAAAATTAGAAGAAAAGGTGCTGCAGGGAAATTACCGGTGATTCTTGTCCCAGCTGCAGGCAACTTCCAAACTACAAGCGGTGAATCACTGGATTCTATACATTTGCAGGAATAGTAGGAAACATTTTAAGTCCAAAGGGTGTTTCTTGTAAATGCCAAGTTGATGGTTTTGTTAGATCATCCAGGTTCATCCCTCAGCTAGTGATGATAACATTTCCATCTTATTGGTATAAATCTTCTTGGTACTGTTTATAGTTTTTGAGAGAGAGACAAAAGGAAGCACAGGTCCTCTGACATCTGCTCCACAAAAAGCTTCTGCTGTTCCTGCCTCTCCTCCCTTTTCTGCCAGGGCTTGTTTTCTCTTGAGAATGTGCTAATGATGGAAAACCAGCTGCCAGATTTGCAAGCTAGACTTGGGCATATCGCTCACAACAAACAGCGCCACGTTTCTTGGTGCCAACCCTGAGCTTTAGCACCTCACCCTTGGTACAAAAAGAATGGGAAAGAGCTTTCGAATTAATTCTGTTCCCCCACATCTTGCATCCATTGAATGTTTAATTACTGTCTGACAAGGTGTAGTGGCAAAATCAGCCAACATCGAGGTCATTTTTTCTGCTTTTTACACTTCTGCCCTAAGGTTGCAATGGAAATCTAAAAGAACACCTCATTTTTGCATCTCTGCAGCACAAAGGCTGGCCTCCAGCCGCAGCCTCGTTTATGGAGTGTAGATACCAACGTGGAAGGGTCTCAGCTGAAGAATTGTGCCTTTTAGAATTTTAAAGAATTCTAGACTTTAAGCAATTTCAAAGAATTGTTCTTTAAAAGCAGCACCTCCACAGGGATGGTTGCCACCGTCGTGTGAGTCACAATACTTTCAAAGATGCTAAAAATGAGTCCTTTAAGTGCTTTACTGCAAAATCAGCGGTTTGTATCTTCTCCAAGCTTTTCATGTGGCCCATGAGCACCTCGGTGCTGTCAGAGGAGCGATGCCAATTTACATTAGTTTGGAACTGCTCCAGTTTATATAAACGGGTTAATCTAACACTCTGAATCGTGTGCTTTGAATTTAAAGGACAACTTGGTCTTTGCATCCTGATCTACTCTTCGAGGCAGTCAAAGCTCACAGAAAACCAAACAGCACAGCCAAAATCATCTTTATTAACCGGGTTTATAAGTTATTTTTGTCCTTTATAAAAAGAAGTGCTTTCTAACATGCTGTGAAGTAAGAGAAGTGAGCGTATATTGCTAAATACAATATTTTGCTGATCCTAGAGCGATTAAAATGTTGGGGTTTGTTTTGCTTGGTTTGTCCAGCCTGGAGAACACTGAGGGCAGCCTTCTGCATTCTGCAGCTTCCTCATGAGGGGCGCTGGCTGTTCTCTCCTCTCTGGTGACCAGTGACAGGACCCCGCATGAAGTCACGTCAGGAGGTTTAGGCTGGGTATTTGGAAAAGGTTCTTCACCCAGAGGCTGCCCAGGCAGGTGGTGGAGCCCCATCCCTGCCGGGATTCACCGGTGTGAAGATGTGGCACCTGGGGACACGCGGTGGCTTTGGCCGCGCTGGGTTAACGTTGGACTCGATGACCTCGGAGGGCTTTGTTCAACGATTACACGCGTTTGTGGAACATCCCCCCCCGCGAGAGCGGCACCTTTAGCACCGGGATCGCTGCAGCGACAGCGCCGAGGGGTCTCGGGAACCCCCGCGCTCCCCGGGCGGCGGAGGGAGCGGAGCCGGTCCCGTTCCGGGAGGAGCCGGGTCAATCCCGTTCGGGCGGAGCCGGGTCAGTCCCGTTCGGGCGGAGCGGAGCCGGTCCCATCCCGGTTAGAGCAAAACCAGTCCCGTTCAGGGCAGAGCCGGGTCAGTCCCGTTAGGGCGGAGCAGAACCAGTCCCGTTCCGGGCGGAGCCGGGTCAGTCCCGTTCGGGCGGAGCCCAGCCGGTCCCATCCCGCGTAGAGCAGAGCCAATCCCGTTCCGGGCGGAGCCGTGTCAGTGCCGTTCCAGGCGGATCTGTGTTAATCCCATCCCGGGCGGAGCAGTACAGTGCCGTTCCAGGCGGATCTGTATCAGTCCCGTTCCAGGCGGATCTGTGTCAATCCCGTTCCAGGCGGATCTGTGTCAGTCCCGTTCCAGGCGGATCTGTGTCAATCCCGTCCCGGGCGGAGCCGTGTCAGTCCCGTTCCGGCGGAGCCTCCGCCCCTCCATGGCCGCCATGGCCGCTCCGCCGCCCGCCGAGCCCCCGGTGCCCCCCGGCCGGCGCTGCCCGTCGCTGCTCGCCGTGGAGCCGCTGCTGTTCTTGACCACCGTGTCGCTGGGGCTGCAGGGCCCGCTGGCCACCCAGTACCTGTGGGACCGGCTGGGAGCCGAGCACGGCTACAGCGACCGCAACAGCTCCGAGTCCACCGGCTGCGGGGACGGCAACGCTACCGCCGACCCCCTGCGGCAGGTGGGGACACCGGGGGGAACGGGGGGTCCGAGGGGACGGGGGAGCCCCGAAGGGGAGATAAAGAACTCAGGGGGAGAGTCCGAGATGGATGGGGACCCCGGGGGGAAAGGGGAGTCGGTGGGATTGGGGAGCCACGGAGGGAGTGGGAACCCGCGGTGAACAGGAGGTCCCAGGGGAGAGGGAAGCGCTGGGGGAGAGGTGCCCCCGGGGGACGGGGAGCCCCAAGGGGAACAGGGAGCTTGGGAGGAGCTGGGAGTCCGTGGAAGCAGAGAGTCGGGAGGGAACGTGAAGCCCCAAAGGGAGCAAGGGGGCCCGGAGGGGAAGGGCAGCGCTGGAAGCAGGGAGCCCCAGGAGCAGCGGGCAGCCCGGCGCGGCCCTGGCTGCTGTTGGAGCTCCTCAGCCGCCTGTTTCTCCGGCAGGAGGTGGAAGCCCTGGTGTCCCACTGGAACCTCTACATCAACCTGGGCGGCTTCTTCGCCAGCCTGTTCTCCGTGACTCTCTTCGGCCCGTGGAGCGACAGCGTGGGCCGGCGCCCGGCGCTCATCCTGCCGACGGCGGGCATGGCCCTGCAGACGGCCATCTACCTGCTGGTCATGCACCTGGAGCTGCACGTCGCCTTCTTCCTCCTGGGGCGCATCGTGAGCGGCCTCACGGGCGACTACAGCCTGATCCTGGCCAGCTGCTTCTCCTATGTGGCCGACACCAGCGAGCGGCGCGTGCGGACGTTCCGCGTGGCCGTGCTCGAGGCGTGCCTGGGCACCGCCGGCATGGTGGCCAGCATCGGCGGTGGCCAGTGGCGCAAGGCCCAGGGCTACATCAACCCCTTCTGGCTGGCCTTTGCCTCCAGCCTTGCTGCCACTCTCTACGCCGCTTTCCTCCTCCGGGAGTCGGTGAAGCAGAGGAAGGAGACCAAGCTGTTCACGCTCAGCCACTACAAGGCCGTGTACAGGCTGTACAGGGCGCCGCAGCAGCCCGGCTCCAGGTGGAAGCTGGCTCTGTACTCCCTGGCTTTCTTTCTGATTGTCACGGTGCACTTTGGAGCCAAGGACCTTTATGTTTTGTACGAGCTCGGCTTCCCTCTTTGCTGGGCTTCCGACCTCATCGGGTACGGCTCGGCCGCCAGCTACCTGGCTTACCTGAGCAGCCTGGCGGGGCTGAGGCTGCTGCAGCTCTGCCTCGAGGACACCTGGGTGGCAGAGATAGGGTTGATCTCCAACATTGCTGGCCTGGTGGTGATTTCCCTTGCTACCACAACGCCGCTGATGTTTACAGGTGATGCTGAAGGCTCGGGTCCCTGTTTTCTCAGGGATTTTTGGCAAATTGATGCTGGCAGTGTGCTTCAAGGGGAGTTCGGGCGCCGTGAGGAGGTTCTGCCTCGTGCGCCAGCAAAGCTGTGGCTTGCTAAGGGCAGTGTTGGCCA